>NC_138059.1:36332515-37555015 GCF_964194185.1 Rhinolophus hipposideros
AGCATCATTATTCTAAACTTTGTCTCTGTTCTCTGATAGGTTGGTTATCTCTAATTTATTTGGTTTCAATTCTGGAGGTTTCTTCTGTTCTTTTATTTAGAACATGTTTCTTTGTTTCCCCATTCTGGCTTTCCCTCTGTGTTTGCTTCCCCTAGAGTTCTTGGTCTTTGCCGGGTGATCTTATGTAGTATGTGTCCTTTATATTTGACTTGTACCACTTCCCTATTTTCCTGTATGTGTGCTCCAAAGGTGACCATTGTGCTGTGTACATTGTCCTGTTAAAGTTGAGCTTTAAAAAAAAAAAAAGTTGAGCTTTAATTGCTTTTGGCTTGTCAGTAGGTGGGATTGACTCCTAGGCTGACTAGTTGTGAGACTTGGCTTTGCCCACAATGGATTATCTGCTGCATGAGGGTTAACCACCCAAATGAGGCTTGGCCCCTATGGGCTCTTGTGCCTGTAGAGAATTCCCTCCGTTTGTGTCACTTGTAGGTCAAACCCGGTAATACTCTACTTTGGTCTGGAGTTGGCCTCTGGGTGTGTTGAAACTTGTGCTTCTTGGGCTGGGCCTTGTTGTAGGCCAATTTCAGAACAAAGCAAATCACCAAGCACAAGAACAACAACAAAGAAAAAAACAAATATATTCACATGTAAAAACAACTGATAACCCACACTCACACAGGCAAAAATATCAAAAGTTAAAAAAAAAAAAAAAAGCAGCACAAGTCTTGGTTTAAGCCCACCAAGTAATCTCCAGGTTGTCCTCTGCTGTACCAAAGAGTCCTCTGCCTCTTGTGTAGGCCGAACCAAAACCAGCCACTTGGCACCCAGAGATATCCTGGTACTGAGTTCTACATGAGTGGGGCTATGGGGTGTTGGATGGTAGTTTTTACAAAGTCAGTGCAGTTTCTTCTCTCACCTGCTCATACACGCACGAGAGTATGACAGCCAGCCCTGTGCCCAGGTCTCCTGAGTCTTAGAGTATTTCTTCCATTGGGGCAGGGCAGGGGTGTGCAGGGCATGAGATTTCTGATCTGCTGAAAGCCCAGAGCTGCTCCTGTGCCACCTGCTGCTGACCTTTGGGTGTATCTCCACAGTTATAATTGCCCTGCCCTAGTCAGGCCAGAAAAGGTGGGGGTTAGGGATGGAGGAATCTTCTGTCCCACCTAGCAGTATCACACTCTTCCCAGCCTCTTCCCTAGGTCACAGCTGCAAACTGGATCTTCTCAGATCCTGAGCACTATGGCTCCTCTGTAATCTGATACTACTCCTCAGTTCAGGTTCCAGTTGAGTCTCTGGAAGGGCAAGGGTAAGATTGCTGTGGAGAGTGTTGGGAGGGGCCCAGGTATGGTGTTTACTTCCTTTCTCTGACCTAGGCCTCAGCTGGACGTCTCAGCTGAGGTTATTGCCTCAAATGCCAGATAAGCTGCTCTCTTGCCAGAAGAGATCAGCTGTGGGATGCAGGGAAAGAGCCCACTTCCTGGCCCTTGTGATTTCTGTTCTGTCCTGAGATCCCCTGTGTCTCCACATCCACAGATGCTGCCCATAACTCCACTCTGCTCCCTTCCCTCTTCCCCTGCTCGCCCAGTTTGCCCACCTTCAATTAATCCTTCTACGAGTCTCTTAGCCATTCTCTGTGATGAACAGAGAGTCCTTTGATGGCTTATACATGTTCAATTTGTGGTAAGTTCCGGAGATGTTCAATTTGTGGTAAGTTCTGAAGATGTTCAATTTGTGGTAAGTTCCGGAGATGTTCAATTTGTGGTAAGTTCCGGTGAAGAACTCAAGAAGACCACCTCACTGCTACCATTCCTATGATGTCACCCCAGTAATGAATTTCTTTAGTTTATTCTTTTCTGGGAAGCTCTTTATCTATTCTTCGGTTTTAAATGATAGCCTTGCTGGGTAGAGCAATTTTGGTTGTAGTCCTTTGTTTTTCATCACTTTGAATATTTCCTGCCCCCCTACCCCAATATGGCTTTCAAAGTTTCTATAGAAAAGTCAGCTGATAGTTTTATGGGTGCTCCCTTGTAAGTAACTATTTTACTTTCTCTTGCTGCTTTTAGGATTATCTTTTTGTCTTTAACCTTTGACATTTTAACTATGATGTGTCTTGGTGTGGGCCTGTTTGGGTTTATCTTGTTTGGAACTTTCTGCGCTTCCTGGGCTTGTACGTCATTTTCCTTCACCAGGTCATGGAAGTTTTTGGTCATTATTTCTTCAGATATGTTCTTGATCCCTTTCTTCCTCTCTTATTCACCTGGTGTTCCTATGATGTGAATGTTGTGCTTGATGTTGTCCCACAGTTCTGTTTAACTATTTTCATTGTTTTTGTTTTTTTCCTTTTGTTGTTCCGATTGGGTGAATTCTACAGCTTTGTCTTCTAAATTGTGGATTCAATTCTCTGTTTTATCTCATCTGCTGATGATTCCTTCTAGTGTATTCTTCACTTCAGTTATTGTATTCTTTATTTCTGACTGGTTATTTTTCATGGTTTCCATATCCTTCTTTATGCTTGCTATCTCTTTGTTGAAATACTCACTAAGTTTCTTCATGATTTTTATCATCAACATTTTAAACTCTGTGTTTGGTAGGTTGACTGCCTCTGTTTCATTTAGTTCCATTTCTGGAAGTTCTTTCTGTTCTTTTATTTGGGACATGTTTCTTAGTTTCCTCATTCTGACTGTTTCTCTGTGTTTGCTTTTATCTATTAGATATGTTATGTCTCTCAGTCTTTGCTGGGTGACCTTATGTAGTATGTGTCCTTTGCAGTTGAATTGCTCAGTCTCCCTAATCCTCTGTGCATATGTTCCAGAGGTGTCCCTGTGTTGTGAATGTTCTCCTGTTGTACTTGAGCCTTGATTGCTTTTGGCATGTCGGGGGGTTGTATTGTCTCTCAGGCTGACTAGCTATGAGGATTGGCAATGCCCACAGTGTATGAGCTGCTGTGTGAGGGCTGACCCCCTCAGTGGATGGCTCACCTCTGTGGGCTCTTGTGCCTGTTGAGAATTCCCTTTGGGTGTGCTGCTTGTAGGTCAAAACAGGTAGTGTTCTGGTATCGTCTGAAGCTGGCTTCTAGGTATATTGTTTCTGGTGTCATTTGGACAAGGCTCCTGTGCAGGGTGGGGCTCCTGCCTGTTATTGGCCATGGCTACCTCGTAGGTCCCTCAAAGCTTGATGTGGCTGGCTGCTGCCCATGCTGGACCTGGAGGCATGTGGGGGTGACCTCTGTGTGAACTGAAGCAGTCTGTTACCAATATTGGGCCTCAGACAACTTAGCAAAAGGTCCAGGGTCCCCTGTCAGTTGCCTGTAAGACCCAACTGTTGAAAGACACTCCTTAGGGTGGCTGACATGATCCTGAGAGTGCCCTCAGCAATGTGTTACTAGCTGGGCAGGGTGGAGTTCAAGTGACTCATGAAATGTGACTGGTGGTTTTTACATTAACGCAGATTCAGATCTTCCACCTGTACCTTGCCTGGGATTACCTTGTATCATGTCCCAAAAACACTGTTGCCAGCCTTTACCTCAGGCTTATAAATCCTCAGAGCTGTTCCTGAGTGGTTGTGGTGCAGTTTTGGGGTCACTGTTCATCACCAAAATCTCCCCAAGCCATTGCAGAATGTTTGCTGCTGTAAAAAACCTCCTTTGTGGTTTGCGGGGGCAGGGCCAGTCACCTGCAGGGACCCTGGCAATGCAGCTGTATGTGGGCAGGCCAGGTTACAGGAGACACTACAGTGTATGGTTAGTGGTTTCTACAAATTTGGTGTAGTTTCAGCTCCTGGACTGGTGCTGACCCCATGACCACCCCACAAACAAAACAAAAAAACCACAAACAAACCAAGAACAAAAAACAAATACACACACACTCAAAAACCACACACAATGAACAATCAAAACAAACAAAAATAAAAGAACCAAAAATAAGAAAACAAAAGCAAAACAAACAAGGAAAAAACAAGAAACAGAAAAAACAAACACCTAAAACAAAAACAAACAAACAAACAAACAGAACAACAAAAAGAATAGAAGAAAAGAAAAAGACAAGAAAAAAAGCAATTAAGAAAAGAAAAGGATAAAAGGCATCAAATATATGGTGATGGAAGGAGAACTGACTCTGGGTGGTGAATACACAATGTGATATATAGTTGATACATTACAGAACTGTACACTTGAAACCTATGTAACTTGACTAACCATCGTCACCCCAATAGACTTTAATTTAAAAAAAGAAAAGAAAAGAAAAAGAGAGAGAGAGAGAGAAGGAAAATAGAAAGAAAAAGAAAAAGAGAAAAAAGAAAAGAAAAAAATATACGCAAAGTCCAGTCACTGCCCCTCTATGTCGCAGAGCAGGTCTTGTCTTAGTGCCCTCTAGCAGTCTCCCCAGGCAATTATGGGTTGTCCTCTGCTATAAAACACCTCCTCCCCACAGCTTGCAGAGGCGGGGCTGGCCATTAGGTGTCCAGAGTGCCCCTGGGTTTGCAGCTGTAGGTGGGTGGGTCAGGCTACCATGTTCTGTGGGGTGCAGTCAGTTTTTTCTACAGTCAGTGCAGTTTCTGCTTCAACTGAGAAAAACGTGCTGAGAACACTGTGATCAGAGCTTCTGAAATCCCACAGATTCACCTGCAGCCCGATGCTGACTCTGCGTGTCACCACTGCTCTGGTTATCCTTCAGGGATCTGCCCAGAAAGGTGGGGGTGGGGTGGGATGTGGAAAGGGGTTCCAGCCAGCCCTGAGCTGTCTCATCCTACCCCCTTCCCAAGCTCTTTCCCTGTTGCCAGAGTGAATAGGACTGTTGGTTCAGTTCTCAGGGTTGTAGATATTTTGTTCTTTAATGTGACACTGCCACCTGTTTCTTCTGAAGCCTATTTCTAACTCCGGGAAAGGCAGTGGTGGGGTGAGATTTGTGTGGGTGGGAGGGAGGCAGCAAGGCTCTGTGTCTTTGTTTTCTGATTTTTGCCTGGCTGTTCAGGCTTAAACTATTGTTCTCACCTGAAGTCTCTACCTCAAACACTGGATTCAGCCGCCTTGTATGCTGATCCCTCAGGCAGGACTGTGGGTCATAAGGGGTTCACCAGAAACCTAATTTTTCCCTCTACCAAGGCTGCGGCTCCGGTCTGCATCATGGGGCCCTGTAGCCCACAGCTCTTCCCACTTTCTTCCTCTCCAATTAGCCCGATTTGCCCACCTTCAGCTGATTCACAGTGAGAGTCTCTCAAGTGTACTTGTGTGATGTGCAGGGAGTCCTTTGTTGAATTATAGCTGTTTAATTTGTTGTAACTTCCAGAGGAGATTTCAAGAAGCACTCTTCATACTGCAATTTCTGTAATGCCATCCTGTAGAAAGTGATCTTGATGCAAGTGAAAAACAATATCTTTTTTAAAAGAGTAGTTGACCTCTCTTCGGTTTCTAGGTTCACTGTGACTCATGTACCTAGGTAAATGCATAGCAGGCAGGATCTGAGGGCAGAGAGTTTTGTATCTATGACAAGCTTGTCCAATGGTATTATAATCCATTTCCAACTTTCACTGAAAACACTCCTTGTTGCAGAATCTACCACTAACCTCCAAGTAGCTCCTTGAGTTCTTGGATTCCTCTTGGCTGGAAAGAGCATGTGGACAATGTACAGTGTCCTGATTTTTACTGGCATTGGGATATGCTTTGCCAGAGTGTTTCTGATGGTGAGGAAAATTGAGCACTGTGACTTCTGTGAGTTTGACTCCATATTCCACATTACCATAAGTTGGACTACTTTTTCCTATTTCATGGACACATTGCTTTTTAAAGATGCCATAGGGATCACGTCACAAAAAGAGGTGGTGTGAGGACTACTTCTTGAAATCTCCCCTGGAAGTTACAACAAATTGAACAGTTATAATTCAACAAAAGATAATCTATGCAACACTAGCATGTCTGAGAGATCCTTGCATCAAATCATCTGAAGGTGGAAAAATTGGGTGAGGAGGGGAGGAGGGCAGGGGGAAGTGCAGAGATGCAGGCCGTGGGTCCAGGACACAGTACAGAGCTCACTGCTGTCTTGGGAGAGGAAAGAATTCAGGCTGTAGATGCACTCCCTGTGGCCCACAGTCCTGCCTGAAGGATCAGAATATAATATGGCTGAACCCAGCATTTGGGTCAGAGACCTTGGAGCAAAGATCAAATACAGAAGGGTTAGAACTGTGGTTTAAGTCTTCACTGGCAGGCAGAAAACAAAAAACAAAGACATCTAGCCTGGCTGACTCCCCACAACCTCCGAGAGCTCATCCCTGTCACCCTCTCAGTGTTAGATGCAGGCTCCAGAAAAAACACTAGTGGTGTGAGATTAAAGGATAAAATATGTATGTCCTTGCGAATTGGAGAGACAGTCCCGCAGCCACAGATGCACAGCACAGCTAATTCCAGTGATAGGAAAGGAACTGTAGGGGTGAGACTGCTGTGGGCTGGTAGTCACCATTGCTTGGAGACACAAACACCAGCCACCTCTCACAGCCCACACTACCCCCATCTTTCTGGGTGGATCCCCGCAGGGGCAACCAGAGCTGCTGAGACACACAGGTTCTGCATTGGGTTGCCAGGGCAGCACTGGGGTTCAGAAGCTCAGAACTCTATTGCCTCCTGAGACCCAGGCAAACTGCTCACAGAGGAGAAGCTCACCTTCCAGGAAAGTCACAATTGCGTGGAAATCCAGAACAACACAAGAGAAAAATAAAATGCTACAGAGTGTGAAAAAATAAATGGCTGCAGCTGGACAGAAAATAAAACATTCCAGCAACACCTACTGGAAAACAAAAGAAAGACCTCTTTCTATCAACCTGTTGCAGAAACCACTCCTGTAGATGTCTAGAAAGAGAAACAATAAATCAGTAATTGCCATGAATAACCAAAGCAACAAGACAGCTCAGAAAGAAAGTGAAAATTCTCCAGAAAAGGAACTTAAAGACATGGAAATATGTGACTTAAATGACAGAGAATTCAAGACTGTAGTTCTGAAAAAAGTCAATGGGATGCAAGAAAACACAGACAGGCAGTTTAATAAACTCAGGAACAAAATAAAAAAACAAAATGAATATTTTATCAAAGAGATTGAAATTTTAAAAATGAACCAAATGGAAATTCTGGAGATGAAAAACTCAATAAAAGAAATGAAGAATGAAATAGCCAGCTTAGGTAATAAAGCTGACCAGATGGAGGAAAGAATCAGTGATATCAAAGATAGAAATCTGAAAATGACACAGATGGAAGAAGAGAGAGACTTGAAGTGAAAAGAAATGAAAGAACTCTACAAGAACTACCTGACTTTACCAGAAAGAGCAATATAAGAATAATGAGTATACCAGAAGGAGAAGAGAGAAAGAAGGGAAAGAGAGTATATTCAAATAAATAGTAGATGAGAACTTCCCAAACCTGTGGAAAGAACTGGATCCTCGAATCCAAGAAGCAAACAGAACACCAAATTACTCATACCCCAACCCCAAGGCCTTCTCCGAGGCACATTATATTGCAGCTGTCAAAAATTAATGACAAAAAAAGAATTCTCAAGACAGCCAGGGGGAAAAAGTGGTAACCTATCAGGGAAAGCCCATTAGACTATAACCAGACTTTTCAGCAGAAACTCTACAAACTAGGAGGGAGTGGAATCACATATTCAAACTATTGAAAGAGAGAGATTATCAGCCATGAATAATATATCCAGCAAAGATATCCTTTAGATATGAAGTAGGAATAAAGACCTTTCCAGACGTACAGAAGTTGGGGGAATTTTCTAATACATGACCTGCATTGCAGAAAATACTGAAGGAGGCTATTCAACTGAAACAAAAAAAAATCAATAGAATACAAAACCATGAGCAATATTATGAACAGACAGAAACAGGAAATGATAACCCTAACACAAAATAGGGCACTATGCAATTAAACATAACATACAGGGTAAAGAAGATAAAAACATTAAAATAAAGGAAAAAGATAATAAAAAGCCAATTTGCTACTGCAACTCAGAAAACAACTCACAGCATAAGTAGGGATAACTGGTGACAAAGAAACATAAAAGGGGAGAGAGTAAGGTCTGAATTTATAAAGAGGATTGGAGATAAGAAGCATGCTGAAGAAAAAGGACTACTGTATATATGAAACTTTATTTTATGTAAATTTAGTAGTAACCACTCAAAAAAATCCAGAACTGAGATGTATAATATAAAAAAGAAGAAACAGAAGGGAAAATCATAGAATACCCTAATACTAAAATAACAGATAGTAACAAAAAGGCAAATAAACAATGGAGACACTGAGCCACCAGAAAACAAAAATGAAATTATAGGAAACACTCATATATCAATAATCACCCCAAATGTAAAAGGACTGAACTCACCAAAAAAAAGCAGAGTTGCAAATTGGATAAAAAAATCTAAACCCAAACATATACGGCCTCCAAGAGACACATCTCAGTTACAAGGACAAATATAGATTCAAAGTGAAAGGATGGAAATTGATATTCCAAACAAATGATATCCAGAGAACAGCAGGTGTAGTTATACTTATATCAGATGAAATAGACTTCAGAATAAAAAAGGTAACACGAGACAAAGATGGATATTTCATAAGGATAAAGGGGACAATACAACAACAAGACATAACACTTATCAATATATACGCCCCCAATCAGGGAGCATCAAAATATATAACGCAACTACTAACAGAACTGAAAGGAAAAATTGACCAAAACACAATTATAGTAGGGGACGTAAATACACCATTTACAACTATGGACAGATCATCTAAACAGAAAATAAGCAAGGAAATATCAGCCTTAAATGACACGCTAGACCAAATGGACATAATTGACAGTTCTGTAGCACTTCATTCTAGAATACCAAACTACATATTATTTTCTAGTGTACATGGAACATTCTCAAGGATAGACGATATGTTGGGACATAAAACAAGCATCAGCAAATTTAAAAAGATTGAAATTATACCAAGCATATTCTCTTATCACAAGCCTTTGAAATTGGAAATCAACTGGAAAAACAAAAAAGAAAAACCCAGGAATATGTGGAGATTAAACAACATGCCTTCAGAGAATGACTGGGTCAAAGAAGAAATAAAACGAGAGATCAAAAGATACCAGAAACAAATAACAATGAAAATACATCCTATCACAATTATCAGGATGCAACCAAACAAGTTTTAAGAGGGAAATTTGTATCATTACAGGCCTATATCAAGAAACAAGAAAAATCCCATATAAACAACCTAACATTACAGCTGAAAGATTTAGAAAAAGAAGAACAAATGAAACCCAAAGTCAGCAGAAGGAAGGAAATAATAAAAATCAGAGCAGAATTAAATGAAATAGAGACCAAAAAGACAATAAAAAAAACAATGCAACAAACCGCTGGTTCTTTGAAAAGATTAATAAAATTGAAAAACCCTTGGTTAGACTCACTAAGATAAAAAAAGAAAAGACACAAAGAAACAAAACCAGAAATGAAAGGGGGAAGTTATCACGGATGACACAGAAATACAAAGAATCATCCAAGAATATGATGAAGGACTATATGCCACCAAATTCAATAACCAAGGAGAAATGGACAAGTTCTTAAAAACATATAGCTTACAATACTGAATCACAAAGAACTGGAAAATTTAAGTAGACCAATCACCAGTAAGGTGATTGAATCAGTCCTCCAAAACCTTCCCAAAGCAAAAGTCCAGGACCAGATAGCTTCACTAGTGAATTCTACCAAACCTTCAAAAAGGATCTAATACCTGTCCTACTCAAACTCTTCCAAAAAACTGAAGAAGAGACAATACTCCCTAATTCATTTTATGAGGCCAACATTACCCTGATACCAAAACCTGGTAAGCACAACACAAAAAGAAAATTACAGACCAATATCTGTGATGAATACAGATGGAAAAATCCTAAAAAAAAAATCTAGCAAATCAAATGCAACAACACATTAAAAAGCTTACACATCATGACCAAGTGGGGTTCATCCCAGGGACACAAAGATGGTTCAACATATGCAAATTGATCAATGTGATATGCCACATAAACAAAATAAAAGATACAAACCATAAGAATATATCAATAGATGCAGAAAAAAAAATTGACAAGATATAACATGCATTTATGATTAAAACACTTAATAAAATGTGTATGGAAGGAAAATACATTAACATAATAAAGGTCATATATGAAAAACTCTCAGCTAATATTATTAACAGTGAAAAACTGAAGGCTTTGTTCTATGTTCAGAAACAAAACAGGGTTGTTCCTGTCACCACTGTTATTCAACATAGTATTGGAAGTGCTAGCTAGAGCAATCAGGCAAGATAAAGAAATAAAAGTCATCTGAATTGGAAATGAAAAAGTTAAATTGTTACTTTTTGCATATGACATGATGCTATATAGAGAAAATCCTGAAGACTCCACTCCAAAGCTATTGGAAACAATAAACAAATACAGTAAAATTGCCGTCTACAACATCAACCTTCAAAAGTCGATTGATTTCCTAAATACTACAGTGAAACCACAAAAAGAGAAATAAAAAAATAAAATAATTCCTTTTGCAGTTGCAACAAAAAGAATAAAATACCTATACACTGAAAATTATAAAATTAAAATAAAAATAAAAAACTGAAGAAGACAAAAAGGAATGGAAAGACATTCTGTATTCATGGATTGGAAGAATCAGTATAGTTAAAATGGCCATATTATCCAAAGCAATATACAGATTTAATGCAACCTCCATCGAAATCACAATAGCATTTTTAAAGAAATAGAACAAAAACACATCAGATTAGTATGGAACCGCAAAAGATGCCAAATAGTAAACAAACATAAGAAAAAAGAACAATGCTGAAGATATCACACTCCCTGAATTCAAGATGTACTATACGGCAACAATAATTAAAACAGTGTGGAACTTGACGTCATCAAAGTGGTGGTATGACGTGAGCCTCTGTAAAGCTTCCCTGGAATTTACAACTAATTGAACAATAATAACTCCAACAAATAACAACAGTACACAGCAGACAGGCAAGACGAAGAGGCTCACTATTGAGTTCACCTAAAGGTGGGCAAATTGCGTGAGTGGGGGAAGAGGGAAGGGAGAAGTGCGGAGATGGAGACACGCAGGCGCAGGACGCAGACCTAGCTCAGTGCTCCCAGCTCACTGCATCCCGGAACTACCGCAGATGCTGGAGAGGGAAGAACTTGGACTGCGAGGGCTCCGCTTATGGCCCACAGGGGTGAGAGGGCAGCATATAACATGGCTGAACCAAATGCCCACGGCAGACACCTCAGAGAAAAGACTGAGAGAAGAAGTCTCAAAATGGTGGTTTAAGCCCTCACTGCCAAGCAGAGAATGGAAGCCTTAAGCACTGAGACTAGCCGCCCCCTCTCTACCCTGCCAGAACTCGCCCCGTCACCACCAGCCCAGTGCTAGAACTGGAACAGTAGCAGTGTCAGATCAAAAGAACAGAATATTTGCTATTCTGAGAACTGTAGACCGCAGACACAGCTTCGCAGCCCAACGAGTTCCGGCAAAAAGGAGAGAGCTGTGGAAGCAGGACCGCTGTGGTGGTGGTTGCCACCATTGCTCTGGGCCACCTCTCACAGCTCACCCTGCGCCTGACTCCACCTATCTGAGCAGATCCCTGCAGGAGTAAACAAAACTGCTGAAACTTACGGGCTCTGAATCTGATGCGAGAAGAGCTTTGGAACTTCAAAAGCTCTCTGCATACCTACAAGGACACTGTGCCCTGTGACCCAGGCAAAGTATTAACAGAGGAGAAGGCCACCATTGTGTGAGAAGCTAGAATAGTGCAGAGAAAACATAGCACTACCATGTGAGAGAGAAAAAAAAAAGTCTGCAGTTGGAGAGAAAATAAAACATTCTACTAACAAGTACTGGAAAACAAAAGAAAGACCTCTTCCTATCAACCTGTTGCAGAAGCCACTCTTGTAGATGTCTAGGAAGAGAAATAATAAATCAGCAAATGTCATGAATAACCAAGGCAACAAGACAGCTCAGAAAGAAAGTGAAAAGTCTCCAGAAACGGAACTTAAAGATATGGACATATGTGACTTAAATGACAGAGAATTCAAGATTGCAGTTCTGAAAAAACTCAACGAGATGCAAGGGAACACAGAAAAGCAGCTAATGAACTCAGAAAAACAATCAAAGAACAACATTAGCATTATACGAAAGAGATTGAAATTAAAAAAAAAACACATAGAATTTCTGTAGATTAAGAACTTAACAGAAGAAACTAAGAATGAAATAGCCATCTTAGGTAGTAGAGTTGACCAGATGAAGCAAGGAACCAGTGACATCGAAGATAGAAACCTGGAAATGACACAGATGAAGAAGACAGAGAGTTGAGACTTAAAAGGAATAAAAAAAAAAAAAAAAACAAAAAAACTCTACAAGAACTTTCTGACTCCATCAGAAAGAGCAATATAAGAATAACGGGCATGCCAGTAGGAGAAGAAAGAGAGAAGGGAACAGAGAATATATTCAAACAAATTGTCAAGGAGAACTCCCCAAAGTTTTGGACAGAACGGGATCCTCGAATCCAAGAAGCAAACAGAACACCTAATTACCTCAATCCCAACAGGCCTAATCCAAGGCACATTGTATTGACGCTGTCTAAAATCAATGACAAAGAAAGAATTCTCAAGGAAGTCAGGGAAAAGAAGAAGGTAACCTACAAAGGAAAGCCCATTAGATTATCTTCAGATTTTTCAGCAGAAACTCTAGCCAGGAGGGAGTGGAACCAAATATTCGAACTATTGAAAGAGAGAAATTATAAGCCAAGAATAATATATCCAGCAAAGACAACCTTTAGATGAGGGAGGAATAAAGACCTTTCCAGACATGCAGAAGCTGAGGAAATTTTCTAATACACAACCTGCACTACAAGAAATACTAAAGGAGGCTATGCGACCACCATCAACAGGGACAATTTGTGGCAACCAAAAATAAAAAGAGGGAGAGTAAAGGCCTGAACCGGAATATGGGAAAGGAGAAAGTAAGCATGCTGACGAAAATGGAGTACTCTAAATATCAAAATTTCTTTTACATAAACTTAAGGGTAACCACTCAAAAAAAATCCAGAACTAAAATATATACTGTAATAAAAGAAGAAACAGCGGAAACATCATAGAATACCACCACACAGAAATAATAGACAACAACAAAAGGCAAAGAAACAATGGAGACACAGCCTTACCAGAAAACTAAAGATAGAATGACAGGAAACCCTCACATATCAATAATCACCCTAAATGTAAATGTACTGAACTCACCAATAGAAAGGCAGAGTAGTAGATTGGATCAAAAAACTAAACCCAACCATATGCTGTCTCCAAGAGACACATCTCAGCTACAAGGACAAGCATAGACTCAAAGTGAAAGGGTGGAAATAGACACTCCAAGCAAATGGCACCCAGAGAAAATCAGGTGTGGCCATAATGATATCAGATGAAACAAATTTCAAGGTGAAAATGATAACAAGAGACAAAGATGGACATTTCATAATGGTAAAGCTGACTATACAAAAAGAAGATATAACAGTCATCAATATTTATGCCCCCAATCAGGAAGCACCAAAACATGCCAAGCAACTACTAACAGAAGTAAAGGGAGAAATTGACCAAAACACAATTATACTAGGGGACTTAAATACATCATGGACAGCTATGGGTAGATCATCGAAACAGAAAATAAATAACGAAATAGCATCCCTAAATGACACATTAGTTGAAATGGACATAATTGACATATATAGAGCACTTCATCCTAAAACATCAGATTACACATTCTTTTCTAGTGTACATAGAACATTCTCAAGGATAGACCAGATATTGGGACATAAAATCAGCCTCAGCAAATTTAAGAAGATTGAAATCATGTAAAGAATATTCTCTGATCATAAGGCTTTGAAATTGGGTATCAACTGCAAAAAGAAAGTAGGAAAAACCACAAATACATGGATATTAAGCAACATACTTTTAAAGAGCGACTGGGTCAAAGAAGAAATTAGAGGAGAGCTCAAAAGATACATAGAAACAAATGACAATCAAAATACCTCCTACCAAAATTTTTTGGATGCAGCGAAAGCAGATTTAAGAGGGATATTTATATCATTAGAGGCCTATCTCAAGAAACAAGAAAAATCCCAAATAAATAACCTCATGTTACACCTCAAAGACCTAGAGAAAGAAGAACAAGTGAAACCCAAAGTCAGCAGAAGAGAGGAAATAACAAAAGCAGAGCAGAACTAAATGAAATAGAGAACAAAAACGCAACAGAAAAAGTTAGTGTGACAATGAGCTGGTTCTTTGAAAAGATTAACAAAATTGACAAACCCTTGGCTAGACTCACTAAGATAAAAAGAGAAGACTCTAAATAACCAAATCAGAAATGAAAAAGGGGAAGTTATCACAGACACAACAGAAATACAAAGGATCATCCAAAAATACTATGAAGGACAATATGCCACCAAATTCAATAACCTAGAAGAAATGTACAAGTTCTTAGAAACATATATCCTTCCCAGGCTGAACCATGAAGAACTGGAAAATCTAAACAGACCTATCAACAGTAACAAAATTGAATCAGCCATCCAAAACCTTCCCAAAAGCAAAAGTCCTGTACCAGATGTCTTCACTAGTGAATTCTACCAAACCTTCAAAGAGGATCTAATACCAATCCTGCTCAAACACTTCCAAAAAAATTGAAGAAGAGTCAGTACTCCCTAACTCATTTTATGCGGCCAACATTACCCTGATACCAAAACCTGGTAAGGACAACACAAGAAAAGAAAACTACAGACCAATATCTCTAATCATTACAGATGCAAAAATCCTAAACAAAATTCTAGCTAATCGAATACTACAATGCATTAAAAAGATTATTCTTCATGAACAAGTGGGGTTCATACCTGGGGCACGAGTATGTTTCAAGTTCTACAAATCTGACCATGTAATACATCACATAAACAAAATAAAGGAAAAAAAATCATATGAATATATCAACTGATGCAGAAAAAGCATTTGACAAGATGCATTATCCATTTATGATTTAAACACTTAATAAAATAGGTGTAGAAGAAAAATACCTTAACATAATATATGCCATATATGACAAACCCTCAGCTAATCTCATAATTAATGGTGAAAATCTGAAGCCCTTTGCTCCATGATCAGGAACAAGACAGGCTGACCCCATCACCTCTGCTTTTGAATATAGTGTTGGAAGTTTTTGCCAGAAAAATCAGGCAAGAGAAAGAAATAAAAGGCATCCAAATTGGGAATGAAGAAGTTAAATTATCACTCTTTTGCAGATGACATAGTGCTATATATAGAAAACCATAAAGACTCCACCAAAAAGCTGTTAGAAACAATCAACGAATACAGTAAAGTTGCTGGCTACAAAATCAATGTACAAAAGTCCATTGCATTCCTATACACTAACAATGAAATCTCTGAAAAAGAAATATAAAAAATAATTCCTTTTGCAGTTGCAGCAAAAAGAATAAAATACCTAGGAATAAACTTAACCAAGGATGTGAAGGACCTATATGCTGGAAACTATAAGACATTTTTAAAGAAATTGAAGAAGACACAAAGAAATGCAAAGACATTCCGTGCTCGTGGATTGGAAGAAACAGCATAGTTAAAATGGCCATATTACCCAAAGCAATATACAGATTTAATGCAATCCCCATGAAAATCCCAATGGCATTTTTTAAAGAAATAAAACAAAAAATCATCAGATTGGTTTGGAACAACAAAAGATCCCGGATAGCCAAAGCAATCTAAAAAAAAAAGAACAATACTGGAGGTATCACCCTCCCTGACTTTAGGTTGTACTACAGGGCTACAATAATCAAAACAGCATGGTATTGGCAGCAAAACAGACACGTAGACTAATGGAATAGAATTGAGAACGCAGAAATAAAACCATATGAACATGGACAGATAATTTTTGATAAAGAAACTGAAAACATACAATGGAGGTAAGACAGCCTCTTCAATAAATGGTGCTGGGAGAATTGACTAGCCACGTGCAAAAGCATGAAACTGGGCTGCTCTCTCACCTTGTACCAAAATTAATTCAAAATGGATCAAAGACTTAAGCATAAGACTTGACACAATAAACTGCATAGAGGAAAAGATAGGGACTAAACTTAAGGACCTTGGGTTCAAAGAGCGTTTTATGTATTTGACTCCAAAGGCAATGGAAGTAAAAGCTAAAATAAATGAATGGGACTATGTGAAACTTAAAATCTTGTGCAGTGCAAAAGAAACCATCGACAAAATAAAGAGGCAACCAACTGAATGGGAGATTTTTGCAAACAGTGCCTCTGATAAAGGACTAATATCCAAAATATACAAGGAATTCATAAAATTCAACATCAAAACAAACAACCCAATTGAAAAATGAAGAGACATTTCTCCAAAGAGAACATAGAAATGGCAAATAGACATATGAAAAAATGCTCAACATCACTAATCATCAGAGAACTGCAAATAAAAACCACAATGAGATATCACCTCACCCCAGTCAGAATGGCTATCATCAACAAGACAAATAGTAACAAGTGTTGGAGAGGCTGTGGAGAAAAAGGAACACTCATATACTGTTGGTGAGAATGCAGACTGGTGCAGCCATTATGGGAGGCAGTGTGGAGGTTCCTGAAAAAATTGTGAATGGAATTACCATATGACCCAGCAATCCCTTCCTGGGCATCTACCAAACATATCTGAAAACGTTTATCCATAAAAATATATGTGCTCCGATGTTCATTTCAGCATTATTTACAATGGCCAAGATATGGAAACAAACCAGTGTCCTTCGATAAATAATTTGGTAAATAATTTGGGTGTATATACACAGTGGCTTAAGAAAAGATGAAATAAGGATTACTTGAAGGTGTGCAAATTGGGCGAGCAGGGGAAGAAGGAAGGGAACAGAGTGGAATCGTGCGGTCTCGTGGTGGAATCAGGCCAGCTGCGGCGGCTGCGGCAGTGGTGGTAAACCGCAGCTCTAAAGACACAGGGAGATATAGAACACCGAGGAGTCCTTTGCTCATCACACAGAACAGCGGGGGGTCTTGTGGAGGAATTACTTGAAGGTGAGCGCTGATTGCGAGCAGGGGAGGAGGTAGGACAGCGAAGTGGAAGCGTGCTCCCCTCCCCACAGAGGAGCCTAGGCCGGCGGCGACCACCACTGAGGCCCCCAGGATGAAGCGCAGACTCGTGGAAGGTTTGCTTTGGGGTGCCCTAGTTGGGCAAGCAGGGGAGGAGAGAGAGGTGCAAAGTGGAAACTCGCCCCCCCTCCATGGCGGAGCCCAGGCCTGATGGCGACCGCTGGGCGAATCCCAGGACAGAGCGGAGACTCGTGGAAGGTTTGCTTTGTCGTGCGCTAGTTGGGCAAGCTGGGGAGGAGCGAGGAGGGCAAGGGGAAATGCGCCGCGCTCTCCCCACCCCCCAGGGTAGAGCCACGGCCCTGCAGTGTGCCCACAGCAGCAGCGGCAGGCAGCACCCGGGGCTCTAGAGTCCCACGGGAGCCCAGGGTACAGCGGAGAGCACAGGGTCCAGGAGGTGGGCTCTTTCCCTGCGTCCCACAGCTGATTGCTCCCGCCGGGGCGGGCAGCTCGTGGGCCCTAGGGCAGACAAAGAACTCAGACGCCATACCTGGGCACCTTACCCCACTTTTCGAATCCTCCCCCTGCCCTTCCAGACACTTAAACTGACCCCTGAACTGAGGAGTAGTGTCAGATTACAGAGGGGCGTTTGTGCTCAGGCGCTGGGAAGATTGGCAGCCAGCTCTGACCTTCGGAAGAGGCTGGGAGGAGGGGATTTTCCCTGGAGGAGGAGAGAGGAGACTCTCACACCTCCAGCCAACACCTTTTTGGGCGTGAGGGAGGAGTGTGACGTGGCTGGCCTGGGAGAGAGAAGACCCTTCCATCCCCAGCCCCCACCCTCTCTGGCTGGCCTGGGGCCGGGCAAGGGCAACTGTGGAAGCAATCCCTGAGTTCAGCAGTAAGTGGCAGACGCAGCTCCCACCTTTCAGCAGCTTAGAGATTTCCGACCGCCCCCTCACACACACCCACGGAAGGAGGGCCCTAAGACTCAGGAGTACTGGGCACAGGGCTGGTGGAGCTACTGTCAGTGTGCATTTGTGCAGGAAAGGACAGAAACAGCACAGTCTCTCTGAAAACTGTTATCCAGACCCCTAAGCCCCTCGCATTTAAATCTACACTCCCAAATTCACTCTGGGCACCAGGTGACCAACGCTGCCTGCGCAATAGGCAGGGAACTCTTTGGCACAGTGGAGGACAACCTGGAGATTACTTGGTGGGCTTAAGCCAAGACTGGTGCTGCTTTCTGTTTTGCTTTGCTTGGTGTTTTTTTTTTTTTTCTTTTTTTTTTCTGCTTGTTGTGATTTGCTTTTTGCTTTGTTCTGTCTTTATTTCTTTGATATCTTTGCCTATGTTGAGTGGGGATTGTCGGTTGTATTTTACATGTGAATATACTTGATTTGTTTTCTTTGTTGTTGTTGTTGTTGTACTTGGTAACTTTATTTGTGCTGAAACTGCCCTACCAGGGCCCAGCTTAAGAGGCACAAGATTCAACATATCCAGAAGTCAACTCTGGACCAAATCAGAGTACTACCGGGTTTGACCTACAAGTCACACACCCAGAGGGAATTCTCTGAAGGCACAAGAGCCCATAGAGGCCAAACCTCATTTAAGTGGCCAACCCTCACCCAGCAGAACACCCTGCGGTTGGCAGAGCCAAGTTTCACAAGTAGACGGCCTAGGAGTTAAACCCACCTACTCAAGAGCAAAAAGCAATTAAAGTTCTTCTTGAACAGAACAATATACTAAACACACGAACCACCTGTGGAGCACATGCAGAGGAGAAGAACGAAGTAGTCCAAGTCAAATATAAAGGACAAATACTACATAAGATAACCCAGCAAGAACTAAGAGCTGTAGGGGATCTTCCTAATACATCAAAGCAAACACAGGGAGACCGTCAGAATGGGGAGACAAAGAAACATGTCCCAAATAAAAGAACAGAAGAAACCTCCACAACTGAAACCAAATGAAGCAGAGGTAACCAACCTGTCAGAGACAGAGTTCAGAACACTGGTGGTAAGAATATTTAAGGAGCTTAGAGAAGACATAAAGAAGGATATAGAAATAATAAAGAACAACCAGTTAGAACTAAAAAAAGGATGTAGAAATCTTAACGAACAACCAGCTAGAACTAAAGAACAAAATTACTGAAATTAAGAACTCATTTGAAGGAATGACCAGCAGGTTAGATGAAGCAGAGGATCAAATCAGCGACTTAGAAGACAAGTTAGCAGAGATCACTCAAACTGAACAACAGAATAAAAAACAATGAAGATGGGTTAAGAGACCTCTGGGATAACATCAAGCACAACAACATGCGCATCATAGGAATACCAGAAGGCGAAAAGAGGAAGCAAGGGATTGAGAACATATTTGAGGTAATAATGTCCGAAAACTTCCCTAACCTGATGAAGGAAACCAACATACAAGCCCAGGAAGTGCAGAGAGTTTCAACCAGGACAACCCAAACAGGGCCACACCAAGACACATTATAGTTAAAATGGCAAAGCGTAAAGACAAAGAGAGAATCTTAAAAGCAGCAAGAGAAAGGCAGAAGGTTACATGAAAGGGAACTCCCATAAGGCTATCAAATGATTTTTCTACAGAAACATTGAAGGCCAGGAGGGAGTGGCAAGAAATACTCAAAGTGATGGAACACAAAGGCTTACAACCTAGATTGCTTTATCCAGCAAGGCTATTATTTAAAGTTGATGGAGAGATAAAGAGCTTCCCAGAAAAGAATAAACTGAAAAAAATTATTACAACTAAGCCAGCATTGCAGGAAATACTAAAAGGACTTCTGTAAATAGAAGAAAGATGAAAACAATTCACTACAAATTAAAAAATGGCAATAACTACGTACCTATCAATAATCACTTTAAATGTAAACGGATTAAACGCTCCAATCAAGAGACATAGGGTGGCTGAGTGGATAAGGAAGCAAAACCCTTGTATATACTGTATACAAGAGACTCATTTCAGATCAAAAGACACACACAGGCTGAAAGTGAAAGGTTGGAGTAAGATATTTCATGCAAATGGAAGCGAGAAAAAAGCTGGAGTTGCAATACTTATATCTGACAAAATAGACTTTAAAATGAAGAACGTATTAAAAGACAAAAATGGGCACTATATAATAATAAAGGGATCAATCCGACAAGAGGACATAACCTTAGTAAACATCTATGCACCTAACATAGGCGCACCTAAATATATAAAACAGGTACTGATGGACATAAAGACAGAGATCAACAGCAACACTATCATAGTAGTGGACTTCAACACACCTCTGATAACAAGGGACAGGTCCTCCAGACAGAAAATCAATATGGAAACAACAGCCTTAAATGACACTTTGGAGCAGTTGGATTTAATTGATATTTTCAGAGCATTTCACCCCAATGCTGCAGAATACACGTTCTTCTCAAGTGCTCATGGAACATTTTCCAAGATAGATCATATGTTAGGACACAAAACTAGCCTTGATAAATTTAAGAAAATTGAAATCATACCAATTGTCTTCTGTGATCACAGTGCTATGAAATTAGAAATGAACTACAGGAAAAAAAAACCCAGGAAGACACACCAATTCATGGAGGCTGAATAACATGTTACTAAATAATGAATGAATCAAGCAGCAGATCAAAGAAGAAATCAAAAGATATCTCGAGACAAATGAGAATGAGAACACGACGACCCAAAATCTATGGGATGCTGCGAAAGCAGTCTTAAGAGGGAAGTTCATAGCACTGCAGGCCTACCTAAAGAAACAAGAAACATCACTAATTGACAGTTTATCTTCACACTTAAGGGATCTGGAAAAAGAATAGCAAAATAAGCCCAAAGGGAGCACAAGGAAGGAGATAATAAGGATCAGAGCAGAAATAAATGAAATAGAATCCAGAAAAACAATACAAGAGAACAATGAATCCAAGAGTTGGTTCTTAGAGTAGATAAACAAAATTGACAAACCTTTAGCCAGACTCATTAAAAAAAGGAGAGAGAGGACCCAAATTAATAAAATCAGAAATGAAAGAGGAGAAGTGACAACAGACACCACAGAAATACAAAAAATTTTAAGAAATTACTCTGAGCAAGTATATGCCAACAAATTTGACAATCTGGAAGAAATGGACAAGTTCCTAGAGGCGCACAACTTCCAAGGCTAACTCAAGAAGAAACAGAAAGCCTGAACAGTCTGATTACCACCAGTGAAATTGAATCAGTAATCAATAATCTCCCAACGAACAAAAGCCCTGGACCAGATGGCTTTACAGGTGAATTTTTCAAAACGTTCAAAAAAGAATTATCACCTATTCTCCTCAAGCTCTTCCAAAAAATCCAGAAGGAAGGAAGACTCCCAAACACTTTTTACGAAGGCACTATCACCCTGATCCCAAAAGCAGACAAAGACACCACAAAGAAAGAAAACTACAGGCCGATATCTCTAATGAACATAGATGGAAAAATTCTCAACAAAATATTAGCAAACAGAATTCAGCAATACATTAAAAAGATCATACACCATGATCAAGTGGGATTCATCCCTGGTATGCAGGGGTGGTTCAACATCCGCAAATCAATTAATGTGATACACCACATTAACAAAATGAAAAATAAAAATCACATGATCATATCAATAGATGCAGAAAAAGCATTTGATAAAATACAACAACCTTTTATGATAAAAACCCTTCAGAAAGTGGGAATAGAGGGATCATATCTTAACATAATAAAGGCCATATATGACAAACCCACAGCTAACATCATACTCAATGGAGAAAAGCTAAAACCATTCCCCCTAAGATCAGGAACAAGACAAGGTTGCCCACTTTCTCCACTTCTATTCAACATAGTGCTGGAAGTTCTAGCCACAGCAATCAGACAAGAGCAAGAAATAAAAGGCATCCAAATTGGTAAGGAGGAAGTAAAATTATCATTATATGCAGATGATATGATTCTATATATAGAGAACCCTAAAGACTCCACCAAGAAACTATTAGAACTGATAGATGAATTTAGTAAAGTAGCAAGATATAAAATTAATATTTGGAAATCAGTTGCATTTGTATATACCAATGTTAAAATATCAGAAGGAGAAATTAAAAAAACAATTCCATTTACAATTGCTCCAAAGACTATAAAATATCTGGGAATAAATCTAACCAAAGATTTAAAAGATCTGTACTCAGAAAATTATACGACACTGAAGAAAGAAGTGAAAGAACACATAAATAGATGGAAACACATTCCATGTTCATGGATAGAAAGAATAAATATAGTTAAAATGTCCATACTGTCTAAGGCAATATACATATTCAACGCAATTCCTATCAAACTACCTATGATGTTTTTCACAGAAATAGAACATATAATCCTAAAATTCATATGGGACCATAAAATACCCCGACAGCCTCAGCAATCTTGAGAAATAGGAACAAAGTGGGAGGAATAACGATACCTGACTTTAAATTATAGTACAAGGCTACAGAAATCAAAACAGCATGGTACTGGCATAAAAATAAACACATAGATCAATGGAACAGAATAGAAAGTCCAGAAATAAATCCATGCCTATATGCCTATTTATTCTACGACAATGGAAGCAAGAATGTACGATGGGGTAAAGACAGTCCTTTCAATAAATGGTGTTGGGAAACCTGGACAGACACATGCAAGAAAATGAAGCTGGACCACCTCCTTAAACCATATACAAAAATAAATTCAAAATGGCTTAAAGACTTAAATATAAGATCTGAAACCATAAAATATCTAGAAGAAAATATAGGAAGAAACTTCATATACATTACCCGGAGTACGATTTTTACTGATATATCCCCTCATGCAAGGGAAGTAAGAGAAAAAATATACATGTAGGATTATATCAAATTTAAAAGTTTGTTTCATCAATAAAACAAAAAGGGATCCTACTGAATGGGAAAAGATATTTGCCAATGACATATCTGATAAAGGATTAATATCACAAATCTATAAAAAAACTCATTCAACTCAACTCCAAAAAACAAACAACTCAATTAAAAAATGGGCAGAGGACTTGAGGAGACATTTTTCTAAAAAGGACATACAGAAGGCAAGAAGACATATGAAGAAATGCTCAACCTCACTAACCATCAGAGAAATGCAAATAAAAACCACAATGAGATACCACCTCACCCCAGTCAAAATGGCTATCATCAATAAATCGAGAAACAACAAATGCTGGCGGGGATGTGGAGAAAAGGGAACGCTTGTGCACTGTTGGTGGGATTGCAGACTAGTGCAGCCACTATGGAAAACAGTATTGAGGTATCTCAGCAATCTGAAGATAGAACTACCCTATGATCCAGTAATTCCACTCCTAGGCATCTACCTGGAGAAATCCAAAACTCCAATTCAAAAATCTGTATGCACTCCTAAGTTTATTGCAGCACTTTACACAATAGCCAAGATCTGGAAACAACCGAAATGCCCATCGGTTGATGACTGGATTAAGAAGCTATGGTATATTTATACAATGGAATATTATGCAGCCATAAAGAAGAAAGAAATCTTATCATTTGCAGCAACATGGATGGATCTAGAGAACATTATGTTAAGTGAAATAAGTCAGAAAGAGAAAGACAAGTACCATATGATCTCACTTATATATGGAATTTGAAGAAAACACTATGTGAATGAACTAATCAGAGACAGTTTTGGGGACGCAGAGAAAAAACCGAGAGTGGTTAGATGGGTGTGTGGGAGGGGTTTGGGGATAAGGGGAACGGTGAAGGGATTTGGAAGCAGCTGGTAACCACAAGATGGCCTCAGGGTTTTTTTTGAAAATTAATTTGGGGAAGGTATTCTATAATGTTGTAAAGATTTTGTTGGGTATCCGATGGACATGCGTCCTATTTGGGAGACCACCTCAGGGATACTGTGGATACCTGATCATGGCATTGTACACCAGAAGCTAAACATTAATGAATGCCAACTATAATTTTATATATATATAATGTGATGGTTCAGTGTGAGGTAGGAGGGATAGTGGATGGGGGGAGTGGGGTTCACTGTATGAGGGATATAAATGATGAACGTCTAAGTATTACCTTGTTTTGTACACCTGAAACTAATAAATAAATTAATTAATTAAAAAAATAAATAAATAAATAAAAAGAAGCTATGGTACATTTATACAATGGAGTATTACGCAGCCATAAAGAAAAAAGAAATCTTATCATTTGCCACAACATGGATGGATCTAGAGAACATTTTGTTAAGTGAAATAAGTCAGAACGAGAAAGACAAGTACCATATGATCTCACTTATATGCGGAATCTAAAGAAAAGACTATAGTCTTTGTTTTAACCCATATTTTTTTCTGGTATAAGTATTGATAGCACGGATTTTTTTTTTTTATATGCATTTTCATGAAATAGCTTTTCCATCCTTTTACTTTCATTTTGTGTGTGTCTCTTGATCTGAATTGTATCTGTTGTAGGCAGCATGTGTAATGGTCTAGTTTTCTTATCCATTCAACCACCCTATGTCGTTTGATTGGAGCATTTAATTTATTTACATTTAAAATCATTGTTGATAGATATGTAGTTATTGCCATTTCATTGTTCATATTTTTGATGTTTATTTTTCTTCTTGTTCTTAAAAACGTCCTCTTAATATTTCTTGTAATACTCGCTTGGTAGTGATGAATTCCTTTAGCTTTTTCTTGTCTGGAAAACTCTTTATCTGTTCTTCAATTTTAAATGATAGCCAGGCTGGGTAGAGTAATCTTGGTTGTAGTTCCTTACTTTTCATCACTTGGAATATTTTCTGCCTCTCTCTTCTTGCCTGCAAAGTTACTTTTGAGAAATCAGCTGACAGTATTATGGGAGCTTCCTTATATAACTAACTGCTTTTATCCTTGCAGCTTTTAAGATTCTCCCTTTAGCTTTAAGTTTTAGCATTTTAATTATGATGTGTCTTGGTGTGGGCCTCTTTGGGTATATAGTGGTACCTCAGTTTTCATATGAAATCTGTTCCAGGAGTCCGTTCGAGTTCTGAAACGTTCGAAAACTGAGGCACGGTTTCCCCATAGAAAGTAAGGCAAAATGGATTAATCCGTTCCAGACCTTAAAAATCAACCCCTAAAACTGCAAATTTAGCATGAATTTTATTATCTGATGATAACATAGATCCATGAAATTTACAGCGTTCGTAAACGGAGATTTTCTTTAATGGAGACCTTCAAAAACCGAGGTACTACTGAATCTTGTTTGGAACTCTCTGTACTTTCTGAGCTTGTATGTTTATCTTCTTTGCCAGTTTAGAGATGTTTGCCATCGTTATTTTTTCAAACAGCGTTCGATTGTTTATTCTCTCTCTTCTCTTTCTTGTTCCTCTGTGATGCAATTGTTGGTACGCTTGTTGTTGACTCAGAGCACCCCTAAACTATCCTCACTTATTTTATTTTTTGCTATTTTGACTGGGTGTTTTCTGCTACTTTATCTTCTAATTTGCTGATTCGGTCCTCTGTTTCATCCAATCTACTGTTGATTCCCGCTAATGTATTCTTTATTTCAGTTATTGTATTCTTTTTTTAAATTTATTGGGGTGACCATTGTTAGTGAAATTACATCGATTTCAGGTGTACAATTCTGTATCACATCATCTATAAATCCCATTGTGTGTTCACCATCCAGAGTCAGTTCTCTTTCCATCACCATATATTTGATCCCCCTTACCTTCATCTCCCTCCCCCACCCCCCTTACCCTCTGGTAACCACTAAACGATTGTCTGTGTCTATGAGTTCTTGTTTCTCATTTGTTTGTCTTGTTCTTTTGTTGCTTTTGGTTTATATACCACATATCAGTGAAATCATAGGGTTCTCTGCTTTTTCTGTCTGACTTATTTCACTTAGCATTATACTCTCAAGATCCATCCATGTTGTCACAAATGTTACTATACCATCTTTACTTAACGCCGAATAGTATTCCATTGTGTATATATACCACAACTTCTTCTGCCTGGTTCTTTTTTAATATATTTCGTCTCTCTCCATTTTTATATTCTCTATCTCTTTGTTAAAGTTCTCACTGAGATCATTGAGCATCCTAATAACCAAGGTTTTGAACTTTGCATCTAGTAGTTTGCTTGTGTCCATTTTGTTTAGTTCTTTTCCTGGAGCTCTGTTATGTTCTTTCATTTGGGACATGTTTTTTGTCTCTTCATTTTGGCTGCCTCCTTGTGTTTGTTTCTATGTATTAGTTAGGGCTGTTATGTCTCCTAGTCTTAGTAGAGTGGTCTAATGTATTAGGTGTCCTGAGTGGCCCAGTGGCACAGTCTTCCTGGTCAGCTGAGCCAGGTGTTCCAAGTGTGTCCCTTGTCTAGATTGTGTTTTTCCTCTGTTATAGTTGAGCCTTGGTTGTTGTTTGAATGTCAGTGGGAAGGATTGACCCTCAGGCTGATTGGATGTGAGGACTGGCCATGACTATAGTGGAGGAGCTATTTTTCAGGGGATGATCCTAGAAAGCAGAATTTTCTTTAGTAGGGCTTTTGTGCCTGCCCAGTCAACCCTTTGGGTGTGTTATCCATAGAGGCAGCCAGATGGTGTCATGGCTTGGTTGAAGCTGACCACCAAGTGTACTGGCTCTGCGGCCTCCAAGAAGGGGTCCTGTCCCAGACCAAGTTCAGCTGAAGCCTGTGCCCTATATGAGGTCACCTGGAATGAGCCACAAAAAATATGTAGATGGCAGCCACCCTGGCTCAGCTTCGAGGTGCCTGGGAGAAACTTAAGTATGAACTGAGGGTGGCTTTCCCTAGTTCTGGGCTTGTGGCTTCTTAGGAAGAGGTATGGGATATGTCAAAGGCAAATGCTGCTTGTTTGGGGTTTGTGGAATTTTTAGAGATTTTAGGAATGTCCAAAGTATAAGCCAAAACATGCCACTTGTGTGGAAAAGCCACTGGAAGTGGCTTGGGTGTGCCCACAAGTTGGGTGGGGTGGGGTCTCAGGGAATCACCAGAAGGGGGCGGACAGTGTTAGCCAGGTTGATGGAGACACAGATATGGCTCCCACAGATGTGGCTCTCACCTGCATCTGCAAGCTGGGTTCCAGTAGGGATCAACAAAGGAACAATGGCACCTGCCAGCACCTCTGTCTAGGAAAAAGCTGCCCCATCCATTCCTCACCTTGGAGCCAGACAATCTAGTTGCTCCACCTATGTCACTGGCACCTTTACAGCTGCTACCTCAGTGCTTGAGCGAGTGAGTGCATCAGAGAGTAAGTGTGTGCATGGGCCCTTTAAGAGTAACACTTGGGACTCCAGCCACCCTTTGTCTCACTCAGCCACAATCTCCACTGGTTTTCCCAGCCATAAGTTATGTTGACTTCCTTTCCTAGCACTGGAACCCTGGGCTGGGGAGTCTGGTGTGGCATGGCGCTGGGGAATCTGGCGTTAGGTGAGGACCCCTCACTCCTCAGGGGCAATATCTTCAGCTGAGATATTCTGTCTGATTTTTAACTGCCAAACACAGGTATGGGACCAGCTCAATCTGTGTCTTTGCCTCTCTCACCAGTCTCGACATGACTTCTTCCGTATATCCTTACTTGTAGGACTTCTGTTCAGCTAGATTTCAGGGAATTTTAATGATGGTTGTTTTGTAGTTTAGTTGTAATTTTAATGTGGTCATGAAAGGAGGGAAGGATAGCATTTATCTACTCTGCCATTTTGATTAGAAATCCCCCCAGCACCCATCATTGTTCCTCTAGTCCACTGACAGTTGCTCTTTCTGGATTCTAAATCTGACCATCTAACTTTCTCCCTTAAAACCCTTACATAACTTCTCATTGCATTCAGGGTAAAGCCCCAAACTTCTGAGATGGCCCCAAATACTCAGTTTGATGGAGCCCCTCCTTCCCTCTCCAGCTTCCTCAAGTCCCTTTGCCCCTTTGTTCAATGACAGCCTTTTCTCCTCAGACTGTAATATCCATGAGGGTAGACTGGGAATATCTTGTTCACTGATATATAAGGTCTGACAATTACATTCATGAACTTGCCACCATGCACTTACATTGGCAGCACTGTACAAATAGCTTGGTAAGGTTTTATAACCTTGGTATATCAGTGTCTCAAAGCTGTGTTTGTGTTGACATGTGGTGGTGTGTTGCTGAGTGGCATTCATTATTGTTGTTGCATGTTTTTGTGTGCTGTTGGGAGAATGTCTGAGTTTGAATTAGAGCAGTGAGAAAACGTTAAATTTCTTGTTAAACTTGGCAAGAGTGGAAGTGAAATCAGGGACATGTTAGTCCAAGTTTATGGGGATAGTGCCATGAAGAAAATGGCAGTGTACAAATGGATTAAACCTTTTTCTGAGGGGAAAGAGCACGTCACTGATGAAGAGAGGTCAGAGTGGCCAGTAATGAACCAAATTGACCAAAAAAAATTGCAAAAATTTGTTGAGTTGTGCGTCAAACTCATCAGCTGACTGTGAGAAGCATAGCAGACCAAGTAAACATTGATAGACAAACAGGAAAATCTTAACTGGAAATCTTGGCATGAGAAAGGTGTGTGCAAAAATGGTCTGAAAGGAGCTCACTGATGAACAAAAGCAAAGGAGAGTCAAAGATTGCCAAGACCTTGTGGAGAGGTCTTGGGTCTTGGGTCTTTGGGTTGTGTTATCACTGGTGATGAAACGTGGGTGTACCACTTTGACCCTGAAACAAAGCGCACAATGGAAGTCAGCTAATTTTCTACAACCAAAAAGGTTTCATCAGTCCAAATCCAGAGTCAAAACAATGTTGCTAACCTTTTTTGATATTAGAGGAATTATTCATAATGAATTTGTATGAAGTGGACAACAGTCAACCAAGTTTACTATTTGGAAGTGCTGAAAAGGCTGCGTGAAAAAGTTAGGTGAAAATGACCTAAAGTTTTCATCAAGAATTCATGGCTCTTGCATCATGACAATGCCCCAGCTGCCACAACGTTGTCTGTGAGGGAGTTTTTAGCCAGTAAACAAATAACTGTATTGGAACACCCTCCCTACTCACCTGGTCCACCCCCAATGACTTCTTTCTTTACCCAAAGATAAAGGAAATATTAAAAGGAAGACAATTTGATAATATTCAGGATATCAAAGGCAATACTTTGACAGCTCTGATGGACATTCCAGAAAAAGAGTTCCAAATTTGCTTTGAAGGGTGGACTAGGCACTGGCATTGGTGCATAGTTTCCCAAGGGGAGTACTTTGAAGGTGACCATATTGATATTCAGCAACGAGGTATGTAGAACTTTTTCTAAGATGAATTCAGGAATGTAACTGTCAGACCTCATATCCCCACTATTGACATCGCATCTTCACAGAGCAAGTGCTCATTATTTGCTGAGTAAATGAATAAATGAATGAATGGCCAAAAATGATTGTATGGCCAAAGGCTAGAAATAATGTAATGACTACAATTGCAAGCCTGGGTTCATCTATTGAATAATCTGTATGTTAAAACCTAGAAGGTCAAGGACTTTAGCTCTTTAGGGATGAATGTAGGTGGAAGAGTTGGTATATTTGACTGGTCATGGAATAATACATCGAATAGAATTAGACTAAAATTGCAAATTAGAGATTTAAATGAAATATTCAATAGCACTTGTTTTTGTTTTATTTTGTTTTCTTTCTGGTGTAAAATGGGATTGGAGTGGGCTGGTGGTTGCCAGGATGACATCTCATCTCTTGATGTGGTTTAACAATCTGCAAATAATTTCAGCCTCGGCAGCATGGTTGTCCGTGTTCTCAGGCATGTTTTTGCAAGTTTGTGTGGTATTTACATTGGTAACTAAAAACTTCTCTGTAGATTAATGTATCCTTCTGGTTCTACTCCCTTGCCATTTCAGAAAGACTGTAGATGAAGAGCCTTATTTGGCAGCATGAGACTTCTTCCTTAGAGGAGTCAGGGAAAATTTTCCTGATGCCTGCCTAATTACTTACTAGCTCCCATGAGAACAAGAGGTGGAGGATGTAGGCATAGGGCTGCAGACAGACATTTGCAAGCCCAATAAAATGTTTTGAATGAAATATATAATACAAAGATCTCCAACTTCCATGCCACAAAGAGTTTGGATGGATGATATTAGAAAGGAGGAGGCTTTCTCCTCATTTTTTTGGCATCAGCTATAGGCAGATTCATATCTCACTTTTATTAAAATAGGTACTGATACCAATGCATTTAGACCAATGCATTGAGAGAGTTCAGAACTTCCATATACTCCTAACATATTAGTAATGACTATATATAATTGTCACTATCTGATCAGAACCTTATGATATGTTTGTATACATATCCCAGAAATAGATACAGTTCTTTTTTATTTGGCCCTCAATGGATGTGCAATTTAAATTACTCATAGACTGCTAACTTCTCATCTTACCAACAGGAGATGAATGGGGAGAAGAGACTGCTGAGCTATAGGTAGAAAAAAAGAAAAGCATCCATTTCCTTTTCATTTTCTATCTTCTGAGGAGTTGGTATATACATACAAGTGCACATGTACTAGAGACTAATAATTGCCTATCCCAACATATGTTCTCCCTTCTTTCTTAATAAAAGAACCTGATATTTAGCTGGGCATATTGCCTGTAAGATTAAGGGCTATATTTTCAAGCCTCTTTTGTAGCTAGGTATGGTCATATGATTAGTTTCTAGCCAAGGAGATATGAGCAAAATATTGTTTGGGAACTCTCCTTAAAAGTGAGAAAGTATGCCTTTCCTTTACTCTCCTTTCTCCATCCTGTTGACTGGAATTCACATGCCATGGCTGGAGCTGCAGCAAACATTTTGGACCATGAGGACAGTGGAGAGGGGAACTAGTAGAAGAAGCCTAGGTCTTTGATGTAGGTCAGTTCTGGTTGACATATTTCTAGTCTTATTTTACATCAGAGAAATAATCTTGTATAAGTCAGTGTATGTGTGATATGTAGCCTAATCTAAGGCTAACTGTTATACTGTGAACAAGGAAAGAGTGAGTGGAATGAGTTCTTGTTCTTGGCACCCTGTGTCTGCTTGCAGCATTAACACTTACCTGGGAGTACATTTTTTCCCTGGGCAATATGTGAGTTCTATATGAGGCAGACACTCACTACTTAGAGTGGGGTCAAAGCAGCAAATGACAAGATTTGTTTGGTTGGGTCATTGGGGTCTGGGCTCTCTGTCTCAGCTTGGAGTCACAATTTTGCTATCATCAAGAGAACACATGAAGGGGGGGTGCATAGTCTGGGTATTTCAAGTATGACTCCGGGTGCAGTATGTGTTTTTATTAAAGATGATGCTATTTTGAAATTTAGTCAGAACTAGTGGTGTGCTAGATCTGGCTTGTATTAGCTCATGAGAGCACCTCTTCCCACCTCTATGCTCAATGATGTTATGTTGGTAGTTTGAAACTAACCTTGGTGGGAGTATTGACATTATGTAAATCAGTAAACACTAAAAATCAAAATTTTTTCCCAGAGACCCTGCTTACTAGCAGACCACTGGCTAACACTGGCAGATTGTTTTGAAAAATCTTCCTCTTTTTCATTTGAACTATTAGAGAAGAGTCTAAGGCATAATAGTTACTTACACAGTTCAGGGTTTTATGAGCTACAAAATGTCCTCCCTGACATTATATCATTTGAGCATTATAATCACCTGTGAAATAGGCAGGGCAAGTCTTAACATACCCCTACATAAGGGAGGAGCTGAGATTTATATATGCACATGGTGAATGAGTAAAATTGAGATCAGAAGCCCATGATGTTGTTTCTTATTCTTGCTAATTCCACATAAATCAACTAGATTTCCCCAGGAATGTAGTACAGGCACAAAGATGAGGAAAATCCAGTTTGGAGGGAAAAGACAAAGGAAGATAGTAATTTTTTCATCTTCAATTTTATTTTTTCTAAAATAGGCCTACTTGAAAGATAATATGCAAGGGATCAATGTGACAGCTTAGAAAACAGCACAGTACTTTTCTTTGAGTACTGGTACTGAAGGTAGTCATGTATTAAACTGTGGAGGGAAAAAATGTGCTATTGAGGAAAGAGCATGGGTTTTAGAATCCGATGCCTGGTGCCAGAACAAGCATTCTCATTTTACCTCCATGTGAGTGTAGGCAAATCACTTAACTTCTGCACACATAAGTTTTCCCATTTGTAAAATGGGTACAATAATGACCACTCAGGGCTGTTGTGAGAATTAAATGAGATAACTGTGTAAAGCAAGTCTCAAAAACACTGGAACATGGTGGATAATCATGAAAAGTTATGACTCCTTTGCTTTTAGATTTTGAGATACTAATTTTCATGAAGTAAATCATGAGCTGAGATTCATACCTACATTTTTCTCAGAATAGGCCAAAATGTCTCTAATCTAAAGGCATGTATATTATAAATGTTCCAAAGGGACTTTTGGGCATCCAAAGCCAGAACAAGCATTATAGGTTAGTAGGAGACTAAGAGTTTGGAGGAGAATTTTGTGAGAAAAGGCCAGCAGTTTTTAATTTTGCTCTGTCTGTAGTACATTCCATGCTTGCTTTTGAGACCAAAACCAAATCTGGCAGCAGCAGGCAATCATAGAGTTTTCATGTAATTCAATAATTTATCACAAAAAAATTCATTTATAAACAATGACTTGTTTTGGAATGATAGCGGCTGTCAGTTTGGAGACCTTGTTTCTCCCTCAACCCTCCCCTGCCCGCCAAGCTGGGAGTCTGGCTTCCCCTTTGCTAAATCACACAGAGTCGCTGGGTTTAGAATCTGAGGCTGAATGCACTTTACAATGTGTTTATGTTTTGGCATGCGCGTTATTTCAGTTTTACTTTGTGGTCATGAAATCTATGTTGCCAGATGCTGAAAAAGTGACTCTGAATAGCCCCCCTGCTTGTGGAGAGGAAATAATCAAGTTCAGAGCTGCCATTGTACCTGAAAACACTTGGACCAGAAGAGGTATGACTGGAACCCTCTACCATGACAGAAGCACAATGTCGTGGTGCTGCTCCTCTGTGTTATCACTTAGATTTGCTTCAGCAATAAAGAAACCTGGATTCTTTCCTTTTTCAAAACTCCATTGCCAGAATTATTTTTATGTCTGACAGCTGTGATTATGTCTCTTCAGTGTCTTGGGAAATTCAATGTTTTGAGTTGAAGAGATCAGACTGCCTGCTGGGAATAAAACATTCAGCATTCTATGAAACCACTTGATACCTTGCGCCAGTTTTTCACAACTTTACATCCGTTTCACTAAGAGCCGAAGGTCCCTGACTTCTCTTAGAGCTCCTCAGGCTTTCTTGAGAGCTTGGAAAGCTATTGAATAAATAAAGAGGGAAACTTGCCCGAAAGCTGGAGGTCTACTTCGAGCCTCTATTTTCATTGCCTGTTGTGGCATTTTCACTCACAAGTTAGTCTTTCAAACTTCAATTGAGTTCACTTTCAAAGGCCAGTTACTAACTGTAGCCAACTAGAAGTCCTATGACATTTATTGAGAATTGAATTGTGTCTCCCCAACCCAAAAATATATATTGAGATCCAAATCCCCAGTATCTATGAATGTGACCTTATTTTGAATTACAGTCTTTGAAAAATGTAATTAAGTTAAGATAAAGTCATTAGGATGGACCCTAATTCAATATGACTGGTGTCCTCATTAGAAGAGGGAAATTTGGACACAAGCACATGGAGAGAATGCCATGTGACAATAAAGGCAGAGTTTGGAGTGATGCAGCTGCAAGAAATGCCAAGGATTATGGCCACCATGAAAAACTAGGAAGAAGCAAGCAAAGTTGATTCCCTATAGGTTTCAGAGGGAGCATGACACCTTTATTTCAGACTTTTAGTCTCTAGAATTGTCAGACAATAAATCGTTGTTGTTTTAAGCCACCTCATTTTGGATACCAAAGTCTGTATTAGTTTCCTAGAACTGTTGTCCACAATGTACCACAAACTGAGTGGCTTAAGTTTTCCATCTTATGGAATACTGCAGATCATGTTCTTCCATCCCTTTAACACAACTTCCCATCCCCACTCCTCTTCCCCCAATATCTTAGAATGCTCTTCCCAACTCTTTGCTGCTGACACAGATTGAGTCATATTACCATTCCAGGCAGAGGTACTCGGGATCTTGATTTCCTGTCCTCACCAAAGCTTCCTGCCCTGGTGTGATTTTACCACTCATTGGCCCTCTGCCAAAGAGTAGCAATCATTACATAGGAAAGCTAACTTCTCAGTGGGTTGACTTCTGTGTAATATTTCTTCCAAGGAAGGGTTAACCTGGATATCTTCTTAAGAATTTCCTTAAGAAGCAAAAATGAAGTCTCTCAAACACCACAATGGACCTTGGGGGGTCCTTGAAAGCACAGAGGTGATGCTGTGCTTTTATCTCCACTTTGCAAAGGAAAAGGTAAGTCAAGGAAAAGTCACCTACTCAAGTTTTCTCTTTTGGTAGTATTGCTTCAACCATGGCTGTTTTGGGCCAGATTTTGTCTCAGGAGAAGGGAATTTTCCTTGCAGGCAAGATAGCATATGTGGTAAGCAGGCTCTTTTAATGGTCATTTTTTTGTTAAGAGAATAGATCTTGTATACTGACAGTTGTACACCTTTCCTTCAAAAATCTTCAAATGAGTTGTACATTTGTGATGATATTAAGCCAGCCCCTCTCATCTATTTTCTTTCTCTAAACTGGAGTGTACTCAGCCTCCTTCATTTGGTCTGCCTGGATTCAATGAATGGTTCATGAGACCCATATTGTACAATGAGGCAAGTGGTAACTTTCCAGTGCTGTTTCTCCTTAAATACAAAACTTCAGCTGGTTTTTGCCCTCCTTACATTTTATTCAACTTAATTTTAAATTGCTAGATTGCAGTAAGCATTTTGGGGCACTTTAGAATGGAGATAGGGATAGACTGAGTGGCAGAGTGAGAGGGAGAGAAAAGAGCATTTGGAACTCTGGAAGAATGTGGCACATTTGAAACTCGATAATCTACTGCTGGTATTACCAGACCTCATGCTTTATAACAGCCATGCAACATTTATGGCTAAAGACATGTGCATCCTTTACAAAGACACAGCAGACTCACACTTCAGGGCAGACCAGGAAAACAGCACTTGGAATTTGAACCTGGGCTGACTGTACCTTGTGCCTTGTGACTGTCTCCCATCAGAAGCAGGCCCTGGCACACTGGCCTGCACCAAGCACCTTGTGTGGGGACCCAGTTGGGTTGCCATCATCAGCAGACCCATTTTAAGTAGCTTCTCAGTCTATAGCCATCGGATATCCAGGAAATATGACAAATTAGAGTGAATACAGAAGAGATTGAAGAACTCCTAAACTCTTCAGAAGGATAGTACTGTAGGGATAAGTGGATGGACAACGTGCTTTCTTGTTAATGATAATAGCTACACTAGCCACCATTTATGAAAGTTTCTTTTGCATCTGTCAATGTGCTAAGCACTTGCCATATATTATCTCATTTAATCCTTACAACAACCCTATTAGATATATTTTATTATTAGCTCCTTTTTGTAGATGAAGGAACTATCTTAGGGAATAACACAGTGCTTTCATACAGTTGGCTCTTAATAAATACACAGAGACTACATGATGAGAAGTATAAAATGTGCTTAAGTTCACATAGTTTATGATTGAGGGAGGTCACATTTGTAGCGACTCTGAGTGATAATTTCAATTATACTAAACAAGATACTCTGAACAGAATTTCAGATAGAAATAGCAGAGCTGAAACTAGGACTTCCTAATGTGAAAGTCAGGAATTCAAGAATAGTAGCACTGAAATACTTATTTGTGGAAGAATAGAGGAAGAAGGATTGGAATTTACTGAGGTAGTAGATTAGGACAATCAGGGACGGGCAATCAGTGAATAAGGCAGGAAAGTTTCCTATCATATAGTTTCAGGGGACAGGCTTGAATCGGTGTAGGTCCCATTGGGTGTGGCTAAGGTGATGGTGGGAGATTCTGGACCCTTTCAGGGTTTTAACATAAGGAATGAATTGCAGAGCAAGGGCAACTCTGGACCAAGCCAATGCCAAAGGATCAGTGATAACAATTTTGGTTCCTTTCTTTTTTGGCTTTGAGGATACTGCTATGTCTATACATTAATGAATTGTTCTTCAACTTCAGGTCCTAGTTTACAATAATAAGGGCAGTCAGGGCAACAGAAATCTGATTTCAAAGAGGTTATATCACACTGGCCAATCTGAAAATGACCACTTCAGAGTTCGAAAACAGTCGTAAGTAAACATGGCCCTCCAAAAAGCAGCTGCTGCTTGAGTCAATGGAAAAAAATATCATGAGCAGGAAAATGTGAGCCATATGCCTGTCCCCTGCCCAGTTGTCTTCCCCATCCGAGGAATGGCCTGCTCTTTGAAATCCTAGGAGAGAGGAGTTTGCACGCAGAGGCGAGTGCATTGAGACATGGGAATGTAGAATTGGCTACTTCTCCATGAAGGAAGCTTAACTTCAGACAGCTTTTAGGACTAGTTGTTACTTCATTATGTAACTACTGCCCAGTGAGAGGAGAATGAACCCAGAGGATCATAATACCTTTCAGATGTGGTCCCCATAGGTCAAACAAAACTTCCTGGATCCTTTATAATCAAAACGGCAATAGAGCGGAGCTTTACACTTAATTGTTTCATATACATTTATTATTTCATATACATTTACATCCAAACAGATCAAGGGAATTTACACAGAACTTATAATGGAAAATAGTCAATATCTCTAGTGGATGTTTTTGATTGTCTATCTAGCATCATTCTTGCCTTCTTTCACAATAATAACCCAGTTTTGTTCATATGATTTAGAGGGAATTACCCCATTTCCAGTTTCAGAGGTGAGACCCAATTAACCCCGGCCAATCAAAGAAATTGAATACACTTGTCAATGAATGCTCTGGGGATGAGCATATGGTATAATTCTGGTCTAGGAGAGAGTTGCTGGAGACTTCAGGGTAAGTTATTCCTTGTCCTTAAGTGAGCAGGAGAAGTCCTGCTTCTTTCAAGGGATGTGAATAAGGAAGGATGTTCCCTACCTATTGCTGGTGGCTGCCATCTTACATCAAAAGGGAAGTCAGATTCAGGATAAAGCTAATAGATGGAAGAAGGCAGAGACTCACAGAGAAATGGAGCCCTGAATATGTCATGAGCTGAACCTCTCTACCTCTGGATTTCCAGCAGAGTGATTTCCAACTGTTTTCTGCCACAACATACATCATAGATGATGTTTACATCCAGGACATATTTCCAGAGGTGTACCCATTGTATCACTATGTGTGATTCCAGAGGTCCTTGAGATAACATGAACACTTTCTCTTCAACTCAAAAAAGCATATTGGTGAATGTGGTGTTTTAAAGTGACATGATTATATGGATAACCTCACCGCTCCTTCTAAGTTTTATTTAAAAGAGAATCACTCACAAATGTCAGTACTTTAACTGTTATTAGCAACATACCTCACAACTGATTGTGATATGCAAAGTATGTCATTATACCACAGTTGAGAACTGTTACTCTCACACATAATCATACCTCTTGTATTTCCAGAACGAAATTGTTTTCTTTATTTACCCCAGTGTCTTTTTATTAAGTTAGCAGACAATACTGCATTTGACTTTGAAAGTCTTTTCTTTTGGAACTCTAACATATAAGTCCATTATCACTTCACAAATGTAACTTTGTGTTAAATTTTTCTGTATGATACACTACTTACTCAAAAACTGTGAAGAAATGGGATAATATGAGTCTATAGGAAAATAAATTTTCATACAAAAAAAGGGATTGATAGATGCATTTGAAGCCATCACCTGAAAACTGAGAAGTAGCAGGATGCTGAATAACTAAGATTTCAATAGACTTTTTTTTTTAAAGAAAATTTTGGGTTTGATAGGGTTTAAATGTTGATGGCCTTCTCTGTCTCATGAGGGAGAACATTTAGCATTTGACATGGTAACTCTTCTCTGGGCTGTGGGGCAGCCTTAGGTGGCCCAGGTCTTTTTCATGGCTTCCGTTTGGAGGAGATTCTGCGTGGATTGATATGATGACAGTAACCAACACAACTGCAGTGATAATGATTGTGCTACTCATTTATCCATGCTGTGAGCGGATCTGCTCTATTGTCATGCGTGCCCTCTCCCCATCCAGGAATAAAGCTGCCTGGGTGGAAGAATGCTGGGAGAACGCCCAAAACTTGAGTTCTCCTTCCCATGTCTGAGAGCTCTTGCTTCTCATTTTTCTGCTCCTGGTTGACAGGGGGATAAAACCCAGCACAGTGGAAGTCATAGTAGAAATTCAGTCCAGTCCCACACTCTTGAAGTCAGCCAGTTGGTCTGATTATAGAGAAATAAAGCCCGCCCATAATTTGAAGTAATGCCACAAACCATATTTAATTATAGCCAGTCAATGCACACACACACACTCACAAACATATGTACTCTCACTCACACACCATAACAATAACAACTCAATCAAATCAACACTGTGAATGAGAGGAGATATTTTGCCAAGCCCACAGTGGACTGAAGCACCAGGGGGTTTGGAATTTGGAAAGTCTTTCTTCCCCTCCCTCCAACTGTACTCCCTCCACCCTTGGGAGTAGAGCATGTCATCTTTTGGGTAAACAAGACTTCTTGATATTCATGGAAGAAGGGTTCAACATGGTGCACCAGTGCAGAACCTGTGGAACATGACAGCCCTGACAAAAGGAGATTTGATGAGTTAAGTGTAAATGAATCAGAAACAGATGGATGAGATATTTGTTAAAATACACATGGATTTTACAATTAAGGGAGAAGACGAGTTGTGAATAGAGCTTTGGCAAAAATGTCTTGGGCTCTGCCGGACGCTACCAAACTGTTCAATGAACCTAGAACATAGCCAGGGTCAACTTTTCATCATTAATGAATAACATACAGTCCATGACCACATATAAGCTGTGAAATAGAAATGATTCTAATAAATATGGCCATGCATACGAAGATTTTTGGTTTGGGACAAGAATAAAATGGCTCATATTATGTCATGTAATTGCATGGTATACATCCCACAAGCCAGCAGTTGACTTGATTTGGAATGTGAACAGTAGGGAGGTGTTCTCTGTACCTCACCCCCTTCCTAAGATCTAGACACTTTTTGTCACAGTCTTTCACAGGGTACCAAGAAACGGTGCTTTTGGATTCGAATTTGCCTTCCTTTTCTTTTTGCCACATCTCCTTACTACTTGAAATCTGACAGCAAAAATACCCTCAACCACAAATATCTAGAAGAAAATGGAGACTTTTGGACAGACTGACGTACTTTGAGTTTTATGAGATCTTAATAAGGTTAATCAAGGCTCTGGAAAGAATTTTGTTTCATGGTGGACTCAACAACAATGAGCTGGGAACTTCAGTGATTGGCCAGAGTGGGAGGCCTGGGAGCTGGGCCCTGATGAATGGCTGGTCAAATTGGGTGAGGCCACGCCACATCTTCTTTCCACACTGATGCAATTATGGTGGAACTTGGACACTATCTGTTGCTTGGCCTTTAGACTGTTGTCAGTTTCTGATCACTGTAAGTTCTAAATAAGCCTCTGAAGTTCTCACAGCTGAGATTATCCCTCTGTGAATTTGTTTCCTGAGGCATGTTTTCCTACCTCATTTCTTTATTTTATTTTATTTTATTGGGGAAGGGGAACAGGACTTTATTGGGGAACAGTGTGTACTTCCAGGACTTTTTTCCAAGTCAAGTTGTCCTTTCAATCTTAGTTGTGGAGGGTGCCGTCCAGCTTCAAGTTGTTGTCCTTTCAGTCTTGGTTGTAGAGGGTGCAGCTCAGCTCCAGGTCCAGTTGCCATTGCTAGTTGCAGGGGGCACCGCCCACCATCCATTGCGGGAGTCGAGGAACTGAACTGGCAACCTTATGGTTGAGAGCCCGCGCTCCAACCAACAACTGAGCCATCCGGGAGGCAGCTCAGCTCAATGTGCCATGTTCAATCTTAGTTGCAGGGGGCAGAGCCCACCATCCCTTGCGGGATTCAAGGAATTGAACTGGCAACCTTGTGGCTGAGAGCCCACTGGCCCATGTGGGAATCGAACCGGCAGCCTTCAGAGTTAGGAGCATGGAGCTCTAACCGCCTGAGCCACTGGGCCGGCCCCTACCTCATTTCTTTATGACAATATTATGTGATCCAGGCTGGAGTGTGCTTGGGTTGGGTGAGGTTCAAACAGGAAGGAACCACTCAGCAGGAGTAGCAAAGGAGAAAGTAGAGTTGACAAACTAAGGGAGGGTGGTCCCATCCAGGTATTAGTGCTAGTGTCAGATTCCTCACACCCTGGGAAGAAGGGGAATGGAATCCCTTTCCCGGATTTATCCTACTTCCTTCCAAAGAAGCTTTGAGCAAATGAGGAAGGTCATACCAGGTTCTGAGGACTGGCTGGGCCTGAAACCTCTCCTAATGACAGAGCTTCTCTGGGGTCAGTGGGCTTTACCTCTACCTGGGCAGGCACCACTATCGTGGGTATCTCCACAGAGGACCAGGAGGAGTGGAACTTTATGTTCAATGGCCACCATCTCCTTTCCTAAAGTGCTCCCCACCTTCCCCCCCTAACTTCTTCCATGATTTTTTTCTTTTACTGACATCCCAGGAATTTCCTCAACTTCTCAGGGGAAGAGATTATAAGCTGTTCAAGAATGGGGACTGTATTTAATCTAGGTTTGTAACCTCAGTTCCAGCATAGTGCCTAGACCACACTGGACCCACCACAAATGTTGGGAAACTTCTAAGACTATGGATTTCTCAGCACTTGCAATTTGGTGTATCTCTGTGTTGGGGGCATGAAAGGTTATGACGTGATGGTCTTTCTCAGTCCATTAACTTTCCTTCCTCTCCTCCACCTGTGTGAGTTCACATGCTCCCGCTCCTGTGTGTTGGCAGGACACCCCTCAACAGCATTCAATAAGACAGTTAATTCTTCATACTCTCACCCTCAGTAGTGTGCTGAACTTGAAGCATCAGAGTTTAACTATACCATGGCCCATTCTTTCTATTCTGGAAAAGAAAAAAACTATCCAATAATTTCCTGCTACTGTGGCCTAGTGTTAATGGATTACTAAGCTATGTCTCCAGATAACTTATTTCCATTAGAAATAATGCCCCAAGTCAAGGAGTGGCTCTAGTGATGGGAATTCCAGGTATCAGACTGAGGTCCTCAGGTTGAGCTTTCCAGTGCCTTTCATTCAGTAGGGAAGTGGTATGAGGCATCCAAAGGGCATGGCCTTTTGGTCAGACAGATCTGTGGCAGGTCCCTGGCTCTCACACTTACCAGCTGTGGAAAAGTAAAGCAAGCAATTTACATAATGTCCCCGAGTCCATTGGATATGAACACTCACCCTTGGAGTCATCGCAAAGATTAAATGAAATGAAGCATGTAAATTTAGCACAGTGCCAGGCACACAGCAGACACAGAATAAACCCAAGTTCCTTTCCTTTTCTTTCAATTGTTAATTTGCTGCCATAATGAACTTCTCTTGCCTGGCACTACAGGTGATTGCATTACAAAGATGCTGCCTGCCTTTGGTAGGAACAGATTCCCATAGGTGTTAGAGGCCTGGGACTTTCCACTTTTCAAACAGGCCCTACCTTACCTGATTAATCTCTTGCCAACCAGATGCTCTTTAGCTGCCGAGGGTGGCCACTCTCCAGCGAGTCCTTAAAGATGCAGGCATTTCTGTGATTAGTCCTTCTTTCTGCTATCACGAGTCTTACTGGCGCTCCTGAGCAGGCTTTGAGAGCTGCCTCTCTTCCTGAGAACTGGCTGTGCTCTTCCACAACTAAGGGTCCAGATTCCAAGGGGGAGGGGAGCTTCCTTTTTCCAAGAGACCAAGCTCCCCAGTTACCATCTCTGCACCACCATGATATTGCCTCAGGAGAAAGGTCGGTGGGTCTCAGCTGAGGCGGGTGGAGCAGGCTGGAAGCAGTCTCAGAGCTCATCCCCAGGAGTGTGGATTTCCGCTGACCAGCTCGCTGCCGAGCTAATAAATATCCAACCCTTCAACAGAAAAATAAATTATCCCCCCACTGCTAGGCAAAACAGTCGTGATAAATTGTCGTTTTAGCCAACAGTGTTTAAAGTAGAATCAGTAAAGTGTGAGTAATGATGGCTGAGTCAAAAGTCCTGTATTAAACACGATGGTCTGACGAGGGTGGAGGCAGCGTTCAGAGAAAAGCGAATGCAAGTTTAACTAAAACAACTCTTGTTCATGGTGGGAAAAAAAGAACTTGGGATGTACTATCCTATTTGTTTTTTCTGTAGGAGTAGCTCTCAGGGTGTCCTGGGCATAAAGTCAAGATCTCCATTTACTAGAGATGTTTAGAAAACATGCTCTCTTAAAAGTGGGAACTACCACGTTTTTAACTGAACAACAGAAATATGGTTGAATTCTTTCAGTACAATGAGGAGTCCTGAGAGAGTTAGTTATATGGTATGGCTACGGTTCTCAAAGAGGATGCCTGGGAAGGATTCCTGGGTGAGGAAAATTGGAGGATTTTTACTTTTAAATAATGCAATTGTTGGTTACTTATGTGACTCTGTTTTCAGTATTTATACATTCTACTGTATAATGTACAGTCAAATCTCACTAATTCCAACTAGAATTAGGGAAGAATCAGAATGATGGGAAGTTGAGTGTGATGTATTAAATGGAATGACTGGCTTTAAAGTTCTAGAACCATGAAGATAACACTGATAACACTTATTGAGAACTCACCATACTCTAGGCCCTCTGGACAATTTTACATGAATTAAACATAGAGTAACTTTCCTAGGGTTCCATAGGTGGCAAGTGGTGTGTAGCCAGGATTCAAACCCAGGTCTTTCTGTTTCCAAATCTACATCCTTAACCACTGTGCATATGGTCAATTTACAAATTATGTTTTGTTATGTTCTGTCCCATAGGATTATTCAAAATAATTAAGTAAGTATGCCAAATGGACATATCAGTTAATGTATAATGATGACAGAAATTTCATTAATAATATTAATAATTGTCACAGTAACTGCTGATCTGGAAATGTGCAAATAGCTAAGGTGAGAGATGCTTAAAATGGTTTATTTACTTTTTAATTTTAATTTTGTTTTTAAAATTATTTATTTATTTATTTTTGTCAGTTACAGTTGACATTCAATATTATTTTATATTAGTTTCAAGTGGACAGCATAGTGGTTAGACATTTATATAATTTATGCAGTGATCCCCTGATTAGTATCTACCTGCAGTTGTCACATTATTGACTATATTCTCTATGCTGCACTTGACATCCCCATTACTATTTTGTGACTACCAATTGTATTTATAATGCCTTCATCTTTTCCACCCAGCTCCCCCAACCCCCTCCCCTCTGGCATCTGTTTTGTTTGTTCATTTATTCTGTTCTTTAGATTCCACATATAAGTGAGATCATGTGGTATTTGTCTTCCTCAGTCTGACTTATTTCACTAAGCATAATACCCTCTAGGTCCATCCATGTTGTTTTAAATGGTAAGATTTCATTCTTTTTTGTAACAGGGTAATATTCCAGTGTATATATGTACCCCTCTTCTTTATCCAATCATCTACTGATGGACATTTGGGTTGCTTCCATGTCTTGGCTATTGTAAATAGTGCTGCAATGAACACAGGAGTGCATATATATTTTCAAATTACTGTTTTGGATATCTTTGGATAAATACCCAGAAGTGGAATTGCTGGGTCATAAGGTAATACCATTTTTAATTTTTTGAGGAAACTCCAAACCATTTTCCATAGTGGATGCACCAATTTGAAATTCCACCAACCATGCACAAGAGTTCCCTTTTCTTTGCATTCTCACCAACCCTTTTTGTTTATTGATTTAATGATGATAGATAGCCATTCTGACAGGTGTGAGATGATATCTCATTGCAGTTTTAATTTGCACTTCTCTGATGATTAGTGACGTTGAGCAACTTTTCCTATGTCTATTGGCCATCTGTATGTCTTCTTTGGAGAAATGTCTATTCAGGTCCTCTGTCCATTTCTTAATTGGAATGTTTGATTTTTGGTGTTGAGTTGCATGAGTTCTTTATAAATTTTGGATATTAACCCCTTATCTGATGTACCACTGGTGAATATCTTCTCCCACTCAGTATGCTGTCTTTTTATGTTGTTAGCTGTTTCCTTTGCTGTGCAAAAACTTTTAAGTTTGATGCAGTCCCATTTATTTATTTTCTTTTTTGTTTCCCTTACCCAAGGAGATATATTGGAAAAATATTGCTAAGAGCAATGTCAGAGAGTTTACTGCCTATGTTATCTTCCAGGAATTTTATATAAAATAATATTGAATGTCAACTGTAACTGACAAAAATAAATAAATAAATAATTTTAAAAACAAAATTAAAATTAAAAAGTAAATAAACCATTTTAAGCATCTCTCACCTTAGCTATTTGCACATTTCCAGGTCAGCAGTTACTGTGACAAATATTAATATTATTAATGAAATTTCTGTCATCATTATACATTAACTGATATGTCCATTTGGCATACTTACTTAATGGTCTTACATTTAAGTCTTTAATCCATTTGAGTTTATTCTTGTATATGGTGCAAGAAAGTGGTCTAGTTTCTACCCCCCCTTTTCATGTATCTATCCATATATCTGTTTTCCTACCACCATTTATTGAGACTATCTTTATCCCACTGTATATTCTTGCCTCCTTTGTCATAGATTAAGTGTATAGGGATAGGCTTATTTCTGGGCTCTCTATGCTGTTCCATTGATCTGTGTGTCTGTTTTTATGCCAGTATCATGATGTTTTGATTACTATGGACTTGTAGTATAGTTTGATATCAGGTAGCATGATGCATGTAATTTTGTTATTCTTTCTCAAGATTGTGGTGGCTATTTGGGATTTTTATGGTTCCATATAAACTTTAAGATTATTTGCTCTGGTACTGTGAAAAATGCCATTGGTATTTTGATAGGGATTGCATTGAACCTATAGATTTTTGGGGGTAATATAAACATTTTAACTTTATTAATTCTTCCTATCCATGAACAGGGTATATGCTTCCATTTATTGGTTTCTTCTTTAATTTCTTTCTTTAGTGTCTTATAGTTTTCCTAGTACAAGGCTTTTATCTCCTTGGTTGAATTTATTCCTAGGTATTTTATTTTATTTTTGGTGCAATTGTAAATAGGATTGTTTTCTTAATTTTTCTTTCTGACAGTACATTATTGGTGTATAAAAATGCAACCAATTTTTGAATGTTAATTTTTTATCCTGCTATTTTACTGAATTCATTTATCAGTTCAAATAGTTTTTTTTTAATTAATTAGATTTATTGGGGTGACAATTGTTAGCAAATTTACATAGATTTCAGGTGTACAATTCTGTATTACATCATCCATAAATCCCATTGTGTGTTCACCACCCAGTTCAAATAGTTTTTTAGTGGACTCTTTCGGGTTCTCACTATATAGTATCAGGTCATCTGCAAATAATGACAGTTTTACTTCTTCCCTTCCAACTTGGATGCCTTTTATTTCTTTTTCTTGTCTGATTGCTGTGGCTAGGACTTCCAATACCATGTTGAATAAAAGTGGTGAAAGTGGACATCCTTGTCTTGTTCCTGATCTTAAGGAAAATGCTTTCAGCTTTCCCTGTAGAGTATGTTAGCCGTGGATTTTTCATATATGGCCTTTATTATGTTGAGGTATGTTGTGTTTATTCCCATTTTGCTGACAGTTTTTATCATAAATGGATTTTGTCAAATGCTTTTTCTGCATCTATAGATATAATATGATTTTTATCTTTCATTTTTTTATATGGCATATCATATTAATTGATTTGCAGATATTGAACCAACCTCAACCATCCCAGGAATAAATCCCACTTGCTCATGTTGTATTATCTTTCTAATGAATTGCCGAATTTAGTTTCAATTTTGTTGAGCATTTTTGCATCTATGTTCATTAGGGATATTGGCCTAAAAGTTTCTTTCTTTTTTCTTTTTTGTAATGTCTTTGTCTGGTTTTTGAATCAGGGTAATGGTGGCCTCAAAATAGCTTGGGAGCTTTCTCTTCCTCTCGAATTTTTGGAAATAGTTTGGGAAGGATAGGTATTAATTATTCTTTAAATGTTTGGTAAAATTCACCTGTGAAGCCATCCGGACCTGGGGTCCCCCTCCCCCATTGGGAGGTTGTTTTTTTTTGTTACTGATTCAATTTTTTAGTAGTAATTGGTCTGTTCAGGTTTTATGTTTCTTCCTGATTCAGTCTTGCAACATATGTTTCCAGGAATTTACCCATTTCTTCCAGGTTGTCCAATTTGTAGGCATAATATTATTCATATTTTCTTATAATCTTTTGTATTGCTGTGGTGTCAGTTGTTACTTCTCCTCTTTCATTTCTGATGATATTTATTTGGATCCTGTACCTTTTTTTCTTGATGAATGTGGTTAAAGGTTGATCAATTTTTTTAAATTTATTTAAATTTATTTATTGGGATGACAATTGTTAATGAAATTACATAATTTCAGGTGTACAATTCTGTATTACATCAACTATAAATCCCATTGTGTGTTCACCACCCAGAGTCAGTTCTCCTTCCATCACCATATATTTGATCCCCCTTACCCTCATCTCCCTCCCCCCACCTCCCTTACCTTCTGGTAACCACTAAACTATTGTCTGTGTCTATGAGTTTTTGTTTCTCATTTGTTTGTCTTGTTTTTGGTTTATATACCATATATCAGTGAAATCATAGGGTTCTCTGCTTTGTCTGTCTGACTTATTTCACTTAGCATTATACTCTCAAGATCCATCCATGTTGTCACAAATGTTCCTGTATCATCTTTCCTTAACACTGAATAGTATTCCATTGTCTATATATACCACAACTTTATCCATTGGTCTATCGAAGGACATTTTGGTTATTTCCATGTCTTGGCCACCGTAAACAAAGCTGCAATGAACATTGGAGTACAAGAGTCTCTATAGAGAAATGCTTTCAAATTTTTTGGGTAGATACCCAGGAGAGGGATTGCTGGGTCATATAGTAATTCTATTCGTAAATTCTTGAGGAATCTCCACACTGCCTTCCATAGCGGCTGCACCAGTCTGCATTCCCACCAACAGTGTATGAGGGTTCCTTTTTCTCCACAGCCTCTCCAACACTTGTTGCTATTTGTCTTGTTGATGATAGCCATTCTGACTGGGGTGAGGTGATATCTCATTGTGGTTTTTATTTGCATTTCTCTGATGATTAGTGATGTTGAGCATTTTTTCATATGTCTATTTGCTATTGGTAAGTCTTCTTTGGAGAAATGTCTCTTCAGGTCCTCTACCCATTTTTCAATTGGGTTGTTTGTTTTTTTGTTGTTGAGTTTCAAGAGTTCCTTGTATATTTTGGATATTAGACCCTTATCGGAGGAACTGTTTGCAAAAATCTTCTCCCATTCAGTAGGTTGCCTCTTTATTTTGTCGATGGTTTCTTTTGCTGTGCAGAAACTTTTAGGTTTCATATAGTCCCATTTGTTTATTTTAGCTTTTACTTCCATTGTTTTGGAGTCAAATTCATAAAATGCTCTTTGAACCCAAGGTCCATAAGTTTAGTACCTATGTTTTCTTCTATGCAGTTTATTGTGTCAGGTTTTATGCTTAAATCTTTGATCCATTTTGAATTAATTTTGGTACATGGTGACAGGTAACAGTCCAGTTTCATTCTTTTGCACATGACTATCTAATTCTGCCAGCACCATTTATTGAAGAGGCTGTCTTTCCTCCATTGTATGTTTTTAGCTTCTTTGTCAAAAATTATCTGTCCATATTTATGTGCTTTTATTTCTGGGTTCTCAATTCTATTCCATTAGTCTATGTGTCTGTTTTTCTGCCAATACCATGGTGTTTTGATTATTGTAGCCCTGTAGTACAAGCTAAAGTCAGGTAGTGTGATACCTCCGGTATTGTTCTTTTTTTTTTTAAATATTGCTTTGGCTATTCGGGGTCTTTTGTGGTTTGAAACAAATCTGATGATTTTTTGTTCTATTTCTTTAAAAAATGCCATTGGGATTTTGATGGGGATTGCATTAAATCTGTATATTGCTTTGGGTAATATGGCAATTTTAACTATGTTGATTCTTCCAATCCATGAGCACGGAATGTCTTTCCATTTCTTTGTGTCTTCTTCAATTTCTTTCAAAAATGTCTTATAGTTTTCAGCATATAAATCCTTCACATCTTTGGTTAAGTTTATTCCTAGGTATTTTATTCTTTTTCCTGCAATTGCAAAAGGAATTGTTTTTTCGTATTTCTTTTTCTGAGATTTCATTGTTAGTATATAAGATGCAATGGACTTTTGTACGTTGATTTTGTAGCTAGCAACTTTACTGTATTCATTTATTGTTTCTAATAGCTCTTTGGTGGAGTCTTTAGGGTTTTCTATATATAGCATCCTGTCATCTGCAAAGAGTGATATTTTAACTTCTTCATTCCCAATTTGGATGCCTTTTATTTCTTTCTATTGCCTGATGGCTCTGGCAAGGACTTCCAACACTATGCTGAAAAGCAGAGGTGATAGGGGACAGCCTCTCGTGTTCCTGAACGTAGAGCAAAGGGCTTCAGTTTTTCACCATTAATTATGAGATTAGCTGAGGGCTTGTCATAGATGGCCTTTATTATGTTAAGATATTTTCCTTCTATACCTATTTTATTAAGTGTTTAAATCATAAATGGATAGTGCATCTCGTCAAATGCTTTTTCTGCATCTATTGATATAATCATATGATTTTTGTCCTTTATTTTGTTTATGTGCTGTATCACATTGATGGATTTGCGGATGTTGAACTATCCTTGTGCCCCAGGTATGAACCCCACTTGGTCCTGATGAATAATCTTTTTAATGCATTGTTGTATTCGATTTGCTAAAATTTTGTTTAGGATTTTTGCATAGTATTCATCAGAGATACAGGTCTGTACTTTTCTTTTTTTGTGTTGTCCTTCCCAGGTTTTGGCATCAGGATAATGTTGGCCTCATAAAATGAGTTAGGTAGCACTGACTCTTCTTCAATTTTTTGGATGAGTTTGAGCAGGATTGGTATTAGATCCTGTTTGAAGGTTTGGTAGAATTCACTAGTGAAGCCATCTGGTCCCGGACTTTTTCTTTTGGGAAGGTTTTGGATGATTGATTCAATTTCTTTACTGGTGATTGGTCTGTTTAGATTTTCCAGTTCTTCATGGCTCAGCCTTGGAAGGCTATATGTTTCTAAGAACTTGTCCATTTCTTCTAGGTTATTGAATTTGGTGGCATATAGTTTTTCATAGTATTCCTGAATGATCTTTTGTATTTCTGTGGTTTCCGTGATAACTTCCCCTTTTTCATTTCTGATTTGGTTATTTAGAGTCTTCTCTCTTTTTATCTTAGTGAGTCTTGCCAAGGGTTTGTGGATTTTGTTAATCTTTTCAAAGAACCAGCTTTTTGTCACATTATTTTTTCTATTGTCTTTTTGTTCTCTATTTCATTAAGATCTGCTCTGATTTTTGTTATTTCTTTTCTTCTGCTGACCTTGGGTTTCACTTGTTCTTCATTTTCTAGTTCTTTGAGGAGTAACATGAGGTTATTTATTTGGGATTTTTCTTGTTTCTTGAGATAGGCCTGTAATGATATAAATTTCCCTCTTAAAACTGCTTTCACCGCATCCCAAAAATTTTGGTAGGATGTATTTTCATTGTCATTTGTTTCTATATATCTTTTGATCTCTCCTCTAATTTCTTCTTTGACCCAGTCGTTCTTTAAAACTTTGTGGTTTAATCTCCATGTATTTGTGTTTTTTTCTGCTGTCTTTTCACAGATGATAAACAATTTCAAAGCCTTGTGATCAGAGAATATGCTTGGTATGATTTCAATCTTCTTAAATTTGCTGAGGCTGCTTTTGTGCCCCAATATCTGGTCTATCCTTGAGAATTTTCCATGTACACTTGAAAAGAATGTATAGTCTGATGTTTTAGGATGAAGTGCTCTATATATGTCAATGATGTCCATTTCATCTAATGTGTCATTTAGGGCTGCTATTTCGTTATTTATTTTCTGTTTGGATGATCTATCCATACCTGTCAATGATGTATTTAAGTCCCCTAGTATAATTGCGTTTGGTCAATTTCTCCCTTTAGTTCTGTTAGTAGTTGCTTGGTATATTTTGGTGCTTCCTGATTGGGGGCATAAATATTGATAACTGTTATGTCTTCTTGTTGTATAGTCCCCTTTACCATTATGAAATATCCGTTTTGTCTCTTGTTATCTTTTTCACCCTGAAGTCTGTTTCATCTGATGTCATTATGGCTACATCTGATTTTCTCTGGGTACCATTTGCTTGGAGTGCCAATTTCCACCCTTTCACTTTGAGTCTATGCTTGTCCTTGTAGCTGAGATGTGTCTCTTGGAGACAGCATATGGTTGGGTTTAGTTTTTTGATCCAATCTCCTTCTCCGTGCCTTTTTACTGGTGAGTTCAGTCCATTTACATTTAGGGTGATTATTGATATGTGAGGATTTCCTGTCATTCTATCTTTAGTTTTCTGGTAAGGTTGTGACTCCATTGTTTCTTTGCTTTTTTGTTGTTGTCTATTATTTCTGTGTGGTGGTATTCTATGATGTTTCCCTCTGTTTCTTTTTTTATTAATGTATATATTTCAGTTCTGGATTTTTTTTTGAGTGGTTACCCTTAAGATTATGTAAAAGAAAGTTTGATATTTAGAGTATTTCATTTTCTTCAGCACGCTTACTTTCTCCATTCCCATATTCCGGTTCAGTCCTTTACGCTCCCCCTCTTTATGTTTCGGTTGCCACAAATTGTCCCTGTTTATGGTGGTCGAATAGTCTCCTTTAGTATTTCTTGTAGTGCAGGTCGTGTAGTAGAAAATTCCCTCACCTTCTGTATGTCTGGAAAAGTCTTTATTCCTCCTTCATATCTAAAGGACATCTTTGCTGGATATATTATTCTTGTCTCATGATTTCTCTCTTTCAATAGTTTGAAAATTTGGTTCCACTCCTTCTTGGCTTGTAGAGTTTCTGCTGAAAAATCTAATGATAATCTAATGGGCTTTCCTTTGCAGGTTACCGTCTTCTTTTCCCTGGCTGCCTTGAGGATTCTTTCTTTGGTGTTAATTTTAGACAGCTTCAAGACAATGTGCCTTGGAGAAGGCCTGTTGGGATTGAGGTAATTAGGTGTTCTATTTTCTTCTTGGATTCGAGGATCCAGTTCTGTCCACAAATTTGGGAAGTTCTCATTAACAATTTCTTTGAGTATATTCTCTGTTCCCTTCTCTCTTTCTTCTCATTCTGGTATGCCCATTATTCTTATATTGCTCTTTTTGATGGAGTCAGAAAGTTCTTGTAGAGTTCTTTCATTTCTTTTAAGTCTCAAATCTCTTTCTTCTTCCATCTGTGTAATTTCCAGGTATCTATCTTCGATGTCACTGATTCTTTCCTCCATCTGGTCCACTCTACTACCTAAGCTGGTTATTTCATTCTAAATTTCTTCTATTGAGTTCTTAATCTCCAGAAATTCCATTTGGTTCTTTTTAAAAATTTCAATCGCTTTCGTAAAATTTTCATGTTGTTCTTTGATTGCGTTTCTGAGTTCATTAAATTGCCTTTCTGTGTTTTCTTGCATCTCTTTGAGGTTTTTCAGAACTGCAATCTTGAATTCTCTATCATTTAAGTCACATATTTCCATATCTTTAAGTTCCTTTTCTGGAGTCTTTTCACTTTCTTTTTGAGCTGTCTTGTTGCCTTGGTTATTCATGGCAATTACTGATTTATTATTTCTCTTCCTAGATATCTACAGGAGTGGCTTTTGCTATAGGTTGATAGGAAGAGGTTTTTCTTTTGTTTTCCAATAGTTGTTGGAAGAATGTTTTGTTTTTTCTCTGACTGCAGCCTTTTTTTTTCTCTCTGACACAGTAGTGCTATATTTTCTCTGCACTATTCCAGCTTCTCACACAATGGGGGGATTCTTTGGGAGAGGGGTCTCTCCTCTGTTAACAGTTCAACTGGGTCATAGGGCACCACGTCCCTGTGGGGGTGCGGAGAGCTTTTGAAGTTCCAAAGCTCTTCCCGCACCTGATTCAGAGCTGTATGTTTCAGCAGTTCTGTTTACTCCTGCAGGGATTTGTCCAGATAGGTGGGGCCAGGGGCGTGGTGAGTTGTGAGAGGTGGCCCAGAGCAATGGCCGGGACCACCACCGCAGCCGGTCCTGCTTCCACAGCTCCCTCCCCTTTTCTGGAACTAGTTGGGCTGCGAATCTGTTTCTGCGGTCCACAGTTCTCAGAACAGCAAAAATCCTGTCCTTTGATCTGACTGCTACTTTATCGCTTTTAGCACCGGGCAGGTGTGGGTGGGGCGAGCTCTGGGAGGGTAGTGAGGGGCGGCTAGTCTCCGTGCCTAAGGCTCCCGTTCTCAGCTTGGCAGTGAGGGCTTATACCACAGTTTTCAGCCTTCTTCTCTCAGTCTTTGCTCTGAGGTGTCTGCTGGGAGCGTTGGGTTCAGCCGTGTTCTATGCTGTCCCCTTAGCCCTGTGGGCCATAAGCGGAGCCCTAGCAGTCCGAGTCCTTCCCTCTCCTGCAAGTGAGGTAGTTCCGGGTTGCAGCAAACTCGGAGCACTGAGCTACGTCTGTGTCCTGCGCCCGCGCGGCTCCGTCTCCGCACTTCTCCCTTCCCTCCTCCCCCGCTTGCGTGATTCGCCCACCTGGAGGTGAATTCAGTAGTGGACCTCTTTGTCTTGCCTGTCTGCTGTGCAGGGAGTCCTTTGTGGAGTTATTGTCCGATTGGTTGTAAATTCCAGGAGAGCTTTACAGAGGCTCACCTCACGCCGCCATTTTGATCCGGAATCCCACTGTAATATTTCTTGTCTGGAAGTCTATAGTGTCTGATATTAATATAGCCACACCAGTTTAGTGGTTGATATCTCTTCTTTCATCTTTTTAGCTTTTGGTCTGTGTGTGTGTTTGTGTGTGTGTGTGTGTGTGTAAAGGAAATAATACTATCTCTGTTTTCAGATGACATAATCTTGAATATGATCTACCAAAAAAAAAATACCATTAGCACTAATAAGCAAATGAAGAAAGGTAGTAGGATACAATTCCATTCGTTATGGTATCAAAAAAGAATAAAATTCTTGGGAATAACTTTAACAAAAGAAATACAGGCATGTATTTATTTTGTTAAAATTATTCCTAAGTATTTTAGGAATATTTCGTATTTTCATCTTTTAGTTCAAAATTGTACAAAGGAGTGTACAAAATAGTACAAAGAGTGCAACTAAAAAACGTTGCTGAGAAAATTTAAGGAAGACGTAAACAAATGGAGAAATTCTATGTTTATGGACTAGAAGGCTCAGCAGTGCCTAAATGGCAATTTTTCCTACCGTGATCTACATGTTAAACACAATCCCTATTAAAATCTCAGCAGCCTCTTTTGAGGAAACATATAAATTTATCCAAAATTTTATATGGGAATGTAAAGGACCTAGAATAGCCACATATTTTTGAAAAGAAGAATATAGGTGGATGACTTATGCTATCCAACTCCAAAACTCACTATAAATCTACAGTAATGAAGACAGTGTGGCAATATATAGGTCAATGGAACAGAACAGCATCCAGAAAGAAACCTTTAACTTATAGTCATTTTTTTTTTTTACAAAGGTTCAAAGGCATTCAAATGGGGGAAAGGATAGTATCTTCAACAACTTAATGTTGGATATCCACATGCAAAAAAGAACCTATACACTATTTCACACCATACACAAAAATTGACCCAAAATGGACTACAGGCCTTTTTACTTTTAATCTATCTGACAATTTATGCCTTTTAAATGGGCTAATCAGACCATTTACATTTTTTTTTTTTCCTCAGTTGTTCTTTTTTTTTTTTTTCATAAATTTATTTATTTATTAGTTTCAGGTGTACAAAACAAGGTAATACTTAGACGTTCATCATCCATATCCCTCACACTGTGAACCCCCCTCCCCCCATCCACCATCCCTCCGACCCCACACCGAACCATCACATTATATATATAAAATTATAGTTGGCATTCATTAATGTCCAGCCTCTGGTGTCCAATGCCATGATCAGGTATCCACAGCATCCCTGAGGTGGTCTCCCAAACAGGAAGCATGCCCATCGGATACCCAACAAAATCTCCACAACATTATAGAATACCTTCCCCAAATTAATTTTCAAAAACAAAACAACAAAAAAAAACAAAAAAAAAAACAAAAACAAACAAACCAAAAAAAACACCCCGAGGCCATCTTGTGGTCACCAGCTGCCTCCAAATCCCTTCACCTTTCCCCTTATCCCCAACCCCCTCCCACACACCCATCTAACCACTCTCGGTTTTTTCTCCGCGTCCCCAAAACTGTCTCTGATTAGTTCATTCGCATAGTCTTTTCTTTAGATTCCATATATAAGTGAGATCATATGGTACTTGTCTTTCTCTTTCTGACTTATTTCACTTAACATAATGTTCTCTAGATCCATCCATGTTGCTGCAAATGATAAGATTTCTTTCTTCTTTATGGCTGCGTAATACTCCATTGTATAAATGTACCACAGCTTCTTAATCCAGTCATCTACCGATGGGCATTTTGGTTGTTTCCATATCTTGGCTATTGTGTAAAGTGCTGCAATAAACATAGGAGTGCATACAGATTTTTGAATTGGAGTTTTGGATTTCTCCGGGTAGATGCCTAGGAGTGGAATTACTGGATCATAGGGTAGTTCCATTTTCAGATTCCTGAGATACCTCCATACTGTTTTCCACAGTGGCTGCACTAATCTGCAGTCCCACCAACAGTGCACTAGCGTTCCCTTTTCTCCACATCCGCGCCAGCATTTGTTGTTTGTTGATTTATTGATAATAGCCATTTTGACTGGAGTGAGGTGGTATCTCATTGTGGTTTTTATTTGCATTTCTCTGATGGTTAGTGAGGTTGAGCATTTCTTCATATGTCTTCTTGCCTTCTGTATGTCCTTTTTAGAGAAATGTCTCCCCAAGACCTCTGCCCATTTTTTAATTGGGTTGTTTGTTTTTTTGGAGTTGAGTTGAGTAAGTTTTTTATAGATTTGTGATATTAATCCCTTATCAGATGTATCATTGGCAAATATCTTTTCCCATACAGTAGGATCCCTTTTTGTTTTATTGATGGTTTCCTTTGCTGTGAAGAAACTTTTTAGTTTGATGTAATCCCACATGTTTATATTTTCTCTTACTTCGCTCGCGCGAGGGGATATATCAGTGAAAATCTTACTCCGGGTAATGTCCATGAAGTTTCTTCCTATATTTTCTTCTAGATATTTTATGGTTTCAGATCTTACATTTAAGTCTTTAAGCCATTTTGAATTTGTTTTTGTATATGGTGTAAGGAGGTGGTCCAGCTTCATTTTCTTGCATGTGTCTGTCCAGGTTTCCCAACACCACTTATTGAACAGACTGTCTTTACCCCATCGTACATTCTTGCTTCCATTGTCGTAGATTAGATGGGCATATAGGCATGGATTTACGTCTGGACTCTCTATTCTGTTCCATTGATCTATGTATCTATTTTTATGCCAGTACCATGTTGTTTTGATTACTGTAGCCTTATAGTATAGTTTGAAATCAGGTATCGTTATATTTCCCACTTTGTTCTTATTTCTCAAGATTGCTGAGGCTATCCGGGGTCTTTTATGGTCCCATATAAATTTTAGGATTATATGTTCTATTTCTGTGAAAAACGTCGTTGGTAGTTTGATAGGAATTGCGTTGAATATGTATATTGCCTTAGGCAGTATGGACATTTTAACTATATTAATTCTTCCTATCCATGAACATGGAATGTGTTTCCATCTATTTATGTCTTCTTTCATTTCTTTCTTCAGTGTTGTATAATTTTCTGAGTACAGATCCTTTACATCTTTGGTTAGATTTATTCCCAGATATTTTATAGTCTTTGGAGCAATTGTAAATGGAATTGTTTTTTTAATTTCTCCTTCTGCTATTTTATCATTGGTATATACAAATGCAACTGATTTCCGAATATTAATTTTATATCCTGCTACTTTACTAAATTCATCTATCAGTTCTAATAGTTTCTTGGTGGAGTCTTTAGGGTTCTCTATATATAGAATCATATCATCTGCATATAATGATAATTTTATTTCCTCCTTACCAATTTGGATGCCTTTTATTTCTTTCTCTTGTCTGATTGCTGTGGCTAGAACTTCCAGCACTATGTTGAATAGAAGTGGAGAAAGTGGGCAACCTTGTCTTGTTCCTGATCTTAGGGGGAATGGTTTTAGCTTTTCCCCATTGAGTATGATGTTAGCTGTGGGTTTGTCATATATGGCCTTTATTATGTTAAGATATGATCCCTTTATTCCCACTTTCTTAAGGGTTTTTATCATAAAAGGTTGCTGTATTTTATCAAATGCTTTTTCTGCATCTATTGATATGATCATGTGATTTTTATTTTTCATTTTGTTAATGTGGTGTATCACATTAATTGATTTGCGGATGTTGAACCACCCCTGCATACCAGGGATGAATCCCACTTGATCATGGTGTATGATCTTTTTAATGTATTGCTGAATTCTGTTTGCTAATAATTTGTTGAGAATTTTTGCATCTATGTTCATTAGAGATATCGGCCTGTAGTTTTCTTTCTTTGTGGTGTCTTTGTCTGCTTTTGGGATCAGGGTGATAGTGGCTTCGTAAAAAGTGTTTGGGAGTCTTCCTTCCTTCTGGATTTTTTGGAAGAGCTTGAGGAGAATAGGTGATAATTCTTTTTTGAACGTTTTGAAAAATTCACCTGTAAAGCCATCTGGTCCAGGGCTTTTGTTTGTTGGGAGATTATTGATTACTGATTCAATTTCCCTGGTGGTAATCAGACTGTTCAGGCTTTCTGTTTCTTCTTGAGTTAGCTTTGGAAGGTTGTGCGCCTCTAGAAAATTGTCCATTTCTTCAAGGTTGTCAAATTTGTTGGCATATAGTTGCTCATAGTAATTTCTTACAATTTTTTGTATTTCTGTGGTGTCTGTTGTCACTTCTCCTCTTTCATGTCTGATTTTATTAATTTGGGTCCTCTCTCTCCTTTTTTAATGAGTCTGGCTAAAGGTTTGTCAATTTTGTTTATCTTCTCTAAGAACCAACTCTTGGATTCATTGATCTTTCGTATTGTTTTTCTGGTTTCTATTTCATTTATTTCTGCTCTGATCCTTATTATCTCCTTCCTTGTGCTCCCTTTGGGTTTATTTTGCTGTTCTTTTTCCAGATCCCTTAAGTGTGAAGATAAACTGTCAATTAGTGATGTTTCTTGTTTCTTTAGGTAGGCCTGCAGTGCTATGAACTTCCCTCTTAGGACTGCTTTCGCAGCATCCCATAGATTTTGGGTCGTCGTGTTCTCATTCTCATTTGTCTCAAGATATCTTTTGATTTCTTCTTTGATCTGCTGCTTGACCCATTCATTATTTAGCAACATGTTATTCAGCCTCCATGAATTGGTGTATCTTCCTGGTTTTTTTCCCCTGTAGTTCATTTCTAATTTCAGACCATTTACATTTAATGTAATTGATATTGTTAGGTATAGATTTACTAACCTTTTCTTTTCTGTTAATTCCTTTTGTTCTTTGCCCCTACTTTCTGGAAGACATTGTAGAAAATCAGCATAATGTCTTCCTTAAGTGTTTGGTATAATTCACCAGTGAAGCCATCTAGGTTTGGTGCTTTTTGTTTTGGAAGGTTATTAATTGTTGATTAAAATTTCTTTCAAAGATATAGACCTGTTCATATTATTTATTTTTCCTTGTGTGAGTTTTTGTGGATTGTGTCTTTTAAGGAACTGGTCTACTTCATCTAGTTTTTCAAATTTGTGAGCAGGGAGTTGTTCATAATATTCCTTTATTATCTTTGTAATTTGCATGGGATCAATAATGACCCCTTTTACATTTATGATATTAGTAACTTGTATTTTCACTTTCTTTTCCTTAATCTGGTTAGAGGTTTATAGATTTTATTGATATTTTCAAAGAACCAGATTTTTATTTCATTGATCTTTATTGATTTCCTATTTTCAATTTCATGGATTTCTGTAATTGTTATTATTTCTTTTGTTCTGCTTTCTTTGGGTTTAATTTTGTTATAATTTTCTAGTTTCATAAAGTGGAAACTTAGATTACTGATTTTAGATCTTTCTTCTTTCCTAATGTATGCACTCAATGCTATAAACTTCCCTCTAAACACCACTTTTATTACATCCCACAAGTTCTGACAGTTTTCATTTTCATTTTTATTTAGTTCAAAATAGTACAAAGAAGTGATATTGACTGTTCAGAATTTATCTTGAACTTTGCTCCTTTACCTAAATTCTTTTATGACTTCTAGTTGGTTGTCTCATAATTCTTTTTGGCTCCATAACCAATCTCTGTAATAAATCTCCTCCTTATATCTATATCGATTTCTGTATCTATCAACAATATCTACATCTCTATTTATATCTATATCATATCTGTCTATCTTGTCTATTATCTATCTATCTATCATTTATCTATGTCTATCTATCCATGTTTCTATCTATCTATCTATCTATCTATCTATCTATCTATCTATCTATCATCTATCTATTCTATTAGTTCTATTTCTGGAGAAACCTCACTAATACATGTACACAGTCATGTCATCTTCAACTATTAATTTGTCTCTCCCTTTCTAATATATATTTATTTTATTTGTCCTAACATTTTACATTAGTAGGAATCTCCAATACAATATTAAAATAAAAATGATAGTGATAGGCTTCTTTAATTTGAATAAACCATTGAAAATAAAAATGGCCAATTTCAGCATCTGCTAAATAAGTGAATTTTATTTGAAACATTTTTGATGTGGTTAATTTATTACAATTTCAAATAACAAGTCATAATTACATTTCTGAGATAATACAATGTTGGTGTGATGTTCTTTCAAATATTTTCTAAATTATATTTGACTTAAAGTATTACTTAAAATTCAGATTTTATATATGTATAAAAATGAAAATCTCTAAATACAACATGGTTTTTGTTAATTTTCTTCTTTCTAACTATTTTTTTATCTGTGTCTGTATGTATATTTTTGTTGTAGATTAGGTACATAAAATCTTTTCTTTAAAAATCATGTTTTTATAATTAACATATTTGCTATCATAACATAATAACCTTTTGTATTATAAGGGTTTATTAATAAAATTTACTCATATTTTAAGATTTTCAGTATCTTTGTACTTTTTCTTTTTTTTTCTTAGTTTCAGATGCACAAGGCAAGGCAATATTTAGACGTTCATCATTTATATCCCTCAAACTGTGGATTCCCCCTTCCCCCCATAACCCCACCCACTATCCCTCCGACATCGCACCGAGTCATTACATTATATATATAAAATTATAGTTGGCATTCATTATTGTTCAGCTTCAGGTGTACAGTACATTGATCAAGCATCTACATATTCCCTGAGGTGGTCTCCCAAATGGGATAAGTGTCCATCAGATACTCTACAAAATCTTTACAACGTTATTGATTACGTTTCCCCAAATTATTTTTCAAAAACGTGTGAGGTCGGAGGGATAGTGGATGGGGGGAGGGGGGTTCACAGTGTGAGGGATATAAATGATGAACGTCTAAGTATTACCTTGTCTTGTACACCTAAAACTAGTAAATAAAAAAAAAAATAAAAAAAAAACCCTGAGGCCATTTTGTGGTTACGGACTGTTTTCTAATCCCCTCACCTTTTCCCTTATCTCCACCCCCCCCGCCCGTCTAACAACCCTCAGTTTTTCCTCTTTGTCCCCAAAACTGTTTCTGATTAGTTCATTCACTTATTGTTTTCTTTAGATTCCGCATGTAAGTGAGATCATATGGTACTTGTCTTTCTCTTTCTGACTTATTTCGCTTAACATAATTTTCTCTAGATCCATCCACGTTGTTGCAAATGGTAAGATTTCTGTTTTCTTTATGGCTGCGTAATACTCCATTGTATAAATGTACCACAGCTTCTTAATCCAGTCATCTACCGATGGGCATTTCGGTTGTTTCCATATCTTGGTTATTGTGTAAAGTGCTGCAATAAACATAGGAGTGCATACAGATTTTTGAATTGGAGTTTTGGATTTCTCCGGGTAGATGCCTAGGAGTGGAATTACTGGATCATAGGGTAGTTCCATTTTCAGATTCCTGAGATACCTCCATACTGTTTTCCATAGTGGCTGCACTAATCTGCAGTCCCACCAACAGTGCACTAGCGTTCCCTTTTCTCCACATCCGCGCCAGCATTTGTTGTTTGTTGATTTATTGATAATAGCCATTTTGACTGGAGTGAGGTGGTATCTCATTGTGGTTTTTATTTGCATTTCTCTGATGGTTAGTGAGGTTGAGCATTTCTTCATATGTCTTCTTGCCTTCTGTATGTCCTTTTTAGAAAAATGTCTCCTCAAGTCCTCTGCCAATTTTTTAATTGAGTTGTTTGTTTTTTGGAGTTGAGTTGAATTAGTTTTTTTATAGATTTGTGATATTAATCCTTTATCAGATATGTCATTGGCAAATATCTTTTCCCATTCAGTAGGATCCCTTTTTGTTTTATTGATGAAACAAACTTTTAAGTTTGATGTAATCCCACATGTATATTTTTTCTCTTACTTCCCTTGCATGAGGGGATATATCAGTAAAAATCGTACTCCGGGTAATGTATATGAAGTTTCTTCCTATATTTTCTTCTAGATATTTTATGGTTTCAGATCTTATATTTAAGTCTTTAAGCCATTTTGAATTTATTTTTGTATATGGTGTAAGGAGGTGGTCCAGCTTCATTTTCTTGCATGGGTCTGTCCAGGTTTCCCAACACCATTTATTGAAAGGACTGTCTTTACCCCATCATACATTCTTCCTTCCATTGTCGTAGAATAAATAGGCATATAGGCATGGATTTATTTCTGGACTCTCTATTCTGTTCCATTGATCTATGTGTCTATTTTTATGCCAGTACCATGCTGTTTTGATTTCTGTAGCCTTGTACTATAATTTAAAGTCAGGTATTGTTATTCCTCCTACTTTGTTCTTATTTCTCAAGATTGCTGAGGCTGTCCGGGGTATTTTATGGTCCCATATGAATTTTAGGATTATATGTTCTATTTCTGTGAAAAACATCATAGGTAGTTTGATAGGAATTGCGTTGAATATGTATATTGCCTTAGACAGTATGGACATTTTAACTATATTTATTCTTTCTATCCATGAACATGGAATGTGTTTCCATCTATTTATGTCTTCTTTCATTTCTTTCTTCAGTGTTGTATAATTTTCTGAGTACAGATCTTTTAAATCTTTAGTTAGATTTATTCCCAGATATTTTATAGTCTTTGGAGCAATTGTAAATGGAATTGTTTTTTTTTAATTTCTCCTTCTGATATTTTAACATTGGTATATACAAATGCAACTGATTTCCGAATATTAATTTTATATCCTGCTACTTTACTAAATTCATCTATCAGTTCTAATAGTTTCTTGGTGGAGTCTTTAGGGTTCTCTATATATAGTATCATATTATCTGCATGTAATGATAGTTTTACTTCCTCCTTACCAATTTGGATGCCTTTCATTTCTTTTTCTTGTCTGATGCTGTGGCTAGAACTTCCAGCACTATGTTGAATAGAAGTGGAGAAAGTGGGCAACCTTGTCTTGTTCCTGATCTTAGGGGGAATGGTTTTAGCTTTTCCCCATTGAGTATGATGTTAGCTGTGGGTTTGTCATATATGGCCTTTATTATGTTGAGATATGATGCCTGTATTCCCACTTTCTTAAGGGTTTTTTATCATAAATGGTTGCTGGATTTTATCAAATGCTTTTTCTGCATCTATTGATATGATCATGTGATTTTTATTTTTCATTTTGTTAATGCGGTGTTTCACATTAATTGATTTGCGCATGTTGAACCACCCTTGCGTACCAGGGATGAACCCCTCTTGATCACGGTGAATGATCTTTTTAATGTATTGCTGAATTCTGTTTGCTAATATTTTGTTGAGGATTTTGCATCTACGTTCATTAGAGATATTGGCCTGTAGATTTCTTTTTTTGTGGTGTCTTTGTCTGATTTTGGGATCAGGGTGATAGTGGCTTCCTAAAAAGTGTTTGGGAGTCTTCCCTCCTTCTGATTGTTTTGAAGAGCTTGAGGAGAATAGGTGATAATTCTTTTTTGAACGTTTTGAAAAATTCACCTGTAAAGCCATCTGGTCCAGGGCTTTTGTTTGTTGCGAGATTGTTGATTACTGATTCAATTTCCCTGGTGGTAATCAGTCTATTCAGGTTCTCTGATTCTTCTTGCGTTAGCTTTGGAAGGTGTACGCCTCTAGAAAATTGTCCATTTCTACCAGATTGTCTAATTTGTTGGCACATAGTTGCTCATAGTAGTTTCTTAAATTTTTTTTTGTATTTCTGCCGTGTCTGTTGTCACTTCTGTTTCATTTCCGATTTTATTAATTTGGGTCCTATTTCTCCTTTTTTTTAATGAGTCTGGCTAAAGGTTTGTCAATTTTGTTTATCTTCCCTAAGAACCAACTTTTGGATTCATTGATCTTTTGTATTGTTTTTCTCGTTTCTATTTCATTTATTGCTGCTCTGATCCTTATTATCTTCTTCCTTGTGCTCCCTTTGGGCTTATTTTGCTGTTCTTTTTCCAGATCCCTTAAGTGTGAAGATAAACTGTCAATTAGTGATGTTTCTTGTTTCTTTAGGTAGGCCTGCAGTGCTATGAATTTCCCTCTTAGGACTGCTTTCCTGGCATCCCATTGATTTTGGTCGTTGTGTTCTCATTCTCGTTTGTCTCGAGATATTTTTTGATTTCTTCCTTGATCTCCTGCTTGACCCATTCATTATTTAGTAATAATTTATTCAGCCTTCATGAATAGATGTGTCTTCCAGTTTTTTTCCTGTAGTTCATTTCTAATTTCATAGCACTGTGATCACAGAAGACAATTGGTATGATTTCAATTTTCTTAAATTTATCAAGAGTTGTTTTGTGGCTTAACATATGATTTATCTTGGAAAATGTTCCATGTGTGCTTGAGAAGAACGTGTACTCTACAGCATTGGGGTGAAATGCTCTGAAAATATCTATTAAATCCAAGTGGTCCAATGTATCATTTAAGGCTGTTGTTTCCATATTGATTTTCTGTCTGGAGGTCCTGTCCTTTGTTGTCAGAGGTGTGTTGAAGTCTTCTACTATAATAGTGTTACTGTTGGTATCTGTCTTTATGTATGTTAGTACCTGTTTTATATAGTTAGGCACTCCTATGTTAGGTGCATAGATGTTTATTAGGGTTATGTCCTCTCGTTTGATTGATCCCTTTGTTATTATATAGTACCCTTCTTTGTCTTTTAATATGTTCTTCATTTTAAAGTTTATTTTGTTAGATATAAATATTGCAACTCCAGCTTTTTTCTTGCTTCCATTTGTATGAAATATCTTACTCCAACCTTTTACGTTCAGACCGTGTGTGTCTTTTGATCTGAGGTGAGTCTCTTGTATACAGCATATACAAGGGTCTTGCTTCCTTATCCACTCAGCCACCCTATGTCTCTTGATTGAAGCATTTAATCCATTTACATTGAAAGTGATTATTGATATACACATAATTATTGCCATTTTTAAATTTGTAGTTAGATTGTTTTCATCTTTCTTCTATTTACAGAAGTCCTGTTAGTATTTCTTGCAATGCTGGCTTGATGGGAATAAATTCCTTTAGCTGGTTCTTTTCCGGGATCTCTTTATCTCTCCATCAACTTTAAATAATAGCCTTGCTGGATAAAGCAATCTAGGTTGTAGGCCTTTGTTTTCCATCACTTTGAGTGTCTCCTGCCACTCCCCCCTGGCCTTCGATGTTTCTGTAGAAAAGTCATTTGATAGTCTTATGGGAGTTTCCTTGTATGTAACCCTCTGTCTTTCTCTTGCTGCTTTTAGGATTCTCTCTTTGTTTTTAAGCTTTGCCATTTTAACTATAATGTGTCTTGGTGTGGACCTGTTTGGGTTTATCCTGGTTGGCACTCTCTGTGCTTCCTGGGCTTGTATGTTGGTTTCCTTCATCAGGTTAGGGAAGTTTTCGGACATTATTACTTCAAATATGTTCTCAATGCCTTGCTTCTTCTCTTCACCTTCTGGTATTCCTATGATGCACATGTTCTTGTGCTTGATGTTATCCCAGAGGTCTCTTAAACCGTCTTCAGTGTTTTTTATTCTTTTTTCTTTCTGTTGTTCTGTTTGGGTGATCTCTGCTAACTTGTCTTCTAAGTTGCTGATTCGATCCTCTGCTTCATCTAACCTGCTGGTCATTCCCTCAAGTGAGTTCTTAATTTCGGTAATTGTGTTCTTTAGTTCTCACTGGTTGTTCATTATGATTTCTACATCCTTTTTTATGTCTTCTCTAAGCTCCTTAAACATTCTTATCACCAGTGTTCTGAACTCTGTCTCTGATATGTTGGTGACCTCTGCTTCATTTGGTTCCAGTTGTGGAGGTTTCTTCTGTTCTTTTATTTGGGACGTGTTTCTTTGCCTCCCCCATTCTGACTGACTCTCTGCGTTCACTTTGATGTGTTAGGTAGATCCCCTAGAGTTCTTAGTTCTTGTTGGGTTATCTTATGTAGTATGTGTCCTTTATATTTGACTTGCACTACTTCGTTCTTCTCCTCTGTGTGTGCTCCAAAGGTGACTCTTGTGTTGTGTATGTTGTCCTGTTCAAGAATAACTTCAATTGCTTTTTGCTTGTGAGTAGGTGGGTTTAACTCCTAGGCTGACTATTTGTGAGACTTGGCTCTGCCCACCGCAGTGTGTTCTGCTGGGTGAGAGCTGACCACTTGAATGAGGTTTGACCTCTACGGACTCTTGTGTCTGCAGATAATTCCCTCTGGGTGTATGACTTGTAGGTCAAACCCGGTAATACTCTGGTTTGGTCTGGAGTTGGCTTTTGGATGTGTTGAGTCTTGTGCCTCTTAAGCTGGGCCCTGGTAGGGCAGTTTCAGAACAAAGCAAATCACCAAGTACAACAACAACAACAACAAAGAAAAAAAACCAAGTACATTCACATGCAAAAACGACCGACAACCCCTACTCAACACAGGCATATATATCAAAGATATAAAGACAAAAGAAAGCAAAACAAAACAAACAAACCAAAAAAAACAAGACAAAAAACAACAAAAAACAAAACAAAGGAAAAGAAAACAAAAGGAAAAGAAAAAGAAAAGAGAAACAACAAAAAATAAACAAAGCAAAGCAAAACAAGGAGCAGTACCAGTCTTGGCTTAAGCACACCAAGTAATCTCCAGGTTGTCCTTCACTGTGCCAAAGAGTCCCCTGCCTACTGCGCAGGCAGCGCCAGTCACCTGGTGCCCAGAGTGAATTTGGGACTATAGAGTTAAACGCGAGGGGCTGAAGGGTCTGGATGACATTTTTTAGAGAGTCAGTGCTGTTTCTGCCCTTGCCTGCACAAATGCATGCTGAGAGTATCACCCCCAGCCCTGTGTCCAGTACTCCTGAGACTTAGGACACTTCGTCCTTGTGTGTGGGGGGGGGGCGGACAGGAGATTTTTGAGCTTGTGAAAGCCAGAAGCTGTCTCTGCCACTTCTCCCTGCTGATCTCAGGCAGTGCCTCCGAAGTTGCCCTTGCCCCGCCCCAGGCTTGCCAGAAAGGGTGGGGGCTGGGGATGGAGGGGTCTTCTCTCTCCCAGGCCAGCTGCATCACACTCCTCCCACCGGACCGCAAAGGTGGTGGCTGTGGGTGGAGGAGTCTCCTCTCTCCTTGTCCAGTGAAAATCCCACTCCTCCCAGCCTCTTCCGTGGGTCAGAGCTGGCTGCCAATCTTCCCAGAGCCTGAGCACTGAGGCTCCTCTGTAATCTGACACTACTCCTCAGTTCAGGGGTCAGTTTAAGTCTCTAGAAGGGGGGGGTTGGATTGGAAGAGTGGGGGGAGGGGCCCAGGTGTTGAGTCTGTATTCTTTGTTACCCCTAGGGACCACTAGCAGCCCACCCCAGTGGGCGAGATCATCCGTTGGGATGAAGGGAAAGAGCCCACCTCCTGGCTTTTGTGTTCTCTGTTCTGCCCCGGGGTCCCGTGCAGCAGCGCGCAGCATGGTCGCGGCTCTACCGCATGGGGTGGCATGTGGTGCGTTTCCTCTCGCCCTCCTCTCTCCTTCCCCGCTCACCCACTTAGCGCACCCCTAACCAAACCTTCCAGGAGTCTCTTCGCTATTCTCCTGGCTTCTGTGCTCTCCTTTCCACCCTGGACTCTCGTGTGTCGTTGGAACTTCAGGTGGCGACTTTACTGGGGGAGTGAGCGTCTCCACCTGGGAAGTGCAGGTCTCCACTTCACCCCCCTCTCCTTCCCCCGCTAGCCCAACTAGTGTACCCCTAAGCCAAACTTCCACGAGTCTCTTAGCTGTTCTCCTGGCTCTTGTGTTCTTTGTTCCGTCCTGGGACTGGCGCGTGTCTGGGGCTTTGGGCGTAACTGGGCCAAGGCTCTGCCGTGAGTGGGGGGGCGCGTTTCCACTTCGCTGTCCTGCCTCTTCCCCTGCTCGCAATTAGCGCGCACCTTCAAGGAATTCTTCCACGAGTCTCCCAGCTGTTCTGCGTGATGAGCAAATAACTCCTCGATGGGTTATATGTCCCGTTTGCAACTAGATCCAGAGGAGAACTCAAAAAGAGCACAGTTGTTTGGTTTATATACCACATATCAGTGAAATCATAGGGTTCTCTGCTTTGTCTGTCTGACTTATTTCACTTAGCATTATACTCTCAAGATCCATCCATGTTGTCACAAATGCTCCTATATCATCTTTCCTTAACGCGGAATAGTATTCCATTGTGTATATATACCACACAAATGAGAAAGAAAAACTCATAGACACAGACAATAATTTAGTGGTTACCAGAGGGTAAGGGGGTGGGGGGTGGGTGATGAGGGTAAAGGGGATCAAATATATGGTGATGGAAGGAGAACTGACTCTGGGTGGTGAACACACAATGGGATTTATAGACGATGTAATACAGAATTGTACAACTGAAATCTATGTAAATTTACTAACAATTGTCACCCCAATAAATTTAATTAAAAAAAAAAAAAGAGCACAGCTGCTGCCATTCCTATCACGTCATCCCTGTACTTTTTCTATATCTCTAAATTCATCATGGATTAAATAATCAAATAGTATGCCATTTGATGAGTGAATTAAGTAATTTTGTTATTTATTTTATCCTGTTTTCCTATTTTATATTTCTTAAAGTAGAGCTTTTGTGTTTTTTCCTTTATATTATAAATTCTGATAAATGGATTGTGATTTTTTCATATTAAAATAATTTAAAAATTAAAGTCCTATACTTACCATTTTTTATGACTAATTTAAAATAGGACATAAACATTCTTAATTGCAGTATTCATTAATTTATTACTATAAAATCAGTCACAATTACTTCTGGCAAATGTTTAGATTCTAATCATTAGTTTAGACTTGTACATTTAAGCACAATTACTTTGGTCTCTCCTCTATGTAGAATAAGACATTTTTGTGCTCTATGACTTCCCAATAATGAGGTTCTTATATGTCTTCATTATTTTTTATTCATTTTGTTCTACTTTTGTTTAAACAAATATTCTAATTAGATGTCTCGGCAATATCACTTTCTTTCTCCCCCTTACATGTTTACTTCTGTCCTATCAGTATTGATTACTACCTTTTTCTATTAACATTTGCTTATTTTTAAAAAGAAAAAAAGGGAGAGTGGCTTTACTTTTTATAAATAATTTTATGCATCAGTTTTCTCATTCAAACATTCCTTTTTATACTCCTACCCCAGTTAATTAACAGTGCCTGTGATCTCTGCAGATAAGATGTTCAGTAGGTTTTCTAAAAGATTCACTATTTGAAAATTTCATCTTTACCCATGATTCACAACATGTCTATGTAGAGCATCCTTAGATTGGCATTTTTGCTTTTAAGAATTCTAAAGCTCTAACTGCCTTATCTTAGAATAGCAGTAAAGAAATCTGAGGAAATTTCAACTGTGGCTCAATTTAACATTGTGAAATTTTTATTCTTAAAATTTAAGAATTTCTAAAATTTAGTAATTTTAAATTTCCTTCCAGAATTAGTTTCTGTTTATTTATTTAACTCAAGATAGTGATAGATCTTTTAATTTACAGTTTCAGTTTTTTAAAAAATCCAGAGTAAAAATATTATACTTCAGGATAGAGATTCAAGATGGCAGATTAGGTAAATGTTATGCCTACTGCATCCCAGGATGACACCAAAATTACAAATAAATTATAGACCAATCAACCTCAAGAATCATCTTGGGGGGTTATCACTTTGTGAGGGGTGTAAATATCTAACTCTTACATTGCTTTGTATACCCGAAACTAATTAAAAATGCATTATAAAACAACAACAACAATAACAACAACAACAAAAGAATCATTTGAACACTAGCTGACTAGAACCACTATAACTAAGGATATAATTAAGAGGTTACATCGAGACTGGTAGGAGGGGTGGAGATGCATAACCCTAAACCAACAGAGAGAAATTGAATGCTGGGAGGGACACCTCAGTGGCAGAGGCCCACTCTGAAGAGGGTGGAACCCATCAGCCCCATACTGGGTTCCACAGCCCAGGGGTATTGTGCCAGGAAGACGAGTTTCCATGTCCTCTGTCAGGGAAAATCAGCGAGAACCCTGTCTGCCCTTCCTGGTGGGGCAGAAGGTTGCTGGAAACCCAAACAGCTTCTTGTAGAGAGGACACAGAACTCACTTGCTAGCAGGCACTCACCTGGTCTCTGGTGGAGGGGAGGCACCTTGGGAAGCTCAAGGACACATGAGGAAGAACTGAACTGAATGCATTTGGAATAGAAGCTCGAGGGTCAGGAGACATTGTTATCCCTGTGTGGAGCCTGAACATGTGTTGCTTGCAGGGAGGGTGCCATCTTCCCATAGGTAAGCCCTTCCCCAAAGGGCCAAGTCTGGGACCACATTGTCTGGTGGATTCCAGGTGTGTGCACTGCCTTGGTGATGCCCTAGGTCCCTGACCTCCACACGGTAGTGCTACGTCTCTCAGAGGATTCTTGACTGCTGGGATGCTGGCTCCATCCAACAGGTTGCAGATTAAAGTGAGCAGAAGGCCTGTGGTGGCCTGGAAACATTTGCTGGGGTGTGTTAACCCAAGACCTGCATGGCAGCATAGACAGGAGGTGGCATGGTGGGCCTGAAATGGGTGGTGGCTGGCCTTAATATTCTTGTGGCATTCTCTTAGGGTGGTCATGGGCCCAGTACCAGTGCAGGAGACAAGACTGGATTGACTTTGTAGAAACCACCACACCTTTTAGCTTCCTAGAGCACTGCTCTGCCTGCTTAGAACTGTATTGCCAGGGGTACTCTGGGAGCCTGGGCAGTCAACCCCACCCTCACAAGCTGTAAAGGAGGTTTATTAGAGCAGTGGACAATTCACAACAGCCCGGGGAGATTTTGGTTGTGGACAAAGACCCGAAAACTGAACCGGAGGCACTTGGCAGCAGCTCTTAGAAATTTGTGAGCCTGAGGTGGTAGCTTCACTGTAGTGTTCTCAGGGCACTGGCAAGGTGGTCACAGGCTGGGCACTGGCATAAGAACTGAATCTGCATTAACATTGTAAAAATGACCTGTCATGTCTTGTCACTCCATTGAACTCCACCTAACTCAGGTGGTGCTGCATTGCTGAGGGCACTCTCAACACCTGGTTAACTAGTCTGGCATGATCACCAGGAGCCTCTTTCAGTTGATGGGCCTATGGGCAGCTAGTGGGTAACAATAGGCTAGGGAGCCCTGGACTTTTTGTTAAGCTTTCTCAGGCCCACTATTGGTGGCAGCCAGCCTCAGTTCACTGCAAGACTACCCCCATATGCCTTCAGATCCAGCACAGACAGCAGCCAACAACAGCTTTGAGGCTCCAACCAGGTAGCCATGGGTTGGTAACAGGTAAGACTGAAATTTCCCTGTATGGGAGCCCCACTCAAAAGACACCAGAAACAACACACATAGAGGCCAGCTTCAGACCACACTAGAGCACTAACTGATTAGTCCCACAAGCAGCACAAAAAAAGGGGGGTCTCAGCAGGCACAAGAACCCACCACGGCAAAGCCTCCTCTGAGGGATCAGCCCCCACAGAGCAATTCATGCACTGTGGTATCACAGTTAGTCAGCCTGGGAGACAATCCCACCCACTGATTCACCAAAAGCAATCAAGGCACAACTACAACAGGAGAACACACAATACACAAGGGACACTCCTGAAACACACACAGGAGATTAGGGAGACTGTGCAATTTGACTACACAGGATACATACTACATAAGGCAATCCAGGAAAGATTGAGAGATGTGGGAAATCTACCTGATATAGAAGCAAACACAGAGCAACAGCCAGAATGAGGAAGGAAACAAACAAACAAAAAAACATGTTCCAAATAAAAGAATAGGAGACGCCTCCAGAAATGGAACTAAAGAAAATGGAAGTAATCAACCTACCAGAGACAGAGTTTAAAATATGATTATAAGAATTATTAAAAACTTAGTGAGAATTTCAATAAAGAGATAGCAAGTATAAAGAATGTCATAGAAACCATAAAAAAAAACCAGTCAGACATAAAGAATATAATAACAGAAATGGAGAATAAACAAGAGGGGTAAACAGCAGATTAGATGATGCAGAGGATCAAATCAATGATTTAGAAGACAAGGAAATAGAATACACCCAATAGAAACAACAAAAAGTAAAAAGAACAAAAAACAATGAAGATAGTTTAAGGGACCTGTGGGACAACAACATGTACAATATTTGCATCATAGAAGTACCAGAATAAGAAGAGAGGGAGGAAGGGATGCAGAAACTATTTGAAGAAGTAATAACCGAAAACTTCCTTAACCTGGAGAAGGAAATTGACAGACAAGCCCAGGAAGTGCAGAGAGTTCCAAACAAGATGAACTCAAATAGGTCCAACAAGACACATCACAGTTAAAATGGCAAAGGTTAAAGATGAGAGAATCCTAAAAACAGCAAAAGAAAGACAAGAAGTTATTCACAAAGGAGCTCCCATGAGATTATCAGTTTATTTCTCTATTGAAACTTTGCAGGCCAGAAGGGCATGGCAGGAAATATTCAAAGTGAGGGAAAACAAGGGTATACAATGAAAAATGATAGCCAGTAAGGCTATCAGTTAACATTGAAGGAGAGATTAAAAAGCTTCCCAGATAAGAAAAAGCTAAAGGAATTCATTACCAACAAGCCAGTATTACAGAATGTTAAAATAACTTTTTTAAGCAGAAGAAAGAAGAAAACAGATGAACTTATAAAGACCAAAAATATGAATAATAAAATGGCAATAACTATGTACCTATCAAAAATCACTTTTAATGTAAATTGATTAAATACTCCAATCAAAAAACATAGGATAGCTGAGTGGATAAGAAAACAAGACACATGGAAATGCTGTCTATAAGAGACCTACCTCAGATCAAAAGACACACAAGACTCAAGCAAAAGGAGAGAAAAAGATATTTCGTGCAAATGGAAATGAGAAAAAAGCTGCGGCAGCAATACATATATGACATTCAAATGAAGACTATAATAATGAAAGACAAAAAAAGACATTACATAATAATAAAGGAATCAATCCAACAAGAGGACATAACCCTAGTACACATTTATGCACCCAACATAGGAGCACCTAAATATATAAAACAAATATTGACAGACATAATCATTATTATAGTCTTCATTTGAATGTCATATATGTATTGCTGCCGCAGCTTTTTTCTCATTTCCATTTGCACGAAATATCATAGTGAAGACTTTAACACCTTACTGATACCAGTGGAGAGATCCTCCAAACAGGAAATCAACATGAAAACAGCAGCCTTAAATGACACATTAGACTAGATAGATTTGATATTTTTAGAACATTTCATCCCAAAGCAGCAGAATATACATTCTTTTAAAGTACATATGGAACATTTTCCAAGATAGACAACATGTTAGGCTACAAAACAAGTCACAATAGATTTAAGGTTGAAATCATATCAAGTGTCTTCTCTGACCGCAATGCTATGCAACTAAAAATCAATTACAAGAAAAAAACCTGAAACACACACAAACACATTGAGACTGAATAACATGCCAAATAAATAATGAATAGATCAACAATGAGATCAAGGAAGAAATCAAGAGATACCTCAACTTATTTCACTTAGCATAATGTTCTCTAGGTCCATCCATATTGTTGTAAATGGTAAGATTTTGTTCTTCTTTATGGATGAGTAACTCTCCATTGTACAAAAATGATTTAATCCAGTCATCTACCAATCGGCATTTCAATTGTTTCTATGTCTTGGCTATTATGAATAGAGCTGCAATAAATATAGAGGTGCATAAATATTTTTGAATTAGTGGTTTGGATTTCTCTGGATAGATACCTAGAAGTGGAATTGCTGGGTCATAAGGTAGTGCCATTTCCATGAAATTGAAAAGCAAACAAAACAAAACAAAACAAAAACCTTATAAAAAAGATAACTTGAGACAAATGAAAATGAAAACATAATGACCTCAAATCTATGGGACAAGTGAACACAGTCCTAAGAGGGAGAATCATAGCAAAGTAAGCCTACCTAAAGAAATAAGAAAAATAGTCAACAGTCTATCTTTACAAGTAAGGGAACTGGAAAAAGAACAGCAAATAAGCCCAAAGTGAGGAAAAGGAAGGAAATGATACAGATCAGAGAGGAAATAAGCAAAATAGAGACTGAAACAAACAAACAAACAAAAAAACAATACAAAAGATCAATAAAACCCAGACCTGGCTTTGGAAAAGATAAAGTTGACAAACCTTTAATTAAACTCATAAAAAAAAAAGCACAAGGACCCAAATAAATAAAATCAGAAATGAAAGACAAGTGACAACAAACACAAAACATTTTTTAAAAAATACTACAAGCAACTACAAGCCAACACATTAGACAATCTGCAAGAAATGAATAAATTTCTAGAAGCAAACAGTCTTCCAAGGCTGAATCAAGAAGAAACAGAAAATCTGAACAGACTGATTATTATCAACAAAATTGAATCAGTAGTCAACAAGCTCCCAAAAAACAAAAGTTCTGGACCAGATGGCTTCACAGGTGAATTTTACTAAACATTCAAAAAAGAGTGAATACCTATTTTCTTCAAACTATTCAAAAAAATCCAGGAGGAGGGAAGGCTTCCAAGCTTATTTTATGAGGTCAACATTACCTGATTCAGAAGCCAGACAAAGACATTGCAAAAAAAAAGAAAACTATAGACTGTTATTCCTAATGAATAAGATGTAAAAATCCTCAACAAAATATTAACAAACCAAATTCAGCAATACGTTAAAAAGATCATACACCAAAATCAAGTGGGATTAATTCCTGGTATGCAAGGTTGGTTCAATATCTATAAATCAATTAACACGATACACCACATTAACAAAATGAAAAATAAAAATTATATGGTCATATCAATAGATGCAGAAAAAGCATTTGACAAAATCGAGCATCCATTTATGATAAAATCTGTCAACAAAGTGGGAATAGAGGGATCATATCTCAACATAATAAGGGCCACATATATGATGAACCTACAGCTAACATCGTACTCAGTAGGGGAAAAGCTAAAAGCATTTCCCTTAAGATCAGGAACAAGACAAGGTTGTCCACTTTCACCACTTTTATTCAACGTAGTTCTGGAAGTTCTGGCAACAGCAATCAAACAAGAAAAAGAAATAAAAGGCATAGAAATTGAAAAAGAGGAAGTTAACTGTCATAATTTGCACATGACATGATACAATATATATAGGGAACCCCAAAGACTCCACCAAAAAAACATTAGAACTGATAAGTGAATTTAGTAAAGTAGCAGTATACAAAATTAATATTCAGAAGTCAGTTGTATTTGTCTGCACCAATAACAAACTATCAGAAAGAGAAATTAAGAAAACAATCCCATTTACAATTGCATCAAAAAATAAAATACTTAGGAATAAATTTAACGAAGGAAGTAAAAGACCTGCACTCAGAAAATTATAAGACACTGGAGAGAGAAATCAAAGAAGATACAAATAAATGGAAGCATATATCATGCTCATGGATACGAAGAATCAATATAGTTAAAATGTCCATACAACCAAAAGCAATATATAGATTCAATGCATTCCCTATCAAAATACCAATGACAATTTTTCTCAGAACTAGAACAAATAATCCTAAAATGTATATAGAACTACAAGAGATTCTGAATAGCCATGTCAATCCTGAGAAATAAGAACAAAATGGGAGGTATATGAAGTTATACTACAAGGCTATAGTAATCAAAACAGTGTAATATTGGCACAAAACAGACATATATCGTAGCTTAATGGACCAGAATAGAGAGCTCAGAAGTAATTCCATGCCTATGTGATCATTTAATCCTAGACAAAAGAAGCAAAAATTCACACTGGGGTAATGACAGTGTATTTAATAAACGGTGCTAAAAAAACTGGGCAGATATATGCAAAAATATGAAACTGGGCAATTGTCTAATGCTATATACAAAAACAAAATCAAAGTGGAATAGAGACTTATATGTAAACCTGAAACGATAAAACTCCTAGAAGATAATATAGGAAGTAAATTCACAGACATTACCCTTAGTAATATTTTTACTGATATATCCCCTTAGGGAAGGGAAGCATAAAACTAAAATGTTCTGTTCTGTTTGTTTGTTTGTTTGTTTTTAATTTATTGGGGTGACAATTGTTAGTAAAATTACATAGATTTCAGGTGTACAATTCTGTATTACATCATTTATAAATCCCATTGTGTGTTCACCACCAGAGGCAGTTTGCCTTCCATCACCATATGTTCGATCTCCCTTACCCTCATCTACTACCCCCCACTCCCCTTACTCTCTGGTAACCACTAAACTATTGTCTGTGTCTATGAATTTTTGTTTCTCATTTGTTTGTCTTGTTCTATTGTTGTTTATGGTTTATATACCACATGTCAGTGAAATCATAAGGTTCTCTGCTTTTTCTGTCTGACTTTTTCACTTAGCATTATACTCTCAAGATCCAGCCATGTTGTCACTAATGTTCCTATATCATCTTTTCTTAGCGCCGAATAATATTCCATGGAGTATATATACCACAACTTCTTTATCCATTGGTCTATCGAAGGACATTTTGGTTATTTCCATGTCTTGGCCACCGTAAACAAAGCTGCAATGAACATTGGAGCACACGTGTTTCTATGGATAAATGTTTTCAGATTTTTGGGTAGATACCCAGGAGAGGGATTGCTGGGTCATATGGTAATTCTATTCGTATATTTTGAGGATCCTCCACACTGCCTTCCATAGCGGCTTCATCAGTCTGCATTGCCACCAACAGTGTATGAGGGTTCCTTTTTCTCCACAGCCTCTCCAACGCTTGTTACTATTTGTCTTGTTGATGATAGCCATTCTGACTGGGATGAGGTGATAGCTCATTCTGGTTTTAATTTGCATTTCTCTGATGATTAGTACTGTTGAACATTTTTTCATATGTCTATTTGCCATTTGTATGTCCTCTTTGGAGAAATGTGTCTTCAGGTCCTCTGTCCATTTTTCAGTTGGGTTGTCTGATTTTTGTTGTTGAGCTTCATGAGTTCCTTTTGTATTTTGGATATTAGCCTCTTATCAGAGGCACTGTTTGCACAAATCTTCTCCCATTCAGTTGGTTGCCTCTTTATTTTGTCGATGGTTTCTTTTGCTGTGTAGAAGCGTTTAAGTTTCATATAGTTCCATTTGTTTATTTTAGCTTTTACTTCCATTGCCATTGGAGTCAAATTCATAAAATGCTCTTTGAACCCGAGGTCCATAAGTTTAGTACCTATGTTTTCTTCTACGCAGTTTATTGTGTCAGGTCTTATACTTAAGGCTTTGATCAATTTTGAATTAATTTTGGTACATGGTGACAGATAGCAGTCCAGTTTCGTTCTTTTGCACGTGGCTATCCAATTCTCCTAGCACCATTTATTGAAGAGGCTGTCTTTCCTCCATTGGATGTTTTTAGTTTCTTTGTCAAAAATTACCTGTCCTATTTATGTAGTTTTATTTCTGGATTCTCAGTTCTATTCCATCCATCTATGTGTCTGTTTTTCTGCCAATACCATGCTGTTTTGATTATTGTAGTCCTGTAGTACAAGATGAAGTCAGGGAGTGTGATACCTCCAGAATTGTTCTTTTTTCTTAAGATTGCTTTGGCTATTCGAGGTCTTTTGTGGTTCCAAACAAATCTGATGATTTTTTGTTTTATTTCTTTAAAAACTGCCATTGGGATTTTGATGGGGATTACATTAAATTTGTATATTGCCTGGGTAATATGGCCATTTTAACTATGTTGATTATTCCAATCCATGAGTATTAAATGTGTTTCCATTTCTTTGTGTCTTCTTCAATTTCTTTCAAAAATGTCTTATAGATTTCAGCATATAGGTCTTTCACATTCTTGGTTAAGTTTATTCCTAGGTATTTTATTCTTTTTGCTGCAATTGCAAAAGGAATTGTTTTTTGTATTTCTTTTTCTGAGATTTATTGTTAGTATATAGGAATGCAATGGACTTTTGTGCGTTGATTTACTAGCCAGCAACTTTACTGTATTCGTTGATTGTTTCTAATAGCTTTTGGTGGAGTCTTCTGGGCTTTCTTTATATATAGCATAATGTTATCTGCAGAGAGTGACAATTTAACTTCTTCATTCCCAATTTGGATGCCTTTTATTTCTTTCCCTTGCCTGATTGCTCTGGCAAGGACTTCCAACACTATGTTGAAAAGCAGAGGTGATAGGGGACAGCCCTGTCGTGTTCCTGAACTTAGAGCAAAGGGCTTCAGTTTTTCACCATTAATTAGGAGATTAGCTGAGGGTTTGTCATATATGGTCTTTATTATGTTAAGGTGTTTTCCTTCTATTCCTATTTTATTAAGTGTTTTAATGATAAATGGATGTTGCATCTTGTCAAATGCTTTTTCTGCATCAATTGATATAATCATGATTTTTGTCCTTTATTTTATTTATGTATGTGATTGATTGATTTGCGGATGTTGAACCATCCTTGTGCCCCCGGGATGAACCCCACTTCATCATGATGAATAATATTTTTAATGCATTGTTGTATTTGATTTGCTAGAATTTTGTTTAGGATTTTTGCATCTGTATTTATCAGAGATATTGGTTTGTAGGTTTCTTTTTTTGTGTTGTTCTTACCAGGTTTTGGTATCAGGGTAATGTTAGTCTCATAAAATGCGGTAGGGAGTATTGTCTCTTCTTCAATTTTTTGGAAGAGTTTGAGCAGGATTGGTATTAGATCCTCTATGAAAGTTTGGTAGAATTCACTAATGAAGCCATCTAGTCCTGGACTTTTGCTATTGGAAAGGTTTTAGATGACTGATTCAATTCGTTACTGGTGATTGGTCTGTTTAGATTTTTTAGTTCTTAATGGTTCAGCCTAGGAAAGCTGTATGTTTCTAAGAACTTGTCCATTTCTTCTAGGTTATTGAATTGGTGGCATAAAGTCCTTCATAGTATTCTTGGATGATCCTTTGTATTTCTATGGTGTTCGTGATAATGTCCCCTTTTTCATTTCTCATTTTGTTAATTAGAGTCTTCTCTCTTTTTATCTTAGTGAGTCTAACCAAGGGTTTGTCGATTTTATTAATTTTTTCAAAGAACCAGTTCTTTGTCACATTAATTTTTTCTATTGTCTTTTTGTTCTCTATTTCATTGAGCTCTGCTCTCATTTTTGCTATTTCCTTTTTTCTGCTGACCTTGGGTTTCACCTGTTCTTCTTTTTCTAGTTCTTTGAGATGTAACATCAGGTTATTTATTTGGGATTTTTTTTGTTTTTTGAGACTGGACTGTAAGGATATAAATTTCCCTCTTAAAACTGCTTTCATGGCATCCCCAAAATTTTGGTAGGATGTATTTTCATTGTCATTTGTTTCTATGTATCTTTTGATCTCTCCTCTAATTTCTTCATTGACACAGTCGTTCTTTAAAAGTATGTTGTTTAATCTCCATGTATTTATGTTTATCCTGCTTTCTTTTCCCAGTTTATATCCAATTTCAAAGCTTTGTGATCAGAGAATATGCTTGTATGATTTTAATCTTCTTAAGTTTACTGAGGCTGATTTTGTGTCCCAATATATGGTCTATTCTTGAGAATGTTCCATGTACATTTGAGAAGAATGTATAGTCTGATGTTTTACGATGAAATGTTCTATATATGTCAATTATGTCCATTTCATCTAATGTGTCATTTAGGGCTGCTATTTTGTTATTGATTTTCTGTTTGGATGATCTATCCATAGCTGTAAATGATGTATTTAAGTCCCCTAGTATAATTGTGTTTTGGTCAATTTCTCCTTTTAGTTCTGTTAGTAGTTGCTTGGTATATTTTGGTGCTCCCTGATTGGGGGCATAAATATTGATGACTGTTCTGTCTTCTTGTTGTATATATAGTCCCTTTTACCATTATGAAATGTCCATCTTTGTCTCTTGTTCCTTTTTTTACCCTGAAGTCTGTTTCATCTAATATCATTATGGCTACACCTGATTTTCTCTGGGTGCCATTTGCTTGGAGTGTCAATTTTCACCCTTTCTCTTTGAGTCTATGCTTGTCCTTGTAGCTGAGATGTGTCTCTTGGAGACTGCATATGGTTGGGTTTGGTTTTCCTATCCAATCTGCTACTCCGTGCCTTTTTATTCGTCAGTTCAGTCCATTTACATTTCGGGTGATTATTGATATGTGAGGATTTCCTGTCATTCTATATTTAGTTTTCTGGCAAGGCTGTGTCTCCATTGTTTCTTTGCCTTTTTGTTATTGTGTCTTATTTCCTTATGGTGGTATTCTATGATGTTTCCCTCTGTTTCTTCTTTTATTATAGTATATATTTCAGTTGCGGATTTTTTTGTGAGTGGTTAGTTTGATGTAATACCATATGTTTATATTTTCTCTTACTTCTCTTGCCCGAGGGGATATATCAGTAAAAATATTATTAAGGGTAATGCCTGCAACTTTCAACCTAAATTTTCTCCTCGGTGACTTACATTTAAGTCTTCAACCCATTTTGATTTTATTCTTGTATATGGTGTAAGGAGGTGGTCCAGCTTCATTTTTTTGCACGTGTCTGTCCAGGTTTCCCAGCACCATTTATTGAATGGGCTGTCATTACCCCTGTGGGGACAGAGTCCCAGAGAGCAGTTTCCAGGCTCTGGGCCTCACATGGCGGGGTGTTGCCTCAGGTGGTGGTTGGCTGTTGGCTGTTGCCAGTTGGCCAATTGGTTGCTTATGTAACTGCCATGACTGCGTTTGTTGGTTGGTTGGCAGGCAGAAAAGTGGATGGTGGGTTGCGGATCATGTGGATCCTACAATGTGTCTCACTTGGCTGACAGTGAGAATATAATGGTATGACTCCCCTACCTGTGGCTCTGGGGGTGTTCCTTTTTGGTCTCACCATATCCTGCGTTCTCAAGTGGGAAGCGGGATCTGAGACCCCAGATGACACCCTGCATGATACCCCCAATGTAAATTCTTGCTTCCATTGTCATAGATTAAATGACCGTATGGATTTATCTCTGGGCTCTCTCTTCTGTTCCATTGATTTATGTTTCTGTTTTTATGCCAGTATCATGCTGTTAAACATTTTTAATTTTGATGAGGTTTGGTTTATCTATTTTTCTTTTGATGCCTGTGCTTTTGTTGTCATATCTAAGAAACCACTGACAAATCCAAGGTCACAAAGATTTACCAATATGTTTTCTTCTAAGAGTTTTCTTCTAAGAGTTTTAATGCTTACATTTATGTCTCTGACTCGATTTGAATTAATTTTTGTGGATGGTATGAGGTAAGGGTTCAACTTCATTCTTTTGCATGAGATATCTAGTAGTCCTAACACTATTTGTTGAAAGGCTATCCTTTTCCCTGTTATAACAAGGCTCACTTGTTAAAAAATAAATTGACTGTAAATAGTCAATGCAGTCTTATATTCCTCTTCTGTCAGCCATTTGAATTCTTTCTGAATACCATGTTAAAGAAAAAATTATTCAACACTTGGTAAAATGGCTAGGAAGAGTTTATTCAGGGCTATTACAATAAGAACATTGCAATAGGGTAGAGAGATTGGGCTCAGCTACAAGTACAGCAAAGAAAGCTGAGGATTTGAAATGAACAAGCAGAATGAGTATGTCAGTGGATGGAAAATTACTAAGAGGAGACACAGAGGTTAGGAGGAGTCTTGCTAAAGCGACTTAACAGGATTCTTGCTGAAGACAGGCCATGGTGATCAGATAGTAAGGGTGGAAGATATGAAATTTGATCAGATATCACAGGTGATCAGATATAAAGGATGAGGGGGGATTCACATTAAACTGAGTGGGCAAGATTTTTGCTAAAATTGGACTCAGCAAGAACAGACACAGAAGCCCAAGGTTGAGGACTAGTTGGTAAAAGGGCTTAAAAGAGCCTGACTCAAGTTTGGTTAAAGAGAGAGTCTTTGTTGCCATGCTAAGGAATTCCTACCGTGTCTACCTCATGTACCTAGGCAGTTATCATAACCAAGTTTTAAGGAACCAATCCTGCAATACATTAGGGTCAGTTCTAGGCATCCTTGCCAAACATTGAATACTGAGTCAAAAGTTAATGCCTTCTATCAATGAATTCTCCACTGTTAACCCATTCCCAAATCTAAGACTCCCTAAAGCTATCCACAAACATATTCTCCCTTTTTCTGCCATACGTATTAGGCAGGTTCTGTAATTCTTTGGTGTATAAGACATTTTGTCCTTCAGGGATTATAATACCTGTCCTAGACTACTCTGAGGCTTGACACTTGTTATCAGCCTGATGGCAATTAAGAGTGGTGGGGCAAGCACCAAATATCAATTTGTGAGGCACTTGATTCAGGTGAGCTTATTGTATGCTATTCAGGCAAGAAGAACTTTCTTTTCTGACAAGAAGGAGGGAGCTCCTTCTGCAGGCTTGGATGTCAGTCTCATCCATCCAAATATCTCTATTCCATATCTTAGGATACCAACTTTTCTTTCAGAACACAAACTTTGACATGAGGGACCTGTCAAGGCTACATATCCAGTCTCCACTGCAGTTCTGCCGTTCTTACAATCAGATCTTGGGCTTGATTTTCAGCACAGTTTGCCTTGCAGCTAAGAGATGACAGTCTCCTTATAGCAGCCACAAAGTCCTTCTGGCTTTTAGTGGATGCCCTAAACCTATTAATTTATATTTTCAAAGCTTCTAATATAAGCATAAGAAGTAAGCCCTGCACAAATCCATAATTTTAATTGCTTACATGTTATTCACGTGTTTTAGTACTGAATAACTCAATGTCTTATCACAATTAAATGCATGTGAAATTCCTATTAATTAGTATGATACTATTACAAGGCAAGCATTATTACCACACTAATTACTACAAGCAATGAGGTCTCTATTGCTTTCAGACCACTGAGTAATCGACCTCTGAAATTTAGTCTTAAGAGTCTGCTTTCCAGGATCACTCTCCTTGCCCACTGTTTTAAACTAGGTTCCCCTGGATGCAGAGCCCAACATAAAAGCTTATGTGCTACTTTATTAGGAAGTGAAATACCTTGGAAGCAGAAATTAGGAGAAATGGGAGTAGTGAGGAAAGGAGGGAGTACAAATACAAGGGTGCATCACCATCTGACTACCACTTGATGTCAAGTGTGACTGTTCAATCTCATGAGAACGTCTTCTAAGGGTTGTATGAACTCCTGTGCCTCAGAATTGTCCATTTGGATAGATCATTAAATCTCCTATGGTCAATTCTTGCCCATGTGCACTAACTTCACCATACTCTTGTTTGGACATGCATGAACATGTATAGATATCAAATGGGTGCCTCAGCAGCAACAGGGATACCCTATGACTGGAGGGGAGAGACAGATGACATAGAAATGAGTAAAGGTGCTATTGGGATTGTGCTTTTGCAAAGTTCACTGCGATGGTGGCAACTGAGTGAATTCCATGTAGAGATCACCACTGCTGAAGAGGCTGGTGTGAAACAAATTGTCAAGGGTCCCAGGTATAGGTGAAGCCGAGAGGAAATAAGGTGATAAATATGAGGTGAAGATATAATGCCTATATATTTAATATGCAATCAAAATGTGTCCATGTCAAAGAATATAATTAATTGTACAATTATGAAGCAAACCATAGTAAGATTGATGACTGGTCTGCATAAAAACTATTGGGATGAAAGCTTATTGAACTAACATTTCAAAAGCATTTGTCCTTGAATGTGAATGAACCAAGTGATGCTGCTATAAAATGCAATTTTGTATTAGAGGAACAAAACATGCCCAAGGTTCTTCACTCATTTACATTTTTCTTCCGGACCCTTGAGGCATTTGTGTTTAGATTGCTGTAAAAAGGAATAATAATAGTGCACCATTTACTGACAGCTTACCACATTTAGGTACTTTTTGTGACTTATTTATTTAATCTTATTTTGTTTATATGCATCATTTCTCTTTTTACCTTAGTGAGTCTAACCAGGGTTTGTCAAATTTATTAATTTTTTCAAAAACCCAACTCTTGGTTAGATGGGTGTGTGGGAGGGGGTTGGGGATAAGGGGAAAGGTGAAGGGATTTGGAGGCAGCTGGTGACCACAAGATGGCCTCGGGGTTTTTTTGTTTGTTTGTTTGTTTTTTTCTTTTTTTTTGTTTGTTTGTTTTTGAAAATTAATTTGGGGAAGGTATTCTATAATGTTGTGGAGATTTTGTTGGGTATCCGATGGGCATGCGTCCTGTTTGGGAGACCACCTCAGGGATGCTGTGGATACCTGATCATGGCATTGGACACCAGAGGCTGGACATTAATGAATGCCAACTATAATTTTATATATATAATGTGATGGTTCGGTGTGGGGTCGGAGGGATGGTGGATGGGGGGAGGGGGGTTCACAGTGTGAAAAAAAAAAAAAAAACCCAACTCTTTGTTGCATTAATTTTTTCTATTCTATTTGTTCTCTATTTAATTTAATTCTGCTCTAATTTTTATTACTTCATTCTGTTGACTTTGGGTTTCATTTGTTTTTCTTTTTCTAGTTCTTTAAGGTGTAATGTTAGATTGTTTATTTGGGATTTTTCTAGTTTCTTGAGATAGGCCTGTTATGATATAAATTTCCCTCTTAATACCAAATCAGAAACAAAAAGAGAAAAGTTATGAAAAATGCCACAGAAATACAAAGATCATACAAGAATACTATGAAGGACTATATGCTACAAATTCATAAACCTAGAAGAAATGGAAAAGTTCTTAGAATATATATGATGTCAAACAATTAAGTTCACAAACTCATCCTGAATATCACTACAATCACTTCTGAAGTACTCCCCTTGGGAACCTATGTACTGATGCCAGCACCTAGTCCACCCTTCAAAGAAATTTTGGAACTCTTTTTCTGTAATGGCCATCAGAGCTGTCATTGTATTACCCTTGATGTCCTGAATGTCATCAAAATGTCTTCCTTTCAATATTTCCTTTACCTTCAGGTAAAGAAAGAAATCATCGGGGACCAGATCAGGTGAGTAGGGAGGGTGTTCCAATACAGTTATTTGTTTACTGACTAAAAACTCCCTCACAGACAGTGCTGTGGGAGCTGGTGCATTGTCTTGATGCAAGAGCCATGAATTGTTGGTGAAAAGTTCAGGTCGTTTAACTTTTTCACACAGCCTTTTCAGCACCTCCAAGTAGTAAACTTGGTTAATTGTTTGTCCAGTTGGTACAAATTTATAACAAATAATCTCTCTAATATCAAAAAAAGGTTAGCAACATCATTGCAACAAGTTCTTGAAATTAATTGACCTTATTTAACTTTCCTAGACTGAATCATGAAAAACTGGAAAATCTAAATAGATTAATCAACAGTAAAGAAATTGAAACAATCATCCAAAATCTCCCCAAAAGCAAACGCTTAAGGACCAGATGGCTTCACTGGTGAATTCTACCAAACATTCAAAGATGATTTAATACCTGTCCTCCTCAAGCTCTTCCAAAAAATTAAAGAAGAGGCAGTACTTCCTAACTCATTTTATGCAACGTTGCCCTGATATCAAAACACAAAAAAGAAACTATAGACCAATATCTCTGATGAATACAGATGCAAAAATCCTAAACAGAATGCTAGCAAATTGAATATAACTATACATTAAAAAGGTTATATATTGTGATCAGGTAGGGTTCATTCCGCCGACAAAAGGATGGTTCACGTACACAAATTAATCAACGTGATACACAACATTAAAACAAAGAATAAAAATCATTGATCATATCAATAAATGCAGAAAAAGCATTTGACAAGATACAACATCCATTTATGATTAAAATACTTAATAAAATGGGTATTGAAGGAAAGTACCTCAACATAATTGTGGTCATATATGACAAGTGCTCTGAAAATATCATACTTAATGGTGAAAACTGAAAGCTTTTCCTCTAAGATCAGGAATGAGACATGGATGCCCCTTGTCACCACTGCTATTCAACATAGTGTTGGAAGTCCTAGCCAGAGCAATCAGGCAAAAGAAAGAAATAAAAGGCATCCAAATTGAGAATGAAGAAGTTAAGTTCTCACTTTCTGTAGATTGTCATGATTTTTATATAGAAAAACCTAAAGACTCCGTCAGAAAACTACTAACAACAATAAACAAATAAACCAAAATTGCAGGATATGAAATCAATGTACAAAAATCCATTGCATTCCTATGTACTATACTAATAATGTAATTTCATAAAACAAAATGAAAAAACTACTTTCTTCTGCAAGCAACTAAAATAATAAAATACCTAGGAATAAACTTAACAAAGAATGTGAAAGACCTATAAACTGAAAATTATGACATTATCAAAAGAAAATGAAGAAGTCACGAAGAAATAGAAAGATATTTAAAATTCATGTATTGGAAGAGGCAATATAGTTAAAATGGCCATATTACCCAAAGCAACGTACAGATTGAATGCAATCACCATCAAAATCCGAATGGCCTTTTTTCAAATACAGAATAATAAAAATACAACAACATTAGATTTGTATGGAATCACAAAAGACCCTGAATAGCCAAAGCAATCCTGAGGAAAAAAAAGAACAAGGCTCAAGGTGTCACAGTCTCTGCCTTCAATTTATACTACAAAGTGATGATAATTAAAACAGCATGGTACTGGCAGGAAAACTGACACACAGACTAATGGAATAAAATTGAGAACCCAGAAATCAAACCACATATATATGGGCAGATAATTTTTGACAAAGGAGCCAAAAATATACAATGTAGAAAACAAGGCCTCTTCAATAAATGGTGCAGGGAAAATTGGAAAGCCATGTACAAAAGAATGAAACTAGACTGCTATCTGTAATCATATACCAAAATTAACTCAAAATGGATCAAATAACTAAACATAAGAAATAATAATTTTCATAGAAGAAAGCATAGGTCCCAAACGTATGTACCTTCGGTTCAGAGATGATGTTATGAATTTGATCTGAAAAGCAAGGGCAGTAAAAGCAAAAATAAATGGGACTACATCAAACTCAAAAGCTTCAGCAAAAGAAACCATCGAGAAATAAAGAGGCAACCAATTGAATGGGAGATCTTTGCAAACAACACCTCTGATAAGGGGCTAATATCCAGAATACATAAAAGAACTCGTAAAACTCAATGACAATAAAACCCCAAACAATCCAATTTAAAAATGGGCAGAGGATCTGAACAGACACTTCTCTGAAGAAGACATACAAATAGCCAACAGATTTATGAAAAGATACTCAATTTCACTAACTATTAGGGAAATGCAAATCAAAAGCACAAGTTACTACCTCACACCTGTTAGAGTGGCTGTTATCAATAAGACAAGTAATAACAAGTGTTGGAGAGGTTTTGGAGAAAAAGAATTCTCATACTCTGCTGGTGGGAATGTAAATTGGTACAACCGCTATGAAAAACATTGAGAATAGAATTGCCATATAACCCAGCTGCCCCTCTTCTGGGTATCTACCCCCAAAAATCTGAAAGCATTTGTTCATAAAGATACTTGAACCCCTTTGTTCATTGCAGCATTATTCATGGTGACCATGAAATGGAAACTACTGAATGTTTTTCCAATAAATTGTGAATAAAGAAATGTGTAAATACAGAGGATGCCAAAAAATGTATACACATTTTAAGAAAGGGAAAAGCTGTATTAATTGTAATACTCAATATATACTGATAGCAAAGATGAATACTAGTCACATTTGACTTCTGCAATTACAAGGGATGCTCCAAGTAGTCACCATCAGTATCTAGACACTTCTGATTATGGTGAACTACTGTTTTTGAGCATAGATAACATCTCTTAAAATGTGTATATATTTTTTCCAAGTATATACAATGGAAAATTACTGAGCCATAAGAAAAGATGAAATACTGCCATTTGAGAAAACATGGATAGATTTTGAGATGATCATGCTAAGCAAAATAAGTCTGGCAGAATATGTTAAGAATCATATGATTTCACTCATATGTGGGATACAAAACTGAAAACAAATGATCAAGACAAACAAACAAATCTCACAGACACAGACAATAGTTTAGTGGTTATCAGAGGGTAAGGGGGGGGGAGTGAGGTCATAAAAGAGGGTAAAGGGGTCAAATATATGGTGATGGAAGGAGAACTGACTTTGGATGGTGAATACAGAATGCAATATATAGATTATTTATTATAGAAATGTACACTTGAAACCTATATAATTTTACTAACAAATGTCACCCCAATAAATTTAATAAAAACTTAAAAAATGACAATTAATAAACAGCATCATAATGGAATTTTAAAAATCTTCTTAATAGCCTTAAAAACTGTATATTGCTTTTGTTTTAACATTATATAGGCATAGAGAAATGACTTTAATTTGCCCTAATTACACAGGTAATAATGGCAGAGTAGGAATGAAATACAGAAACATTTGGCCATGAAACTAATCTGCTGAGAAGCTACTGTATGCACTGAGGGATAGATAGAATACTGTGTTAGTCAGAGAAACAATACCAACTTTTATATAATATAAAATATTATGAGATATACATTTATCACAAGGAATTGGTTTAGGCAATATCTACATATTGCTAGCAAGTCCCAAGATTAGCAAGTTGAGTCAGCAAGCTCTATATCCAGGAAAGTTTATGGTGCAATTCCAGTCTGAAGATTGGCAGGCTTTAGACCCAGGAAGAGCTGATGTCTCAGTTTAAATCTGAAGGCAGAATAAAAATCCAGCTTCTCAGTTTAAAGGTCATTAGGCCGAAATAATTTTTTTAGTTGAGAAAAGTCAGGCTTTTTGTTCCGTTGGGGCCTTCAAATGATTGGATGTGGCCCACCGCATTAGGGAGGGCAATATGCTTTACCCAATCTATAAATTCTAATGTTAATGCAAAAAGACCATTACAGACACACCCAGAATAATGTTGGACCAGTGTACCTTGTGGCTCAGTCAAGTTAACACAAAATTAACTATCAAACATACCTTGCAACCATCAGTCTTCACAATGGCCTATGATTCCTATTTTATAGCTGAGACATGTAGGGTGATAGGCACTAAATTATTCTCCCACAGTCACTCTCCTAGTCACCAGAAGATCTGAGATTCACACTCAGTACTCCTGGGATCCAATACTAGAATCATTTCCTCTGCATAAAACATTTCATTCAACAAGAAATTTTTTGTTCTACAATGAAGGGTTATTGAGGAGAAGATGACAGGGATGTATGTTCAGAATCTGGAAGATTAATTAGCAGGGAGTATGAAATGGATTTGAGCTTTTGCGAGAGTGGCAGACAGCTGAGAGACTAATGTTCATTCTAGAGCCACATTTAACACCTCTAGGTCATAAACCATGGATGGATTTCATTGTTGAGAATTTGAAGCATAATCCTAGAGTGAAATATTGTATTAAACCTCTTCTAATTTTACTAACAAAATGGATTTTAAATATTTTTTTCTTTTATCGTACATATATCCTCTATTTCTATAGTGAGTTTGTTTAATTTAGCTTAGTTTTATTTAGTGATTGAATTGCTTTCATTTTTCTCTTCCAAACACAAGATTAAGTATATTTTAATATTAACCTGTTACATATTGAAATTTTAATTATACTCAAATATATATTGGTACTTACTATTGAAAGGCAGTAGAACTGCTTAAGAGCTGGGCTTTGGAACCAGATTTTTTGGATTCAAATAAATCCCAGCTTCACCACCTACCAGCTGGGTGACTTTGGGCAATTACTTCACTTCTCTGTGGCTCACTTTCCTTATTCTGTAAGTAGATTGGTATAAATGAGTCATTGCATCAAAAACACTGAGAACAGTGTCTGGCACATACTAAAGTATCTAAGGATTAGATATTTTTATCATCACTATATGGTAGGCCCGATTCTAAGTGCCAGGGATAGAATAGTGACTAAACCAAATCCTTTTGTCCTTTGCTTTTGTGAAACATGTTTTATTGCAGGGGAAGGCGACACCCATTCTTACTGTTTATAAAAAAAAAATCAATTTTAGCTAAAAATATTATTTTTACAATAGAAAAAACACATATGATACATAAATATAAAGCAAGTATAATGTCATTGGTAATGAAGTAATGTTAAACAATTTAATTTTTTTGCTTATCAATTTGGTAAAGAAGAAAAAATGTTGTTGGTGAAGTCATGGGGAAAGAGCATCTGTGGCACACTGTTGAGGGTCCTGACATGGGTGTCCCCAGTTGCCTTGATTTCCCTCATATGCCACATGTAATGGGTGTCCCCAGTTGCCTTGATTTCCCTCATATGCCACATGTAATCCACCTGCAAGTCCAATCATCTTTACTTTGAAATATACATTCATAAACCACCCCATTATACCCTTTCCCCAATACAAGCAACCCGTATCTCTTACTGTTACAACACACCTAAATGAACCCCTGCTTTCCATTGTTCATTCTCCACCCAGCAGCCAGTGGTGTTTTTAGCAAATAACAATGTTCAGGTCACTGCTCTACAAAAGGCTTTCTACCAGCTTACAGCCATTGTATTCTGACCCCTGCCTGCTTCTCCCACATTCCTTCTCCCACACACTGCACTCCTTGGCCTTCTAAGTCTTCAAACCAGTCAAATTAAGTCTAGCCTTGAGGTCTTCCTATGTGTTCTCTTCACCTGGAACATGGTCCCTTAGAAGTGGTCTTCTCCCAAAATGTCATGTTCTAAAAGAAGCCTCCTGACCATCCTTTCTAAAATACCAGGCCCTGTCACTGAAGCCTTGTCTTCTTTATTTTTCTTCAAAGAACTCATCACTCTCTGAACTTACTTGTGAATTGTCTGCCTCCCCATGGTTATAAACTGCATGTAGCTGTGATCTTGTCTAACCAGTTCACAGCTATCTCCCCAGAGGCTGGAAGGACCTGAGAACTCTGTTTGCCCTCAATACATATTTGTTGGACAAATGAATGAGTAGCAAAAATCTTTAACACATTAAGACTTGTTTGATAAAAATGGCAGCATGAGATGAGCTTCTTGAAATCTCCTCTGGAATTTACAACAAATTGAACAACTATAGTTCCAGAAAGGACTCCCTGCACAGCAGAAGGCAAGACTAAGAGGCACACAACTGAAATCATCTAAAGGTGGGCAAATTGGGTGAATGAGGGAGAAGAAAGGGGGAAGTGCGGAGAAGAGGGCTGCATGGATGCAGGATGCAGAACAGATCTCAGAGCTCTGAGCTACCTGCATTTGGGAGCTACCACAGCCATAGGAGAGGGAAGAATTCAGACTGCTAGTGCTCCCCTTATGTCCCACAGTTCCAACTGAGGCATCAGCATATAACACAGCTTAACCCAACGCTCACAGCAGAGACCTCGGAGCAAAGACTAAGGGAAGAAGGGTGAAAATGGTGGTTTAAGCCCTCACTGCCGAGCAGAGGATGGAAGGCCTAGGCATGGAGCCTAGCTGTGCATTCCTCATCATCTCAGAGCTTACCCCATCCCCACCATTCCAGTGTTTGAAGCAGAAATGTAGCTGTGTCAGATCAAAAGAACACAATATTTGTAGTTCTGAGAACTGTGGCCCCTGCAACCACAGACTCGCAGTCCAACTAGTTCTGGCAAAAGGGAGGGAGTGCTGAGTACAGGACTGGCTGTGCTGGTGGTCGCCAGCATTGCTCTGGGTCACCTCTCACAACCCACCCCATTCCTGTCCCCACCTATCTGGGCAGATCCCTGTAAGAGTAAACAGAGCTGCTGAAACACACAGGCTCTGAAACTGGTGCAGGAAGAGCTTTGGAACTTCAAAAGCTGTCCATCTCACCCCACGGAGGTGATGCCCTGTGACTCAGGTGACCTGCTTACAGAGGAGAAACCCACTTTCCAGGGAATCCCCCCATTGTATGAGAAGCCAGAACAGTTCAGACAAAATATAACACTACAGTGTGAGAAAGAATAAAAGGATGCAGTCAGGGAGAAAATAAAACATTCTACCAACACATACTGGAAAACAAAAGAAAGACCTCTTCCTATGAACGTGTTGCAGAACCCACCCCTGCAGATACCTAGGAAGAGAAATAATAATTCATTAACTGCCATCAATAACCAAGGTAACAAAACAGCTCAGAAAAAAATGAAAAGTCTCCAGAAAATGAATTTAAAGGCATGGAAATATGTGACTTAAATGACAGAGAATTCAGATTGAAGTTCTGAAGAAACTCAACGAGATGCAAGAAAACACAGACAAGCAGTTTAATGAACTCAGAAACACAATCAAGGGAAAAAAAAGTACACTTTACCAAAGATATTGAAATTTCGAAAAAGAACTAAAAAGAATTTCTGGAGATTAAGAACTCAGTAAAAGAAATGAAGAATGAACTAACCAGCTTAGGTAATATAGTTGAGCAGATGGAGGAAAGAACCAGTGACATAGAAGATAGAAATCTGGGAATGATACAGATGGAAGAAGAGGAGACTTGAGAGTTAAAAGAAATGAAAGAACTCTACAAGAACTTTCTGACTTCATCAGAAAGATCAATATAAGAATAATGGGCGTACCAGAAGGAGAAGAAAGGGAGACGGGAATAGAGACTGTATTCAAACAAATAGTCAATGAGAATTCCCCAAATACATGGAAGGAACTGGGTCCTCAAATCCAAGAAACAAATAGAACATCTAATTACCTCAATCCCAAGAGGCCCTTTCTAAGTCACATTGTATTGAAGCTGTCAAAAATTAACAACAAAGAAAAAATCCTCAAGGCATCCAGAGAAAAGAAGACAGTAACCTTCAAGGGAAAGCCCATTAGTTGATGATCAGATTTTTTCAGCAGACACTCTACAAGCCAGGAGGGAGTGGATTCAAATATTCAAAATATTGAAAGACAGAACTTATGAGCCAAGAATAATATATCCAGCCAAGACATCCCTTAGATATGGAGGAGGAATAAAAATTTTTCCAGACATACAGAAGCTGAGGGCATTTTCTAACACAGTACCTGCACTGTAAGAAATACTGAAGGAGGCTATTCAACCTGAAATAAAAGAGCAAAAGAATACAAAACCATGAGTAGTGTTACGGAAAGACAGAGACAAGCAGGAAATGGCAACCCCTACACCAAATAAGACATTGTACACTAAAACATAACATACAGGGTAAAGAAGAAATAAAAACTTAAAGAAAAAGAGAAAAGAGACAACTTGCTACTGCAGTGCAATAATCAATTCACAGCATAAATAGGGATAATTTGTGACAATAAAAACGTAAAAGAGGAGAAAGGAAAGATCTAAACTGGACAAGGGAATGGAAAGTAAGCATGATGAAGGAAATGGAATACTCTAAATATGAAACTTTCTTTTACAGAAACTTAATGGTAACAACTCAAAAGAAATCCAGAACTGAAATATATAACATAACAAAAGAAATAAAGGGAAAAATCATAGAATAGCACCACATTGAAATAATAGACAGCAACAAAAAGGCAAAGAAACAATGGACACACAGTACTACCAGAAAACCAAAGACAGAATGATAGAAAATCCTCATATATCAATAATCACCGTAATTGTAAATGGACTGAACTCACCAATAAAAAGGCACAGACTGGCAGACTGGATCAAAAAACTAAACCCAACCATATGCTGCCTCCAAGAGACATATGTCAGCTACAAGGACAAATATAGACCCAAAGTGAAAGGGTAGAAATTGACACTCCAAGCAAATGGTATCCAGAGAAAATCAGGTGTAGCCATACTGATATCAGATGAAACAGACTTGAGGATAAAAAAGGTAACAAGAGACAAAGATGGACATTTCATAATGATAAAGGGGACTCTACACCAAGAAGACATAATAGTCATCAACACTTATGACCCCAATCAGGAAGCACCAAAATATACCAAGCAACTACTAACAGAACTAAAGGGAGAAATTGACCAAAACACAATTGTAGTAGGGGACCTAAATATATCATTGACAGCTATGGAGAGATCATCCAAACAGAAAATAAATAACGAATAGCAGCCCTAAATGACACATTATATGAAATGGACATAATTGACATTTATAGAGCACTTCATCCTAGAACATCAGACTATACATTCTTTTCTAGTGTACGTGGAACATTCTCAAGAACAGACCATACATTGGGACATAAAACTAGACTCAGCAAATTTAAGAAGATTAAAATCATCCCAAGCATGTTTTCTGATCATAAGGCTTGAAATTGAACGTCTAAGTATTACCTTGTCTGTACACCTGAAACTAATAAATTAAAAATAAATAAATAAATAGATAAATAAATAAGTAAATAAATAAATAAAAAATAAGGCTTGAAATTGGATATCAATTGCACAAAGGAAGCAGGAAAACTGACAAATATGTGGAGATTAAATAACATATTTTTAAAGAGTGACTGGGTCATAATAAGAGAAAGAAATAATAGGAGAGATCAAATGATACATGGAAACAAATGAGAATGAAATTACATCCTACTACAATTTTGGGGATGCAGCGAAAGCAGTTCTAGGAGTGAAATTATCAATCCTAGCTCAAGAAACAAGAAAAACCCCAGATAATACATCACATTACACCTTAAAGAACTAGAAAAAGAAAAAAAAAAGAAAAAGAAGAACAAATGAAACCCAAGTTCAGAAGAAGAAAGGAAATAATAAAAATCAGAGCAGAACGAATGAAAGAGATAACAAAAAGACAATAGAAAAAATTAATGCAACAAACACCTGGTCCTTTGAAAAGATTAATAAAATTGACAAACTCTTGGCTAGACTCACTAAGATAAAATGCGAAAAGACACAAATAAACAAAATTAGAAATGAAACAGGGGACGTTATCACAGATGACACAGAAATACAAATGGTCATCCAAGAATACTATGAAGGACTATATGCCACCAAATTGAATAACCTAGGAGAAATGGACAAGTTCTTAAAAACATACATCCTTACTAGACTAAATCACGAAGAACTGGAAAATCTAAATAGACCAATCACCAGTAAGAAAATAAAATCGGTCATCTGAAACCTTTCCAAAAGCTAAAATCCGGGACCAGATTGCTTCACTAGTGAATTCTACCAAACCTTCAAAGGGGATCTAATACCTGTCCTATTCAGACTCTTCCAAAAATTTGAAGAAGAGACAATACTCCCTAACTCATTTTATGAGGCCATTACCCTGATATGAAAAACTGTCAAGGATGACACAAAAAAAGAAAATTACAGACCAATATCTGTGATGAATACAGATGCAAAAATCCTAAACAAATTTCTAGCAAATTGGACGCAACAATGTATTGAAAAGATGATACATCACAACAAAGTAGAGCTCATCCCAGGAGCATAAGGATGGTTTAACATACACAAATCTATCAATGTGATAAACCACATGAACAAAATAAAGGACAAAAATCATATGATTATATCAATAGATGCAGAAAAAGCATTTGACAAGATACAACATCCATTTATGATTAAAGCACTTAATAAAATAGGCATGGAAGGAAAAATACCTTAACATAATAAAGGTTATATATGAGAAACCCTCAGCTCCTATCATAATTAATGGTGAAAAACTGAAGCCCTTTGCTCTACGTTCAGGAACACGAGAGGCTGTCCCCTATCACCTCTGCTTTTCAAAATAATGTTGGAAGTCCTTGCCAGAGCAATCAGGTAAGAGAAAGAAATAAAATGCATCCAAATTGGTAATGAAGAAGCTAAATTGTCACTTTTTGCAGCTGACATGATGCTATATATAGAAAACCCTAAAGACTCCACCAAAAAGCTATTAGAAACAATAAACGAATACAGTAAGGTTGTTGGCTCCAAAATCAATGTACAAAAGTCCATTGCATTCCTATATACTAACAATGAAATCTCAGAAAAAGAAATAAAAAAACACAATTCCTTTTGCAATTGCAACAGAAAGAATAAAATACCTAGCAATAAACTTAACCAAGGTTGTGAAAGACCTATGTACTGAAAAGTGTAAGACATTTAAAAAAGAAATTGAAGAAGACACAAAGAAATGCAAAGACATTCTGTGTTCATGGATTGGAAGAATCAACATAATTAAAATGACCATATTACCCAAAGCAATATACAGATTTAATGCAATCCCCATCAAAATCCCAAGGGCATTTTTAAAGAAATGTAACAAAAAATCATCAGATTCTTATGGAAACACAAAGGACCCTGAATAGCCAAAGCAATCCTAAGACAAAAGAATAATGCTGGAGGTATCACACTCCTTGACTTCAGCTTGTACTACAGGACAACAATAATCAAAACAGTGTGGTATTGGCAGAAAAACAGACACATGGACCAATTAAACAGAATTGAGAACCTAGAAATAAAACCATATAAAGATGGACAGACAATTTTTGACAAAGAAACCAAAAACATACATTGGAGAAAAGACAGCCTCTTCAATAAACGGTGCTGGGAGAGTTGGAAAGCCATTTTTTTCATGCAAAAAATGAAACTAGACTGCTATCTGTCACCATGTACCAAAATTAACTCAAAATGGATCAAAGACCTAAACATAAGACCAGAAACAATAAACTGCACAAAAGAAAACATAGGTACGAAACTTATGGACCTTGGGTTCAAAGAGCATTTTATAAATTTGACTCCAAAGGCAAGGGTAGTAAAGGCTAAAATAAATTAATGGGTCTATATAAACTAAAATGCTCTTCCACACAGAAAGAAACCATCGACAAAATAAAGAGGCAACCAACTAAATGGGAGAAGATATTTGCAAACAGTGTCCCAGAAAAGCGGCTAATATCCAAAATATATAAGGAACTCATGTAACTCAACAGCAATAAAAAACGGAATAACCCAATTAAAAAATGGGCAGTGGACTTGAAGAGACATTTCTCAAAAGAAGACAGACAAATGATCAGTAGATGTTGAAAAAATGCTCAACATCATTAATCATCACAGAAATGCAAACAAAAGCAAAATGAGATATCACTAGAGACCAGTTAGAATGGCTATCATCAACAAGACAAATAGTAACAAGTGTTGGAGAGGCTATGGAGAAAAACGAACCCTCAGACACTATTGGTGGGAATGCAGATTGGTGTAGCCACTATGGATAGCAGTGTGGAGGTTTCTCAAAAAATTAAGAATATAATTATCATATGACCCAACATTCCTGCTCCTGGGTATCTACCCAAAATACCTGAAAACAGTTATCCATAAAGATATATGTGCTCCAATGTTCATTGCAGCTTTGTTTACGGTGGCCAAGACATGGAAACAACCAAAGTGTCCTTCGATAGATGATTGGATAAAGAAGTAGTGGTATATATACATAATGGAATACTATTCTGCCATAAGAAAAGATGAAATAGGAACATTTGTGACAACGTGGATGGATGTTGAATTTACTATACTGAGCGACATAAGTCAGACAGGAAAAGTCTGGAACCATATGATTTCACTGATATGTGGTATAAAAAACTGAAAACAACAAAAGAAGAAGACAAATGAAGAAACAAAAACTCATAGACACAGACAATAGTTTAGTAGTTACCAGAGGGAAAAGGGGGAGGCGAGTAGTAGATGAGGGTAAAGGGGATCAAATATATGGTGATGGAAGGAGAACTTTGGGTGATGAACACACAATGTGATATATAGATGATGTATTACAGAATTGTACACCCCAAATCTATGTAACTTTACTAACAATTGTCACCCCAATAAACTTTACTTAAAAAAAAAAGCCTTGTTCACCTGGCAATTCTACTTCTTGGAATTTACAAAAGCTGATAGAAATACTACAAGAATGTTCATTATAGCATCATGTTAGTAATTAGAAATGACTTCAGTACAACAGTAATGTGTAAATACTCTGCAGCTATTCTTTACTCTGCAGCTATTCTTTTACTTTCTCTGCAGCGCTTCTTTACTATAAATTTTTTCTATAATGAAAATATAGCACATTTGTAATTTTAAAATTTAGTTAAATATGGTGTTGCCCTCTGTAATAAAGAGTATATTTCTCAGAGTGATGTATGTGGGATTCACTGTCATTTTTCTAATTGCTCATACTGAACACTGAGTATTATTTTTGCTTTGAGACAGGTGTTTGTGATCTTGGGGTGGATCAGACAGCTTAATTCCTTGGCTGCAAGAAGACTGTAGTGGTTAGCACTTCCAGCCTTCTTCCCAAGTAAAGAATTCTTTGCAGCTTCAAATAAGTTGTTTGAATAACCAGGTCAGTACAGAAAGGCATTGCCACATTTTAAGCTCCTTAGAGCTTGTACCCAGACTTTCGTGTTCTAGAAATTTTAGCATTGAGGTTCCCTGATAGCCAACACAGATTTCTGTGGGTGTTATGGACTGAATGATTGAGTCCCCCGCAAATTCATATGCTGAGAACCTAAGTCCCAATGTGATGGTATTGGAAGGTGGGGCCTCTAGAGGTGATTAGGTCATGACGGTAGAGGCCTCATAAATGGGATTTAATGTCCTTATATTATAAAAGAGACCTCAGAAAGGTTTCTCACCCCTTCAACCATGTGAAGACACAGGGAGAAAATGGCTGGCTATGACTCAGGAAGCAGGTCCTCACCAGATCCTGTATTTCCCGGAGCCTTGTTCTTGGACTTCCCAGTCTCTGGAACTGTGAAAAATAAACGTTTGTTGTTTAAGCCATCCAGTCTATGGTATTTTAGGTATGATAGTCTGAACAGACTAAAACAGTGTGTATTGAGCAAATTAATGGGCTGCCTTACATAATCCACTCTATCTCATGAGTATGATAGTATGAGATTCCTCTCTGAACAAGGAAAGAGCTGGACAGGAACTAGACATTTTACCAAGCCAGTTAAAAAATGCTTGAATACCACACTTTGAAAGGACAGAAGAGGGAAAGAATCAACAATTCAATGTAGGGAAAGAGGGGGAAGAGTCTTTTGTTTTCCAGAAATGAGAAAATGCAGATGATTTACCTCAATCTTAAACTCATCACTTATTAGCCAAGTAGACTGATGAAATGAAGCCACATTTCTTTCTTTACTTCCTCAAATCCATTGTTATGCTAACCTGCAAATGTTTTGGCCAGGATCCCAATGGATTCCTATGAAATATACATTTCCTGCCCCAGTTTAAGTTTGCTGTTGATGACACACAGTGACAATGCTTTGAGTAGCTGTAAACATAAGACAGATTTGTAAAATTTGGAAAACTTGCAACTAGCTGTGAATGAGAGCTGATGTCATTTCTTACGCGATCACCTCCTCCAGGTAGCAAAAAGAAGTCTCATTTTGAAAGAAACATGTAAATCTCTATACTTTAAAATAAATTTTATGTTACATGATAGCATAATTTCTGGAGCACATTTCTGTACATGGACTATAAAATATCCTTATCTCAAAGAAAAGATGAGTTTTTTTGTTTTGTTTTGTTTTTAAACAGGACTTACCCTTAAAATCAAAATCCTTAGGTCTCTAAACATAAGATTCTGAGCATGTAATGATGCAGTAAGCCTCCAAATTTCCCAAATCTGAATACAGTTTGAGTTGCAATATCTCGTGTTGGCAGTGTGCATATGTATCATATTTTGGGGGACAATAACCTCACTGTTGTGAGTTGGCTCAACAGTGAGGTTGAGCCAATTACCTCAACTGTTGTGAAGTGTAAAAGTGAACAATATTCAAGGAAAAAGCAGTACATATTTCTCCTTGATGTTCTGTTTTGAACAGAAACAAAGAAAAAACTGGAACTTTCTCCTGTAATGTTTCATGTGAAAATGCCCAGCTATCGGGAGGGGGTTTCCAAAATGGATAAAAAGTAGGTCACAAGTGAATTGAAAAGAGCCTCAGAGGGCATATTGCTTAGAGCTGATATGTAGCCACCATACGAAAAAGTAAGATTAATTTTAAGAAATACAACTCTGCAATGAATTTCATTTGCTTTCTTTAGAGATGGCTTGAGTTGCTGGAAGAAAGTCTAGGAAAGAGGGACAGAATAGATCTTCCAAGAAGGTCTGGCTCTTGGGATGCCAGATGGAATCCTCTTCCTAGTGACCTTGGGATACCTGGCTTTGCTCATGCTCAGGAGTCTCAGTATGAGAGAAGCTTTCTTGGAGGTGGAAATCTCCCCTTCGGACATTCTCTACCTGAGGGCTAACCTTGCTAGAGGTCTGTTTATTGATTCAGTGTGGCCTAGCTTTCTGCATTCCCTGTTAGCCAAATGTTTCTTTCAGGATTCAGCTCACGTGTTACATGAAGACCCAGGGCTTGCGTGCGCACACACACACATGCACGTGCACAAAATCCCTCAGTTTTCAGTTCTGGGAAAGCTCTTTAAGAGAACTTGGGCTTGTCTCTCGAGTCCTACCAGCAGATGTCTCTCCTATGTCTGAAGGCCAGAATCTTCTCTTACATGCTTGTCTGAAGCCAACTCAGGTCTTGATCCAATTTGACACTCTCACCAGTTCTTGGTTAGGGAGTCAGTGCTTTTCACCGTGCATGCTGTTCTGCTTTTAAAGACGTTTTCCTAAATAAGGCCATGGAAAAATAAGACATGTTTTGAAGTTATTTTTAAATACATCTAACTAAAAATGTTTTCTTCACTTTCAAATGATAACATCATTCAACAATTTCAGTAAGTTTTGCCATAAAACATTCTCAACAAAAAAACTATTTGCAGAAGACTTAGTTTTAAGCAGAATTTCTGCCTGTCACTCCAGGTAGTTCTGAAATGTAAATCTGGTTAAGTGGTTCCTCTGCTTAAAACCTTATGATCTTGTATGGCCTCCTTATTGCCCAAAGTTTATATCAGAAGTTAATTAACAGTAATATAATAAAATGTAATAATATTTAGGGCAATATATGATGCAATAATATTATTACTGTGATATTTTTCTGGATTTTGTGATGTCTGTGATATTTGTCACCTTTTAAAAATTATAATAAACTTTAATTTAAAAAATTATAATTTGTTAAAATTAATTTTCTCATTCTCCATAAATATTCATTTTTCTATAAATTTTGTATTTTAAAAAAACAAAAATAAAATATATTCTAAATAAAAACAACAATTTTATATTATTTTTGTTGAAGTGGAATCCCTAATTGTAATCAGGTCCTGCAAAACCTGGATCATGCACCTGGTCATACTTCAATCAGAATTTGCTTAGAGTACATCCTGTCACTAGAAGCATTTGGAAAAATCAGAAGTAAGAAAAAAAACAAAGGCCAAAGTAGAAAGTTTCCTTATCTCTCAGTGAGAAAGAAATTACTTTGGGTTTCTTGGGAGGATGTTTTAAAAGTTTGTTTCCTTCAGGGTTTCTTGGGAATCACTTTTTGAACATAGCCTTCTAATCCTATGTTCAAACGAGGGACAAGCTGGGTTTTTCCACTTGTGTAGTTTTCAGATTCACAGGTGTGTCACAGCCAAGGCACTTTCTCTTTTCCAATCGTTCTGCCCCACCACCTAGCCCTCCAGATCCACCTTGTGAGAGGTTGCCTGCCCTTCTCTAGTCCAAGCCATCTTGTTTCCTCCAACCCAAGCCCTTAACCAACTCCATTTTTTTTTTGATGCTGCAGAAAATACAGATACTTCCAGATGGAGAAATGAAATTCTGTTCTACTGTGATGGGTTTCTTTGTTTAGAAGTCTTGAATCCTCCCAACCTACAACTGAGTCCCTAATAAATAATAGAGGAAGACATTAGCTACATTTATATTATTATATTACCTAGATTTTTTTCTATTTAACCTCCCAATCTGTGTTAAATGTTTCCCATTAGAGTAAAGCTTTAATAATCCAGAATGTTTTTACCTCCAAAAATAGTATTTTTTTTTTCTTTTTACTATGGCATAAAACAAGACCTCCCCTCAAAACATAGAAAAACTTATTTGGAATGAGATCAGTCTTCTCAGAACATCAACTTCTCTTAAGCAATAATTTGAACATAAGTGGCTGAAATGTTTAATTAATCTGAGCCTTAGGAGTACATATGATTGTACTAGCCTGTCTAAAACAGACTGGCTCAGTTGTGCCTTCCCAGTCAACCCAAGGGGATTGGTTGCATAAAGTCTAGAAGATGAGGAACTAAAGAGGTATAATTTTTTCAGAGCATCTCTATCAATGCCAAGAGAAGGAGATGCTCTGGTGGGTCTTTGGAGTCATTTCTATCTATTCATCATGGATAGGGAGATTGTGCTGAGTGGTTGGAAGGCTTGCTTATTCCATACTTATCAAGCCAACCTTCTGATTATGATCTTGTTTTCCTTGTAGATTTTCCTACTGAAAAAGTGATGACTAAAGAAAGCTGGCAATTAAAGTCTTTGGGAATTATATTTATATGGTAATTAATAAATTGGCATTCTCCTAAGCCTGAGCACCATAGAGCACACAAACCAAGTGGAATTTCTAGGATTGCAGAGCAGATCCTGGATAGCTGATGGTAACCTCATCAGACACAATTTCCAAGGTGGTGTGATCTGAGTGATCACCTGGCTCTCTAGATGAGTTCCTTATTTTCTTCTCTCTACATGTAAGTGTGTTAGGTGTTAGTGTGTTTTAAATCTGTTGAAATTCTGGTAAGTTTGGATTTGGTTCATAAGTGTAATTATAGTCCTGTTCTAAGTGTTCGTTATTCTTCCATTCATTCACTTATCCGTGTAACAGATCATTATTGATTAGCACTCTGTTCCAGGCATTTTATTGGATACTGGGGATAAAATGATGAATACAGCACTATCCCTACTCTCTAAGGGTGCTCAATCTACTTGGAAAACACACACACGCACACTCACACACACACATATATTTAAATTAAAATTTATTGGGGTGACAATTGTTAGTAAAGTTACATAGATTTCAGGTGTACAGTTCTGTAATACATCATCTATATATCACATTGTGTGTTCACCATCCAGAGTCAGTTCTCTTTCCATCACCATATGTTTGATCTTCTTTATCCTCATCTATCAAGCTCCTGCCCCCTTACTCTCTGGTAACCACTAAACTATTGTCTATGTCTATTAGTTTTAGTTTCTTCATTTGGAAAAACCACATATTTTAAACAAATGATCACATAATGTGCTAAATACTGTGACAGAGTTATAGAAAAAAAAAGTAGCATCAGATGCTTAATTGTGCACCACAGCAAAGTCAGAGAAGGCTTCTCATAGGAGGTAACATTTGAACAGGATCTTGAAGTTGGCCAGGAGTTTGACAGGTGGATGGAAAATTTCCAGGCACGGTGCAGAACATCTTTAAATCTGTAGTTCAGTCAGGATGAAATGCAGTATGTGTGTGTATGTGGGTTGGGGAATAGAGAAGTGGAAGATGGATGAATTTGGAAAAATAGTCAGATGTCAGTCAAAGAGCTTTGTAGGTTAGGCTAAGAAATTAGTGTTTGTATCCTGTACACGAGGAGAGGAATCTTTGAAATATTTGCCGTGGAAGGTCATGGATCATGTCTGATTACAGAAGATTGATTGGATGGGAATGGACCTGGCAGCAGGAAGACCAGTTTGGGAGACTGTTAACAGGGTCTAGTCGAGGGCTGAGGGTTTGAAATGAGGCAGTAAATACAAGAGTGGAAAGCTGAAACAGATGTCAAGAAAAATTAAGAAAGGTGCTGGCCCGGTGGCTCAGGTGGTTAGAGCTCCGTGTTCCTAACTCCGAAGGATGCTTGTTCGATTCCCAAATGGGCCAGTGGGCTCTCAACCACAAGGTTGTGAGTTTGATTCCTCGACTCCCGCAAGGGATGGTGGGCTCCGCCCCCTGCAACTAAGGTTGAACACAGTACCTTGAGCTGAGCTGCCGCTGAGCTCCTGGAGGGCTCAGTTGGTTGGAGCATGTCCTCTCAAACCACAAGGTTGCTGGTTTCGACTCCCACAAGATATGGTGGGCTGTGCCCCCTGCAACTAGCAATGGCAACTGGACCTGGAGCTGATCTGCGCCCTCCACAACTAAGACTGAAAGGACAACAACTTGACTTGGAAAAAAGTCCTGGAAGTACACACTGCTCCCCAATAAAGTCCTGTTCCTCTTCCCCAATAAAAAAAAGCATACTGAATAATTCAATTAAAAAAAAACTTGTTACTGTTTGTCTTGTTGATGATAGCCATTCTGACTGAAGTGAGGTGATATCTCATTTTGGTTTTTATTTGAACACACAATGGGATTTATAGATGATGTAATACAGAATTGTACACCTGAAATCTATGTAATTTTACTAACAATTGTCACCCCCACTAAATTTAAAAAAAAAGAGAAAGGAAAAATTAAGAAGGGAAAAGTGAAAAGTGTCAGAGGGCAAGGATAAGGGAGAAGTGTTACATGATTCTCACATTTTGTATTTGAGGAAAGGGAGGTGCCCTCCATCCCAATAAAAAATACAGGAGGTTTTATATTGAGGTTTTATTCAAGATGTGTTTTGAATATGTTCACTTTGATCTATCTGGGTAGAGAAGTTTTATTAGAAATTGGAAATAAGCATTTGAAGTTCAAGAGAGATGTCCAGGCTAGCAATAATTGTTTGAGGATTAAAGAATGGGTGGTAAGTGAAACCACAGGAATAAGTGACACTGCCCAAGAAGATCTTATAAAGGGAGAAGAGAATGGGGGCAAAGGCAGGACTCTGGAGAACTTTAATATTTAAGGGATGAGCTGAAGAATGAGGGAAGTAGAGAAGGGGCCAACTGATGATTTGTTTTGGAATACTCTCATATTGAATTGTTGAAATACCAAGACTATTTTTCCTTGCCTTTACATTTTCTCTTCCTCCCCTCCCTGTCATCTTCTCGTCCACCACCACTTTTGTTCTCTTTTCCTCTTTTTAACTTCATCCCTTTCCTCCTCTTTCTTCTTTCCCCATCTCTGTTTCCATCTTCCCCTCTTCCTTTCCTCTTTCTTTTTAACTCTTGACTTTCCCAAAATAAAGTCTAAGTACACCGAAAAAACTTCTTTCTTTCCTAGAAAAAAATTTTCCCTATCCAATCTCAGAATCTTAATACAGACAAAGCATCATTTACTTACTTTACAGTTGTTACACAACAGCTAATATTAAGAAAACTAACATCACTGAGCATTTATTAGGTCACGTGAATCATCTCACTTGAATATCCCAAAATCCTGTGGGAGAGTTACTCTAGTTATCCCTATTTTAAAGAAGATGAAACATGCTCAGAGAATTTATGTGGCTTGCCAAAAGTCACACAACCAGGTGTAGGAGTCAGGATTCAACCTATGTCCGTGTGCCTAAGTCCTATGTCATATTTCCTTTCCCTGTTTCCCATTACTTGCTCCTCTTGCTAATTCTAGTGTGGCAATGTTCCATCTCTTTGTAGCCAGCATCTCTGAATGCTTTAAGTCTAAACTCCTGTTAGCCTGGGGAAAAAGTCCTTTTCTGAGTCTATTTCCAGTGGCTTTAAAAAGACTTGACCTCTGGATCTGTTCCGGCTTATCCTATCTCTCGCTTACTGAATTGTTTTGGATTTCTCGCCTGATGGTTGATATTGCCACCAAGGCAGGTGGCTTCATTCCTTAACAACAAAAACAACAACAACAACACTACCAGATACTTATACTTATTGTGTCAGGCATATTCTAGCTCATCTTCACCTCACAGCAGCCTGGCAGATTGTAGACTTGCTATATTCACTGTAACTCCCTTGTATTTGAACTTGTCTCTGGCTGGCCTTCCAGCACCCTCATGTGTGGTTGATTCCCTATCCTGCTGGTTCCATGGCTAAGTCCCATTTTGTCCCCCTCCTGCTGGCAGCCAAGACCATCTTTTTGGCTAGGCCTTCCTACTTAACCTCTAAGCATGTGGTCTCTATTCCCCATGACTTTTGCCCCTGACTTCTATTGCTTTTGAAAATAAATGCCCCAAAATCTTTCTTAACAAGTTGCTGACAATGCTACAGATTATCAGTGTGTCTCACTGTCATAAATAGTAACAAACAGAGATGGTGTCTTCTGACACAGACTGTCTTAGTAAAATTATCATCCCAATTTTCTGGAGGCAAAAATTTCTGAGCTAATTGAATTTTACTTTATTTGCTTATTTCCCTGGCTGTAATAAACTGAATAATCTTGCAGTTTTTTCATATCCTGGGTGGGTTGGGGAATATGTCCTGTCTCTCAATTCCCAGGTCCCTGCCTCCCAAACAGGAGTATCCCATCTCAGAAGGAAACAGAGGTGGGATGGGTATTTGCATAGCATAGGACTCATTAGCACACTGCATCTTCCTATACCAACAGTTTTACTCCACTACAGAAATGAAACCCCTTTTTGGAGTAGAACACAAAATTTATGTTAATTTTTAAGATTAATTCTGAAGATTCAGATTCTTTGCTACAGGCTGGATTCCCAATGGTTCTCATCACTTACCTTTAAGGGCAGGTGTACTTTGGTGGAAAATTTTGTTAGGCTCTGAGCTGGGGTGTGGGTGAACTGAGGCAGGTGAAAGAGGTTAGTACTTGTTAGGTTAGCTGTTCAATAAATTGTCCCTCCCTCCGTTTCTCCTTCTTCTTTCTCTTCTCTCTCCTCATCTTTGTCTTTCTTTTCCCCTTTCGCTCCCTCTCCTTTTCTCCATTCTTCCCTTCTTTTCTTGTTTTGTCAGGCTCTAGCTCTTATTTTTTTGTCCTAATGAAATGTTCTCTTTAACAGGGACAGTTTGTCATTGGTATTTTCCAAGCATAAATTAGTTTGGGAATTGTATAATTGTCAAAGACTCTTAGAATGAAATAGCCCATAATGACTTCAGAAGTCCACCACTTTCACTTAACAGGTGAGAAATGGAAGGTGACTCAGACAAAGTCACATGAAGGCAGAGGCAGACTAGACCCCAGGACTCTTGGCTTCTGTTCAAGAGCTGTCAACAATTTAGAGGAAATTGCCAAAGGGGCTTTAAACTAAAGCACCAGCTCTAATTTCATGAACAGGTTGTGGGATTTGCCGATCATCTGTTGTTGGTGCTGCTGTAAGAACAAGATTGTGGTGATGATAGGGGGTATCTGCTCCAGATTAGTAATAGAACAGCCCTTCTAGTAATGTAGGGCTGGAGGGTGGTTCTTGCCAAACTGTAGCAACCAGTGCCTGGGAATTCAGATCCAGCCAAAACCGAGGCCAGCTGCTACAGGGAAGGAACAATTTGTTCTTTCCCTGCCCATCTGAGGAACTGGGCATGTCCTGAGGCAGGCACTGTTAGTTACCACAGCTGCTTTCCTGGGAGGGAGGATACTGTGAGCGCCTTCACATTCCTGAATCCTTTTTCTCCTTGGCAACTGGCTAAAGTAGTTTTCTCAATGATGATATGGTACATTGATAACTAACCACAATTTTTTTTTTCATTCTATGGACAAATGATCTCTCCCTTCTGATAAACTATTGCTACAAGTACCATATATTCAGAAGGTTCCAGAAAAATGTGTGGTGGATAAGATCATTTTGTATCCTATTTTTCTTCAACAAACACATTTGAGAAATACTCCAAGGCAAGTTTTATGAGAGGAACTTGGAAAACACAAAACAAAGACATGATTCCTCTCTTCAAGGATCTAACCCTCTACTGGGAATCCTATTAATTTCCTATTGCTGCTGTAACAAATGACCACAAACTTGATGGTTTAAATGGCACATGTTATTATCTTACAATTATGAAGGTCAGAAGTCCAAAATGGACCTCACTGGACTAAAATCATGGTGCTGGCAGGGCTGTATTCCTTCTAGAGTCTTTACAGGAGAATTTGTTTTCTTGCCTTTTCCAGCTTCTAAAGGCTGTCCACATTCTTTGACTTGTGGCCCCTTCCTCCAACTTTGACTAGGTAGTGGCCAGTCAAATCCTTCTCCCATTGCCATGTTTCTGATTTTTACCCTTTGGCCTCCTCCTTCCAGTTCTAAGGACCCTTGTGATTACATTGGGTCCACCTGGGTAACCCAGGATAATCTCATCTTATAGCCAGCTGATCAGCAAACTTAATTCCCTCTTGGTATGTAACGTAGTTTAATTATAGGTTATGAGGATTAAGATGTGGATGTATTTGGGAGACCATCATTCTACCTATCTCGAAGATTTAGACACGTTTATAGATGAGCACTAAACACTAAGATTAGTGTTCCAATGTGGGGAGAGGGGAAGCAACTATGGGAGCATATAAGAGGAGCATATAATGGTGGGAACGGTGGGTCAGCAATGAAGTAATATTCCTGGAAGAGGTGAGATTTGAGTTCAGATTTTTAGCTTGTGAGAGAGTCTGGCCAGCAAAAAAAAGGAAAAACAGTGTTAAAAAGGGGAAAGGGTATAACAGAAGAAAGGGCATGGCAGCATAACAGGGGATGAAACTATGACTGGAAGGCAGGGTCTGGGGAAGAAAGTGATGGATGATATAAAAGGCTTGAAAAGTCATGCATTTGCAGGTTCTGGCAGAAAACAGATGGCACTCTCAAAGGGCACTATGAAAGGAACATTTACAATGTTTAAATGAGGCAGTCTTTTGCAATATTTGGGCTGGGTTAAGGGAAAGCAACAAGGGATGATGAAATACCCTGGGACTAGCAACAGTCAGAAAGGTTATCATCCCTAGGCCTGGGGGCAATGAATGGAAAGAAGTCACTGAGATATGGTGAGAGCTATGACTGTAGAAGGGGACCATCCTGTAGGAGCTATGGTCTTTGACATAAAAACATAGTCATGGACAAACTACAGCCCAACAGGAGGGATCCAGAGGAACACAAACTCTGATATTTGTCTTCCCACCTTTCAATCTGCTGCTCTTGCTTTTCTTTGGCAAAACCAACAAGAAGCCAGGGACAAGGCAGCCTTGTGACACAGTCCATGGAATTTAGTTCCCTGTGACTCAGAAGAAAGTGGATCTGGAAGGAAACTGCACGGTCCAGACAGGAGCACCTTGTATGATGTGGGTAAAAAATACTGAAGGCCACAGGGAGCCCAGGAAATATTGTAAGCAGATCAATGAATAGCTGAACATTTCTAAAAGCTGTTTACCACCCCATTTCCTATACCACCTTCATCCCACAGCTTAAAGATTTAACTTGTTTCCATTATTTGTCTTTATTCTGGCTCTCAGAGCCTTGACAAGTTGATCTTATATCCTCTTTGTCAGTCAAGGTGTTAATAGCCAATAGTGCCCTAACGTGCTACGTCTTTTAGATAATGTTTATATTTATTGGGAGCCTTCAGTGCCTGGATGAGTTAGGTGTCCACATAATCATGCTGTGTTACAAACCAATTCAGTCTCTGGGGTTTCAAACAATTAGTATTTACATAGCTTAGAAGTCTGCAGTTTGGTGACTTAGGCTGGGGATTTTTCCTGGTCTCATCTGAGCTTACTCACATATCTGGGGGGTCATCTTACCTGTTGGCTGAAGACTCACATTTCTGGGGACTGGCTGGCAGTCAAATAGTTTATTACACAGCTGTGGGAACAGAGTCCCAGAGAGCAGTTTCCAGGCTGTCAACCTCATGTGGAAAGGTGCTGGCTCAGGCAGTAGATGGTCATCAACTGTAACTAGTTTGCCATCAGCTATAACCAGTTAGCCACTGTCCACTAATATAACTGCTGTGGCTGAGCTAGCAAGGGTGAATTGCAGGTAGCAGTTTGGTTGGTTAGTTGGCAGAGAAGCGGTCGGCGGATTGTGGCTAACAAGTGGGGTAGGTTGGTTGGTCTGTTGGTTGCTCTTGGTTGGTCGGCAGAGAAGCGGATGGCAGATTGCAAGTCCTGCTTCCTGTGTCTCCAACCCAGCGACCAGTGAGAATATAGTGGTATGACCCCTCTATCAATGGATCTGCTAGTGTTCCTTTTTGGCCTCACTATATCCTGTGTTCTTGTGTGGGGAGCGGGACCAGAGACCCTGCATTACAGCAACTCTTCTCACCATGTTTCTCCCATCTCTCCAATAGGCTGGATCTAACCACAACACCCCAGATGTAATAGCAGAATCAGAAACGTGCAGGCTCTTTACCAAGCTTCTGCTTATGTTACAACTGCAGTCATCCTGTTGGTCAAAGTGAGTCATGTGACTGAAAAGATCCCACTTCTGATGGAAGAAACTGCAAAGTCACATGGCAAATAACATGGATAGAGGAGTAGGTAAAGAACTGGCATCATTAATGTAAGCAATGTTGGGTGCCAATCATTGTTGGATGACTTAAACCAGGCAATAAAGATTTGTTTATCAAATTATTTCTTTATTGTCAGAATCTCCCACTAAAATGTAATACCTGACAGAGCAGAGCCGTACCTCCATTGACCATAAGATATGTGCTCATGGTGAATTTTCACTGAAGCCATAAGGGTATGCTACTGGGTTCACGTGGGAATTATTTGTAGAACGGTTTTTAGGGCACTTTTCTGGTGCACTAAATCCTATAAGCAGACAATTGTCCCTAAAAGTAAGTGAGCACAAATATAGTTTTGACTGCACATTTAGGCGGAATGTATTGCTGTTTCACTTTCTTTTAGGTTTTGGTCAATCTGGATGAACCTAGTAGAAGGCGGGAAGTACAAGGAGAAATGTCTCAGAGTCAGGGCCTTATCTCACCTCAACACTTTCTATTAGGGGTTGGGGAGTAGACTCAGTTGTACAGCTTGAGCAGGTGACATCATTGAACTAAAGGGTGTGATGCCTCCTGTTATGGGCTGAACTGTCTCCCCTGCCTAAATTCTTTTGTTGAAGTCCTAATACGTAAAGCCTCAAAATGTGGATGTATTTGGAGATAAAATTTTTAAAGAGGTAATTAAGGTAAAATGAGTTCATAGAGATGAACCCTAATCTGATATTACTAGTGTTCTTACATAAAAAGATTAGAAATTATGATCACAAGGCTTTGAAATTGGATATGAACTGCGAAAAAAAAGCAGGAAAAAACACAAATACATGGAGATTAAACAACATACTTTTAAAGAATGACTGGGTCAAAGAAGAAATTAGAGGAGAGATCAAAAGATACATAGTAACAAATGACAATTAAAATACATCCTACCAAAATATTGGGGATACAGTGAAAGCAGTTTTTAGAGGGACATTTATATCATTACAGGTCTATCTCAAGAAACAAGAAAAATCCCAAATAAATAACCTCAAGTTACACCTTAAAGAACTAGAAAAAGAAGAACAAGTGAAAACCAAGGTCAGCAGAAGAAAGGAAATAACAAAAATCAGAGCAAAGCTCAATGAAATAAAGAACAAAAAGACAATAGAAAAATTAATGTGACAAAGACCCGATTCTTTGAAAAAATTAGTAAAATCGAAAAACCCTTGGCTAGACTAAAACAAAAAGAGAGAAGACACTAATTAACAAAATCAGAAATGAAAAAGAAGAAGTTATCACAGACACCACAGAAATACAAAGGATCATGCAAGAATACTATGAAGGACTATATGCCACCAAATTCAAAAACCTAGAAAAAATGGACAAGTTCTTAGAAACATATATCCTTCCAAGGCTGAACCATGAAGAACTGGAAAATCTAAACAGACCGATCACCAGTAAAGAAATTGAATCAGTCATCCAAAACCTTCCCAAAAGCAACAGTCCGGGACCAGATGGCTTCACTAGTGAATTCTACCAAACTTTCAAACAGGATCTAATACCAATCCTGATCAAACTCGTCCAAAAAATTGAAGAAGAGTCAGTACTCCCTAACTCATTTTATGAGGCCAACATTACCATGATATCAAAACCTGGTAAGGACAACACAAAAAAAGAAAACTACAGACCTATATCTCTGATGAATACTGATGCAAAAATCCTAAACAAAATTCTAGCAAATCGAATACATCAATGCATTAAAAGGATTATTCATCACGACCAAGTGGGTTCATCCCTGGGGCACAACGATGGTACAACATCCACAAATCCATCAATGTGATACATCACATAAGCAAAATAAAGGACAAAAATCATATGATTCTATCAATTGATGCAGGAAAAGCATTTGACAAGATACAACATCCATTTATGATTAAAACACTTAATAAAATATGTATAGAAGGAAAATATCTCAACATAATAAAGGCCATCTATGACAAGCGCTTAGCTAATCTCATAATTAATGGTGAAAAACTGAAGCCCTTTGCTGTACTTTCAGGAACACAACAGGACTCTCCCCTATTACCTCTGCTTTTCAACATAGTGTTGGAAGTCCTTGCCAGAGCAATCAGGCAAGAGAAAGAAATAAAAGGCATCCAAATTGGGAATGAAAAAGTTAAATTGTCACTCTTTGCAGATGACATGATGCTATATATACAAAATCCTAAAGACTCCACCAAAAAGCCATTAGAACCAATCAAGGAATGCAGTAAAGTTGCTGCCTACAAAATCAACAAACAAAAGTCCATTGCATTCCTATATACTAACAATGAAATCTCAGAAAAAGAAATACAAAAAACAATTCCCTTCACAATTGCAGCAAAAAGAATAAAATACCTAGCAATAAAATTAACCAAGGATGTGAAAAATTTATATGCTAAAAACTATGACATTTTTGAAAGAAATTGAAGAAGACACCAAGAAATGCAAAGACATTCTATGCTCATGGATTGGAAGAATCAACATAGTTAAAATGGCCCTATTACCAAAGGAATATACAGATTTAATGCAATCCCCATCAAAATACTAATGGCATTTTTAAAAGAAATAGAACAAAAAATCATCAGATTTGTTTGGAACCATAAAAGACCCCGATTAGCCAAACCAATCTTAAGAAAAAAAAAAACAATGCTGAATGACAATGAACAAAAATCCTACCAAAATTTTTGGGATGCCGCGAAAGCAGTTTTAAGAGGGAAATTTACATCATTACAGGCCTTTCTCAAGAAACAAGAAAAATCCCAAATAAATAACCTCATGTTACACCTTAAAAAACTAGAAAAAGAAGAACAAGCGAAACCCAAGGTCAGCAGAAGAAAGGAAATAACAAAAATCAGAGCAGAACTAAATGAAATAGAGAACAAAAAGACAATAGAAAAAATTAATGTGACAAAAAGCTGGTTCTTTGAAAAGATTAACAAAATCGACAAACCCTTGGCTAGACTCACTAAGATAAAAAGAGAGAAGACACTAATTAACAAAATCAGAAATGAAAAAGGAAAAGTTATCACAGACACCACAGAAATACAAAGGATTATCCAAGAATACTATGAAGGACTATATGCCACCAAATTTAATAACTTAGAAGAAATGGACAAGTTCTTAGAAACATATAGCCTTCCAAGGCTGAATCATGAAGAACTGGAAAATCTTAACAGGCCCATCACCAGTAACGAAATTGAATCAGTCATCAAAAACCTTCCCAAAATCAAAAGTTCTGGACAAGATGGCTTCACCAGTGAATTCTACCAAACCTTCAAAGAGGATCTAATACCAATCCTGCTCAAACTCTACCAAAAAATTGAAGAAGAGTCAGTACTCCCTAACTTATTTTATGAGGCCAACATTACCCTGATACCAAAACCTGGTAAGGACAACACAAAAAAAGAAAACTACAGACCTATATCTCTGATGAATACTGATGCAAAAATCCTAAACAAAATTCTAGCAAATCGAATACATCAATGCATTAAAAGGATTATTCATCAAGACCAAGTGGGGTTCATCCCCGGGGCACAAGGATGGTTCAACATTCGCAAATCCATCAATGTGATACATCACATAAACAAAATAAAGGACAAAAATCATATGATTCTATCAATTGATGCAGAAAAAGCATTTGATAAGATACAACATCCATTTATTATTAAAACACTTACTAAAATTGGTATAGAAGGAAAATACCTCAACATAATAAAGGCCATATACGACAAGCCCTCAGCTAATCTCATAATTAATGGTGAAAAGCTGAAGCCCTTTGCTCTACGTTCAGGAACACGACAAGGTTGTCCCCTATCACCTCTGCTTTTCAACATAGTGTTGGAAGTCCTCACCAGAGCTATCAGGCAAGAGAAACAAATAAAAGGCATCCAAATTGGGAATGAAGAAGTTAAATTGTCACTCTTTGCAGATGACATGATGCTATATATAGAAAACCCTAAAGACTCCACCAAACAGCTATTAGAAACAATCAATGAATACAGTAAAGTTGCTGGCTACAAAATCAACGTACAAAAGTCCATTGCTTTCCTATATACCAACAATGAAATCTCAGAAAAAGAGATAGAAAAAACAATTCCTTTTGCAATTGCAGCAAAAAGAATAAAATACCTAGGAATAAACTTAACCAAGGATGTGAAGGATTTATATGCTGAAAACTATAAGACATTTTTGAAAGAAATTGAAGAAGACACAAAGAAGTGGAAAGACATTCCGTGCTCATGATTTGGAAGAATCAACATAGTTAAAATGGCCATATTACCCAAAGCCATATACAGATTTAATGCAATCCCCATTAAAATCCCAATGGCATTTTTTAAAGAAATAGAACAAAAAATCATCAGATTTGTTTGGAACCACAAAAGACCCCGAATAGCCAAAGCAATATTAAAAAAAAAGAACAATACTGGAGGTATCACACTCCCTGATTTTTCCTTGTACTACAGGGCTACAATAATCAAAACAGCTTGGTATTGGCGGAAAAACAGACGCATAGACCAATGGAATAGAATTGAGAACCCAGAAATAAAACCACATAAATATGGACAGATAATTTTTGACAAAGAAGCTAAAAACATACAATGGAGGAAAGACAGCCTCTTCAATAAATGGTGCTGGCAGAATTGGATAGCTACGTGCAAAAGAATGAAACTGGACTGCTATCTGTCACCATGTACCAAAATTAATTCAAAATGGATCAAAGACTTAAGCATAAGACCTGACACAATAAACTGCATTGAAGAAAACATAGGTACTAAACTTATGGACCTTGGGTTCAAAGAGCATTTTATGAATTTGACTCCAAAGGCAATCGAAGTAAAAACTAAAATAAACAAATGGGATTATATGAAACTAAAAAGCTTCTGCACAGCAAAAGAAACTATTGACAAAATAATGAGGCAACCAACTGAATGGGAGAAGATTTTTGCAAACAGTGCCTCTGATAAGGGGCTAATATCCAAAATATACAAGGAACTCATGAAACTCAACAACAAAAAAACAAACAACCCAATTGAAAAATGGACAGAGGACCTGAAGAGACATTTCTCCAAAGAGGATATACAAATGGCAAATAGACATATGAAAAAATGCTCAACATCGCTAATCATCAGAGAAATGCAAATGAAAACCATGATGAGATATCACCTCACCCCAGTCAGAATGGCTTTCATCAACAAAACAAATAGTAACAAGTGTTGGAGAGACTGTGGAGAAAAAGGAACCCTGATACACTGTTGGTGGGAATGCAGACTGGTGCAGCCGCTCTGGAAGGCTGTGTGGAGGTTCCTCAAAAAATTACAAATAGAATTACCATATGACCCAGCAATCGCTCTCCTGGGTATCTACCCCAAAAATATAAAAGCATTTCTCTATAGAGACACATGTACGCCAATGTTCATTGCAGCTTTGTTTACGGTGGCCAAGACATGGAAACAACCAAAATGTCCTTCGATAGATGAATGGATAAAGAAGTTGTGGTACATATACACAATGGAATAGTATTCGGCGTTAAGGAAAGATGATATAGGAGCATTTGTGACAACATGGATGGATCTTGAGAGTATAATGCTAAGTGAAATAAGTCAGACAGACAAAGCAGAGAACCCTATGATTTCACTGATATGTGGTATATAAACCAAAAAGAACAAGACAAACAAATGAGAAACAAAAACTCATAGACACAGACAATAATTTAGTGGTTACCAGAGGGTAAGGGGGTGGGGGTTGGTGATGAGGGTAAAGGGGATCAAATATATGGTGATGGAAGGAGAACTGACTCTGGGTGTTGAACACACAATGGGATTTATAGACGATGTAATACAGAATTGTACACCTGAAATCTATGTAAATTTACTAACAATTGTCACCCCAATAAAAATAATTAAAAAAAAAAAAAAAAACAATGCTGGAGGTATCACACTGCCTGACTTTAGGTTGTACTACAGGGCTACAATAATGAAAACAGCATGGTATTGGCAGATAAAGACACACTGACCAATGGAATAGAATTGAGAACCCAGAAATAAAACCACATAAATATGGACAGATAATTTTTGACAAAGAAGCTAAAAACATACAACGGAGGAAAGACAGCCGCTTCAAAAGAATTGGATAGCCACATGCAAAAGAATGAAACTGGACTGTTATCTGTCACCATGTACCAAAATTAATTCAAAATGGATCAAAGACTTAAGCATAAGACCTGACACAATAAACTGCATAGAAGAAAACATAGGTACTAAACTTATGGACCTTGGGTTCAAAGAGCATGTTATGCATTTGACTCCAAAGGCAATGGAAGTAAAAGCTAAAGTAAACGAATTGGACTATATGAAACTTAAAATTTCTGCACAGCAAAAGAAACCATCGACAAGATAAAAAGGCAACCGACTGAATGGGAGAAGGTTTTTGCAAACAGTCCCTCTGATAAGGGTCTATTATCCAAAATATACAAGGAACTCATGAAACTCAGCAACAAAATAACGAAGAACTCAATTGAAAAATCGGCAGAGGACCTGAAAAGACATTTATCCAAAGAGGACTTACAAATGGCAAATAGACATATGAAAAAATGCTCAACATCACTAATCATCAGAGAAATGCAAATAAAAACCACAATGAGATATCACCTCACCCCAGTCAGAATGGCTATCATCAACAAGACAAATAGTCATAAGTGTTGGAGAGACTGTGGAGAAAAAGGAACCCTGATACACTGTTGGTGGGAATGCAGACTGGTGCAGCCGCTATGGAAGGCAGTGTGGAGGTTCCTCAAAAAATTACAAATAGAATTACCATATGACCCAGCAATCCCTCTCATTGGTATCTACCCAAATAATTTGAAATCATTTATACATAAAGACACATGTGCTACAATGTTCATTGCAGCTTTGTTTACGGTGCCCAAGACATGGAAACAACCAAAATGTCCTTCGATAGATGAATGGATAAAGAAGTAGTGGTATATATACACAATACTATACTACTGGGCATTAAGGAAAGAATACTGTTCGGCGTTATGGAAAGATGATATAGGAACATTTGTGACAACATGGATGGATCTTGAGAGTATAATGCTAAGCTAAATAAGTCAGACAGAAAAGGCAGAGAACCCTATGATTTCACTGATATGTGGTATATAAACCAAAAACAACAAAAGAAGAAGACAAACAAATGATAAACAAAAACTCATAGACACAGACAATAATTTAGTGGTTACCAGAGTGTAAGGGGGAGGGAGATGAGGGTAAGGGGGATCAAATATGTAGTGATGGAAGGAGAACTGACTGTAGGTGGTGAACACACAAAGGGATTTATAGATGATGTAATACAGCATTGTACACCTGAAATTATGTAATTTTATTAACAATTGTCACCCCAATAAATTTAAAGAAAGATTAGACATTAGGACACAGACAAACATGGAGGAAATACCATGTGAAGACACAGGGAGAAGTGACCAGCTATAAGCTAAGAACAGAAGCTATGGAAGAAACCAACCCTGCTGACCAACACCTTGATCTTGAACTTTGAGCCTCCAGAATTGTCAGAAAATAAATTTCTATTCTGTAAGCCACCCAGTCTGTGGCATTCTGTTATGGCAGCCAAAACAGACTAATATACCTTCTTTCTTAAAAGAGAATAACTATAGGGAGACCCATTTTGAGAAACTCACCCAACTCTACCCCAGATGTGAGTCAGAGTAATTCAAGTTGACTGCCTGGGAGAGGCTTGCTTATAGAAGAAGCTCCAAGAGTTGCATGTACTGGAAACCACATGGGACCACTTCAGAGTGTCCTGTTCAGGCTGAAGATAAATGATGCTTCAGTCCTTTTAGGTGACCTTCCCTGGAGCTTTTCAAGCAGTTCTAACTTGTTCCTAGTAGGCTGATGCTAAATTCCATCCATTAGCAAGTTTCCCAGTGGCCTAACTTTATTGGTTCCTCAGGAGTTTCTCTCTTGCTTTTCAGGCCTCCAGTGATCAAAAATGTGGTGTCTTCAGCAAATTCACCCACTTCATTATGCGTGATCCCTCTTCTAAGCTATTTAGCCCTTCTCCTGGCTCCAAATAAATAAAGACTGATTCTAAGACCAAAACCCAAGAGGCTATACATTTAATTGCTTTCCATGTTGAGAAAGAATCATTTATTAGTGTGTGCAAACTGCTGTGTTTGAAAACTCCAAACCACATGAAACACCACAAATTCTGAGCCAGAACCTAATGGAGAAACAGCCAAGTTTCATCTGAACTTTGTTAGGCCTCATGACCTTTCACAAAACCTCAGAGACAGCATAATTCAACCCCTGGATAGGCTCAAACTCTGAGTTGAGTCCTGTCATTTGTTTGGTTTTGGAGCAGCTGCTTATATCACAAACCCACACTTCTGGATAGAAAAAAAAAAAAGAAAGAAAGGTCCACGAGATGGCTTCAACCCAGTTTGATGTTCTATTTTGTTTTGTAACATGTCTATTAATTGCGAAACTCAAGACTCCTTTGCAAAGCTAGCTCTACAGAACAAGTTGTGGGTTTCGAATTGCTAGGTAAACTGGGACCAAGAGATTTAAATGGTATTCAGTGAGAAACCAGTTGTCATGAATCTGAAGGAATTGTTGGGGGTAGGAGTAGGGAGGTCAGAGAAAATAGTTTTGTTTTGTTTTAAAGAGGAAGGCTTGGTGCTATGGCATTGTCTAGACACAATGGGTGCTTGATTAAAATTTGTTGACTGACCTCTTCAACACCGGAATCTGTAGTTTCCTCTTGTCCTGAAATTAATTCAGGGATCCCTAGAAGGAAATTTGCAGTCATTTCTGTATCACTGCGTATCTATCTGGGCCTGCTGAATCTCTGCCTGTCTGAGTTAGAGTGGCTTGACTGTGAATGTTATTATGAGGAGACTATGCTGTGTCTCATCTTGTTACAACTGGACTGAAAAAGAGCAGGGATGCAGTAGACAGGGAGGGTTTACACTTTGAATCAGACACATCCACTGGGTTGGGACAAGTGCCTGGGGTGGAGGCCACCCCAAGAACAAATAATAGAAATTTGGTTTTATAAGCTAAATACACTACCTGGAGATTATGGTGGTAGCCCAGACAAATGGAGGTGACCAGAACAAAAATAGGGTCTTCCTCATGCAAATGGAACCTCGTGACAGACAGCCATTTTAGTGGTAGCCCAGGCAGGCCTGGAAGCAGGTGGCTGTTCCAACCACAAGGCTGGAGTTTGGGGCAGGATTTTGATCAGTTTGTGTTAAAATGTTAAAAGTTAGTTTGGATAGGAAGGGTTTGTAATGGTGGTAATACTAGTATAATAAGAGCAAGAGTAGATTTATCTGGGTTTCAGGTGGGAACATAGTTCTTACAGCTGGCAGATGCCCACCTCTTAAACTGAATCTCAAAATCAGGTAAACTGAGACTGACTCATCTATGAATTAGACCAGAACTACTTAACACACTTCTCTGTTCTCTTTCACCTTCCTCGCCCAATTCTCCTCTGCCACAGATGTAGCTGGAAAGGGTCTGGGGCAGTAGAAGGGAACGAAGTCATAGAAGAAGGGACTCTAGATCAGGTGAGGCCTTGTAGGTCATTGTGAGAACTCCTGAGGTAGGGAGATCCAAACATTAAACTTGACATCTGCTCTTCTTTGCTTTAATGTCCACAGATCCAAGGCAAGTCCAAGCAGGACCTGCAAGGTTAGATTAGACACCTTTTCTTACATTTCAGGTGATACGTGAACCAAATGCAAATTAGTATTTGCATTGGTACACTTTTTGTAGATATTGATCTTATTCTCAAATGCAACTCCTTGCATTTGGTAAAGTTAATGCTTTTGAAATTTTATAACAGTCTCAAAAAAAGGCACAAAACAGAAAGGAACAGAAAAGCAAATGATGTTTTAACCCCATGTTTTGAACTTCCATATTGATCCTATATTTTATCCATTATGAACACAAATATTTTATTAAGAATTACACCAAAATTGATAGGTTTTTATCAAAAAGCTTTCTAAGATCAACCTTTGTTAAATCAATTCTTTCATGACATTTCCATAAAATAGTCAAAATAGTTAAATTTTTACTTTCTTTCTTTTTTTGTATTAAATTTATTGGGGTGACAATTGTTAGTAAATTTACATAGATTTCAGGTGTACAATTCTGTATTACATCGTCTATAAATCCCATTGTGTGTTCAACACCCAGAGTCAGTTCTCCTTCCATCACCATATATTTGATCCCCTTTACCCTCATCACCAACCCCCACCCCCTTACCCTCTGGTAACCACTAAATTATTGTCTGTGTCTATGAGTTTTTGTTTCTCATTTGTTTGTCTTGTTCTTTTTGGTTTATATACCACATATCAGTGAAATCATAGGGTTCTCTGCTTTGTCTGTCTGACTTATTTCACTTAGCATTATACTCTCAAGATCCATCCATGTTGTCACAAATGCTCCTATATCATCTTTCCTTAACGCCGAATAGTATTCCATTATGTATATATACCACAACTTCTTTATCCATTCATCTATTGAAGGACATTTTGGTTGTTTCCATGTCTTGGCCACCGTAAACAAAGCTGCAATGAACATTGGAGTACACGTGTCTCTATAGAGGAATGCTTTCAGATTTTTTGGGTAGATACCCAGGAGAGCGATTGCTGGGTCATATGGTAATTCTATTCGTAATTTCTTGAGAAACCTCCACACTGCCTTCCATAACGGCTGCACCAGTCTGCACTCCCACCAACAGTGAATGAGTGTTCCTTTTTCTCCACAGCCTCTCCAACACTTGTTATTATTTGTCTTATTGATGAAAGCCATTCTGACTGGGGTGAGGTGATATCTCATTGTGGTTTTCATTTGCATTTCTCTGATGATTAGCGATGTTGAGCATTTTTTCATATGTCTATTTGCCATTTGTATATCCTCTTTGGAGAAATGTCTCTTCAGGTCCTCTGTCCATTTTTCAATTGGGTTGTTTGTTTTTTTGTTGTTGAGTTTCATGAGTTCCTTGTATATTTTGGATATTAGCCCCTTATCAGAGGCACTGTTTGCAAAAATCTTCTCCTATTCAGTTGGTTGCCTCATTATTTTGTCAATAGTTTCTTTTGCTCTGCAGAAGCTTTTCAGTTTCATATAATCCCATTTGTTTATTTTAGTTTTTACTTCGATTGCCTTTGGAGTCAAATTCATAAAATGCTCTTTGAACCCAAGGTCCATAAGTTTAGTACCTATGTTTTCTTCAATGCAGTTTATTGTGTCAGGTCTTATGCTTAAGTCTTTGATCCATTTTGAATTAATTTTGGTACATGGTGACAGATAGCAGTCCAGTTTCATTCTTTTGCACGTAGCTATCCAATTCTGCCAGCACCATTTATTGAAGAGGCTGTCTTTCCTCCATTGTATGTTTTTAGCTTCTTTGTCAAAAATTATCTGTCCATATTTATGTGGTTTTATTTCTGGGTTCTCAATTCTATTCCATTGGTCTATGTATCTGTTTTTCCGCCAATACCAAGCTGTTTTGATTATTGTAGCCCTGTAGTACAAGGAAAAATCAGGGAGTGTGATACCTCCAGTATTGTTCTTTTTTTTTTAATATTGCTTTGGCTATTCGGGGTCTTTTGTGGTTCCAAACAAATCTGATGATTTTTTGTTCTATTTCTTTAAAAAATGCCATTGGGATTTTAATGGGGATTGCATCAAATCTGTATATGGCTTTGGGTAATATGGCCATTTTAACTATGTTGATTCTTCCAATCCATGAGCACAGAATGTCGTTCCACTTCTTTGTGTCTTCTTCAATTTCTGTCAAAAATGTCTTATAGTTTTCAGCATATAAATCCTTCACATCCTTGGTTAACTTTATTCCTAGGTATTTTATTCTTTTTGCTGCAATTGCAAAAGGAATTGTTTTTTCTATCTCTTTTTCTGAGATTTCATTGTTGGTATATAGGAAAGCAATGGACATTTGTACGTTGATTTTGTAGCCAGCAACTTTACTGTATTCATTGATTGTTTCTAATAGCTGTTTGGTGGAGTCTTTAGGGTTTTCTATATATAGCATCATGTCATCTGCAAAGAGTGACAATTTAACTTCTTCATTCCCAATTTGGATGCCTTTTATTTGTTTCTCTTGCCTGATAGCTCTGGTGAGGACTTCCAACACTATGTTGAAAAGCAGAGGTGATAGGGGACAACATTGTCGTGTTCCTGAACGTAGAGCAAAGGGCTTCAGCTTTTCACCATTAATTATGAGATTAGCTGAGGGCTTGTCGTATATGGCCTTTATTATGTTGAGGTATATTTTTTCTATACCAATTTTAGTAAGTGTTTTAATCATAAATGGATGTTGTATCTTATCAAATGTTTTTTCTGCATCAATTGATAGAATCATATGATTTTTGTCCTTTATTTTGTTTATGTGATGTATCACATTGATGGATTTGCAGATGTTGAACCATCCTTGTGCCCCGGGGATGAACCCACTTGGTCTTGATGAATAATCCTTTTAATGTATTGTTGTATTCGATTTGGTAGAATTTTGTTTAGGATTTTTGCATCAGTATTCATCAGAGATATAGGTCTGTAGTTTTCTTTTTTTGTGTTGTCCTTACAGGTTTTGATATCAGGGTAATGTTGGCCTCATAAAATGAGTTAGGGAGCACTGTCTCATCTTCAATTTTTTGAAAGAGTTTGAGCAGGATTGGTATTAGATCCTGTTTGAAGGTTTGGTAGAATTTACTAGTGAAGCCATCTGGTCCCGGACTGTTGCTTTTGGGAAGGTTTTGGGTGACTGATTCAGTTTCGTTACTGGTGATCGGCCCGTTTAGATTTTCCAGTTCTTCATGATTCAGCCTTGGAAGGCTATATGTTTCTAAGACGTTGTCCATTTCTTATAGGTTATTGATTTGGCGGCATATAGTCCTCCATAGTATACTTGCATGATCCTTTGTATTTGTGTAGTGTCTGTGATAACTTCCCCTTTTTCATTTCTGATTTTGTTAATTAGTGTCTTCTCTCTTTTTACCTTAGTGAGTCTAGCCAAGGGTTTGTCAATTTTGTTAATCTTTTAAAAAAACCAGCTCTTTTTTCACATTAATTTTCTCTGTTGTCTTTTTTTTCTCTATTTCATTTAATTCTGCTCTGATTTTTGTTATTTCCATTCTTCTGCTGACCTTGGGTTTCACTTGTTCTTCTTTTTCTAGTTCTTTAAGGTGTAACATGACGTTATTTATTTGGGATTTTTCTTGTTTTGTTTCTTTTTTCTTGTAGTGATATAAATTTCCCTCTTTAAACTGCTTTCGCTGCATCCCAAAATTTTGGGAGAATGTATTTTCATTGTCATTTGTTTCTGTGTATCTTTTGATCTCTCCTTTAATTTCCTCTTTGACTCAGTCATTCTTTAAAACTATGTTGTTTAATTTCCATGTATTTTTGTTTTTTCCTGCTTTCTTTTTGCAGTTGATATCAAATTTCAAAGCCTTGTGATCAGAGAATATGCTTGGTATGATTTCAATCTACTTAAATTTTCTGAGGCTGATTTTATGTCCCAATATATGGTCTATCCTTGAGAATGTTCTGTGTACACTCGAAAAGAATGTGTAGTCTGATGTTTTAGGAGGAAGTGCTCTATATATGTCAATTATATCCATTTCATCTGATGTGTCATTTAGGGTGCTGTTTCCTTATTTATTTTCTGTTTGGATGATCTGTCCATAGCTGTCAATGATGTATTTAAGTCCCCTAGTATAATTGTCATTTGGTCAATTTCTCCCTTTAGTTCTGTTAGTAGTGGCTTGGTATATTTTGGTGCTCCCTAATTGGGGGCATATATATTGATGACTGTTATGTCTTCTTGTTGTAAAGTCCCCTTTTCCATGATGAAATGTCCATCTTTGTCTCTTGTTATTTTTTTCACGCTAAAGTCTGTTTCATCTTATATCATTATGGCTATACCTAATTTTCTCTGGGTACTATTTGCTTGGAGTGTCAATTTCCACTCTTTCACTTTGAGTCTAAGCTTGTCCTTGTAGCTGAGATGTGTCTCTTGTAGACAGCATATGGTTGGGGTTAGCTTTTTGATCCAATCTGCTGCTCTGTGCTTTTTTATTGGTGAGTTCTGTCCATTTATATTTAGGGTGATTATTGATATGTGAGGATTTCCCCTCATTCTATCTTTAGTTTTCTGGTAAGGCTATGTCTCCATTGTTTTTTTTTCCTTTTTTTTGTTGTCTGTTATATCTGTGTGGTGGTATTCTATGATGTTTCCCTCTGTTTCTTCTTTTATTACAGTATATATTTCAGTTCTGGATTTTTTTGAGTGGTTACCCTTAAGTTTATGTAAAAGAAAGTGTGATATTAAGAGTATTCCATTTTCTTCAGCACGTTTACTTTCTCCATTCCCGTATTCCAGTTCAGTCTTTTACTCTCCCCCTTTTTATGTTGTCACAAATTGTCCCTGTTTATGGTGGTCGAATAGTCTCCTTTATTATTTCTTGTAGTGCCCGTCATGTTTTAGAAAATTCCCTTCGCTTCTGTATGTCTGGAAAGATCTTTATTCCTCCCTCATATCTAAAGGATATCTTTGCTGTATATATCATTCTTGGCTCATAATTTCTCTCTTTCAATAGTTTGTATATTTGGTTCCCTCCCTCCTGGCTTGTAGAGTTTCTGCTGAAAAATCTGATGATAATCTAATGGGCTTTCCTTTGTAGGTTACCGTCTTGTTTTCCCTGGCTGCCTTGAGAATTCTTTCTTTGTCGTTGATTTTTGACAGCTTCAATACAATGTGCCTTGGAGAAGGCCTGTTGGGATTGAGGTAATTAGGTGTTCTATTTGCTTCTTGGATTCGAGGATCCAGTTGTGTCCACAAGTTTGGGAAGTTCTCATCAACAATTTTTTGAATATATTTCTGTTCCCTTCTCTTTTTCTTCTTCTTCTGGTATGCCCATTATTCTCATATTGCTCTTTCTGATGGAGTCAGAAAGTTCTTGTAGAGTTCTTTCATTTTTTTTAAGCCTCAAGTCTCTTGCTTCTTCCATCTGTGTCATTTCCAGGTTTCTATCTTCGATGTCACTGATTCTTTTCTCCATCTGATCAACTCTACTAGCTAAGCTGGTTATTTCATTCTTAATATCTTCTATTGAGTTCTTAATCTCCAGAAATTTTGTTTGATTCTGTTTTAAAATTTCAATCTCTTTCGCTAAATGCTCATGTTGTTTGATTGCATTTCTGAGTTCATTAAATTTTCTTTCTATGTTTTCTTGTATCTCGTTGAGTCGTTTCAGAACTGCAATCTTGAATTCTCTGTCATTTAAGTCACATATTTCCATGTCTTTAAGTTCCTTTTCTGGAGACTTTTCACTTTCTTTGTGCACTGTCTTGTTGCCTTGGTTATTCATGGCAATTACTGATTTATTATTTCTCTTCCTAGACATCTACAGGAGTGGCTTCTTCAACAGGTTGATAGGAAGAGGTCTTTCCTTTGTTTTCCAATACTTGTTGGTAGAATGTTGTATATTTTTTCCGATTTCAGCCTTTTTTCTTCTCTCACACAGTATTGCTCTGTTTTCTCTGCACTATTCCAACTTCTCACACAATGGGGGGATTCCCGGGGAAATGGGCTTCTTCTCTATTAACCGTTCCCCTGAGTTATAGGCCGCCGTGTCTCTGTGGGTATGCGGAGAGCTTTTGAAATTCCAAATCTCTTATTGCACCGGATTCAGAGTCGGTCCTTTTCAGCAGTTCTGTTTACTCCTGCAGGGATCTGCCCAGATAGGTGGAGCCAGGGTAGGGGTGAGTTGTGAGAGGTGGCCCAGAGCAATGATGGTGACCACCACCACAGCCGGTCCTGCTTCCACAGCTCTCTCCTTTTTGCCGGAACTCGTTGGGCCGCGAATCTGTGTCTGCAGTCCACAGTTCTCAGAACAGCAAATATTCTGTTCTTTTGATCTGACACTGCTACTGTTCCGCTTCTGCTTTTAGCATAGGGATGGCATGGGCAGGGCGAGCTCTGGTAGGGTAGGGAGGGCGTGGCTAGTCTCAGTGCCTAAGTCTTCCGTTGTCTGCTCCACAGTGAGGACTTAAACCACCGTTTTCAGCCTTCTTCCCTCAATCTTTTCTCTTAGGTCTTTGTTGTGAGCATTAGGGGCAGCCATATTATATGCTGCCCCTCAGTCCTGTGGGCCATAATCGGAGCCCAGCAGTCCGAGTTCCTCCCTCTCCCACAGCTTCAGTAGTTCCGGAATGCATTGAGATTGGAGCACTGAGCTAGGTCTGCGTCCTGCACCCCCCCGTGGGTTCGTCTCCACATTTCTCCCTTCCCTCCTGCCCCGCTTGTGGGATTGTCCCACATTTCAGGTGAATTCAGTAGTGGGTCTCTTCATCTTGCCTGTGTGCTGTGCAGGGAGTCCTTTGTGGAGTTATTGTTGTTCGATTAGTTGTAAATTCCAGGGTAAGCTTTACAGAGGCTCACCTCACGCCGCCATTTTGATGATGTCTCCTAAATTTTTATTTTTTATTTTTAGTTGATTAAAAGGATTATCATTAGGATCAAGTAATTTTCTGGTTTGATTCATTTAGTTTGACTCAGGTTTTACCTACTTCTACATTCTGTGATTGTGAGTTTTCTTTTGTAGAGAGTTTTTCTACCAAGCATATTTTTCAGGTCACGTTTTATAAATGTAAAGATTTCATTCTTTCATTCATTTTTCCGCTAATAAACATTTTAAATCATGTGGAAATTTAGATACTGTTAGTTTTTTTTAATTAAAGTTTATTGAGGTGACAATTGTTAGTAAAGTTACATAGGTTTCAGTTATACAATTCTGTAATAATTTGTCTGTATGTCACATTGTGTGTTTAACATTTGAATCAGTTCTCCTTCCATCACCATATATTTGATCCCTTTTGCTCTCATCTACCACTGCCCCCCTTAGTTTTGTTTTTACGAAAGTATTTCTACTGTCTATTTTCCATTTTTTAATATTAGTTTCAGGTGCACAAGACAAAGTAATACTTAGAGGTTTATCATTTATATCCCTCACACTGTGGACCCCCTCCCCCATCCATTATCTCTCTGACATTGCACTGAGCCATCACATTTCCACTGTCTCCATTCCCAATGCTGTACTCCGCCTCTTGTAAGTATATACATACATATGTATACATATATATATATATATATATATATATACATATATATATATATATATAATTATAGTTGGCATACATTATTGTTCAGCTTCAGGTGTACATTACAATGATCAGGCACCTATGTCTTCCTTGAGGTGGTCTCCCAAATGGGAGACCTGTCCATCAGATACCCTAAAAAATCTTTACAACATTATTGATTATGTTTTCAAAATTAATTTTCAAAACCCCATGGCCCTCTTGTGGTACCAACTGTTTTCTAATCCCCTCACCTTCCCTCTTATCCCCACACCCCCACCCATCTAACATGCTTAGTTTTTCCTCTGTCTCCAAAACTGTTTCTGATTAGTTCATTCACTTATTCTCTTCTTTAGATTCCGCATATAAGTGAGATCATATGGTACTTGTTTTTCTCTGACTTATTTCACTTAACATAATTCTCTAGGTCCATCCATGTTGTTGCAAATGGTAAGATTTCTTTCTTCTTTATGGCTACGTAATACTCCATTGTATAAATGTACCACAGCTTCTTAATCCAGTCATCTACCAATGGGCATTTCGGTTGTTTCCATGTCTTGGCTATTGTGTATAGTGCTGCAATAATCATAGGAGTGCATACAGATTTTTGAATTGGAGTTTTGGGTTTCTCCGGATAGATACCTAGGAGTGGAATTACTGGATCATAGGGTAGTTCAATTTTCAGATTTTTGAGATACCTCCTTACTGTTTTCCGTAGTGGCTGCACCAATCTGCAATCCCACCGACAGTGCACAAGCGTTCCCTTTTCTCCACATCTGTGCCAGCACTTGTTGTTTGTTGATTTATTGATGATAGCCATTTTGACTGGGGTGAGGTGGTCTCTCACTGTGGTTTTTATTTGCATTTCTCTGATGGTTAGTGAGGTTGAGCATTTCTTCATATGTCTGTTTGCCATCTATATGTTCTTTTTAGAAAAATGTCTCTTCAAGTCCTCTGCCCATTTTTTAATTGGATTGTTTGTTTTTTTGGAGTTGAGTTGAATGAGTTTTTTATACATTTGTGATATTAATTCTTTATCAGATATATCATTGGCAAATATCCTTTCCCATTCAGCATGATCCCTTCTTGTTTTATTGATGGTTTCCTTTGCTGTGAAAAAACTTTTTAGTTTGATGTAATCCCATGTGTTTATTTTTTCTCTTACTTCCCTCGAGCAAGGGGATGTATCAGTAAAAATCCTACTCCGGGTAATGTCTGTCAAGTTTCTTCCTATATTTTCTTCTAGGTATTTTATGGTTTCAGATCTTACATTTAAGTCTTTAAGCCAATTTGAATTTATTTTTGCATATGGTGTAAGGAGATGGTCCAGCTTCATTTTTTTGCATGTTTCTGTCCAGGTTTCCAGCAACATTTATTGAATAGACTGTCTTTACCCCATTGTACATTCTTGCTTCCATTGTCGTAGATTAAATGGCCATATAGGCATGGATTTATTTCTGGACTCTCTATTCTGTTCCATTGATCTATGTGTCTATTTTTATGCCAGTACCATGCTGTTTTGATTACTGTAGCCTTGTTGTATAATTTGAAGTCCCGTATTGTTATACCTCCCATTTTGTTCTTATTTCTCAAGATTGCTGACGCTATCCGGGGTCTTTTATGGTCCCATATAAATTTTAGGATTATATGTTCTATTTCTGTGAAAAACGTCATTGGTAGTTTGATAGGAATTGCGTTATATGTACATTGCCTTAGGCAGTATGGACATTTTAACTATATTAATTCTTCCTATCCATAAATATGATATGTGTTTCCATCTATTTATATCTTCTTTCATTTCTTTCTTCAGTGTCTTATAATTTTCTGAGTACAGATCTTTTACTTCTTGGTTAAATTTATTCCCAGGTATTTTATAGTCTTTGAAGCAATTGTAAATGGAATTGTTTTTTTAATTTCTCCTTCTTATCTTTTATTATTGGTATATACAAATGCAACTGATTTCTGAATATTAATTTTGTATCCTGCTATTGTACTAAATTCATCTATCAGTTCTAATAGTTTCTTGGTGGACTCTTTAGGGTTCTCTCTATGTAGTATCATATCATCTGCATATAATGATAATTTTACTTCCTCCTTACCAATTTGGATGCCTTTTATTTCTTTCTCTTGTCTGATTGCTGTGGCTAGAACTTCCAGCACTTTGTTGAATAGAAGTGGAGAAAGTGGGCAACCTTGTCTTGTTCCTGATCTTAGGGGGAATGGTTTTAGCTTTTCCCCATTGAGTATGATGTTAGCTGTGGGTTTGTCATATATGGCCTTTATTATGTTGAGATATAATCCCTCTACTCCCACTTTCTTAAGGGTTTTTATCATAAATGGCTGCTGAATTTTATCAAAGGCTTTTTCTGCATCTATTGATATGATCATGTGATTTTTATTTTTCATTTTGTTAATGTGGTATATCACATTAATTGATTTGTGGATGTTGGGCCAACCTTGCATACCAGGGATGAATCCCACTTGATCATGGTGTATGATCTTTTTAATGTATTGCTGAATTCTGTTTGTTATTATTTTGTTAAGTATATTTGCATCTATGTTCATTAAACATAATGGCCTGTAGTTTTCTTTTTTTGTGGTGTCTTTGTTTGATTTAGGGATCAGGGTGATAGTGGCTTCATTAAAAGTGTTTGGGAATCTTTCCTCCTTCTGGATTTTTTGGAAGAGCAGGAGGAGAATAGGTGATAATTCTTTTTTGAACGTTTTGTAAATTTCAACTGTAAAGCCATCTGGTCCAGGACTTTTGTTTGTTGGGAGATTGTTGATTACTGATTCAATTTCCCTTATAGTAATCAGTCTATTCAGGTTTTCTGTCTCTTCTTGAGTTAGCCTTGGAAGGTTGTACGTCTCTAGAAAACTGTCCATTTCTTCCAGATTGTCAAATTTGTTGGCGTATAGTTGCTCATAGTAATTTCTTAATTTTTTTTGTATTTCTGCAATGTCTGTTGTCACTTCTCCTCTTTCATTTATGATTTTATTAAGTTGGGCCCTCTCTCTCTCTCGTTTTTAATGAGTCTGGCTAAAGGTTTGTCAATTTTGTTTATCTCTCTAAGAACCAACTCTTGGATTCATTGATCTTTTGTATTGTTTTTCCAGAAAAACTATTTCATTTATTTCTGCTCTGATCTTTATTATCTCTTTCCTTGTGCTCCATTTGGGCTTATTTTGCTGTTCTTTTTCCAGATCCCTTAAGTGTGAAGATACACTGTTGATTAGTTTTGTTTCTTGTGTTTTTAGGTAGGTATGCAATGCTATGAATTTCCCTCGTAGAACTGTTTTCGTGGCATCCCATAGATTTTGAGTCGCTGTGTTTTCATTTTTGTTTGTCTCAAGATATCTTTTGATTTCTTCTTTGATCTCCTCTTGACCCATTCATTATTTAGTAATAAGTTGTTCAGTTCCATGAGTTGGTGTGTCTTCCAGATTTTTTCCTATAGTTCATTTCTAATATCATAGCACTGTGATCAGAGAAGACAATTGGTATGATTTCAATTTTTAAAAAAAATATTAAGATTTGTTTTGTGGCCTAACATATGGTCTATGTTGGAAAATGTTCCATGTGCGCTTGAGAAAAACATGTATTTTGCAGCATTGGGGTGAAATGCTGTGAAAATATCAATTAAATCCAATTGGTCCAATGTATCATTTAAGGCTGTTGTTTCCATATTGATTTTCTGTCTGGAAGACCTGTCTCTTGTTGTCAGAGTTGTGCTGAAGTCTCCTACAATGATAGTGTTACTGTTGATCTCTGTCTTTATGTCAGTCAGTACCTGTTTTATATATTTAGGTGCTCCTATGTTGGGTGCATAGATGTTTACTAGGATTATGTCCTCTTGTCGGATCGATCCCTTTATTATTATATAATGCCCATCTTTATCTTTTAATATGTTCTTCATTTTAAAGTCTATTTTGTCAGATATAAGTATTGCAACTCCAGCTTTTTTCTCGTTTCCATTTGCATGAAATATCTTACTCCAACCCTTCACTTTCAACCTGTGTGTGTCTTTTGATCTGAGGTGAGTCTCTTGTATACAGCATACAGAAAGGTCATGCTTTCTTGTCCACTCAGGCACCCTATGTCTCTTGATTGGAGCATTTAATCCATTTACATTTAAAGTGATTGTTGATAGGTACATAGTTATTGCCATTTTTAAATCTGCAGTTAGATTGTTTTGATTTTTCTTCTGTTTACAGACGTCCTTTTAGTATTTTTTGCAATGCTGGCTTGGTGGTAATAAGTTCCTTCAGTTTATTCTTTTCTGAGAGGTCTTTATCTCTCCATCAACTTTAAGAGATAAGCTTGCTGGATAAAGCAATCTAGGTTGTAGGCCTTTGTGTTCCATCACTTTGAGTATCTTCTGCCACTCCCTCCTGGCCTTCAATGTTTCTGTAGAAAAGTTGTTTGATAGTCTTATGGGAGTTCCCTTGTATGCAATCCTCTGTCTTTCTCTTGCTGCTTTTAGGATTCTCTCTTTGTTTTTAAGCTTTGCCATTTTAACTATAATGTGTCTTGGTGTGGACCTGTTTAGGTTTATACTGGTTGGAACTCTCTGCACTTCCTGGGCTTGTATGTTGGTTTTCTTCATCAGATTAGGGAAGTTTTCGGACATTATTACTTTAAATATGTTCTCAATCCCTTGCTTCCTCTCTTCACCTTCTGGTATTCCTATGATGCTCATGTTGTTGTGCTTGATGTTATCCAAGAGGTCTCTTAAACCATCTTCATTGTTTTTTGTTCTTTTTCTTTCTGATGTTCTGTTTGGGTGATCTCTGCTTACTTGTCCTCTAAGTTGCTGATTCTATCCTCTGCTTCATCTAACCTGCTGATAATTCTTTCAAGTGAGTTCTTAATTTCTTTGTTCTTGTGTTCTTTATTTTTAACTGGTTGTTTGTTATGATTTCTACATCCTTCTTTATGTCTTCTGTAAGCTCCTTAAACATTATTATCACCAGTGTTCTGAACTCTGTCTCTGATAGGTTGGTTACCTCTGCTTCATTTGTTTCCAGTTGTGGAGGTTTCCTCTCTTCTTTTATTTGGGACATGTTTCTTTGTTTTCCCATTCTGTCTGACTCTCTGTATTTGCTTTGATGTATTAGGTAGAACCCTAGAGTTCTTAGTTCTTGCTGGGTTATTTTATGTAGTATGTATCCTTTATATTTGACTTGCACTACTTCGTTCTTCTCCTCTGCTTGTGCTCCAAAGGTGACTCTTGTGTTGTGTATATTGTCTGTTAAACAAGTTCTTTAATTGCTTTTTGCTTGTGAGTAGGTGGGGTGAACTCCTAGGCTGACTTGTTGTGAGACTTGGCTCTGCCCACTGCAGGGTGTTCTGCTACGGGAGGATTGACCAGTTAAATGTGGTTTGGCCTCTTTGGGCTATTATGCCTGCAGAGAATTCCCTTGGTGTATGACTTGTAGGTCAAACCCGGTAGTACTCTGGTTTGGTCTGAAGTTGGCTTCTGGATATGTTGAATCTTGTACCTCTTAAGCTGGGCCCTGGTAGGGCAATTTCAGAACAAAGCAAATCACCTAACACAACAACAACAACAAGGAAAAAAAATCAAATACATTCACATGTAAAAACACCCAATAACCCCCACTCAACACAGGCAAAGATATCAAAGATATAAAGACAAACCAAAACAAATCAAAGCAAACAAAAAGCAGTGCCAGTCTTGGCTTAAGCCCACCAAGTAATCTCCAGGTTGTCCTCTGCTGTTCCAAAGAGACCCCTGACTATTACGCAGGCAGAACAGGTCACCTGGTGCCCAGAGTGACTTTGGGACTGTAGATTTAAATGCATGGGGCTAGGGGGTCTGGATAATAGTTTTTACAAAGTCAGTGCAGTTTCTGCTCATGCCTGCACATATGCACACTGAGAGTAGCAACACCAGCCCTGTGTCCAGTTCTCCTGAATCTTAGGACACTTCTTCTGTGTGTGTGAGTGGGTGGGGGGTGCAAGATTTCTAAGCTGCTGAAAGGCGGGAGCTGCATCTGCCGCTTACTGCTGATCTCTGGGAGTGCCTCTGCAGTTGCAGTTGCCCCGCCCTAGGCAGACCAGAAAGTGTGGGGGCTGGCGATGGAGGGGTCTTCTCTCTCCCAGCCCAGCCGCAACACACTCTTCCAGAAAAGGTGGCGGTAGGGGGTGGAGGTGTCTCTTCTCTCCTAGCCCAGCCAAAATCACACTTTTCCCAGCCTCTTCCCTGGGTCAGAGCTGCCTGTCAGTCTTCCCAGAGCCTGAGCACTATGGCCCCTCTGTAATCTGACACTGCTCCTCAGTTCAGGGTCCAGTTTATGTCTCTGAACGGGCCTGGGTAGAATTGGAGGAGCGGGGGAAGGGGCCCAGGTATGGAGTCTGTGTTCTTTGTCCGCCCTAGTGCCCACCAAGCTCCCCTTCCGTGGGAGCGATCAGCTGTCGGATGCAGGGAAAGAGCCCACCTCCTGGATTTTGTTTTCTCTGTTCAGCCTTTGGAAGCCCTGCATCTTTAGAGCTGCGGGTTACCCTCGTTGCTGCTGCCACCACTGGCTGTGATTCCACCGCGGGACCCCATGTTTCTACTCCGCTCTCTTTCTTCTTCCACTGCTCGCCCAATTTGTGCACCTTCAAGTAATACTTCCAGGAGTGTCTTAGCTGTTCTACCTGATGAGCAAAGAGTTCTTTGATGGGTTGTATGTCCCGTTTGTAATAAGATCCAGAGGAGAACTCAGAAAGTGCTCCCCGCTTCCGCCATTTCTATGATGTCACCCCCTCCACCTATTTTCCATTTTTAATTGTTAAATTTTTCATCTGTAACAAATTTTACCACAGAGTTTTAGCCATTGTTAGTTTTATTCTGTGTTGATTATTTTTTTCCAGTAATATTCTATAAGTAGATAAAGGACTGCTAGTTGTTAGGGTTTTATTGAAGCAATGGGCAAAATACATAATCATAGGAATCAGATGCAGGGCAGAGCCTAAAGTTGGGTCAAAATGTCTTGTACCTGGACCTCCTCGTCTTTCACCAATCCACCATGGTATCCAAGCCCATTAATCTTTTGTTTGCATGCAGAAGCCTGTCAGGGAAATCCCTTTGTTAGCACTTTGACACAAGTGCTAATTTCATCAACAGAGACTAATGATGGTAGATCCTATCATGTCTTGTCCTCTTGTCTCCTCTTCCCTATTCTCCCATCCCTCTTCCTCTTCCTTCATTTTTCCCCTCCTCCTTCTTCTGACCACACCTAATAGTCTTCTTTTTATCCTTAGGTATAAAACTTCTGTTCAGCTAGACTTCAGATGGTTTCCAGGTTAGTCGTGTTATAAATTAGTTGTAATTTTAATGTGTTCATAGAAGAAGGAAAGCACAATATTTATCTATTCCACCATCTTGGATCCTTAGTCCAATCAAGGAAATTTTTAAGAACAAGGTAAGGACATTTGTTCTATCTAATATTAAGGCTTCATATAAAGTTGTATTCAGGTTATTTTGTTATGTTTATGTTATTATAAAATTATATTTATGGATTTAGTGTTATTTTGTTATAAAATGATGTTTGTGAATGAAGTGTGTTTTTGATGTAAAAATAAACACACCAAAGGATGAGAACAGAAAACCCAGAAAGAGACCATAAACATTTGGATACAGATAACTAGAACTGGGCAAATTGGTTATCCACAAGAGAAAAATATATAAAACTATATTCCTATCACATGCAGTGTACAAAAGTAAATTCTAGATCTAATAAATGGTGTACCTAAGACATAAATGTGAAGAGCAAATTTTTTTTTTAACTTTCACAAGAAAATATAATGTATTTATGACCTTAGGATCATATCAGAAAAAAATTTTTTAACTAAAATTGCAAAGCTCTTTTTAACAAAAAGAAACCCTGAGCAAAATTAAAGGACAGGTTACAGTTTGGGAAAGATATTTGCAAGAAAGAATTATTTCCAGACAGTTTGGGGTGGGTATAGAGAGTAGAATTGACAGATGTGGAGAGGTGTTGGTTATGAAGCAAAAGGAGGAGAGCTAAGTAAAAAACAATCCCATTTTCCTACATGGTCATTCATATTTGTTCCTCCCATTTCTACAATCTTTGTACTGTAAAACTTGTTGTATGATATCATTGTTTGCTTGTAAGTCTGTCCTCCCCACTAGGTTGGGCTCCTTTTTATCTGAGACTCAAGGGTTTGAATCCACAATTTTAACAATAAAATGGCTACAGAACAGTTCTGGAGCCTGAATTTCCACCTGGCTCAACCATTTCTAGCTGTGGAAGCTTGAACATGTTATTTCATTTTCCTGGCTCCATTTTGCTCACTTGTACAATGATGGGAGTAATAATAATAGAGCCTGCCTCGACAGTCATTATCAATATCAGATGAGTTCATACACATAAAGCATTTTGAACAATGCCTGCCCTGTGGCAAGAACAACATAAGCAGTTATTGAGTGAATTAGTTATTGAATTGGCTAATTCAAACTTTTCTTTATGTCTCCCTGGAGGAACTTAAGCTGCAACATTTCAATTGCATTTCACCCACAGCTCAAAACAAATCAGTACCTGAAAAAAAATTCTTTTCTTTCTCTCATTCCAGAAATTACCAAAGATGACAAAATGATATAATAAATCAAAGATTTTCAGAATTTTGAGGGAGAAGTAATAAACAGTGGGGATAGTACCTGAATTCAGGCAAACTGAAAGGTTAAGGGCTCCTTACTCCAGATTGCCAATGCTGCCAAAGTCCTCTGACTCCAAAGGCAAAATAATAGGGTCCAACAACAAAGTTAGATGGAAGAGTCCATAAAAGACCACCCTCACTTATGACACTAACGTAGTTCAAGTGTTTCCGAAAACTACCCTTAGATTCCATAGTTCACTAGAAATACTCACGAACTCAATGAAATTATAGTCATAGTTACATTTATTACAGGGAAACGATACATCAAAATTAGCCAAAGGAAGAGATACATAGGGCAGAGTCTAAGAGAGTCCCAAACTTAAAGCTTCCATTATTCTCAGGATGTGTTACCATCTCAGCATCAATGTGTGACAATATGCAGGGAGTATTGCCACTACAGAAAGCTCAGCTCAGTTTCTGTGTCCAGAATTGTATTGAGGCTTCATTACATGAGCATGACTGATTGACTGATTGCCCACATAGATGAACTCAGTCTCTAGGTCCGTGATACCATGTGACCCAATGCCCCCACCATAAAATCATAAGGTTGGTCTTTCTGGTGTGGCCAGCCTCCATCCTAATTGATGGACTGGCCACACCAGAAAGACCTTGTTCTTACCTTACCTTGTTCTTACCTTACCTTGGACTCTTACCTTGTTCTTAAAAATTTCCTTGATTGGACTAAGTATCCAAGATGGTGGAATAGATAAATATTGTGCTTCCCTTCTTCTATGAACACATTAAAATTACAACTAAGTTATAGCACAACTAACCTGGAAACCATCTGAAGTCTAGCTGAACAGAAGTTTTATACCTAAGGATAAAAAGAAGAAACCATGTCAAGACTGGTAGGAAGGTGGAAATGTGAAACTGCCTGGCCCCAAACATCCATGTAGAATTGAGCATCAGAGGGATGTCTCATCCATTGAGGTCCTCTCCAGAGGAGCAAGGAACTCCAGCTCCACACCAGGCTCCACAGACCAGAGTACCAGTGCTGGGAAAAGGAGTCCCCAAAACATCTGACTGTGAAAAACAGTGGGGATTCTGTTTAATCAGGTGAGGCAGAAGGCTGCAGGAAACCCAGATGTCTTCTTAAAGGACTCATACACAGACTCACTTGCTCGCAGGCACTCACCCTGAGCTCTGGCAGAGGGACAGTGATTTGAAGGGAATCAGAGTCACATGGGGAGAAACTGAGTATTGTGCCTTTGGTGTGAGGACAGGAAGGATGGTCTCCATTTTCCGTGTGTTTGCTTCTTCTCTGGTGCATCCAGCAGAGTGCACCTCTTCTCTGGTGCCACCTTTCCTGTGCTGAGCTCTCCCTGACATGACCAAATATCAATCTGAATTTATCTTCCACTCACTCCACCTTGGTGACCCTGAGGGCCCCACCCCACCTAACTCGCCCAATGTTGGAGGCACATTCTCGGGGTGCAGTCAACCCTGCCCACATTGTACCCTTTCTTGGACAACTATCAGGCTCCAAAGGCCCCAGGCAGGTGACGATTGGCCTCAGTGTGCTCTGAGACTTTTACTGAGTAGCTCCAGATTTTGCACTGGCACCAAGCCATAATCTACATTAACCTGGTGACTGCAACTCATCCCACTCTGGTGACTCCCTGAGACCCTGCAACATCCAATATGTGTACTGAAGGATGCTTTATCAGAAGCTGAAATTTATGGGAGCTGGCAAGTGGCAGCAGGCCTTGGGGTATCCTGAATTTTTGTGGAGCTTCTCTAGGCCTGGTAATGGTGGCAGCCATCCTTGGTTTGCAGCATGGCCTCTCCCAAGAACCTACAGGTTTAGCACAGGCAGTAATCAGCCACAGATCACTTTGTAGTTCCTGCTAGGTAGTCCTTGGCCAGTCACAGGCAGTAGCTGACTTGGGCTTGCACTCACTTGCAAGAGGCCCCAGAACAAACAAACTTGGAGGTTGGCTCCAGACAACAGCAGAGCACCAACCAATTAGCCCCATAAGTGGCACACCCAATGGGCATTCTGAACAGACACCAGAGCCTGCTGGGGCGAATCCTCCTTCATGTAGTAAGACCTCCCAGACAGCAGCCCATAAGCTGTGGACATGGCCAAACCACACAACAAGTCATCCTGAGGGTCAGTCCTACCCACTCATGTGCCAATATCACTCAAGATTTAACTACAACAGCAGGGCACACAAAACCCACACAAGGGACACTCCTAAAGTACCCACAAACAGGTGCCGAGGGTGACTGTGCTATTGGGCCCCACAGGGCACCTTGCACATAAGGCCACCTCACCAAGCCCGGGGATTGTAGCAGATCTACCTAACACATAGGAACAAACATAGAGAGGCAGGAAAAATGAGAAAACAAATAAATATATCCCTAACTGAAGAATAGGAGAACATTCCAGAAAAATAATTAAATGAAATGGAGGCTGGCAGCCTACCATGTACAGAGTTCCAAACAATGGTTATAAGGATGCTCAAGAAACTTAGAACTTAAACAAAGAGATATCAAGCATAAAAAAAGACATAGAAACCACAAAAAAAGAACAAGTCAGAAGTGAAGAATATAATAATTGAAATGAAGAATGCACTAAAAGGTATCACCATCAGACTAGATGAAGCAGAAAATCGAATCAGCAATTTGGAAGACAAGGTAGCATAAAACACATTTAGCACAACAAAAAGCAAAAAATAAAAAAATAAAAAGAATGTGGTTAATTTAAGGGATCTCTGGGACAACATCAGATATAACAACATTCACAACACAGGGTTACTAGGAGAAGAGAGAAAGCAAAGGATTGCTTTCCGTCATTATTTCTTCTAATAGAAAAAAATAACGTGGAAAAATTTCCTTACCTGGTGAAGGAAATAGACATACAAGCACAGGAAGTGCAGAGAGTCCCAAATAAGATGAACCCAAAGAGGCCTACACCAAGACACATTATAATTAAAATGGCAAAGCTTAAAGACAAAGAATCTTAAAAGCAGCAAGAGAAAAGCAGTTAATTACCTATAATGGAGCTCCCATAAGATTGTCAGTTGATTTTTCAACAGAAACTTTGCAGGTCATTAAGGATTGGCACATAATGCTCAAAATGATAAGAAACGAAGATTTATAACCAAGAGTACTTTCCCCAGCAAAGCTACAATTGAGAACCAAAGGACAAATGAAGAAAAACTAAAGAAGTTCCTCACTATCAAACCAGTATTATAAAGAGTGTTAGAAGGACTTCTTTAAGATAAAAATAAGAATAAAATGAGAATATCTACACATGTATAACAATTACTTTCAATATAAACAAATTAAATGCTGCAATCAAAAGACATAGGGTGGCTAAGTTTGAGGCAACATAGTTGATATATATCAAAATACTTCATAATAAATGTAAAAATAGTGTTTTGAAACAAGTGTTTAAAATACACAAAATAAGGATCTCAATAATTTAGCTGGACAAGAAAAAAAAGGCACAGTGTAGCTGACTGGATAGAAAACAAGACCCTTACATATGCTGCCATTAAAAGACACACACAGACTGGTAGTAAAGGGATGGAACAATAATTCATGAAAATGGAAACAGAAAAAAATAAAAAAGCTGTGGTAGCAATACATATACCAGACAAAATACACTTTAAAACAAAGGCTACAAGAGACAAAGAAGGACCCAGTAATCTCGCTTTTCTGTATTTATCCAAAAACATTCAAAATGCTACTTTGAGGAAATGTGTGCATCCATATGTTCATTGTAAAATTGTTTATAACAGCCAAGATGAGGAGGCAGCCTGGGTGTCCATTGATAGATGAATGCATAAAGAGGAGGTGGTACGTATATACAATGGAATATTGTTTGGCCATGGAAGGAAATGGTTCTTGCCATCTGTGGCAGCATGTATAGACCTGGAGGGTATTGTGCTGTATGGAGAATGTCACACAGAGAAAGACAGATGCAATGTGATTTCAATTATATTTTAAATCTAAAGAGCAAAATAAACAAACAAAAAAACAGAAAACAAAACAGAAACAAACATATATACAGAGAACATTTTGATGGTTGTCAGATGGAAGGGGGTTTAGGGTCGGGAAAAAGAGAAAGGGATTAAAAGTACAAAGGTTGTTAAACAGTAGTCATGGTGCTATAGGGCATAGCATAAGGAATATCGTCAATAATATAATAACTATGTATGGTGTTAGAAGGGTACTAGATTTTTTGGGGGTGATAGATGGGAGTAGGACTGGGGGACAGGGTGAAAAATGTGAAGGGATTAAGAAGTACAAATTGATAATTACAAAATAGTCATGTGGATATAAAGTAAAGCATAGGGAATATAGTCAATAATATGATAATAACTATGTATAGTGCCAGGTGGGTAGTAGAATAGTCAGAGGCATCACTTCTTAAATTATATAAATGTCTAATCAGTATGCTGTATACCTGAAATTAATATAATAATACTGTCAACTATAATTGAAAAATTTAAAAAGGAGGTAAGTAAGGGGAATAAGAATTCCAAATTTTCAGAAATAAAACAAATAAGTCATGGGGATGTAATGTACAGCACAGGAAATATAGTCAATAATATTGTGATAGCATGGTACTGTGTCAGATGATTGCTGGACTCTTCATGGTGACCACTTCTTTAGGTATATAAATGTTGAATAACTATGGTGTACACCAGAAACTAATATAATATTGTATGTTAGCTATATTTTTAATAAAAATCTTTAAAAAAATTGTCTTGATTATTCCGTTTTTTTTTCTTAAGAGGGTAGAATTTAAGAAATATATCAACATATCAGAGATTCACACATATGTACACATACACAAATGTATTAAACTTTGATAGCTGTTCCATTGACTTTCTAGATAAACTATTTGGGAGAATTTACATCTTTATAATATTGGATCATCCTTTCTATGAACATGGTATATTATTCCACTTACATGAGTCTTTTTTAATGTTTTCCATTAATATTCTAATTTCCTCACACAGTGTATGTACATCATTTGTTAGACTTTTTTGTAAGAAACATTTTATTATTTTTATTACTTCTGTAAATTATGTCTTTTAAAATTAATGTTTACTAACAGTGAGCTATTGGTGTAAAGAAATGCAATTGATGTTTATATGTCATTTTTTATTCAGCTCCTTTACTAAACTCTCTTATTAAATCTAATAACTTATTTATTATTGCTCTGAGTTTTAAATATAAACATATTTTTGAATAATGGCAGTATTATTTCTATTTTTCCAATCCTTATACCTTTTTTTATTTTTAATTTTCTTATTGCTTTGGAGAGAACTTCTAGTGCAAAATAAAAGAGAAGCAGAGATAAAGGGTGCCATGATTTCCTCCCCAGTGTTACAGCCTGTATAATCCTTTCTCCTTGAGTGTGGGTGGGACCTGTGACTTGCTTCTAGCCAGTAGAATTTGGCAAAGGTAATGGAATGCAACTCCCCTGATTAAGTAATAAAAAAAGTTAAAAAATAACTAAAATTAGTCAATTAATTAATTAGTTAATTAATTTTAGTTAATTAAAAAATTCTTCTTGTCAAGAATTTAAAATTGAAAGATTCTCCTGTGGGTTTGAAGAAGTTAGCTGCTATGTTCTGAGAAGGCCACATAAAAAGGAATTGCAGATGACCTTTAGTAGCTGTGAGAAAATGGGACCTCGGTCTTACAACAGTCAAATTATTTAGTCCCACTTGGTTGTGGTGTATAATTCTTTATATTCATTGTTGGATTCAATGTATTACTATTTTGTTGAGGACTTTTGCATCATGTTCATGAGAAATATTGGTTCATATTTGTTTATTTTTTTGGTAATGTCTTTGTCTGCTTTTGTTATTAGGGTAATGCTGTCCTCAAAGAATGAATTAAGAAGTATTCCTTCTGCTTCTATTTTCTGAAAGAGATTATAGAGAATTGGTACAATTCTTTCTTAAATGTCTGGGACAGTTCACCAGTAAATCCATCTGGTTATGGTGCTTTCTATTTTGGAAGGTTATTAATTATTGGTTCAATTTCTTTTCTGTTTTTTTTTTTAATTTATTTAATAGATATGGGCCTGTTCAGACAGTCTGTTTTATCTTGTATGAATTTTGGTACATTGTGTCTTTCAAGAGGTTGTTCTACTTCATCTAGGTTCTCAAATTTGTGAGTTCATGGTGTTTCTTTATTATCCTTTTAATTTCCACGAGATCTGTAGTGATGCCCCCTTTTTCATTTACGATATTAATAATTTGTGTCTTATCTCTTTTTTTTCTACTTACCCTGGCTTATTGATTTTATTGATCTTTTCAAAGAGTTATCTTTTGGTTTCATTGGTTATGTCCACTTTCTAATAACTATTATTACTAGTTATCTCTCCCTTTCCTTCCTCCTTTTTTTCTTCCATCCTCCCTCCCTCCCCCCCCCCCCTCTCTCTCTCTCTCTTTCTTTCATCAGTCTTGAATTTCTTTTAAAAAAACCAAACAGTCATGTGAATGTAGCACATTTTGTTGGCCAACACATGCAGAAATCTTCTTGTGATGTATTCATATATTTCACTATTAATATATTTCTCACATATACAAATGATCCACGGGTCACATTGTGTATTTAAATACATATCTCCTAATCCCTAAGGTACTGACATCAGTTAAAATTGCTATGAGATGTTATTAATCTTTATAATGTCTCCTATTTTGAGCTCAAATATTTCTTTTCTTTCTTCTCTCTCTCTCTCTCTCTCTCCCTTTCCCTTTCTTTTCTTTTTCTTTTTCTTTTTTCTTTTTTTTTTTTGTAGCTAAGAAGCAATGTAAGAGATGTAACCAAAATGTGCCTTGTCATAAACAGGGATCTAAAATACACGTCATATTTACAATAAAGGACCTACCTCACACACTAATCATTCTACCACATCAGTCAGTTTCTTTTAAGAGTTGAGAGAATATATTGAGTATGTTGTACACTGCCTAGCATCTGATTATTGCACTAATAATTTACAAAGTATGTCATTTATCACAGAAGTAATTAAAAAAAAACCTTACATGTCACTGAGTTCCCTGAAATGTACTAAATAATCATAGAGTAATCTTGGTTTTTAACTTCTACAAAGAGTCTTAGAAATCATTTAATACAATCCCTTACTTTTATGTTTAAGGAAACAGAATCAGAGGAGTAAATGGTGTGTTCTAGATCAAAGAGCTGAGGTTTAATCAGCCCCCCTCCCCGCCCCCCCCCCCCCGCTCAGGTCTGCTTTTTAAAGCAGCCCTAAATATTCTTGTTAAATGTGACTAACCCTTCCCCATGCACATTGCTGTACCTAAAGAAAGTGTGTGGGCTTCAGGGTTAGCTGCTTGCTTGCACATCTGTAGTCAGGGTCTGGGAGCAGCTGCTGCTGTGGAGCACATGCCACTTACAGCCTGTCTCTCTTTATCAGAAAAGTTCTTGGAACATTCCAACTTGGTTCCCATACATCTGCAGCTTTGCCACACTAGATAATAGGACTATTGAAATTTATTCTTAAATCTCAGCTCTTCAAAAAGGAGTTGCGTCTTCATGTAGGTCAACATGTTCATCAATATTCACTGATGTTTTAATAATGGGTGATCGTGACCTTTCCTAAGTAAAGTCTTGACCTGGGCTGCTTTCTTATTCCCTGTCTCAAACAGCATTTTATGCTGTAATGCTAATGTGAGGACAAGTATCACATCTGCAGCTTTGCTGGAGACTATAGAGAGACTAGAATCCATGTAACCTTATTGTTTGATTTAACTACCAGAGCTGAATTGTGTAGGAAAAGAAGAGCTCCTTTAACAATTACCCTTACCAGTCATCTGTGTCCTCTGGTTCTTCTTATTTAGAAACTTTCTGGGCAAAAAAAACATACACAAACGAATTTTAGGAAGTATTTCCCTGACATGGTTCTTGCGGATGTTCTACTGACTTACCCCAACACTCACTGGGTTATAAGGCTTGGCTCCTGAATTCTAGTTTTGTAACTGGCAATGCCAAATTTCTGCTTATGTCCTACATGTTGCTGTTACTATCCAATTTTGTGGAATAACTGCTCCTCAATGCCTAATTCCATGGTTTCCTCTGCTGTAAGTAACCATACAGGAGAAGAAGCTAAAACAAATATAGCAACACTACTTGTGTCAACCAAACTGGCAATTCATTAATTCCATGTGCTATAAGCTGCAATCATCACCTGCAGCAAGAGCAGCTTCTGGATGAAAAGAAGAAATGAAAAAGGATGGGGAAAGGATTTGAGATCTTGGTGCATAGGCTTCATGGCTGTGTATCCAGGGATTAATTTTCATTTCTAGATATGTGTGAGCAACCTCAGAGGTTAAAAGGTAACTAGCCCCTGTGTGTGAAAGAGTAAGAGAAAAACTTAAATACATTTATCTTTAAATGGAGATGGAAATCTCAGCACCTACTATATTTCAGAAGGAGTGGGACATAGGGCTACCCCCATTTTGTGCATGTGTATGCCTTTCAAGAGAACATTTCCAACATGAGTATCTTTGAACAAGAAAGAATTGTCAGGATTCCTCTCCCATAGCATGTATTCATGAGAGTGACACTGAAATAGAATTGAGAATGGAGACTGAAAAGGCAAGGCAAGGATATTGTAGAGTAGCTATGCCAAAGCCAGTATATGACTAACAGTGCATGACCGTGAGACCACCACTCCCCCTTCCCACTGCCAATCTTAGCTTCTGCTAATCCTGGGTGCATCTCCTGGGGAAATTTCTCTTTTCAGTCACAGTCAGAGTTGCTTGAGAAACTGAAAACACACACACACACACACACACACACACACACACACACACACACACAAACCATCTCCTTATCTCACTACAAGGATGCTTATTCTCATAGCCTCCAACTTTGGGGCAGTGATGTTGATTTCCCAGCCTTCCTGGTGATCCTGACTCATGCTGTGTGGTAGAGTTGTGCTGTTGGTCCTTGTATAGCAGCTGCTACATAGCAGTGAAGAATTCTTCTTGGGGCCATGACTTATTTTTCTTCAATTTATTTTACTTCCTATATTCTTCGTTATATGAGCAAAATTTTGGCACATGGCCTATCTTTAAAAGAAAAAGAAAAGGCTGTTCTGGTTTCCATTTCTAAGAGAATTTTGGCAGTAGAAGGCACAGTACTGGATATTATACTGCATTTATCAATTAAGCACTGTGCATATGGAATCAGTCCTATCTAGATATGTCCTCAGAGCAATCACTGTTCACAAGGAGTCATTTCAAGAAAAAGATTTTCAACCCCAAATGGAGCAAAACAGAAAACTATAAGGAATGGGCAAAAGGAAAGTTTTAATGACCAAGAAGTACAATATACTTTTCTAGTTCATAATAACAAAGACTGGTAATTCATTTGTTGTCAGGTTTGAGAAATCTGATTTTTAAAGTCAGAAATCAATTGTTTGCAAACAGACACCAAACTCAAACCATTTTAACCAAAACTGCAAATTCATTCTAAAGATCCTTGGTTTTTTTGGGGGAATCCAAAGACAAGTTTAAAGATTAATTATAAAAGTGGCAAGGATGTAGACGGGCCCCATCCCAGGTGAAATCTTTTCTCTTGGTGCTATCTGGCTATCTGCATGTGGCAGAAAGAATGACATGAATTCCCCTCTTTACCACTGAGAAGAGACTGATATAACTCCCTCAGTCTCAAGTCCAAATATTCAATATGGGACTTACTGGCAGAGCTTGGTACAAGTCCTCACCCCAGAGCAATCAGATATAGCTGAAATGATGGGGCACTAGGTTACCCTAACTTGGATCTGGTGCCCACCTTTTGGTCTATCATCTGTGGGTGGAGGGTAAGCCATACTCTATTCACATGGAGGTTCCCATGTTGAATGTGGATTGAGAAAAGACTGAGGAGAAAATATCATAGGTTCCATCCTAAGAGTTCAACACTATTTGGAGAATGGCCCTTTGTGCATTTGTTTTCCTTACTACTTTGATGATTATAGGAAAATAATATATTTCTTAAACTTAGTGTGGAATGGAACCCATGTTTGTGTTTGTGTCTGGGGAATACTTTTGGCTCTAGAAGGTTAGGCTCACACTCTCTCCAGAGTTAATTCTGGTGGCCTTTGTAAGAACCAAATACAAGTAGATATTAGCCAACATTATAGTTTGAAAACTATTGTGTTTATTCTAATTAAAGGCTCTTAGGCAGCAGCTGGGCTGAGGAAATGCTCAGATCAAAGATTAGCATCTTGTAGCATGTTGTTTTTCAGTGAACTATGATCTAGGAATTCATTGTCATACACCCTTCCTGCCATTTGTGAGAGTCAACGCGGTCTGTTGTTTCCATCTTAAGAAAAGTGGGCTCAACATGGCATTCTCAACATACTTCATTCCCTTTGTGACACCATAAAAGCAATGATTGTCTCATTGATATAACCATTGGAAATCTTCTCCTCCCTAACTTTAATATTATCAGGGTGACTGGTTAATAATTCCTGGTTTGCTTTATTATAAGAACACTCATGAAAATCATTGAAAAGACACACTATTCCAATAACACCAGTAGGAATACTGGTCAAGGGTTTTCCATTCCACAGGAAGAGTTTGCATTAACTTAATTACATGTAGAAATATATAGCAGGATTAGGAAGAAATACACTGGGAATTCCCAATTACCTCTACTGCTTACATACAAAGGGAATACAATCACACTTCTGAGGAGGAAGTGGCCAATCAAAGGCATGTGAATTAACAAGGGAAATTAATCAACAAATGACTTGTGACAATATTATGTAATATAAGCAATGGTAAAGGGTTTATTAAAGATAAAAAGAGAAGACAAGTGTGAAGGGAATAAGAGGTACAAATCTCCAGTTATATATTAAAAAAACTAAATCACAGGGATATAAAGTATAGCATAGGGAAAATAGTCAATATTGTCATAATAACTTTGTATGGTGACAGATGGTTACTAGACTTATTGTGGTGATCACATCATTAGAAATATAAATGACAAATCGCTATGTTGTACTCCTGAAACTAATATAATATTTTATGTCAACTCTCATAAAAATAGTGTTAGAAAAAAGTTAATTAAAGGAATACAAAGTATTGGAAAGCATCTGTTTCATGTTCTCAATAAAACCCTCTATCAAACAAAAGAAAGACAAGATGAGAAGACAATAGACTAAGATTAAAAGGGAGTTGTTTAGTATGTAGGACAAGATTAAAAGGCTCAAGGATATAAAGAAAAATAGCAAAGGAAGTTAAATACATACATGAAATTGATATCTGAAGTTTAAATAGTTACAAAGGATCTACTTTCAAGTGTATTATAAATACTGATATTTCAAAGCAAAAAATGTTATCACTATTTAAAATGTGTCTAGTGTAATCTAAATGCCTTAATTATTTTTATAATGATCACTATCTACTTTAAAAAGTACTTGAACAAACTCATCTTTTTTTTTTTTTTTTGGTAACATGAAAGATTTTATTAAAGTCTGCCTTTGTTTATCTACACTCATGGTAGTGAAATCAGTAGCCACGGTGTATAATGGAAAGAGCAGAGAGGAGCCTAGGTTGATTGACTATTTCAGCCTTTGCTTTAAGCAAGATACTTATTCCCTTTAAGCCTCAGTTTTCTTATGTAAAAAGTATGAATAATAACATTTACCTTTCAGAGTTGTAAGTACAGCAATTTATATGTAAAAGACGCAGGATATAGTAGTCACTGAATAAATGGTAGTCACTGCCATCATCATCAATAACGATGACTGATTGTTTATAATGTTAGCATTCAGAATTAAAATTATAAACATTGCACAGCTTTGTTTTCTATTATATGTGTTAACTAAGTATAACATCTAGAGGCAACAAAAAACAATCCTAAGTAGGGTACAAATGTTTCCAGACTCCTGTGTTTTTTTGTTTGTTTGTTTGTTTGTTTGTTGTTCTCTGTATCTGTGAGTTTATTTCTGTTTTTTTTTTTAATTTATTGGGGTGACAATTATTAATCAAATTACATAGCTTTAAGGTGTACAATTCTGTATTACATTATCTAGAAATCTCATTGTGTGTTCACCGCACAGTGTAAGTTCTCCTTCCATCACCATATATCTGATGTCCCTTACACTCATCTCCCACCCCCCCACCCCCCTAACCCTCTGGTAACCACTAAACTATTGTCTGTGTCTATGAGTTTTTGCTTCTCATTTATTTGTCTTCTTCTTATGTTGTTTTTGGTTTATACACCATATATCAGGGAAATCATAAGGTTCTCTGCTTTTTCTGTCTGACTTATTTCACTTAGTATTATACTCTCAAGATCCATCCATGTTGTCACAAATGTTCCTATATCGTCTTTTCTTACCTCCGAATAGTATTCCATTGCGTATATATACCACTACTTCTTTATCCATTCATCTATCAAAAAACATTTTGGTTGTTTCCATGTCTTGGCCATGGTAAACAAAGCTGCAATGAACATTGGAACACACATGTCTTTATGGATAAATGTTTTCAGATTTTTTGGATAGATACCCAGGAGAGCGATTGCTGGGTCATATGGTAATTCTATTCATAATTTCTTGAGAAACCTCCACACGGCCTTCCATAATGGCTGCACCAGTCTGCACTCCCACCAACAGTGTATGAGGGTTCCTTTTTCTCCACAGCCTCTCCAACACTTGTTACTATTTCTCTTGATGATGATAGCCATTCTGACTGGGGTGAGGTGATATCTCATTGTGGTTTTTATATGCATTTCTCTGATGATGAGTGATGTTGAGCATTTTTTCATATGTCTATTTGCCATTTGTATGTCCTCTTTGGAGAAATGTCTCTTCAGGTCTTCTGCCCATTTTTCAATTGGGTTGTTTGTTTTTTTGCTGTTGAGTTGTGTGAGTTCCTTGTATATTTTGGATATTAGCCACTTATCGGAGGCACTGTTTGCAAAAATCTTCTCCCGTTCAGTCGGTTGCCTCTTTATTTTGTCAATGGTTCCTTTGGCTGTGCAGAAGCTTTTAAGTTTCATATAGTCCCATTTGTTTATTTTAGCTATTACTTCCATTGCCTTTGGAGTCAAATTAATAAAATGCTCTTTGAACCCAAGCTTCGTAAGTTTAGTACCTATGTTTTCTTCTATGCAGTTTATTGTATCAGATCTTATGCTTAAGTCTTTGATGCATTTTGAATTAATTTTGGTACAAAGTGACAGAGAGCAGTCCAGTTTCATTCTTTTGCACGTGGCTATCCAATTCTCCTAGCACCATTTATTGAAGAGGCTGTCTTAGATAATTTTTGACAAAGCAACTAAAAACATACAATGGAGGAAAGACAGCCTCTTCAATAAATGGTGCTGGCAGAATTGGATAGCTACGTGCAAAAGAATGAAACTGGACTGCTATCTGTCACCATGTACCAAAATTAATTCAAAATGGATCAAAGACTTAAGCATAAGACCTGACACAATAAACTGCATTGAAGAAAACATAGGTACTAAACTTATGGACCTTGGGTTCAAAGAGCATTTTATGAATTTGACTCCAAAGGCAATGGAAGTAAAAACTAAAATAAACGAATGGGATTATATGAAACTGAAAAGCTTCTGCAGAGCAAAAGAAACTATTGACAAAATCAAGAGGCAACCAACTGAATGGGAGAAGATTTTTGCAAACAGTGCCTCTGATAAGGGGCTAATTTCCAAAATATACAAGGAACTCATGAAACTCAACAACAAAAAAACAAACAACCCAATTGAAAAATGGACAGAGGACCTGAAGAGACATTTCTCCAAAGAGGATATACAAATGGCAAATAGACATATGAAAAAATGCTCAACATCGCTAATCATCAGAGAAATGCAAATGAAAACCACAATGAGATATCACCTCACCCCAGTCAGAATGGCTTTCATCAATAAGACAAATAATAACAAGTGTTTGAGAGGCTGTGGAGAAAAAGGAACCCTCATACACTGTTGGTGGGAGTGCAGACTGGTGCAGCCATTATGGAAGGCAGTGTGGATGTTTCTCAAGAAATTACGAATAGAATTACCATATGACCCAGCAATCGCTCTCCTGGGTATCTATCCAAAAAATCTGAAAGCATTCCTCTATAGAGACACGTGTACTCCAATGTTCATTGCAACTTTGTTTACGGTGGCCAAGACATGGAAACAACCAAAATGTCCTTCAATAGATGAATGGATAAAGAAGTTGTGGTATATATACACAATGGAATACTATTCGGCGTTAAGGAAAGATGATATAGGAGCATTTGTGACAACATGGATGGATCTTGAGAGTATAATGCTAAGTGAAATAAGTCAGACAGACAAAGCAGAGAACCCTATGATTTCACTGATATGTGGTATATAAACCAAAATGAACAAGACAAACAAATGAGAAAGAAAAATTCATAGACACAGACAATAATTTAGTGGTTACCAGAGGGTAAGGGGGTGGGGGGTTGGTGATGAGGTTAAAGGGGATCAAATATATGGTGATGGAAGGAGAACTGACTCTGGGTGGTGAACACACAATGGGATTTATAGACGATGTAATACAGAATTGTACACCTGAAATCTATGTACATTTACTAACAATTGTCACCCCAATAAATTTAATAAAAAGAAAAAAGAAGAGGCTGTCTTTTACCCATATGATATTAGCTTCTTTGTCAAAAATTATCTGTCCATATTTATGTGGTTTTATTTCTGGTTTCTCAATTCTATTGCATTGGTCTGTGTGTCTCTTTTTCTGCCAATACCATGCTGTTTTGATTATTGTAGCCCTGTAGTACAAGCTAAAGTCAGGGAGTGTGATACTTCCAGTATTGTTCTTTTTTCTTAAGATTGCTTTGGCTATTCAGGGTCTTTTTTGGTTCCAAACAAATCTGATGATTTTTTGTTCTATTTCTTTAAAAATGCCATTGAGATTTTGGGGGGGATTGCATTAAATATGTATATTGCTTAGGGTAATATGGCCAACTATGTTGATTCTTCCAATGCATGAGCACAGAATGTCTTTCCATTTCTTTGTGTTTTCTTCAATTTCTTTTTAAGATGTCTTATAGTTTTCAGCATATAGGTCTTTTACATCCTTGGGTAAGTTTACTCCTAGGTATTTTATTCTTTTTGCTGCAATTGCAAAGAGAATTGTTTTATTTGTATTTCTTTTTCTGAGATTTCATTGTTAGTATATAGTAATGCAATGGGCTTTTGTACATTGATTTTGTAGCCGGCAACTTTACTGTACTTGTTGATTGTTTTTAATAGCTTTTTGGTGGAGTCTTTAGGGTTTTCTATATATAGCATCATGTCATCTGGAAAGAGTGACAATTTAACTTCCTCATTCCCAATTTGGATGTCTTTTATTTTTTTGCCTTGCCTGATTGCTCTGGCCAGGACTTCCAACACTTTGTTGATAAGCAGTGGTGACAGGGAAAAGCCCTGTCGTGTTCCTGAATGAGAGCAAAAGGCTTCAGTTTTTCACCATTAATTATGAGATTAGCTGAGGGTTTGTCATATATGGCCTTCATTATGTTAAGGTATTTTCCTTCCATACATATTTTGTTAAGTTTTTTAATCATAAATGGATGGTGTATCTTGTCAAATGTTTTTTTCTGCAAAAATTGATATGATTATATTATTTTTGTCCTCCATTTTGTTTATGTGATGTATTATAATGAAGGATTTGCATATGTTGAACCATCCTTGTGCCCCTGGGATGAACCGCACTTCGTTGTGATGAATAATCATTTTAATGCATTGTTACATTCGATTTGCTAGAATTTTGTTTACAACTTTTGCATCTGTAATCATCAGAGATATCTGTGGTTTTATTTATTTGTGCTGTCCTTACCAGGTTTTGGTATCAGGATAATGTTGGCCTCATAAAATGAGTTAGGGAGTACTGTCTCTTCTTCAATTTTTTGGAAGAGTTTGAGCAGGATTGGTATTAGATCCTCTTGGAAGGTTTGGTAGAATTAACTAGCGAAGCCATCTGGTCCCGCACTTTTGCTTTTGCGAAGGTTTTGGATGACTGATTCAATTTTGTTACCGGTGATCAGTCTGTTTAGATTTTCCAGTTCTTCGTGGTTCAGCCTAGGAAGGCTATGTTTCTAAGAAGTTGTCCATTTCTTCTACGTTGCTGAATTTGGTAGCACATAGTCCTTCATAGTATTCTTGGATGATTCGTTGTTTTTCTGTGGCATCAGTTGTATTTCTGTGGCATTCGTGATAACTTTCCCTTTTTTATTTTTGATATTGGTTATTAGTGTCTTCTCTCTTTTTTTCTTAGGGAGTCTAGCCAAGGGTTTGTCAATTTTGTTAATCTTTTCAAAGAACCAGCTCTTTGTCACATTAATTTTTCTATTGTCTTTTTGTTCTCTATCTCATAGCTCTGCTCTGATGTTTATTATTTCCTTTCTTCTGCTGACCTTGGGTTTCATTTGTTCTTCTTTTTCTAGTTCTTTAAGGTGTAACGTGAGGTTATTTGTTTGGGATTTTTCTTGTTTCTTGAGATAGGCCTGTAATGATATAAATTTCCCTCTTATAAGTGTTTTTGCTGCATTCCAAAAATTTTGGTAGGATGTATTTTCATTGTCATTTGTTTCTGTGTATCTTTTGATCTCTCCTCTAATTTTTTCTTTGACCTGATCGTTCTTTAAAAGTATGTTGTTTAATCTCCATGTATTTGTGGTTTTTCCTGCCTTTTTTTTGCAGTTGATACCCAATTTCAAAGCCTTGTGATCAGAGAATATGCTTGGTATGATTCCTATCTACTTAAATTTTCTGAGGTTCTTTTATGTCCCAATATATGGTCTGTTTTTGAGAATGTTCCATGTACACTAGAAAAAAATGTATAGTCTGATGTTTTAGAATGTGGTGCTCTATATATATCAATGATGTCCATTTCATCTAATGTATCATTTAAGGCTGCTATTTCATTATTTGTTTTCTGTTTGGATGATCTATTCATAGGTGTTAATGATGTATTAAGGTCCCCTAGTATAATTGTGTTTTGGTCAATTTCTATCTTTAGTTCTGTTAGTAGTTGCTTGGTATATTCCGGTGCTTCTTAAATTGGGGCATAAATATTGACGACTGTTATGTCATCTTGGCGTTTACCATTATGAAATATCCATCTTTGTTTGTTGTTATCTTTTTCACCCTGAAATCTGTTTCATCTGATATCACTATGATTACACCTGATTTTCTCTGGATATGATTCACTTGGAGATTCAGTTCCCACCCTTTCACTTTGAGTCTATGGTTTTTCGTGTAGCTGACATTTGTTTCTTGAAGACAGCATATAGTTGGGTTTAGTTTTTTGATCCAGTTTGCTACTCTGTGCTTTTTTATTGGTGAGTTGAGTCCATTTATATTTAGGGTGATTATTGATATGTGAGGATTTCCTGTCATTCTGTCTTTAGTTTTTTTGGTAAGATTGTGTCTCCATTGTTTCTTTGCCTTTTTGTTGTTGTCTATTATTTCTTGTGGTGGTATTCGATGATGTTTCCCTCTGTTTCAATATACTCTGCATTTCCTTCTCTCTTTCTTCTCATTCTGGTATGCCCAATATTCTTATATTGCTGATATATGATGGAGTCAGAAAGTTCTTGTAGAATTCTTTCATTTCTTTTAAGTCTGAAATCTCATGCTTCTTCCATCCATGTCATTTCCAGATTTCTGTCTTCGATGTCACTGATTCTTGCCTCCATCTGCTCAACTGTACTACCTAAGCTGGTTATTTCATTCTCAATTTCTTCAATTGATCTCTTAATCTCCAGACATTGTATTTTGTTCTTTTTTAAAATTTCAATCTCTTTTGTCAAATGCTCATGTTGTTCTTTGATCGTGTTTCTGAGTTCATTGAACTGCTTTTCTGTATTTTCTTGCATCTCATTGAGTTTTTTCAGAACAGCAATCTTGAATTCTCTGTCATTTAAGTCACTTATTTCCATATCTTTAAGTTCATTTTCTGGAGACTTTTCACATTCTTTCTGTGCTGTCTTGTTGCCTTGGTTATTCATGGCAATTACTGATTTATTATTTCTCTTCCTAGACATCTACAGTAGTGGTTTCTGCAACAGTTTGATAGGAAGAGGTCTTTGTTTTGTTTTCCAGTACGTGTTTATAGACTGATTTATTTTCTCTCCAACTGCAGCCCTTTTTTCTCTCTCACACTCTAGTGTTATGTTTTCTCTTCACTATTCCAGCTTCTCACACAGTGGATGGATTCCCCGGAAGGCAGGCTTCTCCTCTGTTAACAGTTCACCTAGTTCTTAGGGCACCACGTCCATGTGGGTATGCGGAGAGCTTTTGAAGTTCCAAAGCTCTTTGTGCACCAGATTCAGAGCCTGTGTGTTTCAGCAGCTCTGTTTACTCATACAGGGATCCACCTAGATAGGTGGGGACAGAGTCTGGGTGAGTTGTGAGAATTGTCGGGAGCAATGGTGATGACCACCACCACAGCCAGTCGTGCTTCCACAGCTCCCTCCCCTTTGCCGGAACTAGTTGCGCTGTGAATCTGTGTCTGCAGACCACAGTTCTCACAGCTGGAAATGTTCAGTCCTTTTGATCTGACACTATTACTGTGCAGCTTCTAGCACTGGGCAGGTGGGGGTGGGACGAACTCTGGGAGGGTTGGGAGGGGGAGGCTAGTCTCAGTGCCTAAGGCTTTTGTTCTCCAGTCTACAGTGACAGCTTAAACCATTATTTTCAGCCTTCTTCCCTCAGTCTTTCATCTGACGTCTTTGCTGCGAGTGTTGGGTTCAGCCATATTATATGCTGTCCCCTCAGCCCTGTGGGCCATAAGCAGAGCCCTAGAAGTCCAAGTTCTTTCCTCTCCTGCAGCTTCTGTAGTTCCACATTGCAGCGAGCTCGGAGCACTGAGCTAGGTCTGCACCCTGCACCCTCGCGGCTCAGTCTCAGCACTTCTCTCTTCCCTCCTCTCCTGCTCGTGCAATATGCCCACCTTTAGGTGAATTCAGTAGTGAGCCTCTTCATCTTGCCTGTCTTCTGTGCAGGGAAGTCCTTTGTGGAAGTCCAGGGGAGATTTCCAGAGGCTCACCTCATGCCACCATTTTGATGATGTCTCGATCATCATATTTTCAACACCAGAAATATGAATATACATTTAAACTTTAATTTTTTTTCTATGACCATAGACTAAGATTTATACAAATCTTCTTTATTGTAAGGTATTGTTTTTCCTCCCTGATGTCTGGGAACTCAGTTGAACAGAATCAAAGGCTTGAATGACTCTAATGCTTTGGACTAGAGTTTTTTTTGGAAGTTCCTTCACTTATATATCCAGTGCCTGGACTGGGATGGGTTAAAGACTGAGTTCAGCTGGAATCATACATCAAAGGGCCTACACATAGCCTCTCCATGAGGCTTGGGTTACAACATAAAAGTACTAAGACTTCTTATAGGACCAAGGGCCCCTGTGCAAATATTCCAGCAAACAAAACAGAAGATGCACTGTCTTTTATGACCTGGCTTTGGAAGTCATAAAACATCCTATCTTCTGTCAAAGCAGTCATAATCTAGCCCATATCTAAAGGGAGGGGAGATAGAGTCAATCTCTTTATAGAAGAAATATAAAAGAACTTGTGGCCGTTTTTCTAAACTGCTGCAGCACCTTATTAAGATTTGGATGAGTGAGAGATGTAAGTTTTTTTCTAAAGTGGGAGAAAAGCGATTGTGAAAAGAAAGAAGAGGCTCAGGTATTTTGACACTATGTTATTTTCTAGGTAGATCAATTTTAGGAAAATTTATGTGGAGAAGATGAGCATTTGGAAGTTGATCCCTTTAAAACTATCTCGGGAGGAGCTAAGACAGTGGAATAGGGAGAGGAGGTGGAACTGCCTCCCAAGGTCACACCAAAATTACAAGTAATTTATAAAACATTAAACCTTGGGATTCATCTGAACATTAGCTGAACAGAACTACAAAACTAAGGATTTAAAGAAGAGACCACATCAAAACTGGTAGGAGGGGTGGAGACATGAGGTAGGCCCATGGAGAAAGGGTGAACACTGGGAGGAACACCTCAGTGGCAGAGGCTGGGAAGGGGAGTTCCATGATAGCTGGCGGTAGAAATCAGTGAGGACTTTCTTTGCTCAACTTGGTGGGGTGGAGCATGGCTAGAAGCCCAGTCGCCCTCCTGTGAAGCTGGCACAGGGACTCGCTCACGGGCGAGCAGTTATCTGGTCCCTGGAGGAGGGAGTGGAACCAAGGGGTGGGGGCTGTGCCCAGGAAACTGTGGGGAAGGACTGAAGTGAGCGCCTTTGGTATGGGAGTTGGAGGTTTTGAGACCACTGTTTCCCCTGTGTGGAGCTTGTACATGAGTGGATTACAGGAAGGCACCATTTTTTTTCAGGGTTAAGCCCTCCCACAGAGGGTCAGGTTCAGGTCCACATTGGTCTGGTGGAATTGGTACAGGGCTGTGTGTGTGGGTGCGCATGAGCATGCTGCCTTGGGTCTTGGTTCTCCACATTGCTTGTGCAGCATCACCAGGGGAAGGACTGGCTGTCAGATGCTCTCCTCCACAGGCTGCTGGTTGAGACAGGCAGGCAGAGACTGAGAGTTTTCCTGAGTGTGCTGGGTCGGGAGCTGCATGGTGGCATGATCTGACCAAGGCCTTTGTGGCACATTTGTTCGGGATGGTTGCTGGTGCAGGAATGCACACTGCTCTGACTTTGTGGCGGGGGGGCAGTGACCACACCCTGTGGTGCCCTGGGTGCCTGCTTCACCCACCTTGAGCTGTGCTACCAGGGGCCCCTGGGCCCCTGCTTCCCGGCCCCACCTCCACAGGGAAGGGTTTTTGCAGCAGTGGACAGCCTGCAGTAACCTGTGGGGAATTTTGGTGGTGAGCATGGCTTCAGAGCCCACTGCAGCTAATTGCAGGCAGCTTCCAGAAGCCTGTGAGCCTCAGCAGGAGGCCCACTGCGCTGGGCCTTTGCCCTCCACACAGCTGGTGCTGAGTCGTCTAGAGAATCTCTATTGCTGAGGAAGAGACCTGCAGATAAAGGTGGGAAGAGACCCTTTCTTTTTTTCTTCTCCTCTTTTTGCTCCCCTCTCCCACCTTTTTTTTAATCATTACTATTTTTTTCTTTTTTTTATCCTTTTTTACCTTCTCTTTTTCTCTCTTTCATCTTTTTGATTCTTTATCTTCTTTTTCTTTCTCTGTTTTCTTTTTTGTTTTTGTTTTTCTGTTTGTTTTTTTGTTATTGTTTCTCTAGTTTGTCTTGTTTTTGCTTTGGTTACTGTTTTTATGACTTGTTCTGCTGTTTTTGTTTCTTTTATATATTTTTGTTTCTCTTGTTTGTTCATTGTTTGTTGTGTTTTTAAGGAAGTGTATTTGTTTTTTGCTGTTGCTGGTTTGCCTTGCTTTGTTTCTGTTTAGCAAAGTGGGCATCGGCCCAGCTCTGGTCCAGGAGCTGACTACTGAATTTGTAGAACCCACTTACCACAGACTTTAGCCACCTGTAACACCACTTCACCCACCTACAGCTGCATTGCCAGTGGTACTCTGGGTGCCTGGGTGATTAGCCCCACTCCAACAAACTGTGGAAAATGTTTTTTTACAATAGTAGATGGTCCACAGAGCCCTGGGGACATCTTAGTAGTGTTCAGTGACCCCAAACCTCCACCACAGCCACTTGGCAGCAGCTCTCCAGAATTTGTGAGCTTGAGGCACTGTACAAGGGGGTCACAGACCAGGTACTAGCCTAAGATCTGAATCTGCATTAATGTAAAGACCACCAGTCTCATTTTGTGATTCACTTGAACTCCATCCTGTCCAGCTAGTGTGCATCATGAAGGGCACCCTCAACGCCAGGTCAACCACCAAGACACACACTCCTAAGGAGTCTCTTTCAACAGTTGGGGTGTACGGGCAACTAACAGGTGACCGTACAATAGACTATAGGCCTAGGGGGAGTTGGGCCTTTTTGCTTAACTGCTTAAGGACCTATATTGGTGGCAGCCAGCGTCAGATTACAGACAGGCCACTGCCACATGTTTCATACAGCTTTGAGGCAACTACCAGATAACCAAGGGCCTGTAAAACAGTTCTGAGTGGGAGCCCCACCCAATAGATACCAGAAAAACACACAGAGGCCAGTGTCAGACCAAACCAGAGCACTACCTGGTTGAACATGCAAGCAGTGCTCTCAAAAGAAATTCTCTACAGGCACAAGAGCCCGCAGTGGCCAAGCCTCCTCTGAGGGATCAACCTCCACACAGCAGCTAATACACTGTGAGCAGAGCTAATTCTCCCATCTAATCAGCCTGTGGGTCAATCCCACCCTCTGACAAGCCAAAAGCAATTAAAGATCAACTTCAACAGCAACACATCTAGAACACAAGGGACAGAAGAATTGGGAGACTGTGCAATTCAAATATAAAAAACACATATTACATAAGACCACCCAGCAAAGACTGCGAGACATAGGTGATTTACCTAATACATTGAAGAAATCACAGAATGACAGCCAGAATGAGGAAGCAAATAAAAGATCAGAAGAAACTTCCAGGAAAGGAGGTAAATAAAACAGAGGCAAACAACCTATCAGAGACAGAGTTTAGAACACCGATTATAAGAATGTTTAAGGAACTTAGAAGGTTGACAAAGAGATAGCAAACATAAGAAGGATACAGAAGTCATAAAAAATATCAAGTCAGAATTAAAGAATACAATAACTGAAATAAAGAACACAATCACAGGAGTTAACAGCAGATTAGATGAAGCAGAGGACTGAATCAGTGATTTAGAAGACAAGTAAGCAGAAATCACCCAATTGGAACAATAAAAAGAAAAAAGAATAAAAAACAATGAAAATAGTTTAAGAAACCTATGGGACAACATCAAGCACAACAACATTTGCATCATAGGAATACCAGAAGGAGAAGAGAGAGGCAAGGGATTGAGAGGATATTTGAAGAAATAATGACTGAAAACTTCCCTAACCTGGTGAAGGAAATAGACATACAAGCCCAGGAAGCGCAGAGAGTTCCAAACAAGATGAACCTAAACAGGCCCACACCAAGACACATCACAGAGAAAATGGCAAAGGTTAAAGACAAAGACAGAATCCTAAAAGCAGCAAGAGAAAGACAGTGGGTTACATACAAGGGAACTCCTATGAGACTATCAACTGAGTTTTCTAGAGAAACTGTGCATGCCAGAAGGGAGTGGCAGGAAATATTCAAAGTGATGAAAAATAAAGAACTACAACCAAGAGTGCTCTACCCAGCAAGGTTATCATTTAAAATTGAAGGACAGATAAAGAGTTTCCCAGAAAAGAATAAGCTAAAGGAATTCATTACCATAAAGCCAGCATTGCAGGAAATGTTAAAAGGGTTTTTGTTTTTTTTTCAGAAGAAAGGGGAAAAACAAACTAACAGAGGAAGACCAGAAATATGAATAACAAAATGGCAATAAATATGTACCTATCAATAATCACTTTAAATGTGAATGAACTAAATGTTCCAATCAAAAGACATGGAGTGTCTGAGTGGATAAGAAAACAGGACCCATGCATTTGCTGTTTACAAGAGACTCACCTCAGATCAAAATACATACACAGACAGAAAGTAAAGGAATGGAATAAAATATTTTACGTAAATGGAAATGAGAAAAAAGCTGGGGTAGCAATACTTATTTCAGACAAAATAGTCTTTAAAATAAAGATACAATAAAAGACAAAGGAAGGAACTATATAATAAAGGGATCAATCAAACAAAATGACATAAGCCTAGTAAACATCTATGCACCCAAAATAGGAACTCAAATATATAAAACAGATTATGACAGACATTATGACAGACATAAGTCAGAGATCAACAGTAGCACTCTTGTAATAGGGGACTTCAACACCCCGTTGTCACCATGGACAGATCCTCCAGATAGAAAATCAACACAGAAACAGTGGCCTTATATGACAGTTGAATTTAATCAATATTTTTAGAACATTTCACCCCAAAGCAGCAGAATATACAATTTTCTCAAGTGCATATGGAACATTTTCCAAGATAGACCACATACAAGGCCACAAAACAAGTCTCAATAAATTTAAGAAGACTGAAATCAGATCAAGTATCTTCTCTGATAACAGTGCTATGAAACTGGAAATTAATTATAAGAAGAAATCTGGGAAAATACAGAAATACAAGAGGTTGAATAACATGTTACTAAATACCGAGTGGGTCAACAATGAGATCAAGGAATAAATCAAAAGATACCTCAAGACAAACAAAAATGAAAACACAACAACCCCAAATCTATGGGATGCAGTGAAAGCAGTCCTAAGAGGTAAATTCATAGCAAAGTAGGCCTACATAAAGAAACAAGAAAAATCTTAAATCAAGGATCTATCTTTACACCTAAGGAAACTGGAAAAAGAACAGCAAAATAAGCCTAAAGAGAGTACAAGGAAGAAAAAAATAAAGATCAGAGCAGAAAAAAATGAACTAGAGACCAAAAAAAAAAAAAAAAAAAAGAAAAAGAAAACACAACAAAGGATCAATGAAACCAAGAGATGGTTTTTCAAAAAGATAAACAAAATTGACAAACCTTTAGCCAGACTCGTGAAGAAAAAAAGAGGACCCAAATTAATAAAACCAGAAATGAAAGAGGAGAAGTGAAAACAGATACCACAGAAATACAGAAAATTTTAAGAAAATACTACAAATAACTATATGCTACTGAACTAGACAATCTGGAAGAAATAGATAAATTTCGAGAGGCATACAAACTTCCAAACTGAATCAAGGAACAGAAACTCTGAAGAGACTGATTACTATCAAAGAAATTGAATCAGTAATCAGCAAGCTCCCAAAAAACAAAAGCCCTGGACCAGATGGCTTCACAGGTGAATTTTACAAAACATTCAAAAAAGAATTAACACCTATTATCCTCAAACTATTTCAAAAAATCCAGAAGGAGGAAAGGCTCCTAAGCACATTTACAATGCCACTATTACTCTGATCCAAAAACTAGACAAAGATATTACAAAAAAAGAAAACTACAGGCCAATAACCCTAATGAACATAGATGCAAAAAAGCTCAACAAAATACTAGCAAACCAGATTCAGCAAACATTGAAAAGATCACACACCATGATCAAGTGGGATTCATTCCTGGTATGCAAGGTTGGTTCAATATCCACAAATCAATTAATGTGATGCACCACATTAACAAAATGAAAAATAAAAATCATATGCTCGTATTAATAGATGCAGAAAAAGCATTTGATACAATCCAGCAGCCATTTATGATAAAAACTCGTAAGAAAGTAGGCATAGAGTGATCATATCTCAACATAATAAAGGCCACATATGATAAACGCACAGTTAAAATCATACTCAACAGGAAAAGTCTAAAGCCTTTCCCCTTAAGATCAAGAACAAGACAAGGTTGCCCACTTTCTTCCCTTTTATTTGACATAGTTCTGGAAGTTCTAGCCACAGCAATCAGAAAAGGAAAAGAAATAAAAGACATTCAAATTGGAAAGGAGGAAGTAAAATTGTCATTGTATGCAGATGACATAATACTATAGAGCGAGAACCCCAAAGACTCTACCGAAAAACTATTAGAACTGATAAATGAATTCAATAAAATAGCAGGACACCAAATTAATATTCAGAAATCAGTCGCATTTGTATACACCAATAATAGACCATCAGAAAGGTCAATTAAGAAAACAATTCCATTTACAATTGCATCAAAAAATAAAATACTTAGAAATAAATTTAACCAAGGAAGTAAAAGACATGCACTCAGAAAATTAGGACACTGGAGAGAGAAATTAAAGAAGATACAAATAAATGGAAGCATATATTATGCTCATGGATAGGAAGAATTAATATAGTTAAAATGTCAATACTACCTAAGGCAACGTATAGATTCAACGCAATTCCTATCAAACTAACAATGACATTTTTTCTCGGAAATAAAACATATTAGTTTGGTGCAAAAGTAATTGCGGTTTTTGCAATTATTGTTAACCTTTTAAACTGCAGTTATCTTTGCACCAACCTAATATAATCCTAAAATTTATCTGGAAACATAAAAGTCCCTGAATAGCCATGGCAATCTTGAGAATAAAGAATGAAGTGGAAGGTGTCATGCTACTCGACCTCAAATTATACTGTAAGGCTATAGTAATCAAAACAGCGTGGTACTGGCATAAAAACAGACATTGATCAATGGAACAGAAAAGAGAGCCCAGAAATAAATCCATCCCTATATGGTCATTTAATCTATGACAAAGGAAGCAAAAATTTACATTGGGGTTAAAGACAGTCTATTTAATAAATGGTGCTTGAAAAACTGGACTGACACATGCAAAACAATGAAACTGGACCACCTCCTTACACCATATATGAGAACAAATTCAAAATGTATTAAAGACTTAAATGTAAGGTCCAAAACCATAAAACTCCTAGAAGAAAATATAGGGAGTAAATTTGCAGACATTATCCTGAGTAATACTTTTACTGATATATCCCCTCAGGCAAGGGAAGTAAAAGAAAAGATAAACATATGGGATTACATCAAACTAAAAAGATTTTTCACAACAAAGGAAACCATGAATAAAACAAAAAGGCAGCCTACTGAATGGGAGAAAATATTTGTCAATAATACATCTGATAAGGGGTTAATATTAAAAATGTATAAACACTTATTAAACTCAACTCAAAAAAACAACAACAAACAACCCAATTAAAAAATGGACAGAGGACATGAAGAGACATTTCTCTAAAGAGGATATACAGATGGCCAACAGATACATGAAAAAATGCTCAACCTCACTAATCATTACAGAAATGCAAATAAAACCCACAATAAGATACTACTTTACTCAGTTCAGAATGGCTATCATCAGTAAATCAACAAACAAGTGCTGGTGAGGTTGTGGAGAAAAGGTAACACTTGTCCACTGTTGGTGTGTTTACAGATTGGTGTAGCCACTACGGAAATCAATGGAAGTATCTCACAAAACTAGAAATGGAACCACCTTATGACCCAGCAATTCCAGTCTTAGATATCTAGCCAAGACACTAATTCGAAAAAATATATGCTCCGCTATGTTTATTGCAGTGCTATTCACAATAGCCACGACTTGGAAACAAACAAAATGCCCATCGGTAGACAACTGAATTAAGAAACTGTGGTACATTTATACAATTAAGTATTTCTCAGCTATAAAGAAGAATGAAATCTTACCATTTGCAATGATATGGATGGACCTAGAGAACATTATGCTACTTGAAATAAGTCAATTGGAGAAAGACAAATACCATATGATCTCACTTATATGTGGAATCTAAAGAACTGAATAAATGAGCAAAGTAATTAGAAATAATCTCAGAAATATGAAGATAAAAATAAAATTAAAAAAATAAATTAATTAAAAAAAATACAAATACAGTTTTCTAATAAACACCTAAGAAAAGCCCCCCCCCCAAAAAAAACCACAAAAAAAATAAACTAATGGTTGCTAGATGGAGTCAGGGTGGGGATGAGGGAGAAGGGGAGGTGATTAGAAAACACAAATTGATAACTACAATATTGCCTTGAGATATGAAAAACAGTTTGGGGAATACAATTAATAACATTGTAAAGATTTTGTAGGGTGTCAGATGGGAGATATCCAGGTGTCTTATTAGGGAGACCACTTCTTGGACAGTGTAGATGCCTGACTACTGCACTGTACACCTGATGCTGAAACTGAATAATATTGTATGTCAACTATACATATGTATATATATATATTTAATGTATATATAGTCACAGGATATGGAGTACAGCATAGGGAATAGAGTCAATGGAATTCTAACAGATACATACAATGTCAGAAGAGCAATAGGTTGGGGGAAGGACGTTATCACTTCGTGAGGGGTGAAATGTGTAATTATTACATTGTTTTGTACACCTGAAACTAATAAAATTAAAAATTAAAAAAAATAAATTCAATAAAATAACATTATTTATCTCCCATATATACATTGGAAAGTTTTTCTGTATAATCAGGGATATGTGTACTTCAGTTTGAATAATACTGATGCAGGATTCAGTTTTGGAAAAGCTGATTTAAATGTATTCTATTAAAATAGAAAAATTATACAAACAGCTAACCATCAAGCATCAACAAGAAATCCTACAAATAACAACAAAAACATAAAAATTGCCATAAAATAGCAGAAAGAAAACCTAATATTGAATTTCTGTTTTGCAATACAGAAACCGAGAGGATGGTGCAGTACTGAATACAGGACTTAAAGGGAAATGGTTGAGATTCAAAACTTCTGTATTCAACAAATTTTCATATGTAAAAGAAATTCCAAGATAAGAAAGAGCTCAGAAAATACATCATCTATATATCCTCTTGAAATAAACAAACACCCCAAAACACTAATGAAAGATGTACTTGAGCCAAACAAGTGAGTATAAGTGAGTAAAACCTCAAGAATGGCTTTGTCAATGACTGTATATCTTTTGGATCTTCTTGGATCCCAACATAAAAACAGAGAGAACAGGTAGATAGCAAACCAAGACTCATGGATATTATTTATAGCAAAGCTAGGTGACAAGGTATCTCCAAAAATCAAATGTAAGAGAGTAGCAATAAAGCATCATAGCCACAAGATTATGTGTTATTCATGTCTCTGCTTAGAGATAGTAGAGGGACCTATGATTGGGAAAATGCATATCCTAAGTTATTCACCAGGAAGCAAAGTTAGCTGATGTTAGAAAGTAGATAAAAGTGGGAAGGCTTTTGCCTTTGTAGTCGGGAATAAGCATAAGGGGCTCACTATAAGCCTAAAGTGACTAAAGCAGTGTACCCCATGAAACCTCAAAGCAGACCCACCAGAACTCCCTTTGGGATAGGGCTCCACACAATGATAAACTGTTGGGAGGAGAAATGTAGAGGCAACAGAACATAGGGATGTTTTGAAAACAAGTCACCATATTTTTAAATACTGTACAAAAACAACAGAAGAGGTTGTTCTGTGTAGTCAGATGAGCTCTCTGAACTAAGTTTCCCTTGGGGAAACTAAATTCTCATAAAAATAAGCAGCAGAAACTACTGAGGCTAAATCCCCATGCAAAGTTATTATAGAAAAAAATACTGAAAAGTAGAATAACATCCCCACAGACAAGGAAAGCGTGCCAGAAGGACATGTTTAAAAAACAGATAAATTGTAATGGATTATTGCAAAACAAACTAAAGGATTAAGACAATTATACCAGACATGAAAGAATAACATAAATAAGAATTAGAAAGCCTAAGAAAAAGATGACGGATTCAGTATTAAAAAATATTAAAAAAGAATATATATATATATATATATATATATATATATATATATGAAAAACATTATTTTAGAAATGAGTAAAATAGAAGGAAAACAAGGGTGAATAAACACAACAAATATCAGAAGCAAAAAAGAACATGAAAGGAAAGGAACATGAAAATCAAGAGGGAGAAAGAGACAAAAGAGGGCTTGAGAGAAAATGGCAAGTATTGAAGACAGGGAAAGAAGATCCAAAATACTGATAATTGGAATATCTGATGAAGGGAAGCAAAGAAACAGAAAAATAACAAGGGTTATAGTTCAAGGATATTTTGATGAAATAAAATAAAATTTTAAATAATACACTGAAATAGTACATTGTATACATGAAAAGAAGAACTAACACCAAGACATACTCTAGTAAAATTATTGGGCATTACAGAAAAAGAAAAAATCTTTTTCACATCTAGGCAAAAATAGCAAGTAACTTACAAGGGAAATAAAAGTGCATTATAACCAGGCTTTCTGACATTAACACTTATTTCAGAAAAAAATGGAGAGTCATACTTAAGATAGTCTAGAAAAGAAAATATGAGCCAAAAATTTTATGTCCAATAAAATTGGCTTTCATATGACACAGAAACTTATCAGTATTCAAGAACTCAGGAAATATTGTTTCCATGAGATTTTACTAAGGAATCTACTGAAAAACACAAGCTGTAGATAAAAAGCAGTGAAAAATGAGTAGTGAGACATTCACATAAATATTTGTGGTGAATATACACATAGTTACTTTCAGAAATAAGACCGAGTTTTAAAAGGAAGAGATTTTAATATTCAGTGGACAAATAATCTGAAAATATAGATATAATTGAACAATAGAAAACATTGGGGAGAAGGGGAGAACCCATGCAAATAAAATTTGAACTGTTTTTAGTAATTAGAATTGGTTGCTGTAATATTAAATTGTTATTCTAAGACTTTGTATGTACAGAATGGATAAACTGAATAAATAATTATGGGATAGTCTAGTTCTACTATGCCTTGCATCTTTGAGAACAGGGATTTTCATAGTAAAGGAGATAAAGATATAATATAGAAGGGATTATGCAAAAATTCTGTAGTTCCTAATTTGAATTGGAAATATCAGCATGCCATTACAAAGTATTTTAATATATATATATAAATTATATAAATATATATATAATTATTTTATATATCATACTAGACAACAAAAAAAGCTGTCAAAGATGATTAGAATGTAAAAACCAACAGCCCCAAAACCCTCACAGCCAATTTGAGGAAACTCAAGATAAAATATCTTGAGTTTTTTAAAAACCACTTTATTGAGATATAATTAACATACAATAATTACGTTTTATTAAGGATAAAAATTGTGATAGATTAAAACCCATCTAATATTTTAAAATCCATGGAATATATTTTTGACAAATCAATTGGTCACTTTCTGAGGATGACAGGGAACTAATTTATAACTTGAAAACTGGGTGAATAAAAAAAGTAATCAAGAGTTTATTCTGTTTTTTCTGTATGAACTGTACAACAGAATAACCAAATGGTGGATAAGGGGAAATTTCTCCTTATAAAATTATTTCCAGCTAATAAATCAAAACTAAATGATAGAGTTTGAAGTCACCATGTTTCAACCTACAAAGCTAGTCACCAATGGCTACTAATAACACAAGAGGAGAGAAATTAGGTATTATGTGCCTCCTATTGTCTTTCAAATGCAATTGAGTTTGTCTCTGGATTCAGCTGCTCATATGCAGCTGCTCATATGCGTATTCAGTCCTGAAATCATGTTGGACTGAAATCATGTTGAACTGCACCATGAGTATGTGATCAGCAAAAGCAGGCTGTGGGAACCTCCACAGGTTAAACTCTTTGGTTCTTCAACACAAAAAATTATAAGAAAAATAAAAGAATGGAGGGGGAAAAGAATGGAGGAAGTTAATAAAGACATAAAAGACAAGTGATGGGCAAGACTACAGGGTGCATAATAAAATCCCAAAGGCATGCAAGGAAGTGATTACAAGGAAAGTCTGGATAGAGCTAATTTTTGGAGGGGATGCTGGGGACTATAATTGGGATGGAACACATGGGGAAGGTTTTCTGGGATATTTGGCAAGGTTCTGCTCAATCTTGGAATCTTAAACATTAATAGTTAGAAAATTACAGGCTAAAATATGAAGGTCTGAAAATTAAGTTTGTGAACTCATCCTAGCAGAAGTGCTACATACCTCATTGCTGAAAATCACTACAGTCACCTTCGAAGTACTCCCTTTGGGAAGCTATGCACTGACACCAGTGCCTAGTCCACCTTGAAAGCAATTTTGGAACTCTTTGTTTTTCTCTGTGATGACCATCAGAGCTGTCGTCAGATTACCCTTGATGTCCTGAATGTCATCAAAATGTCTTCCTTTTAATATTTCCCTTATCTTCAGGTAAAAAAAGAAGTCATCAGGTCAGTAGGGAGGGTGTTCCAATACAGCTATTTGTTCACTGGCTAAAAACTCCTTCACACGCAGTGCCATGTGAGCTTGTGTATTGTTGTGATGCAAGAGCCATGAATTGTTGGCAAAAAGTTCAGGTTTTCTAACTTTTTCACGCAGCCTTTTCAGCACTTCCAAATAGTAAACTTGCTTATCTGTTCACTGGTACAAATTCATAATGAATAATCCCTCTGATATCAAAAAAGCTTAGCAATATCGTTGCAACAAGTTTGCGAACTTAATTGTCATACAGAGATGCCATTAAAAAGCAATGTGGGGCCGACCCGGTGGCTCAGGCAGTTAGAGCTCCATGCTCCTAACGCCGAAGGCTGCCGGTTGGATTCCCACATGGGCCAGTGGGCTCTTAACCACAAAGTTGCCAGTTCGATTCCTCGAGTCCTGCAAGGGATGGCGGGCAGTGTCCCCTGTAACTAAAATTGAACACGGCACCTTGAGCTGAGCTGCCGCTGAGCTCCCAGATGCCTTAGTTGGTTGGAGCGCATTCTCTCCACCACAAGGTTGCCGGTTCGACTCCCACAAGGGATGGTGGGCTGTGCCCCCTGCAACTAGCAATGGCAACTGGACATGGAGCTGAGCTGTGCCCTCCATACCTAAGACTGAAAGGACAACAACTTGAAGCTGAATGGCACCCTCCACAACTAAGATTGGAAGGACAACTTGACTTGGAAAAAAGTCCTGGAGGTACATGTTGTTCCCCAATAAAGTCCTGTTCCCCTTCTTCCAATAAAAAAAAAATCTTTAAAAAAAAGCAATGTGAATGAAAGAGTATTAAGATATAAATGGTGCTAGTTAATTCAATATTCCACATGGGAAAAAATTTGCATCCTAACCACACAGCATATACAAAACTAAATTCCACATTCACTAAATGTGAGAAGTAAAGTTTATAGCTTAGATGAAAATGTATGAGAATATCTTTATGATGTTGAAGTTAGGGAAAGATTTCTCAAATGTTACACAACAGGCACAAACCATAAAAGAAAGATTTTGATACTCTAAAAAATTATACATTAAATATACATTAAAAATTCTATAAAACAAAAGAAAACAAAGTTTAGACTGATGTCACAAACTAGCAAACATTTTGATTGGGTTTTAAGAAAAAACTAATACCCAGATAGTAAAAAAAAATTATGTACATAACTTGGACAAAAAGTTTGTACATGTGTGCAGACATACACAAATATATGCAATATTGTTTGTAGAAACAAAATTAGTAAACTATCTAAATGTCACTACTAAGTGAATGGATATATAAAACTTATTATATTAATATAGTCAAATGTTTAATTATAAAGCAGTTAAAAAGATTAAGACTATATGTATAATACAAGGTCTGACATTGAAGTTCTCCATCTTGTTGCAACAATGTTACTAACCTTCTTTGATATCAGAGGGATTATTCATTATTAATTTGTACCACCTGTACAAACAGTTAACAAAGTTTACCGTTTGGAAATGCTGAAAAGGCTGCGTGAAAAAGTTAGACTACCTGGACTTTCACCAACAATTCATGGTTCTTGCATTACGACAAAACACCAGCTCACAAGGCGCTGCCTGTGAGAGAGTTTTTAGCCAGTAAACAAATAACTGTGTTGGAAAACCCTTCCAACTCACCTGATCTGGCCCCCAATGACTTCTTTCTTTACCTGAAGGTAAAGGAAATATTGAAAGGAAGATATTTTGATGACATTCAGGACATCAAGGGTAATATGATGGCAGCTCTGATGGCCATTCCAGAAAAAGAATTCCAAAACTGCTTTGAACGGTGGACGAGGCACTGGTGTTGGTGCATAGCTTCCCAAGGGGAGTACTTCGAAAGTGACCATAGTGATATTCAGCCATGAGGTGTGCAGCACTTTTTCTAGGAAGAGTTCTCAAATTTAATTGCACATATAGCTTGAAAGCATAAACTTGAGTGAAAAAAAATTTCAAGAACATCATATTTAATATTATACCACTAATGTTTATATAAGTGTATATATACACTTATATATGTTTATATAAGTGTATAACATTACTGTCATAAAAGGAGAAAGCAATACTAACAATTGTCACCTTAGTAAACTTTAATTAAAAAACAAAATTTAAGTAGAAAACATGGACAAAAAAGACAAATAATTTTTGAAATTGTAGTTATAATTAGACAAATGTATAAGAAAGGTTCAACTATCTCTGTAACGCTTTATCTCCTTTCAAAAAAGATCTGGATCAAATGTGGAAAAAATAATATTTAAAAAATCTAGAAGGTGGTTAAATAACTTTTTGATGTATCATTCTTTGTAATTTCCTGTATTTATAAACATCTCATAGTAAACATATATTTGATGAAATCTGTTTAAACATTCTCAACAGAAGCAAATATTTTGTCTATTCAGATGGATCCACACAAACTAGTATTTATTAATGTTTGCTGACCTTAGAAACTATATTGAGTTTGAGGCAAAGAAGACCATGATCTGAGCAGTTTACTTCCAGAGCAAGTAGTTGTCACCACCCTCTGGGCAAGAAAAACCATTATGTATTCAGGAACCACATGTGACTCAACTGCTCATGGTCCTAAAGAAGTATTTCCTATAGAGTGGAAATTTTGCTCTCTGTAGAATCAGTAGTCACAAAAACTTTAAGTTTGAGTTTATTAAAGGGCATTTGGTTGTCTAGGATGATAGTTCTAATTAAGAAATCATTAATTCATTGAACAACAAATATTTACTGGACGTCTACTTTATTTGGTTCTGGAGACATACAATTGAACAGCATGTAAAGCAGATGTATAAGGAAACAATCTTTAGGGCTGTGAATTTTTTATTATTTTAACAGCTGTTATTCAAATTTCTCTCAGGGAATGAATTGCATTTGTCAAAGTACTGTAAGTTACTTTAAGCAGAAGATATCCTAACAAAAAATAAACAAACAATTTCTTCTGCATGAGAAAATATGAATTCCTCCTTAAAAGTGGGGGATGGAGAATCAGGTTTGAGAACAGAGGACTAAGCACAGAAAGGGGAGGAAAGGAACATCAACAATACAGCAAAAGGCTAGATCCTGTGAAGAATGAGGGGATCATAAGTAGCTCTTTGGAATCTAAAATGAATTTTAAGAATGGGAATGAATATTACAAAATTGTCATTTGTTTTTCAGAATAGCATAATGTAGTCCCTCACTGTGATGCTCATATATTCAGTAAGTTGTTATAAAGACAAATGCTATAAGGGAAGGACATTTTTGTAAAAATTAGAGATACATGCTAGGTTCCTGTTTGGGTCTGAGCTGTCAGGAACAGAGACAACAGAGACAACATACAGTAGCTGAATCCCACAGGCTGAATGGACTGTGAACATGAAGTTTTCCCAGGGAATGCATAGAAATGTTAGGGAAAGGTCTGGGATTCCCATTGTCTGAAAAACTGGAGTATGAGCCAATGTTATCTAAATCTCAAGAGGGCAGTAGATTCCAGCTTGAGTGCAATAATGAAAGAATATGATACATGTTTGCTGGAAGAGGAAATATCTAAGTCCCTGTGGGAGTGATGAAGATTTCATAAGGGATGTAATAGCTGATCTGGGTATTAAAGCATGCATATGTGTGTGCTGGACTCACAAGTTGAGAAAGAGCAGAGGGAACAGGATAGGCAAAATCACAAGACAATAAATAGTGCAGTGTTTAAGAACACAGACTCTTGGATTGATTGCTTGGTTTAAATTATAGTTCTGCCACTTACTAGTTTATCACCATGACTGTTACTTACCTTCTTAGTACCCCAATTGCTTTTTCTATAAAATGGGGATAGTAATAGCATCTACCCTCTAAGAGTTGCTTATTATGATTAAATGAATCACCAGCATACAATGAACTTTCAATCTATTGGCTGTTGTTATTATATTCAGGGAAAGTTAATTAGCTTAGCATGACCCGCACGGGGTGCCTAGTAGTGAATATTGAAAGCAGGTTGTAAAGGCCTTATCCATCAGACTAATGGAAGACTTTCCTCTGTTGGTGATATGGAGTACCACAGGTTTTAAAGTGTGTTTTAAAATTGAATGGTCTGACCACCCACCATCAAAGAGTTGTGATTTAGAAAGGTGGCTTTTGTGGTTCCGTGGGCTAGGACTGGAAGTGAGAATGAAGGCAAGGAAAATAGTTGGGAGGTTCTGCATTGATCTATATTGATTACTGCAAGGGAAGAGACAAGTTCGTCACCTAGGCCAGTGCTAGAGCAGATGAAGGAAACTGTGCTTAAAATTGACAATTTCCCGTGGACCTTCATCCCAGTCTCAGAATTCACAATGCTCTAGACCAGAACTCTCCAGTAGAAATATAATGCAAGCTACAAAGGCAAGCCACATGTGTAATTTAAAATGTTCTGATAACCACATTAAAAAAGTAAAAAGTAGGTGACATTACTTTTAAAAATTACTTAATCCAACATATCGAAAATATCATTTCAACCTGTAATTAAAATAAAAATTTATTAATAAGATATTTTACATTTTTCTTTTCATAGTAAGCCTTTAAAATCAGGTGTACATTTTATAGTTACATTACCTATCAATTTAGTCTAGTCACATTTCAAGTGCTCAATAGTCATATGTTGGTAGTAGCTACTGGATTAAGCAGGATTTATAAATCTTTCTGCCATCTCTATTATCTTTCAGCTTAAAAACTCTCCAGACAGTTCCAGAAAAATCTGTCTTCTTTTTCTGGAAAGAGATGCAAGGAGATATTTCATCATTTATGTGATCCTTTAAACTGGCGATAGGCAGATTGGGCTAACTCTGAGGGCACTAATGTGTGAGCTAAAAATCTTTGTTATTTTCAAGTGGTCTGATGTCCTAAAGACTGTTAGTGGCTGGAATTTCTGAGAATTTGTCTTATTTCCTGCAAACTAGCAGGACTTTTGTGTGTTGTATCCTAACTCTACAGTAACTTAGAGGTTCTAGGTTTACCTCATAAAGATAGAATTAGCTTTTATGGAGACTAAAATGTGACCTGAAATGTTTAGACTAGCAAGGGTAGTGGTAAGATTTATTTTTATGTTGAATCATTTATTTATTAAAAATATATTGAGTGCCTACTATGTCTCAGGCACTATACTGGGATTTGGGGACACAGTGCTGAACCTGAGGCATGATTCCTTTTCTCATGGAGCTTCTGTCTCATTGGTAAACATTGGAACCGGTCACCTGGTCCTGCAGGAAGGGGAATGGACTTCATGTCTCAGGAAGGGTTCTATTCATTTGGCTAGTCCAGATGTTTGTCCTTGTCTGGAGAATTATTTGAGTTGCAGGTGACAGAATTGTGGCAAACAAGTACCCTGGCCAGTTGAGGTGGCTGACATTCTCCAAAACTCCCCTGCACTGCGTTGAATGGTGTTCCCCCAAATATATGTCCATATCATAACCCCTAGGACCTGTGACTGTGATCTTATTGGGAAAGAGGACTTTTGCAGATGTAATTAAGTTAGGACTCTCAAGATGATATCATCCTGGATTATCTTGATGTAACCTAAATCCCATGACGAGAGTCCTTATAAGGAATAGAAGAAGTGAAGACACAGGTTAATAAGAGGAAGCCATGTAAAGATACAGCCAGAGACTGGAGTGATGCATGTATAAGCCAAGGAACATGAGGGTGGCTGGCACCCACCAGAAGCTAGGAGAAAGGTAGGCAATAGATTTTCCCACAGAGCCTTCAGAAGGAGCCAAACCTGTGCTGACACCTTTGTCTTAGACTTCTGGCCTTCAGAACTATGAGAAAATACATTTTCCTTTTTGTCTGTTTTAAACCACCCAATATGTGGTAATTTGTTATAGCAGCCACAGGGAACAAATATATCTCTCTTTCCTTTAGATTTTGAGCTTTGTAGGGAGAAGCTCATCATCTTCGCCAAACATTTATCAAGCTCTCACTGGGTTCCTGGTACTAATTAAGGTACTTAGATAAATCCACCAAGTAGCTAAGTGTCCCAGCTCACCAGTCAGTCAACTTCATTTTGTTTAAACCTCAATGGGCTCTGTTTTCTCGCAATTTGCTAACTTTTTGATGTCGAAACAGGGACCCTCACATTAAAAACCTTGGGGAAACCATGGCCAATAAAATGAAATACAAATACTAATACCATAGCGGACAATGCCTTTTTGTAGGGTGTATGTCCTACTTTTCCTTTCTGGAGTCATCTCCCAATATTGCTCCATAAGAAATCTTTGCTTCAGTTCAAATGGACTTCTCACAACTCTTGAACACAGCTCAGCATTGGAGCCCATCTGCCTTCAACTCTATTCTCTCTGCCTACTCAACCTTCCCTTCTCATGTCAAATATTATCTGCTCTGAGCAGTCTTTGATTTATCCTGAGCTCTGAAGAATTGGATTTGACACCTGCTCAATGTCTTTACCCCACTGGATTTCAGTGTGATCACTTACAAGCTTGTCTTCCCTTCCAAATCGTGAACTCTTCAAGGATAGTACCTGGGTTCACTTATCTTTGTTTCTTCAGAGCCTGAAGATAGTTAGCACTCAACAATATTTATAGAATCACTGCATGACCAAATAAATGATCCTCAAATATGAACTTATAAAAGCAGAACTGGAACAAAGTGGTGTACAAAAGAGTGACATATTTATAATTGGGCCATTTTATTAAATGCAAATGTAAGAAGCACTTAATATTAAATGCACTAAACATTAAATTGAACAATAAAGAGGCTAGAACCAATTTTTCCATGGATTCTGGGACTTCCAAAGTTGTCAGACTGATATTAAGGCATTAAGGCCAAGAGCAGAGCCTCTCTCATCCTGAGAGCTTCCCTTTTCCAGTCAGTCATCTTCTCTGGGCACATTCCTTTCTCACCGTCTATGAGATTCCACCAGCACTGCCAGCCAGAGCAGAAATTGCCAGTGCTTGATTTGGATCCTATGCTGCTTTCATCTTCTTTCTGGAAGGGAATGAGATCCTCTTGTCTCATCAGTCATTTGCTCCCTGTCAAGAGGCCCGCGGCAGAAGCCTGTGTGGCTCAGGTGGCTGAGAGAATAGTCCCAGTGGGGCGGAGGCCTTTTGGAGTCAACAGAGGGCCCCACAGTCAGCAGGTGCTTAGCAGCCCCAGCAGAAAGGAAACAACCTAGACGCCTTCCCCTAAGAAGTGGTTTTGCCAGAAGTAGGATGAATAGGCCGGAAACCATCCCGCCAGTGAACCTCGTCCTGTCAGCTTCAAGCTGAACAAAATAAATATGCTTTATCTGCAAGTGAGATTGGCTTCTGTAGGTCTATGCATCATGTAAAGACAGAGCTACTCCCTCCAAGGAACATCATCTTCTCCCTTCTCTCAGTGCCCTGCCAGCAGCCTTCCTGCTGGCAGTCAAACAAGTTAAGAAAGGCAGAGGGGTAAGGCAGATGCTGCCTCTCTTCCCTATTTTGTCCAGCCTGGCTCCAGAGGGGCAATAGCTTTAGCCTCTTTCTCTGGCATTGATTTTGTTACTCATGCTCTCACTCATCCTCATTCTTAACTGCAGAAGCATAGGGCCGACTCATGTCTAACTAACTCATGTCTTTCCTACATTATCTAAGCAACAATAAAAAAACAGGCTTTGGAGGAACCAGGGGTGGTTCCAAAAAATTGCAAGAGAGTCAAAAGGGCATAAAAAAAACAAATGAAAAATGGAGAAATATGGAAAGAAGGGGAAAAAAAATTGACCCAAAGGCCACCCACCCCTGCCCAAAGACAATTAATTATCAAAGAGTATGGTAGGATTTAATGTTTTTGCCATGCATATTTTACCCCTTTACTTTATTTTAAAATTGGTTAGCTTCATACTGTCCATGCAATTTTCAATTTTTTAAACTTAAATTGTAAAAGAAGAATTTCTTATTTTATATATACTTATTAAGTTATTTTTTTTCAGTTACAGTTGACATTCAGTATTACTTTATATTAGTTTCAGGTGTATGGCATCGTGGTTAGATGTCTACATCATTTATGCAGTGATTCCTCAATTAGTCTAGTACCCACCTGGACTATACATAGTTGTTGCAACATTATTGACTATATTCTCGATTTTGTTAATCTTTTCAAAGAACCAGATCTTTGTCACATTAATTTTTTCTATTGTCTTTTTGTTCTCTATTTCATTTAGTTCTGCTCTGATTTTTGTTATTTTCTTCTTTCTTCTTTCTTCTGCTGACCTTGGGTTTCGCTTGTTCTTCTTTTTCTAGTTTTTTAAGGTGTAACATGAGGTTATTTATTTGGGATTTTTCTTGTTTCTTGAGATAGGCCTGTAATGATGTAAATTTTCCTCTTAAAACTGCTTTCGCGGCATCCCAAAAATTTTGGTAGGATGTATTTTAATTGTCATTTGTTTCTATGTATCTTTTGAGCTCTCCTCTAATTTCTTCTTTGACCCAGTCGTGCTTTAAAAGTATGTTGTTTAATCTCCATGTCTTTGTGTTTTTTCCTGCTTTCTTTTTGCAGTTGATATCCAATTTCAAAGCTTTCTGATCAGAGAATATGCTTGGTATGATTTCAATCTTCTTAAATTTGCTGAGGCTGATTTTTTTGTCCCAATATATGGTCTATCCTTGAGAATGTTCCATGTACACTAGAAAAGAGTGTATAGTCTGATGTTTTAGAATGAAGTGCTCTATATATGTCAATTATGTCCAATTCATCTAATGTGTCATTTAGGGCTGCGATTTCGTTATTTATCTTCTGTTTGGATGATCTATCCATAGCTGTCAATGATGTATTTAAGTCCCCTAGTATAATTGTGTTTTGGTCAATTTCTCCCTTTAGTTCTGTTAGTAATTGCTTGTTATATTTCGGTGCTCCCTGATTGGGGGCATAAATATTGATGACTGTTATGTCTTCTTGTTGTATAGTCCCCTTTACCATTATGAAATGTCCATTTTTGTCTCTTGTTATCTTTTTCACCCTGAAGTCTGTTTCATCGGAAATCATTATGGCTACACATGATTTTCTCTGGGTACCATTTGCTTGGAGTGTCAATTTCCAACCTTTCACTTTGAATCTATGCTTGTCCTTGTAGCTGAGATGTGTCTCTTGTAGACAGCATATGGTTGGGTTTAGTTTTTTGATCCAATCTGCTACTGTGTGTCTCTTTATTGGTGAGTTCAGTCCATTTACATTTAGGGTGATTATTGATATGTGAGGATTTCCTGTCATTCTGTCTTTAGTTTTCTGGTAAGGCTGTGTCTCCATTGTTTCTTTGCCTTTTTGTTGTTGTCTGTTATTTCTGTGTGGTGGTATTCTATGATGTTTCCCTCTGTTTCTTCTTTTATTACAGTATATATTTCAGATTTGGATGTTTTTTGATTGGTTACCCTTGAGTTTATGTAAAAGAAAGTTTGATATTTAGAGTATTCCAGTTTCTTCAGTACGCTTACTTTCTCTATTCCCATATTCCAGTTCAGGCCTTTACGCTCCCCCTTTTAATGTTTCGGTTGCCACAAGTTGTCCCTGTTGATGGTGGTCTAATAGCCTCCTTTAGTATTTCTTGTAGTGCAGGTCGTGTATTAGAAAATTCCCTCAGCTTCTGGATGTCTGGAAAGGGCTTTATTCCTCCTTCATATCTAAAGGATATCTTTGCTAAATATATTATTCTTGGCTCATAATTTCTCTCTTTCAATAGTTTGAATATTTGGTTCCATTCCCTCCTAGCTTGTAGAGTTTCTGCTGAAAAATCTGATGATAATCTAATGGGCTTTCCTTTGTAAGTTACGGTCTTCTTTTCCCTGGCTGCCTTGAGGATTCTTTCTTTGTCATTGATTTTAGACAGCTTCAATACAATGTGCCTTGGTGAAGGCCTGTTGGGATTGAGGTAATTAGGTGTTCTATTTGCTTCTTGGATTCGAGGATCCAGTTCTTTCCACAAGTTTGGGAAGTTCTCATCGACGATTTGTTTGAATATATTCTCTGTTCCCTTCCCTCTTTCTTCTCCTTCTGGTATGCCCATTATTCGTATATTGCTCTTTCTGATGGAGTCAGAAAGTTCTTGTAGAGTTCTTTCATTTCTTTTAAGTCTCAAGTCTCTTTCTTCTTCCCTCTGTGTAAATTCCAGGTTCCTATCTTCGATGTCACTGATTCTTTCCTCTATTTGGTCAACTCTACTACCTAAACTGGATATTTTATTGTTAATTTCTTCTATTGAGTTCTTAATCTCCAGAAATTCTATTTGGTTCTTTTTCAAGATTTCAATCTCTTTTGTAAAATGCTCATGGTGTTCTTTGATTGTGTTTCTGAGTTCATTAAACTGCCTTTCTGTGTTTTCTTGCATCTCGTTCAGTTTTTTCAGAATTGTAATCTTGAATTCTCTGTCATTTAAATCACAAATGTCCATATCTCTAAGTTTCTTTTCTAGAGACTTTTCACTTTCTTTCTGAGCTATCTTGTTGCCTTGGTTATTCATGGCAATCACTGATTTACTATTTCTCTTCCTAGACATCTACAGGAGTGGCTTCTGCAACAGGTTAATAGGTACGTGAAGAGCTTTTGGAGTTCCAAGGCTCTTTCTGCACCAGATTCAGAGCCCGTATGTTTCAGCAGTTCTGTTTACTCCTGCAGGGATCCACCCAGATAGTTGGGGCCAGAGGCTAGGTGAGTTGTGAGAGGTGGCCCAGAGCAATGGTGGCGACCACCACCACAGCCAGTCCTGCTTCCACAGCTCCCTCCCCTTTGCCGGAACTAGTTGAGCTGCGAATCTGTGTCTGCGGTCCACAGTTCTCAGAGCAGCAACTATTCTGTCCTTTGATCTGACACTGCTACTTTATCGCTTCTAGCACCGGGCAGGTGGGGGCGGGGTGAGCTCTGGGAGGGTTGGCTAGTCTCCGTGCCTAAGGCTTCCATTCTCCGCTCGGCAGTGAGGGCTTAAACCACGGATTTCAGCCTTCTTCCCTCAGTCTTTGCTGCCGGGAGCGTTGGGTTCAGCTGTGCTATATGCTGCCCCCTCAGCCCTGTGGGCCGTAAGCGGAGCCCTAGCAGTCCGAGTCCTTGCCTCTCCCGCAGCTGCGGAAGATCCTGGAGCAGCGGGCTCCGAGCACTGAGCTAGGTCTGTGTCCTGTGCCCGCGCGGCTCCGTCTCTGCATTTCTCCTCTCCCTCCTCCCCGGCTCCCGCAATTCACCCACCTGGAGGTGAATTCAGTAGTGGGCCTCTTCTTCTTGCCTGTCTGCTGTGCAAGGAGTCCTTTGTGGAGTTATTGTTGTCCGATTCGTTGTAAATTCCAGGGAAGCGTTACAGAGGCTCACCTCATGCCGCCATTTTTTTTTCAATCTTGACTATATTCTCTATGCTGTGCTTTACATCTTCATTACTATTTTGTAAGTACCAATTACTTTTAATAAAGCTTTTAGTTTACTTTTGCTGTCTCAATAGCTCTATTTTTCAAAAGTAATAAACAGACATATATGTTATACAAACAGTGGAGACTGGCAAAACAAAAAAAAATCTGAGTTGTAATCGAATGAAATTCACAATAAATTTAAGAAGGCACATGTAAACATTGTATAGAGAGCTCCTTTTCTAGAGTCAAACCAAGTATTTCTAGAGTTAACCTGGACCCAAAGCAGTAGGATTGTAAAATGGGAGGAAAAAGAAAAAAATGTGTTTCCTGGTTTATCTCTCTCCCAAAGAAGGAAGGAATCTACCACTGTTCTCTTCTACCATCAGTCCAAGTAGCCCCCAAGGATCCAAACTACTGTTCACTTCTGATCTCTGAGGGTGAATGAGATGGTCAAAGATGGTGATAAGTTCTCACCTGGAAGCAGAGTCACCTTAAACTTTCTGGAGCAGAGACCTGGTTTTCTTTTCTCTTCTTCCAGGAGATATCTACTCTCTTCAGTTGGAATGGTGTGGAATCATAAGCACTTCCCTCCACATAACAGGTTGAGGGGCAAGAGGAAAGGAACTTCTGGTTGCTCAAAGTGATTTTCTTCACAGCTCCTTGCAATGCTATGAAAAAATCTTCATTCAGGTAAACCCCTCTGAAAAGATTAATGGGTGCACATAAGTTATTCAGTAATGTAGAAGCCATTTTAGCCATGCATGGCAAATATAAAAACATCGATAATAGAGGATTTAGTTAAACAGTAGGCAAAGCCTTTAGGGTATGATTTGGAAGAAGCTGGAAATGTCTGGTTAATATTAATACATTACATCACGTAAAATCTCTTTTATTGTTGACTCTGGCAATCGAGAAACAAAGCTGTTAAAATTCCTTTTGTTTCATTTTGGAAATGTAAACTTTATTCCATATCCCTATTTAGTTCTATCTGGTTTATCTAAGAAAGAGTGAGGAAAAAGAGGAGTTATAAATAGATAATTCAAGTACTTATAAAAACAAAAGTGGCAAGTGACTAAGTTTCCAGACATGACACCTAACTGGAGAAACTATGTTATTTTGTGGTAGAGGATATTTAATGTATAGAAATGACTTCATCAAGAGGAAATAAGATTGGAACAAAAGTTCAAAACAGGTTTATTTCAATATAATATTCAAAAATATGCAACAGTATAGAGATGTACTGCTATATAAAAATAATATGTAATTAAACTAAAGATATTTGGGTGACTTTTAAGTATATGTATATGTACATATATGTATATACTTACAAGAAGTGGAGTACAGCATTAGGAATAGAGACAGTGGAAATGTAATATCTTGGTGTGAAGTCAGAGGTATAGTGGATGGGGGTAGGGCGGCCAACACAGTGTGAGGGATATAAAAGATAAACGTCTTAGTATTACTTTGTCTTGTGCACCTGAAACTAATAAAAAAAATGGTACTGCTTAGGGTAATATGGCCATTTTAACTATGTTGATTCTTCCAGTCCATGAGCATGGAATGTCTTTCCATTTCTTTGTGTCTTCTTCAATTTCTTTCAAAAATGTCTTATAGTTTTCAGCATATAGGTCCTTCACATCCTTGGTTAAGTTTATTCCTAGGTATTTTGTTCTTCTTGCTGCAATTGCAAAAAAAAATAGTTTTTTGTATTTCTTTTTCTGAGATTTCATTGTTAGTATATAAGCATGCAATGGACTTTTTTACATTGATTTTGTAGCCAGAAACTTTAATGTATTCCTTGATTGTTTCTAATAGCTTTTTGGTGGAGTCTTCAAGAATATCTGTATATATAGCATCATGTCATCTGCAAAGAGTGATAATTTAACTTCCTCATTCCCAATTTGGATGCCTTTTATTTCTTTCTCTTGCCTGATTGTTCTGGCAAGGACTTCCAACACTATGTTGATAAGCAGAGGTGATAGGGGACAGCCCTGTCATGTTCCTGAACATAGAGCAAAGGGCTTCAGTTTTTCACCATTAATTATGAGATTAGCTGAGGGCTTGTCATATATGGCCTTTATTATGTTAAGGTCTTTTCCTTCTATATCTATTTTATTAAGTGTTTTAATCATAAATGGATGTTTGTATCTTGTCAAATGCTTTTTCTGCATCAACTGATATAATCATATGATTTTTGTCATTATTTTGTTTATGTGATGTATCACATTGATGGATTTGTGGATGTTGAACCATCTTGTGCCCCAGGAATGAACCCATTTGGTCGTGGTGAATAATCTTTTTAATGCATTGTTTCATTCGATTTGCCAAAATTTTGTTTAGGATTTTTGCATCTGTATTCATCAGAAATATTGGTCTGTAGTTTTTTTTGTGTGTGTTGTCCTTACCAGGTTTTGATATCAGATTAATGTTGGCCTCATAAAATGAGTTAGGGAGTATTGTCTTTTCTTCAATTTTTTGGAAGAGTTTGAGCAGGGTTTGTATTAGATCCTCTTTGAAGGTTTGGTAGAAATCACTAGTGAAGCCATCTGCTCCTAGACTTTTGCTTTTGGGAAGGTTTTGGATGACTGATTCAATTTCTTTACTGGTGATCGGTCAGTGTCGATTTTCCAGTTTTTCATGGTTCAGCCTTGGAAGGCTATATGTTTGTAAGAACTTGTCCATTTCTTCTAGGTTATTGAATTTGGTGGCATATAGTCTTTCAAGTCTGACTTATTTCATAATATTCTTGGATGATCCTTTGTATTTCTCTGGTGATAAATTCCCCGTTTTAATTTCTGATTTTATTAATTAGTGTCTTCTCTCTTTTTATCTTAATGACTCTAGCCAAGCATTTGTCAATTTTGTTAATCTTTTCAAAGAAACAGCTCTTTGTCACATTAATTTTTTCTATTGCCTTTTTGTTATCTATTTCAGTTAGTTCCACTCTGATTTTTGTTATTTCCTTTTCTCTACTGACCTTGGGTTTCACTTGTTCTTCTTTTTCTAGTTCTTTAAGGTGTAACATGAGGTTATTTATTTGGGATTTTTCTTGTTTCTCGAGAGAGGCCTGTAATGATATAAATTTGCCTCTTAAAACTGCTTTCGTTACATCCCCCAAATTTTGGTAATTGGGATTTTCATTGTCGTTTGTTTCTAATTGTCTTTTGATCTCTCCTCTAATTTCTTCTTTGACATGGTGGTTCTTTAAAAGTATGTTGTTTAATCTCCACGTATTTGTGTTTTTTCCTGCTTTCCTTTTGCAGTTGATATCAAATTTCAAAGCCTTGTGAACAGAGAATATGTTTGGTATGATTGCAATCTTCTTAAATTTGCTGAGGCTGATTTTATGTCCCAATATATGGTCTATCCTTGAGAATGTTCCGTGTACACTAGAAAAAAATGTATAGTCTAATGTTTTAGGATGAAATGCTCTATATATGTCAATTATGTCCATTTCATCTAATGTGTCAATTAGGGCTGCTATTTTGTTATTTATTTTCTGTTTGGATCATATATCCATAGCTGTCAATGATGTATTTAAGTCCCCTAGTATAATTGTGTTTTGGCCAATTTCTCCCTTTAGCTCTGTGAGTAGTTTCTTGGTATATTATGGTGTTCTCTGATTGGAGGCATAAATATTGATGACTGTTGTGTGTTCTTGTTGTATAGTCTCCTTTATTATTATGAAATGTCCATTTTGTCTCTTGTTATCTATTTCACCCAGAAGTCTGTTTCATCTGATATCATTATGTCTACACCTGATTTTCTCTGGGTACCATTTGCTTGGAGTGTCAATTTCACCCTTTCACTTTGAGTCTGTGCTTGTCCTTGTAGCTGAGATGTGTCTCTTGGAGACAGCATATGGTTGGGTTTAGTTTTTTGATCCAATCTGCCACTTTGTGCCTTCCTATTGGTGTGTTCGGTCCATTTACATTTAGGGAGATTATTGATATGTGAGGATTTCCTGTCATTGTATCTTTAGTTTTTCTGGTACGGCTGTGTCTCTATTGTTTCTTTGACTTTTTGTTGTTGTCTATTATTTCTGTGTGGTGGTATTCTATGATGTTTCCCTCTGTTTCTTCTTTTATTACAGTACATATTTCAGTTCTGGATTTTTTTGAGTGGTTACCCTTAATTTTATGTAAAAGAAAGTTTGATATTTAGAGTATTCCATTTTCTTCGACACGCTTACTTTCTCCATTCCCATATTCTGATTCAGGCCTTTACTCTCCCCCTTTTTATGTTTTAGTTGCCAGAAATTGTCCCTGTTGATGGTGGTCTAATAGCCTCCTTTAGTATTTCTTATACTGCAGGTCATGTATTAGAAAATTCACTCAGGTTCTCTATGTCTGGAAAGGTCTTTATTCCTCCTTCATATCTAAAATATATCTTTCTGGATACATATTCTTGGCTCATAATCTCTCTCTTTCAATAGTTTGAACATTTGGTTCGACCCCCTCCTGGCCTATAGAGTTTCTGCTGAAAAATCTGATGTTAATTTAATGGGCTTTCCTTTGTAGTTTACCGTCTTCTTTTCCCTGGCTGCCTTGAGGATTCTTTCTTTGTCGTTGATTTTAGACAGCTTCAATACAATGTGCCTTGGAGAAGGCCTGTTGGTATTGAGGTAGTTAGGTGTTCTATTTGCTTCTTGGATTCGAGGATCCAGTTCTGTCCACAAGTTTGGGAAGTTCTCAACAACAATTTGTTTGAATATATTCTCTGTTTTCTTCTGTCTTTCTTCTCCTTCTGGTATGCCCATTATTTGTATATTGCTCTTTCTGATGGAGTCAGAAAGTTCTTGTAGAGTTCTTTCATTTTTTTTAAGTCTCAAGTCTCTTGGTTCTTCCATCTGTGTCATTTCCAGGTTTCTATCTTTGATGTCACTGATTTTTTCCTCCATCTGGTCAACTCTATTACCTAAGCTGGTTATTTCATTCTTAATTTCTTTTATTTAGTTCTTAATCTCCAGAAACTCTATTTGGTTCTTTTTTAAAATTTCAATCTCTTTTGTAAAATGTGCATGTTGTTCTTTGATTGTGTTTCTGAGTTCATTAAACTGCTTGTCTGTGTTTTCCTGTGTCTCGTTGAGTTTTTTTCAGAACTGCAATCTTGAAGTCTCTGTCATTTAAGTCATACATTTCCATATGTGTACGTTCATTTTCTGGAGACTTTTCACTTTCTTTGTGCTCTGTCTTGTTGCCTTGGTTATTCATGGCAATCACTGATTTATCATTGCCCTTCCTAGACATCTACAGTAGTGGTTTCTGCCATAGGTTAATAGGAAGAGTTCTTTCTATTGTTCTCCAGTACTTGTTGCCTGTCTGCTGTGCAGGGAGTCCTTTGTTGGAGTTATTGTTATTTGATAGGTTGTAAATTCCAGGGTATCAGCCGTCACCAAAATGGCGGCATGAGGTGAGACTCTAAATGTCCTTTGGAACTTACAACTAATCGAGCAACTATAATTCCACAAAACACTCCCTACAGAGCATGCAGGGAAGACAAAGAGGCCCACTATTGAATTCACCTAAAGGTGGGAGAAACGCGCGAGCAGGAAAGGAGGGAACAGAGAAGTGTGGAAACAGGGCTGCGAGGCCTCAGGGCGCCGACGTAGCTCAATGCTCCGAGCTGGCTGCATCCCTGAACTACTGCTGCTGCAGGAGAGGGACAAACTCGGACTGCTAGGGCTCCGCTTATGGCCCACAGGGCTGAGGGGGTAGCACATAACACGGCTGAACCCAACATTCACGGCAGAGACCTCAGAGAAAAGACTGAGGGTAGAAGGCTGAAAATGGTGGTTTAAGCCCTCACTGCCAAGCACAGAACCGAAGCCTTAGGCACTGAGACTGCCTGCCCCGTCCATACCCTCCAAGAGCTCACCCTGCCCCAACCTGCCTGGTGCTAGAAGCGTAACAGTAGCAGTGTCAGATCAAAAGAACAGAATATTTGCTGTTCTGAAAACTGTGGATCACAGACATAGATTCACAGTCCAACTAGTTCTGGCAAAGGGGAGGGAGCAGTGGAAGTGGGACTGGCTGTAGTGGTGGTCACCGCCATTGCTCTGGGCCACCTTTCATAATTCACCCCACCCCTGGCCCCATCTATCTGGGAGGATCCCTGCAGGAGTAAACTTATCTGCTGAAACATAGGGGCTCTGAGTCTGGTGCAGTAAGAGCTTTGGAACTTCAAAATGTCTCTGCATTTCCACAGGGACATTGCACCCTATGACACAGGCGACCTGTTAACAGAGGACAAGCCCATATCCCAGGGAATCCCCCCATTGTGTGAGAAGCTGGAATATAGCAGAGAAAACATAGCACTACTGTATGAGAGAGGGGAAAAAAAGGCTGAAATCGGAGAGAAAATAAAACATTCTACCAATAAGTACTGGAAAACAAAAAAAAGACCCCTTCCTATCAACCTATCAGTGGCAGAAGCCACTCCTGTAGATGTCTAGGAAGGGAAATAATAAATCAGTAATTGCCATGAATAACCAAGGCAACAAGACAGCTCAGAAGAAAGTGAAAAGTCTCCAGAAAAGGATCTTAAAGATATGGAAACATGTGATTTAAGTGACAGAGAATTCAAGATTGCAGTTATGAAAAATCTCAATGAGTTGCATGAAAACACAGAAAGGCAATATAATGACCTCAGAAACGCAATCAAAGAACATCATGAGCATTTTACGAAAGAGATTGAAATTTAAAAAAGAACCAAATGGAATATCTGGAGATTCAGAACTCAATAGAAGAAATTAAGAATGAAATAGCCAACTTCGGAAGTAGAGTTGACCAGATGGAGGAAAGAATCAGTGACATCGAAGATAGAAAAGTGGAAATTACACAGATGGAAGAAGCAAGAGACTTGAGACTTAAAAGAAATGAAAGAACTCTACAAGAACTTTCTGATTCATTCGGAAAGAGCAATATAAGAATAATGGGTGTACCAGAAGGAGAAAAAAGAGAGAAGGGAACAGAGAATATATTCAAACAAAACATTGATGAGAACTTCCAAACTTGTGGACAGAACTGGGTCCTCAAATCCAAGAAGCAAAGAAATCATCTAATTACCTCAATACCAACAGGCCTTCTTCAATGCACCTTGTATCTCTGATCACAAGGCTTTGAAATTTCATATCAACTCCAGAAAGAAAGCGGGAAAAAACACAAATACATGGAGATTAAACAACATACTTTTTAATTAATTAATTAATTAATTCATTCATTCATTCATTCATTTTTTATTAGTTTCAGGTGTACAACACAAGGTAATACTTAGACGTTCATCATTTATATCCCTCACAGTTTGAACCCCCCTCCCCTCATCCATTATCCCTCCGACCTCACTCCAAGGCATCACATTATATATATAAAATTATAGTTGGCATTCATTAATGTTTAGCTTCTGGTGTACAATGCCATGATCAGGCATCCACATTATCTCTGAGGTGGTCTCCCAATAAACAACATACTTTTAAAGAACGACTGGGTCAAAGAAGAAATTAGAGGAGAGATCAAAAGATACACCAAAGCAAATGACAATGAAAATACATCCTACCAAAATTTTTGTGATGCAGCGAAAGCAGTTTTAAGAGGGAAACTTATATAATTACAGGCCTACCTCAAGAAACAAGAAGAATCCCAAATAAATAACCTCATGTTACACATTAAAGAACTAGAAAAAGAAGAACAAGTGAAACGCAAGTTCAGCAGAAGAAAGCAAATAACAAAAATCAAAGCAGAACTAAATGAAATAGAGAGCAAAAAGACAATAGAAAAAATTAATGTGAAAAAAGAGCCGGTTCTTTGCAAACATTAACAAAATTGACAAACCCTGAGGTAGAGTGACCAAGATAAAAAGAGAGATGACACTAATTAACAAAATGAGAAATGAAAAATGGGAAGTTATCACGGACACCACAGAAATACAAAGGATCATGCAAGAATACTATGAAGGACTATATGCCACCAAATTCAATAACCTAGAAAAAATGGACAAGTTCTTAGAAACATATATCCTTCCTAGGCTCAAAGATGAAGAACTGGAAAATATAAACAGACAGATCACCAGTAACGAAATGGAATCAGTCATTCAAAACCTTCCCAAAAGCAACAGTCCGGGACCAGATGGCTTCACTAGTGAATTCTACCAAACCTTCAAAGTGGATCTAATACCAATCTTGCTCAAGCTCTTCCGATAAAATGAAGAAGAGACAATACTCCCTAACTCATTTTGTGAGGCCAACATTACCTTGATATCAAAACGTGGTAAGAACAACACAAAAAAGAAATCCACTGACCAATATCTCTGATGTATATAGATACAAAATCCCAAACAAAAATCTAGCAAATAGAATATAACAATGCATTAGAAATATTATTCACCACGACCAAGTGGGGTTCACCCCTGGGGCACAAGGATGGTTCAACATCTGCAAATCCATCAATGTGATAGATCACATAAAGAAAATAAAGGTCAAAAAAATATGATTATATCAATTGATGCAGAAAAATCATTTGACAAGATACGACATCCATTTATGATTAAAACACTTAACAAAATAGGTATAGAAGTAAAATACCTTAACATAATAAAGGCCATCTATGACAAGCCCTCAGCTAATCTCATAATTAATGGTGAAAAACTGAAGCCCTTTGCTCTATGTTCAGGAACATGACAGGGCTGTCCCCTATCATCTCTCCTTTTCAACATAGTGTTGGAAGTCCTTGCCAGAGCAATCAGGCAAGAGAAAAAAATAAAAGGCTTCCAAACTGGGAATGAAAAAGTTAAATTATCACTCTTTGCAGATGACATGATGCTATATGTATAGATATTCTTTAAGACTCCACCAAAAAGCTATTAGAAACAATCAATGAATACAGTAAAGTTGCTGGCTACAAAATCAATGTACAAAAGTCCATTGCATTCCTATATACTAACAATGAAATCTCTGAAAAAGAAATACAAAAAACAATTTCTTTTGTATTTTCAGCAAAAAGAATAAAATACCTAGGAATAAACCTAACCAAGGATGTGAAGGAACTATATGCTGAAAACTATAAGACATTTTTGAAAGAAATTGAAGAAGACACAAAGAAATGGAAAGACAATCTATGCTCATGGATTGGAAGAATCAACATAGTTAAAATGGCCATATTATCGAAAACAACATACAGATTCAATGCAATCCCCATGAAAATCCCAATGGCATTTTTAAAAGAAATAGAACAAAAAATCATCAGATTTCTTTGGAACCACAAAAGACCCCATATAGCCAAAGCAATCTTAAAAAAAAAGAATAATACTGGAAGTATAGCACTCCCTGACTTTAGCTTATACCACGTGGCTACAATAATCAAAACAGCATGGTATTGTTAGAAAAACAGACACATAGACCAATGGAATAGAATTGAGAACCCAGAAATAAAACCACATAAATATGGACAGATAATTTTTTACAAAGAAGCTAAAAACATACAATGGAGGAAAGACATCGTCTTCAATAAATCGTGCTGGGAGAATTGGATAGCCACGTGCAAAAGAATGAAACTGGACTGCTATCTGTCACCATGTACCAAAATTAATTCAAAATGGTTCAAAGACTGAAGCATAAGACCTGAAACAATTAACTGCATAGAAGAAAACATAGGTACTAAACTTATGGACCTTGGGTTCAAAGAGCATTTTATGAATTTGACTCCAAATGCCAAGGCAGTAAAAACTAATATAAACGAATGGGATTATGTGAAACTTCAAAGCTTCTGCACAGCAAAAGAAACCATCGACAAAATAAAGAGGCAAACAATTGAACGAGAGAAAATTTTTTTCATACAGTGCCTGCGATAAGGGGCTAATATCCAAAATATACAAGGAACTCATGAAGCTCAACAACAACAACAAAAAACAACCCAATTGAAAAATGGACAGAGGACCTGAAGAGACATTTCTGCAAAGAGAACTTACAAATGGCAAATAGACATATGAAAAAATGCTCAACATCACTCATCATCAGAGAAATGCAAATAAAAACCACAATGAGATATCACCTCATTCCAGTCAGAATGGCTAACATCAGCAAGACCAATAGTAACTATTATTGGAAATGCTGTGGAGAAATAGGAACCCTTATACACTGTTGGTGGGAATGCAGACTGGTGCAGCCGTTATGGAAGGCAGTGTGGAGGTTTCTCAAAAAATTACGAATGGAATTACCATATGACCCAGCAATCCCTCTCCTGGGTATCGACCCCAAAAATCTGAAAACATTTATACATAAAGACACGTGTGCTCCAATGTTCATTGCAGCTTTGTTTACGGTGGCCAAGACATGGAAACAACCAAAATGTCCTTCGATGGATGAATGGATAAAGAAGTTGTGGTATATATACACCATGGAATACTATTCGTCAGTAAGAAAGGATGATATAGTAAAATTTGTGATAACATGGATGGATCTTGAGAGTATGATGCTGAGAGAAATAAGTCAGACAGAAAATGCAGAGAACAGTATGATTTCACTGATATGTGGTATATAAACCAAAAACAACAAAAGAACAAGACAAACAAATGAAAAACAAAAACTCATAGACACAGACAACAGTTTAGTGGTTACCAGAGTGTAAGGGGGGTGGGGGTAGGGAGATGACTGTAAGTGTGATCAAATATGTTGTGATGGAAGGAGAACTCTTTCGGGTGGTGAACATACAATGTGATTTATAGATGATGTAATATAGAATTGTATCCCTAAATCCATGTATTTTCACTAACAATTGTCACCCCAATAAATTTAAAAAAATAAATAACAGCAGAAAAAAAAATTCCAGGGGAGCTTACAGAGGCTCACCTAACGCTGCCATTTTGGTGACATCATCCGCGTATTTTTTCTTTTAAAAAATGATTAGTTTTTACGTTTATATAAAAATTTTTAAAAATGATTATAAAATTTTTTTCCATTAGAGTTGACATACAATATTATATTATTAGATTTCAGGTGTACGACATAGTCGTTAGATATTTATCTACATGGAAACTGATCACCCAGATCAATCTAGTACCTATCTGAAACATACATATTTGTTACACTATTATTGTCTAATTTCCTTATACTATATTTTCCATCCCCATGACTATTTTGTAACTACAAATTTGTGCTTTAAATCACTTTCATTTCCCAACCCCCATACATCCAGCAAACACAAAATGTTCTCTATATCTATGAATTTGTTGTTTTAATCTTTGTTGTTTTTTGTTGTTATTCTTTAAGTTCCACGTGTAAGTGAAATCATATGGCATCTGTCTTTCTCTGTCTGACTTACTCCACTCAGGACCTTCTAGGTTCATCCATGTTGTTGCAGATCGCAAGATTTTATTTTTGATGGCTGACTAATATTCTATTGTATATATTTACCTCTGTATTTTATCTATTCATCCATTAATGCACAACATGGCTTCCTCCATACCTTGGCTAGTGTAAATAATACTGCAACGAACCAACGGATTTATGTGTACCTTCGAAGTAGTGTTTTGGGTTTCTTCAGATAAACACCCAGTAGTGGGAATACTAAATCCATTATTATGCCTTGTTCCAACCCGTATTTTTTCTGGTATAAGTATTGCTATTCCAGCTTTTTTTTTTTTTTCCATTTCCAGTTTCCTGAAATATCTTTTCTATCCTTTTACTTTAATTCTGTGTGTGTCTTTTGATCAGAAGTGTGTCCCTTGTAGGCAGTATATATGTAAACGTCTTGTTTTCTCATCCAGTCAGCCACTGTATGTCTTTTGATGCGAGCATTTAATCCATTTTCATTTAAAGTAATTGTTGATAGACACGTAATTACTGCCATTTTATCATTCATATTTTGTATCTTTCTTTTTTTTTTGCCTTACAGAAGTCCCCTTAACATTTCTTGTAGTACTGATTTGGTGATGATAAACTTGATTAGCTTTTTCTTGACTGGGAAGCTCTTTATATGTTCTTCAATTCTAAATGATAGCTTTGCTGAGTAGAGTAGTAATCTTGGTTGTAAGTGCTTGCTTTTTATCACTTTGAATATTTTATGTGAATCTTTTATGGCCTGCAAAGTTTCTGTTAAGAAATCAATTGACAGTCTTATGGGAGCTTCCTTGTAGGTAACTAATTGCTTTTCTCTTGCTGCTTTTTAGATTCTCTTTGTCTTAAATCTTTGGCATTTTAATTATGATGTGCCCTGGTGTGGGCACTTTTAGGTTCATCTTGTTTAGGATGCTCTGCAATTCCTGGAGTTGTATGTCTATTTCCTTTGCGAGGTTTGGGACATTTCCCATCATTATTTCTTCAAATCAGTTTTCAATTCCTTGCTCTCTCTCTTCTCCTTCAGCTACCCCTATAATGTGAATATTGTTACACTTGATATTGTCCCAGCAGTCCTTTAAACTATCCTCATTTTTTTTTGGGGGGGGGGGTGGGTGTATTTTTCTTTTTGCTATTCTGATTGGGTGTTTTCTGCTATCTTGTCTTCTAAATCACTGATTCGATCTTCTCCCTCATCTAATCTAATGTTGATTCCCTGTAATGTATTCTTTATTTCAGTTATTGTATTCTTCATTTCTGACTGTTTCTTTTTTTGTTTTTGTCTCTCTCCATTTTTATGTTTCCTATCTCTTTGTTGAAATTCTTGTTGAGATCATTGAGCATCCTTATAACCAGTATTTGGAGCCCAGTGTCTGGTTGGTTGCTTTTTTCCATTTTGTTTAGCTATTTTTCTGGAGCTTTGTTCTGTTCTTTCATTTGGAACTTGTTTCTCTGTCGCCCCATTTTGGCTGCCTCCCTGTATTTGTTTGTATGTATAAGGTAGAGCTGCTATTTCTCCCAGTAATGATAGAGTGACTTTATGTAGTGGGTGTCCTGTGGGGCCCACTGGCACAGTCTCTCTGGTCAACTGAGCTGGGTACTGCAGTGTGTCACTTGTGTGGGTTATGTGTACCTTCCTGTTGTACTTGAGCCTTGGTTTCTGTTTCCATGTCAATGGGAGGGATTGACCCTCAGGCTGATTAATTCTGAGGGATGGCCATGACTATAGTGGAGCTATTGTGAAGGGGCTGACTCTATGGTGCAGGATTCCTTTTAGCTGTGCTCTGGTGCCTACCCAGTATGGCCTTTGGGTGTGTTTGCAGAGATGGTTTAGTGGTGCTCTGCCATGGTCCAAACTGGCCACCAGGAATGCTGGGCACAGGTCTTCTTGGGAGGGGCCTCATTACAGGCTCAGTATAGTCTCCTCCTGTGCCCTTCATGGGCCCCCTTGGTATGAGCCACAAAGCAATTTGCAGATGGTTGCCACCCACACTGGGCTTGGAGGTGTTTGGGAGAGGCTAAGCTATGAATCTCAGCAAGCTGCTGCTAGTGTAGGTTTTTGGGCTGCTTAGCAAAAGGTATGGGGCATGCAGTGGTCAGGTGCTGCTTGTTTGAGGTTTGTAAACCATTGAGAGATTTTAGGAAGGTCTGAAGCATGAGCCAACACAGGCTGTTTGTATAAAAATGTCACTGGAAGTGACTAGTGGGCCTGCAAGTTGGGAGCAGAGGGTCTCAGGGAATCACCAGAGCAGGGCAGACGGTGTTAGATGGGTTGATAGAGACTCAGATATGGTGGCCCCTAAGTCTGCATACTAGATGGGGGGAAGTCTCAACAAAGAAACAATGATTTCTGCCAACACTTCTGTCTAGGAGAAAGCTGCCCTTTTAAGGTAGGATGAGTAGTCTAAGAAATTTCCATCCCCTCCAGGATATGGTGTGAGGCATCTCCCTGGTTATACTAGTATTAAGTGACTGTAACTAACACCTGAAGCTGGAGAAAAACAAGAACCAATTTTATCCAGCTTGGCTGATCCCTATGACCTGAACCTGGCCTTTAGCTAATTTTAATGGCATTGTAATCTTATTTACATTGTGGTTACTATGACTCCCATAATGTACCTCATGCCACGACAGTTCCAGAGGAACCAACTAAGGAAGAAAAAGTGGGAACCAGAGGGTCCTAACCAGGGGGAGGAGACAGATGAACCACATCAATGGGATGTCACCCATTCCCACCCCTAAGGGAGATAAATATCGCTGGTTGGGATTTTCTCAACAAACTCAATCTCTGTGCTTACCCGAACTTCCTTCAAATGTGTACTTTTGTTTCAATAAATTCCCTGTGCTTTCCTGCATCTGTCTTGCACTTGAATTCTTTCTTTTGTGGAGACAAGAACCTGGTCACTGCTGCTCTGGGTTGAGTCTTCTCTTGGACATCCCTGTGAGCCTTGGGTGACTTCTCCAGCACTCATGCTGTAGCCAGACAATTCAGTTTCTCCCCATATGTCCTGGAGCCTTTAGAGCTGCTGCCACACTTATTGGAGCTCAGAGTGAGTTAGTTTGTCAGTGACTAAGTCCATGAACATGCCCTTAAAAAGGACTCCAGCAGTCCTCTGTCTCACTCAGCCACAATCTCAGCTGGTTTTTACAGGCAGAAGTTGTGGGGACTTCTGTTCCTGCCACTGGAACCCTGGACAGGGAGCCTGGTGTGTGGTTTGGACTCCTTGCTCCTCAGGGAAGATCTCTGCACCCAAAATATCCCTCCTAATTGTTAACCATTACACATGGGTATGGGAACCAGCATGCCCCACATCTCCACCCCTCCTACCAGTCTTGCTGTGGCTTCTTTTGTATATCCTTAGTTATAGGACTTCTGTTCAACTAGACTTCAGGTGATTATCAATGATCATTGTTCTTTTAGTTTCCCTTAATCTGACCATTAAGAAAATAAAGCCTGGGGGAAAGAACTCCATGAAGAAGCAAACGAGCTATTCATGAACTGTAATTCATGCCAGTTACCTGCTTCACCAGTCTATCATACAAGTATTTTCAAAGAGCATTTTCTTTCCCATTTACAGAGTTCGTCATCTTAGTCGTGAACATCCACTCTGATCTGTTCTGTGTTCAACAGTCTAGTTCTTCCAGCTCATGGACCTGTGTAGTTCTCTTCTTTGGTGCTATCTAAACCCAGAGGTGGAGGGCATTCCAAGATCATCTCTGAGGTCTCCATCAGTTCCAACATCCTGTGACCCCAAACATTTTTTTGCTCACTCCCTTTTTCTCTTCAGCTCCATTTGATATATGTTTCCTAGGATGTAGTGGAAACTTCTGGCCCAAGAGGCTGGAAAATGTAACTTGACATTTCCTACAATCTCAGCTTCAGTTTTTCCAGTGCTCCCGCAAGGGGCTAGAGCCTTGTTATCGTCTGGTCTCTAAAGTTTAACTGCTATGCCTAGAGCTGGACTTTGTCAGCATTATTCAGAAGGCCTTGTTCGTTTTCCATCCATTAACTTCCACTTTTTATGCCATTTCTTTCCCCAAACCATAGTTAAATGTTTGAACTCAGGCGACCAATAGCCCTAAACTCCAGCTTCTACTTCCAATGACTCACAGTAACTCTTTCAAAAGCAGCTAATGATATCCTTTCCATAAGGGTGTAAATGACTGATAAAGGTCAATGATGGTCCCCTTTTAGGGACCAATTTCCTATTTGACTTAGAGAAAGGAAACCAAGTTCAAATAGGATAAAATTTTAGGCACTGAACCACTCAATGGAGAATATACACACACACACACACACACACACACACACGCATTCTCTCTCTCTCTCTCTCTCTCTCTCTCTCTCTCTCTCTCTCTCTCTCTCTCTCTCTCTCTCTTCACCCAGTGTAAGTATACCTGGATTTTTATACACCAAAATATTAACAATGGTTAGCATATGGCTTTCAAGATTATGGATTTGGATTACTTTTAGCTTTTCTCCTTGTTTTTTCTAATTTTTCTAATTGTATTTTCTAATTTTTGTATTTTCTAATTTTTCTACAAGGAATATCTGTTATTTCAAGAAACAATAAATATTTTACAATTGTAAATATGTTATATATAGGTAGGATGAAAATCGTGGGAAAGCATTCTACGTGTTCTTGAAGTTATACTTCCTAGCTAGTTGCCTGTTTAAAAAACCTACTCTAATAATACTGAATTTGCATACTCTGTTAAGAAGGCTAAGAATATACATAGTTTTCTGAAAAATAATAGCTGTTCTCTTCCTCATTGGAATTGTGTGCCTTTAACTGTTAGGAAAGGTGGGCTTTTAAAGGTCCCAAGGGGAATCCCATTTCTTGCTATTGTTAGAAATTACCAGAGTTCTTTCCTGTCCATGATGGGAATGGTCTTTTAGTGATGGTAAACTTGAAGTTCTTTTTGACAATGTAGAATGGCCCTTCTCATACTTGGTATCTATAACCATTACATTATCTGTTATGAGTAAATTGCTTTTCCTCCTTTTGGTTTCTCTCTAATCCTGTAGGCATATGCTAGCTCTGGAACTCTAATACAGTCTCTGGTTAGTGTATTTCTGAGAAGTTAGATAAGGCCAAGCTTTAGTTAAGCTCCACATAGCCAAGTGACATAGAGCTGTTTTTGGCTAAAGGCCCTTTAATTTTCTAAGTGCTCAAATGGAATCATTTAAAATATAAAATGTATGAACATCTTTCCTCTGAACTAAATGGTGCTCTTTTTCTTGGCTTAATTCCCTCTAGACATAAAAATTAAGACTGTTTCACCAGCAACAGTGATCATAATGCTGTGCATGTTGCCAGACCTACAGATTAGATAAGCATTTGGTTTCCAGTAGTGTTTTTATGAAGTTATCTCTATTCAGGTCAAATTCTATTTTGAGAACTCCAGCTGATTCAACAGCTCACAATTTGTACTTTTAGTCTCAAAGTAAATACTTGATTTAACTCAAGCCGAGAGAACTGAACTTGTATTTGAGCCCTGACCCATGTAATTTTAATATTTATCAGCCCTTACTATGGGATATAATTGGATGGATCAGATGCTTGATGGGTTCCTGCAAGCAGTGGGAAATGCATTCAGGCCATTCCTCTTCCAAAGCAAACACTGTGAGTCTATTTGTCCAAGGAGGAATTGCCAATTAGCCCTTGTTCCTTTTTCTACCACTTCCTTCCGTTTTGTGTTGTGGAGCCCTAAGCACAGAGAGATGAAGCAAGAGGATTTTAAAATGGGCATACAACTGCTCGATTGTCATGCTGTAGGGCTTTACAGCCTGACATAAACATGGATCACACCAGAATCTTCCACAGCCATTTCTCCTAAGACCCAGGGCAGAGAGAGTGGGCCAGAGAGAGTATCCAGGTAGGAATTGGGTCATTATCATTGATAAAGTTCAGACCTCAGGTAAACTAGGACTCTAGGAAGTTGATTTGTCAGCAGGTAGTAGAGGAGTGTTCACACAAGAGAGAAAGAGACACTTGAAGTCTAGAAGTGAAACAAGTCAAAACCTGAAGAGACAAGACAGTCAACAGAGGCAGCAGTAGGGATTCTAGCATAGCATATTTTGGTAAAATTGCTGTCCTTTTGTCCAAGATTAAGCCCTCATGTATGTCTGTTCTGACCTGAGGGGGCCATAAATAGAGTGGGCAGTAATTTTGGAGTTAATGTTTGAAAATGACCATTAACAATAAAATAATCATTATAATAGTTACTTTTTATTGAATGTTTACTACCTGCTATGTAGTATGTTAGGCATTTTACATACATACACTTGTTCCCATGTAATCTTCACAACATCTCTTTCATTGTACAGATGAAGAAACTGAAGATCAGAGAACTTTAGGAATTTATATTGGTTTAAGTCGTTGGTGAGTAATAAGATTAGAATTTATAAACATGTCAATCTGACTTCAAAGCCCACTGAAGGAGCAGAACCTAATATTTTTATAAGGCCCTCAGCACATGTTTGTGTGTCTTTGACTCTATGTTTCTACATTTCATATCTAAATATATATGCAATACATAGAGCATAGCTATATGTTTCTAGTTCCTTTTCTTTTCCCATTGAGAAAAAACGATGCAAAAACCCTTCTTTGATGCGGCAGTGCTGAGTCTGTCTGTTCTTAACACACTTAATAACAACGTTGATAATGTACTCTTTTATAGCACATGTATGCTTATAACACTTTGGGCATTCAGTGTTTTAAGAGCAATTTTATGACACTAATAATTTGGAAATTGACCACTATCTGCAGGGGTGGAAGGGAGCCCATTTTCCTGATTACTTTAGTCTTAGATTGTGTTTTATGCATCTCATCATATGGAACTAATAGCATTATCCATTTGAAAAAGACATCTAATGCAGTCTTGAATTTTGAGTCTTTGAGCCTTCTATTACTGCATTATGAAACTATTAAGGCAAGATGTATGTTTTATTCATCTCTTAGTTCTCTATAGTTCTTAACATGATGATCTGAATATTATTGGTATTTTAAAAAAGGTTTGTCAATGATCAAATGACTGAACAATTAGATATATAATGTGTAGAGGTTAAGATTATGTTCATGCAACTTTATGTTTATGGCAGTAATGATGTTTGGCTAGGACATTGCTAGGCCACCAACCACTAAGGTTGATTTAATTACTATTTTTACCATTGCTGACAATGGTAATTTACATTTATTTAATGCTTGCCATGTGCCAGGCACATGAGGAAATAAGTTTGGAATGATTCAGTACATTAGTACACTGGGGAGTAAGCAGTAGATCCTGGATTTGAACCCCATAGTGAGGCTCCAAAGGTCACACTTAACACTAACTTGATTGAGAAAGAAGTTGCCACAGAATAGCCACTGAGGGTTGTGAACCCAATCTGAGGCCCTCACTCAGCAGCTAAGTTTCTCAACCGATGCTATTGATTTGATGCAAGAGACTAAGCAGGAGCAACTAATGGCCAACGTATTCTCACCTACATTTTACTTAGATGGAAATAAATGGAAGTAAAATCAGACAAAACAAGTTTTGCTTTCCATAAATTGTCTCTACCTGGTTGGGGTAAGTCAGTATCAGGGCTCAGTGCTGATGCAGTTTATCAGTTCATAAAGTTTAGGGTATGACCATGGAGTGCAAAGTCTGGGACCAGGAGATAACAGAGAATCCCAAAGAAAGAAAAGGTACAAATAAAATGCATGCTATTACATAGCTTTAAATCTATCTGCATTAAAAAAGTTACGAGTGAAATGAAAAGAATAGGAACATATAAGAATCATCAAACAGAGGAGAAAAAAAGTTGTAGTTTATACAAAGCAGCCAAGTATAGAATTATGCTTATGAACATTCAAATATTATTGCTTATGAGTTGCCCTACATATATCCTAGAGAATCTGTATTTTATTTTGTTCTTTCCATGATTCTCAGTGAATTTTTCACTCTTAAAGGAGCCCACAAGTCATCTTTTAAGAATGTTTCCTTTTACTTATTTACAAATACAGCTATATTTTCACACCCTTCTTCCAATAGCCACTCAATGGGCAGCTGCTATGTGGCTCCACCCTCTGCAAAAACAAAACAACACGGCCCCCATGCTTAGAAATTGGAAATTTATTGCAAAGCTAATATTTTTTATCTGTGGATAGCAGAAGTATGTGTAAGATTTATTTTCAGTTACTTTATTTTGTATTTATTAACATTTCTATAATGTATAATACTTTGTAATCAGTATTAAAAAAATAAAATAAAATAAATTAGAAAAATTCAGATTAATGACATGCAGAAAGAAGATAAATAATAATAGCAATTTTGAGAGCTTCCTATATAAGAAGCATTTCATGTGAATTGTTTTATTTAATCCTCAGAATGATCTTATTAAGTTACTACTATTTTAATCCCCATTTTACTGATAAGGATGCTGAGGCTAAAAAAAAAAAAGATGAAATTCCAGATTACATAGCTGTAAATGGTAAAGCCACAATTGCACTACAAAACACACACACACACACACACACACACACACGCAAACAACTCACAACTACACTAACCTGATAATTAAAGAAAAAATGAAGATTTTTCTGATCCTGAGTACCCTTCATTATGTAGTTTTGTAGCCATATACAGCCAATAAGCTTTCTGCACCTGTTATGTATTTGATGGTATGTATTTTATTTTTGGAAGATTTTCTGTTTCCTTCTGATAGAGGGCAACTTGAAGCCGTAAATCATATCTTCCTCAGTTTGTGGTACTCCTTTTTTCAGTTTGCCTGTGTGGATAATACTGGCACAACAATGTTGACTGCCTGGCGCAATGACTGTGTAGTCACTAAAGTCTCCTGCTTTGCTGAGGGAGACTGCAGATTCTGATGTGAAACCTAGCTGGGCTCAGTTTCTTAGCTTCATGGTGGGACCGCAAATAAGTATTGTTATTCATAATAATATTTAATAAGCATCTATGTGGTCTCCAGAACTGAAGGAAAGGTCTCACAGTAGGAAATGTACTACATACAGAGTGTTTAGGTAGCTGTGAAGGATCATACAGTTTCTCCTGGGCCTGTTGTGAGCCTGGATGTTGTGTTGATGGTGAAGTACTTTAAGCTTCTCTGAATAAAACAACTATGTCAATTCCATTGGGATTTGGTTTTATTTTCAGTGATTTGATGACCCATGTGTAAAACTACACATTTTCCATTTCTTCAGAATTTTGTCTGAGAAGAAACTCTACCTGGAGTCAAGAGAATTATTGACTTTGTGAGGTTATTTAAATCTGAACATAAGTTTAATAGTTAATGGTAATCATTGAATTGCCCTTTGTTCATCTTGTTTTAAAGTAATTATTCACTGAGCACCCTCTTCATGCAGGAGTGCTTCAGATAATACAAAGATGATGAAGATGTGATCCCTAATCTCCAAACACTTATAAGCCCTCAAAATACAAGTACAGAAAACAAAGCAAGAAGTGGTAGTAAGTCACATGCAAAAAGTATAGAACCATGGCACATAGAATGCTTCTACAGAAGGTCAACAGCAACAGTTGTCAGAGTTTTTGAGCACTTATAATAAGCCCAGACACCAGGATTAGAGCTTTACATGAGTTATTTTATACATATCTCAAACAACCTTGGGGTCCTATGCATCATGCTCCTCTCTGCCTAAGATTCTAATCAGTAAAGAAATAAAGGCAAAGATGGAGTACAAAATATGACCTTCATTACTGATAAAAGGCTATGTTAGTGGATGTAACTTGGTCATGATAGCCAAATAGTGTTTATAATTTCCTATCCAGATCTTAGAAAAACCCACCAGAGGGAATGTTTGAGTCTGCAAAGCAAATATTGTCAACCAGGCCACCACCTCCCACTGGAGCAAATGGAGAGAGAAGGACAAAGACAGAAAATTCCCTGTGGGCAGAATCTTTGGTATATTAGCTCCATGTGGTCAAGAACTGTGGAACAATAGTTATGACTACTGACCAGGAATTACAGACCAGGTATCTCATTCCATCTCCATGGGAAGAGGAAGAAGAGATCTGGAGTGTTTAGGGAAATCCCAACTCATGGAAAAATGTTGTGGGGAATGGGCTCTTCCCTGCAAAGATTTCCAGGTTTTAATTCTCTTTACCCACTGTGTTTAGCCAACAAGTGCATGGTCATCTAGGGGTGTGGTTATGGGAGGAGATAAACTCATATGAAGGCAGTCCTTTTCCTACCTGGTGAGGCCACGCCTTTCTCTGAGGGACCTCAGAGAGCAGTAGATTTTGTCTCAGAAAGCTCTGAAATGGATCAGAGGAGAACATTGTTTAAATGCACTTCCATGCCACGTTGTACGCCAAAGACGTACTATCTATACTCATTATTTCCAGCCATGTGTAAAATATAGGCAATTAGAGATCTGCCTCATGGTTAAAATGAAACATTAACATGGCCCAATATTAAAATGCATAAATGCATGCTAATAATAAAATGCCAGTAGAATAGAAGAGTCCCAAATTTGAAAATGAAAAACTCTCTTATTAGTAATTGTCCTTGGAAGCAACTACCTTGGAAGCAAAAGCCCCCTCCCCCCCAAATAATTCCTCTTACAAGTTAAGGACACAGAACATTCAAGTTCAATGAAATTAAGAACAAATTCAAATTATCTTGTCCTGGTGGGTTCAATTTAAGTCTGAAATTCACCACTTGACCAATTTCTTATTGGGGGGTGTTCGTTTGTAGGGGGGAGCACAGCTGGAATTCTCCCAGCAGAGATTGCCTGGGCTGGGCTGTGTCTCTCTGGAGTCCAGTTCCTTAAAGACTTATGAATTTAATGCCATGTCTCTAACTCTTTTTTCCTTTGAAAAGAATTCAAGAACAGGCAAGTTTATTACATCAGAAGCCTCGCACCCCTCATACCACCATATTCAGGAAACAAACTAATTCCCAGCTAATACAAACTACTAATAGCAACCTGAGGGGAGAAATAGTTTCAGATTCTTCAGAGGCATTAGATTTTGTCAGTCACCCAGAATCCATTACCTGTCAACTTATATGCAGGAAATCTCTCCTAAGAGGGTACTTTGCAATAACTCTATATGGGCACTCTCTCTTTACTCAGAGAATAGCCTTTAAGACATTGCTGACACTTTGCAACTCTTAGAAATTTTCAGTGGAGGCAGCCCCAGTCACCAGATTTTATTTGAAGTGGGTTTTGTTGTTGTTTTAACCAACACTCGTAACTTCTTGTTTTTCAGCTTCCCTGTGACACCCAGTTCTAGCAGTCTAAACTGGTACTGAGGTGGGCTCTGCATGGTGACATGGCATCCACTGTCCCCTGTGAGCCTCACTGGTCGCTCCACTGTCTGCTGCTATGGGATTACTTAGTTCTGTACCACCTGCCTCTGTGGAAGTTTCCTTCTTCATGCTCACATTTTTTTCAGCTGGAGAATTGCCCCTAGCAGATTCACGAAATGAAGTTGTTGCTTCTGAAGATTGTGTCCCTGGGAGCTTGTGACTTTCAGTACCTCTGCCATGTACTTCTCAGGGCACCATCCTCCTTTTTTTAAAATATTAATTTTAATGGAAAATTTCAAACATATATAAAAGTAGACAGACTAGTATAACGAATACTATAGCTACCCATTGCAGTTTCAACAATTATTAACTCATGCATGAATTTGTTTTTTTGACTTTTGAATATTTCAGACTTTGAGGAGACTTCGTTTCTGTTGTATCTTTCTCTGCAATACTGGAACGTGTCTTCATTGTTTCCTCTCCATCTGCTCTTCCCCTCCTCTTCTGTCAAAGTTCATTTGAAATTCTAACAACTGAACCCTTTTCTTCTCTAATAGATACAGGACTAGAGTTGTTGGCTGAGGTAAAATGCCTTTCTCCCTTTTACTTTTTCTCTGCTTTTAATCTCACACTTTTATTTTTCTGGTATATTCCTTTGGATTTTGTTAGGCTCTCCCATAGTGAAAGCAATGGTGTGAATCAATTCCATGTGTGCTAAAAGCATTTATTGTTAAAAAATCATTCAGTACATTCAACGAGTATACATTAAGCATTTATGAAGTACCAAACATTTTTCTTTGCCCTGGGTTATTAGTGGAGCAAAGGTATGCCCTCAGTATATAAATATATTCCATTGGAGGGAGAATGACAAGAAACACACACTGGTAAAACATAGGTGTATCGGATGAAGAAAAGTGCCATGAAGAAAAATAAAAGCACAGATGCATATAAGAAGTGCCTCGGGATTGGGGTATGGTTATTGTAGTTTAAAATACGGTGGTTGGGAAGGACTGACTGAGAAGGGATCATCTCAGCAGGGGCCTTAGGGGAAGGTAAAGGATGAGCTGAGCTCCTATGTGGGGGAAGAGTTCCAGGTAGAAGGCACAGCAAGAGCAAAAGCTCTGCAACAAGAGTGTGCTGGAATACAAGGAAGACAGAGTGAGAGGAGTGGAGTTTGCAAGGGGAATAATAGGAGATGACGCAGAGAGGTGAGAGGATGGGACAAATCTAGGGTATGTAGGCTGATCTGAGGGCTTGGCTTTTACTCCAAGTGAAATGAGAGCTTTAGGAGGGCTCTGAGTAGAGGAGTGACAGGAGATGCTTTCCCAACCATTAGACAAACACTGACTCCAGGCCTGGTTTTGATCTACCAGTAATTTTTCCTGGTACGCCTTGACTGGGGCTCATGTCTTAGATAGGTGCCTTTGGCTAGAGTCCAATTCCATGAATTCCTAGGGCAGCTTTCCTTAGAGTCCAGGCAATATTGTTATCTCTATTTACAGTGACTGTGTACCTCAAAACTCACAAATCATGCTTTGAGTGTTCTCTGATTTTCCTGGCCTTCCCTTCTCAAATCTGTCCAGATATTCTGCAACTACCTGATGCAGTTCTCCTGGTATTCCTAGGGCAATTCTCTGATTGCTTTCACTGTGAACTTGTTACTTAAGACTTAAACTTTAGACAGTTACCTAGATTCTATCCCATGTCTGGATGCATCATTTTAGATTCTGCCTCAGAGATATTGCATCTCTTCTTTGAGAATTTTCTGGGTTCCAGTAACTTTTTATCATGCAGTTATAATTAAGTCATTTCTTTTTCTAGGGCTCTATTACAGCAGATTGTAATTACTTTTCCATTTCCTTTTTGCACCTCTTCTGGCCTTCAGTATCTCATTTTGTTTCATGTCCATTTAGACTATGCCTTAAGACATCAACAATTTTTCTCCCTAAAGAAGCATCTTTTCTTCTCCAGGGTATCAGCTGGTCTTCCTTGGCTTGCTTTCATTCTCAGAGCCCACCAGTGCCCACTGAAGCTAGGACCTGAATTATATGGGGTCTCCAAGCAGCTTTCTGGAGTTTATCCAATTTCTAGCATCAACTCTGGCATGCTGGGTAATAATTATCATGGATCAGCAAATCTCAGAAAACCTGAACTTTTCGCTCTAGAACAGGTTGCTCATTGTCACCTCGTTAGAATAATGAAATTAACAGACCCGTGACCTGAGGTTCAACACAAATTTATGTAGGCATTTCTTTTTTTTTAATTTGAGTGTTTTTATTAATACTTATATTGTTGCAAATTTCAGTTTTCAAGTACAATGCGAATGTGCTTAAACATACATATTTTATAATTAAAACTATATTTCTATTTCAAGTGAGAGAAACAAGCTACATGAGAAGAGGAACTCTTGAACAACAAAGAAATTATTTCTTTGAGCACGCAGAGGTTGAAATTTAAGGAGGCTGATGGGAGAAGAAAAGAAGATGGTTTTCTAGATATAATCTCCTTTAAGAATAAAGAAGCAATATCTTACTGCCCTGAGCTGCCAAAACTCATTTTTATGGAATCAAATCCATGAAGAATTGGCTACTGTCCATGTAATATTATGAGTGTTAGATTTTGCACTTGGTTCCTCTAGTTACTTAAGCCCTGTGAAAAAATGCCTGTTGCCAGCCCACTCCCCAATGGCAACTCAGAGAGTATTATTACTCCACTTAGGAATTACACTATAAAAAGAGACTTCAATTAAGGCTATTTTCAAGTGGTACAATTTGAGGATGTGCTGGACCATTTAATCTCCTAGTACCCTTCCTATCCCTGCCACCCTACTGATTCTTCTGTAGCAACAAATGACCCATTTTGAAAAGCCCAGCATGAGACTCTCTACTTCTGAAGTTCAACAGGCACAAATATTACACCTAAACATTTTGGGTCCCTTTCAGCTTGACAGCTAGCAATCCTGCCAAGGTTTTTAACTGGAGAGATTTTTCATCCAGGTCAGCACATTTTCCTGAAGCAATTTTACTTTGGTCAGGGCATCCAGAGTTAGTTTGCAGAGACCCATGGATCATACCTTCTCAGTGGTAGGTAGGGTGAGGTTGTGAATTTTGACAAACTCATTATAGACATATTTGGATGGGCTGTATGTACATGCTCATTAGCAGCAGGTTTCTCATTCATTCATTCTTCATATATTTATTGAATAACTACTCTATTTTTGGTGCTATATTTGATGCTCAGTTTATCGTGATACATGAGAACCCAAAATATGTTACAATCTTGACAGTCAAACAAATCAACACCTCCCAAAATCAAGAGGGCAAGATTGGGATCACTTTACCTTTTGGATCTCCACCACTCTAGAGGTGGCCTCTATTTGGCAGGCTGGCTAAATATCTCAATCTTGCCCTTGTCTCCCACTGTATTTGTAGTCATGGCATCAATCAAGCATCTGGAAAAGCAAGTACTGGTAAGAACATCTGTATAATATAAACTTTATATGGGCTTAAATTTGCACTATTATACACGTGAGCTAAGTTGGTGATTAATGACCCTTATTGGGTTGGAAATAGAACCTTAGAAACAAGTAATTTTAGAGTTAGAATGGTTCTTAAGCATTGTGCAATCCAACCCTTGTAGTTTTTGGTAAGAACTTGAAAGCCACCTACTAATTTAGTTGCTGATATGTTCATTCAATAACTATTTATTTGTTAACTATTATGCATAAACTATGGTGATAAACACTGGGATACAGTAGTAAAAAGAATAGATTTGGCCCCCTCATGGGGCTCAAAAATTAGGAAGGGAAATAAACATTAAGCAGCTATTTACACAGTTAATTATCTCATCACAACAGAAACACAGACTGCTAAAGGAGCATCTAATAGGGAAAACACTTCCCTTGTTTGGGGGAAATTAAGGGGACTTCTCTGAGTAAGTGAAGATGTGGGGAAGAGTAATGTAGGCAGAGGAAACTGTATGTTCCAAGGCTAGAAGAAGAAGTATGCCACATCAAAAATGCAGAAAGTATCCAGTGTGGCTAGAGTATACTGAGTGAAGGGGAGAGTGATTCAGCATGAAATTAGAAGAGTAGGCCAAGACCATATTATATGGGTTCATATAGGTCAGGTTAAATATTTAAAATTTCATTATAACTAAAGTGAATTCACTTAAAAGAGTATATTAAATAAATTATATGGTTTTCTTTTTCAATTATTTTTGCTTCTATACTTAACTTTTTCTATATGAAGTATTTTCAGGGAAGATTTAATATTAATATATAGAGTACAAAGACTCTGAATCCTGGCTTTTGAGCACTTACACTGACATTATTTTAAAATTGTGGTAAAAAAATACATAACATAAAATTTGCCATGTTAACAATTTTTAACTGTATTGACTTTTAAAAATATATAGTAGAGACAAGGGTTGTGGAAGCCATGGTTTTCAAATCAATGGGCCACAGACTTGAGAGAATAAAGGTCTTTAGACAGGAAATACCAAGTGAAAACCTGAGGAAGTAAACGCAAGGTTTTACTCACTGACAATACATCAGAAAGACTCTGCCCAATAATGTAAGACTTGGTTTCAACCGAAAGGGAATAGTATTGTGTTCAATTAGCTAGAAGGAGGAGAAGATTGGGAGAGGAAGCAACTAGAGCTTAAAAGTAATGGGCCTCTGAAAAGTGCTCAGCACCTCCTCCATGGAAGGATTCCTGAGAAAAAGAAGGGTAATGAGTGCCCATGTAAATTTTTTTTTTGGAATCCTAGACCAGATGTCATTCTTGCTCTCTTAAACGGAGCACAGGATACCACTCACTTGTTCAAAACGCCCTACACTTAATTAATAGATCATGCTACCATCTCTTGTTGTGTAAAAATTACCCCCTTCAAACAAGAGCTTCAAAAAGAGTGGCTTCAAACAAGAGCAATGATTTTATTCAGTCATGGTTTATGTGGGTCAGGAGCTAAGGAAAGGCTCAGTTTGGTGATTCTGGTACAGGATCTAAACAATATTATTGGAACATTGGCCATCACACCTGTGTTCCAGACACCAAGAAGGGTGAAAATGAGAAAGATAAAGATATTCACCTTCCAGCTGAGGCATTTCCCTTTGATGATTGTCCTTTTCCTGGGAAGTGTTCCTGGAAGTCCCATACACTATTTCAACTTGCATCTCACGGACCAGAACTTACCCATATAGCCATATCTAACTCCAAGAGATAGGGAATTGGGGTCATTTTGCAGAGTCTCAAATAAAATTACCATTCCCTTGAAGATGAAGGACATATAAAAGATAAAGAGCAAAACAAATTGTGACAGGCAAAGAGCAGTTTCTGTTTCATTACACGGAACAGACTTAATTTTAAATTGTAATAGATACAGTTGTCTGGCAAGGCTGGTGAATTGCTAGAATCTAGGTCAGAGGTGGTGATGACTTAGACTACCATGCAGCAATACAGATGTAGAGGAATGGACAGCTTCAAATGATGCTAAAGAAGTAGAATAACCTAGGGTTGGTGACAGCTTGTGGAAGAGAATATATTAAAGATGACTTCCAGACTTTGAACTAAACTACCTGGGAGTGTGTGTGCTGGAGAGGCAGGGGATTAGAGAGGGAGATAGTAATCTCATTTCCCAAAATAAAAAAAATTACTAGAAAAGGACCTTGCTTTGAATAAAACAATAAATTACATTTGAAATATATTAAGTTTTAAGTTCTTTTGAGATATTGAAGATAAATGTGAAATAGGCTGCTTTTTATTAAGGTCTGAAGCCCAGAGAGGTCTGAGTTGGAAGTCTATATTTGGATATCAGCATATAAATAGTGATGGAAGTCACGGTTGTGAATGAAATAATTTTGAATGAGATAATAAACTGAGTAGATTTTAAAACTATGAAGAGGTGATTGAGTCAGAAAAGGAGATTAAAAAGAAACTGTTTAGAAAGTTGGTGGAAAATTAGGAAAGTGTCAAGAAAGCAAGTGTTTTAGGAAGGAGGGAAAAGGAAGACTAAAATGTTTACACGGGATAATGTGATATGGAGATCACTGTGACCTTGGCAAGAGCTGTCTCCGGGGCTTGGTGGAGGCAGAAACTAGACCATGGTAAAATGAAGAGTGAGGGAGAGGTGAGGAATCAGAGACTGTGAGAGCAGTCTGCTCTCAAGAAGTTTATAAACGGAAGGAGATCAACATGATAGTGATTGGGGAGAGGGTAGAGGCATTTTCTTTTTAAGAATGAAAAATCATAAGAAATTAGATAATGTCATAGGAATGGCGGCAGCGGGGCACATTTTCTGAGTTCTCCTCCAGATCTTATTACAAACAGGACATATAACCCATCAAACAACTCTTTGCTCATCACGCAGAACAGCTAAGAGACTCCTAAGAGACTCGGGGAAGGATTACTTGAAGGTGTGCAAATTGGGCGAGCAGGGGAAGAAGGATGGGAGTGGAAACGCGCGGTCTCGTGGTGGAATCAGGCCGGCGGAAGTAAACCACAGCTCTAAAGACACAGGGAGATATAGAACACTGAGGAGTCCATTGCTCATCACGCAGAACAGCAGGGAGACTCATGGAGGAATTACCTGAAGGTGCGCGCTGATTGCGAGCAGGGGAGGAGGCAGGACAGCGAAGTGGAAGCTCACTCCCCCCCCCCCCACAGCGGAGCCGAGGCTGGCCAGCGACCGCCGCTGCTGCGCCCAGGACTGAGCGCAGACTCGTGGAAGGTTTGCTTTGGGGTGCGCAAGTTGGGCGAGCGGGGGAGAAGCGAGGAGGGCAAGAGGAAACGAGCTGCGCTCTCCACACCCCCCACGGTAGAGCCGCGGCCCTGCAGCGTGCCCACAGCAACAGCGGCAGGCAGCACCCGGGGCTCTAGAGTCCCACGAAAGCCCAGGGTGCAGCGGAGAGCGCAGGGTTCAGGAGGTGGGCTCTTTCCCTGCATCCCACAGCTGATTGCTCCCGCCGGGTCGGGCAGCTCGTGGACCCTAGGGCAGACAAAAAACTCAGACGTCACACCTGGGCCCCTCACCCCACTTTTCCAATCCTCCCTCTGCCCTTCCAGAGATTTAAACTGACCCCTGAACTGAGGAGTAGTGTCAGATTACGGAGGGGCGTCAGTGCTCAGGCGCTGGGAAGATTGGCAGCCAGCTCTGACCTTTGGAAGAGGCTGAGAGGAGGGGATTTTCGCCGGACGAGGAGAGAGGAGACTCCCACGCCCCCAGCCACCACCTTTTTGGGCCTTGGAGGAGTATGATGTGGCTGGCCTGGGAGAGAGAGGACCCCTCCATCCCCAGCCCCCACCCTCTCTGGCTGCCTGGGTCAGGGCAAGGGCAACCGCCGAAGCACTCCCTGAGTTCAGCAGTAAGCAGCAGATGCAGCTCCCGGCTTTCAGCAACTTAGAGATCTCCCGCCCACCCTCCCACACACCCACGGAAGGAGGGCCCTAAGACACACAGGGCCCAGGGCACAGGGCTGGTGGAGCTACTCTCAGCGTGCATTTGTGCAGGAAAGGACAGAAACTGCACAGTCTCTCTGAAAACTGTCATCCAGACCCCTCAGCCCCTCGCATTTAAGTCTACACTCCCAAATTCTCTCTGGGCACCAGGTGACCAGCGCCGCCTGCGCAATAGGCAGGGAACTCTTTGGCACAGCGGAGGACAACCTGGAGATTACTTGGTGGGCTTAAGCCAAGACTGGTGCTGCTTTCTGTTTTGCTTTGCTTGGTGTTTTTTTTTTCTTTTTTTCTGCTTGTTGTGATTTGCTATGTTCTGCCTTTATTTCTTTGATATCTTTGCCTATGTTGAGTGGGGATTGTCGGTTGTATGGTTGTATTTTACATGTGAATGTACTTGATTTGTTATTTTTTGTTGTTGTTGGTGTTGTTGTACTTGGTAACTTGATTTGTACTGAAACTGCTCTAAAAAGGCCCAGCTTAAGAGGCACAAGATTCAACATATCCAGAAGCCAACTCTGGACCAAATCAGAGTACTACCGGGTTTGACCTACAAGTCACACACCCAGAGGGAATTCTCTGAAAGCACAAGAGCCCATAGAGTCCAAACCTCATTTAAGTGGCCAACCCTCACCCAGCAGTGGTGGGCAGAGCCGTTTCACAGCTAGACGGCCTAGGAGTTAAACCCACCTACTCACTAGCAAAAAGCAATTAAAGGTCTTCTTGAACAGGACAATATACTAAACACACAAACCACCTGTGGAGCACATGCAGAGGAGAAGAACGAAGTAGTCCAAGTCAAATATAAAGGACACATACTACATAAGATAACCCAGCAAGAACTAAGAGCTCTAGGGGATCTTCCTAATACATCAGAGCAAACAGAGAATCAGTCAGAATGGGGAGACAAAGAAACATGTCCCAAATAAAAGAATGGAAGAAACCTCCACAACTGGAACCAAATGAAGCAGAGGTAAACAACCTGTCAGAGACAGAGTTCAGAACACTGGTGATGAGAATGTTTAAGGAGCTTAGAGAAGACATAAAGAAGGATATAGAAATCATAAAGAACAACCAGATAGAACTAAAAAAGGATGTAGAAATCTTAACGAACAACCAGCTAGAACTAAAGAACACAATTACCGAAATTAAGAACTCACTTGAAGGAATAACCAGCAGGTTAGAGGAAGCAGAGGATTGAATCTGCGACATAGAAGACAAGTTAGCAGAGATCACTCAAACCAAACAATAGAATAAAAAACAATGAAGATGGGTTAAGAGACCTCTGGGATAACATCAAGTGCAACAACATGCGCATCATAGGAATACCAGAAGGCGAAGAGAAGAAGCAAGGGATTGAGAACATATTTGAGGTAATAATGTCCGAAAACTTCCCTAACCTGATGAAGGAAACCAACATACAAGCCCAGGAAGTGCAGAGAGTTCCAACCAGGATAAACCCAAACAGGGCCACACCGAGACACATTATAGTTAAAATGGCAAAGCTTAAAGACAAAGAGAGAATCTTAAAAGCAGCAAGAGAAAGGCAGAAGGTTACATACAAGGGAACTCCCCATAAGGATATCAAATGATTTTTCTACAGAAACATTGAAGGCCACGAGGGAGTGGCAGGAGATACTCAAAGTGATGGAACACAGAGGCCTACAATCTAGATTGCTTTATCCAGCAAGGCTATCATTTAAAGTTGATGGAGAGATAAAGAGCTTCCCAGAAAAGAACAAACTGAAAGAATTTATTACAACCAAGCCAGCATTGCAAGAAATACTAAAAGGACTTCTGTAAATAGAAGAAAGATGAAAACAATTTACTACAAATTTAAAAATGGCAATAACTATGTACCTATCAATAATCACTTTAAATGTAAACGGATTAAATCTCCAATCAAAAGACATAGGGTGGCTGAGTGGATAAGGAAGCAAGACGCTTGTATATGCTGTATACAAGAGACTCATTTCAGATCAAAAGACACACACAGGCTGAAAGTGAAGGGTTGGAGTAACATATTTCATGCAAATGAAAGTGAAAAAAAAGCTGGACTTGCAATACTTATATCTGACAAAATAGACTTTAAAATGAAGAACATATTAAAAGACAAAGATGGGCACTATATAATAATAAAGAGATCGATCCGACAAGAGGATATAACGCTAGTAAACATCCATGCACCTAACATGGGAGCACCTAAATATATAAAACAGGTACTGATGGACATAAAGACAGAGATCAACAGCAAGACTATCATGGTAGGGGACTTCAACACACCTCTGACAACAAGGGACAGGTCCTCCAGACAGAAAATCAATATGGAAACAACAGCCTTAAATGACACTTTGGAGCAGTTGGATTTAATTGATATTTTCAGAATATTTCACCCCAATGCTGTAGAATACACATTCTTCTCAAGTGCACATGGAACATTTTCCAATATAGATCATACATTAGGACACAAAACAAGCCTTAATAAATTAAAGAAAATTGAAATCATACCAATTGTCTTCACTGACCACAGTGCTATGAAATTAGAAATAAACTACAGGAAAAAAAAACAGGAAGACACACCAATTCAGGAGGCTGAATAACATGTTACTAAATAATGAATGGGTCAAGCAGCAGATCAAAGAAGACATCAAAAGATATCTCGAGACAAATGAGAATGAGAGCACAATGACCCAAAATCTATGGGATGCTGCAAAAACAGTCGTAAGAGGGAAGTTCATAGCACTGCAGGCCTATCTAAAGAAACAAGAAACATCACTAATTTACAGTTTATCTTCACACTTCAGGGATCTGGAAAAAGAACAGCAAAATAAACCCAAAGGGAGCACAGGGAAGGAGATAATAAGGATCAGAGCAGAAATAAATGAAATAGAAACGAGAAAAACAATACAAAAGATCAATGAATGCAAGAGTTGGTTCTTAGAGAAGATAAACAAAATTGACAAACCTTTAGCCAGACTCATTAAAAAAAGGAGAGAGAGGACCCAAATTAATAAAATCAGAAATGAAAGAGGAGAAGTGACAACAGACACCACAGAAATACAAAAAAAATTTAAGAAATTACTATGAGCAACTATATGCCAACAAATTTGACAATCTGGAAGAAATGGACAATTTTCTAGAGGCGCACAACCTTCCAAGGCTAACTCAAGAAGAAACAGAAAGCCTGAACAGTCTGATTACCACTAGGAAAATTGAATCAGTAATCAATAATCTCCCAACAAACAAAAGCCCTGGACCAGATGTCTTTACAGGTGATTTTTTCAAAACTTTCAAAACGTTAAAAAGGATAATTAGGGGGGTTCACGGTCTGAGGGATGTAAAAATAATATAAAATAAAATAAAACTATTAAAAAAAAAAGAATTATCACCTATTCTCCTCAAGCTCTTCCAAAAAATCCAGAAGGAAGGAAGACTCCCAAACACTTTTTACGAAGTCACTATCACCCTGATCTCAAAAGCAGACAAAGACACCACAAAAAAAGAAAACTACAGGCCGATATCTCTAATGAACATAGATGCAAAAATTCTCAACAAAATATTACCGAACAGAATTCAGCAATACATTAAAAAGATCATACACCATGATCAAGTGGGATTCATCCCTGGTATGCAGGGGTGGTTCAACATCCGCAAAACAATGAATGTGATACACCACATTAACAAAATGAAAAATAAAAATCACATGATCATATCAATAGATGCAGAAAAAGCATTTGACAAAATACAGCAACCTTTTATGATAAAAACCCTTAAGAAAGTGGGAACAGAGGGATCATATCTTAACATAATAAAGGCCATATATGACAAACTCACAGCTAACATCATACTCAATGGGGAAAAGCTAAAAACCATTCCCCCTAAGATCAGGAACAAGACAAGGTTGCCCACTTTCTCCACTTCTATTCAACATAGTGCTGGAAATTCTAGCCACAGCAATCAGACAAGAGAAAGAAATAAAAGGTATTCAACTTGGTAAGAAGGAAGTAAAATTATCATTATGTGCAGATGATATGATACTATATATAGAGAACCCTAAAGACCCCACCGAAAAACTACTAGAACTGATAGATGAATTTAGTAAAGTAGCAGGATACAAAATTAATATTCGAAAATCAGTTGCATTTGTATATACCAATGTTAAAATATCAGAAGGAGAAATTAAAAAAACAATTCCATTTACAATTGCTCCAAAGACTATAAAATATCTGGGAATAAATCTAACCAAAGATGTAAAGGATCTGTACTCAGAAAATTATACGACACTGCAGAAAGAAACGAAAGAAGCATAAATAGATGGAAACACATTCCATCTTCATGGATAGTAAGAATTAATATAGTTAAAATGTCCATACTGCCTAAGGCAATATACATATTCAACACAATTCCTATCAAACTACCAACGACGTTTATCACAGAAATAGAATTTATAATCCTGAAATTTATATGGGACCATAAACGACCCCGGATAGCCTCAGCAATCTTGAGAAATAAGAACAAAGTGGGAGGTATAACGTTACCTGATTTCAAACTATACTACAAGGCTACAGTAATCAAAACAGCATGGTACTGGCATAAAAATAGACACATAGATCAATGGAACAGAATAGAGAGTCCAGAAGTAAATCCATGCCTATATGCCCATCTAATCTATGACAATGTAAGCAAGAATGTACGATGGGGTAAAGACAGTCTGTTCAATAAGTGGTGTTGGGAAACCTGGACAGACACATGCAAGAAAATGAAGCTGGACCACCTCTTTACACCATATACAAAAATAAATTCAAAATGGCTTAAAGACTTAAATGTAAGATCTGAAACCATAAAATATCTAGAAGAAAATATAGGAAGAAACTTCATGGACATTACCCGGAGTAAGATTTTCACTGATATATCCCCTCGCGCGTGGGAAGTAAGAAAAAAAATAAACATGTGGGATTACATTAAACTAAAAAGTTTTTTCACAGCAAAGGAAACCATCAATAAAAGAAAAAGGGATCCTTCTGAACGGGAAAAGATATTTGCCAATGATATATCTGATAAGGGATTAATATCACAAATCTATAAAAAACTTACTCAACTCAACTCCAAAAAAACAACCCAATTACAAAATGGGCAGAGGACTTGAGGAGACATTTTTCTAAAAAGGACATACAGAAGGCAGAAGACATATGAAGAAATGCTCAACCTCACTACCCATCAGAGAAATGCAAATAAAAACCACAATGAGATACCACCTCACTCCAGTCAAAATGGCTATCATCAATAAATCAACAAACAACAAATGCTGGCGTGGATGTGGAGAAAAGGGATCGCTAGTGCACTGTTGGTGGGATTGCAGATTAGTGCAGCCACTATGGAAAACCATATAGAGGTATCTCAGGAATCTGAAAATGTAAGTACCCTATGATCCAGTAATTCCACTCCTAGGCATCTACATGGAGAAATCCAAAACTTCAATTCAAAAATCTGTATGCACTCCTATGTTTATTGCAGCACTATAAACAATAGCTAAGACATGGAAACAACCGAAATGCCCATCGGTAGATGACTGGATTAAGAAGCTGTGGTACATTTATACAATGGAGTATTTCACAGCCATAAGGAAGAAAGAAATCTTATCATTTACAACAACATGGATGGATATAGAGAACATTATGTTAAGAGAAATAAGTCAGAAAGAGAAAGACAAGTACCATATGATCTCACTTATATGCGGAATCTAAAGAAAAGAATATGTGAATGAACTAATCAGAGACAGTTTTGAGGACACAAAGAAAAAACTGAGAGTTGTTAGATGGGCGGGTGGGGGTGAGATCATATGGTACTTCTCTTTCTCTTTCTGACTTATTTCACTTAACATAATGTTCTCTAGATCCATCCATGTTGCTGCAAATGATAAGATTTCTTTCTTCTTTATGGCTGTGAAATACTCCATTGTATAAATGTACCACAGCTTCTTAATCCAGTCATCTACCGATGGGCATTTCAGTTGTTTCCATGTCTTGGCTATTGTGTAAAATGCTTCAATAAACATAGGAGTGCATACAGATTTTTGAATTGGAGTTTTGGATTTCTCCGGGTAGATGCCTAGAAGTGGAATTACTGGATCATAGGGTACTTACATTTTCAGATTCCTGAGATACCTCCATACTGTATTCCATAGTGGCTGCACTAATCTGCAGTTCCACCAACAGTGCACTAGCGTTTCCTTTTCTCCACATCCGCGCCAGCATTTGTTGTTTGTTGATTTATTGATAATAGCCATTTTGACTGGAGTGAGGTGGTATCTCATTGTGGTTTTTATTTGCATTTCTCTGATGGGTAGTGAGGTTGAGCATTTCTTCATATGTCTTCTTGCCTTCTGTATGTCCTTTTTACAGAAATGTCTCCCCAAGTCCTCTGCCCATTTTTTAATTGGGTTGTTTGTTTTTTTGGAGTTGAGTTGAGTAAGTTTTTTGTAGATTTGTGATATTAATCCCTTATCAGATATATCATTGGCAAATATCTTTTCCCATACAGTAGGATCACTTTTTGTTTTATTGATGGTTTCCTTTGCTGTGAAAAAACTTTTTAGTTTGATGTAATCCCACGTTTATTTTTTCTCTTACTTTGCTCACGCGAGGGGATATATCAGTGAAAATCTTACTCCGGGTAATGTCCATGAAGTTTCTTCCTATATTTTCTTCTAGATATTTTATGGTTTCAGATCTTACATTTAAGTCTTTAAGCCATTTTGAATTTGTTTTTGTATATGGTGTAAGGAGGTGGTCCAGCTTCATTTTCTTGCATGTGTCTGTCCAGGTTTCCCAACACCACTTATTGAACAGACTGTCTTTACCCCATCGTACATTCTTGTTTCCATTGTCGTAAATTAGATGGGCATATAGGCATGGATTTACTTCTGGACTCTCTATTCTGTTCCATTGATCTATGTGTCTATTTTTATGCCAATACCATGTTGTTTTGATTACTGTAGCCTTGTAGTATAGTTTGAAATCAGGTATCGTTATACCTCCCACTTTGTTCTTATTTCTCAAGATTGCTGAGGCTATCTGGGGTCTTTTATGGTCCCATATAAATTTTAGGATTATATGTTCTATTTCTGTGAAAAACGTTGTTGGTAGTTTGATAGGATTGCGTTGAATATGTATATTGCCTTAGGCAGTATGGACATTTTAACTATATTAATTCTTCCTATCCATGAAGATGGAATGTGTTTCCATCTATTTATGTCTTCTTTCATTTCTTTCTTCAGTGTTGTATAATTTTCTGAGTACAGATCCTTTACATCTTTGGTTAGATTTATTCCCAGATATTTTATAGTCTTTGGAGCAATTGTAAATGGAATTGTTTTTTTAATTTCTCCTTCTGATATTTTAACATTGGTATATACAAATGCAACTGATTTCCGAATATTAATTTTATATCCTGCTACTTTACTAAATTCATCTATCAGTTCTAATAGTTTTTCGGTGGAGTCTTTAGGGTTCTCTATATATAGTATCATATCATCTGCATATAATGATAATTTTACTTCCTCCTTACCAATTTGGATGCCTTTTATTTCTTTCTCTTGTCTGATTGCTGTGGCTAGAACTTCCAGCACTATGTTGAATAGAAGTGGAGAAAGTGGGCAACCTTGTCTTGTTCCTGATCTTAGGGGGAATGGTTTTAGCTTTTCCCCATTGAGTATGATGTTAGCTGTGGGTTTGTCATATATGGCCTTTATTATGTTAAGATATGATCCCTCTGTTCCCACTTTCTTAAGGGTTTTTATCATAAAAGGTTGCTGTATTTTGTCAAATGCTTTTTCTGCATCTATTGATATGATCATTTGATTTTTATTTTTCATTTTGTTAATGTGGTGTATCACATTAATTGATTTGCGGATGTTGAACCACCCCTGCATACCAGGGATGAATCCCACTTGATCATGGTGTATGATCTTTTTAATGTATTGCTGCATTCTGTTTGCTAATAATTTGTTGAGAATTTTTGCATCTATGTTCATTAGAGATATCGGCCTGTAGTTTTCTTTCTTTGTGGTGTCTTTGTCTGCTTTTGGGATCAGGGTGATAGTGCCTTCGTAAAAAGTGTTTGGGAGTCTTCCTTCCTTCTGGATTTTTTGGAAGAGCTTGAGGAGAATAGGTGATAATTCTTTTTTGAACGTTTTGAAAAATTCACCTGTAAAGCCATCTGGTCCAGGACTTTTGTTTGTTGGGAGATTATTGATTACTGATTCAATTTCCCTGGTGGTAATCAGACTGTTCAGGCTTTCTGTTTCTCCTTGAGTTAGCCTTGGAAGGTTGTGTGCCTCTAGAAAATTGTCCATTTCTTCAAGGTTGTCAGATTTGTTGGCATATAGTTGCTCATAGTAATTTCTTAAAATTTTTTGTATTTCTGTGGTGTCTGTTGTCACTTCTCCTCTTTCATTTCTGGTTTTATTAATTTGGGTCCTCTCTCTCCTTTTTTTAATGAGTCTGGCTAAAGGTTTGTCAATTTTGTTTATCTTCTCTAAGAACCAACTCTTGCATTCATTGATCTTTTGTACTGTTTTTCTGGTTTCTATTTCATTTATTTCTGCTCTGATCCTTATTATCTCCTTCCGTGTGCTCCCTTTGGGTTTATTTTGCTGTTCTTTTTCCAGATCCGTTAAGTGTGAAGATAAACTGTCAATTAGTGATGTTTCTTGTTTCTTTAGGTAGGCCTGCAGTGCTATGAACTTCCCTCTTAGAACTGCTTTTGCAGCATCCCATTGATTTTGGGTCGTCGTGTTATTCTCATTTGTCTCGAGATATCTTTTGATGTCTTCTTTGATCTGCTGCTTGACCCATTCATTATTTAGCAACATGTTATTCAGCCTCCATGAATTGGTGTATCTTCCGGGTTTTTTTCCCCTGTAGTTCATTTCTAATTTCATAGCACTGTGGTCAGAGAAGACAATTGGTATGATTTCAATTTTCTTAAATTTATCAAGGCTTGTCTTGTGTCCTAACATATGATCTATCTTAGAAAATGTTCCATGTGCACTTGAGAAGAACGTGTATTCTGCAGCATTGGGATGAAATGCTCTGAAAATATCAATTAAATCCAACTGCTCCAAAGTGTCATTTAAGGCTGTTGTTTCCATATTGATTTTCTGTCTGGAGGACCTGTCCCTTGTTGTCAGAGGTGTCTTGAAGTCCCCTACTATGATAGTGTTGCTGTTGATCTCTGTCATTATGTCCATCAGTACCTGTTTTATATATTTAGGTGCTCCCATGATAGGTGCATAAATTTTTCACTAGGGTTATGTCCTCTTGTCGGATTGATCCCTTTATTATTATATAGTGCCCATCTTTGTCTTTTAATATGTTTTTCATTTTAAAGTCTATTTTGTCAGATATAAGTATTGCAACTCCAGCTTTTTTTTGCTTCCATTTGCATGAAATATGTTACTCCAACCCTTCACTTTCAGCCTGTGTGTGTCTTTTGATCTGAAATGAGTCTCTTGTATACAGCATATACAAGGGTCTTGATTCCTTATCCACTCAGCCACCCTATGTCTCTTGATTGGAGCGTTTAATCCATTTACATTTAAAGTGATTATTGATAGGTACATAGTTATTGCCATTTTTAAATTTGTAGTAAATTGTTTTCATCTTTCTTCTATTTACAGAAGTCCTTTTAGTATTTCTTGCAATGCTGGCTTGGTTGTAATAAATTCTTTCAGTTTGTTCTTTTCTGGGAAGCTCTTTATCTCTCCATCAACTTTAAATGATAGCCTTGCTGGATAAAGCAATCTAGATTGTAGGCCTCTGTGTTCCATCACTTTGAGTATCTCCTGCCACTCCCTCGTGGCCTTCAATGTTTCTGTAGAAAAATCATTTGATATCCTTATGGGGAGTTCCCTTGTATGTAACCTTCTGCCTTTCTCTTGCTGCTTTTAAGATTCTCTCTTTGTCTTTAAGCTTTGCCATTTTAACTATAATGTGTCTCGGTGTGGCCCTGTTTGGGTTTATCCTGGTTGGAACTCTCTGCACTTCCTGGGCTTGTATGTTGGTTTCCTTCATCAGGTTAGGGAAGTTTTCAGACATTATTACCTCAAATATGTTCTCAATCCCTTGCTTTTTCTCTTCGCCTTCTGGTATTCCTATGATGCGCATGTTGTTGTGCTTGATGTTATCCCAGAGGTCTCTTAACCCATCTTCATTGTTTTTTATTCTTTTTTCTTTTGTTGTTCAGTTTGAGTGATCTCTGCTAACTTGTCTTCTAAGTCGCTGATTCGATCCTCTGCTTCATCTAACCTGCTGGTCATTCCTTCAAGTGAGTTCTTAATTTCGGTAATTGTGTTCTTTAGTTCTAGCTGGTTGTTCGTTAAGATTTCTACATCCTTTTTTAGCTCTACCTGGTTGTTCTTTATGATTTCTATATCCTTCTTTATGTCTTCTCTAAGCTCCTTAAACATTCTTATCACCAGTGTTCTGAACTCTGTCTCTGACATGTTGGTTACCTCTGCTTCATTTTTTTCCAGTTGTGGAGGTTTCTTGTGTTCTTTTATTTGGGACATGTTTCTTTGTCTCCCCATTCTGACTGACTCTCTGTGTTTGCTTTTATGTATTAGGAAGATCCCCTAGAGCTCTTAGTTCTTGCTGGGTTATCTTATGTAGTATGTGTCCTTTATATTTGACTTGGACTACTTCGTTCTTTTCTGCATGTGCTCCACAGGTGGCTCGTGTGTTTAGTATATCGTCCTGTTCAAGAAGAACTTTAATTGCTTTTTGCTAGTGAGTAGGTGGGTTTAACTCTTAGGCCGTCTAGTTGTGAAACTTGGCTCTGCTCAGCACAGGGTGTTCTGCTGGGTGAGGGTTGGCCACTTAAATGAGGTTTGGCATCTATGGGCTCTTGTGCCTTCAGAGGATTCCCTCTGGGTGTGTGACTTGTAGGTCAAACCCGGTAGTACTCTGGTTTGGTCCAGAGTTGGCTTCTGGATATGTTGAATCTTGTGCCTCTTAAGCTGGGCCCTGGTTGGGCAGTTTCAGCACAAATCAAGTTACCAAGTACAACAACAACAACAACAACAACAAAGAAAACAAATCAAGTACATTCACATGTAAAATAATACCAACAATCCCCCCTCAACATAGGCAAAGATATCAAAGAAATAATGACAGAACAAAGCAAATCACAACCAGCAGAAAAAAAATAAAAAGAACACCAATCAAAGCAAAACAGAAAGCAGAACCAGTCTTGGCTTAAGCCCACCAAGTAATCTCTAGGTTGTCCTCCGCTGTGCCAAAGAGTTCCATGCCTAGTGCGCAGGCAGCACTGGTCACCTGGTGCCCAGAGTGAATTTGGGAGTGTAGATTTAAATGCGAGGGGCTGAGGGGTCTGGATGACAGTTTTCAGAGAGACCATGCAGTTTCTGTCCTTTCCTGCACAAATGCACACTGAGAGTAGCTCCACCAGCCCTGTGCTCAGTACTCCTGAGTCTTAGGGCCCTCCTTCCATGGGTGAGTGGGAGGGGGCGGGCGGGAGATCTCTAAGCTGCTGAAAGCCGGAGCTGCATCTGCCGCTTACTGCTGATCTCAGGGATTGCTTCCGCGGTTGCCCTTGCCCAGCCCCAGGCCAGCCAGAAAGGGTGGAGCCTGGGGATGGAGGGGTCTCCTCCCTCCCAGGCCAGCCACTCACACTCCTCCCGCAGGCCTGAAAAGGTGGTGGCTGGGGGTGTGGGAGTCTTCTCTCTCCTCGTCCAGCGAAAATCCCCTCCTCCCAGCCTCTTCCAAAGGTCAGAGCCGGCTGCCAATCTTCCCAGCGCCTGAGCGCAGACGCCCCTCTGTAATCTGACACTACTCCTCAGTTTAGGGGTAGTTTAAGTCTCTGGAAGGGCGGGGGAAGGATTCGAAAAGCGCGGTGAGGGGCCAGGTGTGGCGTCTGAGTTCTTTGTCTGCACTAGGGCCCACAAGCTGCCCATCCCGGCGGGAGCGATCAGCTGTGGGACGCAGGGAAAGAGCCCACCTCCTGGACCCTATGCTCTCCGCCACACCCTGGGCTCCCGTGGGACTCTAGAGCCCCGGGTGCTGCCTTCCGCTGCTCCTGTGGGCATGCTCCTCCCCCGCTCGCCCAGCTAGTGCACCTCAAAGCAAACCTTCCACGAGCCTGCGAGCCTCCGTTCCGACCTGGGAGCCGTGCAGCGCAGCTGTTGCTGTACGGCCTGTGCTCCGCTGCGGGGGGGGGTGGTGGTGGTGGTGGTGGTTAGTGTTTTCACTTCGCGCCCCTCTCTCCTCCCCCGCTTGCCAAACTAGCGCACTCCAAAGCAAACCTTCCACGAGTCTGCCCTCCGTCGTCCTGGCGCCGCTGGCCTCGGCTCCGCGGGGGTGGGGGTGGGGTTCGCGCTTCCACTTCGCTGTCCTGCCTCCTCCCCTGCTTGCAATCCGCGCACACCTTCAGGTAAATTCCTCCACGAGTCTCCCCACTGTTCTGCGTGTTCTATATCTCCCTGTGTCTTTAGAGCTGCAGTTTACCGCCGCAGCCGCAGCCGCAGCCGCCGGCTTGATTCCACCTCGAGACCGCGCGTTTCCTCTCCATCCCTTCTTTCTTCCCCTGCTCGCCCAATTTGTGCACCTTCAAGTAATCCTTATACGAGTCTCTTAGGAGTCTCTTAGCTGTTCTGCGTGATGAGCGAAGAGTTGTTTGATGGGTTATATGTCCCGTTTGTAATAAAATCCGGAGGAGAACTCAGAAAATGTGCCCCGCTGCCGCCATTCCTATGACGTCACTCTATTAACCCTATTTTTGCCGTAAGCAATTAAGTACCACAGCTACTTGAAGGCCCTGATCCTGCTCTTGATCCCACAATCCACCAGTTACAATCTCAGTAATTGGATACTCTGCCATGTTCCAGATTACCAGTGTTTCATCCTACTGTTTCCTACAGATTCTGAGGTTATCTGTGTTCTTCTAAAATACTATGTGAGCAACCTAATTGGAGCACGCGATTTTGAGGTATTTAGAGAGTACCTCTGGAACAAAGTACTCAAAAGATTGCTGACATAGCTGCCTTTGAGGAAGGGACCTGGAAAGCAGAGATAAGGAAGGGACATGGGATTTACTTTTTTAGTGTGTACGCTTTTACACTTGTATAACTTAATAATAATGGACCTTTTGTTCTGTATTTCATTTAGTTCTGCTGTGATTTTTATATTTCCTTACTTCTGCTGATTTTGGGTTTCATTTTTTCTTCTTTTTCTAGTTCTTTAAGTTGTAACATGATGTTATTTGTCTGGGATTTTTCATGTTTCTTGAGATAAGTCTGTAATGATATAAATTTCCCTCTTAAAGCTGCTTTTCCTGCTTCCCCAAAATTGAGATAGAATGCATTTTTCTTCTCATTTGTTTCTGTCTATCTTTGATTCTCCTCTTATTTCTTCTTTGACCCAGCCATTCTTTAAAAGTATATTGTTTAATCTCCACATATTTGTGGTTTTTCCTGATAGCTTATGGCAGTTGATATCAAATTTCAAAGCCTTGTGATCAGAGAATATGCTTGGTATGATTTCAATCTTCTTAAATTTGCTGAGGCTAGTTTTATGTCCCAATATATGGTCTATCCTTGAGAATGTTCCATGTACACTAGAAAAGTATGTATAGTCTGATGTTCTAGGATAAAGTGTTCTATAAATATCAATTATCCATATAGTCATCAAAATGGCGGCGTGAGGTGAGCCTCTGTAAAGCTCCCCTGGACTTTACAACTAATCAAACAACAATAACTCCACAAAGGACTCCCGGCACAGCAGACAGACAAAACGAGGAGGCCCCCTACTGAATTCACCTCAAGGTGGGAGAATCGCGCGAGCGGGGAAGGAAGGAAGGGAAGGGAGAAGTGTGGAGTCGGAGCTGTGCTGGCGCAGGATGCAGACCTAGCTCAGTGCTCTGAGAACGCTGCATCCTAGAACTACCGCAGCTGCGGGAGAGGGAAGAACTCAGACTGCTATGGCTCCGCTTATGGCCCACAAGGATGAGGGGGCAGCATATAACATGGCTGAATGTGGGGAGCCATGATTTCTTGTTTCTCAGAAACCATGTGAGCTGGCTAATATATAGTTAACTTGTCTTAGCTTCTAAGGTAAAAAACCTTGAGAATGTTTACAAGTTGCTAAGGAATGAGATAGAACTGGCTGGTTTCCCAGACACAGATAACTGGCAGCTATCATGACATTTTGGTAGTCTCTTTTCTATAATAATTATGACTAGGAAACTTTGTGATGATTCTGTAGTTTCTGTGTAAAAGTTAAAAATTTATTTTGCTTGAGGTAATGCACCCATGTTATTGTTAAACTGCACGTACCCATAGGGTATATATATTGGTGAAGGTGATTAAATCATTGCTCCAGCATCACTGGAGACCTCCAGCATCACTGGAGACCTGCAGCATCATCATATGTGTGTGTGTCTCTTTTTTCATTCCCGCTCCCCCTTCCAGGGACTGTTCGTCTCGTCGGCAGGCTCCGACAGCTGAACTCAACGCTCATGGCAGAGACCTCAGAGAAAAGACTGAGGGAAGAAGGCTGAAAACGTTGGTTTAAGCCCTCACTGCCAAGCAGAGAACTGAAGCCTTAGGCACTGAGACTACCCGCCCCTTCCTTACCCTCCCAGAGCTCGCTGCACCTTCACCTGCCCGGTGCTAGAAGCGGAATAGTAGCAGTGTCAGATCAAAAGAACAGAATATTTGCTGTTCTGAGAACTGTGGACCTCTGACACAGATTTGCAGCCCAACTAGTACTGGCAAAGGGGAGGGAGCTGTGGAAGCAGGACTAGCAGTGGTGGTGGTCGCTGCCATTGCTCTGAGCCACCTCTCTGAACTCACCCTGCCCCTGGCCCCACCTATTTAGGCAGATCCCTGCAGGAGTAAAAAGAAATGCTGAAACAGACGGGCCCTGAATCTGGTACAGGAAGAGCTTTGGAACTTCAAAAGCTCTCCGCATACCCACAGGGACACTGTGCCCTGTAACCCAGGCGAACTATTAACAGAAGAGAAGCCAGTTGCCCAGAGAATCCCCCCATTGTGTGAGAAGATGAAGTAGTGCAAAGAAAACATGACACTACCGTGTGAGAGAGGGAAAAAAAGGCTGCAATCGGATAGAAAATAAAACATTCTACCAACAAGTACTGGAAGAGAAAGAGAAGACCTCTTCCTATCAACCTGTTGCAGAAGCCACTCCTGTAGATGTCTAGGAAGAGAAATAATAAATCAGTAATTGTCAAAAATAACCAAAGCAACAAGACAGCTCATAAAGAAAGTGGAAAGTCTCCAGAAAAGGAACTTAAAGATATGGAAATATGTGACTTAAATGACAGAGAATTAAAGATTGCAGTTCTGAAAAAACTCAATGATATGCAAGAAAACATAGAAAGGCAGATTAATAAACTCAGAAACACAATCAAAGAACACCATGAGCATTTTACGAAAGAGATTCAAATTTTAAAAAAGAACCAAAGAGAAATTCTGGAGATTAAGAACTCAATAGAAGAAATTAACAATAAAATGTCCAGCTTAGGTAGTAGAGTTGACCAGATGGCGGAAAGAATCAGCGACATCGAAGATAGGAAACTGGAATTTACACAGATGGAAGAAGAAAGAGACTTGAGACTTAAAAGAAATGAAAGAACTCTACAAGAACTTTCTGACTCCATCAGAAAGAGCAATATAAGAATAATGGGCATACCAGAAGGAGAAGAAAGAGGGAAGGGAACAGAGAATATATTCAAACAAATCATCGATGAGATCTTCCCAAACTTGTGGAAAGAACTGGATTCTCGAATCCAAGAAGCAAATAGAACACCTAATTACCTCAATCCCAACAGGCCTTCACCAAGGCACATTGTATTGAAGCTGTCAAAAATCAATGACAAAGAAAGAATCCTCAAGGCAGCCAAGGAAAAGAAGAGGGTAACCTACAAAGGAAAGCCCATTCGATTATCATCAGATTTTTCAGCAGAAACTCTACAAGCCAGGAAGAAAGGAACCAAATATTCAAGCTATTGAAAGAGAGAAATCATGAACCAAGAATAATATATCCAGCAAAGATATCCTTTAGATATGAAAGAGGAATAAAGACCTTTCCAGACATACAGAGCTGAGGGAATTTTCGAATACACGACCTGCACTACAAGAAATACTAACGGAGGCTATTCGACCACCATGACCAGGGACAATTTATGGCAACCAAAACATAAAAAGGGGGAGAGTAAAGGCCTGAACTGCAATATGGAAATGGAGAAAGTAAGAGTGCTAAAGAAAATAGAATACTCTAAATATCAAACTTTCTATACATACCTAAGGGTAACCCCTCAAAAAAAATCCAGAACTGAAACATACAGTATAATAAAATAAGAAACAGGGGGAAACATCATAGAATACCACCATACAGAACAGAAATAATAGAACAGAAATAATAGACAACAACAAAAAGGCAAAGAAACAATGGAGACACGGCCTTACCTGAAAACTAAAGATAGAATGACAGAAAATCTTCAAGTCTTCAAATATCAATAATCACCCTAAATGTAAATGGACTCACCAAAAAAAGGCACGGAGTAGCAGATTGGATCAAAAAACCAATTCCAACCATATGCTGTCTCCAAGAGACACATCTCAGTACAAGGACAAGCATAGACTCAAAGTGAAAGGGTGGGAATTGACACTCCAAGCAAATGGTACCCAGAGAAAATCAGGTGTAGCCATAATGATTTCCGATGAAACAGACTTCAGGGTGAAAATGATAACAAGAGACAAAGATGGACATTTCATAATGGTAAAGGGAACTATACAACAAGAAGACATAACAGTCATCAACATTTATGCCCCCAATCAGGGAGCACAGAAAAATACCAAGCAACTACTAACAGAACTAAAGGGAGAAATTGACCAAAACACAATTATACTAGGGGACTTAAATACATCATTGACAGCTATGGATAGATCATCCAAACAGAAAGTAAATAACAAAATAGCAGCCCTAAATGACACATTAGATGAAATGGACATAATTGACATATATAGAGCACTTCATCCTAAAACATTAGACTATATATTCTTTTCAAGTGTACACAGAACATTCTCAAGGATAGACCATATATTGGGACATAAAATCAGCCTCAGCAAATTTAAGAAGATTGAAATCATACCAAGCATATTCTCTGATTACAAGGCTTTGAAATTGGATATCAACTGCAAAAAGAAAGCAGGAAAAAACACAAACACATGTATATTAAACAACATAGTTTTAAAGAACAACTGGGTCAAACAAGAAATTAGAGAAGAGATCAAAACAAACATCGAAGCAAATGACAATGAAAATACATCCTACAAAAATTTCGGGGATGCAGTGAAAGCAGTTTTAAGAGGGAAATTTATATCATTACAGGCCTATCTCAAGAAACAAGAAAAATCCCAAATAAATAACCTCATGTTACATCTTAAAGAATTAGAAAAAGAAGAACAAGCGAAACCCAAGGTCAGCAGAAAAAAGGAAATAACAAAAATCTGAGCAGAACTAAATGCAATAGAGAACAAAAAGACAACAGAAAAAATTAATATGACAAAGAGCTGGTTCTTTGAAAAGATTAACAAAATTGATATACACTTGACTAGACTCACTAAGATAAAAAGAGAGAAGACACTAATTAACAAAATCAGAAATGAAAAAGTGGAAGTTATCACCGACACCACAGAAATACAAAGGATCATGCAAGAATTCTATGAAGGACTATATGCCAACAAATCCAATAACCTAGAAGAAATGGACAAGTTCTTAGAAACATATATCCTTCCAAGGCTGAACCATGAAGAACTGGAAAATCTAAACAGACCGATCACCAGTAACGATATTAAATCAGTAATCCAAAACTTTCCCAAAAGCAAAAGTCTGGGACCAGATGGCTTCACTAGTGAATTCTATCAAACCTTCAAAAGAATCTAATACAAATCCTGCTGAAACTCTTCCAAAAAATTGAAGAAGAGAGAGTTCTCCCTACCTCATTTTGTGAGGCCAACATTACCCTGATACCAAAACCTGGTAAGCACAACACAAAAAAAGAAAACTACAGACCAATATCTCTGATGAATAGAGATGCAAATATCCTAAACCAAATTTTAGCAAATCGAATACAACAATGCATTAAGATTATTCATGGAGACCAAGTGGGATTCATCCCCGGGGCACAAGGATGGTTCAACATTTGCAAATCCATCAAATAAAGGACAAAAATTATACGATTATATCAATTGATGCAGAAAAAGCATTTGATAAGATATAACATACATTTATGATTAAAACACTTAATAAAAAAGGTATAGAAGTAAAATACATAACATAATAAAGGCCATATATGACAAACCCTTAGCCAATCTCATAATTAATGGTGAAAAACTGAAGCCCTTTGCTCTATGTTCAGGAACACGACAGGGCTCTCCCCTATCACCTCTGCTTTTCAACATAGTGTTGGAAGTCCTTGCCAGAGTAATTAGGCAAGAGAAAGAAATAAAAGGCATCCAACATGGGAATGAAGAAGTTAAATTATCACTCTTTGCAAATGACATGATGCTACATATAGAAAACCCTAAAGACTTTACCAAAAAACTATTAGAAACAATCAATGAATACAGTAAAGTTGCTGGCTACAAAATCAACGTACAAAAGTCCATTCAATTCCTATATACTAACAATGAAATCTCAGAAAAAGAAATACAAAAAACAATTACCTTTGCATTTGAAGCAAAAACAATAAAACACCTAGGAATAAACTTAACCAAGAATGTGAATGACCTATATGCTGAACTCTATAAGACGTCTTTGAAAGAAATTGAAGAAGACGCAAAGAAATGGAAATGCATTCCATGATCATGGATTGGAAGAATCTGTTAAAATGGCCATATTACCCAAAGCAATATACAGATTTAATGCAATCCCCATGAAAAGCCCTATGACCTTTTTAAAAGAAATAGAACAAAAAAATCATCAGATTTGTTTGGAACCAAAAAAGACCCCGAATAGCCAAAGCAATGTTAAGAAAAAAGAACAATAGTGGAGATCTTGCACTCCCTGACTTTAGCTTGTGCTACAGGGTTACAGTAATGAAAGCAGCATGGTATTGGCAGAAAAACAGACACATAGACCAATGGAATCGAATTGAGAACCCAGAAATAAAACCACATAAATATGAACAGATAATTTTTGACAAAGAATCTAAAAACATGCCATGGAGGAAAGACAGCCTCTTCAATAAATGGTGCCGGGAGAATTGGATAGTCATGTGCAAAAGAATGAAACTGGACTGCTCTCTGTCACCATGTACCAAAATTAATTCAAAATGGATCAAAGCCTTGAATATAAGACCTGATGCAATAAACTGCATAGAAGAAAACATAGGTACCAAACTTATGAACCTTGGGTTCAAAGAGCATTTTATGAATTTGATTCTATAGGCAATGGAAGTAAAAGCTAAAATAAACAAATGAGAATATATGAAACTTAAAAGCTGCTGCACACCAAAAGAAACCATCGACACAAAATAAAGAGGCAACCAACTGAATGGGAGAAGATTTTTGCAAAGAGTTCCTCCGATAAGGGTCTAATATCCAAAATATGCGAGGAACTCATGAAACTCAACAATAAAAAAACAAACAACCCAATTGAAAAATGGGCAGAGGACCTGAAGAGACATTTCTCCAAAGAGGGCATACAAATGGCAAATAGACATATGAAAAAATACTCAACATCGCTAATCATCAGAGAAATGCAAATAAAAACCACAATGAGATATCATCTCACCCCAGTCAGAATGGCTATCATCAACAAGACAAATAGACACAAGTGTTGGAGAGGCTGTGGAGAAAAAGGAACCCTGATACATTGTTGGTGGGAATGCAGACTGGTGCAGCCGCTATGGAAGGCAGCGTGGAGGTTCCTTAAAAAATTACAAATAGAATTACCATATGACCCAGCAATCCCTCTCCTGGTATCTACCCAAAGAATTTGAAATCATTTATGCATAAAGACACGTGTGCTCCAATGTTCATTGCAGCTTTGTTTACGGTGGCCAAGACATGGAAACACCCAAAATGTCCTTCGATAGATGAATGGATAAAGAAGTTGTGGTATATATACACAATGCAATACTATTCGGCATTAAGGAAAGATGATATAGGAACATTTGTGACAACATGGATAGATCTTGAGAGTATAATGCTAAGCGAAATAAGTCAGACAGAAAAAGCAGAAAACCTTATGATTTCACTGATATGTGGTATATAAATCAAAAACAACAAAAGAACAAGACGAACAAATGAGAAACAAAAACTCATAGACACAGACAATAGTTTAGTGTTTACCCGAGGGTAAGGGGGGTGCAGGGAGGAAGATGAGGTTAAGGGGGATCAAATATATGGTGATGGAAGGAGAACTGACTTTGGGTGTTGAGAACACAATGGGATTTATAGATGATGTAATACAGAATTGTACACCTGAAATTATTTAATTTCATTAACAATTGTCACCCCAATAGATAAATTTAAAAAAAAAAGAAAATGAAATGGTAGGCTAAAAGGGTCTACCAACTGCTAAGCAATATGGATAAAAAGAGTCACATCTAAACAGAGTAGATTTTGGTCTTCAAATATAAAGAAAAAAATTTTAAAAGCTGCCAGAAGAAAAAAAGTAAATCCCTATATTGGAAGAAGTAGTAGACTGACACTGTTTTTCTCATCAGCCATGAGAGTTCTAAGATAATATTACAATATCTTTAAAGATTTAAGATAAAATGTGAACTTAGAATTTTATTGAGTGAAACTATTATTTAAATATAAGAGAAATAAATATATTTGGGACATTCAATTGCTGAAGACATTTTTGCCTGTAAACTTTGTCCAAGTATATTGTTAATAGAAGACGCATTCCAACAAAACGAAAAATAAATCTCAAAGGAAAGGACACAAAAGAATTTATGAATCTATGGAAGGACTTGTTGGTTGTTTCCATGTCTTGGCCACCATAAATAAAGCTGCAATGAACATTGGAGCACACTTGTCTTTATGGATAAATACTTCAGATTTTTTTGGTAAATATCCAGGAGAGAGATATAAACTTATATAAAAAAAAGAGAAATTCTGAATCAAGAAATAAGTAAAGACATGTATGGTAAAAGAACAAGATTTAAAATAATGTGAATCTAAAATACCAGTGATAGCATCAATCCACTAGACATACAAAAGCCATAGTCTATTAAGCATCTGAATACATTGGTTTGAAAAATATAAAATAGCATCTGTTAGAAGCATGTAAATAGAAACTGATAAATCCATGATAATACTGTGTTATTAGAAGTTTTTGGATGAAATTCATTCCAACAGGATTTGAATAACCCAATGAACAATCCTGATTCTATATACTGGGGGTTCCAAAAAATGTACACACATGACTTGTATTCAGCTTTTATTCTCAGTATATATCAAGTATTACAATTTTAATACAGTTTTTTCCTTTCTTAAAATGTGTACACATTTTTTGGCACACTGTGTATATTTGTACTTATATATCATCACATCTAATTAAAAGAATAAATGTCTTTTTAAAATTCAAATGTATATGGAAAATTAACACACAAAAAGCATGCATAACATACTAAACCATAAAAAAGTTCCAATCTATTATAAGAACAAAAATTATACCAGCATTTTCATTTCAATAGAATTAAAATTCATACAAAATAGTAAAAAAAAAAAAAAAAACTATACACTTTGACATTTAAAATCAATTTCAAATATACTTTGGGTTACAGAAAACAGAAAATTATAATTGGTAAAATTCCTAAAAATGATAAAGCACAGCATAGTAAAGTCTAGAATTCAATTGAAGTTGTGATCACAGAAAAATGTATAACTATAAAGCCAAATATTATACAGTAATATTGATTGAAATAAGTTAAATGATCTTTCAACCTCCAAAACTTTATAAAGAATAATAAAGTAGACTTGAAAAAGTAAAACAAAGATATTTTAAAACACACAAATAGTAATTCATGAATTAATCCATAAGAATTTTTATTTGAAAACATTAATAACATTATAACAAACTTTGAAAATCTTGAGAATAAAGACAACTGAAAATTCTACCGCCCCACCACTGGTGGAGAACAGAAGACAACTGAAAAAATCATTAGTAAATATGCACGGCCATAAATACCAATAGAAAAGATAATAAATGTTACAATATTTGTAAAACTTTATAATAATTTATTTGAAACATTACATGATATAAATATCTTTCTAGGAAAATGTGAATTATGTAAAAATGAACTAAATCAAAATAGAAAACTGAATAGCCACATATCCAATAAATGAAAATAAAAAACCACAACTGAATAGCCTATAATACAGTATAATTCAAAAGGTAGATGAATCAGGTAAATTTATAAATGATATTTACCAGAATTTCAAAAACACATAATCTTCATAATCCATAAATTATTCCAGTACATCAAAAAATTGGAAACCAGATTTAACCAGATTTCAAAACTTGGCAAAGAAACTATAGGAAAGGAAAGCAAGAACATTCTTACTTACAAATATAGGGTAAAATTTTTAAATGAAATATCGACAAATAGAATACTACTCTGTATTAAAAGAATAAAGCACATGATGTAGTAGAGTTATTCTAGGAATGCAAAGATGACTTAACACAAGAAAGTTTTATTAATATAATTTAATACATTAATAAACATATTAAAGGAGAAGATATTTAAAATCATCTCAAATTTAAAATCATCTCAAATAGATGCAAAAATATTTGATAAAATTCAATGACTCATAAATCATAAAAACTTTTAGTTAGCTAGAAACAGGATAGGTTTAAAAATTTTTAAATGACTATCTAACAGAAATCTAGAGCAAAATCATAACTAATGATGAAATATTAAAAGTTTTCCATCACATTGTGTGTTCACCCCCAACGCTTGTCACCGCAATAAACTTTAATTAAAAACACTTTTATTTTATTTATTTTTTAATTTAATTAAATTTTATTGGGTGACAATTGTTAGTAAAACAGACAAGACTGTCTATCATAGAGACTCTAAACTTTGTAATAGTGAAGTTAACCAATGCACTAAGACAAGGAGAAGAAATAGATGTAATAGAAAAAAGGAATCATTTATAGAAAAAAATATTATTGTTATCTTTTAAATTTTATTGGGATGACAATTGTTGGTAAAGTTACATAGATTTCAGGTTTTTATATGAAAAATCAAAGAGAAATAACTCATAAAACTAGTAAGAGGTAAGAAAAATTGCTAAATATGAGAACCATATATTAAAATTAATTAATTTAAGAAATTTGAAAACTGGATACCGTCATGCCCGCTTAAAGATATTTCAATCAACAACAGACTACGTAGACAGCAGTGGTCCCATAAGATCATAATGGAGCTGAAAAATTCCTATTGCCTAGTGTTGTTTTAATGATCATAATGTCATAGTACAATACATTACTCATGTATTTGTGGTGAAGCTGGTGTAAACAAACCTACTGCACTTCATAGTATAAAGTATTGTACACCACATTTTTACTGTATCTTTCTGAGTTTAGATATGTTCAGATGCACAAATACCATTGTGTAACAAATGCTTATGGTATTCAGTACAGTAGAATGCTGTACAGGTTTGTAACCTAGAAGCAATAGGCTACATCATACAGTCTAGGTATATAGTAAGACTATACCATCAAGGTTTATGTAAATATGCTCTATTATGTTTACACAACAATTAAATTGCCTGACAATACATTTCTCAGAATGTATCTCCATTAGGTTAAGCAAAATATGACTGTATTAAAATAAATCCAATTCATTTTTAGATTTGGCTGAGGTTCCAAGGCAATAAGTGGCAATTATTTCCACATTCCAAAATTGGTGATGGACCACTCATAAAGGGCTAACCAATTCTGTCACCCCTGAATCTCTTACCCAACTCAAATGTATAAGAGGATTAGAATTTTGAAGTTAAAAATTGAAGGCGTTGTTTCTTTGGTGAGAAAGAGATTACAAGAGGACCCTTGGAAGAGGTTAATGTATGTATCCTGGAGTTTGAGGGCCCAAAGGGTGGGTGTCTGAAACCCATCAGAGTAATCTAAAGATATAACAAAACGATATGTGTTTCTAATGTTCATATATGTGTTTGTAAATCTGTAAGGATGTATGCTACACCAATAACAATGGCTTCCTTTCTATGGGGACTGGCTTTAGGACAAGCAAGATACAGCTTTGAGTTGTCTGAAAGAGACATTACATTGCTGCATCAGTGTGTGAATTACATGCTGAAAATGTAATTTTTCAGTTATCTGAAGAGGATATAAAAGCTGGATCAACATTCATTAGTAGATACCACTTTTTAGAAAGATTTTTATTAAAACGTAGCTAACATGCAACATATTAGTTTCAGGTATACATCATAGTTCCTCAACAGTCACTATACATAGCTGTTACCATATTATTGATTATATTTCCTATGCTACAGAAGTGATCACCATGATACGTCCCGGAATCATTTGAGACTGTACCATGTTATGTGTACCAATAATATCACAGTATTATTCACTATATTTCTATGCTGTATACAATTAAGTTCGTGAACTTGTTGAAACAATGTTTTTAACCTTTTTTGATATCAGAGGCATTATTCATTATAAATTTTTACCAGCTGGACAAAGAGTTAACAAAGTTCACTATTTGGAAGTGCTGAAAAGACTGTGTGAAAAAGTTAGATGACCTGAACTTTTCGCCAACAATTCATGGCTCTTGCATCACAGCAATTCACCAGCTCACACGGCACTGCCTGTGAGAAAGTTTTTAGCCAGTAAACAAATAACTATATTGGAACACCCTCTCTACTCACCTGATCTGGCCGCCAATGACTTCTTTCTTTACCTGAAGATAAAGGAAATATTGAAAAGAAGATATTTTGATGACTTTCAGGACATCAAGTGTAATACGACGACAGCTCTGATGGCCATTCCAGAAAAAGAATTCAAAAATTGCTTTGAAGAGTGAACTAGATCTTGGCATCAGTGCATAACTTCCCAACGAGAGTACTTCAAAAGTAACCATAGCGATATTCAGCAATGAGGTATATAGCATTTTTTCTAGAATGAGTTCATGAATTTAATTGTCAGATAGTCTTACTTCCCCAAGACTTACTTGTTTTATATCTGGAAATTTGAGCCTCTCATTTTTCTTTCCTACCCCCCTTTTTAATTTTTCAATTAGAGTTACTATTATTTTATATTAGTTTCAGGTGTCAGACATCTACAGAACCCAGAAAGTGATCCCCCCAACTAGTACCCACCTGGCACTATACATACTTATTACCATATTATTGATTATATTCCCTACACTTTACATCCCCATGTCTATTTTGTAATTACCAATTTGTATTTCTTTATCCCTTTTTTACCCTGCCCCCAACCCCCCTCCTAACTATCACACCAATGGATATAGTACCCATGTGACACCATACATAATTATTGCAGTATCATTGACTACATTCCTTATGCTATTGCCTACATCCCATGACTACTGTGTAACAACAAATTTGTATTTCTTAATCCCCTCCCCTTCTCACCTACCTCCAATCCCCCTCCCATCTGGCAAACATCAAAATGTTCTCTGTATCTATAAGTTTGTTTCTGTTTTGTTTATCTTTTGTTCTTTAGCTTCCACTTATAAGTGAAATCATACGACATGAGTCTTTCACTGTCTGACTTACTACACTCAGTACAATACGCTCTAGGTGCATCCATGTTGTCACAGATGGCAACATTTTTTTTCATGGCTGAGTAACATTCCATCATATATATGTATATATATATATGTACATATATATATATATATATATATACATATATGTGTATATATATGTATAATGTATATATACACACATATATATATATATATATATACACACACACACACACACACACACACATATATACCACTTCTTCTTTATCTATTAATCTATTCAGGGACACCCAGGTTGGCTTCATATCTTGGCTTGTATAAATAATGCTACAATGGAGAGACTTCCAGATCAAAATGGTGGCGTGAGGTGAGCCTCTGTAAAGCTCTCCTGGAATTTACACCTAATCTGACAACAATAACTCCACAAAGGACTCCCTGCACAGCAGATAGGCAAGATGAAGAGGTCCACTACTGAATTCACCTCCAGGAGGAATTACATGAAGGTGCGTGCTGATTATGAGCAGAGGAGGCAGGACAGCGAAGTGGAAGCTCGCCATCCCCCCCACGGCAGAGCCGAGGCCTGAGGGCAATTGCCGCGCGGCGCCCAAGACGTAGCAGACACTCGTGGAAGGTTTGCTTTGGGGTGCACCAGTTGGGCGAGCGGGGGAGAAGCCAGCAGGAAAAGAGGAAACGCGCTGCGACCTCCCCACACCCCACAGTAGAGCCGCGGCCCTACAGCGTGCCCACAGCAGCAGCGGCAGGCAGCACCCGGGGCTCTAGAATCCCATGGGAGCCCAGGGTGCAGCGAAGAGCGCAGGGTCCAGGAGGTGGGCTCTTTCCCTGCGTCCCACAGCTGATGGCTCCCGCTGGGGCGGGCAGCTTGTGGGCCCTAGGGCAGACAAAGAACTCAGACGCCACACCTGGGCCCCTCACCACACTTTTCCAATCCTCCACCCACCCTTCCAGAAACTTAAACTGACCCCTGAACTGAGGAGTAGTGTCAGATTACAGAGTGGCGTCTGAGCACAGGCGCTGGGAAGATTGGCAGCCAGCTCTGACCTTTGGAAGAGGCTGGGAGGAGGGGATTTTCACTGGACAAGAGAGAGGAGACTCCCACACGCCCAGCCACCACCTTTTCGGGCCAGCAGGAGGAGTGTGACATGGCTGGCCTGGGAGAGAGAAGACCCCTTCATCCCCAGACCCCACCCTCCCTGGCTGGCCTGGGGCGGGGAAAAGCAACCTCCAAAGCACTCCCTGAGTTCAGCAGTAAGCAGCAGACACAGCTCCCAGCTTTCAGCAGCTTAGAGATCTCCCACCCGCCCCCTCCCACACACCCACGGAAGGAGGGCCCTAAGACTCAGGAGTACTGGGCACAGGGCTGGTGGAGATACTCTCAGAGTGCATTTGTGCAGGAAAGGACAGAAACTGCACGGTTTCTCTGAAAACTGTCATCCAGACCCCTCAGCCCGTCGCATTTAAATCTACACTCCCAAATTCACTCTGGGCACCAGGTGACCAGTGCTGCCTGCGCAATAGGCAGGAATCTCTTTGGCAGAGCGGAGGACAACCTGGAGATTACTTGGTGGGCTTAAGCCAAGACTGGTGCTGCTTTCTGTTTTTTTTCTGTTTTTTCTTTTTTTGCTTTGCTTGGTGTTTTTTTTTTTTTTCTGCTTGCTGTGATTTTCTTTGTTCTGTCTTTATTTCTTTGATATCTTTGCCTATGTTGAGTAGGGATTGTTGGTTGTATTTTACATGTGAATGTACTTGATTTGTTTTCTTTGTTGTTGTTGTTGTTATACTTGGTAACTTGATTTGTGCTGAAACTGCCTTAAAAGGGCCCAGCTTAAGAGGCACAAGATTCAACATATCCAGAAGCCAACTCTGGACCAAACCAGAGTACTACCGGGTTTGACCTACAAGTCACACACCCAGAGGGAATTCTCTGAAAGCACAAAAGCCCATAGAGGCCAAACCTCACTTACGTGGCCAACCCTCACCCAGCAGAACACCCTGTGGTGGGCAGAGCCAAGTTTCACAACTAGACGGCCTATGAGTTAAACACACCTACTCACAAGCAAAAAGCAATTAAAGTTCTTCTTGAACAGGACAATATACTAAACACACAAACCACCTGTGGAGCACATGCAGAGGAGAACAACGAAGTAGTCCAAGTCAAATATAAAGGACACATACTACATAAGATAACCCAGCAAGAACTAAGAGCTCTAGGGGATCTTCCTAATACATCAGAGCAAACACAGAGAGTCAGTCAGAATGGGGAGACAAAGAAACATGTCCCAAATAAAAGAACAGAAGAAACCTTCACAACTGGAACCAAATGAAGCAGAGGTAACCAACCTGTCAGAGACAGAGTTCAGAACACTGGTGATAAGAATGTTTAAGGAGCTTAGAGAAGACATAAAGAAGGATATAGAAATCATAAAGAACAACCAGTTAGAACTAAAAAAGGATGTAGAAATCTTAACGAACAACCAGCTAAAACTAAAGAACACAATTACCAAAATTAAGAACTCACTTGAAGGAATGACCAGCAGGTTAGATGAAGCATAGGATCGAATCAGTGACTTAGAAGACAAGTTAGCAGATATCACTAAAACTGAACAACAGAAAGAAAAGAAAAAAAAAAACAATGAAGATGGGTTAAGAGACCTCTGGGATAACATCAAGCGCAACAACATGGAAACAACAGCCTTAAATGATGCTTTGGACCACTTAAATTTAATCAATATTTTCAGAGCATTTCACCCCAATGCTGCAGAATACACGTTCTTCTCAAGTGCACATGGAACAATTTCCAAGATAGATCATATGTTAGGACACAAAACAAGCCTTGATAAATTTAAGAAAATTGAAATCATACCAATTGTCTTCTCTGACCACAGTGCTATGAAATTAGAAATGAACTACAGGAAAAAAACACACAAAAAAAAAACACAGGAAGACACACCAATTCATGGAGGCTGAATAACATGTTACTAAATAATGAATGGGTCAAAGAGCAGATCAAAGAAGACATCAAAAGATATCTCGAGACAAATGAGAATGAGAACACGATGACCCAAAATCTATGGGATGCTGCAAAAGCAGTCCTAAGAGGGAAGTTCATAGCACTGCAAGTCTACCTAAAGAAACAAGAAACATTACTAATTGACAGTTTATCTTCACACTTAAGGGATCTGGAAAAAGAACAGCAAAATAAGCCCAAAGGGAGCACAAGGAAGGAGATAATAAGGATCAGAGCAGAAATAAATGAAATAGAAATGAGAAAAACAATACAAAAGATCAATGAATGCAAGAGTTGGTTCTTAGAGAAGATAAACAAAATTGACAAACCTTTAGCCAGACTCATTAAAAAAAGGAGAGAGAGGACCCAAATTAATAAAACAGAAATGAAAGAGAAGTGAAAACAGACAACACAGAAATACAAAAAATTTTAAGAAATTACTGTGAGCAACTATATGCCAACAAATTTGACAATCTGGAAGAAGTGGACAGTTTTCTAGAGGCGCACAACCATCCAAGGCTAACACAAGAAGAAACAGAAAGCCTGAACAGTCTGATTACCACCAGGGAAATTGAATCAGTAATCAATAATCTCCCAACAAACAAAAGCCCTGGACCAGATGTCTTTGCAGGTGAATTTTTCAAAACGTTTAAAACGTTCAAAAAAGAATTATCACCTATTCTCCTCAAGCTCTTCCAAAAAATCCAGAAGGAAGGAAGACTCCCAAACACTTTTTACGAAGCCACTATCACCCTGATCCCAAAAGCAGACAAAGACACCACAAAAAAAGAAAACTAAAGGCCGATATCTCTAATGAACATAGATGCAAAAATTCTCAACAAAATATTAGCGAACAGAATTCAGCAATACATTAAAAAGATCATACACCATGATCAAGTGGGATTCATCCCTGGTATGCAGGGGTGGTTCAACATCCGCAAATCAATTAATGTGATACACCACATTAACAAAATGAAAAATAAAAATCACATGATCATATCAATAGATGCAGAAAAAGCATTTGACAAAATACAGCAACCTTTTATGATAAAAACCCTTAAGAAAGTGGGAACAGAGGGATCATATCTTAACATAATAAAGGCCATATATGACAAACCCACAACTAACATCATACTCAATGGAGAAAAGCTAAAACCATTCCCCCTAAGATCAGGAACAAGACAAGGTTGCCCACTTTCTCCACTTCTATTCAACATAGTGCTGGAAGTTCTAGCCACAGCAATCAGACAAGAGAAAGTAATAAAAGGCATCCAAATTGGTAAGGAGGAAGTAAAATTATCATTATATGCAGATGATATGATACTATATATAGAGAACCCTAAAGACTCCACCAAGAAACTATTAGAACTGATAGATGAATTTAGTAAAGTAGCAGGATATAAAATTAATATTCGGAAATCAGTTGCATTTGTATATACCAATGTTAAAATATCAGAAGGAGAAATTAAAAAAACAATTCCATTTACAATTGCTCCAAAGACTATAAAATATCTGGGAATAAATCTAACCAAAGATGTAAAGGATCTGTACTCAGAAAATTATACAACACTGAAGAAAGAAATGAAAGAAGACATAAATAGATGGAAACACATTCCATCTTCATGGATAGGAAGAATTAATATAGTTAAAATGTCCATACTGCCTAAGGCAATATACATATTCAACGCAATCCTATCAAACTACCAACAACGTTTTTCACAGAAATAGAACATATAATCCTAAAATTTATATGGGACCATAAAAGACCCCAGATAGCCTCAGCAATCTTGAGAAATAAGAACAAAGTGGGAGGTATAACGATACCTGATTTCAAACAATACTACAAGGCTACAGTAATCAAAACAACATGGTTCTGGCATAAAAGTAGACACATAGATCAATGGAACAGAATAGAGAGTCCAGAAGTAAATCCATGCCTATATGCCCACCTAATCTACGACAATGTAAGCAAGAATGTACGATGGGGTAAAGACAGCCTGTTCAATAAGTGGTGTTGGGAAACCTGGACAGAAACATGTAAGAAAATTAAGCTGGACCACCTCCTTACACCATATACAAAAATAAATTCAAAATGGCTTAAAGACTTAAATGTAAGATCTGAAACCATAAAAATACCTAGAAGAAAATATAGGAAGAATCTTCATGGCTATTACCCAGAGTAAGATTTAGACTGATATATCCCCTCGCGCGAGTGAAGTAAGAGAAAAAATAAACATGTGGGATTACATCAAACTAAAAAGTTTTTTCACAGCAAAGGAAACCATCAATAAAACAAAAAGGGATCCTACTGTATGGGAAAAGATATTTGCCAATGATATATCTGATAAGGGATTAATATCACAAATCTATAAAAAACTTACTCAACTCAACTCCAAAAAAACAAACAACCCAATTAAAAAATGGGCAGAGGACTTGGGGAGACATTTCTCTAAGAAGGACATACAGAAGGCAAGAAGACATATGAAGAAATGCTCAACCTCACTAACCATCAGAGAAATGCAAATAAAAACCACAATGAGATACCACCTCACTCCAGTCAAAATGGCTATTATCAATAAATCAACAAACAACAAATGCTGGCGCGGATGTGGAGAAAAGGGAACGCTAGTGCACTGTTGGTGGGACTGCAGATTAGTGCAGCCACTATGGAAAACAGTATGGAGGTATCTCAGGAATCTGAAAATGGAACTACCCTATGATCCAGTAATTCCACTCCTAGGCATCTACCCGGAGAAATCCAAAACTCCAATTCAAAAATCTGTATGCACTCCTATGTTTATTGCAGCACTTTACACAATAGCCAAGATATGGAAACAACCAAAATGCCCATCGGTAGATGACTGGATTAAGAAGCTGTGGTACATTTGTACAATGGAGTATTACGCAGCCATAAAGAAGAAAGAAATCTTATCATTTGCAGCAACATGGATGGATCTAGAGAACATTATGTTAAGTGAAATAAGTCAGAAAGAGAAAGACAAGTACCATATGATCTCACTTATATATGGAATCTAAAGAAAAGACTATGAATGAACTAATCAGAGTCAGTTTTGGGGACGCAGAGAAAAAACCGAGAGTGGTTAGATGGGTGTGTGGGAGGGGGTTGGGGATAAGGGGAAAGGTGAAGGGATTTGGAAGCAGCTGGTAACCACAAGATGGCCTCAGGGTTTTTCTTTTGAAAATTAATTTGGGGAAGGTATTCTATAATGTTGTAAAGATTTTGTTGGGTATCCGATGGACATGCGTCCTATTTGGGAGACCACCTCAGGGATACTGTGGATACCTGATCATGGCATTGTACATCAGAAGCTAAACATTAATGAATGCCAACTATAATTTTATATATATAATGTGATGGTTCAGTGTGAGGTCGGAGGGATAGTGGATGGGGGGAGGGGGGTTCACAGTATGAGGGATATAAATGATGAACGTCTAAGTATTACCTTGTTTTGTACACCTGAAACTAATAAATAAATTAATTAATAAAAAAAAAAAATCAGTATGCACTCCTATGTTTATTGCAGCACTATACACAATAGCCAAGATATGGAAACAACCGACATGCCCATCGGTAGATGACTGGATTAAGAAGCTGTGGTACATTTATACAATGGAGTATTTCACAGCCATAAAGAAGAAAGAAATCTTATCATTTGCAACAACATGGATGGATCTAGAGAACATTATGTTAAGTGAAATAAGTCAGAAAGAGAAAGACAAGTATCATATGATCTCACTTATATGCGGAATCTAAAGAAAAGAATATGTGAATGAACTAATCAGAAACAGTTTTGGGGACACAAAGAAAAAACCTAGAGTTTTTAGTTGGGCGGGGGGAGGGGAGGGTTGGTGATAAGGGGAAAGGTGAAGGGATTAGGAAGCACCTGGTAACCACAAGATGGCCTCAGGGTTTTTTGAAAATTAATTTGGGGAACGTATTCAATAATGTTGTAAAGATTTTGTTGGGTATCCAATGGACATGCGTCCTATTTGGGAGACCACCTCAGGGATACTGTGGATACCTGATCATGGCATTGTACACCAGAAGCTAAACATTAATGAATGTCAACTATAATTTTATATATATAATATGATGGCTCAGTGTGAGGTCGGAGGGATAGTGGATGGGGGGAGGGGGGTTCACCGTGTGAGGGATATAAATGATGAACGTCTAAGTATTACCTTGTCTTGTACACCTGAAACTAATAAATTTTAAAAAAAATTTAAAAAATATAATGCTACAATGGACTTATGGACAAGCGTGTCTTTTTGAAGTAGCATTTTTGGTTCGTTTGGTTTTACTAGGTCCTGCTTTGTCTCTTGTTATAGTCTTTGTTTTAAAGTCCATTTTGTCTGGTATAAGTATTGGTATCTCTGATTTTTTTGTTTGTTTGTTTCCATTTTCATGAAATATCATTTTCCATCCCTTTACTTTCATTCTGTGTGTGTCTTTCAATCTGAAGTGAATCCCTTGTAGGCAGCATATGTAAGGACCTTGTTTTCTTATCCATTCATCCACCCTGTCTTGATTAGAAAAGTTAATCCATTTACATTGATATGTAATTATTGCCATTTATCATTCATATTTTTGACCTTTTTAATCTTTTTCTTCTTAAAGTGGTCCCTTTATCATTTCTTATAATTCTGGTTTCATGGTGTTGAACTCCTCCAGCTTTTTCTTGTCTGGGAAGCTCTTTGTCTGTCTTGGATTCTAAATGATAGCTTTGCTGGGCAGAGTAATCCTGTTTTTCATTACTTTGAATATTTTGTGCTAATCCCTTCTGGCCTGCAAACTTTCTGTTGAGAAATCAGCTGATCATCTTATGGGTAACTAATTGCTTTGTAGGTAACTAATTGCTTTTCTCTTGTTGCTTTTAAGAGTCTCTCTTTGTTTTTAACCTTTGGCATTTTAATTATGATGTATCTTGGTGTTGGCCTTTTTGGTTCATCTTGTTTGGGACTCTCTCTGTTTTCTGGTCTTGTATGTCTATTTCCTTCACCAGGTTAAGGGAGTTTTCTGTCATTATTTCTTCAAATAGGTTTTCAATTCCTTGGTCTCTCTCTTCTCATTCTGGTACCCCTACAATTTGAATGTTGGTATGCTTGATGTTGTCCCAGAGGCCCCATAAACTACCCTCATTTTTTTGGATTCTTTTTCTTTTTGCTGTTCTGACTGGGTGTTTTCTGTTAACTTGCCTTCTAAATCACTGATTTGATCCTTCACTGCATCCAGTCTACTGTTGATTTCCTGTAATGTATTCTTCATTTTTATTATTGTGTTCTTTATTTATGACTTGTCCTTAAATATGGTTTCTATCCATTTTTATGTTTCCTATCTCTTTGTTGAAATTCTCCTGGAAATCATTGAGCATCCTTATAACTAGAGTTTGGAAATCTGCTTCTCGTAGATTACTTGTCTCCATTTTGTTTAGGTCTATTTTTGGAGCTTTGTTCTGTTCTTTTATTTGGGACATGTTTCATAATCTCCCCACTTTAGCCTCCCTGTGTTTTTTTCTATGCATTACATAGGGCTATATGTTTCCCAGTCTTAGTAGAGTGGCCTTATCTAGTAGGTGTGCTGTGGGGCTCAGTGGTGCAATGTTCCTGGTCACTTGAGCTGTGAACTTGCGGTGTGTCCCTTGTGTAAGTTGTGTGTGCCCTCCTCTTGTAGTTGAGCCTTTGTGTACATCAATGGGAGGGATTGACCTTCAGGTTCCCTGGTTGTGAGGACTGGCCTTAAATATAGTGGAGAAGTTGTGATGCAGGGGCTGACCCTACAGAATAGGTTCTGCCTTAGCAGGGCCCTGGTGCCTGCTTAATTCTGCACGCTGGGAAAGAGGAAGTCTCAACAAGGAAAACATGGCTTTCACTAGCTCCTCTGTCCAGGTGAAAGCTGCTCCTCAAGCCCCTGTCCTGAAGATAGACAACTCAGTTCCCCAGCATATGTCTCTGCTACCTCTGCAGCTGCTACCACAGGGCTGGAGCTCAGAGTCAGTGATTCCATAGGTGGGTAAGTCCAGGCATGGTCCCTTTAAGAGGAATGCCTGGGACTCCAGTAGACCTCTGTGTCACTCACCCACAATCTCCATTGGTTTTCACAACCAGAAATTATGGGGACTTCTTTCCCCAGCACTGGAACCCTAGGATGGAGAGGGGCTGAGACCCCTTCCTTCTCTGGGAGGACCTCGTCAGTTGAGATCTCCCTCCCAATGTTTAATAGTCACACTTGGATATGGGACAGCCCGTTTATTGTCTCTGCCCTTCCTACCAGTCTTGAGGTGGTTTTTTCTGCATGTCCTTCATTGTAGGGCTTTGGTTCAAAAATATTTTAGGTGATTCTCAGTAATGGTTCTTTTGTAGGCTAGGTGTAAATTTGATGTGGTCATGACAGAAGGTAAGCACATCATTTACATTCTGTACCATCTCGACCAGAAACCAGTAGATACGACTTTTGATAACAAATCAAAGTCTTTTCCAAAGTCTGAGAACATAATTCACTTCTATAAAAATGCTTCATTTTTTATCTAAGATGCTTTTTGTGAACTTTATTTTAAATCTGACATGTTTATTTTATAACTGTATGCTTGTTATAAAAATTCAAATAATATAGAATTACACAATTGAAGTTAATGTTCCCCTTCACCTCTCCTTTATCTAATCATACACCTCTCCTCAGAGGTAACCATTGTTATCAGTCCAGCGTGTATGTATTGAGATAATTTTTGTGCATTTACATGTGTATTTATGTCTATAACTCACTTACATAAATTAAATCAAGCTACACATATTATTCTGCAGCTTGCTCTTTCACTTACTAATAGTGGAGGTTGTTTCATGTTGGTAAATATAGATCTCCAAGTCTTTTAAATTCTGAAATAATATTTTAGTATGGATGCCCCTATAATTTCTTTAACTATTTTCCTATCAAATATCCAGCATTAGGTTTTTCCTAGATTTTTACTGCAATGAACATTTTTTTGTACATAAATCTTGGGATACAGATTAAAATACATTGATGAAGGGATTTGGAAGCAGCTGGTAACCACAAGATGGCCTCAGGGTTTTTTTGAAAATTAATTTGGGGAAGGTATTTAATAATGTTGTAAAGATTTTGTTGGGTATCCGATGGACATGCGTCCTATTTGGGAGACCACCTCAGGGATACTGTGGATACCTGATCATGGCATTGTACACCAGAAGCTAAACATTAATGAATGTCAACTATAATTTTATATATATAATGTGATGGTTCAGTGTGAGGTCGGAGGGATAGTGGATGGGGGGAGGGGGGTTCACAGTGTGAGGGATATAAATGATGAACGTCTAAGTATTACCTTGTCTTGTACACCTGAAACTAATAAATAAATAAATAAATAAAATACATTGATGAGAGTTGGATTAAATGATTTCTCAAAGGAGAATCAAGGGGCTATACTGTGGGAAGGATGGATGGTGGGTGAGAAAATGTACCAGGCAAAAACTCAAGATTTGAGACCTTACTTGTTTAAATAAAATGATTGTTTCATTCTTTAATTTGATTGAACTGTGTGAAAATGCCGATGGTGTGCTTGGGTATTAGTTTTAGGTTGAGCAAAACCAACTTATAACACACAAATGGGTAAATTTTGGTCTTTCAGAGATAAGTTGAAGACGACCTTAAGTTTATATTAACACCTTTATCAATGTGAACAGTAAAATAAAATTATGTACCATATTGATATTATCCCTTAAAGGGAGGGTTGGCAGGTCTTTAGCTCTTCTTAAGGATTGAAGAATACTGATTAAGGTAGGTCCGCCTCCACTGTGGAATACCTATACTAATTTTTGTAATGTGAAATTCTACAAAACTTGACTTTGTCAGTTGATGGTTAACTCTACCTTTTACTCTGAGGTTTGTTGATTCAGTCTTAATTACTAAATAGTTTTGATTTAGGGGTTCCATATTAGATTTGGGGATTCTCTTTTCCAAACTTCTCTTAATCTTTCCCCTGGATCCTAACAGCTTGACTTAAAAGCTAACCTGTTAACATGGCCTGTAAAGCTGGGCACTTCTTTCTGGATGGGGTGATGATCCCACCATTCCTTAGCTAATGGAGAATGTCTTGCAGCTGTCTGAGGAACACAGATCATTAGTGATTTTGGCAGGATTTTGTTGGAAGCACCATGCTAAAGATGAAAGGTCAGTTTTATTTAACTGATGAAAACAATGAGTAGCAAATTATGCTAGTCTTCTGGTAAACAATGCCTTTATTTTTTAGTAAATAGTGTCAAGATGTGTTGATGAACAACATACATGGAGATAAAGAAGAACATCTCTCAGTGATGGAAAATTAGGTATCTCCATAAACTCAAATGTGCCTTTAGTTTTCTTCTTGCTATGATCTTTTCCCTAAAACATTTACAAACAGGTCATTTGGTTGTACTAATGGAAAAAATGAAGTATGTTCTATTGAAGACACAGTCTACAGAGAGGGGCCAGTTTAAGGAGTATTCTTTTCATCTGCCTGAAGTGTTAAGACACCAAAACAAAACAGTGTGTTCTGTGCTACTCCTGCATTGCCCACTGGTCTATTGAAGCTCCAAGATGGAATGCAGTAAAGAAAGAGACAGTCTAATAAAAATCTAATGTGGCATACCAACCCATCAGCATCCTTCACTGCAAGGTGGAAGACATAGTTTTGGCCTGCTTGCATGTATTTTTTTTGAAGTACATGTTAACAGTTCATGATGAGAGGCAACATTTCTGAACTGGAGACAAGAAGCTACATAGTGCTTCCTATCTGGCGAAGTAGGTTCTCCACAGTACCCCATTAGCTCTATGGTAGTAAATCCTTAAGGTAGGTGCTTAAGGAAGAACATTAACTCTTTCAAGGTGTTCAAGGATGAGTTAGTAATTTTTTTAAAATAAATTTATTGGTGTGACAATGGTTAGTAAAATTACATAGGCTTCAAGTGTAAAATTATGTAATATATCATCTATATGTCACATTGTGTGCTCACTACCCAGAGTCAGTTCTCCTTCCATTACCATATATTTTTTGTCATGGTACCACTAACAATAATTAAATAACAGCTAACACTTATTGAATAGTTATCATATGCTAGGCATTGTTCTCAAGCTTTATAGGGATAATTCTATTGAGTCCTCACAATAAATCTGTGAGAGAGAACAAAAAGAGGCATAGAAGGGTTAATAATGGAAGTGTTCAAAGTTGTATGGCTAGAACTGAAATTTGGATTTGAACCCAAGTAGTATAGCACTTTTGGACCACACTCTAACCATTATACATAATACCACTAAATTATCTCCTAGAGGCCTGAAGCAACAATCTCCAACCTTTTATAACATTTGTGGTGGCTGATTTTCTTTAACCCATCCTGACTTCTTCTAAAGGACTGTATATGGAATAAATAAAGGAGAAAAACTTGAACCACTTAATTGTGTTTTTCTCTGTTAGCATTTTGCAACACCCCTCAAGATATTTGGATGCATCTGCTGAGTGGTGAAGCACGTAGAAGTGCGCTGGTTTGTGACCTTAGGTGAATGAATTTCCTGAGCACTTTCAATGGCTATGTTTTCCACTTAAAACACTTGGAAAGATCTTGATGCCTGAAAAAAAGAGAGAGTGAGAGAGTGCCATCGACCTGGCCAAGGTGAGGGGAATCCAGAAGCTTCCCCATGTCTTATTTGTTGACTCAGACATTAAGGGAAAAATATTTTTATATCATTTCTTAAAAATGGAGCTTTGGAGATGCTGATTCAGAACTTTTTTTGATCTTTTGCCTTCATTTTTGTTGAAAAGATATATTGTTTTACAAGCAGTGCTGAGCTCCAATCCCGCATTCCTGCTGACATAAGTATTATTATTTCATGTTTTCAGCATCTTATCTGGTAACTACGCATAGTTTTTTTTTTTTTAAATCTAGGAATATGTGTGTACATCTGTATATATATGTGCTGTGTGTTGGATGTGGTGGGGAGGAAAATCCCTCAGGAGAGTGCTGGACTGGGCATTGAGTCCATTCAGTTTTTTCTGAATATGGATGAGCAAAGCAGATGTACCGAAAACACCATGTTTACAATGTAGCCAGTTAGTGCAGCATAAGTGAATTGGTCTTGGTAGAATGGAGCAGATAGAGTTGGATGTTTCTTACTGGGGTAACATCTGGCTTTAGCAGAGCACAAAGCAATGCTATTACTTTGGGTGAGAATATTTTCCCTTGGAATGTTCCTATAGAACACTCCTAACTTATTCCTTCTTCTCTCTACTTTTCAAATGGAAGTAATGGTGGAGGACAGGACTCAATTTTTTTGTAGCTGTTTGAGACCTTAACAGGTTTTGCTCAACTCACTGACCAGTTTATATTTTAAGCAGGAAATAGAGAAATCAATGCATTAGTAGTGCTTCTTACATTATTAACTATAACAATCTGCACATTCCTGTAGCATGATGATTTATAAGCACTTTCAAATAATTTTCTAATTTGATTTTCTCCTAAATTCAGGAAAACCAAGGCAAGTGGTATTATCCCTATTTTACAGAAGAGAAAGTAAAACTCAGACATGTTAGAAGATATGATGAATGCCCCCGACCTGGAAAGTGATGGATCTGGAACCAGACCCACGTGTTTTGACTCTCATATTGAGATTTTTTTTTTACAGTATACCAAGATCCTTAGTCTTTTAAATATGACATTTATAATTCCATGGTTATAAAGTTGTTGTAGAAAACGTAGAAAATATAAAAGTAAAACTCATCTTACCATCCAGAGTTATTGGTAATTAATATTGTGTATTTTTGACATATATGTATATATATGAGTACGAGTATGCACACACATACAATTTATTTTATATATATTTAATATGCACAGTTATATATATATATATATACATATACACAGATATATTCATTGTTAGTGCATATACATGGTTTAGATTTTAAAAGGTTAACTATGGGTAATATATTGTACAGCTGATCTCTACAACTTATTCATCTTGTACAATAGAAACTATTGTACACCATAAAATATGTCTCATGTTCAGTGTCCCTACCATAAACAAATAAACATTCAAAACACACACAAAAAACACCCCACATACCAGAAGAGAACACAAGGAAATTTTTGTAAGTAGTAAATATGTGTAGTACCTTGGTTGTAGTGATGATATCATGTGTGTATGCATATGTTCAAATACATCAAGATGTATACATTAAATCTGTACAAGTTTTTGTATATCAGCTATACATAAATACAGCTAAAAATAAATTTCAAAATTTGTATAAAGTCTTTTTCCTATCATTATTCTCTAGCCTTAAAATGTCATTCTCTGCATGCAAAATATTACTTTCTTGAACAATTCTCTGGAGATTTTTTTTAGAACTATTTTATCCATACAAGTAAAGAAGATATATATATATATATATATATATATATATATATATATATATATATATATATATATTTACATATATATATACACACACATATATATAATATGTGTTACATATATGCCATAACATATATTTTATATATATGTTATATATAGCATGTATATATAGTACATGTGTGTATATATAGTACATATATATGTGTTTAATTATATATATAACACATACACACACAGACACACACATATTTTCTTCATATGATAAAATGCTGAGGCCCCTATTTTATACCTTAGAATTTGCCAAAATATTTGAATATCTTTGGTTTTATAACTTAACAGTATGTAAAGAGTTTCCCAAGTCTTTTTTTCAAATGGTTATATGAATAAACATTAACCTGTCCCTTATTGATGGACATTTAGATTGTTTCCCAACTTCATTATTACAAACTACTCATACTGTGCGAAGTTATACATAAGCCATTTTAAATGTGTGAGTTTGTCTTTTAGGGTAAATTCTGAGAAGTGAGTTTCCAAGGTCGAAAGATGGGTAGATATCCAACTTTGTAATATGTTGACAAATTGCCCTCCAGATGTTGAATCATCTGGCTATGATGAGCCACCAACAAGGTAGCCACGTGTATGACAGTAGAGTATTGATACATTAAATACATAAAACTTGATATATAAAACATTAATTTTTGTGTATTTTGAATTTTCAATCTTCTTATTATGAGTAGAGTTAAACATCTTTTTCTGTTTGAAAACAAATTATATGTTTTGTGAACTGTCTGTATGCCCATTTTTCTACTGGCATGTTGATCGTTTTTCTTATTGATTTATAAGGGTTCTTTATATATTAGGGACAATTAATGCTTAATTTGTGACATAAATTGCTAGTATATTTTTTCTAATTTTTTTTTAAACTTTGTTTGTAATAGTTTTTGCTTTGCAATTAAAAATAATAGCCAAATCTATCAATTGTTTCTTTTATAGCCACTGGATTTTGTGTCATAGTTAGGAAAGCCTTCCCCAATCACAGATTGTAAGAGAAATTTCCCTCTTTTAGAACCTTCATGATTTTAGTGCCTATATTTAAATTTGGTCTTTCTGGAATCTATTTTTAAAAACATGTAGTGTGAATTCACTATTTTTTGTTTGTTTATTTTCCAGATGGAAAACAAACTTTGTTTTTTTCTTTGTTTCTTGTCATTTATTTATCATTATTTCCCCTAAAAATTTGAGGCACTAACTCAATATATTTGTGTTAATGTACTTTTTATTATAGTGCAATCATCCATCTTTCTATTCAAGATCCAGTATCACACTGCTTGATTTTTGAGCCTATAATAATATTGTAAAGTTCATTATAATATTTTTTCCTCTCTAGTACTGCCTCATCACTTTCTCTTTCAGGGTTTTTCCTGCTTATTCTTACTTGTTTATTTCATCATATGAACTTTAAAATGAGGTTGTTTAATTTAAAAAAGGTTGCAATTTTTGTAGGGGTTATGTTGTATTTGTAGATTAATTCAGCAGGAACTGGCATTTTTGTAGTGTTCCTATCCTAGAACATGATATGTCTTGCCATTTGTTTAAGTCTTTCTGTCTCTTAGGAGTATTTAAAATATTTATGCATATAGAAAACTTGCACACTTTGTGTTATTTTTTCTAGTATGAAATAATTATTTTCAAGTATAAAATAGAAATAACTATTTTCTAGTTATTTTTTCTATTTTTTCACATAGTTCTTGCTGCTATGGTAAAGGGAATCTTATCTTTGCAGTTTCTGTTTGTCTATGTGAAATCTATTGATCACATATTAATTTTCACTCAACTATTAGCAAAATGTGATAATTTTATTTATTTGTTCTCAATTTTTATATCTTTAATTTCTTTCATTTGTCAATATTTCATTTGCTAACACCGAGAAATAATACTAAATTTAACTTTAGGGGTGGTATTGAAAATCATGGTCTTTTTATCAGATTTTAAGGGCAATATTTATAGTGCTTCACTATTAAGCATCATGCTAGCTTATGTGTTGACAGATATTTTATCATGTTGAGAATATTTCCACCTCTCCCATTGAATTCACAATTTTATTCAATTATTTGTTAAGGCTGAAAACAGATGTTGAATTTTTCCAAGTGCCTTTTCCAAATCTATGGAGAATTACCTTTCAAAAAAATGTTAGGTTGAATTTGGGCAAGATGGCAGAGTAGATAAATGCTGTGTTTGCTTCCTCCTATGACCACATTAAAATTACAACTAAATTATAGAACAGTTTGGAGAACCATCTGAAGATTAGTAGGACAGAAGTCCTTTAAAAATATAAAAAAGAAGACATGTAAAACTGGTAGGAGGGGGTCGAGATGCAAAATAAGCTGGCCCACGTGTGGTGCTTAAGAACTAGGAGAGATAGCTCAGCTGCAGAAGTTTTCCCCTTGAGGAGTGAGGGACCCCAGATGTACACTGGGCTCTCCAGCCCAGAGCCTTTGTGCCCAGAATAGGATCCCCTACACATCTGGCTGTGAAAAACAGTGGGGATATCAACTGTTTGGGTGAGATGGAAGGCTGCTGGAAACCCAGATGTCCTCTTAAAAGGCCAGTGCACAGACTCTCATGCTCATAGGCACACATCTTGGTCTCTGGGAAACGGACAGTGACTCTGGAAATACATACAAAGAGAGACTGGGTTGTATGAATTTAGGATGAGTACTGAAGGGAGAGTTGCCATTTTTACTCTGTAGAACCCTTCTCCCATGCAGTGAGCAGGCAGGATCCATGTTTCCTGTGTTGAGCCCTGTCTGCCTCACAACCAAATCCGAATTTGCATTGGCCTGGTGAACTCCACTCACTCCACCCTGGTGAGTTCCTGAAACCCCACCTCACCCAACTCACACACTGCCAGAGACACTTTTCATGACTGGCATCTAGAACCACCCTGTTCAGTGAAAGAGGCTCTTTCAGCAGCAAACAGCTGGCCTCAACTTTCATGCCACTAGAGTTACCTTCACAGCCAGCAGCTAGGTCAAGCTTGACCTACAGTCTTTCATGGACAACATGCAGTGGTCAGCTAGCACCAGAAAGGTAGTGGATGGCTTCACTGTGCTATGAACCTTTTCCTGAGTAGATCCAGGCTAAGCCCTGTGCCAAAACTGAATCTGCATTAACCTGGTGAACACAACCTGCTCCACCCTGGTGACTTCCTAAGACCTTTCCTTACTCACCTCATGTACCCCATGAAAGCTCTATCAGTTGATGAGCCTTACAGACAGTGAATAGGCTGCAGCAGGCCACAGGGCGCCTTGGGATATTTATGAAGCTACAACAGGCCTGGTACTGGTGGCAGCTGTTTTTGGTTCACAAAATTGCCTCTCCCGCATGGCTCTAGGTATAACACAGGCAGAAACCAAATGCATATCACACTGTAACTTCTACCAGTTACTTCAGGCCAGTCACAGGCAGCAGTGACTTTGGCCTGAGTGGGAGCTCCTCCCAAGAGGCCCCAGAGCCAACATGTAGGCCAGCTTAAGACAACAGAGCACCAACCAATTAGACCACAAAATGTTTTCTCAGCAGGCACCAGAGCCTACTGGGGCAAATTCTGCTTCATGAGGCAAGCCATCTGCACAGCACCCTGTATGCTGTGAGCATGACCAAGCCACACAGCCAATCAGCCTGAAGGCCAATCCAACCCACTGATGTGCCAACAACAATCAAGGCTCAATTGCAACAGGAGGGCACACACAATCCACACAAGGGACACTCCTGGAGCACCAGGCATAGGTGATCAGGGAGACTGTGTCACTGGTCTCCATAGCACACCTACTACATAAGGCCACCTGGCCAAGACTAGGAGAGATAGCAAATCTACCTAATACATAGAAAAAAACACAGAGAGGCAGCCAAAATGAGGGAAAAAAGAAATATGTCATAAAAGCACGAGCAGGAGGAAATTCCAGAAAAAGAACTAATGAAATACAGGCAAGCTACCTACTAGATACAGAGTTCAAAACAATGGTTGTAAAGATACTTAAGGAACTTAGTGAGATCTTCAAAAAGGAGACAGTACGCATAAAAAAGGACATAGAAACCATAAAAAAGAAACAGTCAGAAATGAAGCATATAATTGAAATGAAGAATGCACTAGAACGAATCACTAGAAGACCAAATGAGGTAGGAAATCAAATCAGCAATTTGGAAGACAAGGTAGCAGAAAACACCCAATCAGAATAACAAAAGAAAAAAAAATAACAAATGAGGATAGTTCAAGAGAGCTCTGGGACAACATTAAGCATAACAATATTCGCAACATGGAGTACCAAAGGAGAGGAGAGAAAGCAAGAGACTGAGAATCTATTTAAATAAATAATAACTGAAAACATTTCTAACTGGATAAAAGATACAGACACATAAGTTCAGGAAGTGCGAAGTGTCTCAAACAAGATGAACCCCAAAATGCCCACACCAGGACATGTCATAATTAAAATGCTGAAACTTAAAGACAAAGAGAGAGTCTTAAAAGCAGCAAGAGAAAAACAGTTAGTTACTTACAGGGGAGCTCCCATAATATTGTCATGTGATTTCTCAGCAGAAATTTTGCAGGCCATAAGGGTTGGCATAAAATATTCAAAGTGATGAAAAACAAGGACCTACAACCAAGAGTAATCTACACAGCAAGGCTATCATTTAAAATAAAACGACAGATAAAGACCTTCCCAGGCAAGAAAATGTTATGAGTTTATCACCATCAAACCAGTATTACAAGAAATGTTAAAAGGAGTTCTTTAAGAATAACCCCTTCTTAAAGAACATAGATATGAATAATAAAATGGTAATTTCTATGTATCTATCAATGATCACCTTAAACGTAAATAAATTAAATGCTCCAATCAAAAGACAGGGTAACTGGATAAGAAAACAAGACCCATACATTTGTTGTCTACAAAAGACCCACTTCAGATCTAAAGATACGCACAGACTGAAAGTAATGGGATGAAAAATAGAAATTTCATGCAAATGGAAACAAACAAACAAAAAAGCTGGGTAGCAATACTTATATGAGATAAAATTAGCCTTAATACAAAGGCTAATACTAAGAAACAAAGAAGGAAATTTCCTAATGATAAAGGGATTAATCCATCATGAAGATATAAACCTTATAAATATTTATGCATCCAACATGGGAGAACCTAAATATATAAAGCAAATAATGGCTGACGTAAAAGGAAAGATTGACAGTAACACATGGTAGGGTAATCTAACACCCTGTTGATGCCAATGGACCAATCTTCCAGACAGAAAAATCAACAAGGAAACAGTGGCTTTCAATGACACACTATATCAGATGGATTTAGTTGATGTTTTTAGAGTATTTCATCCCAAACCAGCAGAACATACTGGGGATGACAAACAAACAAAAAAATGTATACAAGTGGACACTTTGGTCAACATTGTTCTAGCAGTAGTTTGCCATAATCAAAAGTGTCTGGATGCTGATGGTAACCACTTTGAGTATCTCTTGTAATTGTGGAAGTCAAATGCAACTTGTATTCATCTTTTGTTATTGGTATATATTGAGTATTAAATTGTATTACAGTTTTCCTTTTTTAAAACGTGTACACATTTTTTTGGCACCCTCTGAACACTATTTTCAAGTGCATGTGGAACATTTTCCAAGATAGACCACATATTAGGCCACAAAAGAAATCTCAAAAAATTTAAGAAGACTGAAATAATTTCAAGTGTTTGCTCACAATGGCATGAAAGTTGAAATCAATTACCAGAAAAAAACTGAAAAAACACACCAACACCTGGAAGCTAAATAACATGCTACTAAATAATTAATGGGTTAACAACAAGATTGAGGAAGAAATCAAGATATCTTGAGACTAATGTAAATGAAAACACAATGACCCCAAATATATGGGACACAGCGAAAGCAGTCCTAAGTGAGAAATTATTAGCAATGCACACCTACCTGGAGAAACAAGAAAAATATCAAATAAGCTATCTAACCTTATACTTAAAGGAATTAGAAAAAGTACAGCAAACAAAATCAAAAGTGAGTAGAATTAAGGAAATAATAAAGATCAGAGTGGAAATAAATGAAACAGAGTCTTAAAAAAACAGTGCAAAAAATCAGTGAAACCAAGAGCTGGTTCTTTGAAAAGATAACACAATTGATAAACCTTTAACAAGACTCATCAAGAAAAATATAGAGAGGATCCCATTAAATAAAATCAGAAATGAAAGAGGTGACGTGACAACTGACACCAGAAAAATACAAACGTTTGTGAGAAAATATTGTGAAAAATTATATGCCAACCAATTAGACAATCTGGAAGAAATGGATAAATTCCTAGAGACATGCAACCTTCCAAGACTAAATAAAAAAGAAACAGAATATCTGAACAGACTGACTACTACAAATGAAAAAGAATCAGTAATCAAATATCTCCCAACAAACAAAAGTTCTGGATTGGGTGGATTCACAGGTGAATTTTACCAAACTTTCAAAGAACACCTATCCTTCTCAAACTACTCCAAAAAATTCAAGAGGAGGGAAGCCTCCCAAGCTCATTTTACAATGCTACCAGTACCCTGATTAAAAAACCAAACAATAACATTACAAAAAGAAAAATAAATTATAACTGATATCGCTGATGAACAATAGGTGCAAAAATCTTCAACAAAATATTAGCAAATCAAATTCAGCACTGCATTAAAAAGATCATATGCCACAATCAAGTGGGGTTTCTTCATAGGATGCCAGGATGTTTCAATATCTGCAAATCAATTAACATGAAATACTACATAAACAAAATGAAAGATAAAAAGCATACAATTATATCAATAGATATTAAAAAAGCATTTGACAAAATATTTTAGCATCTATTTATGATAAAATCTCTCAGCACAGTGGGAATAGAGGGAACAAAGTTCAACTTAATAAAGGCCACATACAAAAAAACCCACAGCTAATATCATACTTAATGGGGAAAAGTTTAAAGCGTTCTCCTTAACATCAGGAATAAGATAAGCATGCTCACTTTCACCACTTTTTTTCAACATGTTATTGGAAGTCCTAGCCACAGCAATTAGACCAAAAAAAAAAAAAAAATCCAAATTGGAAAGGAAAAAGTAAAACTTTCATTATTTACAGATGATATGATACTATATATAGAAAACCCAAAAGATTCCATCAAAAATTATTAGAACTGATACATGAATTCAGTAAAATAACAGGATACAAAATTTAGATTCAGGAATCAGTTGCATTTTTATACACCAATAATGAACTATCAGACAGAGTAATTAAGAAAACAATCACATTTATAATTCCATCAAAAAACCAAACACAATATATCTTGGAATACATTTAACCATGGATGTAAAGGACCTGTACTTAGAAAATTATAAGACATTGAAGAAAGAAATGGAAGAAGATACAAATAAATTGAAGCATATACTATGCTCATGGATAGAAAATATTAACCTTGTTAAAACATCTATACTACCCAATGCATTCTATGAATCCAATGCAATCCCTATCAAAATACCCATTCCATTTTTCAAAGAACTAGAACAAATAATCCAAAAACGTATATGGAATCACAAAAGACCCCGAATAGCCACCATAATCTTGAGAAAGAAGAACAAAAGTGGAGGTATGATGCTACCTGATATCAAACTATACTACAAGGCTATAGTAGTTAGAACACCATGGTATTTGCATGAAAACAGAGACATAAATCAATGGAACAGAATAGTGAGCCCAGAAATAAATCCATGCTTGTATGGTCAATTAATCCATGACTAACGAGGAAAGAATATACAGTGGTGGTAAAGACAGTCTATTTAATAAATGGTGTTGAGAAAACTGGACAGATACATACCAAAAAAAAAGAAAAGAAAAAGAAACTGGACCATTTTCTTACACCATATACAAGAATAAACTCAAAATGAATTAAAAACAAAAATGTAAGACAGGAAACCAAAAAACTAGAAAAAATATAAGCAGTAAACTCTATGACATTACGCTTAGTAATACTTTTTCTGATTTATCTCTTCAGGCAAGGGAAATAAAAGAAAAGAAACAAATAGGACTTCCTCAATCTAAAAAGCTTTTGCACAGCAAAGAAAATCATCAATAAAAGGAAAAGATCACCTATTGAATGATTATTCACCAATAATATATCAGATAAGGGGTTAATATCCAAAGTTTATAAAGAACACATACAACTCAATACCATAAATACAGGCAATCCAATTAAAAAATGGGCAGAGGACCAAGGAGGACATACAGATGGCCAATAGACATGTGAAAAGGTATTCCATGTCACTAATCATCAGAGAAATGCAAATTAAGACCACAATGAAATATCACCTCACAACTGTCAGAATGGCTATTATCAATAAATCAACAAACAAATGTTGACATGGATGTGGAGAGAAGGGAACCCTTGTGCACTGTTGGTGCGATTCCAAAATGGTGCAGCCAGTATACAAAACAGTTTGGAGGGTCCTGAAAAAATAAAAAATAAAACACGTTATGACCCAGCAATCGCACTCCTGGGTATTTATTTGAAGAAATCCAAAGCAGTAATTCAAAAAAATATATGTACTCCTATGTCCATTGCAGCACTATTTACAATAGCCAAGACATGGAAACAACCTAACAGCTCATCAAGAGATGATTGAATAAAGAAGTGGTGCATATATGCATTAGAATATTACTTGGCCATAAAAAAGAATGACATTTTACCATTTGAAACAACATGGATGGACCTAGAGGATATTATGCTTAGCGAAATAAATCAGACTGAGAAAGACAAATACCATATGATCTCACTTATATGTGGAATCTAAAGAACAAAATAAAGAACAGCAGAACAGAAATTGACTCCTAGATACAGAGCACAAACTGATGGTTCCCAGAGTGTAAGGGTGTTGTGGGGCTGGGTGAAAAAGGTGAAGAGATTAAGAAGAACAAATTGGTAGTTACAAAACAGTCACAGGGAAGTAAAGTACAACATATAGAACATAGTCAATAATATTACAACTGTGTATATGCAAGGTGGGTAGTAGAGTAATTGAGGGGATCACTGCATGAATTATATAAACGTCTAACCACTATGTTCTTCACCTGAAACTATATAAAGTAACATTGAATTCAACTGTAATTGAAAAAAATAATTTATTTAAAAAATTAAAAAAAAATTTAGGACAAATAGAAAATCCTCATACAACTAATTATCTAGGCCTGGTGATTTTGAGGGAAATAGGTCTTTATTGGCTGCCTCCATTTTTTTCTGTAGTAATTGAGTTATTTAGATTTTTTATCCCTTCTTGAGTTGTGGTGAACAGACAGTGGGATTTATAGATGATGTAATACAGAATTGTACACCTGAAATCTATGTAATTTCACTAACAATTGTCACCCCAATAAATTAAAAAATAAGTAAATAAAAAAATATATGTTCCTTCAATATGAAGTCTTGTGTTTATATTTTTTAAACTTCAGCAATGTTTTATTGAATTATAGAATTTAATATTGATTATTCTGCTTTCTTGCTTTGGTTTTCTTTTTCAGGGCTGCTTGTTATCTACTAAATGTTTGTTGCCTCTTCAATGTATTTCACTTTTTCTAAAATCTTTTATTTCTCCATTTATTTTCTCTGTTTAAAAATTTCCTCCATTCAGCCTTTTATAACAAAAATTCCATAGACTGGGTGACTTGTGAACTACGGAAATTTATTTCTCACAGTTCTAGAATCTGGGAAGTCCAAGATTAAGGCACCAGCAGATTCAATGTGAGGTGAAAATAGGCTTCCTGGTTCATAGATGGCAGTCTTCTCCCTGTGTCCTCACATGGCAGCAGAGTCTGAGAACTCTCTGGCACCTCTTTGATAAGGGCACTAGTTTATTTCATGTGGGTTCTACTCTCATGCCCCTTTCACCTATCAAAGACCCTATCTTCCAACACCATCACATTGGAGGGAATAGGTTTCAATATATAAATTTTGGAGCTACACAAGCATTTAGTTTATAGCATTTTGTTCTTCTTAAAAATATTATCCCTGAGGTCTGCTATCTCATTTCTGATATTTTATAATTCTAACTTAGGTTTATCTTGTGTTATTATTAGGTATTATATGTTATTTTTAATGTATATTATGTTATGTACCATTATTATTGTTTATACAGTGTTATGTCTTATGTAATTTTCTTAACGTTTTTTAAAGTTATTTTGAAATAGTACATTACAATTTTGACCCAATTTTTGAGCATGTTTTTCTAGTACTTAGGGATGCCATTTTACCTCTCTCTTTCTCTGTCTCTCTAACAAATTTGTATTAAATTTGACTTTAATACTTTTTTGTCGTTTGTTATAATGTAAAATTTCCAAAAGAAGGCATGGCTGAGGGTAGCTTTTTAAACTTCACAGAGCTCCTTCTATTTTTTGTTTATTGTTCCTTTTGTCTTTTTTTCCTTTTTTTCTTTTCTTCATTTTCCATTCATTTATTTATTTGAGAGGTTTGTGTATATGATAAAAAAAATATGGTACCTTGTTTTCTGACATTTCCTTGTCCTGTGCTCCTTTCCTTTTTTTAAAATTAAGTTAATTGGGGTGATATTCTTAGTAAAATTATATAGGTTTCAAGTGTACAACTCTATAACACATCATCTATACATTGCATTGTGTGTTCACCACTCAAAGTCAATTCTCTCTCCATCACTTTATGTTTGATCCTCTTTTCCTTCTTCTACTATCCCCTTTTGCCCCCTTACCAAATAGGTAACAACTAAACTGTTATCTGTGTCTATGAGTTTTGTTTGTTTGTTTGTTGCTTTCAGTTTTATATCCCATACATGTGTGAAATCGTATGGTTCTTTTTTTCTAAATTTATTGGGGTTACAATTAGTGAAATTACATAGATTTCAGGTGTACAATTCTGTATTACATCATCAAAAGTCCCATTGTGTGTTCACCACCCAGAGTCAGTTCTCCTTCCATCACCATATATTTGATCCCCCTTACCCTCACCTCCCTCCCCCTTACCCTCTAGTAGCCAATAAACTATTGTCTGTGTCTATGAGTTCTTGTTTCTCATTTGTTTGTCTTGTTCTTTTGTTGTTTTTGGTTTATATATCACATATCAGTGAAATCATAGGGTTCTCTGCTTTTTCTGTCTGACTTATTTCGCTTAGCATTATACTCTCAAGATCCATCCATGTTGTCACAAATGTTCCTATATCATCTTTCCTTACTGCAGAATAGTATTCCATTGTGTATATATACCACAACTTCTTTACCCATTCATCTATCGAAGGACATTTTGGTTGTTTCCATGTCTTGGCCACCGTAAACAAAGATGCAATGAACATTGGAGCACACGTGACTTAATGTATAAATGTTTTCAAATTTTTTGGGTAGATACCCAGGAGAGGAATTGCTGGGTCATATGATAATTCTATTCATAATTTTTTGAGGAATCTCCACACTGCCTTCCACAATGGTGCACCAGTCTGCATTTTCACCAACAGTGGATGAGGGTTCCTTTTTCTCCAGTCTCTCCAACATTTGTGACTATTTGTCTTCTTAATGACAGCCATTCTGACTTGGGTGAGGCGATATCTCATTGTCGTTTTTATTTGCATTTCTGTGATGATTAGTGACGTTCAGCATTTTTTCATATATCTATTTGCCATTTGTATGTCCTCTTTGGAAAAAGGTCTCTTCAAGTCCTCTGCCCATTTTTCATTTGGGTTGTTTGTTTTTTTGTTGTTGAGCTTCATTGGTTTCTTGTATGTTTTGGATATTAGCCCCTTATTGCAGGCACTATTAGCAAAAATCGTCTGCCATTCAGTTGGTTGCCTCTTTATTCTGTTGATGATTTCTTTTGCTGTGCAGAAGCTTTGAAGTTTCATATAGTTCCATTCGCTTATTTCAGCTTTTACTTCCATTGCCTTTGGAGTCAAATTCATAAAATGCTCTTTGAACCCAAGGTCCATAAGTTTAGTACCTATGTTTTCTTCTATGCAGTTTATTGTGTCAGGTCTTATGCTTAAGTCTTTGATCCATTTTGAATTAATTTTGGTACATGGTGACAGATAGCAGTCCAGTTTCATTCTTTTGCATGTGGCTATCCACTTCTCCCAGTGTCCCGACCCGCGGGACACTACACGAGGGACCCCGAAGCACCTAGAAAGGAGGAAAATGGGAGACACAAAGACCGGAGACAAGACAGGAGTTCTGATCAAGTCTCTCTTTATTGCAGCTCAATCATGGGTTATATACATTCTTTTGCTGGGTGGAGGGGCATTAACATAAGAAGGGTTGCCACAGGCTAAGCCATCGGGACACTTCTACAGAATGTGGGTGTTACCCAAGTAACTTCCTCTATCTCATGCTTCTCAGTTATGTGATGGTGCCTTACAGGCACCCGCCCCCTACAGGTCCCCCTTTTCTGTTTTATAAAAAAAGAGCTCTAAGCCCCTAGGGAACTGCGCCTGTCTTAGGTTGGGACAGTCCATCTCTGTGAAACCTGGTACAGTGACAGGTTTTTTATTTTTTATGTTACTTAGAGAGCTGTCCTCTTACCCATCATTGGCTATCCAGTTCATCTCACAGGGGAGGAGTTCTGTATTATGACTCCTGTTATTGGAGATAGGGATCTCCTCGCTCTTGCATCTCCAGTCGGGTGTAATGGACCTGTATGGGCTTGGCCTGCAAGGCCTCTATTTGTTGTCTGAGAAAGCGCATGAGTTTATTGAGGAGGATGGGTCCCAGTGATAGTACGATAAAGCACCCGAGTATGGGGCCAAGCAGGGGTAGTAAGTAGGGTAAAAGTCCATTGAATCCGGTCCACAAAGGGTTGGAAAGGAGGTCTCTTCTTTTTTCAAGGTCTTCTTGTAATTTTTTGACTCTGTCACGAACAATTTCAGATTTGTTAGCATAAAAACAACATTTTTCTCCGAGGGACAGGCAGATGCCCCCTTTTTCTGCAGTAAGTAAATCTAATCCCCTCCTGTTTTGGAGGAAAACTTCTGCTAGGGAATCAACCTAATCTTGAAGATCTTGGATAGTTTCTGAGAGTACCTGGACATCTGATATAAGTTGCCCAGATAATTTTTGGTATTGTACTAGGGAATGTCCTATCCCGGTGCGGATAGGTGGCAAGTGCTGTGGTGATGCCTAGACCCGCTAATAAGGGAATAAAATGGACTGCACGTTTAGTGCGTCCTGCAATATGTTCGAAAGTCGGGATAGGGACTGGCTCATCTCCTGGAATGATGGATACATCTGGGAGGAGGGAGCCTAGGGTACAAACTCCTGTCCAGTTTTGTGGTAAACAGGTGTAGGCATAATTATTTCCACAAATATATACCGATCCATTGGGTGCACACATAGGAGAGGATACATTAATGAAGGAGGAGCAATTTGTAAAGGAGAGGCTTCCTAAAATAACCTCTGTAGTATCATTTTGAGTGGGAGAGAGGATGCACGGGGTATTGTTAAAGCCAAGAAGTTGGGCATTGTTTGGCGAAATGTCTGGGCTGGCCACATGGAAAACAATTGTTTTTGCCTTTGGACGGATTAAATAATGAATCTTTTAAAGCTGCCCCGATAGCGAGGCCCATTTGGTGACCAGGACCAATATGAGTGCATAGGCGAATGTAATCAGAGAGTGAACCCTTTTTTCTAGGGCGGATGGCGGCCTGACAGGCAGAATTGGCATTTTCAAAAGCTAATTGTTTGAAAAAATCACTATCAGTTTCTGTGCTACCAAGGAGTCTTTCAGTGGCGTTGGTTAGGCGACTGATGAAGTCAGCATAAGGTTCATCTGGCCTCTGTCTAATACTAGTGAGTTGAGTTGTGGCCGGCCCCTTAGGGAGAAGTTTTTTCCATGCCTTAGTAGCGGCAAGGTGAATTTGAGAAAAAAGGCCAGATGGATATTGTAGTTGAACTTCATTTATATCGTAGGGCTTAAAGCCCCTGAGCTTATCATAGGTCCAATCAATGCACTCGCCTCCCGCTTCTGCGTTGTGGCGTGCAGTTTCTTTACAGGCCTCAGAAAACTCAGATTTCCAGAGAACATAATCGCCCCCCGATAGGGTGGCATGGGCCAAATAGTGCCAATTGTGGGTGGTTAACCAGAGGTCATCTAGGGATTGTAAAATTGAGAGTGTAAAGGGGGCCGTGGGGCCATATTCGTCCACCGCTTTTTTGAGTTCTTTTGTGGTTTTTAAATCAAGGCTTTTATAGTGTCTGGCGGGTTCTTTATTGTCTCTGTCAGGGTCTTCATCACTATCTGCACTGCCTCCTTCAGTTTTTATTGGGGGGAATTCAATAACAGGGAAAAGATTAAGAGGGGGTTTTTTAGCAGCAGAGGAGAGTTGTGAATCTAACTGTTGAAGTTGTTTAGGGAAAGTTAGATATTGTTTTTTGAGTTGAACGGTTCTTTGTTATTGTTGGACTTGGTGGGAGAGGAGAGTTTGATCAAGATCGTGGATAGGAGCTGAAGGCATTTGGGGATTATAGGGAGGGGTAATTGATTAGAGGCCAGAGACTGCCAGTCAGGATTAGCGGCAGCTTCCTCTAAATCAGCCTCGTCCTCAAGGCTTAACTGATCGTCCTCAGGTGGGCTCGAATTTACATTAAAATCAGGACAATTAGGTGAGGACTCTTTTAGTCCTGAGATAAACTTGTCATGAACACTAACCTCTTGTCCCATTATGATAAGGAATAAAGACTCTCCTCACGTAGGCAGTCGGTTGGTATAATCCGCCAACACGGACCCAAACGAGACGGCATGGATGGTAACGACACGCAGACGAATGTCTTTTGGGACTCACCCGGCCGGAGCGACGGGGGTGTTGGGATGAGAGGAGAAAAAGCCCTTATGTGAGCAATCCGTTGGTATAATCCGCCAACACGGAGCCCGAGAGGTGACGCGGCTGGTAACGACCCTCAGGCGAAAGCCAGTCGGAACTCAACCGGTCGGGAAATCCTCTGGGTGGACGATTGGAGCTCAAAGTAAGCAGGCCAAATCTCGCTCAAACGGTCCCAAACACCTAGAAAACTGTCTCGTTGGTGAACGACTAAAACCCAAAGTGAGCTGAGAGCAGATAAAAAGGTAGACTGGGACAACAGGTTAGGGGAACCCTAGTCTAAGTGTCTGAGGGGAAGCCTGTAGACTATACATAAGTCTAGAACAGAAATATATCTCCATTTTTTGAAGGAGTCGTCCGCTTACCTGTACGATCTCCCACAAGTTGGGTAGTCTTATGGTGATCAAAGAAGAAATATGCTGCAGCTCCTTAGACCGGACAAACTCAGGCGTCTCGTCTTCTAGGAGACTTCAGGCCCCACGTTGGGTGCCAGTTGTCCCGACCCGCGGGACACTACACGAGGGACCCCGAAGCACCTAGAAAGGAGGAAAATGGGAGACACAAAGACCAGAGACAAGACAGGAGCTCTGATCAAGTCTCTCTTTATTGCAGCTCAATCATGGGTTATATACATTCTTTTGCTGGGTGGAGGGGCATTAACATAAGAAGGGTTGCCACAGGCTAAGCCATCGGGACACCCCTACAGAATGTGGGTGTTACCCAAGTAACTTCCTCTATCTCATGCTTCTCAGTTATGTGATGGTGCCTTACAGGCACCCGCCCCCTACATCCCAGCACCATTTATTGAAGAAGCTGTCTTTTCTCCATTGTATGTTTTTTGCTTCTTTGTCAAAAATTATCTGTCCATATTTATGTGGTTTTATTTCTGGGTTCTCAATTTTATTCCATTGGTCTATGTGTCTATTTTTCTGCCAATACCATGCTGTTTTGATTATTGTTTTGATTATTGTAGCCCTGTAGCTAATGTCAGGAAGTGCGATACCTCCAGTATTGTTCTTTTTTCTTTAGATTGCTTTGGCTATTCAGGGTCTTTTGTGGTTCCAACAAAACTGATGATTTTTTGTTCTGTTTCTTAAAAAAATGCCATTGTGATTTTGAAGGGGATTGCATTAATCTGTATATTGCTTTGGATAATATGGCCATTTAAACTATGTTTATTCTTCCAAACCATGAGCACAGAATGTCTTTCCATTTCTTTCTGTCTTCTTCAATTTCTTTCAAAAATGTCTTATAGTTTTCAGCATATAAATCCTTCACATTCTTGGTTAAGTTTATTCCTAGGTATTTTATTCTTTTAGCTGCAATTGCAAAAGGAATTGTTTTTTGTATTTCTTTTTCTGAGATTTCATTGTTAGTATATAGGAATTGAATGGACTTTTATACGTTGATTTTGTAGCCAGCAACTTTATGGTATTCCTTGATGGTTTCTAACAACATTTTGGTGGAGTCTTTAGGGTTTTCTATATATAGCGTCATGTCATCTGCAAAGAGTGACAATTTAACTTCTTCATTCCCAATTAGGATGCCTTTTATTTATTTCTCTTGCCTGATTGCTCTGGCAAGGACTTCCAACACTATGTTGAAAAGCAGAGATGATAGGAGACAGCCCTGTCATGTTACTGAACATAGAGCAAAGGGCTTCAGTTTTTCACCATTAATTATGAGATTAGCTGAGGGCTTGTCACATATGGCCTTTATTATGTTATGGTATTTTTTTTCTATACCTTTTTTATTAAGTGTTCTAATCATAAATGGATGTTGTATCTTGTCAAATTCTTTTTCTGCATCAATTGATATAATCATATGATTTTTGTCCTTTGTTTTGTTTATGTGATGTGTCACATTGATGGATTTGTGGATGTTGAACCATCCTTGTACCCTGGGGATGAACCCCACTTGGTCGTGATGAATAATCTTTTTAATGCATTGTTGTATTCGATTTGCTAGAATTTTGTTTAGGATTTTTGCATCTGTATTCATCAGAGATATTGGTCTGTAGTTTTCTTTTTTTGTGTTGTCTTTACCATGTTTTGGTATCAGGGTAATGTTGACTTCCTGAAATGAGTTAGGGAGTACTGTCTCTTCTTCAATTTTTTTGAAAGAGATTGAGCAGCATGGTCTTAGATCCTGTTTGAGGGTTTGGTAGAATTCACTAGTGAAGCCATCTGGTCCCAGACTTTTGCTTTTCCGAAGGTTTTGGATTACTGATTCAATATCGTTACTGGTGATCGGTCTGTTTAGATTTGCCAGTTCTTCATGGTTCAGCCTTGGAAAGCTATATGTTTGTAAGAACTTGTCCATTTGTTCTAGGTTATTGGATTTGTTGGCATATAGTCCTTCATAGAATTCTTGCATGATCTTTTGTATTTCTGTGGTGTCCGTGATAACTTTCCCTTATTCATTTCTGATTTTGTTCATTAGTGTCTTCTTTTTTTTTATTTTAGTGTCTATCTAAGGGTTTGTGGATTTTGTTAATCTTTTGAAAGAACCAGCTCTTTGTCACATTAATTTTTTTTGTTGTCTCTTTTTCTCTATTTCATTTAGTTCTGCTCTGATTTTTGTTATTTCCTTTCTTCTGCTGACCTTGGGGTTCACTTGTTCTTGTTTTTCTAGTTCTTCTAAGTCGTAACATGAGGTTATTTATTTGGGATTTTTCTTGTTTCTTGAGATAGGCCTGTAGTGATATAAATTTCTCTTTTAAAACTGCTTTCGCTGCATCTCAAAAGTTTTGGTAGGGTGTATTTTCATTGTCATATGTTTCTACGTATCTTTTGATCTCTTCTCTGATTTCTTCCTTGACCCAGTCATTCTTTAAAAGTATGTTGTTTAATCTCTATGTATTTGTGTTTTTTCCTACTTTTTTTTTGCAATTGACATCAAATTTCAAAGCATTGTATTCAGAGAATATGCTTGGTATGATTTCAATCTTCTTAAATTTGCTGAGGCTGATTTTATGTTGCAATATATGGTCTATCCTTGAGAATTTGCATGTACACTTGAAAAGAATGTATAGACTGATGTTTTAGAATGAAGTGCTCTATATATGTCAATGATGTCCATTTCATCTAATGTGTCATTAGGGCTGCAATTTCGTTATTTATTTTCTGTTTGGATGATCTATCCATAGTTATCAATGATGTATTTAAGTCCCCTAGTATAATTGTGTTTTGGTCAATTTCTCCCTTTAGTTCTGTTAGTAGTTGCTTGGTATATTTTGCTGATCTCTGATTGGGGGCATAAATATTGATGACTGTTATGTCTTCTTGTTGTATAGTCCCCTTTACCATTATGAAATGTCCATCTTTGTGTCTTGTTATCTTTTTCACCCTGAAGTCTGTTTCATCTGATATCATTATGGCTACACCTGATTTTCTCTGGGTACCATTTGTTTGGAGTGTCAATGTCTACCCTTTCACTTTGAGTCTATATTTGTCCTTGTAGCTGAGATGTGTCTCTTTTAGACAGCATATGGTTTGGTTTATTTTTTTGATCCAATCTGCTATTCTGTGCCTTTTTATTGGTGAGTTCTGTCCATTTACATTTAGGGTGATTATTGATACGTGAGGGTTTTGTGTCATTCTATCTTTAGTTTTCTGGTAAGGCTGTGTCTCCATTTTTTCTTTGACTTTTTTTTGTTGTGTATTATTTTTTTCTGGTGGTATTCTATGATGTTTCCCTCTATTTCTTCTTTTCTTACAGTATATATTTCAGCTCTGGATTTTTATTTGTTTGAGTGGTTACCCTTAAGTTTATAGAAAAGAAAATGTGATATTTAGAGTATTCCATTTTCTTCAGCATGCTTACTTTCTCAATTTCCATATTCTGGTTCAGGCCTTACTCTCCCCCTCTTTATGTTGCCACAAATTGTCCCTGTTGATTTTGGTGAAATAGCCTTCTTTAGTATTTCTTGTAGTGCAGGTCGTGTATTCGAAAATACCCTCAGCTTTTGTATGTCTGGAAAGGCCTTTATTCCTTCTTCATATCTAAAGGATATCATTGCTGGATATATTATTCTTTGCTCATAATTTCTGTCTTTCAATAGTTTGAATATTTGGTTCCATTCCTTCCTGGCTTGTAGAGTTTCTGCTGAAAAATCTGATGATAATCTAATGGGCTTTCCTTCGTAGGTTACCCTCTTCTTTTCCCTGGCTGCCTTGAGAATTCTTTCTTTGTCGTTGATTTTATACAGCTTCAATACAATGTGCCTTGGAGAAGGACTGTTGGGATTGAGATCATTAGGTGTTGTATTTGCTTCTTGGATTCGAGGATCCTTTTATGTCCACAAGTTTGGGAAGTTCTCATCGACTATTTGTTTGAATATATTCTCTATTCCCTTCTCTCTTTCTTCTCCTTCTGGTATGCCCATTATTCTTATATTGGTCTTTCTGATAGAGTCAGAAAGTTTTTGTAGAGTTGTTTAATTTCTTTTAAGTTTCAATTCTCTTTCTTCTTCCATCTGTGTAATTTCCAGGTTTCTATCTTCGATGTCACTGATTCTTGCCTCCATCTGTTCAACTCTACTACCTAAACTGGTTATTTCAATATTAATTTATCCTATTGAGTTCTTAATCTCTAGAAATTCCATTTGGTTCTTTTTTAAAATTTTAATCTCTTTCGTAAAATGCTCATGGTGTTCTTTGATTGCATTTCTGAGTTCATTAAATTGCCTTTCTGTGTTTTCTTGCATCTCGTTGAGTTTTTTTCAGAACAGCAATCTTGAATTCTCTGTCATTTAAGTCACTTATTTCCATATCTTTAAGTTTCTTTTCTGGAGACTTTTTACTTTTCTGTCTGAGCTGTCTTGTTGCCTTGGTTATTTATGGGAATTACTTATTTATTATTTCTCTTCCTAGATATCTACCAGAGTGGTTTCTGCAACAGGTTGATAGGAAGAGATCTTTCTTTTGTTTTCCAATACTTGTTGGTAGAATGTTTTATTTTCTCTCCAACTGCAGTCTTTTATTTCCTTTCTCACACAGTAGTGCTATGTTCTCCACACTATTCCAGCTTCTCACACAAGGGGGGGATTCCTTGGGAAACGGGCTTGTTTTCTGTTAACAGTTCGCCTGGGTCATAGGGCGCCACGTCCCTGTGTGGATGCGAGAGCTTTTGAAGTTCCAAAGCTCTTTCTGCACCAGATTCAAACCCCGTATGTTTCAGCAGTTCTGTTTATTCCTGCAGGGATCTTCCCAGATAGGTCGGGCCAGGGGCGGGGTGAGTTGTGAGAGGTGGTCCAGAGCAATGGTGGCGACCTCCACCACAGCCGATATCACCTCCACATCTCCCTCCCCTTTGCCAGAACAAGTTAAGCCGTGAATCTGTGTCTACGGTCCACAGTTCTTAGAACGGCAAACACTCTATTCTTTTTATTTATTTATTTTTATTTTTATTATTTTTTATTTATTTATTGGGGTGACAATTGTTAATGAAATTACATAATTTCAGGTGTACAATTCCGTATTACATCATCAATAAATCCCATTGTGTGTTCACCACCCAGAGTCAGTTCTCCTTCCATCACCATATATTTGATCCCCCTTACCCTCATCTCCCTCCCCCCACCCCCCTTACCCTCTGGTAACCACTAAACTATTGTCTGTGTCTATGAGTTCTTGTTTCTCATTTGTTTGTCTTGTTTTTGGTTTATATACCACATATCAGTGAAATCATAGGGTTCTCTGCTTTTTCTGTCTGACTTATTTCGCTTAGGATTGTATTCTCAAGATCCATCCATGTTGTCACAAATGTTCCTATATCATCTTTCCTTAACGCTGAATAGTATTCCATTGTGTATATATACCACAACTTCATTATCCAATCATCTATTGAAGGACATTTTGGTTGTTTCCATGTCTTGGCCACCGTAAACAAAGCTGCAATGAACATTGGAGCACACGTGTCTTTATGTATAAATGATTTCAGATTCTTTAGGTAGATACCCAGGAGAGGTATTGCTGGGTAATATGGTAATTCTATTCATAATTTTTTTTTGAGGAACCTCCACACTGCCTTCCATAGCAGCTACACCAGTCTGCATTCCCACCAACAGTGTATGAGAGTTCCTTTTCCTCCACAGCCTCTCCAACACTTGTTGCTATTTGTCTTGTTGATGATGACCATTCTGACTGGGGTGAGGTGATATCTCATTGTGGTTTTTATTTGCATTTCTCTGATGATTAGTGATGTTGAGCATTTTTTCATATGTCTATTTGCCATTTGTAAGTCCTCTTTAGAGAAATGTCTCTTCAGGTCCTCTGCCCATTTTTCAATTGGGTTGTTTGTTTTTTTGTTGTTGAGTTTCATGAGTTCCTTGTATATTTTGGATATTAGACCCTTATCGGAGGAACTGTTTGCAAAAATCTTCTCCCATTCAGTTGGTTGCCTCTTTATTTGTCGATTGTTTCTTTTGCTGTGCAGAAACTTTTCAGTTTCATATAGTCCCATTTGTTTATTTTAGCTTTTACTTCCAATGCCTTTGGAGTGAAATCCATAAAATGCTCTTTAACCCAAAGTCCATATGTTTAGTACCTGTGTTTTCTTCTATGCAGTTTATTGTTTCAGGTCTAATGCTTAAGTCTTTGATCCATTTTGAATTAATTTTGGTACATGGTGACAGATAACAGTCCAGTTTCATTCTTTTGCACATGGCTATCCAATTCTCCCAGTACCATTAATTGAAGAGGCTGTCTTTTCTCCATTGTATGTTTTTAGCTTCTTTGTCAAAAATTATCTGTCCATATTTATGTGGTTTTATTTCTGGGTTCTGAATTCTATTCCATTGGTGTATGTGTGTGTTTTTCCGCCAGTACCATGCTGTTTTGATTATTGTAGCCCTGTAGTACAAGCTAAAGTCAGGCAGTGTGATACCTCCGGCACTGTTCTTTTTTCTTAAGATCGCTTTGGTTATTCGGGGTCTTTTGTGGTTCCAAACAAATCTGATGATTTTTTGTTCTATTTCTTTAAAAAATGCCATTGGGATTTTGATAGGGATTGCATTAAATCTGTATATTGCTTTGGGTTTATGGCCATTTTAACTATGTTGATTCTTCCAAGCCATGAGCACGGAATGTCTTTCCATTTCTTTGTGTCATCTTCAATTTCTTTCAAATATGTCTTATAGTTTTCAGCATATAAATCCTTCACATCCTTGGTTAAATTTATTCCTAGGTATTTTATTCTTTTTGCTGCAATTGCAAAGGGAATTGTTTTTTGTATTTCTTTTTCCTGAGATTTTATTGTTAGTATATAGAAATGCAATGGACTTTTGTACATTGATTTTGTAGCCAGCAACTTTACTTTATTCGTTAATTGTTTCTAACAGCTTTTTGGTGGAGTCTTTAGGGTTTTCTATGTATAGTATCATGTCATCTGCAAAGAGTGATATTTTAACTTCTTCATTCCCAATTTGGATGCCTTTTATTTCTTTCTCTTGCCTGATGGCTCTGGCAAGGACTTCCAACACTAGGTTGAAAAGCAGAGGTCATAGGGGACAGCCCTGTCGTGTTCCTGAAAGTAGAGCAAAGGGCTTCAGTTTTTCACCATTAATTATGAGATTAGCTGAGGGCTTGTCATAGATGGCCTTTATTATGTTAAGGTATTTTCCTTCTATACCTATTTTATTAAGTGTTTTAATCATAAATGGATGTTGTATCTTGTCAAATGCTTTTTCTGCATCAATTTATATAATCATATGATTTTTGTCCTTTATTTTTTTTATGTGATGTATCACATTGATAGATTTGCGGATGTTGAACCATCCTTGTGCCCCAGGGATGAAACCCACTTGGTCGTGATGAATAATCTTATTAATGCATTGTTGTATTTGATTTGCTAAAATTTTGTTTAGAATTTTTGCATCAGTATTCATCAGAGATATAGGTCTGTAGTTTTCTTTTTTTGTGTTGTCCTTACCAGGTTTTGGTATTAGGGTAATGTTGGCCTCATAAAATGAGTTAGGGAGTACTGACTCTTCTTCAATTTTTGGAAGAGTTTAAGCAGGATTGGTATTAGATCCTGTTTGAAGGTTTGGTAGAATTTACTAGTGAAGCCATCTGGTTCCAGACTTTTGCTTTTGGGAAGGTTTTAATGACTGATTCAATTTCTTTACTGGTGATTGGTCTGTTTAGATTTTCCAGTTCTTCATGGTCCAGCCTTGGAAAGCTATATGTTTCTAAGAACTTGTCCATTTCTTCTAGGTTATTGAATTTGGTGGAATATAGTCCTTCATAGTATTCTTGAATGATCCTTTGTATTTCTGTGGTGTCCGTGATAACTTCCCCTTTTTCATTTCTGATTTTGTTAATTAGTGTCTTCTCTCTTTTTATCTTAGTGAGTCTAGCCAAGGGGTTGTCGATTTTATTAATTTTTTCAAAGAACCAGCTCTTTGTCACATTAATTTTTTCTATTGTCTTTTTGTTCTCTATTTCATTTAGCTCTGCTCTGATTTTTGTTATTTCCTTTCTTCTGCTGACCTTGGGTTTCACTTGTTCTTCTTTTTCTAGTTCTTTGAGGTGTAACATGAGGTTATTTATTTGGGATATTTCTTGTTTCTTGAGATAGGCCTGTAATGATATAAATTTCCCTCTTAAAACTGCTTTCGCGGCATCCCAAAAATTTTGGTAGGATGTATTTTCATTGTCATTTGTTTCTATGTATCTTTTGAGCTCTCCTCTAATTTCTTCTTTGACCCAGTCGTTCTTTAAAAGTATGTTGTTTAATCTCCATGTATTTGTGTTTCTTTTTGCTTTCTTTTCGCAGTTGATATCCAATTTCAAAGCCCTGTGATCAGAGAATATGCTTGGTATGATTTCAATCTTCTTAAATTTGCTGAGGCTGCTTTTATGTCCCAATATATGGTTTATCCTTGAGAATGTTCTGTGTACACTCGAAGAGAATGTATAGTCTGATGTTTTAGGATGAAGTGCTCTATATATGTCAATGATGTCCCTTTCATCCAATGTGTCATTTAGGGCTGCACTTTCGTTATTTATTTTCTGTTTGGATGATCTATCCATAGCTGTCAATGATGTATTTAAGTCCCCTAGTATAATTGTGTTTTGGTCAATTTCTCCCTTTAGTTCTGTTAGTAGTTGCTTGGTGTATTTTGGCGCTCCCTGATTGGGGGCATAAATATTGATGACTGTTATGTCTTCTTGTTGTATAGTCCCCTTTACCATTATGAAATGTCCATCTTTGTGTCTTGTTATCTTTTTCACTCTGAAGTCTGTTTCATCTGATATTATTATGGCTACACCTGATTTTCTCTGGGTTCCATTTGCTTGGAGTGTCAATTTCCACCCTTTCACTTTGAGTCTATGCTTGTCCTTGTAGCTGAGATGTGTCTCTTGGAGACAGCATATGGTTGGGTTTATTTTTTTGATCCAATCTGCTACTCTGTGCCTTTTTATTGGTGAGTTCAGTCCATTTACATTTAGGGTGATTTTTGATACGTGAGGATTTCCTGTCATTCTATCTTTAGTTTTCTGGTAAGCCTGTGACTCCATTGTTTCTTTGCCTTTTTGTTGTTGTCTATTATTTCTGTGTGGTGGTGTTCTATGATGTTTCCCTCTGTTTCTTCTTTTATTGCAGTATATATTTCAGTTCTGGATTTTTTTTTTTTGAGTGGTTACCCTTAAGATTATGTGAAAGAAAGTTTGATATTTAGAGTATTCCATTTTCTTCAGCACGCTTACTTTCTCCATTTCCATATTCCGGTTCAGGCCTTTATGCTCCCCCTTTTTATGTTTCGGATGCCACAAATTGTCTCTGTTGATGGTGGTCGAATAGCCTCCTTTAGTATTTCTTGTAGTGCAGGTCGTGTATTAGAAAATTCCCTCAGCTTCTGTATGTCTGGAAAGATCTTTATTTCTCCTTCATATCTAAAGGATATTTTTGCTGGATATATTATTCTTGGCTCATGATTTCTCTCTTTCAATAGTTTGAATATTTGGTTCCACTCCCTCCTGGCTTGTAGAGTTTCTGCTGAAAAATCGGGTGATAATCTAATGGGCTTTCCTTTGTAGGTTACCGTCTTCTTTTCCCTGGCTGCCTTGAGGATTCTTTCTTTGGTGTTAATTTTAGACAGCTTGAATACAATGTGCCTTGGAGAAGGCCTGTTGGGATTGAGGTAATTAGGTGTTCTATTTGCTTCTTGGATTCGAGGATCCAGTTCTGTCCACAAATTTGGGAAGTTCTCATTGACAATTTCTTTGAGTATATTCTCTGTTCCCTTCTCTCTTTCTTCTCCTGCTGGTATGCCCATTATTCTTATATTGCTCTTTCTGATGGAGTCAGAAAATTCTTGTAGAGTTCTTTCATTTCTTTCAAGTCTCAAGTCACTTTTTTCTTCCATCTGTGTAATTTCCAGGTTTCTATCTTCGATGTCATTGATTCTTTCCTCCATCTGGTCAACTCTACTACCTAAACTGGTTATTTCATTCTTAATTTCTTCTATTGAGTTCTTAATCTCCAGAAATTCCATTTGGTTCTTTTTTAGAATTTCAATGTCTTACATAAAATGCTCGTGTTGTTCTTTGATTGCGTTTCTGAGTTCATTAAATTGCCTTTCTGTGTTTTCTTCCATCTCTTTGAGGTTTTTCAGAACTGCAATCTTGAATTCTCTATTATTTAAGTCACATGTTTCCATATCTTTAAGTTCCTTTTCTAGAGACTTTTGATTTTCTTTCTGAGCTGTCTTGTTGCCTTGGTTATTCATGGCAATTAATGATTTATTATTTCTTTTCCTAGACATCTACAGGAGTGGCTTCTGCAACAGGTTGATAGGAAGAGGTCTCTCTGACACAGTAGTGCTATATTTTCTCTGCCCTTTTCCAGCTTCTCACACAATGGGGGGATTCCCTGGGAGATGGGCCTCTCCTCTGTTAAAAGTTCACCTGGGTCATAGGGCGCCATGTCCCTGTGGGGGTGCGGAGAGCTTTTGAAGTTTCAAAGCTCTTTCTGCACCCGATTCAGAGCCCGTATGTTTCAGCAGTTCTGTTTACTCCTGCAGGGATCCACCCAGATAGGTGGGGCCAGGGGTGGGGTGAATTGTGAGAGGTGGCCCAGAGCAATGGCGGCAACTACCACCACAGCCGGTCCTGCTTCCACAACTCCCTCCCCTTTGCCGGAACTAGTTGGGCTGCGAATCTGTTTCTGCGGTCCACAGTTCTCAGACCAGCAATGATCCTGTCCTTGTGATCTGACACTGCTACTTTATCCCTTCTATCACCGGGCAGGTTGGGGCGGGGCGAGCTCTGGGAGGGTAGGGAGGGGCAGCTAGTCTCAGTGCCTAAAGCTTCCGTTCTCTGCTCGGCAGTGAGGGCTTAAACCGCAGTTTTCAGCCTTCTTCCCTCAGTCTTTTCTCCGAGGTCTGCCGTGAACGTTGGGTTCAGCTGTGCTATATCTGCCCCCTCAGCCCTGTGGGCCGTAAGCGGAGCCCTAGCAGTCCGAGTTCGTTTCTCTCCCGCAGCTGCGGAAGTTCCGGGATGCAGCGAGCTCGGAGCAGTGAGCTAGGTCTTTGTCCTGAGCCGGAGTGGCTTTGTTCCCGCACTTCTCCCTTCCCTCCTCTTCCGCTCGTGCGATTCGCCCACCTGGAGGTGAATTCAGTAGTGGACCTCTTCGTCTTGCCTGTCTGCTGTGCAGGGAGTCCTTTGTGGAGTTATTGTTGTCCGATTAGTTGTAAATTCCAGGGGAGCTTTACAGAGGCTCACCTCACGCCGCCATTTTTATCCGGAATCCACTCTATTCTTTTGATCTGACACTGCTACTGTTTCGCTTCTAGCACCAGGCAGGTGGGGGAAGGATGAGCACTGGGAGGGCACGGATGGGTCGGCCAGTCTCAGTGCCCAAAGCTTCTGCTCTCTGCTGGGCAGTGATTGCCCAAACCACCGTTTTTAGCCTTCTTCCCTCAGTCCTTTCTGTGATGTCTCTGCTGTGAGCACTGGGTTCAGATGCCTCATATGCTGCTCCCTCAGCCCTGTGGGCCATAAGAGAAGCCCTAGCAGTTCATGTTACTCCCTCTCCCGCAGCTGCAGCTGTTCCGGGGTGCAGCAAGCTCGGAGCACTAGCTAGGTCTGCGTCCTGCGCCCACGTGGCTCCATCTCTGCACTTCTCCCTTCCCTCCTCCCCCACTGGCGTGATTCTCCCACCTTTAGGTGAATTCAGTATTGGGCCTCTTCGTCTTGCATGTGTCCTCTGCAGGGAGTCCTTTGTGGAGTTATTGTTGTTTGACTAGTTGTAAATTCCAGGGGAGCTTTACAGAGGCTCACCTCACGCTGCCATTTTGATGACGTTCGAAATCGTATGGTTGTTGATGTTTTCTTGCGAGATTGATTTTGCTTAGCATGATAATGTCAAGATCTTTCCATGTTATTGCAAATGGCAGTATTTTATCTTTTGTTATGGCTGAGTAATATTTCATTGTTATATATGTACCATATCTTTATCCAATAATCTATCAAAGGATACTGTGGTTGTTTTCATGTCTTGGTCACTGTGAATAATGCTGTGACTCTAATGTGAACATAGGAGTACATATATCTATATGGATAAAACGTTTATCGATATGGATAAATGTTTTCAGAAATTTGGGGGTAGATACCCAGAAGAGGAATTTCTGGGTCATATTTTAATTCTATTCTTGATTTTTTGAGGAATGTCTATATTGTTTTCCTTAGTGGGTATACCAGCTTATATCCCCACCAGCAGTATATGAGGATTCTTTTTCTCCACAGACTCTCCAATACTTGTCTTGTCAATAATAGCCATTCTAACAGGTGAGGTGGTATCTCATTGTGGTTTTGATTTGCATTTTCCTAATTGCTAGTGAGGTTGAGCATCTGTGGAGACCGAGCCAGGAGAGCAGTTTCCAGGCTCTCAGCCTCACATTGAAAGGTGCTGGCTCAGTTATTAGATGGCCATCAGCTGTAATCAGCTATCCACTGTGGCTGGTTGGCCATCAGCTATTAGCGATTAGCCATTAGCCACTAATATAAGTGCCATGGCTACGCAAGTGTGGTTGGTTGGTTGGCAGAAAAGCAGACTGCGCATTGCGGATCCTGTGGGTCCTGCTTCCTGTATCCAACCCAGCCGCCAGGGAGAATATATGGCTCCGTAGGTGTTCCTTTTTGGCCTTACCATACTCTGTGTCCACATGCTGAGAGCAGGAACAGGACCAGAGACCCTGCATGACAGCATGTTTTCATGTATCTGTTGGTTATTTGTGTGTCTTCTAGGGAAAAGTGTCTGTTCAGGTCCTCTACCTATTTTTAAATTGGATTGTTTGTTTTTTGTAGTTGAGTTATATGAGTTCTTTATGTTTTTTATATACTAGCTCCTTATAGGATGTGTTGTTTGCAAATATCTTCTCCCACGCAGTTGGTTGCCTCTTTGTTTTTCCGATGGCTCCTTTCTCTTATTATCTGAACCTTCTCTTTCATTCATCTCTATTGTCCCTTTCCTGCTCAATTTTGTTTACACTCTTAGCAGTTTCTCCTTAATGTAGAGCCCTGACCTGGAAGACAGCCATGCCAATCAATTTTGAGGGTTTGCAGAATCTACAATGATTCACCTTCATGAAATCATCTGTGGGCCTCTCATTCACCCACTACTGAAGAGCATCTCCCCATTTCAGCAGCAGTTCACTATTTGGCCTGCTGGTGTTTTGCATTTGAGGGTTCATGGAACACCTTTGTCATGCAGGGTGTCATGCAGGGTCTCTGGTCCCACTCCCCACATAAAAATGCAGGATATGGTGAGGCCAAAAAGGAACACCCACGGAGACATAGATAGGGGAGTCATATCACTGTAGTCTCGCTGGCAGCTGGGTTGGAGACACAGGAAACAGGATCCACACGATCTGCAACCTGCTGTCTGCTTCTCTGCCAACCAACCAACCAACCCCACTTGCTAGCTGCAATCCGCCCTGCTAACTGCAATCAGCGCTTACTAGCTCAGCCATCATCTGCTGCTTGTGTAGCCATGGCAGTTACATTAGTGACTGGTGACTCACTGGTTACAGCTGACAGCCAAATAGCCACAACTGATGGTCATCCGATCACAGCTGATGGCCATCTACTACCCAAGCCAGCACCTTTCCATGTGAGGCCAAGAGCCTGGAAACTGCACTCCCGGTTCTGTCCCCACAACATTGTCATCTAGTTTTTAATACCAATGTTGTCCATGGGAATTTGGTTTTGCTATCTAGTTACTTTGTTTTTAATGTGGGGATTTGGAAGATTTTTTTTTTTTAAGCCTATGGTGACACTGTTATTTTCTCAGAAACCCCTTTGCATTTCTGTTTTTCTTTTTTATTTGACAGAAGAGTTAAGGCAGTTGTTGTTGGTGATGGTATTGCTTTGTTGTTTTTTTTAATTTTGTTTGTTTCTTATATTTAGGAAAAATGGGTGTCATGTGGGGGCTGTGGTCCCGCTCCCCACATAAGAATGCAGGATATGGTGAAGCCAAAAAGGAACACCAACAGAATCATGGGTAGGGGACTCATACCACCATAGTCTAGCTGGTGGCTGGGTTGGAGATACAGGAAGCAGGCTCCACATAATGCACAATCCGCAGTCTGCTTCTCTGCCAACCAACAAAACCTCTTGCCAGCGTAGCCACACAGTTATATTAGTGGCTAATGGCTCACCAGTTACAGCTGATGGCCATCCAGCCACAGCAGATGGCCATCTGATTACAGCTGATGGCCATCTAACAACTGAGCCAGCACCAGTCCACATAAGGCTGAGAGCCTGGAAACTGCTCTCTGGAACTCTGTCCCCACAATAGACTTTTTATTTTCAGGTTTTATTATTAAATTCCTAGGTTTATTGTTAGATTTCTAGTTTTGCTGTTGTGATCAGGGATGGTTTTGGGTACAAAAATATCCATAACCATTTTATATCTGTTGTCAAATGTACCCTTAAGCATTATAGTTTTCTCTTTTAATTTTATTAATTCTTCATCTAAATTAGATTTACATTTTGTTTGTGTTTCTAATAATACCTTGTTATTATTTTTTATTTAAACAGTGAATTGTGTTTTTAAAGGGTTAAAACTGGGAAAATTTTTATTTTTGTGTTGCAGACAGAATAACGGTCTTCCAAAGCTTTCCACATCCTCATTCCCAGAACCTGAGAATGTTATGTTATAAGGCAAGAGGGAATTAAGGTTGAATGTTGAATTTAGGCTGCTAATTAGCTGACCTTAAAATAGGGAGAGTATCTTGGAGTAACCAGGTAGACCCAATATAAGCATAAGAGCCCTAAATGGGGAAGAGGAAAGGAGAAAAGTCAGAATTAGAGAGAAACCTTTATGAGAAAAACTCAGTCATTTCTGGCTTTGAGATTGGAAGGGGGCAATGAGCCAAGGAACTTAGGCAGTCTTTAGAAGCTGGAAAATGCAAGAAAACTGCTTTTTTTTTTCCCTAGAGCCTCCAGAAAGGAATGCAGCCTTGTCAAAATTTTGATTTGAGCATAGTGAGACCAATTTCAGACTCTTGATCTTGAGAACTGCAGGAAAATAAAAATTTTTTAAGCCACTCAGTTTGTGATAATTTGTTAAAGCAACAATAGGAAATGAATACAATACTTTTCGTATATTTATCATTTCCAGCCCTCTTTATTACTTTCTAAAATTCTCACTTTCCATCTAGTATCATTGTTGTGCAGGTCTGATGTCTTAAAAAGTCTTTGTATAAAAACACACAATGGGATTTATAGATGATGTAATACAGAATTGTACATCTGAAATTACATAATTTCATTAACAATTGTCACCCCAATAAATTAAAATAAATAAACTTAAAAAAGCAGAGAACCATATGATTTCACTGATATGTGTTATATAAACCAAAAATAACAAAAGAACAAGACAAACAAATGAGAAACAAAAACTCATAGACACAGACAATAGTTTAGTGGTTACCAGAGGGTAAGGGGGGAGGGGGGTGGGAGATGAGGGTAAGGGGGATCAAATATATGGTGATGGAAGGAAAACTGACTTTGGGTGGTGAACACACAATGGGATTTATAGATGATGTAATGCAGAATTGTATACCTGAAATCTATGTAATTTTACTAACAATTGTCACCCCGGTAAATTAAAAAAAGAAGTCTTTGTATCAATTTTGAAATTAGTATAGAATTCTAGTTTGAGTGTTTGGTTTTTTAATTTTCTTTAAGCAGTTTGTTGATGTCAGTGTATTGTATTTTGGTGTGCATAATTTCTAATACATAAACGCTGCCATGTATATATTATTATTTTTAACTATAAATCTTTTTTCTCCTCTGGTTATTTTTACATTTTTTCTCATTATTAGTTTTAAGCAATCTTTTTATTATATGCCTTGGCTTAGTTTGTTATGTTTATGTTTTATGTTGTTCATTGATCTTTTCGGTCCTGTGGTTTTATAGTTTTCATAAAAGCTGCAAGTATTTCAGCCATTTTTTTTCAAATATTTTTTCTCCTTCCCTCATCTTTGAGACCTTCCATTATACCTATATTAGACCACTTGATATTGTCTCAGGTGCTCTTGTAAATTTTTTTCTGTCTTTTTCTTTGTGTTTTATTTGGATAGGTTCTATTGATATTTGTTCAAGTTTATTAATTTTTCTTTTCTCAAAAATGTTAAACTCACATGTTCCATTTAGGTATTTAAAAAACTATCTTCTGTTTCTCTCCCAATAATGTTCATGGTTTCCTTTATATCCTTGAGTATATCTTCCATATTTATAGTACTTTTTGAAAGAGGACCTGTGTGCTAATCCTTCCTTTCTGTCATGTCTGGCTCTGTTAATAGTGATTGGATTTTCTCTTGACTGTGGTTCATGTTCTTTTGCAGCTTTGCATGCATATTAATTTTTGATTCAATGCTGAACATTGTGAGTTTAACATTGTTGAGTGATATATTTTATTGTATTTTATTGAAGAGTTGATCTTTATTCTGGTATACCTTTACATTATTTTGGATCAGTTTGATGCATTTGAAGCATGCTTTTAATTTCTAAGTCAATACAAAGTAACCTTTATACTAGGGATAATTTAGTTCTATTATAAAGATGAAAGACTCCTGAGGGCTATATCAAATTCCCTGTGAATTAACTTAACTTTGTAAACTCCAGCAATTGTTTGGCCTACTGAGTTCCAGTGTTTCTTTCCCTCGCCTAAGGGAATCTCTACTCATGAATGTGTACATCACTACTTAACCAAAATTTAAAGGTACTTTCTGCTGATTTTTCAGAGCTCTCACCCAGCATTTTGCTCTTCTTTGGTACTCTCTCTTGCAAATTATACACATCTTAGCCTCTCTGAACTATAATCTCTGTTTCCCCGATTCAGTAAGACTGATAAGCTCTAGGTTAATACTCTCTGAGCTTTATTCTCTAAACTATGTCCAGGTACCCAGCTGTTGCAATTGTAGGGCTCACCTAATTTACTTCCTTTGTCTCAGGATTCACTGCTGTGTCACTTGCTGATCAATGTTTGAAAACAGCTGTCTTATATACTTTGTCTGGTTTTCTATGGGGAGAGCAATTTATTTTAGCAATAAATCTTTCAAGAGAAGGAGTGAATTCCCCTACTTTATTTTTAAAGACAAATTTTTATAGCCTAATAACTTAAGGGAAGTCCTGCTTTAGTATATTACAATGGCTTATGAAAAGTATGTTTTTTTGTGCACACATATGTACGATGTGTGTGCATGTGTGTGTGTGCGCACACACATGTGTGTGTATTTGTGAAAGAAAAAGGAAAGGTTTCTGGTTTAGTTATGGGTGTTAGCTTGGCTTTTCCTAAAATCAGAACATGAGACTAGTACTTGTGTTTAGTTAGTTAGTTGGAAAGTAATTCTATGAAACAGATGTGAGGCCAGGAAGAAAAACAAGTATAAAAATTGATTTTGATTCTGCTTTAATCTCTAAGAAGTATAAGAACTGTATATCGAAAGGATCAGATGTTGGTTTTCTCTGGAGGCATTAACTCTTCTGTACTCCCAGGTTGTGTTTACTTCTGTACCAATCAAACTCCCTTGGCAATAGAGAAGGCCCTGGAGTTCAAATGTGAAAAGAAAGCAGGCACACTCTTGAGATGGGTTCTGGCAGTGCGGAGGGACATGAAGATGTTCACTCTTCAAAGCTCCAGCTGAAGTCAAAGTAGAGCAAAGGAGTTGTGGCACAAGCACCAGAAATGTCTGCTACAACATGATTTTTCAATGGGGTCAGAATACAGTACCCCTCAATACTATATCATGAAGGAAAGTCTATCTAGGCTATAACAAGGTCTTGGTCTTAATGTAGTTTCCTGTTGAAATTTGTAACTTTGTAGGGAAAGTTATCCTATGGCATGGCTATGACTTCCATCATTTACACATTTTCCACCAGAGGAAAACAAATGAAATACACAGCTGAGCAAACGTTCGGTGGTTAGTGGTATACTAATTTGATACAGAATGCCAGAACTCCCTTGGGAGATAGACTTCTTTTGGTTTGGATTCTGGAGCTTCTTTTCTAGCCACTTCCTTTTCTGCACTTCTTCCCATACTCTTACAGTCTCAGTGTCTTTTTGCTCCACAAATCAGCACTGTTAAGTATAGCTCCAGTGGAAAATAACCTTAAGCTCCAAATCCTTTCAACCAGACGCTGACTTGCTGTCATCATTGATGAATACTTACGAAAAGACTTGATGCTTGTTAAACAGGTATGCAACACTAACAAGACAAATGATTTATCAGTCTGCTGCTGCCCAAATTCTTAATCTCCATTTTTTTTCCCATTCAAGGGGATACGTTTTCTCTTGCATATCCTGAGTCTAACTATACCAAATCAAACTTACAGGCATGTCTGACCTTTACTCCTTCCAACTCAACTCCTTTCCCCTAGAATTCAGGCTTTTCCCATAAGGCCTTCCCTGGATCACTTTTGAATTCTTGACCGTGTAGTAACAGATGAAACAGAGTACATGTCCTATTCATGATGAAATAACTGGGAGGTGAGGGATTATATCAGTACATTTTGGCATTGGCAGTTGAAATCCTGCTCTGCTCAAGAGGATAAATTGGTGCCTATGCTAAGTAGGAAGACACTATTTGTGATTGTCATGCTGGGTATCATGCAGGGTCTCAGCTCCTGCTCCCCACGTAAGAACGCAGGGTATGGTGAGGCCAAAAAGGAACACCCATGGACCCATAGATAGGGGAGTCTTATCACTATATTCTCGCTGGTAGCTGGGTGAGACACATGAAGTAGTGTCCACATGATCCACAACCCGCCATCAGCTTTTCTGCCTGCTAACAAACCAACCAACCAACGCAGTCATAGCAGTTACATCAGCAGCCAATTGGCCAACTGGCTACAGCCAACGGCCAACCACCATCCGAGCCAGCACACATGCATACAAGGCCGACAACCTGGAAACTGCTCTCTGTGACTCTCTCCCTACAATGATTTTAGGAAGCATTGAATGTTGAAACTGCTCTGTTCTGGTAAAGTCCTCTCTTATTCTAGAACCTCAGTTTATGAGCATGCTAGAGGAATAGACTTCTACTGATCAGACTTCCCCCCCCCCTTCCCTCTATGACCTACCTTAACTTCTGATGAAACAGATGCAAACTCCTATAGCAACTTCATGAATCTATATAACTGTTGGAATAGGGGCAGAGCTGTTAATGACATTAACTAAATCAGCTTATATTACGGTAGAATTCCAGAGTATGGATTGAATTGCATCAGGATATCACAGAGTGGCTTAAGTTATATATATCTAAGTAGTAAAGGAGCAGTCATATTTGAATTGTGCAACCAAGGTATGGCCCCAGAAGAGATTGTGAAGCCATCCAATCAAGAGATCAAGCACTGAAAACCTAAATGTTTTACAAACGGAGTGCAAGATTGTATGAGATAAGTTCGGGATGGGAGGTTAAGGTTACCTTTTCTAGAGGACTGGGACTTTCTTGATGGTGGCCAGGTGGGAGTGATGGATGCAATCAAATTGGTCAGCTTAACTGAAAGTGAGCTGCTTTAGATAGGACATTATCATATCCAGTCTTGTATTGTTGATTGAGTACCCCATCTAGATTGTAAGCATTTTAGTGATAATGTAGTATCGTGTAATTTTCTACAACCGACATACCACCCAGCACAATGTTTTGCTCACTGCATGTTTCCTAACTGGCTGAAAACCCTCCTAACATAGCAACCATTTCATTCAGTCTGGCATAAATAACACTAAGTGCTAGCTCATGTAAACTACATTTGACAAATCGGTGTTAAATGTTTTATGATTTATTATACCTGGCAATATTTACTAAACCCATTTTACTCTTTAAAAAGTAAATCAAGAACATATTTGCAGGAGGTGTGTGAATTTGAAATCACTTTCACCCACATTAAATGGTCTCATTTAATTTAATGAGAATAGTCTCATTTCCATTAGGAAGTTCTCTTGTGTTTTACTACCTAAATGCCCTAAAGAGGGAGTCACGTTTATATTCCAGCAAAGGGGCAGAGTTCCCTGTGCCACTTTCATAGAAAACCTGCCCATGTTATATTGAAAATTCCATTCTGCACTGATTACTGGTCTCAATAAACACATCATGAAGGCTTTTATGGTTACTAGTACTGGAGAGTTATTAGAAAAATATAATGAAAAAATATTTAATATTGCCATGTGATTGCTCTCTACATTTTTTTTTTCCATTTTAAAGTGTTGGTCAAAATGGTATTGTAGTGTTCACCTCTACCATCCCAATACACTGTGGTTATTATAAAACTAAGAGACACACGTGAGCTTTAAAGAGCAACTGAGCAGCACAGGTTTGATGTTTTCCAGATGACTGGATGTCAGGCAAAGTGATCTTTTAATCTCAAGGCCATCAGTGCTGAGTGGACAGTGAGGACAAGCACTCTCGCTTCACATTCCTGCTCAAATACATTTACTGAATATTAAAAATACATTAAACTTGAACTTGTGAAATGATGTTTATGGACTAGAGATTTGCATGAGTGTGTGTGTGTGCCCATGTATGTGTGCATGTGTGTATAGGACAGAGGGAGGTCTTCTTGACATAACTACTATAAAATTTAAAATAGGCTGCTTTAGATCTTAAGAATTCAACTGAGGCTTCTGAATATTCAAATTACTTTTGAAAGTACAATAATTATTTTTAGTCTGCAATGATATGACAAGGTAAGAAAAGAGTGTTTATTCTATAGACTTTTTTTTAAATTTATTTATTGGGGTGACAATTGTTAATGAAATTACATAATTTCAGGTGTACAATTCCATATTACATCATCAATAAATCCCATTGTGTGTTTGCCACCCAGAGTCAGTTCTCCTTCCATCACCAAATATTTGATCCCCCTTACCCTCATCTCCCTCCCCCCACTCCCCTTACCCTCTGGTAACCACTAAACTATTGTCTGTGTCTATGAGTTCTTGTGGCATATAAACCAAAAACAAGACAAACATATGAGAAACAAGAACTCATATTCTATAGACTTTTAATCCATTTTAGACTGGAGAAGTCCTTCCTCATAGAGGAGTTACACAAAAATCAGGGCAGAGAGGTGTAATATCTATTTTGGTGGCTTTATTAGGTATCTACTTGGTTAGGCTGAATTACATTTCCCAGAATTCTTTTCCTATATGTTTCCAGTTAGGGCAGGACACAAGGATGGGAGATTTGGTGGGTGGAAGTGAGGCAGCAGACATTTTTCAGTTTACCATGTTGTTGCTGACTCACCTCATTGGTGTGAGGTAGTAGCTAGACCTGCATTTACTTTACCTTCTCCTCAATTTCCCTTCAGAGTCTCCAACTCTAGGGCCAGGTATATTCATTTAGTTTCATGATCAAGAGCCCCATCTGTCCATACCACTAAAGTCAGAGGCAACAAGAACTGACACAGGTTTCAGTCTCTTTGTGGGAATCTAGCTTATGCTTGTGGATTCTCCTATATTACATCCACCTTTCCTACACACACACACACACACACACACACACACACACACACACCAGTATACATATCAGTCACGATTCATTCAGAGAAGCAGAGGCTATATATTTATGTATACACACACATATGCATATGTATGTGTGAATATATGTATAGCCTGTGGCTGTGCTTCTCCAAGTAAATCCTTACTGATATATCATCTGTCTATGCCACATTGGTATTGAGGCTTGGCTTAGATTTGTTGTTGTTTTTGTTGTTGTAGTACATGCTTCATTTGATTTTGGGTGATCTGTACTAGTGAAAGTGCCTATGTAGTGGTTTTCTAGCACCTACCTTGAAAGCCTACTTTAAAAGAGCTGTAGTTGTGAAGTTTGGGAAGCTTTCCAAGGCTCTTTTATTATTCTCCCTGTCATCCTCTTCTCCACTGTGGTTCCTTTATTGACCAGTCTACTTCATATCTTCAGAAAGGAGATTTTGCCTAGGAGAGTAGCTGGAAAATCATCTTTATTTATTCTATTATTTATACATGTCGCTTCAGAGAAGAAAATTCATAAAGAATTTTTCCAGTGGTCAGTCCTGAGAACTTGGTCTAAAATTTGAAAATCAAATTATGTTTAGTTGTGCACATGGAACATTGGTTCAATTCTCTCATGATTTCTTTTCTACTGTGATCTGATATTCAGCATGCAAACTGGTTGGATGCAGGATTCCAGACTTGATGACCTGGCCTGTCAACTTCTTTGTTACCTAACCACTTAGAAGAGGGGGCATTTGGAATTTTGTTGATAGATTGGCTTATATATGAACACATTCAGAGTGATCCAGTATTGTACAGATCCAGTATTGTATAGATCTGTATTGTACAGATCTGTCTTGTACAGATCTGTATTGTACAGATCAATGTTGGATCAGTGATGCTGACAGTAGCAAAAATTGCTTGTGATTGCAAGAGGATTACCTTCAGCCATAGGGAGCCGATCTGCTCATTCTAACTAGCTGACATGGTGCTCTGCCATTACTGTCATGGCAGTCATCCTGAGGTTTCCAAATGTTTTTAGGCCAGATGTAAAGGCACACTGAATTTGGATCGATCTGGACCTTCATGAAAGGCAATTCAATTTTCAAGAATTTTAACTGAGAGTCATAACAGCTCACATTTACAAAGTGCTGATTCAGGCTTAATGCCAAGCATTTTACAGGCATTTTCTCATTAGAGTAACTCTCTGCCGAAGTCATTATTATCCCCATGCCACAATTGAGAGCACTGAGGACCCAAGGGGTTCAATAACTTGTCTGAAAGTCACACGGCTAATAACTTGAAGAGCTAGGATTTGTACCCAAAATGTTGAATGCAAAGGTCATGTGTATAATCACCATGTTACACCAGGAACTGGAGGTAAGTCCAGTGGGAAAGAATGAAATAACCCACACTGTGATTTATAGTAATAGAATAGAAGCTTGTCCTACTCTATTCCCTTTCCCACATTACGGTCAGAGAACAGATTAGAGAAGAACTGCAAGCTCATACTTATCATGCTCTCACAGCTCTTGGAGTCAAGACAAAAAATAAAAATGGACTCAGCAGGTGAGTGGCTACCATGAGGGCACTTCCTTGCAGTATCTGCCTCTTCTGGTTATAGCTTAGTTCTCTGCTGGGATAACAGATTAGAACAATGGTGATGTTTCTCTGAAGTTTTACTAAACAAATGGGAAGGTGTACATACAAAATTTCTCAGACTATTAAATTACTTCTAAATGAAGGGGCAGGAGTGAGGCCGGGTGAACAAATTATTCTCCTTTTGGCAAGACAAGCAAACAAAAAAATCTAGTCCACATGATTTTAGTCAAATATGCTGAGTGTCCTGTTACCCAGAGAGCACACTTTATGCTCTATGTTAAACTGTCAGGACTTGTTCCACTGAGTGGTACATGGAGAGGAAAGCCAGTCCTGAAGGCAGCTCTCTAGGCCTGTAGACTTGCTTGGACTGGGCCCATTGTTCAGCCTGACCCTGCTGGTTCTCATTAACATTCTCATTGCCCTCTCATTGATTAAAAAAAAAAAAAGATGGCTCTCATTTAACTTATACGTAATTTGCAGCTTTCAGCATTGCCTTTGTCCTTCAGCTCTTGAAGGTGAAGGGATTAGAAAGTACAAATTAGTAGTCACAATATAGTCATGGGGATATGAAATACAGTATGGGGAATATAATTAATAATGTTGTAAAAACTAAGTAGGGTGCCAGATGGTTACTGGACTTATTAGGGGGATCACTTCATAGATTGTAAAGGCCTGACCACTGCGCTGTACACCTGAAACTGAAGTAGAATAATATTGAATGCCAACTATAATTACATATATATATATATATATATATATATATATATATATATACACATACATATATATATATGTACATATTCACAGGATATAAAGTACAGCATAGGGAATATAGTCAATGGTATTATAACAGTTATATATGATGTCAGGGGTAATAGATGAGGGAGGGGGTTATCACTTTGTGAGGGGTATAAATGTCTAACTGTTATATTGCTTTGTAAACCTGAAACTAATTTAAGAAAAAAGAATAAATAGAACTGAAACTTGGGAAAAATATCTCTAGTTTTCTTCATCTAAAAAACAAGGAAAAAAAAGCTAATGTGATATTTTCAAAATCAGGATTCCATTTTTTGAGCAATAACATGCCGGTCATTGTATTTCAGTTGCACTATTCTCCCTGATTTCTTTCCTCTTAAGAAGTCCATTAATTCCTTAGATATAAAGTGTCTCTCTTTATAATGCTAAGCAAAATAAGTCAGACAGAAAACGCAGAGAGCCATAGGATTTCACTGATATGTGGTATGTAAACCAAAAACAACAAAAGAACAAGGCAAACGAATGAGAAACAAAGACTCATAAACACAGACAATAGTTTAGTGGTTACCATATGGTAAGGGGGGAGGGAGGTGGTAGATCAGGGTAAAGGGGATCAAATATATGGTGATGGAAGGAGAACTGACTCTAGGTGGTGAACACATAATGGGATTTATAGATGATGTAATACAGAATTGTACACCTGAAATCTATGTAAATTTACTAACAATTGTCACCCCAATAAATTTTAATTTAAAAAAAAAGTGTCTCTCTGTGGTACGTTTTAGGGATACCAGGCTAAATCCTACACGGTCCTTCACCAAAGGAGAGCAGAGTCTGGCACAGGAGACCCACAATGTGAACAAGATACAATCATCCAACGACTCATGTTCATTGGAATGCTCTTGGGGGTAATCAGCATCTCTATCTAGAGGAAAGGACTTCAGGGAAGCCTATAGAAGATGCAGGGGATGATTGAGTGAAATTTTGAAGAATGAAGAGGAAGAGTCTTGAGAATCTATGGGAATTTGAATGACTTTTGAGGAGCTGTGTGTAGACAAAGGGCATGTGTAGAGGCATTGTCAGAACCATATGGGAAAACAGTCAAAGAAACAGAAGTCAAGAGGACTCTTGAATACCATGCTAAATGATTTTCATAATGGGGAAACAGGAGCCACTGAATGATTTAAAGTAAGGGAGAATCACGATAGGAGTAGTATTTTAGTATTTTGGGAAGCTCTCTCTGAAACAATCTTAAAGATGGAACTGGAGTGTCCAGAGTGGAGGTGGAGAGGCCAGTTAAAAGCCATTACCTTGTTTTTGACAAGAGATGGAGGGAAAAATGGAGCCAGTAAGTATACCACACAATGGTGTTCAGGGAAGCAATGGTAGATCTAGGATTGAGGACGGTCAAACAAGGCATTTCAAATCAAGAGAGGGAGAGTTTCATGAGGAAAAGAATGGATGACAATGTCAAAAGCTGCAGGCACATCTGAGAAGATGACAAGTAGCTATTGGATTTGGCATTTGGCAGATAACTGGTGACCATGGTGGGGTTAATTTCAGTGAAGTGATACAGGCAGAAGTCTTACTGCAGTCGGTTGGGGAGAATGTGGGAAATAAAGAACTTAGGAAGTTAGTATGCACTGTTATTTTGAGAGGCTTGGCTGTGATGATCAGAATGGTAGTTTCATTTTTGTTTTGTTTTTCATTTTAAAAAATAAACTAAACAAAACCCCTCAAATTGGAAATTGCTGTGAAAATGGAAGAGAGTCAGCTCATTGTTGTCTTGTTGGCTCTTTAAACCTTAAGACATAGAAGATTCAGAAGAATGAGCCAGTTGGATTCAGCCACCATGAGAATAACTTTTTTGACAAAGGCAATTATCCTGAACTTTTCCTACATTTACACCTGATCCCATCTTCCTTCTCCCCTGCTGAATGTTCTCCTGTATACTTGATTGATGTTTGTGCTCTGAATTAGTCCCTAACACTACTGTTGACCACATCATACTCTCTGGCTCAGTTTTGACTCTCTCTACTCTGGGTTCTGAACTGTGGACAAACTTTGTAAGGTCATCGTGGGTTGCAGTTCCATCCATGCCTATGAATCTCTCCCAGGTTAGCATCCTCAAAAATGAATATGAAATGGAAGTATATAGTGGTATATTAAAAGTCGGGGTTCTGTCTTCAGGTTGCCTGGATTCAAATCCTGGCTCTGCCACCAATCATTTGGGTGACCTTGGACAAATTTCTTCACCTCTCTTTGCCTCAGTTTCCTCATCTCCGTGGGAATAATAACAGAATACATTTTATGGCACTGTTTTAAAGATTAAGTAATAACAGAACACACCTTATGGCATTGTTTTAAGGATTAAGTGTATTAATATATGCAAGGTGTTTAAAACAGTGTTTGACACATAGTAAGCCCTCAGTGCTTGTTCTTGTAAGTTCCAGTCAGTTCCAGAGAGGGTTTCTACCTTTTTGCTGCCCTCTGGTGGCCAGTGAACGTATTGGAGGACTTAAAACACAAACTTGACCCCTTGTGTGCTGGACACAATGCAGATCTGATGATGATATGACCATGATTGATGATGATGATGATGGTGGTGAGGATGATGATGGAAGTGCTTGCTTACTATTTCACTGAATCCTCACAATACCTCTGGTGAAGTAGGTAGGGATCAATATCCCCTTTGTATAAAGCAGAAATTGACATAAAAAATTGCCCAAGATAAACTATATGTGTATTGAAGTAAATATCGTATGCACTGCAGTAAGTCCTATTTCTAGCTTTATGGCAATTCAATTTGAAATAAATAAATAAATATTTATTTGTTTATTTTAAATTCGGTTCATGGTATATTTTGATCTGATTTTGTTCCACTTCAATAGTTTCATAAAACATATAGTTTCGGCTTCAAATCAAACTCTTTAAAAATTTATTTCCCTCCCTTTCTAGGAAAGTTGATTTAGTTCATGGTTCAGTGAAACGTTAACATTTGGGTTCAGTTCTATTTGAATTTTGGTTTGGAGTTAGGTTTGTTCAAGTGTTGCTTCCAGGAGTCTGATGAAATTTAGATTGATGGACATATTTAGGAAACAGCCAATGGCTAACAAGAATGCACAGTGCCTGTTTCATCAAAAACATTTCCGTGGCCCTCTTCTCTGAACCCATATGATGTCTGGTTCTCTTTAATTTGGCTGTCCTGAGATGGAATAATAATGCTAAACACAGTAGTGAGTAGTGATTTTGCAACACTGATAAATAATCTCACTTTGCTGGATAGATTCATAAATTCACAAATTCATGAATTTAGTCACACATTTATTCTAAAGGATTATACATCACAGATGGATGGAGTTTTGGGGTTCCATCCTTCTTGTACGTATTGTATTGTTCCTATTACGACTGTGTAAACAGTGTGTGATTTTGACAACTGTTTTGAATATGGATAATATCTCACTTGTAAGTTATTTTTTATTTTAAAGATTTTCTGAATTCTGAAGTTTACTTCTTTATATTCAGGGTCCAAAATTATTTTTGAGAAAATTGGGTTCTCAATTTTATAATGAAATTTAATGGACAAGTAGGATTAACCTGGAAATGTGTTTATAGCCAACTTAGTTGGAACATATCTATTCTATTAAGAAAGAGAAGCCTAAATTAAGATTTCGTTTTGTAATGGGATAATGATTGTTGATTTCAGAACATCAAAAGGATTAGGAAGCTGGGATCTGAGAGCATATGCTGAATCAGAGTCATTGTGAAATAATAATTATAGTAACATTTATTGGGCACAGACTGTGTACTAACCACCCTCCTTTTCCCATCATGTACATACTATAATTATTTCCATTTAATAACTGAGAAAAACAAAGTTTAGAAGACTAAAGTAACTTGTCCAAAGAGTGCCAGTGAGCAAGAATCGGAATTTGAACCCATGCTAATCCATAACTCAATCACTTAATCACCATAGCTAATTTGCAGGTAGTTAGGAATTGGGTGCAAATATAAATTAAGATCAAGGCAAAGCAGAAATGCAGACACCAAGCAGACAAGCAAAATTCAGGCCATGTGCAGCGACCAAGAGTCAGGAGAAGTCAAGGGTCAGAACCTTTTCATGTGGATGAAAACCAGAGAGAGGGGAAAACTAGTCTGATGATTTAAAAAAAAACAAAAAGTAAACTTGGCTAGACAAACAAGGGGTCTAAGAGAACAACTGTAAGGCCTTAGCCACAAAGAACTCTTGACTCAAAATCACCTTCCATTCTTGACAGATGGCATCAGCCAAGATAGGAACCAACTTAATACCAGGCTCATTAAGCCTAATCTTAGAAGAAAGTAAGTAGGTTCATCCTGCTTGAGTAGATATGTGAGGTCAGAAATAAGAACAGATGTAAATTAATCATGGGGGGATGCAAATAATATTCTATTTTGTTACTTATCATCAAGTTACATTCCCTACTCAAAGCAAGGATTTCCTCTATGGCATGTATGACTTGGTTATTCAAATATCTAGTTGGACATTTCCAAGGGTGGTGATCTCACGACCTTCTAGCTAGCTTCTTCCTTTTCTTACAGCAATCCAATTGCTGGAATGTTCTTTCTTATAAGCCCCAGAAATTCATCTCTATGACTTCTCTCCATTGTCCTGCCTCTGTCTCTGTGGTCACCCAAGAAGACACCAGTTTTGTTTTTTTTCTCTACATAACAATCTGTAAGAGATGAAAATGTTTAAAAAATACATAAAATTCGAAATCTTCCAAGAGATAAAAACAAACAAAACAAACAAACAAACAAACAACAACAACAACAAAAACAAGCAAAGAAATCCAGAACTCATCAAGAAAAGAACTCCAGGTGGGAAAAGATGCCATGTCCAACCATCTAGTACAGTGTCTCTTTTATTTTTTACCCCACCCCAGGAAAAGTCCCCTCCCAGATACTGCTGCCATACCAAGTCTTGAGCAATGCCTTGCTGTCTTTGCAGAACCCCGAAGAATTAACAGTACTTTCTTATCTCATTAGTTTTCTGGAGACAAGATAGCATTTCTTTCTCAAAAATAAGTATATTGTACTTATTTTTAATAAAACAAAAGAAAAAAAAGTAGAGAAGTAATCAATAGACATTAGCCACTAATTTGTCTGGTATTTCCTCCAAGCCAGGGTGCCTCTCTCTAAGGATGGGGCAGGGTGTGCTGCAGGGGAATCACATCTTCCCTTTGAAGGATTATGGCAGTGTTATGTGATGTGTTGAGCAAGGGGGAGGGCTGTGGTGTTTATGTGTTCCAGTAGGTTGTAGACAGCAAAATGGTCATTACTTCTGCTGTGAAAGGAGAATGAGAAAAAACAACTTTTATTGAACATCTGCTATGGTTCTCTTAATTCTCACAGTAACCTAGTAAGGAAGTAGGCATTATGAAGTCCACTTTATGGATAGAAAAAACTGAGGTTCATAGCTAACATTAATAACAGTAATAAATATAATTAAAATTAATAAAACGAAGGTGACATCATTTGTTAAGTGAATTCTATCATGTATCATGTTAATAGTTACATATAGCAATTACTTAACATGTTCTGTTCATTCATTTAATCAATAAACATTATGTAATTTACAGCCAGTATGTGGCCAAAATTAGATTTCAATGCACTCATATTTCAATGTATATAGATTGAAAGCCTATTATTACATAGGAATTATGCTAAGCACTATATTTGATCAACAAAATCTACCTTTCAAGGAATTTCTCATCCAGTAGCTGAGACCAGCAAATAAATAAGCAATTATAATATCACATGATTAATGTTGGTCTAAAGGCCAAATTCTTTCTTCTCCAACATACTGAGCAATATTAAATCTGGAAATATGCTCCTCAAGCTGGGCTCCAAGGAATTTTCATTTTTAAAATCATTGACCATCCAGGCCACTCTGCTTATGGGCAAAGTGTAGTCCCAGAAGAGGACAAAGTGGCCATGGAGATAGCATTGTGGTACCTGGGAATAGAAGCAGGCACAGACTTAGAAGTGGCTGCTTGGCTATGTGTGTGTTCAGGGGCTTCCAGACAGCTGAGCACTTCTAGTGAACTGCTTGCCAAGTTTGAGTAAGCCCTTCTGTAGGGCACTGGAGAATTGGCTAGCCTGGGGTAGGGTGGGGGCAAACAAGGGGAGAACTGGAGTGCCATGGTTCACAAAGACAGGAACATAACTTTTCTTTCATTAAAACAATCTTGAAATTGCTGGCAAGCTTATAAAAAGGATTGGTTAAAGCCGTCTTGGGGCAGCTTTTCTTTGAGTTCAGTTTATTAATGTAGGTTTTTACATGGCTTTTTATTAAGAAACATGTGGTACTTTAGGCCATTTAACACCAAGGAAAAAGCTTCATAAAGAAACATTCTGAACACCAATATAATATAAACTTGTCCTGCTGCATTTTACAGAAAAAAAAGTTATTGGGAGATTTGTGAACAATTTCTAATGTTCATTGACAAGATATTTTATCTTCATTTAGAAATATATACATTAGCCTTTCAAAAGGAAAAAGAAGAATCTGGGCAGAAAAACATGTGTGTGTTTGTGTGTCTGTGTGTGTGTGTAAAGGAGGATGGAAATTTGACAATAGGAGATATACGAGTATATACTCTCCCTCCCCCAAAATGCCTTATTAACCCTTTGAGGTGTTTTCTTAAAGCAGCTGAGGAGAATGTCTCATGTAGCTTGAATTTAGTGCAAGATTCCATAACATGAGATCCTTCCAAAACTATTCTCTACAAAGAAATGCACACTAATTAGAAAACGAACCTTGAGGTTGACCTTATTTGCCCATTGCCGGGCCCTGGTTTAGAGTGCCAGACTCAGAAGGAAGAGAATTCTCAAAGGAATAATACCCAGCCTGAACAAAACATCTGCTGGAAACATGCCCCTCTCACCTTCTGTTCTATCTGGGAATCACTACCTATGTCACAGATGATACCAATCCTTGAGGATACCCATCCTCAAAGCAGCCACCCAGGAACATTCACATGCCAGGAACTAGAGCTATGAACACTAACCCCAAAGACGACATGCAGCTGATTTGGGGGCTACATATTGGAGGGCTGGAGCTGAAACCAAATCTTAGCCTGACAGGGCCACTCACATGGCAATTTGTGCTAGGAAAGCCCTATATTAGTGGTTCTCAAATGGGGGAGACTTTGCCACTCAAGGGCATTTGGCATTATGTGGAGACTTTTTTGGATGTGACAACAAAGGGGTGGGGGTGCTACTGGAATCTAGTGGGTAGAGGTCAGAAATACTGGGAAATATCCTAGAATGCATAGGATAGTCCCTACAACAAAAACTTGTCCAGTCACAAATGCCAATAAGGCTGCTGTGGAGATATCCTGCCTTGTGTTAATGCAGACAGATGCCTGATGGGGTTGGATTGGTGTACAATGAAGTGGGGTGTTGTTTTCTTTTTTCTGCTCTGTCCAGAAGAATACTAGAAACTCACCTTGAGCACAGCTGAGAGTCCTGGTAGGCATTAAATCAACCTACTAATCTTGCTATGGGAGTAGGCAGTATAGACTTTCCAGGTACATGCATATTTTGTTTTATTGCTCTTCTCTTTATTGCGCTTCACAGCAAATTGAAGGTTTGTGGCAACCTGATATCAAGCAAGTCTATAGGCAACATTTTTCCAACAGCATTTGCTCACTGCATCTCTGTGTCACATTCTGATAATTCTCACATTTCAAACTTTTTCATTATTATATTTTTTATAGTGATCTATGACAATTGCTATCGTAATTGTTTTGGGCTGCCATGAACCAAGCCCATATAAGACAATGAACTTAATCCATAAATGTTGTATGCATTCTGAGTATTCCACTGACCAGCCGTTCCACCATTTTTATCTCTCTCCTCAGGACTCCCTATTCCCTAAGACACAACAATATTCAAAATAGGCCAATTTATAACCCTAAAATCGCCTCTAAGTGTTCAAGTATAAGGAAGTCGCACATCTCACACTTTAAATCAAAAGCTAGGAATGATTCAGCTTAGTGAGGAAGGTTTGTCGAAGGCCACGATAGGCTGAAAGCTAGTCCTCTTGTGCCAAATAATTAGTCAAATTGTGAATACACAGGAAAAAAATCTTGAAGGAAATTAAAGGTGCAACTCCAGTGAACACATGAATAATAAGAAAGAGAAACATCCTTGAAGAGTCAATTGACATGGCTAACTTCTCCATGTTGCTGATATGGAGAAAGTTGTAGTGGTCTGGTTAGATCAAACATCCATAACATTCCTTTAAGCCAAAGCCTAATCCAGAGAAAGGCCCTAACCCTCTTCAATTCTGTGAAGGTTGAGAGAGGTGAGGAAGCTGCTGAAGGAAACAGTAGAGTTACCAGAAGTTGGTTCATGAGGTTTAAGGAAAGAAGCCAACGCCAGCACATAAAAGTGCAAGGTGAAGAAGCAAGTGCTGATGTAAAAACTACAGCAAGTTTTCCAGAAGAACTAGCTAAATAACTAATGAAGGTGGCTACACTAAACAACAGATTTTCAATGTAGAAAGAAGAGCCTTATACTGGAAGAAGATACCATGTAGAAATTTCATAGCTAAAGAGGAGAAGTCAATGTCTGATATCAAAGCTTCAAAGAACCAGTTGTCTTTTTTTTTAGGGGCAAATGCAGCCAATGACTTTAAGTTGAAGCCAATGCATATTTACCATTCTGAAAATTCTAGGGCTCTTAAGAATTTTGCTATACCTACTCTGCTTGTGTTCTATCAAGGGAACAACAAAATGTGAATGGCGCTATATCTATTTAATCATGGTATACTGGATATTTTAAGCCCATTGTTGACACCCATTGTTTAGAAAAAAAAGATTCCTTTCAAAATATTACTGTTCATTGACAATGCACCTGGTTACCCAAGATCTCTGATGGAGATGTATACAATGAGATTAATGTTGTTTTCATGCCTGCTAACACAACATCCATTCTGCAGTCCATGAATCGAGGAGTAATTTCAACTTTCAAGGCTTATTATTTAAGAAACACATTTTTGAGTCTATAGCTGCCTTAGATAGTGATTCCTGTGACAGACCTGGGCAAAATAAATTGAAAACCTTCTGGAAAGTATTCACCATTCTATATGGCATTAAGAACATTCATGATTTAAGGAAAGAGCTGAAAATATCAACATTAACAGGAGTTTGGAAGAAGTTGATTTCAACTCGCTTAGGTGACTTTGCGGGGTTTAAAACTTCAGTGGAGGAAGTAACTGCAGATGTGGTACAAATAGTAAAAGAGCTACAATTAGATATGGAGACTGAAGATGCTACAATCTCAGGCATGATAAATCTCAAGATGGTAAAACTTCAGGGGATGAAGAGTTTCTTCTAATGAATGAGCAAAGAAAGTGGTTTCTTGTTATGGAAACTACTCCTGGTGAAGATGATGTAAAGATTGTCGAAATGACAACAAAAGATTTAGAATATTACATAAACTTACTTGATAAAGCAGTGGCAGGTTTTGAGAAGATTGACCACAATTTGGAAGAAGTTCTACTTTGGGTACAATGCTATCAAACAGCATTGCATGCTACAGAGAAATTATTTGTGAAAGGAAGAGTCAATTGATGTGGCCAACTTCATTGTTGTCTTATTTCAAGAAATTACCACAGCCACCTCAGCCTTCAGGAATCACCACCCTGATCAGTCAGCATCGTTAACACTGAGACAAAACCCTCCAACTATGACTCATGAAGGCTCAGATGATGGTTAGCATTTTTTAGCAATAAAGCACTTTTAATTCAGGTACATACATTGTTTTGTTTTTTTAGACAACATGCTATTGCATACTTAAAAGACTACAGTGTAGTGTAAACATAACTTTTATATGCACAAGAAAACCAAAAAAGTTGTGTGACTCACAACTTTTGAGATATTTGCTTTATTGTGGTGGTCGGGAACCGAACACGCAATATCTCTGAGGTATGCCGGTAATTAAGTAGCTGACTTAGGAGAGTTGACAGGTAGTTCAATTGCATTTTTGAATGAAACAGCAGATACAAAAAAGTTAGGGAGGGAAGAACATTTTTTGGGCTCTGAGTCCATGAGGTGAAAGACCCAATCTCTAGGATAGATTTGCAGTCCTAGAGGTAGCCTTTCTGTGATCAAGGGGAAGATTCCAGTGCAAAGCATCATCGCCATCCCAGATGAGTGAAAGAGGACCAGACCTGGTATATAGGACCTCCCCATTTCAGCTGTTGCTCTCCCAACAGTGCACCCCCTGTGGCCATATAGTACAAGGTGTTCTGTTGCTTCTCTGGTTGGCTGAGGGGTTTGGCAGTCCTGTCCTCAGGGAATGACCATGAACTGGAAAAGAGGAGAGTAAATACTCGGTTTACACCAAGCTCAGAGTTTTCATTGATATAATCTAGCAATAAAATTCACAAACATTTATTCAGCTCCCACAATTAGCAAGATACTGTCTGGATTCTGTGGAAGAGATACAAAGAGGAATGGATCATGGCCCTTGCCCTCAAAGACTCATTCTATAGTGGGAGAGACAGACATATCTCCCACACTATAGAATATAACTATAATAAAAAACAGATTGTCATAAGTGCTATAATAGAGGTAGTACAAGTCAAATGTAGTGAGACAATGGGGAAACAGAAAATAAATTTATTCCAACTGGAGGCATGTGGGAAGACCTCAAAAGAAGTGAAATTTGTACAGAATCTTGAAAGATGTAGGACTTTGACAGATACAGAGATTAGCATGTGTGCAGAGCTAAGAAATTGCATGGACTGCTTGAGAAATCACAATTAATTTAGTGTAACTGAAGCAGACAAAACTTTCAAGGGAGCTGTAATGAAGACTAGAAAAGGTATTTATAGCTGACCACAAAGGACATGGGTGCCAGGATAAGGAGTTTGTGTTTAATCCTATCTGCAGCAGCAAACTGTTTGAAGGTATTTAAGCAGGGGAATACATATGATTAGCTCTTTTCTTTAGAAAGAGAATTTTGTTAGTAGTACGTAAGATGGAATGGAGAGATGGGAAGATGAATAACCAGGCAGGAAAATTTAAAAGCAATTGATTTTTCCCCTTCTTTTTATAGAGACACTGAGGATGAAGCTGAAAGGCCCAAGCCATGTATGCAAAGCTGGCAGAACAGTGTAGCAGATAAGAGCAAGAGCTCAGGAACTCTGTGCTCACATCCAAATCCTGAGTCTGATACTTGGTAAACTGTTTGATCTTAGGCAAATTACTTAACCTCTTTATGCTTAAGTTTTCTCATCTGTAAGCTGTTATTAATAAACATAATCTTCCTTATAAGATTGTTGTCAGGAGTTTTAAGTGTGTTACATAAAAACACTTAGGCTAGAATTAGACCTGATAATTAAATTTTTAAGAATTTTGCAAGCTGGTTGACATCACATTGGTAGCTTGAAATAAGCTGTGGTTCGAGTTAATATTTACACTATGTAAATTGCCAAGTGGAGAGAGAGAGAGAGAGAGAGAGAGAGAGAGAGAGAGAGAGAGAGAGAGAGAGAGAGCTCATATATAACTGAGCAAACTCAAATTTTAAATCCAGCATCTCAAGCAACTTTGAGTTCTTTGAGTAGTACAGAACATTTGATGGAAGGAAAAGGGTCTCAAAAATTAGGTATTAAAATATAGTCTACATTGCCTATCTCATTACACTTTCCTTGGACTTGATATTTATGCAAAAGTATAATTTGAAGTAAATTTTTTTTTAAATTTATTTATTGAGGAATAAAGACAAGTGAGTTAACTTAAGCAGCAAGTGCTAAAGGAAGAGCTTTATTGCTACATTAAGCCCTGGACCACACAATATATATAATGCCATGGTTTATTGGAGGTGAGGATCAAAGATGATATAGCTGGTTTCAAAACCAGAGTATTAAGTTTGAATCCCTCTTCTACTATTTATTAGCTTTGACAAATCATTTATCCTGTCTTTGCCTGAGTTTCTACATCTATAAAATGGGGTAATAATAGCATCTCCCTTGCAGGATTGTTGTAAAGATTGGGTTATAATATAAATTAATATATAGACTATATAGAACAGTGCTAGTTCAATAGAACTATTAGTTATTATCATTATGTTTCCAAATATTGACTGTGCAAATTTTAGTAAGTCATGATTTTTTGAGCCTTGGTTTTCTCATCCATAAAATGAAAATAATATTAACAACTAACTCATCTATCTCATAGGGTTATTGTAAAACTTGAATTAAATATATTGAATGTAAAATTGCTTTCAAAACCTTAAAGCCCAGAAGAATCACCTTTGGTGATGAGAATAAATGTAGCTCAGAAAAGCAATCTGGAATACAATTCCAAGGAATGAGATAGGTATTTCTGAGGAAAAACCATTGGCTGATTGTGAACATAAGAGGCAAATTGCAACAGACTGTGGAAATCAGGGCTGCCTCTGCCAAGCACACATCAGCATGCACATGTGCCCAGCATGAGAAGGAATCTGACCACACATTGGTCTTTTTGGCTACAAACCCATAAACAGATAGCAACCATTATAAGCAGCACCAGCACACAGTAAAAAGTTTACTGTTTGATTATATCTGAAACCAGAAGAGCCACGACATAGTGACAAATTCATTTGTTTACAAGGCCAACAAATTGTCTTTATAAAGTGTAAATGTTATTATTCCACTCTCCTATTTGAGCCACTTGTTAAGTACTGAAATATATACAAACTGCTACAAGATCTAGCCCTAAATACAATTCGAGCCTCCTCTCCCACCTGTGTCCAAACATGCACTTTATACTCTAATTGCATAAAATTATTTTATTATTCTATTAGGCTTTCTTTTTTTGCAGTGTTCTTGCACCCCTCTCATTCCCACTCCATCACCGTAGTTCAGCTATATATCATCCTTTGTGAGAAGGCATTCTTGCTTCTCAAGTCTCAAAGTTGTAGTCCACATGAGAGTGGGTATGACATAATTAAAAGTATATATGCCAGGGGTGCCACAAAAATGTATACACGTTTTAAAAGATGTTATTTATGCTCAGGCAGTAGTTTGCCATAATTAAAAGTATCTGAAAAAAAAGTATCTGGATGCTGATGGTACCCACATTGAGCACCTCTTGTAATTGCAGAAGTCAAATGTGACTTGTATTCATCTTTTGTTATCAGTATATACTATTACAATTAATACAGTTTTTTCCTTTCATAAAATACGTATACATTTTTTGGCACCCTCTTTGTGTGTGTGTGTGTGTGTGTGTGTGTTTGTGTGCTTGTGTGTTTGTGTGTTTGTGTTTGATTGTGTATACTTTGCCTCCAATACCACTGAGAAAATTAGAGTAATCATGGTAAAACTTCCCCAGAATCCTACCACAATACTTACCATCCTACCAACACTGTCTGCATTCATACAGTTAACATATTTTGTCTTCCTTCTGCATCTGTAGATCAGCATTCTATGCCCTTGTATAAAGCCAGTTTCTCTATTTGTATCTTTGATCTCACCCCACATTACCTCCTGGAGTTAGCACTCCAGCAATTCTTTGCTTCTCACTTGCACCTTTAATTTTTTTCACTCTCTACTGGATCACTCCTGTCAGCAATCAAACCTGCTATTAATTCTCCTATCCTAAAAGATAAACTTCTTTGACCTCACTTTCCTTATGAGCTGCCAGCTAATTTCTTTCATTCCTTCAGCAATACTCATCAAATAGTTTTCTATATTCACTCTTCCATATTTCTTTTCTCCCATTTTGTCTAAAACCAATTCCAATCTAGATTTTCTTCCATGACTCTCCCAAAGCTGGTATTGTCAAGGTCACTAACGATGTAACATAAGTCAGTCCTCTTCTCTGCCTACACTCATTCTCTTGGTGATTCATCAGTCCCAATGGCTTTAAAGGTCATCAATATGCTGATGACTACTAATTTTGTATCTCTAGCCCAAATATCTGTCCGAAACTCCTACCCAAATTTCTAGACCCCACTCCACCTGTTTGCATGACAACTCCAGTGGAATGACCAATAGGCATCTCAAACTAATACTCCAGAAGAAAACCCCTGATCTTCTTTCCATATTCTGCTCCCCGCACAACTGGCTCCATCTCATTGATGGCAAGTGTATCTTGCTAGTTGTTCAGGCTTAAATCTTGAATTCTTGATTCCTCTCTTTCTCTCATATCCCATATCTAATCCATTAGGAAATCATGCTGGAAGTACTTCAAAATACATCCACTTCTACCACATGTTCTAGAGCCACTGCCCTCTGTCATCTGGACTATCACCATAGCCTCCTAACAAGTCTCTTTGCTCTAACCTTGCCCCACTACAATCTGTTTTCAACATATTACCCATAGTCATCTTAAAATTTAAGCCAGATTAAGACACCCCTCTATTAATTTACTCAGGTAAAAGCCAACGACCTTACTATGGCCAAAAAAACCTGTCATGATCTGCAAACTTTAGACCACTTTGACCTCCTCTTCCACTCCCCTCTCCCTCCCTCACTGTACTCCAGCAACGTTCCTCTTCCTCAAAAGCTCTAGGCATATTCCTGCCTTAGGATCTTTGTTCAAGCTTTCCTCTGCCTCCAGAGCTCTTGCTTAGATAATCTTTGCCTCACTGAAAGTCTTTATTTAAATATTGCCTTATATATTGTCTTTTCAATAAGCCTTCCCTGACTACAAACAAATGTTTGTAGTGTTACTTGCACTCACCCTCAGCATTCCTTTAATTCTTTTCTGCTCTTTGGTATGTTTCCTTTTAATTTGTTTATTTATATTTTTATGCTTTTCTTCTTCTGTCATAACTAAAATAAAATCACCATATGACCGGCTTATTGTTCATTTTGTTTCCTAATGTAGTTCAAGTTCCCAGGATTGTACCTATGTATAGTACATGCACAGTGAATCCTTTTTTTCTCTCTTTCTTTCTTTGTTTGTTTCTTTCTTTCCTTCTCTTGCTCTCTCTCTCTCTCTCTCTCTCTCTCTCTCTCTCTCGCTCTCGCTCTCGCTCTCGCTCTCTCTCTCTTTCTTTCTTAAATTTACAGACAATTTAAAACAACAAACAATCCAATTAAAAAGAGCAATGAACAGACATCTAACCAATAAAGATATACAGATAAAAAATAAGCATATGAAAATATGCCCTAAATCATTTGTCATTAGGGAAATATAAATTAAAAGAACAACAAAATACTACTATATTCCTATTAGAAGAGCAAAAATCCAAAAGCTGATAATACCAATTGCTGGCAAAGATATGAAGCAATGGGAATTCTTGCTTATTGCTGATGGGGGTGCAAAATGGTACAGCAACTTTGGAAGACAGTTTGATAGTTTCTTACAAAGCTAAACATGGTCTGAAGCAGCAGTTATGTTCCTAGAGATTTACCCAACTTATTTTAAAGACTTATGTCTATGTAAAAACTTGCACAGAAATGTTTATAGCAGTTTTATCTATAACCACTACAAACTGGAAAAGTGATGAGAATGACAGTTTACCTCGGTGGTCTTCCTATTAAAATCTCATAAACCCAGTCTAATCTTGGGAAAAACATCAGGAAAATAACAATTAAGGGACATTCTATAAAATACCTTACCAGTGCTCCTCAAAACTTTCAAGGGCATGAAAAACAACGAAAGTTTGAGAAACTGTTACAGCCAAGAGAAGCCTAAGAGACATGATGACTGTAACAGGATATACTGCATGAGATCCTGGAACAGAAAAAAAAAAAAAAAGCAAAAACTAAGCAAATCCGAATAAACTGTGAACTTTAGTTAACAATAATGTATCAATGTTGGTCCATTAATGTGAGAAATGCACCATACTAATGAAAGATGCTAATAATAGGGGATCTAAGTATGGAGTATATGGAAATGCCCTGTACTAGCTTTATAATTTTTCAGTAAGTTTAAAACTAAACTTAAAAGTATACTTTTTAAAAGCTCTAAAGCAATTTCAAATTTACAGATATTTGCTAGTACAAAGAACTCTTTTATTTCCTAAACCATTTGAGGTGATGCCCCAAATGCCCCATCACCCCCAGAAACTTGAGTGTAATTTCTACACAGAGGAACATTCTTCTACATACCCACAATACAACCACCAGGATCAGGAAATTAACATTGCTGTATCACCAGCATGTAGTCCACAGAATCCATTCAAATTTCATCAATTATTATAATAATTATTCTAATCACAAAAGCTAGTCCAGAATCATACTACATTTAGTTGTCAAGTCTCTTTAATCTCTTTTAATTTGCAATATTTTCTCAATATTTTACTGATTTTCATGACCTTGATTTTTCTGAAGATTAGAGACCAATTTATAGAATGTGCCTCAACTTGAGTTTGTATAATGTTTTCTTGTGACTGGAGTCTAGTTGTGAATCTTTGGCAAAAACATCACAGAAATGAGGGTGTTCATATTGCATGATGACAGGTGAGAATTTGTCTCTATAATGATGATGTTAATTTTGATCATTAACTTAGATGGTGTCTGCCAGTCTCCTCTACTGTAAAGTTATTCTTTGTCCTTTTATGGTAATAATTATTTGGGGAATATACTTTAGGATAATGTAAATATCCTTGTTCCTATCAATCTTTTAATTTGTTCATTTATTTCTCTATAGCAGTTTGGCTTCTTGGTTTCCTATTGTATTCAATGGATTGTATTCAATCCACTGCTGTCATTTAAACGACTTTTGTATCATTTTTTTATCTTCTGTCATCCTTTTGATGTCTCATTATTATTTTTACTTTCTGACACAAATGATGTCAGACTCATCTAGCCTTTCCTCGCCCTGGCCCTCGAATCAGCAGTTTTTCCACAGAGTCATATTTCTCTCAGTGGAAAATTATATTTGGAAACTAAAATTTGGTACTAGGAGTGCTCAGTGTCTATCTGTCTAAATATATATCTATATATCTATCTATCTATATCTATCTATCTATATATATCTATATATCTATATCTATCTATCTATATCTATCTATATCTATCTATATCTATATCTATATCTATATCTATATCTATCTATATCTATCTATATAGACAGATAGACAGACAGATATATATCTATATAGATATAGATATTTATAGATATATAGATATAGATATATGTAGAGATATCTATATAGATATATATATATGTCATGCAGGGCGGCCTGCTGGGTCTCTGGTCCCGCTCCCCACATAAGAATGCAGGATATGGTGAGGCCAAAAAGGAACACCCATGGAGCCATAGATGGGGGAGTCATACCACTATATTCTGGCTGGTGGCTGGGTTGGAGAAACAGGAAACAGGAGCCACACAATCGGCAACCCTCACTCTGCCGCTTGCTGGCTCAGTCACCATCTTCTTGCTAGCCCCCATTTTCTGCCCTAGAAAGCAGTTTCCAGGCTCTCGGCCTCACATAGAAAGGTGCTGCCTCAAATAGTAAATGGCCATCAACTGTGATTGGATGGCCATCAGCTTTGGCTAGTTGGCCATCAGGTGTAACCAGTGAGCCATTGGTCACTAATATAACTGCCATGGCTACGCTAGCAATAAATGGGGGCTAGCAAGAGCGGATTGCCGAGAGGCGGATGCCGCCAGTGAGAATATAGTAGTATGACTCCCCTACCTATGGCTCCATGGGTTTTCCTTTCTGGCCTCACCATGCCCTGCATTCTTATGTGGGGAGCAGGACCAGAGACCCCGCCTGCCGACCCGCACGACACATGGTGTAGTCTGCAGGATACGGTGCTGGCCAAAGCTTTCTGAAGGGCAGTGGAGCAGTTTGTGCCTATGAAAGCTCAGTCTGCGGAAGACCCGGAGGAGCAGCTGCTGGAGAGCTCGATCCCCGTGGAGGGATGGAAAGACATGGACAGTTCTCTGACCAGCACAGGCCAGAGAAAGCGAAGGACATTGCGGCCATGTGGGCTGGGAAGTGCTTGCTGATGCAGCCTGGATAACTTGTCCAGGGAGGAAACAATTGCTGAGTCCTCCATGGGAGATGAGGGTGAGGTCAAGGTCGTCCCTCACCCCCAGGACAGCCCTGGCAAATGACTATGGGGAATTGCCTTCTATCCCTGATCTAATGGACGCTTGACTATTTGGGAACATATAGTGCATATAGTGGGACTGGCAGATGTTTGCTTTTGTGTCTTGACCGGCCACCATTGAGAATAGGTAAGCACCTTGACTGTGTGCTGCTGTTGTTCCAGCATGGTACCCTGAGAGGCCCAGAGAGAGTGGCAGTGCCCTGAGAAGCCCTGGCTGAGTCCAGGAAGTCTGGCTGTGCCCAGAGAGGGTGGCAGTGCCCTGAGAGGCCTGGCTGTGTCCAGGATATTGCATTCACCTCCAGGCTTCTCGCATAGGGCCCCTCATGGAAGACGCTTGTCATGTAGATTGTGAGGCGAGATGCCGTAGGGTTGGAGTGTGGGGACAGAGCCCCAGAAAGCAGTTTCCAGGTTCTCAGCCTCACATAGAAAGGTGCTGGCTCAGGTAGTAAATGGCCATCAACTGTGATTGGATGGCCATCAGCTGTGGCTAGTTGGCTCTCAGCTGTAACTAGTGAGCTATTGGCCACTAATATAACTGCCGTGGCTACGCTAGCAGAAAAATAGGGGCTAGCAAGAGCAGATTGCAGAGAGGCGGATGCCCCCGGTGAGAATATATTGATATGACTCCCCTACTTATGGTTCCGTGGGTGTTCCTTTTTGGCCTCACCGTGTCCTGCGTTCTTATGTGGGGAGCGGGAGAAGAGACCCCTCTGACACCCCGCACGACAAAGCCAATTCCCCATAGTCCACTGTCATTCGCCAGGGCTGTCCTGGGGGTGAGGGACAACCTTGACCTCATCATCATCTGCCATGGAGGACTCAGCAAGCGTTTCCTCCTGGGACTGCAAGTCCAGCATCCGGGCTGCCTCAGCAAGCACTTCTCAGCCCACAGGGCTGCAACGACCTTCGCTTTCTCTGGCCTATGCTGGTCAGAGAACCGTCCATGTCTTTCCATCCCTCCACTGGGATCGAACTCTCCGGCAGCTGCTCCTCCTGGTCTTCCTAAGACTGATGCACAAATTGCTCCACCACCCTTTGGAGAGCTTTGGCTGGCACCATACCCTGCTCTCTGCGCCATGTGTCAGGCGAGTTTTCTGGTCCTGCTCCCCACATAAGAATGTAGGACATGGTGAGGCCAAACAGGAACACCCACGGAGCCATAGATACAGAAGTCATACCACTATATTCTCGCTGGTGGCTGTGTTGGAGACACAGGAAGCAGGAGCCACACTGTCCACAACCCGCCATCCTAACTGCAATCCGCACTTGCCAGCCACCACCTTCTTGCTAGCTCCCTTTTTCTGCTAGCATAGCCACAGCAGTTATATTAGTGGCCAATGGCTCACTGGTTACCGCTGACAGCCAACTAGCCACAGTTGATGGCCAGCCAATCACAGTTGATGGCCATTTACTACCTGAGCCAGCACTTTTCTATGTGACTCGAGAGCCTGGAAACTGCTCTCTGGGGCTCTGTCCCATATATATATATATATATATATATATATATATATATATATATATATATATATATATATATATACTGAAGACCATGGATTCTTACGAGCTTTGCAGTTCTAATCCACAATTCAAAGCTTTTCATCTAGTTTTCTCCCTTTCCATATATGTAATTCCTTTGTCAACAGTGACAACCCTAACACCTATTATCCCTAATATATTTGCTAATTTGTTCAATGCATTTCAAGTGAGATATCTCCCATCACCACTTCCTCCCTATCCTGATAGAAACCCTCTTTACCCGACTTGGGTTTGGGTACTCCACATCAGTGTGGCAGATGCCATCCTTATCCCAATCAGGCTCTGACATGCCATCCCAGGCTGAGTCTCCCAACATTTGTGCTGCCCTTACCCCTTTGGGGCTCCCACACAGTATGCAGGTCTCTCCTCTGTAGGGACATCTTCTTCACCTGCTCAGAGTCTAGAACCCTATGTAGAATGGTCTCCGTAGCTGACACTCTCCTCACCCCACATGGACTCCAACATCCTCCACTGCAGCCACCTCCCCACCCACTCCCAGTATGGTCACCCTCCTCATTGGTCAGGGTCTGTGTCCCTACACTCTCCACCCTGGTGAGGATGCCAATATGTCTCATCCCGTAAAAATGTCTTTAAGACTGAATTATTCTGGAAGGGAAAAGAAGAGGAAGAGAAAGCAATAAGTATTTCTTGAATGAATTAATTTAAAAATGTCTTGAGCTTCTTCTGAACTACTGCTCCCTGCAGGGTGCTTAATAGTGTTGCACAGGGATTGTTATGGTGTCCAGGAGTAGGGGAATCACATTTTATCTGAAATCCAAGCTGGAAGTCAAAAGAGGCTTTAAGATACTTCCCATAATTTCAGGTCTCAGTAAACTGGTGGTTAATCTATGTGTTTGAGTCTAAAATAACTCCAACTGCTGAGTTTTCTATTCCCAGGATCAGACTCTCTAGGCTCTAGGAGGTGATTAAACACTAAAGCCCTGGGTTCCTCTACTGGGATGCAAGTTTAAAGATATTGTACAGGAAGTGTCAGTGGTGTTACTGGGGATACAGCTCTAAGCAGAAAGTGACTTTTCTGCCAAAAAATATTTTTAAATTTTTCTTTCATTCCTACAGCACACATGACACAAATGAGGTAAGAGGGAGAGAATATATAATGGTCATTAAGGGCCTGAGTCACTACACAGCCATTTTGGTTAGCAATTGAAATGTGTAGCAAGCAGTGTGCAGGACACAAAATAGGCCAACAAAGCCTCCAAGGAGACCACAAATGAGTATTTAAAGGCTGACTTTGAACAATTAGTAATAAAAGTTTAAAAATTTTTAAAAAATTAGTAGCAAGGGTAATAAAGTAAAATGTAGTGAACCCTGCTCAGATCAAGTAAACCAGACCATACCAGAACTATTCCTTTAGCCACACTAGGTAAGAGTTATCACCCGTTTATTACTCAGTATGCTGGATTATCTCTCAGGAACTCAGCGCTATTCTCTTTCCAAGTTTTCCCCACTGGTATAGTAGTCAGCAGCCTAGAAACAACATTCTAAAATCCCTACCAACAAATTATCAATTAGATTTCTTCAATGAGAGACACTATATTAAAATGTAGGATTTAAAATTTTTTTTCAAGTATGGTAAGGACAACAGATCAGGAAATGACCACCATTAAAAAGATAATTTGCTGTACTCATTCCGTCTTTCCCTGATAATAAGATCTAGCAGGACAATCAGCTCTAATGCCTCTTTTGGAGCAAAAATTAATATAAGACCCGGTCTTATTTTACTATAATGTAAGACCAGGTATAATATGATATGATTTGATATTATATGATTGATATGATATGATACCAGGTCTTACATTAATCTTTGCTCCAAAAGACGCGTTAGAGCTGATTGTCAGGCTAGGTCTTATTTTCGGGGAAACATGGTAGATCCCAACAGAAGGGGGCATGCAGTGCCACAGTGAGCCACACAGGGAAGCGCTGGGTGAGTCAGGAGGCAGAGGATGAGGGGGAAAATGTGAGTAAAAGCCTTTATTGTGGTTTCCATGGGAAGGAACAGGAGAGGCATGACAAACAGGTTTAGGATTGCCTAATTTGAGTAATTTCAGTGGACTCTGGGGCATAGAGGCTGTCCCTAGTTTTCTGGTACCTGGTCCTGGGGAAATTGGGTCAGGTAGATAGTGGCCCAGAGTGTTACAGCCCCTGACAAAAAGCGGTGATTGGGGGTATGGGCTCCGGATTAGTTGTCACATCTGAAAGGGGCGGTCACTGGTTTTATTTGCTATCTAGGAATTAGCTAAGCCTCAGAGGGGCAGTCTCTTCTTAGCAAAGCTCAAGATGTCAAAGCATCAAGAAATATAGGAACTTATATAAGATTTGGAAGGCTGAACAGGAGCAGAATCACATATTTTTCTTCCAGTAGCAGTAGGCAGATGCATAGGCTTTGGCAGAAGTGAAATTTTGTGGTAACCACAGAGACATTTCCTGCCAAATACCCATCTTGGTGTAATGATCATTGCCTGTAGATTCTTGGAGTTCCTGCAATTTCTTAACTCCCTGAAAGCTGTCAGCACCCCTGAGATGTAGCAGTGGCCTTCTCTGACCTTCTTTCCGCCATCCTTCAAGTGGTTTCATAAATACTAAATTCCCTGCATCAAAATCTTCATGTTTGAAATACCTAGAGTGATTTATATTTTTCTGACTAAATCCATTCAGAAAGATGTGACATTATTGTGTACCTTTTATAGTTCATTGTTGATAAGAATGGTAATTGGACTTCTCCAGTCAAGATTCTAGTGCCTAAAGTCAGCAAAATTATGTGTATAATTCTCTTTTTGGAATTCTGTCTTAGCAGAGTTTTTTCCTCTCTGGTGAGCTGCATGCTACAGTCTATTTATCCTCTGTATTCCCAGAGCACTGTGTCTTTATTTCTACTATGATATGATTAGTTAGCACCATTAGTTAGCACCATTATAATTTATGTACTTTTCTTTTTGCAAGGTCTGTGAACTCAATTAAGACAGGGACTTTATGTACCTCACATTGTAACCTCAGAATTTTGTGTGGTTCTTAACACACTACAAATGGATGGATATACTTCACAGTAAGTGGGCATGTCCAGCCCTGGTTATAAGCAAGAAGTGCATACAAATAATCATAAAAATGACTCCTGTTTATTGGTTGTACTATATGCTAGATGTTTTATAATTGTCATACCGTTTAATCCTTACAAAAAACCTATAAGGTGATAATATCTGAATCTGAAGTTTATAGAAGTTTGGTCTTGCTCAAAGTTATACAACAAATAAATGCCATAGCAAAGAGGTAAACGCAGTTCTGACTGTCTCCGAAGCCTTGTTCTTTCCACCATACTATCCAGTCTTCCTGAGAGCAAGGCAGTTATCTAGTGCAAAGAAAATGACAGGAAAATATAAATGTCATAGGGTTATGAATGTCAGAATAATGCTGACTGATATGTAGTCATCCACAGTCAGGATGAAGAGGTAGAAACAAGCAGAGTAATTGACATATTCTGTGAGCAAAAGAACTCAGGCTAGGAACCGACGGTCAATGAGTGTGAGGAGAATGGAACAGGAACAACAGAGAGGAGATGAGGCTAGCTAGAGCCTTTTTATCCTCTTGTCCTATAAAAGACCTGAAACTATGAGTGGCCCTACTCACTAGCAGGTAAAATTTCATAAAGAGAGGCAGTCCTGCCCTCCCCCAACTTATGTTTAGCATTGAAACAAGAGAAAGGAAAACAACAAAAACAAAAAACAAAGACCATGAAGAGCCACTTGAAGCTAATTGAAATACCAACAGGTTTGGAAGAGGGGTTTTGGGTGGAGCAAACTCAGAGTTACCTGCTCTTGGAATGAGAATAAAGAAGAAAATGAAGAACTTGGCTTTCAAGGATTTAGAAAGTTACACAGAAGAACAATTCCCAGCTGAGTGGGGATTTATTTTATTAACTAATCTGAGATCAGAGCTAACTGTCCCAGTGGTTCTAAAGGGCCCTAAATGTTTCTTTCCACTTGGGTGGAGCTGTTTTGACCTATTTGGAAGTGGCTGCATCTCTATAAATCACCTATCTTAACTTAGTGTTTGCCCACCTACCTCCCTAAGAGCTCTTCAAAAGGAAATACAAAGTCTTATTTTCTTTATATTTTCATCACTTAGCAGAGTTCCTGACTTGTGTTAGTTGAAGGAATGAATGACAATTAATGAATAAACAAATGCAAATAAATAAATAAGTAGATAAATGCAAATGAAGTGATTTCCCTATGACGTATCTCATTATCTGTCCTATATCAAAAGACATAAACAAAATACTTATGTCTTGAATTTATATGTAATAATGGTGAATGTTAGATAGACTCTTGAAAATATTCCTGGCAAGCAAGGTTTGTGGACTGATAGCTTTTAAGACTTGATCTGCAGAACTTTTCCTGTTTGGTGGTTTGCTATTAGGATCTTGAGACTGTCACAGGCTGGTGAGCTGATAGAACTAACATGATGAAATTTTCACATCCAGTATGGAAGTACAAATGAAATCCAATCTCAGGAAAAAGATGGGTACTGAAACGACAAAAGGAAAAATTCTACTTGTAGTGGCCTTTAAAACGACAAGCATTATTTCTTCCCTTTACTTTTTTTTTTTTTTTTTACTTTTTCTGCCAACTTCTCACAGAACAGTATGCACACATTATCAAATTGTACAATACTGTGTATTAGTTTTCCAGGGTAGAGTATCAAAGTCCCTCATGAGGAAAGAAAAGGTTTTTGTAGAATGACACTGGATACACTAAACGTTCTCGTGTTCTTTGCCTTCCAAAACTGGAGCTCTTTTTTGATCCTATTTTACATTTGAATATTTTGACTATAAGACATTTAGGGCAGAAGAACAGTGTCCTCATTTTGCTAACATTTTGACATATTTTAGGAAAAAGAATGGAAAAAAGAAAGGCTTAATGGAAAAAAAAATTCTTCCAGAATTCTCAGTAAGGGATTTCTTATTTTTAATTCTTTTATGTATATAAAATTGGATGTGTCAGTAAGTGCTCTTGCTTTTATCCTGCTCATCACTTGCATTATTTTAGATCAATGAGTAGCTATGACAATCACTTATCTTACTCTATTTAAAGTTATCCAAGTGGTTTACAGTTGAATCATCTCGACTTTTTCTTTGGAGACTTAGAAGAAAGGAAAAAAAAAAGATTAAATCTGATGTTTTTTAGTTGACTATGCTAAAATGTAAAATGTTAAATTTAAAAGATTTGTAGTTATCCACATCAATTAGGGAAGTTCAATCCTACAAATTTTGTTTTTGAAGAATGTATGATAAGGCATTAATTCCCATCCAACACAGCTCCCCAAAATGAGATCTTTTTATTTATATTATTGATCTCTTGCTCTATGGAGTAGCAGTACTTTCCTTGTCAGTTCCCTTCTACTACCTTCCTAGAACAGTCTAATCAGAAAAGATAATTCCAGAAATATGGTCCTGATAGATCGCTGGCATTCTATAGGACATATGTTCTCAATGGAAACTTTCCAGATGTGAATTAAAAACACTAACAAGCAATGGGTAGGTCAGAATGTGAATGTCTCCTTAGCTAATGTTCTTGAATGCTGAAATCAAAGAGCTTGAAATTGAGACTACCATGTTTCTATATTCCTCTTAAATTCACAAATAACCCTTTTTCCTTCATCTATATTTGTTTTATATATGTTTTAGATTCCAGAAGAATATAAGAGCATTGATCTTGAAAATGAGATGAAATCAGAGGATCAAATAGTCTCAGGGTCTTTTTCAGCAAGGAGGTAAGCAAATGCCAACTTTTTCAAATATTCTATTTATCTATCAGTGTTTTCACTAGCCCAAGATATTTTTTTTCAGTCTATCACCCTAGCTATGTCATTACTCTAAATAAATTTTCCTCCCTGAGACAAATTTGTCTAACTCATTAATAAAACAAAACCTTTTGTAACACAAAAACCAAACCAAAACAAACAAACCCCAGTTATTTTTAGTGATTTTCAACTTTTTCCCCCTATCACTTATGTATAGGGAGTATTAGCTAAAATAAGAATCTACAATAAAACATGCTTCCAAGTTTTCTGTTGAAAAGATAATACTAATACTAACAAAAGAGACTCCTTAAATTGAGAAATTAGCATAAGTGTCATCCCTGGTCTGTTCTCCAGGAACTTATAGGCTAGCACCCAGGAAAAGTGAAAATGTACGCTAGGCTGTTCATTGGCCAGGGGCAGTGAATGGAGGGGAAAATGTGTGTTATGGATCATCCAAGGAGACAGGTGTCAGTAGAATAGGACTGACCAGTGAAAATTTCACAGAAGAGTTGAAATTTAATTTGGACTTTCAATGATCATATTTTTTCCTCCGTGATTGCTGTAACAAAATACTACAAAGTGGGTGGTTCAAGACTGCTATCTGTGAAGACTCTAAGGGAGAATACTCCATTACCTCTTCCAGCTTCCCTGGTGGTTGCAGACATTCCTTGGTGGTTACTTGTGGTAGCCTAAGTCCAATTTCTGCTGCCATCGTGACATGGTAGTCTTCCCTTTGTGTGTGCCTATGTTCTCTTACAAGGACACAGATCATTGGATTAGAGCCCATTTTCATCTAGTATGACCTCATCTTAACTTCAATACATCTACAAAGACCTTATTTTCAAGTAGGGTAACATTCACTGGTATCAAGAGTTAGAACTTGAACATGTCTTTTTTGGGGACACAATTTAACCCAAATCAAAGAGCATATTTGATCACATTTCCTAGAAGCAGAATCTGAAATGGGGAATCATGAGCAGATGAGATTTGGAGATCGTGTTCTCAAAATATGACAAGCGAGGTAAGCAGGCTAGAGCAGGGGCTGGAAACCAGTAAAAGTGGACATAACTTCCTGGTAAGGTGGCTCTTATTTGGCCCAAGGCAATTCTTTGGGGAAAGGGGGCAGTTAGCAGCCAAAATGCAACAACTGGAGACTGGGAACATCAACCTGCTGAAAGAGATCTAGTGGGCCTCCATCAGCATTCGCCTCATTCCACCCCTGATTCTTCTCATATCTGTTTGCCTTTCACATTAAGGTCCCTCCATCCAGGCACAATTTCCTCCAGATTCTGGTTGTATTTTATGATAAAGCTTAAAAAAAGCAGTGTTTACTGGCTGCTGTAGTTGGTCCTAAATCTGTAGCGGATTCTCACAAACACCCTCCCTCTATATTCCCCTTACCCCTTGACTAGAGCTTCTGCTAACCTAATTGGCTCGATGGGGCATGGGGTGTGGTGGGGTGGATGGGTTACCATTCCCTTATCATGCCTCAGTTGCTCTATTTGACCATTTAGAATGAAAGTCTGGCATGGGAGTATTAGGACTGACCCACTAGATCATGAGTGCCCTGCCTCCATTTGGTAGAAGCAGTCATACCTCCTCATGATGATCAGGATTAATTACTCCTGCTCATGGGGTGATTTCTTTCTATACCTGATGGTCGACTGCCACAAGTAACTGAAAGGGATCAGGCAGAAGCCTTATCTTTAGGTTTAGTGAAACTTTTACTCTATCCCCTGATAGAATCATCTCTACTCCAGGGCTCTGGATTTCTAGATTAATATAACCAAAAGTTGGGAGATGGGAAACACAAATTCCCCAAGTAAGTCAATGCAAGTGATGTTTGCTGGGTGACTCCTTACTTCCATGCCTTGGTTCTCAGACCTATGTATTATTCTTATTGGGGACATAACACCATATGATGGTAATTGATTTAAGATATGTACCACATCCATTAGGATGGCATCCCATCATTGTAGGGTCATCTCCAAGCAGAAGCTTTCATGCCCGTTTAAGAAGCCATTCCAATGCTAGTAGCTTGTGGATGGTGCCATATATGGTGGGGCCAGAGATGCCACTGTCATGTGCCCACTACCATCTCTATTCTGTAATAGAGTAGGCACCTTAATCTCAGGCAATTTATGAAGAATCCCATGTCACTCTGAGCTCTTGGAGAGTGGTGCTCGCTGAAGCAAGGCAGACAGTAAAGGCAAACCCAGACCCAAAATATGTGTCCATCTCTATCGGAATAAAATATTTTTCTTCCATCACAAAAGTGAAAGGAGGTATGATGTAATCAACTTGACACCAAGTGATTATTATTATTTTATTTATTTTTTTAATTTTTTTATTAGTTTCAGGTGTACAAGACAAGGTAATACTTAGAAGTTCATCATTTATATCCCTCGCACTGTGAACCCCCCTCCCCCCATCCACTATCCCTCTGACCACACACCGAGCCATCACGTTATATATATAAAATTATAGTTGGCATTCATTAATGTTTAGCTTCTGGTGTACAATGCCATAATCAGGCAACCACAGTATCTCTGAGGTGGTCTCCCAAATAGGACACAAGTTCATCGGATACCCAACAAAATCTTTACAACATTATTGAATAAGATCCCCAACTTAATTTTCAAAAAACCCTGAGGCCATCTTGTGGTTACCAGCTGCTTCCTAATCCCTTCACCTTTCCCCTTATTCCCAACCCCCCCCCCCCGCCCATCTAACAACTCTCGGTTTTTTCTTTGTGTCCCCAAAACTGTTTCTGATTAGTTCATTCACTTATTCTTTTCTTTAGATTCCGCATATAAGTGAGATCATATAGTACTTGTCTTTCTCTTTCTGACTTATTTCACTTAACATAATGTTCTCTAGATCCATCCATGTTGTTGCAAATGGTAAGATTTCCTTCTTCTTTATGGCTGCGTAATACTCCATTGTATAAATGTACCACAGCTTCTTAATCCAGTCATCTACCGATGGGCATGTCGGTTGTTTCCATATCTTGGCTATTGTGTAAAGTGCTGCAATAAACATAGGCTTCCATTGCCGTAGATTAGATGGGCATATAGGCATGGATTTATTTCTGGACTCTCTATTCTGTTCCATTGATCTATGTGTCTATTTTTATGCCAGTACCATGCTGTTTTGATTACTGTAGCCTTGTAGGATAGTTTGAAATCAGGTATCGTTATACCTCCCACTTTGTTCTTATTTCTCAAGATTGCTGAGGCTATCCGGGGTCTTTTATGGTCCCTATAAATTTTAGGATTATATGTTCTATTTCTGTGAAAAACGTCATTGGTAGTTTGATAGGAATTGCGTTGAATATGTATATTGCCTTAAGGAAGTATGGACATTTTAACTATATTAATTCTTACTATCCATGAACATGGAATGTGTTTCCATCTATTTATGTCTTCTTTCATTTCTTTCTTCAGTGTTGTATGATTTTCTGAGTACAGATCTTTTACATCTTTGGTTAGATTTATTCCCAGATATTTTATAGTCTTTGGAGCAATTGTAAATGGAATTGTTTTTTTTAATTTCTCCTTCTGATATTTTATCATTGGTGTATACAAATGCAACTGATTTCCGAATATTTATTTTATATCCTGCTACTTTACTAAATTCATCTATCAGTTCTAATAGTTTCTTGGTGGAGTCTTTAGGGTTCCTTCTATATAGTATCATATCATCTGCATATAGTGATAATTTTACTTCCTCCTTACCAATTTGGATGCCTTTTATTTTTTTCTCTTGTCTGATTGCTGTGGCTAGAACTTCCAGCATTAGGTTGAATAGAAGTGGAGAAAGTGGGCAAACTTGTCTTGTTCCTGATCTTAGGGGGAATGGTTTTAGCTTTTCCCCATTGAGAATGATGTTAGTTGTGGGTTTGTCATATATGGCCTTTATTATGTTAAGACATGATCCCTCCATTCCCACTTTCTTAAGGGTTTTTATCATAAAAGGTTGCTGTATTTTATCAAATGCTTTTTCTGTATCTATTGATATGATCATGTGATTTTTATTTTTCATGTTGTTAATGTGGTGTATCACATTAATTGATTTGCGGATGTTGAACCACCCCTGCATATCAGGGATGAATCCCACTTGATCATGGTGTATGATCTTTTTAATGTATTGCTGAATTCTGTTTGCTAATATTTTGTTGAGAATTTTTCCATCTATGTTCATTAGAGTTATCGGCCTGTAGTTTTCTTTCTTTGTGGTGTCTTTGTCTGCTTTTGGGATCAGGGTGATAGTGGCTTCGTAAAAAGTGTTTGGAAGTCTTCCTTCCTTCTGGATTTTTTGGAAGAGCTTGAGGAGAATAGGTGATAATTCTTTTTTGAACCTTTTGAAAAATTCACTTGTAAAGCCATCTGGTCCAGGGCTTTTGTTTGTTGGGAGATTATTGATTACTGATTCAATTTCCCTGGTGGTAATCAGACTGTTCAGGCTTTCTGTTTCTTCTTGAGTTAGCCTTGGAAGGTTGTGCGCCTCTAGGAAATTGTCCATTTCTTCCAGATTGTCAAATTTGTTGGCATATAGTTGCTCATAGTAATTTCTTAAAATTTGTTGTATTTCTGTGGTGTCTGTTGTCACTTCTCCTCTTTCATTTTTGATTTTATTAATTTGGGTCCTCTCTCTCCTTTTTTTAATGAGTCTGGCTAAAGGTTTGTCAATTTTGTTTATCTTCTCAAAGAACCAGCTCTTGGATTTATTGATCTTTTGTATTGTTTTTTTTTTTGTTTCTATTTCATTTATTGCTGCTCTGATCCTTATTATCTCCTTCCTTGTGCTCCCTTTGGGCTTATTTTGCTGTTCTTTTTCCAGATCCCTTAAGTGTGAAGATAAACTGTCAATTAGTGATGTTTCTTGTTTTTTTAGGTAGGCCTGCAGTGCTATGAACTTCCCTCTTAGGACTGCTTTTGCAGCATCCCATAAATTTTGGGTCGTCGTGTTCTCATTCTCATTTGTCTCGAGATATCTTTTGATTTCTTCTTTGATCTGCTGCTTGACCCATTCATTATTTAGTAACATATTATTCAGCTTCCATGAATTGGTGTGTCTTCCTGTTTTTTTTCTCTGTAGTTCATTTCTAATTTCATAGCACTGTGGTCAGAGAAGACAATTGGTATGATTTCAATTTTCTTAAATTTATCAAGGCTTGTTTTGTGTCCTAACATATGATCTATCTTGGAAAATGTTCCATGTGCACCAGAGAAGAACGTGTATTCTGCAGCATTGGGGTGAAATGCTCTGAAAATATCAATTAAATCCAACTGCTCCAAAGTATCATTTAAGGCTGTTGTTTCCATATTGGTTTTCTGTCTGGAGGACCTGTCCCTTGTTGTCAGAGGTGTTGAAGTCCCCTACTATGATAGTGTTGCTGTTGATCTCTGTCTTTATGTCCATCAGTACCTGTTTTATATATTTAGGTGCGCCTATGTTAGGTGCATAGATGTTTACTAGGGTTATATCCTCTTGTTGGATTGATCCTTTTATTATTATATAGTACCCATCTTTGTCTTTTAATACGTTCTTCATTTTAAAGTCTATTTTGTCAGATATAAGTATTGCAACTCCAGCTTTTTTCTCACTTCCATTTGCATGAAATATGTTACTCCAACCCTTCACTTTCAGCCTGTGTGTGTCTTTTGATCTGAGATGAATCTCTTGTATACAGCATATGCAAGGGTCTGGCTTCCTTATCCACTCAGCCACCCTATGTTTCTTGATTGGAGCATTTAATCCGTTTACATTTAAAGTGATTATTGATAGGTACATAGTTATTGCCTTTTTTAAATTTGTTGTAAATTGTTTTCATCTTTTTTCTATTTACAGAAGGCCTTTTAGTATTTCTAGCAATGCTGGCTTGGTTGTAATAAATTCTTTCAGTTTGTTCTTTTCTGGGAAGCTCTTTATCTCTCCATCAACTTTAAATGATAGCCTAGCTGGATAAAGCAATCTAGGTTGTAGGCCTTTGTGTTCCATCACTTTGAGTATCTCCTGCCACTCCCTCCTGGCCTTCAATGTTTCTGTAGAAAAGTCATTTGATAGCCTTATGGGAGTTCCCTTGTACGTAACCTTCTGCCTTTCTCTTGCTGCTTTTAATATTCTCTCTTTGTCTTTAAGCTTTGCCATTTTAACTATAATGTGTCTTGGTGTGGGCCTGTTTGGGTTTATCCTGGTTGGAACTCTCTGCACTTCCTGGGCTTGTATGTTGGTTTCCTTCATCAGGTTAGGGAAGTTTTCAGACATTATTACCTCAAATATGTTCTCAATCCCTAGCTTCTTCTCTTCGCCTTCTGGTATTCCTATGATGCGCATGTTGTTGCACTTGATGTTATCCCAGAGGTCTCTTAACCCATCTTCATGTTTTTTATTCTTTTTTCTTTCTGTTGTTCAGTTTGAGTTTTCTCTGCTAACTTATTTTCTAAGTCGCTGATTCGATCCTCTGCTTCATCTAACCTGCTGGTCATTCCTTCAAGTGAGTTCTTAATTTCGGTAATTGTGTTCTTTAGTTCTAGCTGGTTGTTCGTGAAGATTTCTACATCCTTTTTTAGTTCTAACTGGTTGTTCTTTATGATTTCTATATCCTTCTTTATGTCTTCTCTAAGCTCCTTAAACATTCTTATCATCAGTGTTCTGAACTCTGTCTCTGACAGGTTGGTTACCTCTGCTTCATTTGGTTCCAGTTGTGGAGGTTTCTTCTGTTCTTTTATTTGGGACATGTTTCTTTGTCTCCCCATTCTGACTGACTCTCTGTGTTTGCTTTGATATATTAGGAAGATCCCCTAGAGCTCTTAGTTCTTGCTGGGTTATCTTATGTAGTATGTGTCCTTTATATTTGACTTGGACTACTTCGTTGTTGTCCTCTGCATATGCTCCACAGGTGGTTCGTGTGTTTACTATATTGTCCTGTTCAAGAAGAACTTTAATTGCTTTTTGCTTGTGAGTAGGTAGGTTTAACTCCTAGGCCGTCTAGTTGTGAGACTTGGCTCTGCCCACAGCAGGGTGTTCTGCTGGGTGAGGGTTGGCCACTTAAATGAGGTTTGGCCTCTATGGGCTCTTGTGCTTTCAGAGGATTCCCTCTGGGTGTGTGACTTGTAGGTCAAACCCAGTAGTACTCTGGTTTGGTCCAGAGTTGGCTTCTGGATATGTTGAATCTTGTGCCTCTTAAGATGGGCCCTGTTAGGGCAGTTTCAGCACAATTCAAATTTGTTGTACAAATCAAGTACAACAACAACAACAACAACAAAGTAAACAAATCAAGTACATTCACATGTAAAATACAACCGACAATCCCCACTCATCATAGGCAAAGATATGAAAGAAATAAAGACAGAACAAAACAAATCACAACAAGCAGAAAAAAAAAAAAAAAAACACCCACAAAGCAAAACAGAAAGCAGCACCAGTCTTGGCTTGGTTTAAGCCCACCAAGTAATCTCCAGGTTGTCCTCCGCTGTGTCAAAGAGATCCCTGACTATTGCGCAGGCAGCTCTGGTCACCTGGTGCCCAGAGTGAATTTGGGAGTGTAGATTTAAATGCGAGTGGTTGAGGGGTCTGGATGACAGCTTTCAGAGAGACTGTGCAGTTTCTGTCCTTTCCTGCACAAATGCACACTGACAGTAGCTCCACCAGCCCTGTGCCTGGTACCCCTGAGTCTTAGGGCCCTCCTTCCGTGGGTGTGTGGGAGGGGATGGGCGGGAGATCTCTAAGCTGCTGAAAGCCGGGAGCTGCATCTGCCACTTACTGCTGAACTCAGGGAGTGCTTCCGAAGTTGCCCTTGCCCTGCCCCAGGCTAGCCATAGAGGGTGGGCCAGGGGATGGAGGGGTCTTTTCTGTCCCAGGCCAGCCACGTCACACTCCTCCCCAGGCCCGACAAGGTGGTGGGTGGGGATATGGGAGTCTCCTCTCTCCTCATCCAACGAAAATCCCCTCCTCCCAGCCTCTACCAAAGGTCAGAGCTGGTTGCCAATCTTCCCAGCGCCTGAGCATAGACGCCCCTCTGTAATCTGACACTACTCCTCAGTTCAGGGGTCAGTTTAAGTCTCTGGAAGGGCAGGGGGAGTATTCGAAAAGTGGGGTGAGGGGCCCAGGTGTGGCGTCTGAGTTTTTTGTCTGCCCTAGAGTCCATGAGCTGCCGGACCCGGGGGAAGCAATCAGCTGTGGGATGCAGGGAAAGAGCCCACCTCCTGGACCCTGCGCTCTCCGCTGCACCCTGGGCTCCCGTGGGACTCTAGAGCCCTGGGTTCTACCTGCCGCTGCTGCTGTGGGCACGCTACAGGGCCGCGGCTCTACCGTGGGGGTGGGGAGAGCGCGGCGCGTTTCCTCTTGCCCTCCTTGCTCTTCCCCTGCTTGCCCAACTAGCGCACCCCAAAGCAAACCTTCCACGAGTCTCCGCTCTGTCCTGAGATTCGCGCAGAGGTCGCCGTCTGGCCTGGGCTCTTCCACGAGTCTGTGCTCCGTCCTGGGCGCCGTGACGGCAGGCCGTGGGGGGCGGGGGAGCGTGCTTCCACTTCGCTGTCCTGCCTCCTCCCCTGCTCGCAATCTGCGCTCACCTTCAGGTAATTCCTCCACGAGTCTCCCCGCTGTTCTGCGTGTTCTATATCTCCCTGTGTCTTTAGAGCTGCGGTTTACCGCCGCTGCCGCAGCCGTCGCCGGCCTGATTCCACCACGAAACTGCGCATTTCCACTCAGCTCCTTTCCTTCTTTTTCTGTTCACCCAATTTGCGCACCTCCAAGTAATCCTTCCACGAGTCTCTTAGGAGTCTCTTAGCTGTTCTTGTGATGAGCAAAGAGTTGTTTGATGGATTATATGTCCCGTTTGTAATAAGATCCGGAGAACTCAGAAAATGTGCCCCGCTGCCACCATTCCTATGACGTCACCTCCCCAAGTGATTATTTATCTCCTCAAGGGATGGTGCCTTATTGAGGGTTAGCAATAATTTCTATTCTTGGCATGTTTAACATTCAGCTATGGCAGTAATTATATCAGTGTCGGTGAGAGGAACAACTTCCAAGACTAGCATTCCAGAGAACCCTCCTAGGAAGGTTGCTCTAGGCAAGGACTACTGAGTGTTTTGAGCAAGAGTGAAAAAGAGGAACTGATAAAATTGATGTTTTAGGAAGATTAATCTGGGTAGTTGGTGCATTTGTTAATTATTTACTTAAATATCAATGTCTCTCTTCTTTATAACTAAACTATAACTAAAAATCCCCATTTTGTTCAGAGCTGCTCCATGCCCATATTCAGGAGTTGGATCATGATTGTCTAAGTCAGTCAACACAATCCTGATCCACATTCCCAGCCTTCCTCCAGATCTGGCCAAGGAAAAATAAGGGGCAATTTACTTGGGAAATTCCCGAGAATGTTTTTGTTTTGGTAAAAGTTGCAGCTGTCTATATCCCTACTCATTCTTCCTGTCTTGTTTATGGATGTGATGGATGTAACTTTAGTAGCCATTTTGCTCTCATATAGAAATATCCAAGAGAAAAAAAAAAAACATAGATATCAGCTTAAACATTGTTCTCTGTTAAACCAAAACTAGCAATTTCCTACCTGTGAATTCCTTATGTAAGAAAAATAAACCTCCACGCATTCAAATCTCTATCATCAATTTGAAGCAAAATTTATTCTTAAAAATTAGTTTGGTTAGAAGATGAGTTAAAAAGGAGTCAATGAAGGCATTATTTACAGGGCTATTGGAGTTAAGATTATGGTGCTGGAAAGGTAGAGAAAGGAATTGATGGATGTGAGAGAAAAATTGAAAGGAAGTATTCAGAGATCTGGTGTAAGTTCATTTAAAACTATAACTGATATTTTACCTAATTTTTTTTATCACTACTGTGATAGTGTAATAGAATAAGAAATATATATTTTAGTCCTCATCCTCAGCTCCTGGCCTGAGGTGCTAAAATCCTTGTAAGTTCTTAAGTGATAAGAACAATAGGAGTATCATTTGTTATAACACATTAGGACCTCCTTATCCACGGTTTCTCTTTCTGTGGTTTCAGTTACTTCTGGTTAACCATGGCCCAAAAATATTAAATAGAAAATTCCAGAAATAAATAATTCATAAGTTTCACGTTTCATGCCATTCTAGGTAAAAGGATGAAATTTCACACTGTCCTGCTCTGCCCTGCCTGGATCTGAATCATCCTTTTGTGCAGACCATCCAGGTTGTATACGCTACCTGCCCATTAGTCACTTAGTAGCCATCTGGGTTATCATATCAAATGTTGCAGTATCACAGAGCTTGTGTTCAAGTAACCCTTATTTTACTTAATAATGGTCCCAAAACACAAAAGTAGTGATGCTGGCAATTCTGACATGCCAAAGAGAAGCCATAAAGTGCTTCCTTTAAGTGAAAAGGTATGTACACTCATATGTATGGGGAAAAACACAATATACAAGGTGCAACAATTAAGTTTGTGAACTTGTTGCAATAATGTTGCTAACCTTTTTAGATGTCAAAGAGATTATTCATCATGAATTTGTACCAACTGGACAAACAGCTAACCAAGTTTACTATTTGGAATTGCTAAAAACTCTGTATGAAAAAGACCTGAACTTTTCACCAACAATTCATGGCTCTTGCATCACGACAATGCACCAGCTCACACAGCACTGTCTGTGAGGGAGTTTTTAACCAGTAAACAAAAAACTGTATTGGAACACCCTCCCTACTCATATGATCTGGCCCCCAATGACTTCTTTCTATACCTGAAGATAAAGGAAATAATTGAAAGAAAGACATTTTGATGACATTCAGGACATCAAGGGTAATACAATGACTGCTCTGATGGCCATTACAGAAAAAGTTCCAAAGTTGCTTAGAAGGGTGAACTAGGTGCTGGCATCGGTGCATAGCTTCCCAAGGGGAATACTTCGAAGGTGACCATAGTGATCTTCAGCAATGAGGTATGTAGCATTTTTTCTAGGATGAGTCGCAAACTTAATTGTCCATCCTCATATATAGGGTTTGTTGCTATCTGTGGTTTCAGGCATCCACTGGGGGTCTTGAACTATATCTCTGTGGATAAGGGAAGACTCTACTTATTATTCCCAACTCCTGAAAGTGCTCGAGTGATAAAGATGAATGGAGCATTTTTTAGTGGTTCATAACAAGCTATTTTCAACTACACCTGAGTTAATATTAATGAGATAACTTTCCAGAAAGCCTCTAAGGATTAGGGGCTGGTTGCCAGGGGAACCCACCAAGAGATTAGAGGGCTGGAAATTTCAGCCCCACTCCCTGACCTCCAGGGAAGGGAGAGGAGCTGGAGGTTGAGTTAATCACTAATGGCCAATGACTAATTTATCCCTTCATGATGACACCTCCATCAAAAATTCTAACAGGAGGGGTTGGGAGAGCTTTCTGGTTGGTGAACACATTGAAGTGCTGGGAGGGTGGCATGCTCAGAGAGGCATGGAAGCTTTGTGTTCCTTCACATAATCTTGCTCTAGGAATCTCTCCCATATGTCTGTTTCTGTGTAGTATCCTTTATAATAAATGGGTAATAGTAAGTAAAGCACTTTCCTGAGTTCTTTGAACTGTTTTATCAAGCTCAAGGAGGAGGTCATGAGAACCCTCGGTTTAATTAGTTGGTCAAAAGTACAGATGACAACCTGAGATTTGCAATTGGTGTCTGAAATGGAGGGGCTGTCTTGTGGGACTGAGCCTTAACCTGTGGGATCTGTGCTAACTCCAGGCAGTTAGTGTTAGAATTGAGTAAAATTGCAAGATATTCAGTCAGTGTCCACCAAGAACTGGAAAATAGCTTGGTGTGGGAAAATACACACATTTGGTGTCAGATATGTCATGAGAGTTGTAGAGAAGAAACATAGTTTTCCCTTTTAACCACTATGCCATAGCAAAATTAACAATGATTCATCAAAATCACATAATAGTTATTCCATACTCAAATTTCTGCAATTGCTTCAAAGATTATTCTTTTGCCAGCTAATTTGTTTTAAATCAAGATTCAGAGTTCACACATTATGTGCAATGCTCTTTTCCTTGATCAGATTCTTTTTCACCCTTTTTTCAAGTTGTTGATTTGTTAGAGAAACCAGGTCATTGTCCTGTTGATTCTAACACTAGCCTGGATTTGGCTGATTAATTCCTTGTGGTAGTGGTTAACTTGCTTCCCCTATCCCCTGTAGTTCCTGTAAATTTGTAGTTAGATTTAGGGATCTTATGAAATTCAGTTTTAATGTTTTTGGCAATAATTTCACATAGATAATGCTGCTAGTGCATCACATTATGATATGTGTAATTTTTAGTGATGCCAAATCAGTCAGATCCTCCATGATCAAGTTTCACCTAATGGTTTTAGCAACCAATGGGGATCATTACCTGGAGCCATTATTTCAATAGGAATGACACAGTGGTGATTCTGTGATTCCATTATTCTTTATTTATTGGCTGGAATTACAGTGTAAAGATGAATATTACCTGGACATCTGATTGGTTACTGTGAAATGCAGCCTGTGTGGAAAAGGCAAAATAAATGTTGATTATTTTCCCTTATAAAGTTTTACAGAAAATTGTTAATGTTCTAGCAATCTAAGTGATGATTGATTAGGGTTGTTTCTTTGTAAAATAGCATTATAAACTCATGGAACTGTACATGTTTGATGTATTAAAAATCACTGTACTCATTATTCTTTATGAATTCCTTTGTCAGTGAGAAACCCTTTAAATTGTCCTTTGACATGATCCAGTTAGTCTCTGATAATTTTATTATTTTTTTATTAGTTTCAGGTTCACAAGACAAAGTAATACTTAGACGTTTATCATTTATATCCCTCACACTGTAGACCCCCCTCCCTCCATCCACTATCTCTCTGACATTGCACCGAGACATCACATTTCCACTGTCTCCACTCCCAATGCTGTATTCCACCTCTTGTAAGTATATACATAAATATATATACATATATACATATATACATACATATATGTATATATTGGCATTCATTATTGTTCAGCTTCAGATGTACATTGCAGTGATCAGGCATCTACATCTATCCCTGAGGTGGTCACCCAAATGGGACAGATACCCTACAAAATCTTTACAACATCATTGATTACATTCCCCAAATTAATTTTAAAAACCCCATGGCCATCTTGTGGTTACCAACTGTTTTCTAATCCCCTCACCTTCCCCCTTATCCCCAACTACCCGCCCATCTAACAACCCTCAGTTTTTCCTCTTTGTCTCCAGAACTGTTTCTGATTAGTTCATTCACTTATACTCTTTATATTCTGCATATAAGTGAGATCATATGGTACTTGTCTTTCTCTGTCTGACTTATTTCACTTAACATAATGTTCTCTAGGTCCATGCATGTTGTTGCAAATGGTAAGATTTCTTTCTTCTTTATGGCTGCATAATACTCCATTGTATAAATGTGCCACAGTTTCTTAATCCAGTCATCTATTGATGGGCATTTCGGTTGTTTCCATGTCTTGGCTATTGTGTATAGTGTTGCAATAACATAAGAGTGCATAAAGATTTTTGAATTGGAGTTTTAGGTTTCTCCGGATAGATACCTAGGAGTAGAATTACTGGATCATAGGGTAGTTCTATTTTCAGATTTTTTGAGATACCTCCATACTGTTTTCCGTAGTGGCTGCACCAATCTGCAATCCCACCAACAGTGCACAAGCGTTCTCTTTTCTCCACATCTGCACCAGCACTTGTTGTTTGTTGATTTATTTATGATAGCCATTTTGACTGGGCTGAGGTGGTATCTCATTGTGGTTTTTATTTACATTTCTTTGATGGTTAGTGAGGTTGAGCGTTTCTTTATATGTCTGTTTGCCATCTGTATGTCTTTTTTAGAAAAATGTCTCCTCAAGTCCTCTGCCCATTTTTTAATTGGGTTGTTTGGTTTTTTTGGAGTTGAGTTGAGTGAGTTTTTTATAGATTTGTGATATTAACTGCTTATCAGATATATCATTGGCTAATATCTTTTCTCATTCAGTAGGATCCCTTTTTGTTTTATTGATGGTTTCCTTTGCTGTGAAAAAACTTTTTAGTTTGATGTAATCCCACATGTTTATTTTTTCTCTTACTTCCCTCGTGTGAGGGGATATATCAATAAAAATCCTACTCCGGGTAATGTCTGTAAAGTTTCTTCCTATATTTTCTTCTAGGTATTTTATAGTTTCAGATCTTACATTTAAGTCTTTAAGCCATGCTCAACAACAACAACAAAGAAAAAAATCAAATACATTCACATGTAAAAACACCCAATAACCCCCACTCAACACAGGCAAAGATATCAAAGATATAAAGACAAAACAAAACAAAACAAATCAAAGCAAACAAAAAGCAGCGCTAGTCTTGGCTTAAGCCCACCAAGTAATCTCCAGGTTGTCCTCTGCTGTTCCAAAGAGACCCCTGACTATTACATAGGCAGAACAGGTCACCTGGTGCCCAGAGTGACTTTGGGACTGTAGATTTAAATGAATGGTGCTGGGGGGTCTGGATGATAGTTTTTACAAAGTCAGTGCAGTTTCTGCCCTTGCCTGCACATATGCACACTGAGTGTAGCAACACCAGCCCTGTGTTCAGTACTCCTGAGTCTTAGGGCACTTCTTCCGTGTGTGTGTGTGTGTGGGTGGGGCAGGTGGGAAATTTCTAAGCTGCTGAAAGCAGAGAGCTGTGTCTGCCACTTACTGTTGATCTCTGGGAGTGCATCTGCAGTTGCACTTGCCCCGCCCTAGGCAGGCCAGAAAAGGTGGTGGCTGGGGGGGTGGAGGAGTCTCTTCTCTCCTAGCCCAGCCAAAATCACACTCTTCCCAGCCTCTTCCCTGGATCAGAGGTGCCTGTCAGTCTTCCCAGAGCCTAAGCACTACAGCCCCTCTGTAATCTGACACTACTCCTCAGTTCAGGGGCCAGTTTAAGTCTCTGGAAGGGCAGGGGTAGGATTGGAGGAGCGGGAGAAGGGGCCCAAGTATGGAGTCTGTGTTCTTTGTCCGCCCTAGGGCCTGCCAAGCTGCCTTCCCCTCACCCCCAGCGGGAGCGATCAGTTGTAGGAATCAGGAAAAGAGCCCACCTCCTGGGTTTTGTGTTCTCTGTTCCTCCCTGGGGACCCATGCATCTTTAGAGCTGTGGGTGCCTGCCGCATTACTGCTGCCGCTGCCTCCGTTGCCACCACTGCCATCGCCGCCGGTGCTGGCCACAATTCCACCACGGGACCGAACGTTTCCACTCCACTCCCTTCCTTCTTCCCCTGCTCACCCAATTTGCGCACCTTCAAGTAATTCTTCCACGAGTCTCTTAGCTGTTCTGCATGATGAGCAAAGAGTTCTTTGATGGGTTATATATCCCGTTTGTAATAACATCCTGAGGAGAACTCAGAAAGTGCACCCCGCTTCCGCCATTCCTATCTGATAATTTTGTTGCTTTCTGGCACAGAACAATTCTCCAAACCAGGAATCATTCATTTCTTCAAAGACCTTTGTCTCTTTTGATTGGAAATGGAATTATAAGCCATTTAATCTGGATATTAAGGATGCTCATTGCTAATGGATTGTCACTGTGTCTGAGTCTTTTCAGGGGACAGCACTAAGAAATATGCATATTTTTTAAACAGAATCAAAATTATGCCATCATTTTAATGTTTCCAATTCAAATTTAAGATCACAATCCCTATATCATTAACCTAGACAGTTCACATATAGAACAGGATTAGAATAACTACTATGTGTTGGGATGAGTCAGGTTACATAGTGGAAAAAATTAGTGACCTAAGAATCATGAGACCTGACTTTCTGCTCTAATTTAGCAAAATTTCAGCTAAGATAGTAAGTTAAACTCTTTGGACTTTGATTTATCTCTGTGCAAATTGTGTAGGTCAAACATGATGACTACTATACTACCTCCCAACTCTATCATTCTCTGCATCTATGTACTCAGACTTTCTACATAGAATATGCATTTAAACATTCATTGGAATGAATGAATGAACAATGTGCTTTAAAACAACATACTTATTAAAGTCATTTATTTTTAGTGTTTTGTGACTAGTAAACATTTTTTTAATGCTCTTGTTGGATTATTATTCAATGCACTGCCTGATTTTAGACACAGTGAGGAATTCAAATAAAAATAAAATGAAGGACTTCTCTCTGGGAAGTTTAGGCTTGAGTAAGAAAATAAGACACATCCATGAGCCTGCTGAAATTCAGGGTGTGCATTAATTAGGGAAATTATTTTTATGTCATGGGAAAAATATATGGCTGAGTGTATAGTGTTTGGACACAGATAAAGATTTCCATTAATAATAGCCATCAGTTTTGGAATGATCAACAGGTGTTAGATATTATGCTTTATAATTTAAAAGTAATATCTGATCTAAACGTCACTTACTAGAATGGAATTATGGTGTATCAGATTAAAGATGGCCACACATTTTTTAATGCTCCTATGAACAAGAGATAGAATCTATATTCCCTACTTTTAAATGTAGTCTAGATTTTGTTTTGACCAACAAAATATAGAAGTAACTCTATCCCATTTCAGGCCTAGCTTTTAAAAGGACTGGCAGCTTCCAAGTTGGTCTCTTTGAGCTCTGAGTTGCCCTATAAAAAGTCTGAGTAGCCTAATTGGGGGACCATGTGGAAAGGACCTGAAGCTCTGAGGAGATAGATAGGGGCCCAGATGATCCCAGCCTCCAGACACCCCTAATAAGGTGCCAGATCTGTGAGTAAAGCCATATTGAACCTTCCTGCCCAGCCCAGCCACCACCCATAAACCCAGTCAGTGCCAAGTGGAACAGAAGAAACATTTAATGAAGCCTGTCCCTAACCCCTGACACACAAAATTATGAGCTACGTAGATAAAATTGTTGTTATTTAAAGCAACTAAAATTTTGAGTATGTAAGTATGCAGCAGTAAATAACTTGAATGCTTGAGTAAATAATTTAACTTCTCTGAAGTTCAGTTTCCTCATATGTATAATGGAGACACCACTGTCTTCATTAATAGAGGCATATGAGGTTGGACAATTAAGTTTGCGAACTCATCCTAGAAAAAGTGCTACATACCTCATTGCTGAATATCTCTATGGTCACCTTCGAAGTACTCCCCTTGAGAAGCTGTGCACCAATGCCAGCACCTAGTTCACCCTTCAAAGCAACTTTGGAACTCTTTTTCTGGAATGGCCATCAGAGCTGTCATTGTATTACCCTTGATGTCCTGACTGTCATCAAAATACTATTTCCTTTATCTTCCAGTAAAGAAAGAAGTCACTGGGGGAGGGTGTTCCAATATAGTTATTTGTTTACTGGCTAAAATCTCCCTCACAGGCAGTGCTGTGTGAGCTGGTGCATTGTCGTGATGCAAGAGCCATGAATTGTTGGCTAAAAGTTCAGATCGTCTAACTTTTTCATGCAGACTTTTCAGCAATTCCAAATAGCAAACTTGGTTAACTGTTCAGTTGGTACAAATTCATGATGAATAACCCCTCTGATATCAAAAAAGGTTAGCAACATCATTGCAACAAGTTTGAAAACTTAATTGTATGTTTTATTGCATTTCACTTCATTACTGTTTACAGATATTGCATTTTCAACAAATTGAAGGTTTGTGGTAACCCTGTGTCCAGCAAGACTGTTGGCACCATTTTTCCAAAAGCATTTGCTCATTTTATGTTTCTGTGTCACATTTAGGTAATTCTCACAATGTTTCAAACTTTATTGTTATTATTTATTATTATTATTATTATCATTTTTATTTTTTATGGTGAATGTGACTAATGATCTTTTAAAAATTTTTTGAACTATTTTATTTTTATTCCTAAGGTTTCATTGTTATTTGACTTTTAATAATTGATTTATTTTTCAATAAGAATTGACATACAATATTATATTAGTTTCAGGTATACAACATAGTGATTAGACATTTACATAACTTATGAAGTGATCACCCATCTGACATACATAGTTATTACAATATTATTGACTATATTCCTAATGCTATATTTTATATCCCCATGACTATTTTGTAACTACCAATTTGTACTTCTTAATTCCTTCCCCCTTTTCACCCATCATCCCAACACGCCTCCCACCTGGCAAGTATCAAAATGTTCTCTGCATCTATGAGTCTGTTTCCATTTCATTTGATTATTTTGTTCTTTAGATTCCACATATAAGTGAAATCATGTGGTGTTTTTCTTTCTCTGTCTGACTGACCCCACTCAGTACAATATCCTCTAGGATCACCATGCTGCTACAGATAGTAAAAATTCATTCTTTTTTAGGGCTGAGTAATATTCCATTGTGTATATGTACCACCTATTCTCTATCCACTAATCAATTGATGGACACCCAAGTTGCCTCTGTATCTTGGCTATTGTGAATAACATTGCAATGAATATGTGGATGCACATGCGCCTTCAAAACAGTGTTTTGAGTTTCTTCAGATAAATACCCAGAAGTGAGATTACTGGGTCCTTCTTTGTCTCTTGCCTTTGTTTTGAAGTCTACTTTGTCTGGTGTAAGTATCACTATTCCAGTTTTTTCTTTTTCTTTTTTTTTTTGTTTTCATTTTCATTTTCATGAAATATCTTTTATCATCTCTTTACTTTTAATCTGTATGTATCTTTTGATCTGAAGTGAGTCTCTTGTAGGCAGCATATATAAGTGTTTAGTTTTCTGATCCATTTAACTACCCTATCTTTTGATTGCAGCACTTAATCCATTTGCATTTATTTATTTATTTTTTTATTAATTAATTTATTTATTAGTTTCAGGTGTACAAAACAAGGTAATACTTAGACGTTCATCATTTATATCCCTCATACTGTGAACCCCCCTCCCCCCATCCACTATCCCTCCGACCTCACACTGAACCATCACATTATATATATAAAATTATAGTTGGCATTCATTAATGTTTAGCTTCTGATGTACAATGCCATGATCAGGTATCCACAGTATCCCTGAGGTGGTCTCCCAAATAGGACGCATGTCCATCGGATACCCAACAAAATCTTTACAACATTATAGAATACCTTCCCCAAATTAATTTTCAAAAGAAAAACCCTGAGGCCATCTTGTGGTTACCAGCTGCTTCCAAATCCCTTCACCTTTCCCCTTATCCCCAACCCCCTCCCACACACCCATCTAACCACTCTCGGTTTTTTCTCTGCGTCCCCAAAACTGACTCTGATTAGTTCATTCATAGTCTTTTCTTTAGATTCCATATATAAGTGAGATCATATGGTACTTGTCTTTCTCTTTCTGACTTATTTCACTTAACATAATGTTCTCTAGATCCATCCATGTTGCTGCAAATGATAAGATTTCTTTCTTCTTTATGGCTGCGTAATACTCCATTGTATAAATGTACCACAGCTTCTTAATCCAGTCATCTACCGATGGGCATTTTGGTTGTTTCCATATCTTGGCTATTGTGTAAAGTGCTGCAATAAACATAGGAGTGCATACAGATTTTTGAATTGGAGTTTTGGATTTCTCCGGGTAGATGCCTAGGAGTGGAATTACTGGATCATAGGGTAGTTCCATTTTCAGATTCCTGAGATACCTCCATACTGTTTTCCATAGTGGCTGCACTAATCTGCAGTCCCACCAACAGTGCACTAGCGTTCCCTTTTCTCCACATCCGCGCCAGCATTTGTTGTTTGTTGATTTATTGATAATAGCCATTTTGACTGGAGTGAGGTGGTATCTCATTGTGGTTTTTATTTGCATTTCTCTGATGGTTAGTGAGGTTGAGCATTTCTTCATATGTCTTCTTGCCTTCTGTATGTCCTTCTTAGAGAAATGTCTCCCCAAGTCCTCTGCCCATTTTTTAATTGGGTTGTTTGTTTTTTTGGAGTTGAGTTGAGTAAGTTTTTTATAGATTTGTGATATTAATCCCTTATCAGATATATCATTGGCAAATATCTTTTCCCATACAGTAGGATCCCTTTTTGTTTTATTGATGGTTTCCTTTGCTGTGAAAAAACTTTTTAGTTTGATGTAATCCCACATGTTTATTTTTTCTCTTACTTCGCTCGCGCGAGGGGATATATCAGTGAAAATCTTACTCCGGGTAATGTCCATGAAGTTTCTTCCTATATTTTCTTCTAGATATTTTATGGTTTCAGATCTTACATTTAAGTCTTTAAGCCATTTTGAATTTGTTTTTGTATATGGTGTAAGGAGGTGGTCCAGCTTCATTTTCTTGCATGTGTCCGTCCAGGTTTCCCAACACCACTTATTGAACAGACTATCTTTACCCCATCGTACATTCTTGCTTCCATTGTCGTAGATTAGATGGGCATATAGGCATGGATTTATGTCTGGACTCTCTATTCTGTTCCATTGATCTATGTATCTATTTTTATGCCAGTACCATGTTGTTTTGATTACTGTAGCCTTGTAATATAGTTTGAAATCAGGTATCGTTATACCTCCCACTTTGTTCTTATTTCTCAAGATTGCTGAGGCTATCCGGGGTCTTTTATGGTCCCATATAAATTTTAGGATTATATGTTCTATTTCTGTGAAAAACGTCGTTGGTAGTTTGATAGGAATTGCGTTGAATATGTATATTGCCTTAGGCAGTATGGACATTTTAATTATATTAATTCTTCCTATCCATGAACATGGAATGTGTTTCCATCTATTTATGTCTTCTTTCATTTCTTTCTTCAGTGTTGTATAATTTTCTGAGTACAGATCCTTTACATCTTTGGTTAGATTTATTCCCAGATATTTTATAGTCTTTGGAGCAATTGTAAATGGAATTGTTTTTTTAATTTCTCCTTCTGCTATTTTATCATTGGTATATACAAATGCAACTGATTTCCGAATATTAATTTTATATCCTGCTACTTTACTAAATTCATCTATCAGTTCTAATAGTTTCTTGGTGGAGTCTTTAGGGTTCTCTATATATAGTATCATATCATCTGCATATAATGATAATTTTACTTCCTCCTTACCAATTTGGATGCCTTTTATTTCTTTCTCTTGTCTGATTGCTGTGGCTACAACTTCCAGCACTATGTTGAATAGAAGTGGAGAAAGTGGGCAACCTTGTCTTGTTCCTGATCTTAGGGGGAATGGTTTTAGCTTTTCCCCATTGAGTATGATGTTAGCTGTGGGTTTGTCATATATGGCCTTTATTATGTTAAGATATGATCCCTCTATTCCCACTTTCTTAAGGGTTTTTATCATAAAAGGTTGCTGTATTTTATCAAATGCTTTTTCTGCATCTATTGATATGATCATGTGATTTTTATTTTTCATTTTGTTAATGTGGTGTATCACATTAATTGATTTGCGGATGTTGAACCACCCCTGCATACCAGGGATGAATCCCACTTGATCATGGTGTATGATCTTTTTAATGTATTGCTGAATTCTGTTTGCTAATAATTTGTTGAGAATTTTTGCATCTATGTTCATTAGAGATATCGGCCTGTAGTTTTCTTTCTTTGTGGTGTCTTTGTCTGCTTTTGGGATCAGGGTGATAGTGGCTTCGTAAAAAGTGTTTGGGAGTCTTCCTTCCTTCTGGATTTTTTGGAAGAGCTTGAGGAGAATAGGTGATAATTCTTTTTTGAACGTTTTGAAAAATTCACCTGTAAAGCCATCTGGTCCAGGGCTTTTGTTTGTTGGGAGATTATTGATTACTGATTCAATTTCCCTGGTGGTAATCAGACTGTTCAGGCTTTCTGTTTCTTCTTGAGTTAGCTTTGGAAGGTTGTGCGCCTCTAGAAAATTGTCCATTTCTTCAAGGTTGTCAAATTTGTTGGCATATAGTTGCTCATAGTAATTTCTTACAATTTTTTGTATTTCTGTGGTGTCTGTTGTCACTTCTCTTTCATTTTTGATTTTATTAATTTGGGTCCTCTCTCTCCTTTTTTTAATGAGTCTGGCTAAAGGTTTGTCAATTTTGTTTACCTTCTCTAAGAACCAACTCTTGGATTCATTGATCTTTTGTATTGTTTTTCTGGTTTCTATTTCATTTATTTCTGCTCTGATCCTTATTATCTCCTTCCTTGTGCTCCCTTTGGGTTTATTTTGCTGTTCTTTTTCCAGATCCCTTAAGTGTGAAGATAAACTGTCAGTTAGTGATGTTTCTTGTTTCTTTAGGTAGGCCTGCAGTGCTATGAACTTCCCTCTTAGGACTGCTTTCACAGCATCCAATAGATTTTGGGTCGTCGTGTTCTCATTCTCATTTGTCTCAAGATATCTTTTGATTTCTTCTTTGATCTGCTGCTTGACCCATTCATTATTTAGCAACATGTTATTCAGCCTCCATGAATTGGTGTATCTTCCTGGTTTTTTTCCCCTGTAGTTCATTTCTAATTTCATAGCACTGTGGTCAGAGAAGACAATTGGTATGATTTCAATTTTCTTAAATTTATCGAGGCTTGTCTTGTGTCCTAACATATGATCTATTTTAGAAAATGTTCCATGAGCACTTGAGAAGAACGTGTATTCTGCAGCATTGGGGTGAAATGCTCTGAAAATATCAATTAAGTCCAACTGCTCCAAAGTATCATTTAAGGCTGTTGTTTCCATATTGATTTTCTGTCTGGAGGACCTGTCCCTTGTTGTCAGAGGTGTGTTGAAGTCCCCTACTATGATAGTGTTGCTGTTGATCTCTGTCTTTATGTCCATCAGTACCTGTTTTATATATTTAGGTGCTCCTATGTTAGGTGCATAGATGTTTACTAGGGTTATGTCCTCTTGTCGGATTGATCCCTTTATTATTATATAGTGCCCATCTTTGTCTTTTAATATTTTTTTCATTTTAAAGTCTATTTTGTCAGATATAAGTATTGCAACTCCAGCTTTTTTTTTGCTTCCATTTGCATGAAATATGTTACTCCAACCCTTCACTTTCAGCCTGTGTGTGTCTTTTGATCTGAAATGAGTCTCTTGTATACAGCATATACAAGGGTCTTGTTTCCTTATCCACTCAGCCACCCTATGTCTCTTGATTGGAGCATTTAATCCGTTTACATTTAAAGTGATTATTGATAGGTACATAGTTATTGCCATTTTTAGATTTGTAGTAAATTGTTTTCATCTTTCTTCTATTTACAGAAGTCCTTTTAGTATTTCTTGCAATGCTGGCTTGGTTGTCATAAATTCTTTCAGTTTGTTCTTTTCTGGGAAGCTCTTTATCTCTCCATCAACTTTAAATGATAGCCTTGCTGGATAAAGCAATCTAGGTTGTAGGCCTTTGTGTTCCATCACTTTGAGTATCTCCTGCCACTCCCTCCTTGCCTTCAATGTTTCTGTAGAAAAGTCATTTGATAGTCTTATGGGAGTTCCCTTGTATGTAACCTTCTGCCTTTCTCTTGCTGCTTTTAATATTCTCTCTTTGTCTTTAAGCTTTGCCATTTTAACTATAATGTGTCTCGGTGTGGGCCTGTTTGGGTTTATCCTGGTTGGAACTCTCTGCACTTCCTGGGCTTGTATGTTGGTTTCTTTCATCAGGTTAGGGAAGTTTTCGGACATTATTACCTCAAATATGTTCTCAATCCCTTGCTTCTTCTCTTCGCCTTCTGGTATTCCTATGATGCGCATGTTGTTGCGCTTGATGTTATCCCAGAGGTCTCTTAACCCATCTTCATTGTTTTTTATTCTTTTTTCTTTCTGTTGTTCAGCTTGAGTGATCTCTGCTAACTTGTCTTCTAAGTCGCTGATTCGATCCTCTGCTTCATCTAACCTGCTGGTCATTCCTTCAAGTGAGTTCTTAATTTCGGTAATTGTGTTTTTTAGTTCTAGCTGGTTGTTCGTTAAGATTTCTACATCCTTTTTTAGCTCTAACTGGTTGTTCTTTATGATTTCTATATCCTTCTTTATGTCTTCTCTAAGCTCCTTAAACATTCTTATCACCAGTGTTCTGAACTCTGTCTCTGACATGTTGGTTACCTCTGCTTCATTTGGTTCCAGTTGTGGAGGTTTCTTCTGTTCTTTTATTTGGGACATGTTTCTTTGTCTCCCCATTCTGACTGACTCTCTGTGTTTGCTTTGATGTATTAGGAAGATCCCCTAGAGCTCTTAGTTCTTGCTGGGTTATCTTATGTAGTATGTGTCTTTTATATTTGACTTGGACTACTTCGTTCTTCTCTGCATGTGCTCCACAGGAGGCTCGTGTGTTTAGTATATCGTCCTGTTCAAGAAGAACTTTGATTGCTTTTTGCTTGTGAGTAGGTGGGCTTAACTCCTAGGCCGTCTAGTTGTGAAACTTGGCTCTGCTCACCACAGGGTGTTCTGCTGGGTGAGGGTTGGCCACTTAAATGAGGTTTGGCCTCTATGGGCTCTTGTGCCTTCAGAGAATTCCCTCTGGGTGTGTGACTTGTAGGTCAAACTCGGTAGTACTCTGGTTTGGTCCAGAGTTGGCTTCTGGAAAATGTTGAATCTTGTGCCTCTTAAGCTGGGCCCTGGTAGGGCAGTTTCAGCACAAATCAAGTTACCAAGTACAACAACAACAACAACAAAGAAAACAAATCAAGTACATTCACAAATAAAATACAACCGACAATCCCCCCTCAACATAGGCAAAGATATCAAAGCAATAATGACAGAACAAAGCAAATCACTACAAGCAGAAAAAAAAAAAAAAGGAAGTACCAAGCAAAGCAAAACAGAAAGCAGAACCAGTCTTGGCTTAAGCCCACCAGGTAATCTCCAGGTTGTCCTCTGCTGTGCCAAAGAGTTCCCTGCCTATTGCGCAGGCAGCGCTGGTCACCTGGTGCCCAGAGTGAATTTGGGAGTGTAGATTTAAATGCGAGGGGCTGAGGGGTCTGGATGACAGTTTTCAGAGAGACCATGCAGTTTCTGTCCTTTCCTGCACAAATGCACGCTGAGAGTAGCTCCACCAGCCCTGTGGTCAGTATTCCTGAGTCTTAGGGCCCTCCTTCCATGGGTGACTTGTAGGTCAAACCCGGTAGTACTCTGGTTTGGTCCAGAGTTGGCTTCTGGATATGTTGAATCTTGTGCCTCTTAATCTGGGCCCTGGTAGGGCAGTTTCAGCACAAATAAAGTTACCAAGTACAACAACAACAACAACAACAACAAGGAAAACAAATCAAGTACATTCGCATGTAAAATACAACCGACAATCCCCACTCAACATAGGCAAAGATATCAAAGAAATAAAGACAGAACAAAGCAAATCACAACAAGCAAGGAAAAGAAAAAAAAAGAAGAGAAAGAAAGAAAAAAAAGAAAAAGAAAAGAAAGGAAAAAAGAGAAGAACAAAGCAAAACAACACAAAACAAAACAAAAACAAAAGCAAAAAAACAAAAGAGCAAAACAAAACAAACAAACAAACAAACAAACAAAAAAAAATCACCAAGCAAAGCAAAACAGAAAGCAGCACCAGTCTTGGCTTAAGCCCACCAGGTAATCTCCAGGTTGTCCTCCGCTGTGCCAAAGAGTTCCCTGCCTAGTGCACAGGCAGCGCTAGTCACCTGGTGCCCAGAGTGAATTTGGGAGTGTAGATTTAAATGCGAGGGGCTGAGGGATCTGGATGACAGTTTTCAGAGAGACCATGCAGTTTCTGTTCTTTCCTGCACAAATGCACACTGAGAGTAGCTCCACCAGCCCTGTGCACAGTACTCCTGGGTCTTAGGGCCCTCCTTCCGTGGGTGACTTGTAGGTCAAACCCGGTAGTACTCTGGTTTGGTCCAGAGTTGGCTTCTGGATATGTTGAATCTTGTGCCTCTTAAGCTGGGCCCTGGTAGGGCAGTTTCAGCACAAATAAAGTTATCAAGTACAACAACAACAACAACAACAAAGAAAACAAATCAAGTACATTCACAAATAAAATACAACCGACAATCCCCACTCTACATAGGCAAAGATATCAAAGAAATAAAGACAGAACAAAGCAAATCACAACAAGCAGAAAAAAGAAAAAAAAAAGAAGAGAAAGAAAGAAAAAAAAATAAAATAAAATAAAATAAAAAAATAAAAAATAAAAAATAAAAAATAAAAATAAAAAAATAAATAAAAATAAAGACCACCAAGCAAAGCAAAACAGAAAGCAGCACCAGTCTTGGCTTAAGCCCACCAGGTGATCTCCAGGTTGTCCTCCGCTGTGCCAAAGAGTTCCCTGCCTAGTGCACAGGCAGCGCTAGTCACCTGGTGCCCAGAGTGAATTTGGGAGTGTAGATTTAAATGCGAGGGGCTGAGGGGTCTGGATGACAGTTTTCAGAGAGACCATGCAGTTTCTGTCCTTTCCTGCACAAATGCACGCTGAGAGTAGCTCCAACAGCCCTGTGCCCAGTACTCCTGAGTCTTAGGGCCCTCCTTCCAAGGATGAGTGGGAGGGGGCGGGCGGGAGATCTCTAAGCTGCTGAAAGCCGGGAGCTGCGACTGCCGCTTACTGCTGAACTCAGGAATTGCTTCCGCGGTTGCCCTTGCCCCGCCGCAGGCCAGCCAGAAAGGGTGGGGCCTGGGGATGGAGGGGTCTCCTCCCTCCCAGGCCAGCCACTCACACTCCTCCCGCAGGCCTGAAAAGGTGGTGGCTGGGGGTGTGGGAGTCTCCTCTCTCCTCGTCCAGCGAAAATCCCCTCCTCCCAGCCTCTTCCGATGGTCAGAGCCGGCTGCCAATCTTCCCAGCGCCTGAGCGCAGACGCCCCTCTGTAATCTGACACTGTTTCTCAGTTAGGGGTAGTTTGAGTCTCTGGAAGGGCGGGGGGAGGATTCGAAAAGCGCGGTGAGGGGCCCAGGTGTGGCGTCTCAGTTCTTTGTCTGCCCTAGGGCCCACGAGCTGCCCGCCCCGGCGGGAGCGATCAACTGTGGGACGCAGGGAAAGAGCTCACCTCCTGGACCCTACGCTCTCCGCCACACCCTGGGCTCCCGTGGGACTCTAGAGCCCCGGGTGCTGCCCTCCACTTTTTCTGTGAGCACGCTCCTCCCCCCCGCTCGCCCACCTAGTGCACCTCAAAGCAAACCTTCCACGAGCCTCCGTCCGACCTGGGAGCCGCGCAGCAACGCTGCACGGCCTGTGCTCTGCTTCCAGGAGTCTGCGTTCCGTAGTCCCGGCGCCGCCGGCCTCGGCTCCGCGTGGGTGGGGGTGAGGGGGCGCGCTTCCACTTCGCTGTCCCGCCTCCTCCCCTGCTTGTAATCCGCGCACACCTTCAGGCAAATTCCTCCACGAGTCTCCCCGCTGTTCTGCGTGTTCTATATCTCCCTGTGTCTTTAGAGCTGCAGTTTACCGCCAGCCGCCGCCGCCGGCTTGATTCCACCGCGCGACCGCGCGTTTCCTCTCCGCTCCCTTCTTTCTTCCCCTGCTCGCCCAATTTGCGCAGCTTCAAGTAATCCTTACACGAGTCTCTTAGGAGTCTCTTAGCTGTTCTGCGTGATGAGCGAAGAGTTGTTTGATGGGTTATATTATCCGTTTGTAATAAAATCCGGAGGAGAACTCAGAAAATGTGCCCCGCTGCCGCCATTCCTATGACGTCACTCAATCCATTTGCATTTAAAGTAATTATTGATACATATGTAGGTATTACCATTTTATTATTCATATTTTTTTATCTTTTCCCTCCTCCTCTTCCTCCTCCTCCTCCTTTTCCTTCTCTTTCTCCGTCTCCTTCTCCTTCTCCTCCTTCTCCTTCTCTTCCTTCTTCTTCTAGAGGTCCTCTTAACATTTCTTGTAGTACTGGCTTGCTGTTGATAAACTCCTTTAGGTTTCTCTTGTTTGGGAAACTCTTTATCTGTCCTTTGATTCTAAATGATAGCTTTGCTGGGTAGAGTAATCTTGGTTGTAGGTCATTGCGTTTCATCCCTTTGAATAAATTATGCCAATCCTTTCAGGTCTGCAAATTTCCTGTTGAGAAATCAGCTGACAGTCTTATGGGAGTTCCCTTGTACTTACTGTTTTTCTTTTGCTGCTTTTAAGATCCTCTCTGTCTTTAACCTTTGACATTTTAGTTATGCTGTGTCTTAGTGTGGGCCTCTTTGGGTTCATCTTGTTGGGACTATCTGCACTTCTTGGGCTTACATGTCTATTTCCTTCGTAGGTTAGAGAAATTTTCTGACATTATTTCTTCAAATAGGTTTTCAATTCCTTGTTCTGTCTTTTCTCCCTATGATGTGAATGTTGATATGCTTGATGTTGTCTCAGAGGTCTCTTAAACTATCGTCTTTATTTCAATTGAGTGGTTATTATTATTATTATTATTATTATTAGTTTTAGGTGTACAAAGCAACATAATAGTTAGACATTTACACCCCTCCCCTCAGCTACTACCCCTCTGACATCTTATATAACTATTACAATACTATTGACTATCTTCCTTATGCTATACTCCATTTTCTGTGACTATATATATACATATTTTGTTATAGTTGACATACGATATTATTCAACTTCAGTTGTACAGAGCATTGGTCATGCATTTACACAGTCTATGAAGTGATCCCCTTGATAAGTCCAGTGCCCATCTGGCACCTTATGTAATCTTTACAACACTGTTGGTTATATTCCACACTCTGTATTTTATATCCCAATGACTATATTGTGTCTACTAATTTGCTCTTTCTAATCCCTTCACCTTCTCCCTCATCCCCTGCCTAGCTTTCCTATTTAAAAAAAAAAAAAAACAAATCTTTTTTTTTTTTTTTTTTTGCTGTTCTGATTTGCTGTTTTCTGTTAACTTAAATTGTTGGTTTGATCCTCTGCTTCATCTAATCTATTGTTGATTCTCTCTATTCTTTATTACAGTTTTTGTAGTTTTCATTTCTGACTGATTCTTTTCAATGTTTTCTATCTCCATTTTAGTGTTTCCTATCTCTTTGTTGAAGTTCTCACTGAGATCACTGAGCATCCTTATAACCAGTGTTTTGAACTCTGCATCCGGTAGATTACATGTATTCATTTTGTTTAGTTCTTTTTCTGGAAGTTTCTTCTGTTCTATAGGGACATGTTTCTTTGTCTCCCTTTTTTGAGTGCCTTCCTGTGTTTGTTCTTATGTATTAGGTAGAGCCTCTATGTCTCCTGGTCTTGGTAGAGTGACCTTATGTAGTAGGTGGTCTGTGGGATACAGTCTCCCTGGTGACCTAAGCTGGGTGCTCCAGGTATGTCCCTTACGTGGGTTGTAGGTACCTTCCTGTTGTAGATGAAGCTGTTTACATGCCAATGGGGGGGATTGACCCTCAGGCTGATTAATTTTGAGGACTGACTACAGTGGAGGAGTTGTTGTGCAGGAACTGACCCAACTGAGTAGAATTTGGTTTAGTAGGGCTCTAGTGTCTGCCCAATCTGCCCTTTGGGTGTGTTTGCCCTCAAAGGCAGCTGAGTGGTTCTCTGGCTTGGTCTGAAGCCAGACATTCAGCATGCTGGTCCCAGGACCATCTGAGTGGAGCCCTGCTGCAGGCCAAGTTTAGCCTAAGACTTTGCCCTGCATGGAGCCACCTGGCATGAACCACAAAGCAATCCACAGATAGCAGACACCTGCATTGGGCTTGGAGGTGCCTTTGAGAGGCCAAGACATGAACTGAGGCATGCTGCTACTAGTGCAGGACTTGGGGCTACTCAGCACAAGGTATGGGCCATGCCAAGACCAAATGCTTCTTGTTTGTTTTTTGTGAACCTTTGAGAGATTTTAGTAAAGTCTATAGCCAAGAGAGGCCATTTGTATGGAATAGCCACTAGAATTGGCTTGGGTGTCCCTGCAAGTTGGGTATGGGGGGATCTCAGGGAATCACCATGACAAGGGGAACAGTGTCAACCAGGTTGATGGAGACTCAGATATGGTGGTCACTTCCATCTGCATGCAAGGAGCTGGGATTGCTCAATAAAGAAATAATGGATTCTACCAGCAATTCTGTCTGGGAAAAAGCTGCTTCTCCAGGTTTCACCCTGAAGCCAGACAATTCAGTTCCTTCCCATACATTGTTGGCACCTTGTGAGCTGCTGCCCCAGTGCTGGAGCTGAGAGCAAGTGAGTCCATCAATGAGAAAGTCCATGTAGTGTCCTTTTAAGAGAAACACCTGGGACTCCAGCTCGGTCAAACTCAATCTCTGCTGGTTTTCACAGCCAGAAGTTGTGGGGACTTCTCTTCTCGATACTGGAACCCTGGGTTGGAGAGACTGTTGTGGAGCTGGTACCCCTTGCTCCTCTGTAGGGACCTCTGAAGCTGAAATATCTCTCCTGATTTTTAAACACCACACATGAGTGTGACGCTAGCTCATTTTGCATCTCTGCCCCTCTTACCAGTCTTGAGGTAGCTTCTTCTGTATGTCCTCAGTTGTAGAACCGAGGTCAGTTAGACTTCAGGTGATTCTCAATGTTTAGTTGTAATTTTGATGTGATCATAAGAAGATGCAAGCACAGCATTTACTTACTCCATCATCTTGATCTGTGATTAGTGATGTTTGATGTTACTATTGTAATTGTTTTAGGGTGCCAAGAACTTTGTACATAAAGATGTCCAACTTAATCCATAAATATGTGTCTTTAGCTACTCCACTGACGAGCCTTTCCACGATCTCTCTCCCTCTCCTTGGGCCTCCTTATTCCTTAAGACACAGCAATATTGAAATTAGGCCAACTGATAACCATACAGTGGCCTTTAAGTGTTCAAGTGAAAGGAAGAGTTGCACATCTCTCACTTGAAATCAAAAACTAGAAATGATTAATCTTAGTGAGGAAGGCTTGTCAAAGCTAAGACAGGCTGAAAAGCTACACCTCTTGTGCCAAATAATTAGCCAAGTTGTGAATACAAAGGATAAGTTCTGAAGGAAATGAAAGGTGTTCCTTCCATTAACACACAAATGATAAGAAAGTGAAAAAGACCTTGCTGATATGGAGAAAATTTTAGTGGCCTAGATAGATCAAACCAGCCACAACACTCCCTTAAACCAAAGCCTAAACCAGAGGAAAGCCCCAACTCTCTTCAATTCTGTGAAGGCTGAGAGAGGTCAGAAAGCTGCTGAAGGAAACAGTAGAGTTACCAGAAGTTGGTTCATGAGGTTTAAGTAAAGAAGCCATCTCCAGCACATAAAAGTGCAAGGTGAAGAAGCTAGTGCTGATATAAAAACTGCCGTAAGTTTTCCAGAAGAACTAGCTAAATAATTAATGAAGGTGGCTACACTAAACAACAGATTTTCAATGTAGAAAGAAGAGCCTTATACTGGAAGAAGATACCATATAGAACTTGCATAGCTAAAGAGAAGTCAATACCTGATTTCAAAGCTTCAAAGAACTGGCTGCCTCTTTTGTTAGGGTCAAATGCAGCTGGTGACTTTAAGTTGAAGCCAACGCACAGTTACCATTCTGAAAATCCTAGGGCTCTTAATACCTACTCTGCCTGTGTTCTATAAAGCAAACAACAAAACCTGAATGGCACTATATCTGTTTAATCATGGTATACTGGATATTTTAAGCCCATTGTTGACACCTATTGCTTAGAAAAAAAGATTCCCTTCAAAATATTACTGCTCATTGACAATGCATCTGGTTACCCAAGATCTCTGATGGAGATGTATACAATGAGATTAATGTTGTTTGCATGCCTGCTAACACAACATCCATTCTGCAGTCCATGAATCGAGGAGTAATTTCAACTTTCAAGGCTTATTATTTAAGAAACACATTTTGTGAGTCTATAGCTGCCTTAGATAGTGATTCCTATCTGTGTATATCTGTGACATACCTGGGCAAATTAAATTGAAAACCTTCTCGAAAGTACTAACCATTCTAGATGTCATTAAGAATATTTGTGATTCATGGAAAGAGCCCAAAATATCAACATTAACAGGAGTTTGGAAGAAGTTGATTTCAACCCTCATGGATGACTTTGAGAGGTTCAAGACTTATGGAGGAAGTAATTGCAGATATGGTAGAAACAGCAAGAGAACTAGAAGTGGAGCCTGAAGATGTGGCTGCAATCTCATGACAAACTTAAATGGGTGTAGAGTTGCTTCTTATGGATGAGCAAAGAAAGTGTTTCTTGAGATGGAATCTACTCCTGGTGAAGATGATGTGAAGATTGTTGAAATGACAGCAAAGGATTTAGAATATTATATAAGCTTAGTTGATAAAATAGTGGCAGGTTTTGAGAAGATTGACTACAATTTTGGAGGAAGTTCCACTGTGGATAAACTGCTATCAAACAGCATTGCATGCTACAGAGAAATTGTTTGTAGAAGGAAGAAGCAATTGATGTGGCCAACTTCATTATTGTCTTATTTTAAGAAATTACCATAGCCACCCTAACCTTCAGCAACCACCACTATGATCAGTCAGCAATATCAACATTGAGACAAGATTTTCCGCCAGCAAAAGTAATGAATCACCGAAAGGTTATAAGATGGTTAGCATTTTTTAATCAATAAAGTTTTTTTTCAATTACAGTTGACATTTAAGAACAATAAAGTATTTTTTTAATTAAAGTATTTATGTTGTTTTTTTGGACATAATGCTATTGCATACTTAATAGACTCCTGCATAGTGTAAACATAACTTTTATATGGACTGGGAAACCAAAAAATTCATGTGATTTGCTTTGTGGTGATATTTGCTTTATTATACTAGTCTGGAACTGAACCCACAATATCTCTGAGGTATGCTTGTATAATTTTTGTTTAACATTTATGGGAAATTTACTATGTGCCAGGCATGGTTCTATATATTTCACGTTTAAACCTCACAAAAACCCGATGAAATATGTGCTATTAATATTCCCAATTCCCAGATGAAGTAACTGAGACACTAAGAGGTTAAGTGGCTTAAACAAAGTCATGCTGATAGCAAGTGACAGAGATAAGATTCAGACTCAGGGAGCCTGACTGCATGATGAGAAGAGGTTTATAGAGAATATAATGTGGTGTCAGTTACATAGCAGGAACTCAGCTCATGGCGATGATGGTGGTGGTGACTGTAGTAGTAGTAGTAATAGTTGTAGCAGTAGTAGTAATAGCGGTTGTTATCATAATGCAGAATAAATTTTTCAGGGAATCTGGGTTCTAAGCAAACACTCCAAAGAAAGAAAAATATTGAGTTGTTTAGGGTGATAGGAAAAATGGCTTTGACTGGAAAGCAGGAAGAAGATGTAACATTTTAATATGCAGACATATTAAAAATTGCTGCTGGAGGGAGAAGGAGAAAAATGGCGGCGTGAGGTGAGCCTCTGTAACGCTCCCCTGGAATTTACAACGAAACGGACAACAATAACCCCACAAAGGACTCCTTGCACAGCAGACAGGGAAGACGAAGAGGCCGACTACTGAATTCACCTCCAGGTGGGTGAATCGCGCGAGCGGGGGAGGAGGGAGAGGAGAAGTGCGGAGACGGAGCCGCGCGGGCGCAGGACACAGACCTAGCTCAGTGCTCGGAGCCCGCTGCGCCCGGGAACTACCGCCGCTGAGGGAGAGGGAAGGACTCGGACTGCTAGGGCTCCGCTTACGGCCCACAGGGCTGAGGGGGCAGCATATAGCACGGCTGAACCCAACGCTCGCTCACGGCAGACCTCGGAGCAAAGACTGAGGGAAGAGGGCTGAAATCGGTGGTTTAAGCCCTCACTGCCGAGCGGAGAACGGAAGCCTTAGGCACGGAGACTAGCCGCCCCCTCCCTACCCTCCCAGAGCTCGCCCCGCCCCCACCTGCCCGGTGCTAGAAGCGATAAAGTAGCAGTGTCGGATCAAAGGACAGAATATTTGCTGCTCTGAGAACTGTGGACCGCAGACACAGATTCGCAGCTCAACTAGTTCCGGCAAAGGGGAGGGAGCTGTGGAAGCAGGACTGGCTGTGGTGGTGGTCGCCGCCATTGCTCTGGGCCACCTCTCACAACTCACCCCGCCCCTGGCCCCACCTATCTGGGCGGATCCCTGCAGGAGTAAACAGAACTGCTGAAACAAACGGGCTCTGAATCTGGTGCAGAAAGAGCTTTGGAACTCCAAAAGCTCTTCGCATACCTATCAACCTGTTGCAGAAGACACTCCTGTAGATGTCTAGGAAGAGAAATAGTAAATCAGTGATTGCCATGAATAACCAAGGCAACAAGATAGCTCAGAAAGAAAGTGAAAAGTCTCCAGAAAAGGAACTTAGAGATATGGACCTTTGTGATTTAAATGACAGAGAATTCAAGATCGCAATTCTGAAAAAACTGAACGAGATGCAAGAAAACACAGAAAGGCAGTTTAATGAACTCAGAAACACAATCAAAGAACACCATGAGCATTTTACAAAAGAGATTGAAATCTTGAAAAAGAACCAAATAGAATTTCTGGAGATTAAGAACTCAATAGAAGAAATTAACAATAAAATATCCAGCTTAGGTAGTAGAGTTGACCAGATGGAGGAAAGAATCAGTGACATCGAAGATAGGAACCTGGAATTTACACAGAGGGAAGAAGAAAGAGACTTGAGACTTAAAAGAAATGAAAGAACTCTACAAGAACTTTCTGACTCCATCAGAAAGAGCAATATAAGAATAATGGGCATACCAGAAGGAGAAGAAAGAGGGAAGGAAACAGAGAATATATTCAAACAAATCGTCAATGAGAACTTCCCAAACTTGTGGACAGAACTGGATCCTCGAATCCAAGAAGCAAATAGAACACCTAATTACCTCAATCCCAACAGGCCTTCACCAAGGCACATTGTATTGAAGCTGTCTAAAATCAATGACAAAGAAAGAATCCTCAAGGCAGCCAGGGAAAAGAAGACGGTAACTTACAAAGGAAAGCCCATTAGATTATCATCAGATTTTTCAGCAGAAACTCTACAAGCTAGGAGGGAATGGAACCAAATATTCAAACTATTGAAAGAGAGAAATCATGAGCCAAGAATAATATATCCAGCAAAGATCTCCTTTAGATATGAAGGAGGAATAAAGACCTTTCCAGACATCCAGAAGCTGAGGGAATTTTCTAATACACGACCTGCACTACAAGAAATACTAAAGGAGGCTATTAGACCACCATCAACAGGGACAACTTGTGGCAACCGAAACATAAAAAGGGGGAGCGTAAAGGCCTGAACCAGAATATGGGAATGGAGAAAGTAAGCGTACTGAAGAAACTGGAATACTCTAAATATCAAACTTTCTTTTACATAAACTCAAGGGTAACCACTCAAAAAACATCCAAATCTGAAATATATACTGTAATAAAAGAAGAAACAGAGGGAAACATCATAGAATACCACCACACAGAAATAACAGACAACAACAAAAAGGCAAAGAAACAATGGAGATACAGCCTTACCAGAAAACTAAAGACAGAATGACAGGAAATCCTCACATATCAATAATCACCCTAAATGTAAATGGACTGAACTCACCAATAAAGAGACACAGAGTAGCAGATTGGATCAAAAAACTAAACCCAACCATATGCTGCCTACAAGAGACACATCTCAGCTACAAGGACAAGCATAGACTCAAAGTGAAAGGGTGGAAATTGACACTCCAAGCAAATGGTACCCAGAGAAAATCAGGTGTTGCCATAATGATTTCCGATAAAACAGACTTCAGGGTGAAAAAGATAACAAGAGACAAAGATGGACATTTCATAATGGTAAAGGGGACTATACAACAAGAAGACATAACAGTCATCAATATTTATGCCCCCAATCAGGGAGCACCGAAATATGCCAAGCAACTACTAACAGAACTAAAGGGAGAAATTGACCAAAACACAATTATACTAGGGGACTTAAATACATCATTGACAGCTATGGATAGATCATCCAAACAGAAGATAAATAATGAAATCGCAGCCCTAAATGACACATTAGATGAATTGGACATAATTGACATATATAGAGCACTTCATCCTAAAACATCAGACTATACATTCTTTTCTAGTGTACATGGAACATTCTCAAGGATAGACCATATATTGGGACACAAAATCAGCCTCAGCAAATTTAAGAAGATTGAAATCATACCAAGCATATTCTCTGATCACAAAGCTTTGAAATTGGATATCAACTGCAAAAAGAAAGCAGGAAAAAACACAAATACATGGAGATTAAACAACATACTTTTAAAGAACGACTGGGTCAAAGAAGAAATTAGAGGAGAGCTCAAAAGATACATAGAAACAAATGACAATGAAAATACATCCTACCAAAATTTTTGGGATGCTGCGAAAGCAGTTTTAAGAGGGAAATTTATATCATTACAGGCCTATCTCAAGAAACAAGAAAAATCCCAAATAAATAACCTCATGTTACACCTTAAAAAACTAGAAAAAGAAGAACAAGCGAAACCCAAGGTCAGCAGAAGAAAGGAAATAACAAAAATCAGAGCAGAACTAAATGAACTAGAGAACAAAAAGACAATAGAAAAAATTAATGTGACAAAAAGCTGGTTCTTTGAAAAGATTAACAAAATCGACAAACCCTTGGCTAGACTCACTAAGATAAAAAGAGAGAAGACACTAATTAACAAAATCAGAAATGAAAAAGGGGAAGTTATCACGGACACCACAGAAATACAAAGGATTATCCAAGAATACTATGAAGGACTATATGCCACCAAATTTAATAACTTAGAAGAAATGGTCAAGTTCTTAGAAACATATAGCCTTCCAAGGCTGAATCATGAAGAACTGGAAAATCTTAACAGGCCGATCACCAGTAACGAAATTGAATCAGTCATCAAAAACCTTTCCAAAATCAAAAGTCCTGGACCAGATGGCTTCACCAGTGAATTCTACCAAACCTTCAAAGAGGATCTAATACCAATCCTGCTCAAACTCTTCCAAAAAATTGAAGAACAGTCAGTACTCCCTAACTCATTTTATGAGGCCAACATTACCCTGATACCAAAACCTGGTAAGGACAACACAAAAAAAGAAAACTACAGACCTATATCTCTGATGAATACAGATGCTAAAATCCTAAACAAAATTCTAGCAAATCGAATACAACAATGCATTAAAAAGATTATTCATCACGACCAAGTGGGGTTCATCCCCGGGGCACAAGGATGGTTCAACATTCACAAATCAATCAATGTGATACATCACATAAACAAAATAAAGGACAAAAATCATATGATTCTATCAATTGATGCAGAAAAAGCATTTGATAAGATACAACATCCATTTATGATTAAAACACTTACTAAAATTGGTATAGAAGAAAAATACCTCAACATAATAAAGGCCATATACGACAAGCCCTCAGCTAATCTCATAATTAATGGTGAAAAGCTGAAGCCCTTTGCTCTACGTTCAGGAACACGACAAGTTTGTCCCCTATCACCTCTGCTTTTCAACATAGTGTTGGAAGTCCTCGCCAGAGCTATCAGGCAAGAGAAAGAAATAAAAGGCATCCAAATTGGGAATGAAGAAGTTAAATTGTCACTCTTTGCAGATGACATGATGCTATATATAGAAAACCCTAAAGACTCCACCAAAAAGCTATTAGAAACAATCAATGAATACAGTAAAGTTGCTGGCTACAAAATCAACGTACAAAAGTCCATTGCTTTCCTATATACCAACAATGAAATCTCAGAAAAAGAGATAGAAAAAACAATTCCTTTTGCAATTGCAGCAAAAAGAATCAAATACCTAGGAATAAACTTAACCAAGGATGTGAAGGATTTATATGCTGAAAACTATAAGACATTTTTGAAAGAAATTGAAGAAGACACAAAGAAATGGAAAGACATTCCGTGCTCATGGATTGGAAGAATCAACATAGTTAAAATGGCCATATTACCCAAAGCCATATACAGATTTAATGCAATCCCCATTAAAATCCCAATGGCATTTTTTAAAGAAATAGAACAAAAAATCATCAGATTTGTTTGGAACCACAAAAGACCCCGAATAGCCAAAGCAATATTAAAAAAAAAGAACAATACTGGAGGTATCACACTCCCTGATTTTTGCTTGTACTACAGGGCTACAATAATCAAAACAGCTTGGTATTGGCGGAAAAACAGACACATAGACCAATGGAATAGAATTGAGAACCCAGAAATAAAACCACATAAATATGGACAGATAATTTTTGACAAAGAAACTAAAAACATACAATGGAGGAAAGACAGCCTCTTCAATAAATGGTGCTGGCAGAATTGGATAGCTACGTGCAAAAGAATGAAACTGGACTGCTATCTGTCACCATGTACCAAAATTAATTCAAAATGGATCAAAGACTTAAGCATAAGACCTGACACAATAAACTGCATTGAAGAAAACATAGGTACTAAACTTATGGACCATGGGTTCAAAGAGCATTTTATGAATTTGACTCCAAAGGCAATGGAAGTAAAAACTAAAATAAACAAATGGGATTATATGAAACTGAAAAGCTTCTGCACAGCAAAAGAAACTATTGACAAAATAATGAGGCAACCAACTGAATGGGAGAAGATTTTCGCAAACAGTTCCTCTGATAAGGGGCTAATATCCAAAATATACAAGGAACTCATGAAACTCAACAACAAAAAAACAAACAACCCAATTGAAAAATGGACAGAGGACCTGAAGAGACATTTCTCCAAAGAGGATATACAAATGGCAAATAGACATATGAAAAAATGCTCAACATCGCTAATCATCAGAGAAATGCAAATGAAAACCACAATGAGATATCACCTCACCCCAGTCAGAATGGCTTTCATCAACAAAACAAATAGTAACAAGTGTTGGAGAGGCTGTGGAGAAAAAGGAACTCTCATACACTGTTGGTGGGAATGCAGACTGGTGCAGCCGCTATGGAAGGCAGTGTGGAGGTTCCTCAAGAAATTACGAATAGAATTACCATATGACCCAGCAATCGCTCTCCTGGGTATCTACCCCAAAAATATAAAAGCATTTCTCTATAGAGACACGTGTACGCCAATGTTCATTGCAGCTTTATTTACGGTGGCCAAGACATGGAAACAACCAAAATGTCCTTCGATAGATGAATGGATAAAGAAGTTGTGGTACATATACACAATGGAATACTATTCGGCGTTAAGGAAAGATGATATAGGAGCATTTGTGACAACATGGATGGATCTCGAGAAAATAATGCTAAGTGAAATAAGTCAGACAGAAAAAGCAGAGAACCCTATGATTTCACTGATATGTGGTATATAAACCAAAAAGAACAAGACAAACAAATGAGAAACAAAAACTCATAGACACAGACAATAATTTAGTGGTTACCAGAGGGTAAGGGGGTGGGGGGAGGGTGATGAGGGTAAGGGGGATCAAATATATGGTGATGGAAGGAGAACTGACTGGGTGGTGAACACACAATGGGATTTATAGACGATGTAATACAGAATTGTACACCTGAAATCTATGTAAATTTACTAACAATTGTCACCCCAATAAAATTAATTTAAAAAAAAAATTGCTGCTGGGTGAGGGTGAGTGTGGGGGGTACAGAATGAGGCTAAATTTATGCTTGCGCAAGTAATTCAAGTAATTCAAAGTTATGGCTCTTAGGGTCTTTTAGCTCAAAGGTAGAAAGTGACAGAGCTGGGCCGTGGGTGATTTACTATGGCAACCAATCAAGTCACGCATTCACAAAATGCGTGACTTGTCACTGCTCCACATTACCACACTTCCTCTCCCCAATTAGGGGAGATACCCTTTTCATTTATGAAGTGGTTTGTGGGCATCCACCTGATTCCACAGTTGAGGAGAACTGATGGGGGTCATATCAACATGACCGAGGTCAAGTGGTCAAAAGTTATTTACAGCTCATTAGGCACCATTCATGTCAGCCAGGAATATCCTGTGCAGCCTTTCTAAATGAAGTAAATATGCTAGATCAGCATGGTTGTGTGGCCAAAGATGTTTGTAAGTTATGTGAGAAATGCAAACAGCAACAGCCAAAGTGGTGAATCACCGCATTCCAGATGAGTGTTCACGGAGCTCCCATCTTATCCCAGTCAGTATCATAATTTTTTCAGGGAATCATCAAATGTTAATTCTGGAAGAGAATTTAATCTAATCCACTCATTTTAGACAGCATAAAGTGATGGCTTTCAAAGCAAAGTGACTTGTCCAAAGTCATATAGTCCATTAGGGTCAGAGGCTGGGTATAGAAGTATAACGTTTTGCCACTCCTTCTACTAGTTTTCCCTTAGAATATGTGGAAATTCAAGATTATTTAATACATGCCATCAGAATAAGTTGATACCAAATTGAGGTAAATCCTTTAGATTCATATCTTATAACACAAATAAACTCCAGACTAATTACAAAAATGCCATCCCAAAGAAAATAGTGGGGAATCTGCTGGACTATGCCAGATATTCCTCATGAGTGGAGCAAGCCTACAAAACCTGCACCTAAGCCAACAATCTTCTATGAGTTTCAAAGGAAATGTGCAAAAGGGACTATACAGACAAATGAACATTTCTGTGTAGTTCAAGTTAACCTGGAGACCCATGTAGTTCAGTCTCAGAACATTTTTGTGTCTCAGTAACAAATTCAAAGCCAGGAGTAAAATAGTGTCCATACAACAGTTTCAGTGTTCATACTGTAAAGAACATTTAACAGATCCATAGAAATGCTTCTTCAAACACCCTCTCCTCTACCAGCCATTTCCCTTGTTCATTTAGCTGGTCTGGAGCCTCCCCTCCAGCCCACAAGCTTTTCTCTTCCTCCATTCCTGCAGTCTCCTCTCACCATACCTCATTAGGTCAATCAACTTGCCTTGCTCCCAAGAATAAAGGAGCTGCCTTCTTTAGGAATGGAGAGGAGGCATTGGGAACAGAAATGGATGTTTTTCTGTGGTGAGATTAGGTGGTCAGTCTGTGAGTGCTGCAATCTCCATATTTATTTTGTCACTTATTACTAATTGGAACCTTTTATGAAATGCCTCTCTGGTGCCTTTTCCTTATATGCTAGTTTAGAATACATTTGATCTGAGAAATCCTTTTGCCTAGACTATAATAGCAGGTACATGTGCAGGGAGACAAAAAAAAGTGAAACAATTTTTAAAGGGCTTTTCTAAGAAAGCTAAGAGGACAAGAGAGATCTATAAGGAGATGGGGTCCTCATGGGCACTCTGAGCAGGAGTAAGAACTTTGAATCTCATTACTCATCCCACCAAATGCTCCACTCCAGAGACTTTGGTCTAATTTGCGTTCTTGACCCACATAGTATCACAGCAAAACTCTTCCAGTTCAGGGTGTGGGGACTTGAACTCCCTCTAGAGGCTGAAGTGTGCCACTATTTTAAGAGCAAGTCATTAAAAAAAAATATTATATAATGAAGCATAGGCGTTGAAAGGAAGCCAAACGTGAAAAACCATGAGAATAATGAAGAGGCAGTGACTTTGTCTAACCCAATGAATTAAAGAAGGCTTCAAAAAGGTGACAGAAAAAAATGAGTGAGTGATTTAATGGATAAGCATATGGGTGTTGCATTGTTCTCGTTTATATTTGGTTGCACAAATTTTCTCATTCTGAGTGCTTGAAAACACTAAGCTATGGGGTGCATATTTCTATTTGGGAGATGAGACATTTCTTGGTTCACTTTTGTCATGCAGGGTGTCATGCAGGGTCTCAGCTCCCGCTCCCCACATAAGATTGCATAAGGACATGGTGAGGCCTAAAAGGAACACCCACGGAGCCATAGATAGGGGAGTCATACCACTATATTCTCGCTGGTGGCTGGGTTGGAGACACAGGAAGCAGAAGCCACACTATCAGCAACCTGCCGTCCACTTCTCTGCAATCCTCAACCTGCACTCCGCTGCCTGCTAGCTTAGCCATGGCAGTTATATCGGTAGCTAATGGATAACCAGTAACAGCTGATGGCCAACTAGTCATAGCTGATGGCCATCTACTACCCAAGCCAGCACCTTTCCATGTGAGGCCGAGAGCCTGGAAACTGCTTTCTGGGGCTCTGTCCCCACACTATGTCAACCCAATAAATTTAATAAAATAGAAAACAATCTTTTGATTTGTTTCCACCATTAAAAATGTACAAAAAGCATTCTTAGCTCACAAACCTTAAAGAAATAGGCAATGGAACAGATCTGATCTGTGGTCTGTAGTTCGCTGACCTCTGACATGGACCAATCTCTAAAACCATATTGCCATTGTTTGGGAAGTACCTGACCAAATGGAGGAGAGAAAACTAGACCATTTCTTTCTCTCAGGTATGACCACACGAAGCATTCTCACAGAGGTATTAGACTTGGTAAATAATATTTAGAAAAGGACATTCTCCATACTCTACTGCTCCTGCTCCTAACTGTTCCAATGTCTAAAAATGTTCATATGAGGGAATTCTTCCCTATGTCTAAACTCAATCCATTGTGCTTAAGGTAAGGCTTTCTCACCAACTCCAAACACTGAATTGTTTCTCCGTGTAACTCAATGGCATGAGAACTTAGCTGTAGATATAGATCATAAACAGGAGGGCAGTTTCTGCAGTGTGGATTTAGATGAGCATAGCCTTTGGATATCAACGTATTAGCCTTATTGTTGTCACCTAGAAAGAACCTTAGTCAAATTTAGGGTCCATCTTTTTTTTTTAAAGATTTTATTGGGGAAGGGGAACAGGACTTTATTGTTGGACAGTGTGTACTTTTTTCTAAGTCAAGTTGTTGTCTTTTCGATCTTAGTTGTGGAGGGTGCCGTTCAGCTTCAATTGTTTGTCCTTTCAGTCTTAGTTGTGGAGGGTACAGATCAGTTCCAGGCCCATTTGCCGTTTCTAGTTGCAGGGGGCACAGCCCACCATCCCTTGCAGGAGTCGAACCGGCAACCTTGTGGTTGAGATGATGCGCTCCAACCAACTGAGCCATCCGGGAGCTCAGCGGCAGTTCAGCTCAAGGTGCTGTGTTCAATCTTAGTTGCAGGAAGCACTGCCCATCATCCCTTGAGGGACTCGAGGAATTGAACTGGCAAACTTGTGGTTGAGAACCCGTGCTCCAACCAACTGAGCCATCTGGGAGGCAGCTCAGCTCAAGGTGCCGTGTTCAATCTTAGTTGCAGAGGGCGGAGCCCACCATCCCTTGCGGGACTTGAGGAGTTGAACCGGCAACCTTGTCGTTGAGAGTCCACTGGCCCATGTGGGAATCGAACCAGCAGCCTTCAGAGTTAGGAGCAAGGAGCTCTAACCGCCTGAGCCACGGGGCCGGCCCCTGGGGTCCATTTTATACTAATATCTGATGATGGAATGAACCACTTCCTAAGATAGTGAGTTTCCCAAGCTAGAATTATGTAATCAGGGGTTAGAGATCACTTAGTAATAATAGAGAGAAGGTGATATGGGGTCTGCAACTTGAATTTATAAATTATCACAGATGCTGACTTTGTGATACATGTCATCTTGCCTCAGTTGGAGAAAAAAACATGAAAAAAAAGGGAGATTAAAATGAGGTATGTTACCAGGCACAATATTTTACATTTCACATCACACAGGTACAACCTTACAATCTGGTAGACATAATTACCAAAACCCACAGTTCCCTGAGATGGGTAAATAATCACCAAGTGGGTAATTATTTTACATCCAGTTTGGGTTTTTCTCAGCCTCATGAGCAAAGCACCCATGAAAGGGGATGAAAAAGTGGAGGTGTTTAATTTCATTTTATAACCCAGACTAGCATCCTCTTCTCTGTTGATTTCTGATCTTAGAAACAAAAACCTGCTGAGGGGGATGAAGTCTAAAGTGGAAAAAACTAAGCTAAGTTTTAGTTAAGTATGTCTCAGTAGTAAGCATTTAAATTAGAGCGCAAGAAAGCCTTATACACAAAATGGTAAAGCCTCCCCTGACCTGGACTCTTAGGGTCCAAACCTAAGAAAAAGGGCAGGTTCCCAAGGCAGCTCTCTCTCTCTCACTGGCTGGATAAACTGCTGTGTCAGCAGCGCCATGCATCATTAACCGACCTGGAAAGGCTCCAGCTGCCTTCCCTTTACACTCTCTCTGTACCTCTCACTTTAAAAAAGCTTTCATCAACATCATCCCAAACATCTTTTGTTTTCCCAGCTGGAGAAGCCTTTCTTTCTGTTTGCATCCCATCTCTAGCTAACTAACTTTTTTTGCACTTAAGAACTGCAGCTATGAATCAAAGGGAATCATCACCTGTAAACTCTAAAGTGAATCTGAGTGCTTTGGGACTCTACATCCCATCTATCTTCTTGGAGTTGCCATATTTAGTTACATTTTTCTTGTACACTGTTGGTGGTCATTATCTTTTCCACTTTCCACCCTCCATGTTAGAGACAACATATGAAGATGCTCCCAGCCGTATTTTATTCTGAGATTCAGCTCCAATACAACATAATCTCCTCTTTGCTTGTTGGGTTTCTCAATCCCTCTGTCAGGCTGGGGTGAGATACATGTCTGGCCTATGGTTAGAGTTATTTACTACATAAATGATCTCTCATTCTTGGGTTTTCCCCAAATTTCCTGCAAATGGCTTTACAATAAATCTAGGAAGGAAAACAGGAGGGTTTTCTTGTTTTGTTTTGTTTTAAGGATTGACACTCATTCCTTGCTCACACAGAATTCTTGGTTTTTACTGTCTTCATTCATTTTAATCTTCATCATCTAAAGCTAGCTGGAACTTTTAAAAGTTATCAGTTCATTCTTCTGTTTCCAGGGAAGAGACTCAGCTTTGATTCTAAACACTGTGAAACCACAAAATTCTGCTATTTCACTCAGGAGCACTGGTACTTCAGGAATACTTCCTTATATTTCTTTTTTGGATTATGGTAGAATTAGTGAATAAATTATCATTTTCTGAGAGACATAACTTGTAGTGGTGAAAATATTTTCTAGATGAGCTGCTTCCAAGCTGGGGAGTTACTGAATTTCACCATAGCCCAGCCAATATAGCTAGCCTTTAATACAATGCCCCTGACGCTGCCTATCACTTATTTCTTCTTTTCATATTTGGAAAATCTAATACCCAGATCACAAAAAGAAGGAACCCAAGGAAGTGAGCACAGTTCAAGCTAGACATATGCAAAATTGTTAGTACATAATTGTTGTTGAAGAGATTTTAAATGGCCATGTAATTGGGTCTTGAATGAGATTAACTTCCCCAACCCCTGGTCCATTAAAATCTTTCTGAGTTTTCATTCTCAAATAAATTTTCAAGGCATCAACAGGTAACTTTCAAAAGCTAAATTCATAGTGTCAAGCTAAAGGAAATGACTCTGATTATGTGAGGGAGACCTCCATTACTCTCCCAGATAATTTCAGAGCAACAAGAATGGAAGGGAAAAGGAAAAAAAAAAAAAAAGAAAAGAAATTGATACCATTCTGATCCTTGGAAAGTGAAACTTTAGTTCTAGTAAACTGAAAGAAAAACAGCCAATATGATAATGACAATGCCTGAAACCTTCAAGTACCTTAGCCTAGTGGACAGGCAGTTTCACAGAGATTAGTAAACTAAAGCCTAGAGAGGTGACATAATTAGACAAAATTATATAGCCCATGAGTGGTAAGACTCAAATTTCCTTTCCCTTAACAATAGCCGATATATACAGCCACTCATATTTTAACAGCTAGTGGCACTGGTTATTAAAATATGGGGATATTTATATAGTTAGTAAATAGCTGTTTCCTTCAGCACCAGAGTACTCCTGCTGCTCTAATGCCTCCAACCTTTGCCCTGGGACTAACTCTGTCAGCAAGCCTTCCTCATAATTCTTCAACTAAATGTTAGCCCCAGACACAGCTGCTTGCTGCAGCTTTGTGGTGGCTGATTTTCAGACTGATTTATCAATGCCTGTAGCATATCAGGTAAATATTTTAAATATCATTCTTGCTCTTAATTACGAAACATTTCTTTATCTGCTATGCTGGCATGTGACCACAGGAGGCTGGTGAGTCTAAGAATCTCAGGTCTTGGCATTCTTTTTATTATTATTATTATTAGTTTCAGGTGCACAAGACAAGGTAATACTTAGACGTTCATCATTTATATCCCTCACACTGTGGACCCCCCCCACTATCCCTCCAACATTGCACCGAGCCATCACATTATATATATAAAATTAGAGTTGGCATTCTTTATTGTTCAGCTTCAGGTGTACAGTACATTGATCAAGCATCTACATCTTCCCTGAGGTGGTCTCCCAAATGGGACACGTGTCCATCAGATACCCAACAAAATCTTTACAACATTATTGATTATGTTCCCCAAATTATTTTTCAAAAACCCTGAGGTCATTTTGTGGTTACCGACTGTTTTCTAATCCCCTCACCTTCCCCTTATCCCCACCCCCCCCCACCCATCTAACAACCCTCAGCTTTTCCTCTTTGTCCCCAAACCTGTTTCTGATTAGTTCATTCACTTATTCTTTTCTTTAGATTCCGCATATAAGTTAGATCACATGGTACTTGTCTTTCTCTTTCTGACTTATTTCGCTTAACATAATGTTCTCTAGATCCATCCATGTTGTTGCAAATGGTAAGATTTCTTTTTTCTTTATGGCTGCATAATACTCCATTGTATAAATGTACCACAGTTTCTTAATCCAGTCATCTACCGATGGCCATTTCGGTTGTTTCCATGTCTTGGCTATTGTGTATAGTGCTGCAATAAACATAGGAGTGCATACTGATTTTTGAATTGGAGTTTTGGATTTCTCCAGATAGATGCCTAGGAGTAGAATTACTGTATCATAGGGTAGTTTCATTTTCAGATTTTTGAGATACCTCCATACTGTTTTCCATAGAGGCTGCACCAATCTGCAATCCCACCAACAGTGCACAAGCGTTCCCTTTTCTCCACATCTGCACCAGCACTTGTTGTTTGTTCATTTATTGATGATAGCCATTTTGACTGGGCTGAGGTGGTATCTCATTGTGGTTTTTATTTGCATTTCTCTGATGGTTAGTGAGGTTGAGCATTTCTTCATATGTCTGTTTGCCATCTATATGTTCTTTTTAGAAAAATGTCTCTTCATGTCCTCTGCCCATTTTTTAATTGGGTTGTTTGTTTTTTTGGAGTTGAGTTGAGTGAGTTTTTGTATAGATTTGTGATATTAATCCTTTATCAGATATATCATTGGCAAAATCATTGGATTGATTTCTGGACTCTCTCTTCTGTTCCATTGATCTATGTGTCTATTTTTATGAGGTCTTGGCATTCTTGACCTTTTGAAGAACCCAGACGCATGAACTACATTTATTTATTTATTTATTTATTTATTTATTTATTTATTTATTTATTACAGTTGATAATCAATATGATTTTATATTAGTTTCAGGTGTACATCATAGTGGTTAGAAATACATATAACTTACTTATATAATCACATTTATATAATTTCTGCACTGCCTGCCCCCTCATTAGTCTAAGACCCACCTGTCATTGTATATAGTTGTTGCAACATTATTGACTATATTCTCTATGCTGTACTTTACATCCCCATGACTCTTTTGTAACTACCAATTTGTATTTTTTTAAACAATTATTTCAGATATACAAAACAGCACAGTGATCAGACATTTATATAACCCAATAAATAGTGATAACCCCAATAAATCTATTGCCCACCTGACACTGTATGTGATTTTTATAATATTGTTGACTATATTCCCTATGCTGTAGCATTCAATATCATTTTATATAAGTTTCAGGTGTACAGCATAGTGATTAGACATTTGTATAACTTATGAAGTGATTCACCTGATAAGTCTAGTACCCATTTGACACTATACATATATTTTACAATATTATTGACAATATTTCCCATACTGTACTTTTCATCCCCATGACGCTTTTGTTACTACCAATTTATACTTCTTAATCCCTTCACCTTTCTTACCTAGCCTTCCAACCCTCCTCCCCTTTGGCAACCATCAGTTTGCTCTCTGTATTCATGAGTGTGTTTCTGTTTTGTTTGTTTGTTTATTTTGTTCTTTAGATTTCACATATAAATGAGATCATATGGAATTTGTCTTTCTCAGTCTGATTTATTTCACTTAGTATAATACCCTCTAGGCTCATCCGTGTTGTTGCAAGAAATCCAAAATACTAATTCAAAAAGATATACGCACCCCTATATTCATTGCAGCACTACTTACAATAGCCAAAATATGGAAACAACGAAAGTGCCCATCAGTAGATGATTGGATAAAAACGATGTGCAATAGAATATTACTTGGCCATCAAAAGAATAAAATCTTGCCATTTGTGATAGCGCAAAATGCTTTTATACACTTTGGTCTTTGTTTAGGAATTAGTACCTGTTATAGGCTGAATTGTGTCCCCCCTCCAACCCCAAGAATTCATATGTTGAAGTCCTAACCTCTAAATAGTCAGAATGTGATGTATTTGTGGGTAGGGTCTTTAAAGAGGTAATTAAGTTAAAATGAGTTCATTAGGTTAAGCCCTAGACCATAAGACTGGTGTCCCTGTAGGAATAGGAAATTTAGACACAGACATGTACAAAGGGAAGGCCATGTAAAAACACACAGAGAAGACAGCCATCTACAATTCAAGGAAGAGGCTACAGAAGGAACTAACCCTGCTGACACCTTGATCTCATACTTCTAACCTCCAGAACTGTGAGAAAATAAGTTTTTGTTGTTAAAGCTTCTCAGTTTGTTGTACTTTGTTATAGCAGCCCTAGCAAAATAATGCAGTAACTCTTCCTGACCTTGTCATTAATTCATGACACTAATAGATATACTTTCTTTATAATATTAAGTTTCCTTGACAAAGAACTTAGGGTGACCACACGTGCTAATTTACCAGGATAGTTCGAGTTTATGCCTGCTATCCTGGCATAATATTTATAGTGCCCCCTTCATCTGTCAAAAGAATCTCCGTTTTGACAATAAATTGCATGGTCACCCAAAATTTGTTCAACTCTTGGCTCCAATATTTGTAATTTTCTCTCACATTCTCAGTCTCTTCCTTGTCAACTACTTGTTACTTCTTTCTTCAAACTCTCATAATTGCTATTCTCCCAGGGTACCCCTAAAATATTCTAGTTCATGATGTGGTCCACCAGGCAATGGTGTTATTCAGCAGATACACACTGTGAGCAGTTTCTGAGGACAGTTATATAAATGAAGATCCATTCCTTCCCTTGAGGAGTGGTGACTCAACAAGAAACATATATAAATCAGAGTCAATCTATATTGCCTTATTTCTGTCCTACACAAACCATTATTTTATACTCTAGCTATTATTTTTTTGGAAAATGTTCTTAAATACTGTTTAATCTCCCCATCCAGATTTACTGCAGTGAATTTAAGACAGGCTTCAGAGTATAATTAATGCACACTTCTATCCCATCCCATATACAGCTAGCTGTGGCAATATAATGCTTTTTGGCAAGATGATGGGAGAAGGACAGAAGAGAAGCTCTGTTCTTGAGGAAAATGTTTAGTGATAAGTGAGTTGGTGGTGTTTCAAAGGCACTGGGAAGATAGTTTATGGTACTACAGATGTGGTCTTCCCCAAACTTCTTCATTGGATCATCACAATAAATATTCTCTCTTCCTTGCATCCCATGCAAAATGAAAACAACAACAACAACAACAACAACAACAATAATAATTGCATTAGCATCTAAAGAAGTCATACATCTACCAGGTCAAAACAAGCATCACATATAAAGCTTGAAGATTGTGTGTGACTAAATCAAGAATGACCAGAAGACAAGAGAACATAAAATTTTTCCTTTTCTCCCTGCTTTTTTTTTTTCTACAGTAGAATAGCAGCATAAGGTACAGGGTGGTAGACTTGATAGGGTGTGGGAGGCTCTATTCTAAATCAAGTTGAATATTTCTTAGTGGTAACATTCTTCTAGAGAAAAGCCAGGCAATGATCGTATCCTAGGTCTACTTGGCTAATGAGGATATAGCCCAGGACTTAGTCCCCTCATCTTCATTTCTAAATAGCTTGTATGAAGTTAGATAAGTGAACTAACCTTCTGGGCGCTCAGTTTCACAGACAGTGCAGTAGGCAGCAGGGCATTCAATGGCCCATTTAACTGAGATGTGTGAGTGCAGTGCCAGTGCCAGTGTATATCTACATGAGCCAGGGGCCCTGGACAGCCCTACCGATGTGCATTGATGATTCTCCTGGCTAGTTCCCTAACAATATTTCCTTCATCTGTCTACATGTGGGTGTTTCCAGCCCCTGGAGATAATTTATGTATTTGTGATGAGGGAATGAATAGAGCACAAGATGGTTTGCAGTCTTTATGTCCTGTATTTTGTCAAAACACATTCTGGCAAGCCCACTTTTTGTAACATCTCTATTAGAAAACTGAAGAGACCTGTTTCTCGGTGCTCCAAATGCATTTGAAAGGAAACACTGTAATTGGACTTCATCACAGTCAATCACATTGAGTATAAAAGATAGAGGCAGGCCATTAGAATGGGAGAAGGAATAAGGAATGACCAGAGCACATTTATGGACAAAGCTCTTTCTGTCTGTACAGTCTAAGTCTTGAAGGGATGTGTGTGGGGTCAGGGAAGCAGTTCTCAAATCACAGTTCAGAGCTTGGAAAAATTTCAGAGTACCATTGGAAGTACAAATACTTTATTACTCAATGTTACTGTGATTTTTTAAAAACTAAAAGGCAAGAAATAGGGATGATTTGACTGAAAAATTCTTTAGATTTATGTCTATACTTAGAACTCCATATCTTTTACTCACAGATTTATAAAACAAACAACATAACCAAAAATAAAAGAAAATATCTACTTATAACTTTGAAGATATGACAGGAAGAAGAGTCTTCATCAATTTTTTTTCTGAACGTATCACTTGGAGATTATTAATACAGATGCCCAGAAATCCCACTTTCATCAAAGCCCATGAATTGGTCCTATTGTAACTCCATTTATCTTCAGGAAAAAGCATCTACTTTCCTGAGGCAGTCCATTTTATTTCTCAATGAAAGGATATACCTTATAAGTCCTCAACCCACACACCATAGGAGTTTAGCATTAAGGATAGACACGCCACAATTTCCCCACTGTTCATATCCTTGACATAGGGCACTAACTCTGCCTTCTCTGCTTCCATATGGGTCTCTTGGGGTCCCTGTGGTTTCTATGCCACTGGGCAGATTAGGGATGCATTCTTGTCTTTATCCTCACTGAGCTTGTTCTTTTCTTTGACTTGTTTTGGGAATGGACCAGCAGGGTAACCGACACTGATAACAACTCCAATATGTTCATTCAGAATTGTATCCTATCTCCTCTTCACTGATCTAGATGTCCCCCTTGGTTCTCAATGACTTCCCTGGAACTGGATTGATTTGGTCCACTCCTAGACTTCGGTTTAGGACCTTCTCCCCAGGACAACCCTTGACATGGGAGAAATGATGAAGGACTCTGGGGCAATTGAATTAAGCCTTTTGGCCAAAGAAGGGAGATGTGAACTGCCTCAGACCCCTCAGAATGGAGTGATGGTGCTCCAAAAAGGGTATGGTGATGTCCGAGGAAATTGTTAAGAGGAAAATTCAGGGTGCTGGCACTTAAATCCTTCTAGGCCACTCTCTGGGAAACTCCACAGATTCCCAGTAAAAGCTAATCTTTAAAAAGCTGGGTAGAACATGTAAAAAGTTTATGTTATTTCAATGCTGGAAGAGCAATGGTTTCTGATTCTACGATACAGGGTGAGGTCTCTTGAATAGAGCAGGAGAAGCTCACTAGGAAAAGCAACTACGGAAAATGCAGGCAGCTTTCAAGAAGCAGAAAAGCATGTGAGCCACCTTGTACCCAAGGAAGGAAACAGGACTGAGTATTTTGGAAATCCAAATTGGAATCCTACTCTATTGTGATTTCCCCCAAAGTTGACTGGCAGAAAAATAAGAATCACACAAAGACAGAATTATTTGATTTAATATCTGAGAAGACACTTTGAGACGTTCAGGTGCTACATTTATAGATTTGCATATATGTGTATCTGTATACATATAGTATATGTATATACTACATATATTCATATAAATGAATATATCAAACATTATTAGTAAAATTTATTTTTTTTTAAATTCCAAAGAGCAGGGTAAAACAGTACAAAATCAGTCCAAAACTGATCTACTTCAGGAAGTTTACCTAGAGTAATCTCATCCAACTTCCTGCACGAACTTCCTGCACGTAATGGAGATCGATCAGTTTGTGGTTCACTGTTTGATTAAACCCAATACTTAATGGCAATTGACAATTTTGATTCTATTTATTACTTCTATTTGAGGACCCTCAACAATACCACAGTCTGGTGTGTGATGAAAGGAATTACATACTGCCGGGCTGCTCACCCGTTAAAGACTGTACCTCACTCTACCTTTAGTTTATAATAAACCTCACATGCACTTGTTCTTCCTCATCTCAATGATTTCATTCATTCATTCCATATGTATCTATTGAGCACCTACTAAAGGCTACCCACTATATTTGGTAGTGGGGTTGTCATAAATACTGATGGACCCAGTTACTCTCCTCTCCGTGTGCTCAACCCAGCTCCATCTTAGCACCACCCCAAAAGCCAACCCGTCTTTTTTCTCCCAACTGATTTTCATAGTTCAGAGGCTCGATGAGGACTATGGCTGGCTTGGCCAACACTGCATGCACCTAGGCAAGTCATCGATTTTTGATGCATAGGTGGGTGCTGTTATATTATTCTGTGGACTTTGTGATACTCTAAAGTATTTTTCTAAATTGAGAAAAATACTTTGTAAACTTTCACACATCTTGATTACAGTATAGTCAACTAGATTGTAAAGTGCCTTGAGCATAGCTAAGTAAGGCATTCTCTAATTTCCCTATCACCTAGTATACGGCTTTGGATATTTAATATATACTAGTTATTGCATAGATATGTAAAAGAATGAACCACATACATAATGTTTGTGAGCCTGTGGTTAAAAGTTCCTTTTGAACACAATGGATTTTTTCTTTGAGAAGCCATGAAAACTTGTATCAGTACCATTCTGACTCATTTAGGGGCTCAAATTAAAAAGAGAAAAATGTGTTGGAGTTAATTACCTTAATTCTTTCTTGTGCCTCATTTCAACTGCCAAATTCCATGAGATAAAGATATGATAGCAGAGTCCGTGAAAACTGATACAATAACAGCATCATGATTGTATGTATCTTTTTTCTAAATTGCCTTTTGATTTTGTAGTGTTTTTTTCATAACAGTTCATGAAATCTCCTGCTCCAAGATCCCAAATTTTCCCATAATTTTTGGAATAGATGTATAATCTATGCAAGCCTGGGTCATTATTCTTCCATGCCTTCATTTCTTTTTTCGTATAGAGTTTCCTAGTAGCAGAGAATTCAAGTGGAAACTGAGATGGTACCTGTAGTTGGAGGCTCCAGAAATCTAGATGGAAGTATAATTGTTGATATCACTGTATATTAGGGTTCTCCAGAGAAACAGAACTAACAGGAAGTGTGTGTGTGTGTGTGTGTGTGTGTGTGTGTGTGTGTGTATAAATATGATTTATTATAAGCAATTGGCACACATGAGTAGAGACTGGCAAGTCCAAATCTGCAATGTGGGTCAGCAGCCTGGAGATCTAGGAGAGACAAAGGAGCAGATGAAGTTCTCCTAAGTGAGTCTGCTGGAGAATGTCCTCTTGCTAGGGGAGGCCAGACATTTTGTTCTATTGAGGCCTTCAACTGATTGGATAAGCCTCATATACATTATAGAGGGCAATCTGCTCACTCAAAGCTCACTAATTTAAATGTTGACCTTGTCCCAAAACACCCACCCAGTTGACAGATACAACTAACCATCAAACACCACATGGTCCCAAACAAGAATAAAGCCCCCAGAGAGCAGTAAGTGTCAGTTAGAGATGTCTCTGGTGCCCAGTTGACTTTGATAAGTACCTTAGGTGAAGTAGGAAAGGGAAGTGGGGAGACAAATGTGTGCATTTGTGCACATGCTCAATGTCACTATGAGGTGCTCAGCATTTTGGACACCCTCAGCTTCAACCTTGGGGCTGACCTGGAAACTAGTTACTGAGACCAAGCTCAAACATTACAGTTTGATCCTGAGTAACAGAATGAGTCTGCATTCAGCTACTGCTCTCTTCTTGGATTGCCAAGGAGTTGGTGATGATGTTAGGCAGAGATTTCAGTTTAAGATTGCCTGAGTGAATTCTTGATGACGATCACCTCAGGTCACCTTTGCAGTAGCCCAAAGGAAATATTCAATTTAAGCAAATGTATCAGACATGGATTTCCCTTTATCAATCCATGCTGACTGCCCTTTAATGAATTAGAAAGAAATCCATTCCACATTGCCTGGATAAAGATGTGAAGCTGATGCATAAATCTTGACTTTAAGAAGAGGTAAATTCAAACCAGAGTTTGGAGCTCATGCCTTTTGAGCCCATAGTAAGGATATTAGTGACTCAGAGTTATATAATTATTTGTCTATTTATATCTCAAGAGCCCTATATTCCATTTCTTAGGCTCTCATGTTATCAACTCAGACACTCCAAGTTTGAAGAATTAGTGAAACCCACTGCCTCCCATCACTGTCCTGGTTAGAGTTCTTCATTTTATTTCTTTGTTGGACAGTGGTCTGTGGCTTCCTTTGTTCTTGTGTTTATTTGTGTTCATTTGGTGGAAGAATAACTCATTCATCCCTTACTGAGCCAGTCTGATTGAAAAAAGAAATTCAGAACTTGTTTTCAGTCTGTTCTTTTTAAAACTTCCCTTCATCCCAATTTTGCTCTCAAGAGATATGACCATTATGGAAATTAAATTATAATTAGGGTCAAGGACTTTGAAACAATGACCCCCAGACTGACCTCTCTGTCTGTACTCTTAAATGTCTCCTGTCAGTTCACCCAGTGTTGGGTTCTGGGCCATTTTAAACCTGTTTCCAGAATTGCCACCTGACACTTAACCGTCACACAATGCTTTGCCTTAATAAATGCATCTGTTATATGGTACAGAACTAAATGCTTTCCTGAAACCCAGATAAATTATGTCTGCTGATTTGGTAATGTGGCCCAAGAATTCAATTTAGGTGAATTTATCAGACATGGCCTCCCCTTTATCAATTCATGCTGACTGACCTTTAATAAATTAGAGATAAATCCATTCCGTATTGGTGGATGTACAATCTGAGTGGAAGAGTAATCGGCACCGGATCTACAAACATGCCCTGCCTAATTTCCTGCCCTTAATGTGCTCCAGTCTGTGACAGGGCACAGGGAGGCTCATTTGAATTACTTCAGACTCCTAAAGAGTCAAATGGGATGTAAAGTTGAAGGAAACTTGAGGTTCTTTAGGCCAGAGAGGCGCAGGGAGGGGGAGCATGACTTAGTCATCTGGGTGGGCTTTGCAAGGCTTCGGTGCTAGAAAAAGTGACTGTGTGGTTTAAAGACAGTTCTTCCCCATCTCTGGGCCTCAGTTTCTTCAGCTGTAAAGTTAAGTAGATGGGAGAGGCAATCTCTAAGATTCCTTTCAGCTCTAATAACTTTCAATTACAGGGAAACAAAGCAGGGAACAATTACTTGTACTCCAAGGTCAAATGGGACTGGCATTAAAACTGGCCTGATGCTCAGTCAGGATCCTGAATTCGGTCAAACTAATAGGGCTACAATGAAATTGATCCACTTTTGAAGACCAGAGTAATTCAGAAGCAAGAAACATGAGAGTTCTCTTTTATCTCAGAAGCTTTATTAGAAGAGGTAACATTTGAAAAAGGTGCTAGAGGTGTTCTCTGTAATCCTTATCCTTTTAAGGATACATTTGAATTTCAATGCACTTAAGATATTGACACCTGCTGAGTTAGAGAAAAACTTAACCCAACTTATACTCAAATTGGGCAATGTGATCAAAAAGAAAATGGTCCTGTGCTGGAATAACTTTTTAATTTTACAATAGTAAGTCCTGACCCATGCACAAATTCTGAGATTCATAATCCCATTCAGATCTCCTCCAGGATCTCAAAAGTCATACAATGCAGGCATTTGGTTACCTTTGTGTAAGCCAGCATTTTGCACACTTATTTGATATTGGGACCCATTTTGTTTGCTTGTATTTTTTTCTTTTCTTTTCTTTTTATTTCTTAGTGCAATACCTATTCAAATCACTCAGAACCAATATTCTACAGAACATATTTGGGAAAATGCCCTTCTAAACTTTCCAGGGATCCTCCTTTCTGCTTACGTGTCATGGTCTTTAGGCAGTTTCTGCTGTTTCTTCCTTTGGAGGAGTGTTCATCTCTGAAGTAATCTTCAAGTTATGCTCATCCTCAAGTCTTAAGAAAAGATGTTTCCCAATTTGGCTACACATTACTATCTTGGAGAGATCTATCAAACTTGCCATACGTGGAAATCCTTGCTGAAACTACTTTGGAAATTTTAATATTTAAATGGATCAATTTAGCACAAAAATAAGCAGACAGAAAAACACATATTTATTTTAAAAGGCTCTTTAACAATAAGTGTCCTATAAGCCACACTTTTTGTAGAAGTGGGTGGCAGAAACATTCTTTGTTAAATTGATGACATGTAGACTAATTCTGGGTACTTTGCATTTTGAACTAGCTGAGCAGTAGAAGCGCTGATTGTGCCTTGGTGTTGCCAGACTGGTCACTGCACTAAGGTTCAGACACAAAGCGGTGCATTGAGAAGGTAAGAGTCTTCTATGCTGGTCCTGGTGTCCGCAGAATTGCTAACAGACAACATTTCTCACTTCTTTTTCACACCTACCCCAATTCCTAACATGCTAACTGCATACTTTATTTCCAAGTTATTAAAAATTACATCTTTCTTATATTGATTCTTGACATTTGCCATCTGACCTCTGATTGTTTCCAGGTCTGGGGTTTCAAATTAACTGATTTGCGTTTTGATATTGCAATGATTTTTCTATCTCCTCCTCATTCCCTTCCCCACTGATTTGCCTTGTCTTCAGAATTTTTCAAGCATCTGTGAGGACTCTAGATCCATTTTTCTTATTAAATATTTCTTTACATCCTTACAGGAAATTGCCAATCAGGTAGATGGACATTGCAGTGTCTACACTTCTATGATCTGCTTTGAACAACTGCTGTTCACACCAGAACAGGCCTATGAACTCCTTCAGGATGTAATTTGTGGGTGTGCCTCTCCTTCTCTTGTTCTCAGGTAATGTTTGGGCAATGTTAAGAACTTAGCATTAAAACCCAAACAGGTCATTGGATAAAATGGTAAATTACAGAAAGGTATGCATGTAATAAATTTATTCCGAACAACTTGGGAAAGACATAATTGGGATTGATGTGTGACTAAGTGAACCTGGCTCAGGCAAACTGTGAGATAAGAGGATAGTGACCTCCATGAGGTCAGAGAATTTGTCTATTTGTTTAATGTGATAGCCTCAGTGCCTGTCACAGCTTGAGGCTAATAATAGGCACTGCATAAATATTCAGTAAGATGAGTATGGGTTTCTTCCTCGTCATCATTCTGACCAACGATCAGAGTTTGAGACAAATTTAGTAAGAAAAATCTAACAGCAAAGTTCTACCTTTGTCCCACGGGACTTTTCCACTGTTAGCACCATTTAGCAGTTTCCCTCTTTGGCCCAAGAAAATATACTAGACGTGGTATCATAAAACCTCTCTTTAAGAATGCATAGTCTGAATATATGGTATATTTGAATCTTAGAGTTCATCACATTAGTGCTCTAATTTTGCAGTGCCACAGTGGCCCCTAAGAAGTGAAATGATCTTCCCAGCAGAGTCCTGGGCTGCACAGAGTCCTGGGTGAGCAGTTATCTATGGAATGAACATTCATGGTGAGCCTACCTTGTGCAAGTCCCAATTCTGGTCCCAGGCAAATAGGGGGAAACAACTATTCTATGGCCTGCGTTGTCTTATAAGCATTTTCTCAACCAACTAAGTTAACCATAATTTAATAGTTTGTTTTTTTTTATTTTACTTACAGAACTTAATATATTCTCTTCTCAAAATATCAAGGGAAGGGTAAAAAGAAAGTGCACAGAGTGGTTCATTTGCCTCATTGAGAAGAACTCTTCCATCAGATCACACTTTTTTTACAGTTACAGACTATTTTTTATATGACTTGGTGTTCCTAAAACCTATTACAGTTCTTGGCACGTACAAGTGATTCAAGAAATATAGAATGTGATGAATGTTAATGGGCAATGGTGGATTTGTCCATTTGAACCAGAGTTTTGTACATGGCTGCATCCAGGCATTAACTTGGGCAAGTTTGTCTGGCGAGTCTATACCAACCATCCTCCTTGCAATTTATGTAGGTGAAAGAGTCCATAGAAAGGTGATTTAATCCTGGAAAGATGGGTTGGGAGACAGGGTCAGTGGAAAACACCATATTGGAAGTTTTTCTAATCAGCCCTGTGGGTACAGAGGCTAGAAGCAAAAGTTGAATGAACTGCTTCCAGAAGTGACTCAGTGCCTTGGTTTGGTTTTCCAGAAACTGACCCTGAGATTCAGGTGCAAGCAGTTTATTTAAAGGGTGAAATTAACACAAATTGAAGAATAGGGACATGATATAAAAAGGGAAGTGAAGCCAATAAAAAGTAGCACGTTAAGCTGATACCAGAGTAAATGGCTTGGATGTAATCCTGCAGAGAAATATTGGGCACTAGTGTAAAACTCAAACCACAGAATCATTCCATAAGGAGGGGAAGGAGGAGTAAACCAAACTGAGAGTCATTGGTTGAGGGCTCCACTGGTGTTCCTGTATTTTGCTGTGTATAATGCACACTTTTTTGCCCAAATTTGTGAGGGAAAAATAAGGATGCCCATTCTTCACGGTTAGTACTAATTCCGCATCTATGTACATGTTTTTAATTTGTTTTATTTATGCTTGTGAGTGAAAACTGCAACTCTAGAAATCAATAATGATATGTATATGCAAAATAATACCCTGGGAATGACTTCATAGAAATGGCAGTGTGAGGCGAGCCTCTTGAAATCTTTCCTGGAGTTTACAACAAATTGAACAACTATAATTCCACAAAGGACTCCCTGCATAGCAGACAGGCAAGACAAAGAGATGTGCAACTGAAATCATCTAAAGGTGGGCAAATTGGGCAAGTGGGGGAGGAGGGAAGTGGGAAGTGCAGAGATGTAGGCCGCATGGGTGCAGGAGGCAGACTGAAGCTCAGAGCTCCAAACACCCTGTATTCAGGAGATACCCCATCTGTGAAAGAGGGAAGAATTTGGACTGCTAGTACTCCCTTTTTGGCCCTCAGTCAGAGCAAAGACTGAGGGAAGAAGGATGAAAATGGGTTTTAAGCCCTCACTGCCAAGCAGAGAACTGAAAGCTTAGGCAAAGAGCCTAACCTACCCCTCACCACCATGCCAGAGGTCACCCCACCCACATCTGCCCAGTGCTAGAAGCAGAACGGTAGCAGTGTCAGATAAAGACAACAGAATATTTCCAGTTCTGAAAACTGTGGCCTGCAGCTACAGACTCACAGCCCAACTAATTCTGGCGAAGGAGAGGGAGCCCTGGGTGCAGGACGAACTGTGCTCACAGCCACCTCTCACTACCCACCTTGCCTCCACCCCCACCTGTCTGGGTGGATCCCTGAAAGGGTAAACAGAGTCACTGAAATACAGGCTCTGAAACTGATGCAGGAAGAGCTTCAGAACTTCAGAAGCTTTCCATATCCCCCAACAGAGGTGGTGCCCAGAGATCCAGGCAAGCTACACACAGAGCAGAAACACATCTTCCAGGAAATTCCCCCATTGTGTGAGAAGGTGGAATAGTGCAGAGAAAATATAACACTACAGTGTGAGAGAGATTTAAAGGCTGCAGTTGGAAAGAAAATAAAGTGTTTTACCAACACATACTGGAAAGCAAAGAAAAGACCTCTTCCTGTCAACTTGTTGCAGAACCCACTACTATAGATGCCTAGGAAGAAAAATAATAATTCACTAATTGTCATGAATAACCAAGGTAACAAGGCAGCTCAAAAAGAAAATGAAGTCTCAAGAAAATGAACTTAGAGACATGAAAACATGTAACTTAAACGACAGAGAATTCAAGATTGCAGTTCTTAAAAAACTCAATGAGATGCAAGAAAAAACAGACAGGCAGTTTAATGACACAGAAAAACAATCAAAAACCAAAATGAACACTTTACCAAAGAGATTGAAATTTTAAAAAAGAACCAAATAGAATTTCTGGATATTAAGAACTGAATAAAAAAAAAATGAAGAGTAAAATAGCCAGTTTAGGTAATACAACTAACCAGGTGGAGAAAAGAATCAGTGACATCAAAGATAGAAATCTGGAAATGACACAGATGGAAGAAAAGAGAGACTTGAGAGGTAAAAGAAATGAAAGCGCTCTACAAGAACTTTCTGACTCCACCAGAAAGAGCAATATAAGAATAATGGGCATACCAGAAGGAGAAGAAAGGGAGAAGGGAACAGAGAGTATATTCAAACAAAAAGGTGAGGAGAACTTCCCAAACTTGTGGAAAGAACTGGATCCTCAAATCCAAGAAGCAATTAGAACACCTAATTACCTCAATCCTAACAGGCCTACTCCAAGGCACACTGTATTGAAGCTGTCAAAAATTAACAACAAAGAAAGCATCCTTAAGGCAGCCAGGAAAAAGATGAAGGTAACCTACAAAGGAAAGCCTGTTCAATTATCATCGGATTTTTCAGCAGAAACTCTACAAGCAAGGAGGAAGTGGACACAAATTTTCAAACTACTGAAAAAGAGAAATTTTGAGCCAAGAATAACATATCAAGCAAAGCTATACGTTAGATATGAATGAGGAATAAAGACCTTTTCAGACATACAGAAGTTGAAGGAATTTTCTAACACACGACCTACACTACAAGAAAAACTGAAGGAGGCTATTTGACCTAAAACAAAAAAGGATAAGAATACAAAACCATGAGTAGTATTATGAACACAGAGACAGGAGCAGGAAATGGCACCTCTACACCCAATAAGACATTATACACTTAAACATAACATACAGGGTAAAGAAAAAAAAAAAACTTAAAGAAGAAAAGGAAAAAGGCAACTTGCTACTGCAGTGCAGGAATCACTCGTAGAATAAATAGGGATAATTTGTGACAACAAAAACATAAAAAGGGAGAGAGTAAATGTCTGAACCACCACAAGGGAATGGAGAAAGTAAACATGCTGAGGAAAATGGAATACTCTAAATATGAAACTTTTTTTTACATAAACTTAAAGGTAACCACTCAAAAAATGCAAACTGAAATATATGACATAATAAAAGAAGAAACAAAGAGAAAAATTAAAGAATACCATCACATTGAAATAATAGACAGCAACTAACAAGAAAAGAAACAATGGAAACACAATCCTACGAGAAAACCAAAGATAGAATCATAGGAAATCCTCGTATATCAATAATCACCCTAAATGTAAATAGACTGAACTCACCAATAAAAAGGCACAGAGTAGCAGGCTGGATCATAAAACTAAACCCAAATATATGCTGCCTCCAAGAGACACAGCTCAGCTACAAGGGCAAATATAGACTCAAAGTGAAAGGGTGGAAATTGACAGTCCAAGAAAATGGTATCCAGAGAAAAGCAGGTGTAGACATACTGATATCAGATGAAACAGACTTCAGGATAAAAAGGTAATAAGAGACAAACATGAACATCTCATAATGATAAAGGGGACTATATAACAAGAAGACATAACAGTTATTAATATTTATGCCCCCAATCAGGGAGCACTGAAATATACTAAGCAACTACTAACAGAACTAAGGGGAGAAATTGACCAAAACATAATTATAGTAGGGGACCTAAACACATCACTGACAGCCATGGATAGATTATCCAAACAGAAAATAAATAAAGAAATAGCAGCCCTAATTGACACATTAGATGAAATAAACATAATTGACATTTATAGAGCACTTCACCCTAGAAGACTATACTACACATTCTTTTCTGGTATACATGGAGTATTCTCATGGATAGACCATATATTGGAGATAAACTTAGTTTCAGCAAATTTTAGAAGACTGAAATCATCCCAAGCATATTCTCTGATTACAAGACTTTAAAATTGGATATCAACTGCAAAAAGAAAGCAGGAAAACCCACAAATATGTGGAGACCAAATAACATATTTTTAAAGAATCATTGGGTCAAGGAAAAAAAAAAGGAGAGATCAAAATATACATAGAAACAAATTACAATGAAAATGTATACTACCAAAACTTTTGGGATGCAGCTAAAGCTGTTTTAAGAGGGAAATTTATATCGTAACAGGTTTATCTCAAGAAAGAAAAAAAAATCCCAGAAATATAGTGTCACATTATACCTTAAAGAACTAGAAAAAAGAGGAACAAATGAAACTCAAAGTCAACAGAAGGAATGAAATAATAAAAATCACAGCAGAACTAAATGAAATAGAGAACAAAAAGACATCAGAAAATTTAATGCAACAAAGAGCTGGTTCTTTGAAATGATGAATAAAATTGACAAACCTTTGGCTAGACTCACTAAGATAAAAAGAGAAATGACACAAAGAAACAGAATCAGAAATGAAAAAGGAGAAGTTATCACGGACACCACAGAAATACAAAGGTTCATCCAAGAATACTATGAAGGACTATATGTCACCAAATACAATAACCTAGAAGAAATGAACAAGTTTTTAGAAACATACAATCTTCGTAGGCTGACTCACGAAGTTTTGGAAAATCTAAACAGACCTATACCAGTAAGGAAATTGATTCAGTCATCCGAAACCTTCCCAAAAGCAAAACTCCGGGACCAAATGTCTTTACTAATGAATTCTGCTATTCAAAGAGGATCTAATACCTGTCCTCAAACTCTTCCAAAAAATGGAAGAAGAGGCTATACTCCCTAACTCTATTTATGAGGCCAATATTACCCTGATACCAAAACATGGTAAGGATAACACAAAAGAAGAAAATTACAGACCAATATCTCTGATGAATACACATGCAAAAATCTTAAACAAAATTCTTGCAAATCAAGTGCAACAACACATTAAAAAGATTATACATCAGGACCAAGTGAGGTTCTTCCCAGGGATACAAGAATGGTTCAACATATGCAAATCTATCAATGTGATACACCACATATATAAAATAAATGGCAAAAATCATATGATTATATCAATAGATGCAGAAAAAGCATTTGACAAGATAAACCATCTATTTATGATTAAAAGACTTAATAAAATAGGTATAGAAAGGAAATATCTTAACATAATAAAGGCCATGTATGACAAACCCTCAGCTTCTATCACAATTAATGGTGAAAGACTGAAGCCCTTTGCTCTATGTTAGGAACACCACAGGGCTATCCCCTATCATCTCTGCTTTTCAACATAGTATTGGAAGTCCTAGGCAGAACAATCAGGCAAGAGAAAGAAATAAAAGGCATCCAAATTGGGAATGAACTACTTAAATTGTCACTTTTTTCAGATGTCATGATGCTATACATAGAAATTCCTAAGTACTCCACTGAAAAGTTATTAGAAACAATAAATACAATAAAGTTGCCAGATACAAAATCAATGTATAAAAGTCCATTGCATTCCTATATACTAACAATGAAACCTCAGAAAAAGAAATGAAAACCCAATTGCTTTTGCAATTGCAACAACAACAACAAAAAATACCTAGGAATAAACTTAGCCAAGTATGTGAAAGACATATATACTGAAAAGTATAAGATATTTTTAAAGAAATTGAAGAAGACACAAAGAAATGGAAAGACGTTCCATGTTCATAGATTGGAAGAGTCAATGTAGTTAAAATGGCCATATTACCCAAAGCACTATACAGATTTAATTCAATCCGCATCAAAATCCCAATGTCCCCATCAAAATCCTAATGGCTTAAAAAAAAAAAAAAAGAACAAAAAAATCATCAGATTTATATGGAACCGCAAAAGACCCTGAATAGCAAAAGTAATCCTAAGAAAAAGAACAATTCTGGAGGTATCACACTCCCTCACTTCAGCTTGTACTACAGGGCAACGATAATCAAAAAAGTATGGTATTGGCAGAAAAACAGACACAGAGACCAATGGAATAGAATTGAGAACCCAGAAATAAACTCACATAAATATAGACAGATAATTTTTGACAAAGAAAACAAAAACATACAATGGAGAAAAGACAGCTTCTTCAATAAATGGTGCTGTGAGAATTGGAAATCCAAATGCAAAAGAATGAAACTAGACTGCTATCTGTCACCATGTACCAAAATTAACTCAAAATGGATCAAAGACCTAAACATAAGACCTGAAAGAAAACATAGGTACTAAACTAGTGGACCTTGGGTTCAAACATCATTTTATGAAATTGACCCAAAGGCAAGGGAAGTAAAAGATAAAATAAGTGAATGGGACTATATCAAACTAAATGACTTCTGCACGGCAAAAGAAACCATCTACAAAATAAAGAGGCGACCAAACAAGTGGGAGATTTTTGTCTACAACATCTCTGATAAGGAGCTCATATCCAAAATATAGAAGGAACTCATACAACTCAACAACAACAAAACAAACTAACAATCCAATTAAAAAATGGGCAGAGGACCTGAATAAACATTTCTCCAAAGAGGACATACAAATGGCCAATAGACATATAAAACAATGCTGAACATCATTAATCATCAGAGAAATGCAAATAAAAGCCACAATGAGATGTTACCTCACACCAGTTAGAATGGCTATCATCAATCCGACAAATAGTAACAAGTGTTGGAGAGGCTGTGTAGAAAAAGGAACCCTCATACACTGTTGGTGAGAATGTAGCTTGGTGTAGCCGCTATAGAAGGCAGTGTGGATGTTCCTCAAAAAATTAAGAATAGAATTACCATATGACCCATCAATCTCTCTTCTGGGTATCTACCCAGAAAATCTGAAAACATTTATTCATGAAGACATGTGTGCTCCAATGTTCATTGCAGCTTTATTTACTATGGCCAAGACATGGAAACAGCCGAAGTGTCCTTCAGTAGATGACTAGATAAAGAAGTTGTGGTATATAATCACAATGGAATACCATTCAGTCATAAGAAAAAATAAAATAGTACCATTTGTGACACCATGAATGGATCTTGAGATTATAATGCTCATTATAATGAGATTATAATGCTAAGCAGAATAAGTCAGACAGAGAAAGTAGAGAACCATATGATTTCACTGATATGTGGTATATAAAACTGAAAACAACAAAAGGACAAAACAGACAAAGAAAGAAACAAAAACTCACAGACACAGACAATAGTTTAGTGGTTACCAGAGTGTAAGGGGTGAGGGGGGTGATAGATGAAGGTAAAAGGTATCCAATATACGGTGATAGAAAGAGAACTGACTCTGGGTGTTGAACAAACAAGGTGATATACACATGATGTATTACAGAATTTTACACCTGAAATCTATGTAACTTTATTAACAATTGTCACCCCTATGAACTTTAATTAAAAAAAAATAATAACAGTACCCTGGAATGTGATAATCGATTTTGTTGAACTTATGAGGAATTTGCAATGTCGAAGATTTCCTGCCCTTCTATGATGTGTAAATATTGGAAATTTGTTACTGCTACATACAATTTCTTGTATCTTGTGTCTGTTCTTGTGTTTTGTAATTATTTGTTACATAATATTTCTTGTAACATAATATGTTAAAAAATAAATGCTAAAATTTCTTTATAATACAAAAAACAAGTACCTAAATGCAAAGAAGTCAAATTTTGAATTAAAAAATTAAAACAAAATTTTTTCCCTAAATGTTTGGGCCTAAAACTTGGGTGTGTGTTACATATGGGAGCACATTACGTGTGGGAGCACATTATACGGGGCAAAATAAGGTAGTTCCCTTGCACCTCTAGCCTACTACACACAAGGGCAGGGCAGCCTTTTCCAGTTCTGAAAAAAATAAGTCCCCTAGTCACAGATATGCAGATTTGTAACTGGAAGTTAGCTGAAACAGAGTGAGAGATCTGAAGGACACAGCAGGGACATTGATGGCACCTGCTGCACTTAGTTTGGCATGATGAGCAGCTCTTCTTCAGAATATGACAAAAAGAGTGACAGGTGTGGCAGAGGAACATGTAGCTCTGTTTCTGTGTCATCATAGTGGAAAATAGGGGAATGCATTGCGTCTTTAAAATGCTGAGGTTTAGAGTTTGAGAGCTCTTCAGAGTTTTCACAGGAGCTCTGGTAATACTTGCGTTGATGAGGCTCCCTCTCTTGGAAGATTTACACATACCTGTGTCAGTATCAACAAAGCAAGGGAATACTAGTGCAGAACACAAAAGGAATATTTGTGACATCATGTCAGACACTCCTGGGGAATCCCATATTTAAATGGGGGTATTTTTGAAGTGGTTCTTGTATTACACCAATGGGAACACAAGCAGTGAAATTAGAGTTATTATTTAAGTGACTTTATCAGTACACATAGGTTAGTGAGACCCAGGAAAACTCCAAATATGAGAGTAAATGGAATAGAAGGTGAGGAAATGAAAATAATACCTTAGGGGTCTCCATATTCTCCATGTCTCCTCTTCCTACTGCTGACCAAGATCAGGAGCAGGACTATGACTTGGAAAAGAAGGCTGTGGTAGATTGGCTCAGTGGTCTCCAACTCTTTACTTATCTTGGCATTAGAATTATATGTTCCTGCCTTTGCCATGTGACTTTCCTTCCTCCTTTGACTTTCTTTCCTCCTGCTCCTTGACTTTGGGTTTGGTCATATGACTTGCTTTGACCAATGGGATATGAAAAGCAGTGATGTGAATAGAAGTTTGAAATGTGTTGAAGAAGCCCTCTTGAGCTTCTTCCCTTTGCTGTGATGACAGACCCCAGGTAGCTGCTTGTCTCAGTATGAAAAAGGACAAGTGGGCATACCTGCACCAAATCCAGAGCCAACCCAACAAACCTACACCCCAAAGCACTGCCACTCACCCAGCTGAGCTCAGATTGAATTAGCCAAAACATAGTCCGTCTACTGACCCATGAGGTCCTGAGATTTTTGAGGTAGTTTTTTTATGCATCATAAGTTGATTGCTGCAGATGCAATGTGTGTGTGAACAAGTTCTGAAAATGCCAAAAAAAGGAAAATCCTGGACAACATGGCTGTTCAGGGTAACCAACTTTACCACTAGAAATCTTTGACCACATGATTAGCAGAAGCTTTGAAAGGAAACAAAAGTTAGAAAGAAGCTTAAATGAACAAGCAATATGGGTAGAGGTGGGCCAAAAATTTGAAGGGAAAGCAATGGGGCTTTGCAATACTTAAAGCAATCAAAATAAACAGTTGTGAAACCAGTAAACACAATCCTCAGCACAGGACTCCACTGCTGGGTTGCCTCAGTTTTGGTACATTTAATCTATTGCATTAACACAGCTTTTAGAGTTAACACAGCTTTTAGAGTTACAGTTCCTCAAAAGGATTTGGACTTCATTTCTACTGCAGTTGCCAGGGCATAAAACTTAGAAAACTATTTACCCAAGTGAACCCCTCCACTGGCTGTCAGGTGAAAGTTATTACTCCAACCTTCAATTTGGCCCTTTCTTTACATGGAGGTCCAAACTCTCCAAATCTGCTTTACCATCCAAATCACAATCCCAGAGCATGTTGCAAAAACCAATGCACATTGAAATAGTTTGCAACTATGCAAACCTTCGTCCTCAGGCTTTGTCTCTGACGTGTGACACAAAGGTTTGGTTTGGCATGGAGTTGGGCAACACTTTTCCATGACTGCTTTTCTTTATATATATGTATATATGTATGTTTGTATATATATGTATGTATATGTGTGTGTGTGTGTGTGTACACACACACACACACACACACACACACACACACATATATATATATATATATATATTCTTATTTCTAATAGTTTCTTCTTGATTGAATAAAGTAGGTTGAAATGACCTTTCTAGTCCCCTAGTCACATTGCCTTCATATTTCTTATGGAAGAATCATTTCTAAACATGGCCCCTTCTAGTCTGGGATCCAGAGAGAATGAGTTGTTCCTCGCACTGCCTACATGAAATGGGCCACTTCCAGGGAGAAGGGAAACTCACATTTTCTAAGTGCTTCTGCCTATGTTATCTCATTCAATCCTTACATCTCTCCTGAGATGAAGGCCCATCAGTTGTACTTCACAGAGGAAAAAAAACGGAGTTGAAAGAGGTGACATGATAGAACTAGGTTTTGAATACAGCCTGTCTTATTTAGAAGCTAGCTGCTCTCTCTTTACACAGTGCTGCTTGAAGAGAGGCAGATTCTGTAGGAAAAGTTCCTGAGGTCTGTCCCCATGCATCCTGTAATAAACAGAGGTTCTGTACCTCTATGCCTGTATTTGGCATGGCAAACTCAGGAGAGATATTCTTCACTGTCTGAAGATTGTCACAGTATTAAACTTTAGAGGCATCATATATTGTGTTTTATCTGCTGACCTTGCTTTTGCTCTTGCTTCCTTCATGTTAATTCTGCATAAAACAATACAGCAGCCAGCAGGGTGTTTTTAACGAGTAAATTATATCATCTCCCCACAACCCACCACCACCACCCACACACACTTAACATCTTTCAAAACATTCCCATCTCACTTAGGGTCAAATCCAAAGTCCAGGTCTTGGTTTACTATGTTCTACACAATGAAACCCCTGCCATCCCCTGATTTCATCTTGTACCTAGAGCTTATCACTTATTCATCAAGCACAGGTCACTCTATAGGAACACTGTTCCTAGGACATGGCAGCCTTTTCCTGGCTCAAGGCTTTTACAGATGCTGTTTCCTCTGTTCAGAATATTCTTACCCCAGACCTTTGTTCAAGTGGGACTTTTCAGTTCATGTACCCTGTCATCCACCACCTTGGCTAATGTAGACTTTCCTGCTTGCTGCATCATAGACCCTCTTGGGCTCATGATGCACTTTAATTTATTTCATAACTCATATCACTCTCTGAATTCATCACATTTATTAATTTACTTTTGTACTTTTATATCATCTATTGCTTCTTACCAGAGTATGAGCTATTTGACAAAGGTAGACCTTTGTTAAACTTGTTCATGACTGTATCCTCAGTGCACATGATAGTGCTTGAGGTATTCATAGAAATGTGTCAAATGAACAGAAATGTTGAATGTGCTTTGTACCTAGCTTATTCTGTTATAGTTTATTTTAATGTTAAAGCTTATTCAGCTACTCTTTGAGCTGGAAACATAATAATCATATTTTTTAAACTATTGAGGAGAATATGGATAAATGTGAGAGCCTGGAGCCACAATGTAGCTTTTTGTGGGTGCAAACTCTGCTGCTTTGTCCATCATCGTACCCCTATGCTTAGCACAGTGCCTGCACATACACAGTGAGAGAAAGAGGAAGACGTTCAGGACAAATGGAGTCCTAAGTAGTCCCTAAATATTAGCTAGGAATACAATTTTTGAGGGAGGAATAAAGGGATTATAAATAAAAGTGAATGCAAAATATATCTCTCTTTTATCTTTCTTCCTTCTGTATATTTTTCTCTCTTCCATTTCACGATGAAGTTGTGGTAAATTGATGCTGGAGCAGGAAGGTGCTCTCAGCCTTCAAGTCCAAGTAAAGCTTCAGTGGAACCCAAGAATAGGAAACCCATAGCAGATCTCTTTATTCTGCCTCTCATCTAGGGTAAGAGCTAAAGAAGCAAGAGGGGTCTTTGAGAATCTCACAGTGGAAAACAAGACAGACATAGGAATGAAGCTTCCATCCAGTGTGAATTTACCTGGAGTGTCTTTGAACATACAGTTTCGGAAGCCTCGTTGGGGAGTTGGAAATTATATGGGAATTTAGAGTTAGGATATTTTGACTATAGTTCTTCACCTCTGTTCTTTGGCAACAATGGTACTTAAAAGCCATCATTCTAAATTGCTGAAATATTTTTTTCTCTCAGAGAATAGAACTGGTGGAATATAAATAGCATAGAAAGGGAAACATAGCCTGAGCAATATAAATGGAAAATTGCATTAGTTAGTACCTTTTAATTTTGGAGAAAAGTTGTTTACAAGTAAGGTTACAGGATCTATTGTTTTTATTTTGAAGACCTAACATTTATCAATATATATGCTGCCAATCAGGGAGCACCAAAATATACAAAGCAACTACTAACAAAACTAAAGAAAGAAATGGACCAAAACACAATTATAGTAGGGGACCTAAATATGCCATTCACAGCTATAGATAGATCATCCAAACAGAAAATCAGTAAGGAAATATCAGCCTTAAATAACACATTAGACCAAATGGACATAATTTAAATTTATAGAGCACTTCATCCTAGAACAACAGACTATACATTCTTTTGTAGTGTACATGGAACATTCTCAAGGATAGATCATATGTTAGGACATAAAACTAACCTCAGATAATTTAGGAAAATGGAAATACCAAGGATATTCTCTGATCAGAAGGCTTTGAAATTGGAGATCAACTGTGAAAAGAAAGTAGGAAAAACCACAAATACACAGAGATTAAACAATTCTATTAAAGAATGCCTGGGTCAAAAAAGAAATAAAAGGAGATATCAAAAGATGCATGGAAACAGAGGTTCCAGTCAACATGGAACAGTGTGTAAATTCTGTGCTTACCCTCTCTCATGACTACATCAAAATTATAACTAAATTACAAAACAGCCATCATTGAGAATTGCCTAAAATCTTGCTGAACTGAAGCTTGACAACCAAGGATATACTGAAGAAGTCACCTCAAGACTGGTAGGAGGGAAAGAGATGAAGAATGGGCGGGTCCCACACCCGCGTGTGACCATTAAAAACTGGGAGGTATATCTCGGCTGTGGAGATACCCTCAGAGGAGTGAGAGGTCCCAGTCCTGCCCCAGCCCAGGGTTCCTGTGCCAGGGAGAGAAGTCTCCATAATTTCTGGTTGTGAAAATCAGCAAATTGCGAGTGAATGAGACAGAAGGCAGTTGGAGTCCCAGCCACTCCACTTAAAGGGACAATGCATGAACTTACATAACTACAGAATCACTGGCTCTGAGCTCCAGCACTGGGGCAGCAGCTGGAAAGGTGGCAGGGACATACAGGGGGGAAATGAGTTGTCTAAAGGGGCAGCTTTCTCCTGGATGGAGGAACTGGTGGAAGCCTATGTTTCTTTGTTGAAGCCTCCCCCTTCCCGGTGTGCAGACACAGGCAACCACTGTATTTGAGTCTTCATCAAGCTGGCTAACACCATTTGTTCACCATGCCCTGGTGATTCAAGACCCCTCCGCACCCAACTTTTGGACAAACCCAAGCCACTTCCAGTGGCTTTTCTTATAAATTTTCTGCCTTAGACTATGCTGCAGACTATCCTAGGGTCTCTCAAAGGTTCACAGAATCCAGACAAGTAGCATCTGGCTTGAGCATGTCCTGTACTTCTGGCTGAGCAGCCCTAAGCCTGGCACTAGTTGCAGCTGGCATTGGTTCACAACTTGGCCTCTCAAAACACTACCAAGCACAACATGGGCAGAACCCATCTGCATATTTCTTTGTGGCTCTTGCTGGGTGGCCCGAGGTGGGACATGGGCTGCAGCAGAACTTGACATGCAGCAATCCCTTCCAAGGTGGTCCTGGGGCTGGCATTCCAAGTGGCCAGCTTTGAAACAAGCTGGAGAATCACGCAGCCACCTTCAAGAAAAACACACCCTAGGGGTAAATTGGGCAGGCACCAGAGCCCTGCTGAGGCAGATCCTGCTCTGTAGGGTACGCCCCTGAACCACAACTCCTTCACTGTAGTCACAGCCAGTCCTCACAACCAATGAACCTGAGGGTCAATCCCTTTCATTGATGTGCAAATAGCAACCAAGACTCAACTATAATAGGAGGGCATATGCAACCCGCACAAAGGACACACCTAGAGTGTATGGTACAAGTGACCAGGAAGACTGTGCCACTGAGTCCCACAGCACACCTACTACATAAGGTCACTTTACTAAGACTGGAAGACATAGCAACCCTACCTAGTACATAGAAACAAATACAAATAGGCAGCCAAAATTGGGAGATAAAGAAACATGTCCCAAATAAAGGAGCAAGACAAAGCTCCAGAAAAAGATCTAAACAAAATGGAGACAAGCAATCTACCAGATGCAGAGTTTCAAACACTGGTTATAAAAGGATGCTCAATGATCTCAAAGAGAACTTTAACAAAGAGTTAGGAAACAAAAAGAAAAAAATGGAGATAAAAAAACATGAAACAGAACTACAAAAAAAGAATACAATAATTGAAAATGCAGAATAATTAGAGGGAATCGATAGTAGATTAGATGAAGCAGAGGCTTGAATCAGCAATGTAGAAGATAAGGTAGCAGAAAACACCCAATCAGAACAGCAATAAGAAAAAAGAATCCAAAAAACTGAGGAGAGTTTAAGGGGCCTCAGGGACAACATCAAACATACCAACATTTGTGTTATAGGCGTACCAGAAGGAGGAGAGAGAGCAAAGAATTGAAAACCTAATTGAAGAAATAATGACAGAAAACTTCCCTAACCTGGTGAAGGAAATAGATATATAAGCCCAGGAGGCATAGAGAGTCTCAAACAAGATGAACCCAAAGAGGCCAACACCAAGACTCATCATAATTAAAATGCCAAAGGTTAAAGACAAAGAGAGACTCTTAAAAGCAGCAAGAGAAAAGCAGTTACCTACAAGGGAACCCCCATAAGACTGTCAGCTGATTTCTCAACAGAATCTTTTCAGGCCAGAAGGGATAAGCAGGAAATATGCAAAGTGATAAAAAACAAGGACCTACAAGCAAGGTTACTCTCCCCAGTAGCAATCATTTAGAATCGAAGGACAGATAAAGAGCTTCTCATACAAGAAAAAACTAACGGAATTCATCACCACCAAACAAGTAGTACAAGAAATTTTAGAGAGACTTCTTTAAAATGAAAAAATAAAATAAAAAATATGAGTAATAAAATGGCAATAACTACAATTACTTTCAATGTAAATGGATTAAATGCTCCAATCAAAACATAGGAGGGCTGACTGCATAAGAAAACAAGATGCCTACATATACTCCCTATAAGACATGCACTTCTGATCAAAACATACACAGATTGAAAGTAAAGGAATGGAAAAAGATATTTCATGAAAGTGGAAACAAACAAACAAACGAAAAGCTGAGATAACAATACTTATACCAGACAAAATAGACTTTAAAATGAAGACTATGATAAGAGACAAAGAAGGACCTAGTAATCCCACTTCTTGGTATTTATCCAAACACCCAAGATGCTACTTGGAGGGGAAGTACTCATGCATGTTTATTGCAGCATTATTTACATAAGCCACGTTAAGAAAGTAACCTGGGTGTCCCTGAATGGATGAATTGGTAAAGAAGAGGTGGTACATACATACAATTAAATATTTAAGGATAAAAAAGAAGGAAATCTTGCCATCTGTGACAACATGGATGGTCCTAGAAGGTATCCTAGAAGGTACTATGCTTAGTGCAACGAGTCAGACATTGAAAGATAAGTGTCATATGATTTCCCTTATAAGTGGAATCTAAAGAATACAATAAACAAACAAACAAAACAGAAACAAACTCATAGATACAGAGAACATTTTGATGGTTGCCAATTGGAAAGGGATTGGGGAAAGGGATTAAGAAGTACAAATTAGTTATTACACAGTAGTCATGGGGATATAGGACATAGCATAAGGAATATAGACAATAATATTGTAATAACTAGGTATGGTGTCAGATGGGTACCAGATCTATTGGGTGATAGATGAGAGTGGGGTTGGAGGAAGGGTGAAAAAGGTGAAGGGATTAAGAAATACAAATTGATAGTTACAAAATAGTCATTGGGATGTAAATTATAGGGACTATAATCAATAATATGGCAATAATTATGCATAGTGCAAAGTGGTAATAGTCGGAAAGATCACTTCCTAAACTGTATAAATGTCAACCACTATGCTATACATTTGAAACTGATATAAAATAATATTGAGTGTCAACTCTAACCTTAAATTTTAAAACGGGGAAAAAAGATCAATAATACTATGATAGCATGCTACAGTGTTAAATGCTTGCTGGACCTACTATGGTGATCACTTCTTTAACATAGGGTAATTAACATGTGGTAATTTACAGTGCCAGGTGGGTACTGTTGAAGAGCTGTGATGTATACCTGAAACTAACATAATATTGTACGTTAGCTGTATTTTAGTAAAACTCTTTAAAAAATAAAACAAAAAGTAATGTTATAAAGCACTCTGTTGGGGCAAGTGGCACTATTTTAATAAGGCCTATATAGTTAATGATAGTTACTTCAATGTGAAATTTCTGATCTGTCTTTTATCAATGTCAAACTTACTGAATTTGATTATTGTACAAGGGAAAATATCCCTAAGAGATACATTAGAATGCATTTAGGATTAAAATATCATGATATCTGCAACTTACTCTAAAGTGGTTCAGCCACAGCAATAACAACAATAATAATAGTAGGAAAAATAACAATAATAATATGTGGATGTTTGTGTGTGTGTACACAGCACAAAGAGAGAGAAAAGAAGATGTAAAAAAGTTTAAAAATTGTTGAATTTTGATGACTTGTATATATAGGAAATAATGATACTGTTTTTGTACGTTTTCTGTAAGTTCATATTTTTCAAAATAAAGAGGTTTTTAATAAAAAGAATATACATAGCTACAAACGAGAATGAAGATACATCCTATAACATGAAGTTATAAGAGGGAAATTTATATCATTACATGCCTATTTCATGAAACAAGAAAATCCCAAATAAACATCTAACATTACACCTTAAAAAACTAGAATATGAAGAACAAATGAAACCTAAAGTCAGCAAAAGGAAGGAAATAATAAAAATTAGAGCAGAACAAGATGAAATAAAGAACAAAAAGACACTAGAAAAGTTAATGCAACAAAGAGCTGTTATTTGGAAAATATTAATAAATAGACAAGCCCTTAACTAGACTCACTAAGATAAAAAGAGAAAAGACACAAATAAAATCAGAAATGAGAGAGAAGTTATCATGGATACCACAGAAATACAAAAGTTCATAAAAGAATACCATTATGAACATCTATATACTACCAAATTCAAAAACCTAGAAGAATGGACAAGTTCTTAGAAACATATAGCCTTCCTAGACTGAATCACAAAGAACTGGAAAATCTAAATAGACTGATTAACACTAAGGAAATTGAATCAATCATCCAAAACCTCCCTAAAAGCAAAAGTCCAGGACCAGATTGCTTCACTAGTGAGTTCTACCAAACATTCGAAAAGAATTTAACACCTGTTCTCCTCAAACTCATCCAAAAAATCGAAGAGGCAATACTTCCTAACTCATTTTGTGAGGCCAACCTTACCCTGATACCATAACCTAGTAAGGATAACACAAGAAAAGAAAATACAGACCAATATCTCTGATGAATACAGATGTAAAAGTCCTAAACAAAATTCTAGCAAATTGAATACAACAATACATTAAAAAGATTATATATCAAGATCAAGTGGGGATCATTTCAGGAGCATAAGGATGGTTCAACATATGTAAGTCAATCAATGTGATACACTGCATAATTAAAATAAAGTATAAAGATCATATGAATATATCAATAGATGCAGAAAACACATTTGACAAGATACAACATCCATTTATGATTAAAATACTTAATAATATGGGGATGGAAGGAAAGTATCTCAACATAATATAGGCCATATACGACAAACCCTCTGCTAATATCATACTAATAGTGAAAAACTGAAAGCTTTTTCTTTAAAGTCAGAAATAACACAGGGATGCCCTTTATCATCATGGCTATTAAACATAGTATTGAAAGTCCTAACCAGAGCAATCAGGCAAGAGAAAGAAATAAAAGGCATCTGAATTGGGAATGAGGAAGTTAAGTTGTCTCTTTTTACAGATGACATGACTCTTTATGTAGAAAACCCTAAAGACTCCACTGACAAACTACTAAAAACAATAAACCAATACAGTAAAATTGCAGGATACAATATCAACAAACCATTATCCATTGTATTCCTGTATACTAACAATGAAATTTCAGAAAACAAAATGAAAAAAAAAATATTTTGCAATTGCAACAAAAGAATAAAATATCTAGGAATAAACTTAACAAAGAATGTGAAGGACCTATACACTGAAAACTGTAAGAAATTAATAAAATAAATTGAAGAATAACAAAGAAATGGAAAGAGAGTAACGTCATCAAAATGGCGGTGTGAGGTGAGCCTCTGTAAAGCTCCCCTGGATTTACAACTAATCGAACAACAATAAATCCACAAAGGACTCCCTGCATAGCAGACAGGCAAGACGAAGAGGCCCACTACTGAATTCACCTAAAGGTGGGAGAATCACACGAGAGGGGGAGGAGGGAAGGAAGAAGTGTTGAGATGGAGCCACGCGAGCGCAGTTATAGATGACTTGTATATATAGGAAAAATGATACTGTTTTTGTACCTTTTCTGTAAGTTCATATTTTTCAAAATAAAGAGGTTTTTAATAAAAAGAAGATACATAGCTGCAAACGAGAATGAAGATATATCCTAGCTCAGTGCTCTGAGCTCACTGCATCCTGGAAATACCGCAGCTGCAGGAGAGGGAAGAACTCGAACTGCTAGGGCTCCGCTTATGGCCCACAGGGTGGAGTGGTCAGCATATAACACGGCTGAACCCAACACTCACTGCAGAGACCTCGGAGAGAAGACTGAGGGAAGTAGCCTGAAAACGGTGGTTTAAGCCCTCACTGCTGAGCAGAGAACAGAAGCCTTAGGCACTGAGACTAGCCGCTCCATCCCTACGCTCCCAGAACTCGCCCACATACACCTTCCTGGTGCTAGAAGACGAACAGTAGCAGTGTCAGATCAAAAAGACAGGATATGATCTCACTTATATATTGAATCTAAAGAAAAGACTATGTGAATGAACTAATCAGAGTCAGTTTTGGGGACGCAGAGAAAAAACCGAGAGTGGTTAGATGGGTGTGTGGGAGGGGGTTGGGGATAAGGGGAAAGGTGAAGGGATTTGGAAGCAGCTGGTAACCACAAGATGGCCTCAGGGTTTTTCTTTTGAAAATTAATTTGGGGAAGGTATTCTATAATGTTGTAAAGATTTTGTTGGGTATCCGATGGACATGCGTCCTATTTGGGAGACCACCTCAGGGATACTGTGGATACCTGATCATGGCATTGTACATCAGAAGCTAAACATTAATGAATGCCAACTATAATTTTATATATATAATGTGATGGTTCAGTGTGAGGTCGGAGGGATAGTGGATGGGGGGAGGGGGGTTCACAGTATGAGGGATATAAATGATGAACGTCTAAGTATTACCTTGTTTTGTACACCTGAAACTAATAAATAAATTAATTAATTAAAAAAAAAAAAAAAAAAAAGACAGGATGTGTGCTGTTCTGAGAACTGTGGACTGCAGACACAGATTCGCAGATCAACTAGTTCCTGCAAAGGGGAGGGAGCTGTGGAAGCAGGACTAGCTGTGCTGGTGGTCACAGCCATTGCTCTGGGCCACCACTCAGAACTCACCTGGCCCCTGGTCCCACCTATCTGGGCAGGAGTAAACAGAACTGCTGAAACATACGGGCTCTGAATCTGGTGCAGAAAGACCTTTGGAACTTCAAAAGCTCTCCGCATACCCACACAGACACTGCACCCTGTGACCCAGGTGAACAGTTAACAGAGGAGAAGCCTGTTTCCCAGCGAATACTGCCTTTGTGTGAGAAGCTGGAATAGTGCAGAGAAAACATAGCACTACTGTGTGAGAGAGGAAATAAAAGGCTGTAGTCAAAGAGAAAATATAACACTCTACCAACAAGTACTGGAAAACAAAAGAAATACGTCTTCCTATCAACCTGTTGCAGAAGCCACTCCTGTAGACATCTAGGAAGAGAAATAATAAATCAGTAATTTCCATGAATAACCAAGGCAACAAGACAGCTCAGAAAGAAAGTGAAAAGTCTCCAAAAAAGGAACTTAAAGATATGGAAATATGTGACTTAATGACAGAGAATTTAAGATTGCTGTTCTGAGAAAACTCAACGAGATGCAAGAAAACACAGAAAGGCAATTTAATGAACTCAGAAACACAATCAAAGAACAACATGGGCATTTTACGAAAAAGAATGAAATTTTAAAAACGTACCAAATGGAATTTCTGGAGATTAAGAACTCAATAGAAGAAATTAAGAATGAAATAATCTGCTTAGCTAGTAGAGTTGACCAGATGGAGGAAAGAATCAGTGACATCGAAGATAGAAACCTGGAAATTACACAGATGGAAGAAAAAAGAGACTTGACACTTAAAAAAAATGAAAGAACTCTACAAGAACTTTCTGACTCTATCAGAAAGAGGAATATAAGAAAAATGGGCATACCAGAAGGAGAAAAAACAGAGAAGGAAACAGAGAATATATTCAAACAAATTGTTGATGAGAACTTCCCAAACTTGTAGACAGAACTGGATCCTAGAATCCAAGAAGCAAATAGAACACCTAACTACCTCAATCCCAGCAGGCCTTCTCCAAGGCACAATGTATTGAAGCTGTCTAAAATCAATGACAAAGAAAGATACCTCAAGGCTGCCAGAGAAAAGAAGACGGTAACCTATAAAGGAAAGCCCATTACATTATCATCAGATTTTTCAGCAGAAACTCTACAAGCCAGGAGGGAGTGGAACCAACTATTCCAACTATTAAAAGAGAGAAATTATGAGCCAAGAATAATATATCAAGCAAAGATATCCTTTAGATATGAAGGAGGAATAAAAACCTTTCCAGACATACAGAAGCTGAGGGAATTTTCTAATACACAATCTGAACTACAAAAAATAATAAACGAGGCTATTCGACCATCATCAACAGGGACAATTTTTGGCAACATAAAAAGAGGGAGAGTAAAGGCCTGAACTGGAATATGGGAATGGAGAAAGTAAGCGTGCTGAAGAAAATGGAATACTCTAAATATGAAACTTTCTTTACATAAACTTAAGGGAAACCACTCAAAATAAATTCAGAACTGAAACATATACTGTAATAAAAAAAGAAACAGAGGGAAACATCATAGAATACAACCACACAGAAATAATAGACAACAACAAAAAGGCAAAGAAACAATAGAGACACGGCCTTACCTGAAAACTAAAGATAGAATGATAGGAAATTTTCACCTATCAATAATCTCCCTAAAATGTAAATGGACTGAACTCACCAATAAAAAGTCACAGAGTTGCAGATTGGATCAAAACACCAAATCCAACCATATGCTGTCTCCAAGAGACACATCTCAGCTACAAGGACAAGCATAGACTCAAAGTGAAAGGGTGGAAATTGACACTCCAAGCAAATGGTACCCAGAGAAAATCAGGTGTAGCCATAATGATATCAGATGAAACAGACTTCACGGTGAAAAAGATAACAAGAGACAAAGATGGACATTTCATAATGGTAAAGGGGACTATACAGCAAGAACACATAACAGTCATCAATATTTATGCTCCCAATCAGGGAGCACCGAAATATACCAAGGAACTACGAACAGAGCTAATGGGAGAAATTGACCAAAACACAATTATACTAGGGGATTTAAATACATCATTGACAGCCAAGGATAGATCATCCAAACAGAAAATAAATAACGAAATAGAAGCCCTAAAAGACACATTAGATGAAATGGACATGAGTCACATATATAGAGCACTTCATCCTAAAACATCAGAGTATACATTCTTTCCGAGTGTACATGGAACATTCTCAAGGATAGACCATATATTGGGACAAAAAAATCAGCCTCAGCAAATTTAAGAAGATTGAAATCATACCAAGCATATTCTCTAATCACAAGGCTTTGAAATTGGGTATCAACTACAAAAAGAAATCAGGAAAAAACACAAATACATGGAGATTAAACAACATACTTTTATTTATTTATTTTTATTTAATTTATTAGTTTCAGGTGTACAAGACAAGGTAATACTTAGACGTTCATCGTTTATATTCCTCACACTGTGAACCCCCCACAGCCCATCCACTAACCCTCCGACCTCACACTGAGCCATCACATTATATATATATAATTACAGTACATACTTTTAAAGAACGACTGGGTCAAAGAAAATTAGAGTGGAGATCAAAAGATACATAGAAACAAATTACAATGAAAATACAACCTTCCAAAAATTTTAGGAGTTTTAAGAGGTAAATTTATATCATTACAGGCCTATCTCAGGAAACAAGAAAAATCCCAAATAAACTCATGTTACACCTTAAAGAACTAGAAAAAGAAAAACAAGTGAAACCCAAGGTCAGCAGAAGAAAGGAAATAACAAAAATCAGAGCAGAACTAAATGAAATAGAGAAAAAAAGACAATAGAAAAACTTAATATGACAAAGAGCTGGTTGTTTGAAAAGATTAACAAAATCGACAAATCCCTGGCTAGACTCACTAAGATAAAAAGAGAGAAGACACTAATTAACAAAATCAGAATTAAAAAAGGGGAAGTTATCACGGACACCACAGAAATACAAAGGATCATCCAAGAATACTATGAAGGACTATATGCCACCAAATTTAATAACATAGAAGAAATGGACAAGTTCTTAGAAACATATAGCCTTCCAAGGCTTAACCATGAAGAACTAGAAAATCTAAACAGACCGATCACCACTAACGAAATTGAGTCAATCATCCAAAACCTTCCCAAAAGCAAAAGTCCGGGACCAGATGGCTTCACTAGTGAATTCTACCAAAACTTCAAACAGGATCTAATACCAGTCCTGCTCAAACTCTTCCAAAAAATTGAAGAAGAGACAGTACTCCCTAACTCATTTCATGAGGCTAACATTACCTTGATACCAAAACCTGGTAAGGACAACACAAAAAAAGAAAACTACAGATCAATATCTCTGATGATACAGATGCAAAAATCGTAAACAAAATTCTAGCAAATCGAATACAACAATGCATTAAAAAGATACTTCACCACGACTAAGTGGGGTTCATCCCTGGGGCACAAGGATGGTTCAATATCCACAAATCCATCAATGTGATACATGACATAAACAAAATAAAGGACAAAAATCATATGATTATATCAATTGATGCAGAAAAAGCATTTGACAAGATACAACATCCATTTATGATTAAAACACTTAATAAAATAGGTATAGAAGGAAAATACCTTGACATAATAAAGACCATATATGACAAGCTCTAAGCTAATCTCATAATTATTGGTGAAAAACTGAAGCTCTTTGCTCTATGTTCAGGAACATGACAGGGCTGTCCCTATCACCTCTGCTTTTGAACATAGTGTTGGAAGTCCTTGCCAGAACAATCAGGCAAGAGAGAGAAATAAAAGGCATCCAAATTGGGCATGAAGAAGTTAAATTATCACTCTTTGCAGATGACATGATGCTATATATAGAAAACCCTAAAGACTCCACCAAAAAGCTATTAGAAACAATCAAGGAATACAGTAAGGGATATAAATTTTGCACGTTGCTGGCTACAAAAGCAACGTACAAAAGTCCATTGCATTCCTATATACTAACAATGAAATCTCAGGAAAAGAAATACAAAAAACCATTCCCTTTGCAATTGCAGCAAAGGAATAAAATACCTAGGAATAAACTTCACCAAGGATGTGAACGACCTGTATGCTGAAAACTATAAGACATTTTTGAAAGAAATTGAAGAAGACACAAAGAAATGGAAAGACATTTTGTGCTCATGGATTGGAAGAATCAACACAGTTAAAATGGCCATATTACCTAAAGCAATATACAGATTTAATGCAGTCACCATCAAAATCCTAGTGGCATTTTTTAAAGAAATAGAACAAAAAATTATCAGAGGTAAGTTGGGTAAGCAGGGGAAGAAGGAAGGAAGGGTAGTGTAAACGTGTGGTCCTGTGGTGGAGTCGCAGATGGCGGTAGCAGTGCCGGCAGCAGCGGCAGTGGCAGCAGCAGCAGTGGCAGGGTCGTAATGCGGCAGGCAAGAAGCACAGGACCCCAGGGCAGAACAGAGAACACAAAAGCCATGTAGTGAGCTCTTTCCCTGAGTCCCACAGCTGATCGCTCACCGGAGGGTGGGCAGCTTGGTGGGTCCTAGGGCAGACAAATAACACAGACTCCATACCTGTGACCCTCCCCCTGCTCCTCCAATCCTACCCCTGTTCTTCCAGAGACTTAAACTGGACACTGAACTGAGGAGTGTGTCAGATTACAGAGGGGCTGCAGTGCTCAGGCTCTGGGAAGACTGACAGGCACCTCTGATCCAAGGAATAGGCTGGGAAGTGTGTGATTTTGGCTGGTCTAGGAGAGAAAAGACCCCTCCATCTCCAGCCCTCACCTTTTCTGGCCTGCCTAGGGCAGATCAAGTGCAACTGAGGAGGCACTCACAGAAATCAGCAGTAAGCAGCAGATGCAACTCCCGGCTTTCAGCAGCTTAGAAATCTCCCGCCCGCCCCTCCCACACACATAGAAGAAGTGCCCTAAGACTCAGGAATACTGGACATTCTGCTGGTGTTGCTATTCTTAGTGTTTTTATGGCAGGCAAGGGCAGAAACTGCACTGACTGTAAAACCTACCATCCAGACCCCCCAGCCCCAGGCCTTTAAATCTACAGTCCCAAAGTCACTCTGGGTACCAGGTGACCGGTTCTGCCTGCATAATAGGCAGATTTTCTTTGGTACAGCAGAGGCCAACCTGGAGATTACTTGGTGGACTTAAGCCAAGACTGGCACTGCTTTTGGTTTTGCTTTGTTTTGTTTGGTTTTGTTTTGTCTTTATATCTTTGGTATCTTTGCCTGTGTTGATAGGGGTTATCAGGTGTTTTTACATGTGAATGTATTTGGTTGTTTTCCTTTCTTGTTGCTGTTGTTGTTGTTGTGCTTGGTGATTTGCTTTGTTCTGAAATTGCCCTACCAGGGCCAAGATTAAGAGGCAAAAGATTCAACATATCCAGAGGCCAACTCCAGAGCAAACCAGAGTACTACCATGTTTGACATATAAATCATAAACCCAGAAAGAATTCTCTCCAGGCACAAGAGCCGATAGAGGCCAAACCACATTTAAGTGGTCAATACTCACGCAGCAGAAAAACCTGTGGTGGGTAAAGACAAGTCTCACAGCTAGTCAGCCTGGGAGTTAACCCCACCTACTCACAAGAGAAAAGCAATTAAAGATCTTCTTTAACAGGACAATATACACAACACAAGAGTCACCTTTGGAGCACATGCAGAGGAGAAGAATGAAGTAGTGTAAGTAAAATATAAAGGACACATACTACATAAGATAACCCAGCAAGAACTAAGAACTCTAGGGGATCTACCTAATACATTAAATCAAACACAGAGTCAGCCAGAATGCGGAAACAAAGAAACATGTCCCAAATAAAAGAACAAAAGAAACCTCCACAACTGGAACCAAATGAAGCAGAGGTAACCAACTTATCAGAGACAGAGTTCAGAACACTGGTGCTAAGAATGTTTAAGGAACTTAGAGAAGACATAAAGAAGGATATAGAAATCATAAAGAACAACCAGTTAGAACTAAAGAACACAATTACCGAAATAATGAACTCACTTGAAGGAATTAACAGCAGGTTAGATGAAGCAGAGGATCGAATCAGCGACTTAGAAGACAAGTTAGCAGAGATCACCCAAACAGAACAACACAAAGAAAAAAGAATAAAAAACAATGAAGACGGTTTAAGAGACCTCTGGGATAACATCAAGTGCAACAACATGCACATCATAGGAATACCAGAAGGTGAAGAGAGGAAGCAAGGGATTGAGAACATATTTGAAGTAATAATGTCCGAAAACTTTCCTAACCTGATGAAGGAAACCAACATAAAAGCCCAGGAAGTGCAGAGAGTTCCAACCAGGATAAACCCAAACAGGCACACACCAAGACACATTATAGTTAAACTGGCAAAGCTTAAAGACAAAGAGAGAATCTTAAAAGCAGCTAGAGAAAGGCAGAAGGTTACGAACAAGGGAACTCCCATAAGGCTATCAAATGACTTTTCCACAGAAACATTGAAGGCCAGGAAGGAGTGGCAGGACATACTCAAAGTGATGGAAAACAAAGGCCTACAACCTAGAATGCTTTATGCAGCAAGGCTATCATTTAAAGTTGATTGAGAGATAAAGAGCTTCCCAGAAAGAATAAGCTAAAATAATTTATTACCACCAAGTAGGCATTGCAAGAAATACTAAAAGGACTTCTGTAAATAGAAGAAAGATGAAAACAATCTAACTAAAAATTTAAAAATGGCAATAACTGTGTACCTATCAATAATCACTTTAAATGTAAATGGATTAAGTGCTCCAATCAAGAGATATATGGTGGCTGAGTGGATAAAGAAGCAAGACCCTTGTATATGCTGTATACAAGAGACTCACTTCAGATTAAAAGACACACACAGGCTGAAAGTGAAGGCTTGGAGTAACATATTTCATGCAAATGGAAGCAAAAAAAAAGCTGGAGTTGCAATACTTATATCTGACAAAATAGACTTTAAAATGAAGAACATATTAAAAGACAAAGATGGGCACTATATAATAATAAAGGGATCGATCTGATAAGAGGACATAACCCTAGTAAACATCTATGCACCTAACATAGGAGCACCTAAATATATAAAACAGGTACTGATGGACATAAAGACAGAGATCAACAGCAACACTATCATAGTAGGGGACTTCAACACACCTCTGACAAAGGACAGGTCCTCCAGACAGAAAATCAATATGGAAACAACAGCCTTAAATGATACTTTAAAGCAGTTGGATTTAATTGATATTTTCAGAGCATTTCACCCCAATGCTGCAGAATACACGTTCTTCTCAAGTGCACATGGAACATTTTCCAAGATAGATCATATGTTAGGACACAAAACAAGCCTTGATAAATTTAAGAAAATTGATATCATACCAATTGTCTTCTCTGACCACAGTGCTATGAAATTAGAAATGAACTACAGGAAAAAAAAAACAGGAAGACACACTAATTCATGGAGGCTGAATAACATGTTACTAAATAATGAATGGGTCAAGAAGCAGATCGAAGAAGAAATCAAAGATATCTCGAGACAAATGAGAATGAGAACACGACGACCCAAAATCTATGGGATGCTGCAAAAGCAGTCCAAAGAGGGAAGTTCATAGCACTGCAGGCCTACCTAAAAAAACAAGAAACATCACTAATTGACAGTTTATCTACACACTTAAGGGATCTGGAAAAAGAACAGCAAAATAAGCCCAAAGGGAGCACAAGGAAGGAGATAATAAGGATCAGAGCAGCAATAAATGAAATAGAAACAAAAAAAAAACAATACAAAAGATCAATAAATCCAAGAGCTGGTTCTTTGAGAAGATAAACAAAATTGACAAACCTTTAGCCAGACTCATTAAAAAAAGGAGAGAGAGGACCCAAATTTATAAAATCAGAAATGAAAGAGGAGAAGTGACAACAGACACCACAGAAATACAAAAAAAAAATTAAGAAATAACTATGAGCAACTATATGCCAACAAATTTGACAATCTGGAAGACATGGACAATTTTCTAGAGGCGCACAACCTTCCAAGGCTAACTCAAGAAGAAACAGAAAGCCTGAACAGTCTGATTACCACCAGGGAAATTGAATCAGTAATCAATAATCTCCCAACAAACAAAAGTCCTGGACCAGATGGCTTTACAGGTGAATTTTTCAAAACGTTCAAAAAAGAATTATCACCTATTCTCCTCAAGCTCTTCCAAAAAATACAGAAGGAAGGAAGACTTCCAAACACTTTTTACGAAGCCACTATCACCTTGATCCCAAAAGCAGACAAAGACACCACAAAAAAAGAAAACTACAGGCCGATATCTCTAATGAACATAGATGCAGAAATTCTCCAGAAAATATTAGCAAACAGAATTCAGCAATACATTAAAAAGATCATACACCATGATCAAGTGGGATTCATCCCTGGTATGCAGGGGTGGTTCAACATCCGCAAATCAATTAATGTGATACACCACATTAACGAAATGAAAAATAAAAATCACATGATCATATCAATAGATACAGAAAAAGCATTTGATAAAATACAGCAACCTTTTATGATAAAAGCCCTTAAGAAAGTGGGAATAGAGCGATCATATCTTAACATAATAAAGGTCATATATGACAAACCCACCTAACATCATACTCAATGGGGAAAAGCTAAAACCATTCCCCCTAGGATCAGGAACAAGACAAGTTTGCCCACTTTCTCCACTTCTATTCAACATAGTGCTGGAAGTTCTAGCCATAGCAATCAGACAAGAGAAAGAAATAAAAGGCATCCAAATTGGTAAGGAGGAAGTAAAATTGTCACTATATGCAGATATGATACTATATATAGAGAACCCTAAAGACTCCACCAAGAAACTATTAGAACTGATAGATGAATTTAGTAAAGTAGCAGGATATAAAATTAATATTCGGAAATCATGCATTTGTATATACCGATGATAAAATATCAGAAGGAGAAATTAAAAAAAAAAAAAACAATTCCATTTACAATTGCTCCAAAGACTATAAAATATCTGGGAATAAATCTAACCAAAGATGTAAAAGATCTGTACTCAGAAAATTATACGACACTGAAGAAAGAAATGAAAGAAGACATAAATAGATGGAAACACATTCCATGTTCATGGATAGGAAGAATTAATATAGTGAAAATGTCCATACTGCCTAAGGCAATATACATATTCAGTGCAATTCCTATCAAACTACCAACGACGTTTTTCACAGAAATAGAACATATAATCCTAAAATTTATACAGACCATAAAAGACCCCGGATAGCCTCAGCAATCTTGAGAAATAAGAACAAAATGGGAGGTAGAACGATACCTGATTTCAAACTATACTACAAGGCTACAGTAATCAAACAGCATGGTACTGGCATAAAAATAGACACATAGATCAATGGAACAGAATAGAGAGTCCAGAAGTAAATCCATGCCTATATGTCCATCTAATCTACGACAATGGAAGCAAGAACGTATGATGGAGTAAAGACAGCCCATTCAATAAGTGGTGTTGGGAAACCTGGACAGACACATGCAAGAAAATGAAGCAGGACCACCTTCTTACACCATATACAAGAACAAATTCAAAATGGCTTAAAGACTTAAATGTAAGATCTGAAACCATAAAATATCTAGAGGAAAATATAGGAAGAAACACCATGGACATTACCTGGAGTAAGATTTTCACTGATATATCCCCTCGCGCAAGGGAAGTAAGAGAAAATATAAACATGTGGGATTACATCAAACTAAAAAGTTTTTTCACAGCAAAGGAAACTATCAATAAAACAAAAAGGGATCCTACTGAATGAGAAAAGATATTAGCCAATGATATATCTGATAAGGGATTAATATCACAAATCTATAAAAAACTTACTCAACTCAACTCTAAAAAAACAAACAACCCAATTACAAAATGGGCAGAGGACTTGAGGAGACGTTTTTCTACAAAGGACATACAGAAGGCAAGAAGACATATGAAGAAATGCTCAACCTCACTAACCATCAGAGAAATGCAAATAAAAACCACAATGAGATACCACCTCACTCCCCTCAAAATGGCTATCATCAATAAATCAACAAACAACAAATGCTGACGCTGATGTGGAGAAAAGGGAATGCTAGTGCACTGTTGGTGGGATTGCAGATTAGTGCAGCCACTATGGAAAACAGTATGGAGGTATCTCAGGAATCTGAAAATGGAACTACCCTATGATCCAGTAATTCCACTCCTAGGCATCTACCTGGAGAAATCCAAAACTCCAATTCAAAAATCTGTATGCACTCCTATGTTTATTGCAGCACTTTACACAATAGCCAAGATATGGAAACAACTGAAATGCCCATCGGTAGATGACTGGATTAAGAAGCTGTGGTACATTTATACAATGGAGTATTACGCAGCCATAAAGAAGAAAGAAATCTTATCATTTGCAACAACATGGATGGATCTAGAGAACATTATGTTAAGTGAAATAAGTCAGAAAGAGAAAGACAAGTACCATATGATCTCACTTATATGCGGAATCTAAAGAAAGGAATATGTAAATGAAGTAATCAGAAACAGTTTTGGGGACACAAAGAAAAAACCGAGAGTTGTTAGATGGGCGGGGGGGGGTGGGGATAAGGGGAAAGGTGAAGTGATTAGGAAGCAGCTGATAACCACAAGATGGCCTCAGGTTTTTTTGAAAATTAATTTGGGGAACATATTTAAAAATGTTGTAATGATTTTGTTGGGTATCCGATGGACATGCGTCCTATTTGGGAGACCACCTCAGGGATACTGTGGATGCCTGATCATGGCATTGTACACCAGAAGCTAAACATTAATGAATGCCAACTATAATTTTATATATACAATATGATGGCTCAGTGTGAGGTCGGAGGGATAGTGGATGGGGGGAAGGGGGTTCACAGTGTGAGGGGAAAAAAAATTAAAAAAAACCCAGTTATGTATATTATTAAATTTCTTTATTGGTCCGCTGGTAACCAGCTGTTGAAATATTAGCAAACTTGTATCAATGGGAATCAAAAGAATTTTTTACAGTACAAAATATCTGCAGTGTCTTTATAACATATTTCCTCTTATAATAAATATTAAACACATATAGTATAGAAAATGAGTAAAACGAATGTAAAAAACATAAAAAAGAAAAAGAAACAAAACTTTACGAAGGTAAATATAACCCAGTTGCTGAAAACTACTGATAAAGAGAAAAATATTAAATACATCCAGAGAAATCACATTTTAGAGGAACAAAAATAAATTATAGTAAACCTGTAGCAACTGAAATACAGATCAAAAAAATGATTATTTTAGATTTGATATCTTGGCTGGGAGTTGGTACTAGTTTGCCACCAGAAAAGTTTTGGCAGGACCTATAGATAATCGACCAGCCATCAGTGATAGTCCCTTCATTACAAGGCAGCCATTTGTTGAGCTTCAAAATTCTATTTTAGTCAGCTTCCTAGGACTTGTGTTAATTCTGTTTTTTGTCACGTTTCCCATAATATTGAGAAATATTTGTGTATTGGAGGTTACTGGAAAGTACACTGGGGAACAACACTTGTAAGTAAGTGATGAAGTTGGGATGGGGCAAAAGAAAAAGTTTAACTGCTCTGCATTTGTAACAGAGGGGCTGTTACAAACAGAGCTGGGATGGCCCTTCAGAATTGTCCCAAATTGAGGGAAGGTGCTGGCCCTTGGTACTTTATATAAACCAGTCACTGGGTTGACTCTGGTAAGGAGGTGTAACCTTAGGTGAAGCAAGTCCCTGTAGCCAAGCACAGTTCCTAAAGAGGAATGCAGCCAATATTCCTGGGAGTTGGGGCAATGAATGACTCGACACTGAATAGGGATCTATGCAGAACACCTCATATTCACTATAGGGGATCCCTAACATTAAAGCAAACAAACCAAAGAAAGGTTTGTCAGAGCGAAGTTATGAGAATCAATGTTTTGAATTATTTTTTACTTTAGTGTTTATTGATTTCTCTTATTAAAAAGTAATGTCTATGTATTATCGATGATTTGGAAATGAAAGTTTAAATCATCTATAATCTTACCAATCACATATAACCCTATTAAAATCTTGGAATATTCTGTCTCCAGAAAAAAAAAAAAAGAAAAAAAGAAAAAAGAATACTGGAGGTGTCGCACTCCCTGACTTTAGTTTATACTACAGGGCTACAATAATCAAAACAGCATGGTATTGGCAGAAAAACAGACACATAGACCAATGGAATAGAATTGAGAACCTAGAAATAAAACCACATAAATATGGACAGATAATTTTTGACAAAGAATCTAAAAACATACAATGGAGGAAAGACAGCCTCTTCAATAAATGGTGCTGGGAGAATTGGATAGCCACGTGCAAAAGAATGAAACTGGACTTTTATCTGTCACCATGTACCAAAATTAATTCAAAGTGGATCAAAGACTTAAGTATAAGACCTGAAACAATTAACTGCATAGAAGAAAACATAGGTACTGAACTTATGGACCTTGGGTTCAAAGAGCATTTTATGAATTTGACTCCAAAGACAATGGAAGTAAAAGGTAAAATAAATGAATGGAACTATATGAAACTTCAAAGCTTCTGCACAGCAAAAGAAACCATCGACAAAATAAGGAGGCATCCGACTGAATGTGAGAATATTTCTGCAAACAGTTTCTCCGATAAGGGGCTAATATCCAAAATATACAAGGAACTCATGAAGCTCAACAGCAAAAAAACAAACAACCCAATTGAAAAATGGGCAGAGGACCTGAAGAGACAATTCTCCAAAGAGGATATACAAATGGCAAATAGACATATGAAAAAATGCTCAACATCACTAATCATCAAAGAAATGCAAATAAAAACCACAATGAGATATCACCTCACCCCAGTCAGAATGGCTGTCATCAACACAACAAATAGTAACAAGTGTTGGAGAGGCTGTGGAGAAAAGGAACCCTGTTCCTTTTCCCACCATACACTGTAGGTGGGAATGCAGAGTGGTGCAGCCGTTATGAAAGGCAGTGTGGAAGTTTTTCAAAAAATTACGAATAGAATTACCACATGACCCAGCAATCCCTCTCCTGAGTGTCTACCCAAAAAATTAGAAAACATTTATACATAAAGACACGTGTGTTCCAATGTTAATTGCAGCTTTGTTTACGGTGGCCAAGACATGGAAACAACCAAAATGTCCTTCGACAGATGAATGCATAAAGATGTTTTGGTATATATACACAATGGAATACTATTCAGTGGTAAGAAAAGATGATATAGGAACATTTGTGACAACATGGATGGATCTTGAGAGTATAATGCTAAGCTAAATAAGACAGACAAACAAAGCAGAGAACCCTATGATTTCACTGATATGTGGTATATAAACCAAAAACAACAAAAGAACAAGACAAACAAATGAGAAACAAAAACTCATAGACACAAACAATAGTTAAGTGGTTACCAGAGGGTAAGGGGTTAAAGGGTGGGAGATGAGGGTAAGGGGGATCAAATATATGGTGATGGAAGGAGAACTGACTCTGGGTGGTGAACACACAATGGGATTTATAGATGATGTAATACAGAATTGTACACCTGAAATCTATGTAAATTTACTAACAATAGTCACCCCAATAAATTTAATTAAAAATAAATTGAAATTCTGTGATGAGATATAAAATAAATAATGTGCAGCCAAAAAAAAATGAGAAGAGGACTTGAATAGACATTTCTCCAAAGAGGACATACAAATGACCAATAGACATATGAAAAAAATGCTCAACATCACTAATCATCAGAGAAATGCAAATAAAAACCACAATGAGACATCACCTCACACCTGTTAGAATGGCTATCATCAACAGGACAAATAACAAGCACTGGAGAGGCTGTGGAGCAAAAGGAACCCTCATACACTGTTAGTGGGAATGCAGATTGGTGCAGCCGCTATGGAACTCATTGTGGAGATTCTTCAAAAAATTAAGAATAGAATTGCCATATGACCCAGTAAATGCTGTCTTGGCTATCTACCAAAAAAATCTGAAAACGTTTATCTGTAAAGATATATGTGCTCCGATGATCACTGCAGCTTTATTTACTGTGGCCAAGACATGGAAATAACCAAAGTGTCCTTCAATAGATGATTTGATAAAGAAGTTGTGGTACTAGTGGTATGACTACCGTACTTATGGCTCCGTGGGTGTTCCTTTTTGGCCTAGCCACATCCTGTGTGTGAAGTGGGAGCTGAGACCCCACCGGACGCCCCACACGACAAGGGGGCGCGGCCCACCATCCCTTGCGGGAGTCAAGGAGTGGAAGCGTAACCTTGTGGTTGAGAGCCCGCTGGCCCATGTGGGAATCGAACTGGCATTAGGAGCACGGAACTCCAACCGCCTGAGCCACTGGGCGGCCCTCTAGTCTCTTTTTATAAGGACACTAATCCCATCATGGGGAGCCACCCTTATGGCCTCATCTAATCCGAATTACCTTCCAAAGTCTCCACCTCCTAATACCATTCAATTGGGAGTTAGGGTTTCAATATTTGAATTTTGGGGGCACTCAAACATGTAGTCCATGATAGGAAGAATAACCATAATCCTCATTGTGCTAGTGTGAGGAGTAAATAAGATCATGCCTCTAAAACTCTTATCATGGAACTTAGTATATGATGAATGCTCAGCAAGTGTTTTATATAATTATTATTATAACAATATTATCATTAAACACTATTATTAAAAAAAAAAAGAAGTTGTGGTATATATACACAATGGAACACTATTCTGCCATAAGAAAGGATGAAATATACACAATGGAATACTATTCAGTGGTAAGAAAAGATGAAATAGGACCATTTGTGACAACATGGATGGAACTTGAGAGTATAATGCTGGGTGAAATAAGTCAGACAGAAAAAGCATAGAACCATATGATTTCACTGATATGTTGTATATGAACCAAAAACAACAAAAGAACAAGACAAAGAAATGAGAAACAAAACTCGTAGACACAGATGATAGTTCAGTGGTTACCAGAGGGTTAGGGGGGAGAGGGGTAGTAGATGAGGGTAATGGGTTTCAAATATATGGTGATGGAAGGAGAACTGACTCTGGGTGGTGAACATACAATGTGATACATACATGATGTAATACAGAATTGTACACCTGAAATCTATGTAACTTTACTATCAATTGTCAGCTCAATTAACTTGAATTAACAACAACAAAAAAAGTGGATGAAAAGTAGATGTTTTCTTTCACTTCAAGTTGCATATATTCCCATTTAATTCTATCTTGTTTTTATTTCTTAGGTATTTATTATTTGTATCTCTCTTACTACTAAAACAAAACACAATAGATGTGAGAGGGCTTTCTTGGGGGATTACTCTGAACTGGTCTCTAAATTCAGATACTTGTGTAGCCAATTGACATACTATCTCTTGCAAAAGGATTTAGATTATTTGTCATAATTATTTGGGGTGTACTAAAATGAACACATTCTTTTAAATTTGGCTAGATGACTTTTTCCCTAATTTATATTTTGTCAATACACCAGGAACATCACGTTTACAATTCTAAATATTCCTATAAATCACAAATAAGAACATCTAATCTGACCCTGGGGTGAGATCTACTTCTGCCTTCTTTCCAGCTAGAAAAAGTTATCCTTTCAGTTGTTGTTTTGAGCCTGGTTTCTCTCTAATACAGTACTTTGCCCTTAGTCCAAGATCTGAACTAACAATCTCTGAGATGTTCCCAAAACATTTTTGGAATTCCAAGTATACAATGTCAGTCTTTCTATGGTCACTATGTAAACTATATTTTAGAAAAATCCAGTGACTTATTGTTCAGTATGACCTATCCCTTATAAAACTACATTGGCCATTCCTAATAAGCTTACGCTTTTAAAATTGTTCCCTTACTAAATTGTTGGTAATTGTATTCATTAATATTCTTACCATGACCAATAGCACAATTAATATGAAACCAAGTCAGACTATCAAGATAGCTCTGGTATAGTGTGAAAATCATTGTACCTGAAACGGGGACATCTGGGATTGAAACAGATTCTGCCATTTCCTCTCTGATATTGTTCAAATCACATTACCTTTCTGAGTCTCAGTTTCCTCAAATGTAATATGGGGGTAATGACACTTACCTCAACGAGGTCCTTGTTAAGATTTGATTAAGTGAGAAATAATCAGCCCATGGAGGCCACAGAATACATATTTATTATTTGTAATTATGGTCCCACTAATTTTCTGCTACTGTGAGTGAGTCATAGTAAGGCAGGATACAGTTAGCACAGATAAAGAAAATCAGTAGGTAACTTCTTAAAACTCAATTTAGCCACAACTTTTGAATTCTTTCTCTCTCTCACCAAACATTTATCAAAGCTTGTCTAGCTCTAGCCAGTTGTAAATTGCTATAATACAAAGCAAACATTCAATTTTCCTTTCTTTTCTTTTAGCAAGTTTCCTCTTTGGAATTGATATTGACCAGCAGATATGTATAGATATGGACACAAAGGACATAGAGAAAATTCACAAACTGGAATTCAGTTCTAGATTTTGAAAATTAAATGGGTTTGGCTTTTTAGTTTCATTTATTCACTAAAAGAAAAAAAATACAAATAAGCATTTGGAGCAATTTATGGTAGTATAATTATAGTACAAACAAGTCTAGGAGTGGGAGGAAACACCCTTTGGGGAAATCAATTGAGCTTACTGGGTCATCTGTCTTTCTCTCAGTAATACACTTTGTTATGGCTATGTGACTTGCTTTAGCCAATAGAAAAAGAAAGAAATTCCATTATGCCAGTTTCTCAAGAGGCCAGGGAAGCACTGAGATTTCTGACAATGGATGGATCTAAACCTCAATACTAGAAAAAGCTGCTTTATCAACTGAGATAAAAAGCCATGCTCTGTAGTGAATGCCAGTCTCCATAGTGTAAATACTCACTCAGAAGTAACAATAAGAGGATTTAGGAAGAGATGCACAACCTAGTAAATTGTAGAGGGGAGATAGGGTGGAGAAGAGTATGTTAATAATTTTAAAACAACTACTTGTATTTCATTGCAGTTCTCATCTGGAAAGAGTAAGTTATGTATCTAACACAATAGATGTAAATGGGATTTTGTCATTTAGCTGCTGTCAATTCCTTAATGGCTCCCCTTTCCCATAGAAAACATTTCTCAGCAGATGAGTGATTTTGGTACATGTACTTCCCTATCATCTCTATCCCCTTTCCAACCTCATCTCCCATTGTTCTTCCACCCTCAACCTGTGCTAAAAAATATACAGACATATTGACATTACCTAAATGCTCCATGTATTTTCATGATTCCTTCCTCAGGTAACGACCAATCATGAGTTCAGATCACTACCCAAAATCAACAAATGCTCCCAGGCCATCAAAGAAATGTTCCAGGCTCTTTTGAATTTTAGTTCATCTAGTCCTTGTTATTTCCATAGCTCTCTGAGACTTTTAAAAAGATGATTTTAAAAATGTATCTGGCTTTTTCTGATTGTTGAAGCTGCTGTTAATCTATCATATGCTTTCTGGAAGGCGAAGCAAGAAAAGACATTTAACATTGAAAATATTAAGGACATAATCTCAAAATAGATAAAGTCTTCTCAAAGAAAAGGGAAATCGATTATTTATACTGATATGTACATTACGTTATCTTCATCTCATGTCAATGTAAAATGGTAAAAATGTTATCACCAATCATGGGTGCTCGTTTTTCTGTTTCATTGTTCTAATCAAAACTAAAAACTCCTTGACAGCAGGAAGGTCAGGTTTGTGACATGGCAAAAACTCACAAATATCTGTGAAATGGATGTATAGATGAATAGTTATAAACAAGGTGCCACAAAAAAATCTGAAGTCCTAGTTTTGAAGTTCCGTCATTCACTAGACAAACAGGGCACTATAAATTTTGGAAATTGCCTATGAAAGGCCAGCGAGTCATGAAAATATATGAGAGTGAATCTTTGCTGGGAAAAAGAGAAACCAACAAAGATTTTAGTGATCTTACAAGATTGGAATAGAAAAATGAAAATTAAGAACTTCAAATACATGGCCACTTTTCCTCACAGAATATTTGCTGAGTTCTTGGACTGCATAAAATGCTGCTGTATCAGTCAGAGTTCCAGAGAAATAAATAGAACCCATAGGATCTCTAATTCTATATATATGTGTATTTTTATCTATATCTATATCTCTCTCTCTATCTATCTATCTATCATCTATCTATCTATTTATCAATCTATCTATCTACACATATAGGTATGTATAGATATGTATATATAGAGAAAATTAGATTATAAAAACAATCAATTGGATATTTAAAGGGGCATTTTCTAATAAAAGAGGGTTCAATTTGTTTCAAAGATATTATATTTCTAAATCTGATTGCACCCCATAAATCTTCAAGACATTTTTTTTTTTTAATTGGCAAAAGTAATACTAGGTAGAAGTTAGAAAATGTAGGAGAAGGAGGACGAGTGGGAGGAGGTGTCCACAGTGCCTAGAGAAAAATTTCATAACTAATTTTTATTAACTGCCTCCAGCCACATATCTGTTTTTACAACAGATGAGAAGAGGTGGTCTGGAACAACATAAGGGTCTGAGTCAGCAGACTTCCACCCAACTTGGGATAAGGGCCTTCTTGCTCGCTCGCTCTCTGTCTCTCTGTTTCTCTCTCTTTCTCTGTTTCTCTCTCTGTCTCTCTGTCTCTCTGCCTCTGTCTCTGTCTCTCTCTGTCCCCCACCTTGGCTAGCCCTGTTCTCTTCCCTGAGAATGTATCAAATAAACCCTGCTTGCATACTAATCAGTTTGCTGACCTTTGACTCTTCAGCATCAGGAAGAAGAACTGAGACTCCCATAACAGTAACATGAAAAATCTCAAAAGAAAATGTTACAACAATAAGCAAACGGAAACTGAAAAAAACTAACATGAAAAGTACATAAATCATAATCATAGTGGGAAATTTTATGTAATTAAGTCAATAGCTCATAGAATGAGCAACCAGAAAACTCAGAATGATATGAAAAAATATGAACAAATTTGACAAACTTGGACAAATACAAAATTTTGTACCCCAAAATAACATTCTTTTCAGTTGCACATAAAATACAAATTTAACCATATGCTAGGTCATTAAGTCCCAATAAGTTATAAAGTTATAAAGTTATAAAGGATTGAGATACTGGTAATATTTAGTTCTTCATCTGGTGTGGTTATATAGTTATATTTACTCTTTGAAAATTTATTGATCTGATAACTTATATGTGTTATTTTCTGTGTATTTATTAGATATTAAAAAATAAAAAAAACATATTTAGATCAAAATTTTAAAATCCAACTTATATTTCAAATAGCTGGTACTCTCTCATGAGATGAAAGGTTGGATTCTTCAATGCTCAGGCAATTGTTTGCCATTGTTGACTCAGCCTTAGCAATTTATCCTTGCTCATTCCATTCTTTCACTCTGATTATTCTTTAGCCACACTGGCCTTTTTTCTTTCCTCAGCTAAATGGTGGACATTTGGGGGCCTACTTAGAGAATTTGAGCTCCTCAGAAAATGGGAAACCATTCAGGCCTTTTATCAATTTCCCTATAGTCCACTGATATTTACCAGCACCCTTTCTACTCTTCAGATAATGAAGTTCTATTTCCGTTAACTTTCTCAGTGACTTGCCAAAGGAAAGGCCTTGTGAGCTATCATAAATCTCCTTCTTACTGTTCTGCCCCAATGAGGTGGAAGTCAAAGTCTCTTAATAGTCAAACCATACTTTGGGCAGTCGCAGGAGCTGGAGCTAATAGTAGCCTTCTGGCAATATGATCAAGAAATGTACTCACCGGACTCACAGGGCATACCAAGAGCAGTAGCTATATGCCAGAGATGATAGCTCTTGATGCTATTATACGAAGAATATTCTCCGAACAAGTTGCACATCCTCTGTCTAGACTTAGGCACAAAAATCCCTCTCTAAATTTCACTGTATTTTAGCATCTGTTCAGGAGCTCCCACAAGCCTTGCTAATGGCCAATGAATCAGATGAAGTGGTGGCATAGTTGCAATGGGTGTTGTTACTCTTTATTTTCTTAGAATGGAAATCCAGTCAGCCAGTGTTGCCAAAAGAAACTATCTGGCTTTTTACCTTTTTTCCTAGCAGGCAACCTAATTTTGATAAGCTAACTGTGCCATTCCTCCAAGAACTTCTCTTGAATTTATTCCAGTTTATAATCCTTTCTTCCTTCTCTGAGCTCTAAAAGCATGTGGGAGTGATACTCAGCTAACAAACTAGCTGCTTTCTCTCTCTCTCTCTCTCTCTCTCTCTCTCTCTCTCTCTCTCTCTCTCTCTCTTTCTCTCTCTCTCTCTCTCTCTCTCACACACACACACACACACACACACACACTATATATATATATATATATATATATATATATATATTACAGCTTGGAGCCCTGCATTTTGTACAGGTACAATATTTAAGTGAAACTTAATTCCTCAGGGTGATCCATGAAGCCTACTCAATGTAAATGCATCCAAAAATTTTGTATTTGTAGAATAAAGAAAATCCCTGTCTTTTGAGAACAACATTTAACAGCAGACACAGGCCTTCAGTATTCTATCTTGACCTAAAAGAACTCTATCTGTCCTTGGAGATAAAAGATGGTCTTCTCCCTGATCTACTTTAAACTCTTCACTGTGGCTTACAAACCCAAAGCAAATAGGCTCCTGGCTAATTCTCTAAAATCATTACTCATTCCATTCTTGTCCTCGTTGATTATTCTTTAACCACACTGGACTTTTTAATTTTCTCAAATATGCCAAAGACATTCCTGTCTCAACCCTTTGTACTTGCTCTTCCCTCCAACCAGAGTGTCCTCCCCTAAGACCTTCACTTGAGCAGATCCTTTTCATCAGTCAGCTGTCAGCATAAGCACCATCTCCTCACAAAGACCTCCATTGACCACCCAATCAATCATTACAAGTCATTCTGTAGCCTTTTTCTGTTTTATTTATTCTCTTGTTTATGGTGTATATACCCCTACTTTAAAGCAGATTCCATGAATGGAGGGATTTTATTTTTGCTTTATCTACTCTATCTCCCAAGTACCTAGAATAGTGCCTGATACACAATAGGCAGTTGTCTCAGTCTGAGTCCTCTGAGAAGCAAAAGCCAAAGTAGGATTAGACATGTAAGAAACCTACTATCGGAAACACCTATGAAAGATAAAGGGGAGCAAGCACGAGTAGGCTGGGAGAGTTTTCACACTGTGAGACAGGGTCAGATACCATGAAAGGAGAGAGGGACAGAAAATTGGGTAGGAAGAGCCTCAGACTGCAGTGCAGTTCTGAGAAAGACTTGGCCAGACTGAAAGGAGGGCCCACACAAGTGTTGCCCATTAGATAAGTCTCACGTTGGGCAGGAATGGCCTAGCTCCAGGACTCCTACTGTGCTCAGACAGTGGCTGAATGTGTTCTGCGGAAGCTGGATCCACAGTGGATCCAAAGAAGCAGCATCAGGTGCTCTTGTCCATGAGGATCCCCACAAAGATTTACTTGAAGAGAAATCTGAGTAATGAATCTCTATGGACTTCCCACCAGTTTATAGATATTTGTTGAAAAAAAGAATAAGTGGATAAATTCATGGAAGGATAGCTAAATTCCATGCTGGAGGCACCTGCATTGCCTAAATGGACAAACTGTTGGATTCTTCAAGTGGTTTTACATAGGGCTAACTCTTCTTGGCCAGCACTTCTATGAACAATCTACACATTTCTGGTGTGTGTAGGTCAGGGGCCACTTCTGTGCTTGACACCTCACAATTAAGACCAATTGATCCATAAATTAGCTTTATTATTACTATTACTATTATTATTATTATTTTCTTTAAGCAGATGATAACCCATGAAGGTTCACAAATGCTAAATCTTTCCCTGTTTTCCCCACACAGTTCTCAGCATTGTGCTGGGCACATTACAGTTCTACAGTAAAGATCCCAACTCCAAAAGCCTACCCAAACCAGGCATGTTATGGATACTAGTGAAGCAGGTACAGCAGTACAGCATGGTAAGGACTGTGGTTAACTAGATTGGGCTTGCCCAAATTAGATGGGGTGACTGCTATTAGAGTTGCAGCTGATTATTGCCAGGTGGGAATGCAGACTCTGTGCTACCAAATCAAGTGATGCCAGAAATCTGGATTTTTACCTGAAATCTTGATTTTTAAATGTCGGGAACTAATTATTTCTTAAACACTCAGCAGGCCAACACTTGCCTGGCCGAGCAAAACATGCTTGTGGGATGATTTGGCCACTTGTTTGTAGTCTCCATTCTAGACCTGTTGATGAACAACATTCTAGATCTTTAAAACTCGTAGTTTTGTTTAAAAAGTGTGGCAGTTATTCTTGGAAGTCTTCTCAGAACCAGCCAATGACTAGCCATTTATGCCACTCCCCAGAATCTTGGCTGCAGAGAATATGGAAGAGAATAGACCATAAATGTCTGAGTCAGGAAGGACATGGGACTCATGAGACTGGGGTGAAGTCCTCCATGAAATGCAAGATGACAGACATCTTTTTGCCAGTGTGTGAGCCAGTCTGCCAATGAGAGCAAGACTAAAGATAAGCAGATGGAACTTGCATCCTGCCCAGAAGAAGCACAAAATTGCCACAGAGGGGAAGGAGTAAAATCTAAGGAAAGAGTCACTTTCAGCAAATGTTATGGCCTAAAGCTAGAAAATCCAATTATATTTTATTTTAATTTTTGTTGTCAGCCTCATAATTAGAAACCCTAAGGGATGATGGTAAGAACAACAATGGTAAAGTGCATAATTTCAAATTGCTTTAAACAGTAACAATAATTGCTAAAGTCCCTCCAAATAGCAGTTTAATCTGTTTCTTTCTTGCACGCATACAAGTATATGCCCAGTTATATCTTTGGTCCATTTTGAACATGTTAATGAGAATGCTGATTTTTAGCATAATGATCATCTTCAGTACTCAGCCAGGACACACATCCTAACTCCAGGTTTGTGGCACTGATGATGACTCTCTGCTTAGGTTTTCAGAAGCATGAGGAAACACAATACATTTTAACAGACCCAGGAGAATTCAACATTCGCCAGAGTTTGACATACAATGGAACCATCCGTTCTTGGATTCATTTATTTATTAACAAATTGGCAGTGAGACCTGCTCTGCTTTAAGGTGTATAAGAGGCTCCTAAACTGTACTACCCTTTCAGAGTAAATCCTTGTTCATTCCTTAAAATGTGATTCTAATCCAGCAAAACAGACAATCTTCTTCTGAAATTGTAACTCTAATTTTACCAATAGTTCTATAATACTTCAAATTTTGTGTTTATTTATTTTTAATTTATTTTATTGTAAGATGGTTGCCTTCTTCAAAAGTTCTCTGTCGAGTTTTACCATAAATAACTGCACTTTTGAAGTATAGTGATTTTCTTGATTCTTTTCTCTTGAAATTTCAAGTCCAATGTATCTCTATGTTTTGTCACGACCATAAGAAAGCATCACAATGTAATCAACAAGCACTCCAATAACTTGGTTCCTCAGTCCTTCAGTTCCCCAAAATCCTTGATCTGAGGAAGCAGCTCAGTAAATCTCATCATTAAGTTTCCCCCTCTGAAAATATGAAAATAAACGTCATCTACCCATGCTGCTTTAACTGCTTCCAAATATCTCAGAAACTAGCCATGTCTGTGAGGACTGACTCAGAGAACAGTCACAGTTGGAATCACTTGCTGCATCACATCACACAATGAACTTGCCCACAGAGGTCATGGTCCCAACCTTCGCAGCATGAAGCAATGGCCGTCTGGCACACCAGCGTGGGCTACTGATTACAACGAAGTATCAGGCTGCCTCTTCCCTCTTTTCTCTGCAGGTGCCTCATTGCCAAGTGAACTCATGCTTTCCAAGTGTAAAATGCACTTCTCCAATTCACTGTGGGCATGGAATTAGGACTTAACAGCTCATGTATGTCAGATAATTACATAAGTGTATGTGCATGCTTGTGTGAGAATCTATGCCCATACTGTTGTAAAACATTTAGAGTTCCCATAGCCAGTCCAGAAGACTGTCCTGCAACCTAGACTTTTAGACTTTATCTTTTTTATTTATTCAACAAATATTTAGTGAAGACATACCATGCCTAAATGCTAAACTTATCTTTATTTGTTAGCTTTTAATTGTCACCCTCAATCTCTTTCCAGTGACAGTATAAATAGGACAGAGGATTTTATTTTCAAATGGTCTTGACAAAAATTGACATAGCAATTAACCTCTCTAGAAGGATCCCCTGTTGTTTCATTAGTTTACTAACTTCTGTGCACTGGAATTGAGTTTGCTGCCAAGTGCAGCATTCTTTTGAAAAGAATGGGTAGGCTCTCTTTCTTTTGGAAAAAAGAAAATTCTAGTTTAAAATCCTCTACATAATTATATTCTGCTTCACTTGGCAAAACTCTTACCTCTTTTGACTGAGACATCAATTGCTCTTCAAAAAAAACACGAAATAAGTCAGACAGAATAAGCAGAGAACCATATGATTTCACTGATATGTGGTATGTAAACCAAAAACAACAAAAGAACAAGACAAACAAATGAGAAACAAAAACTCACAGACACAGACAATAGTTTAGTGGTTACCAGAGGGTAAGTGTGGTGGGGGGTGGGAGATGAGGGTAAGGGGGATCAAATATATGGTGATGGAAGGAGAACTGACTCTGGGTGGTGAACACACAATGGGATTTATAGATGATGTAATACAGAATTGTACACCTGAAATCTATGTAATTTTACTAACAATTGTCACCCCAATAAATTAAAAAAAAACCTGTCACAGAGTAAACGTTGCATGTTTCTAAATCCATCTTGAAATATTATGTTTACTGTGTATGCTCTACCATAGGTAGTATTTTTATAATCCTGTGCCAGAACGCTTTGTGTCCTGCCTACATTTAGTTCTCTGCAATCTACCTTTGAGTCCACATCTGCTTACTGCTAAACAGCTTGCCTTTGCTGTAACTTTGTGTTAAACATGACAAGTTATTATCGTGTTTGCTATTTGCTGCCATTTGCAATTGTCATCTTTTAAGACATGCTGTCTCCCTAGACCAAGTTTGAGCATTTGCATGACATGAAAATAAGTGACTGAAAAAAAAAAAGGTCGTTCAAATGCTATGCCTAGTTGTGGTTTTAAGTGAAACATCTGGCCTCATTCAAATCACCCTTCTTTCTGATGTGACTTCTTTTGCATGACTAACAAAGGGAGGAGGTTTGGTCAGGTGGTTTTTCCCAGGAGTTACCGGAAAAAAGGAAATTCTTCCTCAAGGGACTGTGTTTCTAGGCTCTTCCTGGCTCTTGGGCAGAAATAGGGGCACCTCATGTTATTTCCTTCAACCTGTCCTGGTCTACTGGTAGCTTTGATGAGAAAAGTCTGAAAATTAATTTGACAGGAAGTCCAGAGGATGGTCATCCAGGTGCAGAGGCACCGTGAAGAAAAGTGGAAAAGCCTGGGGAAGATCCAGCATCATCTGCAAAACTGTGTGAGGGAACTGGGCTTGTTCTGGCTGACTTCAGATTGTGGAATAATCTAAGTAAGAAGAGGAAGATTTTACTTCAACAAAGTCCTTTACTGCTCCTGCTTCAGGTCTCGGCTAAAAGAACACTTTTTTGGAGAGCTTGCCAACCCACATGTTAGTAGATCACCTTCACTTGATAATCATGTCACCCCGCTGTTTCCTCAAAACAGTTATGAGACTGTGAGGTTTTCTTGTTTATTTATTTATTATTGTTTATTGTTCCTCCCATTGGAAAGGAAGTTCCATTACAACAGGCACCCTTTCTGTTTTGTTTGCCCACCCATCTCCAGAATAGTGTTGGTTATACAAATTGTAGAGCCCAGGAAAAAATGAATATGTGGAGTGTGTTATTCAAAAATCAGAAAGTAAGTGCTGCTAAAGGTACTAAGATATAAAACTTTTTCCTTTCGAGTGGGCTCTCTCTCAACTCACCATTGTGTTTTTATTTGCTTTTTAATGACATTTTCAGTAAATAAAAATTGAAATTATAAATTATTAACATGGATGTTACCTTTCATCTTTATATCATCCATGCCAGTTTTAAACAAGAGCATTTAACTTATATGCAAAATTACCCAAATTAAAAAAATCATATTTCTTAGCTTGCACATGCATATGTATTTTATTTTTACCAGAACAGTAGATATGCTGCACAAAAATTTTGATTTCATTTTTTTTTTTTAAGATTTTTATTGGGGTCAGGCGGTGGGAGCTCCGTGCTCCTAACACCGAAGGCTGCCCGTTCGATTCCCACATGGGCCAGTGGGCTCTCAACCACAAGGTTACCAGTTCAACTCCTCGACTCCCACACGGGATGGTGGGCTGTGCCCCCTGCAACTAAGATTGAACACGGCACCTTGAGCTGAGATGCCGCTGATGTCACTTTTTGATGCATTCTACTGACACTCTTTACTTTCAGCTTACTAATGAGTAAGGAAGGACTGAAAGGTGAAGGAACTACAGTTGACCCTTGAGCAATGCAGTGTTTGGGGGGCTAATAGCCCCCTTACAAGTGCAGTTGAAAATTCATGTATAACTTTTGACTCCCTAAAAACTTAACTAGAGCCCCTTGTTATCCTCAGGGGATTGGTTGCAGGTCCCAACACCCCCACGATACCAAAATTCACGAATGCTCAAGTCCTTTATATAATAAATTGGCATCGAACAATGCATACCGTCAACCCTCCATATCTGCAGATTCCTGACCTTGGCTGGAAAATATTGCTTCCAATCTGAGGTTGGTTGAATCCACAGATGTGAAACCCAGGGATATGAAAAGCAAACTGTATATTTATTGAAAAAATCTGTGTATACGTGGATTCACACAGTTCTAACCCGTGTTGTTCAAGAGTCAACTGTATACATTGCCCTATCTTTCCCTTTCATTCTTGTCATAATTTCAGCATTAAGTGGTTGACTCATACAGGGAAGTAATATGACTAAGAAAGAATGTGAAAGGGTTTATTAGCCCTTGTTCTGGTTCAAAGGAAAAACAAATGGCATTCCCCTCCTCTCCACCTAACTGAGTAGCAGCAGTAACATGTTTTCTTTGTACTCCCTTTGAGTATTCCGGAATACTATGCATTGTAGGCCACAGAAACTCTATGGGGGTACCCCAAATACTCTATGTGAATAAGATGGCAATGAACTATTGGTATCTCCTTCACTCATGTGAATGTTCCATTGTTCCATCTGACTTCACTTAACAAAATGTAAATTCAGTAAAAATAGTCAGAATTGCAAGATGGCCACAGTGGTATGTTAAATTAAATGTGGGGCCATTTGATTCCATGCGTCTGTACACATGAAGCTAACCCCGGCCTGTATCCTACGGCATTGGATGACACTGAGCACAGAAGATGAGCACATTCTTTCCTGTTGAACAGATGAATGAATGATCAATTCAGTAGTCTGTATCAATAACCTGGGCTGCAAAAATAAGTGACCTCATGGCCTAGAAAGAGAAAGATAGACAGGGTAGTTCCAGCTTTAGTTCCTGATAGTGTTTCTGTTCCTAAGCCTATTTGTTTGTTCCTCGTGCCCTGGAATTCAATGACATATCCCTAACACTTTATAATAAATCTCCCCTAATTTACCTCATTCAGAAAATATCATGTTTTTGCAGCTGCCAGACAAAGAAATTCATTTTGTGCCCTGGCTCACCCATGACTCACTCTCCAAGCACATAATACTATATAGTCCTCATACATACCATGATTTTTCACACCTGCATGCTTTTGCACATCAGAACTGTTCTTCTTAGAATGACTATGTTCTCTCTTTTCTAACAGACTAACTCTTTTTCCGTCTGGAAGATCAGCTCTCCTGTGACACCTTCTCCAGTTCTCACCTGAGAGAGCTGCTCAAATGTCATTGTATTGAGAAAAATTATTGATACTTCTGTCCCTGAGATATTTTCTGGTGTGGTGGTGGTGGTGGTGGTGGTGGTGACTTGTTCTCTTCTGCATTTTTGTTGCCTGGAACCTAATACAGTGCCTGGGCCTTAGCAAATGCTGTCTGTCTGTTGTATGAAATAGTTGTTGACTTACCAAATTACCGTATAAGACTAAGTCTGGGAAATGCTGTGTTAGGACTATTTTCAGAATACCTCAGTTACAAGTTGGTTTCCACTTCCAAGTCCTTATTCCTTTTGTCCAAAGATGGTTCTTCATTGAAAGATCTTTTAGCTGATTGTGGGAATTATGTGAGGCAGTGGTGTTCGAAAAGAGTGTGAAAAATAAAGAAGCATATTGAAATGTGCTTGTAACTAAACCATTCTAGGGGATGTCTGGACTTAGCTGTGACTAGAGTACTTTAGAAACAAAGTAATTATGAGTGTATAGATCACAAATCATGGACTATGACATCCATATTCATTCTTGAAAAATATGACTCAGTCATAAGCCATGCATATACAAAGGGGCAGGAATCTGAGGGGGAAGAAATATCTATCTATTGCAGATGCCATTCACGAAGATCACCAGACAATCTCCTAAGCAAACTGTATTGTTTTTCTTGTCTGGTCTTATCCCAATCGGAAACAGTCCAGGGTATTTAATATTTTCACTGAACATAGTTGTCCTTTGGCATGGTGTTTTTGGAAGGGCCTCACCCAGTGGGACATTATCACTTATTTTTCATCCCATGTGAGAATTACTATAGAAATAAATCTTGCTTTCATTCAGGACACAGATTTGTTAAAATAATATATGAAATATTACAGATATTATCATGATTTTGCAAAAAAAGGTCTTATTCTTACAAGACAGGAACCTTAATGAATGAATGACACATCTGTTAACACTTCTTCATTACTGTCAAGAGTTGGCCATGAGGAATAAGATATCAGATAATATGAGGATTAGGAAGACTCAAGTAGAAAAGGCAAAAGATGAAAATTCTATGTGAGACAGAAAAAACTCTGAAATTTCTATTTCCTTTGCTTGCTTCACCTTTGCACATATGAAGTGATTCCCTATTGAATGGCAACACAGGCAGGTGAAACTGGCTTACATTCAAATGATGGGGGAAAGTGTCTCTACCATGTTTGAAGATCTAAAATTTCTAAAGTCCAGATGAGGAAGTCGGAGGAGAGCATCACATATCCTGCCTTTTCACATGCAACACAATGGGGGAAATCAGCCCCACTCTGCTTTAATCATGAGTATAAAAAATATTACCCTGATGTAGGTCGATCTAATCATTGGGTCATCTTTCATTAGCTTTGAGCATATAGCTCTCCATTATACCACTGTCTCAGACTGAATGAGTCCCTTTCAAATAATGGTTAAAAGTTCCAATGTTCCCCAAAATACTGAGCACCAGCTGGATGTAGATCATTTGCCAACACCAGCAGTCATGTGAAACCCACTAATTGGGCATATAACTCCTGAATACACAAACATGTCTATGCCAAAGGGGTGGCCGTGCCTCCCAACACCTTCAGAACATGCAATAACTTCACTGCTTAAAAAAAGTAGGAAAAGCCAGAAAAGACAACTTGGCCAAAGGCAAAATTGCTCTTCAGAAGGGAAACTCTTTCCCAGAGTGCACTGTGCAGACAAAACTTACTGCATCCCTTCTGAAACTGTGTCTGGACAGTCTTCCAAGCCGATTAATAGAGCAAGTATTTTTCACAAAGTTATGACCTTTGGGAGCACAAGCAGACAAAAGGCACAAATGGCAGGAGATGGGTGTCAGCTGCAGGCTCACAGGACACCCATGTTCACACAATCTCTCTCATCAGGTCCCATGACATACTGTGCTGTCCCTAGGGATAAAGCCCTTAGGACCATGATGCCTGTGAAAGGCTTTTTTTGTAAATTGTAAAGGTCTTTACCTGAGGAAGATTTTCTTTCAAATGATGGGACAGCCAGCTAGTATATTGTAAATGCAGAGGCTGTGAAGATAAAATATTCAGAAGATTCTTGCACCAAGTTTTCAGCTGAGAGCCATGGGCCACAAGTTTAGAAACAAATTCCCAAATGCAATGTATATGTTTCACTGGAGAAGGAAGGCAGAGACAATAGGTATTTGGGGGAAAAGAAATCAATATTTTTGAGGATGTATTTTTTAATCTTTATAATAATTCTATAAGGCGATATTTATATTCACATTTATAGACAGGCAAACTGGACCTCAAAGAACTTGGTAAGGTCGTAGCAGTAGAAAGTAGTAGCAATGTGGAAATTCAGGCCCAGTTAGATCCAATTTCAAACTCCATTCTTGTTCCACTATTCCAAGCTATCTCAAGCTGGGGAGGGAAGATTAAATGAATAGGTCTTGGTGGGAATTCACCTGCTTAAAAAGGAAGCATATTTCTGAGTTGACCAGCATGGTGTTGTGAGTGTCTCTGCTGAATTGGGAAGTTGGTAAGTTTAACCAACGCTGAATTTTTTTTTTTACTAAATTGTACTACTGACATATTTATTTCCTGCTTCTTTTACCTCTTAGTTTTTTAATAATTTTCATTTATTTATATTTGGCTTGTTTGTTGACTTAAAAATATTTATTGAATAACTGATCTAGCCAGGTACTATGCTGTACAATTGGCTGTCTTAGCCTGGGTTTCTCCTAAAACTGAGCTGGAGACTAAAGCTTGCATGCATATGGTTATTTGGGAACGGGACTTAGAGAGCAGAAGTGAGGGATCAAGAAAAGTGAAACACAGAAGGGGAAAGCCAATATAAAGCTACGTTATTGAGCTGACCACCACTGCGGGTGGCTGGTACCCAGTCCTGTTGGCATCTTTTGGGGAATGTATACAAGGATCAGAGGGAGAAGAATTTATCCTTTGGATCTTGGCTTGCTTTGGCTGAGAGCTACCCTACAGAGCATTTGTACACAACATTTGTACAGTGTTGCGTTACACATACATGAATGTCAAGCAGGATCCTGCAGATGCCCCACTCAAGAAAGTGAGGGAAACCCTCAGGCAGGAAACACAGGTGTCTGGTGCAGTCTTGAGGTGTGCACTCTCAATGGAAAGCAGTTTGAAACCTTGTGGAACTCTTTGTCAGAGCCGTGAGCTGAGGCTGTGAGGATGCGAGGTAGTGAGCAAGATCTGAAGTAGTGAGCTAAATGCATACAATCCTTGCTCTCAAGGAAAACTCTACAGTTTAATAAGAGAGACATGTATTAAATAAATTAACAAAGTACATAATTACAAATTTTGATACGCACTATGAGGAAAAAAACAGGTACCAGGAGAGAAACTAACAGGCCAGCTTGCATTAAATTAGGATGGTAAGGGAAGCTTACCTGGGGGAGTGACATTTAGGCTGAGACCTGTAGGATGAGCAAGAGATGACCAGGAGAGAGGGGATAGGAAAGGGCTTCACAGAGAAAAAGAGCCTTTGTATAACTGGAGGCACAATAAATCCTAATAAATGATAGAAAAGGAAAGAAGCCCAAAGTAACCCAGCAGAGGGAGGAAGTGGGAGAGAGGTGTGAGATATGCCCAGAGAGGTAGGCATTTGGGTTTTAGCTTTTACTCGGGGTGGGATGAAAAGCAAGTAGAATTATTTTAATAGTTTTGAAAATTCTCTATGATTTTTATGAAAAAAATAAATTTTTGCTCTGCAATAGGGGAAGCAGGGAAGCTTTTCTGAGGTAGTTGCAATAGTTTGGGGAACAAATTAGGTGCCTTACTCTAGGCCATGACAGTGGGGAAGGAGAAAAGTGGGCAGATTAAAGAGCTATTTTTCCTCAAAGAGAATGTAGTGGTTGACCGGAGATGAGGACAAGGAAGAAGGGGTAATCAAGGATGACTCCCAGATTTCCATCTTGTGAATTTATTTGCTCACTCAACAAATATTTATTAAACACTTACTACTTAGATGGCTCTCCTCTAGATCATTGGAATTCAAAGATTGGTAAGGCTCTACCCCAGTGCTTGAATGACTCACTGTCCAGTGAGAAAAACAGACAAGGAAACAGATAATTTCAGCAGAGGGTAGTAAGTGTTTGATAGCTATATATTCTGGACTTCATTAAAAGCTAACATAATCGAGGTTATTTCTACCCTTCCAGATGACCATAAATGTATTCTACTTGGGTAGCCCTAGAAGACTCCCTTCCTGCCCAGAACACTTGAGAATATTGATGTAGAGAAGAATCAGCTGCCCATGGGTTCTTTTATCCTCACTGGTTAATAATTAGCTTCTCAGACATCTAGATGTATAGAGTTTAGTCCAGAGCATTCACTCATAGAAATAGAAGTGCTAAATGGATTGAAGTTATCCAGGGCTAGTATAGCAGGGTCAGTCTCTGTAAAGAAGTTTTCTTGGTGTGATACATTCATATTTCCTTTTCTGTTTTCTTTGAAACCCCTGAAACTATGACATGCCACCAACAATGCTGTCCTCCAGCTGGCATTCTTACAATAACTGGCCAATCCTATGCTGCATTATGAAGATAATCTTTACAAGATCAAAACACTTTCCTCAAACTCTGCTGAGTTTGAGTCCCTATGTCCATGACCATTTCCATCAAGGTACCTCAACCTGCTGTAGAATTTGCATTTTAACTTGCAATAGCATCTCCTAAACCATTCCATGTATGCATTTCGTCTGCCACTCTTGGTCAAAATGCAGCAGAAAAAACTACCCCCAAAGGAATAAGAAAAAGTTTGCTAAGCACCATTAAGACTGGAGGAAGTCCTATATCATGCACACTTTTTCAATAGCTGAGAACATAAGATGTGCACTCTCTCTCATTCTGCCTGAAAAGTCATCGGAAAACTATGTATTAACTTCTCTATCTGAGAAGAATAGCACTATTGTGAATAGTTGAAGCAGTAAATAGCAGTGAATAGCAGTGAATGGTTGAAGCATAAATGAAATGCACCTATAATTCTAGATGTTGACTCTCCTTCAAAGTTATTGTATCACTACCTTCTGTTCAACATCCTAAAATCAAGCTTTATTTACTTGATAGCTATTTGATTGGCTGATAAACTTAATGACAGTACCAAGGTTTGAAAATGCAAAGATAAATGATTTTCTTATGAAATGACTCTGGAAATAATTTTTATTTTGAGATCAGGGAAGACAATTTTGCTGGTTTTAATGCACTGTTCACAAGTGTGCTCAGTACATTTACTTGAGGATAACATATGAAAGGCAATACTTGACTTTCTCTGCTGAACCGGTGCTGATACTTAGTAAGGACAAATTTTAAAAACAGGAAAGAAAAGCTGTGGAGAAAGGTTGTAGGCTCCTCTCCTAACATCCCTGCCCCATGCCCCATGCAATGCATGAGACCCTGATCTACAGTCTACAGTAAACCAGTCAGAGCACTCCATCCTCCAGACTGCAGTTTGGTTTAGATATGAGCATGTTATCCTTTTGAGGTGAATTAGAGACCTTCATGGAACTTGTGGGACCATTAAGAAAGGTACTTTCTCTTTCTCTCTGATCTCAATCTGTGAGTGGATATAAGCTTGGCGATGTTAGTGGTTTCTTGCTTCTATATAGAAAAAGCTTGCTTGCCTGCCAAGAAGAGATAAATAGAGTTGAAAGGGGGAGGGATGGAGAGAAGAAAGAAGGGATGGAGGAGGGAGGAAGGGAGAGAGAGGAAAAAAATAAGGAAGAGAGGGAGATAGAGAAGGCAGGTAAGGGAGGAAGGAAGAAAGAGGGTGAAAGAGACCGAAGGAGGGAGAGAGACAGGGAGAAAGAGAGAAAAGGGGGAGAGGGAAGGAGAGTGGAAGAGATAGAAAAGTAGGGGAGAGAAGGACAGAAAGGAAGGGGCATGGAAGTAGAGAGAGAAGAAGGCAAAGAGAGAGAGAATGAGAGAGAGAGAGAGAGAGAGAGAGAGAGAGAGAGAGAGAGAGAGAGAGAGAGAGAGAGACCTGAAGGGAATAGCTGAAACCATGGAGACAAGTGTGCCCAAAGGGAGCTCTCAGTTATGGAAGCCAATGAATTGTCACTGTATTTGTATTTATATCTCTTGCAACTGAGAGGTTAACTGCATGATGCTGGTTGGTCACTGAATTTTAGCAAGAATGCAGGCAACACTGGATGCCTTAGGAAAGAGTTCCTGTGTTATGAAACCTTTGCAGCCATGAAAAATCATGTTTCTAACACATTTAATGACATGGGAAAATGCTTATAAGTCAAGTGAAATAAACATTAAAAACAGGATTTAGTTTTTTGGTGTAATATATAAAATTGTATTAAAATAAACTGGAAAGGAATATACTGGAATTTTAGAGGTGGTTATCTCTGTAAGTAGGATTAAAATAATTTAAATTATTTTTGTGGCATATATCATTTATTTAAAAAAATATGGTTCATTATATATGAATCATTTTATATGATTCTTTTAATTTATTGGGGTGACAATTGTTATTAAAATTACGTAGATTTCAGGTGTACAATTCTGTATTACATCATCTATAAATCCCACTGTGTGTTCACCAGCCAGAGTCAGTTCTCCTTCCATCACCATATATTTGATCCCCCTTACCCTCATCTCCCACCCCCCACACCCCTTACCCTCTGGTAACTAAATTTTTATCTTTATAAATTTCTTTGTTTCCCATGTTTTGTACAGTACCCACAAACTGCCCCTATAATCTGGAATAAAAAGTAAATTAATGAAAATTTGAAAACTCATACTTTCGGGTTAATTCAAGATGGCTTAATTTTAGCCCACAGTGCATCCCAAAATGTATCAAAGGTTTTGTTTTAAAACACCTGAAAAGTTTAGCACTTCACTTCCAAATGATATCCTTTGGGTGCTTGTGTATTTTTTTTTTACGACCCTGACCATGTCTCTAGCTCTGTTGCTCTTTAAATTTAAACTAGGAATGAAAACTATATTTTCCACATGGAGCAAAAGAGTCCAGTTATTACCACAGATATTAAGATAAAAGACAAGTTCTGAACCCTTGATTGATAGAGCAGTTGTGTCATCTGGAGGACATTTCTTCTCAATTTCATCTGACAAAAACGCTGGATGTCAAATTCTTAAATAAACAATACCAAATTCCTGTGGGGGAGCTACAAGTCAAGTAGGAGATATTTGTTCTTGACATAAAAGTATATATTTAAGAATTAACTTATCATATTTCACAGCTCACTGTAAACTAAGAGGGGTAGAAAAGAAAGGGTCAAAGGCTGCTCTAATTACTCTCATTTTAGCAAGCAGAATGAAATGAAGTTTCCTGGAGTAATTAATCAAGTCATGATGAAAAGCGAACACACAATGTATATTTTTTTGGAAAGGGATTTGGTGGAAATTGTCACTGCCTCATGGAGGACAGTGTCATCGGTCTGGCAGAAGGTTCTCACTTAGGAAAGAATGTATAGTAAGTAATGCAAGGTCCAACATTCAAAATAAAGGCGTAGGGAAAACAGCAGCAATCCTCTGGCATTGCTCTTGCTGAGTTTTGGCTTCAATTCTTGCTGGTAACAGGAGGCTTGCGAGTTTCTACGGTGTGTTGGGTGGAAACAGTCTATGCCTGGTGATTTTCACAAACAGATGAATATACTTCTATTTCTAAGCATGCAATTCAGCCACTTGGACTCCAGCAATAACTGCCACCAGTTTCAAAGGAACTGGTGTAATGCAGTCCTTACTATCTGAGCTCATATCTATTACGAAAATCAAGCTGCATGTTTTTCCAGGTGCTACCATCTTGGAAACAAGGCACAAGGGGACCAAAAAAATGTGTTTCAGAACCTAATGTGAAAGCCTCCAATTAGGCTTTTTTTTTTATTATTTATTTAACCTAGTTATTACAAGCTGTTTTGGCTAAAACCCGAACATACTTAAATGTCCTCCAACCCTGTATATTTGCTGTTCTTACTACTTATGTGTTATTTTGAAAATGCTCACAAAATCCTATCAAATTAAATGTTTAAAAATTAAGTATTTGACATTGTAGTCTACTTTGGTCTTTTTTATTAATTTGAGTGTGAAATTAGGCAATGCCTGTTGATTGTCAGTAAAGTGAGTACAGTAGAATGATTAAATAGCAAATAGTCAACTGTCAGAGGATTTCTGAAACCAGACCAGGAAAACAAACAACATGGAATTAAATGCCATTAAAGGACTTTGATTCCGTCTGTCGATGGTGTTACATATTTCAGGCCATCCTATACCCCCTCCTGGTCTCCCATCCCCACCCCAAACAACATGAAAAGCAAAGAACAACTCTCTTGCTAAACACTGTGTTATTCCGAATTATATTTTTTAAACATTTTACCCAGTTAGTCATATGTCTGAAAATGCATAGAATATCCTCTTAAGCAAGAGGGTGACTCAAACTCTCATTACACTCTTGCAAAAGAACTTTGGCATGCCCCATCTCTGAGGAGGCTGGTGAGGTTGAGACAAGATCAAATAGTTGCAGAATGCCATCATGAACATGGACTACGCTCCTGACACCAAGGCTGGGTAGATCTGAAGGATGGGACAGTCCACTGGGTACCATGTATAGTGGAAGGGGCTGTAATGTTGACGAAAAATTGAACAAAAACTGAAGGAGTCAACCCATGGTTGCAGCCAAGTTTCTTCTCTTTTTCTACAGTAAATTTGGAATCTGCTCTATTTCTGACTCTACCTCCCAATTTTTACTGGAGTCTATACTTGTTCTCTGCTTGCAGTCGTATTACACTCCATCTTAGACTAAGCCAGTGAGTGTCTTTACCGTAAATTTGGCTACTTCCATCACACTACAAACCTTCTAGCTAGTAAAGTCCTTCTTATTATCCTACAATGATAACCAGCAGCTTTCCCAAATGCTTTATCAAGCTTCTCTGGAAAACTTTCTCTTGTATTTTCAAACTTAGATACCTTACCTATTCTCTCTACATCACTCATCAAAATGGTCAATTCCACCTGCCCTTCCCCCCTAAAACAGGCATCTGTAGGTTTGCTGTGAAGTAATGGGTTGGATCAGAAAAAAAAGTATAAAAATTATTGTATTATGCTAAGCACTTGTGTTGATGGCCCTGGAATCAAGAACCAATGTGATAGTTATCACAATAGAATCATTGGAGTTGAACTGATAGACACCTCAGAGTGATTGTTCAAAATGGTATCCCTTTTCAAGAGTACCTTTAAAAAATTACTTCCAATGTTTCATGGTTTACAAGAAACACATGATAATTGTAGAAAAATTAGAATGCACATATAACCTCACCATTGGACTATTTATGTTTTTGATGCATATTCTTCATATTTATATTTCAGTTATATATGCAAACACATATGACAAGATATCCTGAGTAAGTCAGAGCTAAGATTTAGATATGTTTGGTATATGCTATTAGGAGCCACCCCTATCTATTTGCTCTTTCCAAATATCTATTTCTTCTACATGATTCACATGAAGACTAGAGAACTTTATGAGAACAGAATTCATGATATGTCCAAATTTGGGGTTCATGCATGTATAGTTATGTTTAACAAACTATGTGTGTTTGGAGTGTTGTTATCCCGATTAGGAGGCAAATATCAAGGAAGATCTATGGGATCCCTAAGAAAGAATTCATTGCAAATGTCAAGCTTATTGAGTCAAACTCAGAAACATGAAATGAAGGAGAAAGCCATGATCCTGGTTTCAGTATATAGCTGTAATTTCAATCCTCATCCTCCCTAATACCAAAGCCGCAGGTTAGTGCACTCTGGAGAAGAAGACACTGAGTAAGCAAAAGTAAAAGATTAAAGTCCACAATTCCAAACAACCTTGTAGTAGGACTCCTTTAACTAAGCATAAAAATAGAATTGAGGCACTAGTAAAACTTAGGCATTATTGGTAGTTTTCACTGGAACCTCTGTAGACTCTACACACACACACACACACACACACACACACACACTTCTGAATTGTACTCTATAGTCTGTCCTTTAAAATATAATATATTATAATCATTCAACCATGTCAGTAAATATAGTTCCATACTATCATCATTTTAAATGGTTTCAGTATATGGATTTTAGCATAATTTATTCATAAAGTGTTCCTTGTGGTTAAATCTTTGAGTGTATGCTAAATTATTTCATTGGGATGAATTCCTAGAGGTGGGATTGAGGGTCACATGGAATACACGTATTGAAGACCTATAATAGTATGTATATATATATATATATATATATATATATATATATATATATATATATATATATATATATATATAAATGGTGCAAAAGTAATTGAGGTTTTTGCCATTGTTTCTAACCTCTCAAAACACAATTATTTTTTTCCCCTGACGCAATTTGTATCTTTCTTTTTAATTAAAGTTTATTTGGGTGACAATTGTTAGTAAAGTTACATAAATTTCAGGTATTCTGTATCTTTTTTTTAAACATTTTTTTATAACTAGTTTCAGGCGAGCAAAACAATGTAATACTTAGACATTTATCATTTATATCCCTCACACAGTGATAACCCTCCTACCCCCATCTACTACCTCTCTGACATCACACACAGCCATTACATTTCCATTGTCTCTATTCCCAATACTGTACTCCACTTCTTATAAATATATATATATATATGTATATATATATATATATATATATATATATATATATATATATATATGTATACACACACACACATATAATTGTAGTTGACATTCATTATTGTTCAGCTTCAGCTTCAGGTGTACAGTGCAGTGTTCAGGCATCTACATCATCCCTGAGGTAGTCTCTCTAATGAGACAAGTGTCCATCGGATACCCTACAAAATCTTTACAACATTATTGATTACATTCCACAAGTTGACTTTAGTATCCGTGTGGAAATCTTGTAATTTGCATCAACCTAATATATATACTGGGGGTGCCAAAAAATGGATACAGATGGATACTTTGGTCAACGTTGCTGAAGCAGTATTTCGGTGTAATCAGAAGTGTCTGGATGCTGATGGTAACCACTTGAGCACCTCTTGTAACTGCAGAAGTCAAACATGACTTGTGTTTACTTTTTGTTATTGGCATATATTGAGTATTACAATTTTAACAGTTTTTTCCTGTCTTAAAATGTATATACACATTTTTGGCACCATATGTATGTATGTATGTATATATATATATATATATAGAGAGAGAGAGAGAGAGATCTATCTATCGATCAATCAATTGATATAGATAGATAGATAGATAGATAGATAGATAGATAGATAGATAGATGGATAGATAGATAGACACACACACACATGCTGTTTGTTCTGTTTCTCTGGAGAACTCTAATATACTCTTAGAATCGTTTTTTTTTGCATACTGTATTTCCCTCCTATTTAATGTCATGTTGTTGGGATAATTTTCTTCCCTGATATATTATTTTACTTTTCCTCAGATCTTTTTTTAGTTGGCATTTCTGTCCCATATTTCCAATCTCTCTGAGCCTGTTGACTTACAGTGTCAGACTCATATCTGAGTCATTTTAAATTAATGTGCCAAATAAAAATTCATGAGTCTCTACCATTACCAACAGTGCCCCAGCACTGCACATCCATTCTTTCCTTGCTCTTGGTTTCTTTCTGTGAGTTCGTTTCTGATTTCAACAGTATTCTTGCTGTCTCTAATATATCAGGGAAGAAAATTGTCGCAACAACATGATATTAAATAGGAGGGAAATACAGTACTCAAAAACTATCCTAAGAGTATATTAGCGATTAGCGTTCTCCAGAGAAACAGAACAAACAGTATATATATATATATATCTATATATATATATATATAGATATAGATATATATATATATATGCTTAGCATGCTTAGCATGGGAGAAGAAGTATACATATATGCTTAGCATGCTTAGCATGGGAGAAGAAGGCACCAGAGAGAAGTGTTAGGGAAACTTGTGCCTGGGGAGAAAAAGATGAAAGACAGAAAGAAGTCCTTGGACAGCATATGCACAGATTTGATCCCTATGGAGAGAGGGGCATTCTCTTCACTTCTGAAATCCCAAGAGTAATAAGAGTGGAGCTGTCATTGTACCTATGGAGGGACAGGTCTGAGAGCACCAGAAGACAGTATCCAGGGCAGGGTAGTTTGGCCACAAAGAGTAGTGACAATAGGCAATGGAGTTGCAGAAATATAAAGTCCTCTTGAGAAACTGGCATAATGGCATTTCCTTCTTTTTCTTTTGGCTAAAGCAAGTCACATGGCCATAACAAAGTGAGAAGAAAGGGAAATAAACCCCACTTTATTAGTGGGATGTGGTGGTCAGGTCAAAAGTCAAATGTCAAAGGGCATAGATTTAAGAAAGGTTAAAGAATTGAGATCATTATTGCAATCTACCACACCTATATTTTATCATATTTTGGGCAATAATCACACAGTATTTACGCAATTGTGCCTATTAAAATTCATGGTGTGATTTTCTGAGTACAGATCTTTTACATCTTTGGTTAGATTTATTCCCAGATATTTTATAGTCTTTGGAGCAATTGTAAATGGAATGAGGGATGTAAAAATAAAAAAAATAAAAAAATAAAAAAAAATCATGGTGTGGTAGATTGTTTCACTAATGGCCACCAGAGAACCATGTCTCCCAGTGTTCATGCCTGTATTAATTTCCTGGGGCTGCTATAACAAACTACCGGAAACTAGGTGGCTTACAACAAAAATTTATTCTCTCACAGTTCTGGAGGCCAGAAGTCTGAAATCAGTGTTTTGGCAAGTCCATCCTCCCTCTGAAGGCTCTAGAGGAAGACCCTTCTTTGCCTCTTCCAGCTTCTGGTAGCCCCAAGTGTTCCTTAGCTTGTGACAGCACCACTCCAATCTTTGTCTCTGTCTTCACATGGCTGTCTTCCCTCTGTGTCTGTGTGATTCTTCCTCTTTTTATAAGGACACGTGTCATATTGGTTTAGGGGCACATTTTCTCCACTACAGTCTCACCTTAACTTGACTACACCTGCAAAAACTTTATTTCCAAATAAGGCTACATTCTGTGGTACTGATTGTTGGGACTTCAACTTATCTTTCTGGGTATTTCTGCCCACAATAATGTCCTTATGTAGTCCCCTCTCTCATTGATTCTGGGCTGTGTGACTTGCTTTGGCCCACAAGATAGCAATAAACTTGACATAGAAGAAATGTGAAGAGCACTTGAGCATTGAGCCTGGCCTTCTTAGAGCACTGCCCCTACTCTGTGAGAAAACCTGATGTAGCCTCCTTGAGGATAAAAGGACCACAAGGCAAGGAAGGGTCAGATATCACAGATATCTCAGGTAAGGCCAGCCAACCTTCAAGCTGAAGTCACAGAACTTCCAAGGCAAGTCACAAAATGATGAAAAATCATAAATTATTGTTTTATGGTAGCTACTGAGTTTTGGGTTGACAATAATAGAAAACTGATACAGATAGTTATTGGTTTTCCTAAAGCCTAAAGCCAATAAGCTCTAATGTTTCCCAGCCCACTAGTTCTAGAATCATTGCTTTTATTGGAATTGCAAAGAACTTTAGATATAATCCAATCTGATTTCCTTATTTTACTAATAAGAAAAATGAGACATGCGAGCTGACTGGAGTAATATACCTAACACCAGGCAGCTGCCTAGACAGGCATCAATCTCCTGACTCTGGTTCTGTGCTCTTTCAACATTACCACGAGGTCACATGCTTGAATATGAAACTACTACTCTGAGGGTGGGGCTGGCTCATGGTCACACAGCTATTTAGTGTCAATATCAGGGCTAGAAATCAGATTTCCTAACTCCCCATCTAGAATTTTCTTCCTTTTGGGGGATGGTAAGCATATAGTATGTGTCTTTAATCACACGTTAAACTGATTATTGTCCCATGAAGTGTTATCTTTGTGCCAGAGTGGGGTTCAGGGCGAAAAAGATACCATCCCTTATCTTTCCTAGCCCTGAAACCTCTTTCTCTCCCTTTTTTAGTCTTCCCTCCTAAGTCCCCAGCCCTGGAAATATGAGTAAGAATTCCTACCCCTCCCCATCAGCCACCACTTCATGCAGGATGGATTAATGAGGTTATGTCTCCAAAGAACTTTGAGTTCCTTGGAAGAAAGGCATCAACATGCAAAGTGGTGGTTGTTATTGCGATTACTTCACTGAGTAGGGTTTCACAGCTGTCCTGATGGAAAAAGGGCCAGCAAAACAGAATGCCAGTTTCCCCCAGCAGAGGAGCAGCTGGAATGGATTATAAATGAGACCTGTGTGCCGGGTTCTCTTTTTCGTCAAAGCCCATCAGCCTTTCTCATTGCCCAGCTCTCCCCTTGACAGCCCAGCAAGCTCCCTGAGCCAGACAGGTGTGGGCAAAGGCACCATCTAAGCTCCACGTGGATAAGCCTGCTTGGCAGGAGCAGCAAAACATTATATTCTGAAATGGGGCCAACCCATTACCAGTGCTCAGTAACGCAGTGGATTTCTCCAGTGGTGATTTGGGGTAAGTTAAACATCTCATTGCTCAAACTTCCCTCCACTTTATAGGGCATAAGGGACGAATGAGGGAGAGGACAGAGGGTGTGCAGAATCAGACAAATGTCACACTGAGAGGACCAGAGCACCTCTTCCCACCTTTTCTGCCTTCTTTCTCGTTTCCTCCCCTTCCCTCCCTCTAACCCTTCCTCCTTTTCTTCCTTTCCTTTTCTTTCCTTCCTTCCTTCCTTCCTTCCTTCCTTCCTTCCTTCCTTCCTTCCTCTCTTTCTTCCAATGAGCACATATGTATTCAGTATTATTTTGGGCACCATAATATGCCCTGGAGATGTAATAAAAAACAAGATGCAGTTCTTTCCTTCAAGGAATTGCCCTTCTTATTGTATAGGAATGGTGGTAGTGAGTAAGACAGAGACAGGCAAATGGACAGAAAATCACATTCCAGAACCCATATGGCAAGAGTAGGTATGTGGTGCTATAGAGACAAACAAAGGAGCCACTCAACCTGGTTTTGAAAGGATCTTCAAAGATCCCTAAAGGACCGATTAGAGATTGTCAGTTTAAGTGGAGGGCAAGTGTGAGGGATATTCTAAGCAGCCACAGTTCCATTCATTCTGTAGTAGTACAAAAATTATAATTTTTGTGTGTGTGCATGTATAAAAGAAAAACAAAATATGAGCATTGTAATATTATGCTGTGATTATAATATTATTCTTGCATTTATTAAACACTTGCTATGTGTTAGGCACCACTAAAAGCTTTAAATACATTGCCTTACTTAATCCTCACAACAATTTTACAAAGCAAGTTCTATTTATTTTACTGAAGATGAAACTGAGGTTCAGGGAAGTTAAATCACACTCAAAGTCAGAGAATGAGTGAGTAGGAGCATCAGGTTTACACCCAGCCAGCTTCACTCCAGGGGTCTATAACGATCACATAGCAGTTCCTTCAGTGCAGAGACCTACCACCTCTACATGTAAGTTAGCTCTATACTGATCTGATCTTTTTTTTTTTTTTTTTTTTTTTTTATAGTAGGTCTAAAATAGCAAGGCATAATACTCATGGTGGGTTTTCAATAAATATTTGCTAACTGAAAAAAAATATATTTCCCAAGCCTAGGAGACATGGCTTCTCTAATACATTGGGTAAGCAAAATGGTATTTTCTTCTATCCAGTAACTCATGCATTAAATAGCCTTCTTAATCAACACAAAATTGTATGCACAAATATATTGGGAAACAAATTAGAAAGTAAGTTAAGAAAGGAGGTAAATATGTATTTAGGGACAGTTTGGACCTTTTTAGTTATAACTTGCTTTTAATTTGTCAAATATTTTCTAACCCTCTGGTCTTGTCTCTCTCTAACTGCATTGTAAGCCCCTGAAGGCCAAAGACTTGTCTGTTGTCCTTTTTTTTTGTCCTTGTCAATACCCAAACCACTCTCTCTGTTGTGCTCCAAGGGTGTCTGGCTGTGTTTTTATCAAAAGATGTGTTATCATTGAATTAATTGTGTGAATTTCATACAAACTCTTGGGGACATTTTGGGAAGCACATAAAAGATTTCAAGTAAATACTTTTTGAATTGAAAACAGAGGCATATGGTAAAGTTCAGGGTTGTCTGGTAAACCAAACCCAAATAGAAGGCTTTCAACCTGCTTGTGTGCCTTCTTCAACATCCTGTGCTCTTCAGTCTTTCCAGGTCTCAATAGCCTTTACTTCACTCCCTGCCACTGTGCAACATTCTTTTGCTACACATTAAAACCATGTTTTTTTACTCCCGTGCCCATTATGCTCAGTTACAGATTTCCTTTGGGGGACCACTCACTTTGGTGATTCTTAAAAAAAAATTATGGCCATTTCAAATGCCAATAAAAGTGTTTTGCTTTATTTTCATATTTATGTGTGTGTGTTTTGTTAATGCAAAGTACTCTGTTTAATGTATCCTAATAATCTGATGTACATATTTTCCTTAGTGCTTCCTACTTACAAGTTCTTTGTTGGTATAGAGAATAAAGATGACTTATTTAATAAAAAAGTGAATATTACTGATACCTTAATTCTAGCATGGTATTGGACTGAGGCTTTTTTTTACATAGCTCATTAAAACTTGAAAATATCCCTATGAGGTGGACACTTATCACACTACAGATGAGAAACTGGAGACTTAGGAGTTAGAAGTGATTTTTAAATGGAATGCTGAGATTCAAATAGCTCTGATTACCTACTGCTCTTAAAAAGTTGACTCTTTTGCCTCCTCTTATTGACCTATAATCACTGATTTCTCAAAGCACTCTGGGGTTGATCTCATTTACCTCCCCCTTACAGAGGAGGAAACTGCCGGGCACATGCAGAGAGACTGTTGGGCATGGATTCTGTTTATTGGTGACACCCCACTGTTAGTGCCTGTTTGAATAATGAGGTGAAAGAGGATAGGGATCAAGTTGTTTCTTCTTGCTTTGTGCATACACAGGTCATGTTCAAATGACAGAAGTAAACGGACATTTAAGTATGTCTAGGCTCTGTAAAAATTAGTTGCAAAAATAGCATCTGGCTTTCTCAATTCACTGAGATGGTCAGAGTGAGAGTTAGGCAGGGTGAGAGGGTTGACTCACCCAAGTCACAGAGTTCCACATCTTTCGGTGGTTACTTTATATTGTCCCCTAAGCATATGTAACCAAATTGTCATTCCCCGGCACTCCTCAAGCTTTTCTTTCATGTGTGGCATTTCCTCTGAAACAAATTGAGTTCAAAGAAGACAAGGACCTGGCAGGCTGCCTGTAGGTCATTCAACCCCACAAAAATAAAGAAATATAGAGCTAGGACTTGGCATCTGGTTGGATCCCATCCATTATAAACTAAAATTATTTCAGAGGGAATCTTCGTTTTTCATTCTTTTTTCCCTTTTACCTAAAACCTGACAGGGACTTACAAAATCACTGGGATCTTTCTGGACTCCAATGCTGTGTGCAAGTAAGAGGCAGTGGTGAAAGTGGAGCAGCTGTGGGATGACAACACTTGAAGTGGACCCCTAAGCCACCATTTCCAGCACATGGCCTTGGCCAGTGACCTCACCTCCTCATGCCAACTCAGACTGTTGACAGCATTGTGTGCTAACTTCCCTAAGCATGTAGCACAGGACTCAGGTCATGGAATATGCTTAACAAATGTTAATTCTAATTCCCTCTTTGTTCACAATAGTTTTGAAGATTCTGATGAATTATTTTGTCATATATATATATATATATATATATATATATATATATATATATATATATATATATTAATCTTGGGATTTTCCTCCTTGCCACTACCCAGATCTTTGCTCGTGCACATCTTAGTTGTTTAAGAGGGAGTCATTAGTAAAACTATGGACTCTGGAGAAGGCTGCCAATATCTGAATGCCTACTCTGTCACTACCTGGCTGTGTGACTTTGGAAGAGTCATTTAAACTCATTGTGACTCAGGTTCCTTATTTTTCAAATAGGTACAGTAGTATCCACATTACAAAATCATTATGAAGATTTAAAGAGTTAATCCACATAACTGCTGATAATATTGTCTGGCATATATACGTGCTCAATAATCTTTAGCTATTATTCTTTCATAACTCATCCTGGCTTCTGCTTTCTCATGTTCTATCTGTAAAAACAGAAAAATTAATATTTGCTACATTTCTCTTGTTCAGTTGTTGTAAAGGAAGTAGGCAGTTATAGAGGACTTACTGTGTATAAGCACTAGCAGCTTATGAGGATCTGATATAAAACAGATTTAAGGTAAAAAAGCAAAATTACATAAATAATATACAAGTTAGTACGATTCAGATTGATATTGAAAATGATTGTGGAAATTTTTATAGCACTGAAAACTTTTGCTTTTCTCTCTAGAGAGATAGTTCTGTTGAAGTTTCTGGGGATTTGGTGTATAGAATAATTTGATATGACAAAAGGAGCAGATGCTACAGTTAGATTTTTCCAGATGATCCCTGAGTGTCCACTAGGTTCTCTCTTCTCTCCAGCCCTTGCACATCGCCTTCCTTTGAAGTAATTGTAATTGACTGTATGAGCTGATGATTGTCTACAGAGTAAGATGTGAAAAGAACCATGAATACTTACATCCAGAAATGACCCCACTTCCCACTTGTGCATGTGCATAAAGAGCCAGCTTCTTCCTCTTTCTACTTCACGGGCTCCTTCAATACTCATTCCTTCTACTTGTAGCTCCTTGGACATGCTGCTGACCATCTTTAGGCTTTTGCTCTTGCAGTTACCTCTGCCTAGAAACCTTTCCTTGCTTATAAGAAAACAGACAGACAAACAAACTGAATACCTGAAGCCATTACCTTTTTCATGTCTCCTCCTGGATCACCTTCTCCCTCAATCAAACATCGATTTGAACACACCTTCCCTGACACTCACTGTAGGTGGTTTAATGAACCCTGTGCAGAGCTCACTGACAGGGGTTAATGGGAACACTTGTAACACTGTGTTACTCTTGCCACTGAAATGTCTATATTCCTAATGAACTAGAACATTTTGAGGAACACACTATATTTTAATCATCTCAGCTTTCTCAGAACCTAGGAAAGTGCTTGGCATATAATGAACAATCAATAAGTGCTTGTTGAAAGGATGAATAAATGAATGAATAAGGTTTAAATACCTCTCGGTCTTCAGAAAGGCAAGAAGAGGAAACAGAAATCAACTAATTTTTCCATTTGAGCTACTTTGGATAAGTGGTACTGAGAGAGAGGCTCAAATTCTTAGCTACAATGTTACCTGGTAGATTTATTTTATTTCATCTTCTTATTTATGTGTCTTACAGCATTTGGATCTGTATTTGTCATATAGTAGGTGCTTAAGAAATGTTTAATGAATAGATGGAAGATCCAAGAGATCGCATTTTCAGCTTCAAGATCTTGGTGGCATTCTGTGAGAAGGTGGCCCCCGCAGTCTAGAGCCTGGATGGACAGTGACAGGCAGTGCCACAATTTCTAGGAGATGGAACTGGAGCTGCTAGTCTGATGTCCCCAATATCAATCAGAGGCATTAGCCATTCTGAGCCACTAACCACTGAGGAAGGAGCCCTGGAAAGACCTCTTTACTCCCTGAAGCTATTCCACTCCTCCAAGTGCTTGTGTTTCCTCAGAACCTGTATAATGAACATAATATTTTGAATGATATTAACATTCTTCCTTTTTATTTTTATGTATTCATGGTTATCTTCTTAGTCTATATGAAGTAAGATTATTGCAAAGTAATGAAAAAATAAAGGACAATTATTATTGTTTTTTTTTGACATTCAAAATGGGATTATACAGCAAAACAATAGTCTTGAAAACAGGCATTATGGAGCAAGAATTTCTAAATTACTCTGCTGCCCATTTAAAATTTCAAAGCTAGTCCTGGTGTAATGCAGAAAAGAGGACCTCAAGGAAAATTTGCCCCTTCTAGGCCTAAGGGATTGTGGAAAGAGAATGATAGAACAATGTGTTGAGAGAGGTAAGGAAGAACACAGCTCACTGAATATCTCCTCTCTAGGTTTTGAAAGTCCCATGGGGTGAGGAGGGGCATTGGATAGTTTGGGAACACAGTGGGAACATAAGGATTTTTGATCCACCCTTTGTTTGGATAGAGAAAACTGATCCTGAAACTACATGGGGGACCTACATAATTCAGAGTGTAGAGTGGGATGTTCAGGTTGAGAAAAAGACATGTTTGTGGGCCTGAGCTTTCCCTCTTTTCACATGGTATGGATGCTCATTTGTGAAGTTATAGGCCTGACACAGCTTGCTGGACTGAGATGAGCCTGCAGTCTTAGTTCCAGGGTTGATTGCTGGGGCCAGAAGTTGCAGATATGACAAAGATTCAAAGGGGTCTTCATCAGCAAGAGCCCAGTGGGCAGAAGGGGTAAGTCTTCAGGGAGGGAGCCCCAGGCTCTGAGCAAACCAAGCAGAAACAGACCACAAGTACATCAGCCACAGATGTCAGCTGCAGGCGCCAGCTGTGGCTGCCAGCCATAGGGTGGTGCCAAGCTTTCCTCAATAGACACCAGGCACCTCACACCCAAGCACAAGTGCAAATCCAGGGGCTCCCTTCCCCCAATCCATGGGCCATGGATTGCTTCAGAGAGAGGAGCAAGGCAAGGAAAAAAGAGCTCTGAAGAACTCAGCAGAAAAATTAGTGAATCTAAAGATTCTGCATAAAGGATTGGGAAGACCTAACTTTAAATTAAATTACTCTAAATGTAATTATCTTGTTTTTATTGCTACTCAAGCAGATAAAGGACTCATGAAAAAAATAAGATCAGGTATAAAGAAAAAAAAGTAGCTATTTTTTTTTTTTTTTAATATATCCGAATGCTGTGTGAGTAATTTTGGGTCTGTGCTACTCACAGGCAATTTTGATCTTTATCAGCTTAGTCAGTGGGCTAAGAAGGACATGGTTTGCCAGGTAAATCCAGAAGTGATTCCATTCAACATCACAGCAGGAGGGTTTCCAGGAGCATGGAATTCCCATCTTTGGTTTGTTCTTTCTTTCCATCTCTTCCTTTCCTGCCTATGAACTTTCTCTACCTTCTCTTAACTCCCTCCCTACCCTTTTTTCTTTCTTCTCTTGACCTTTTGTTTTCCTCTCTGAAGAGAGAAAATGCACACCTATGGGCAAACTGAATCAGAATGGTGGCCTTGTCAAATTTTTGGACATTCAGATGAATTCAAGCTGAACTACACAGCCCTCAGGAAGCACCTCTCTGACAGTTACAAATGTCTCCAAAGAACCTTGTAATTATATTCCCACATTTGGGCCAGAGAAGAAATACAAAAGGGAATGAATGACAAAATCTCTTTAGTGACTTGCATTTAGCTGATGAATATGTTAGTGAATTGAAGAAATCTTCAAAAAGTTTAGCAAGTGGAACATTCCTAGTGTAATACGTTAACTCAAGTAACCTAATATAATAACGGCCATAGGAAAAAACAGGTCATGTTCCCCAGAGACTATCTATAATCACAGAAAGAAGATGTGGAACTTTAAGTAAATAACTAATTGGAATGATCCAAAGTGTTGTGTTGACTAATAGTGGTGTCTCTATATGGAAATATGAGCTGTCTTTGCTTTGAAGGTTTTCACGCACAAAATAATCCTGCTCCAGTGGAACTTCTGAGTGTTTAGTAAGTGACAAAGTCTTGGAAAATTGGAAGGGGGATTGAAACCAGGCAATTTCAGGACCCATCTGCAGGACAGAGAGAAGGAGAAAATAAAATGACCCCCAGGGCCACCGCTTCCTTTTTGGCCTCTTTTCATTAGTATGAACTTCTAATTCACAAAGGTTAAGTTTAAAATAAAAATCAGTTTAATGCAATTCTGAGCAATGCAAGGATGTGATGATAGAGAGGTTTGCATCAAACATATCTCTCTCCTTAGAGATGACTTCTTGTATGTCAGACTCCATTGGTGGATGATAGGACAGAAGTAACATCAGTTAAGCTCCTACTGTCTATTTGCCAGGCACTACATTATTATTTTTAATATCTTATTTCACTTAATCCTCACTACAATTCTAAGGCTGGGATGTTGTTTTCATTTTACAGATAAGTGATCATTTAATCCAGCCCTTGTGTGAATTCCTGAATTAACAGGACACATAGATGCTTTTCCTTTCTTCTAAGGCCTCCAGGTAGAAAAGCCCCATGATTTCTCAGTGTGCTTTATTACAGCAGTAATCCTCTGAAGATTTTGAACATAAAATTCCATTTGCAGTTCAAGTCTTCTTTCGGCTACTGGCTCCTTAGTGACTAAACAGTGAGAACCCTGCACATGGGGTTTTCCTGGCTCTAGGTCAGACAGCATCAGAAAGAGGACAGTCAAAGGACAAGAGATACACTGAGTAGATTTCAGGGCAATGAGCCTGCTGTACACTTGTATAACTCTGAAATACAAGTTGTGTTCTTCTTATTACAAAAATACTATATACCCCTTATTTTAAACAGGAAATGTTGTAAAGCATATGATTAAGAAAGTGAAAGTGCCCTGAAGTCCCAGCCTCCAGGGTTGCCATTAGCCCTTGGTCTTTAATAAAGAGCTGGAAGTGTGGCTAGGTCTTTGGTTTCTGCCACTGCAAGATGAAAAACAGGACTTTGGTCAATTTAAAACAGTGAACAGAACATATCAGATTTAGCCAGAGAGACCTGGACTTGACTCTCATCTTTGACCTTATGCAAGTTACTTAAATTCTCTGAATTTCAGTTTCCTAGATGTCAGATGGATGATAGCACTATTTCATTAAGTTTAGAGAGGCTCAGATGTGGTACATGCAAAGCTCTCAGCAAGGCGCATGTAACAAAGCAGACATATAAAAATTGCATCCAATTGAATATCACAGATGTTCCAGGTATTAGGATCCTTCTGCTTGTAATGCAAAAATTACCAGCTGCTGAGACAATTCCCCAAAATATTTTATGTTTTTTCACTGAATTAATGGCTAGATTTCAGGCATATAGTTTGCAGAATAAGCTCTTGGATAAAGTTTGTTGATTTTTAACACAAGGTATCTATTGGAATTCTCTTCTATTTATTTGTTCTTTATTGAATGATTGAAGCTACCCATAATAAAGAACATACTCCAGAATTATCAATGCTTTAATGATATAATTTTAAGACTCTCAAAATAAATTCTACATCTATAGTGAAAGCTGACCAACCCTACTTTTGATACATTGATGAACTGGAACCATGGAGCTGCCCTCTTCAGTCCTTGAGGGGAGAGGGGCTGACGCAATGTAAGAGCCATGGTGTGAGGAAGGCTGTTTCTTCCTAATGAATGCTCAGCCATCCCATTTGATTTGGTTGAAAAGCAAGTCTCAGCCTCTGTGACTGCCAAGATTCTGTCACTCTTAATGTGCTCCTTTCCAGCTGTGGCCCCATGATGCCTCTTCAAACAAATTATTCGACACCGATTGATCATGTCCCACTCCCTTTAGATGGCCCATAACCATATTTGAGAGTTAGACAGAAATACTGCCTGACAGATGATCCACATTGAGGCCAGAAGTTTTAGAGTGTAACAACTCCCAACCCGTTTGCCAGTGTGGGACGTGCCTGGGGCCCACACCTAACAACTGTGTCAGGGGTAACAAGGCCTAAGTGCTGAAACATTCAGCTACTTCCTGCCTGCAAACGACCTCAGGGCTTTAGAGTAATTGCATGCCTGGACTTTTCTTCCAAAGACTGCGTGTGCCTCCATCAAACAAGCGAACAATTGTGTTAATTATCTCCATCTACGGTAGCTGGAATAGAAGCTCCAAAAGGACAAGGCATTTGGTCTATTTCATTTATTGTTGTATGTCCATCTCATAGACGCATGCCTGGCATATAGCAGGTGCTCAATTTTTGTTTGTTAAGTGGATGAATAAAAGGAAAATCCAGCGGTGAAGTCTCCCCTTATTTTTCCTCAAACAAAGAGAAATACTAATAGAAATAAGGAGGTAATGGATACGCTGACTATGGAAATTTGCTTTATTAAAACATGAGACATTATAATAGGTGTTCTTTATTCTGGGGTGTAGATGAAATGAGTTAAATTTGATGGTCCTCCCAGCTTATGAGAAGAAAAATATACTCATTTTATTTACTTTTATTATTTCTACTCACTAAAGGTTTTGAAATAGCCACATGAATCACTTTAATAAGAATTGAATTTCAGTAATTGACCTGTCAAAACAAACATGGTTTAAGCCATAAAATTCAATGTGAGTTTATTGTTTGTATTTTGAAGCATAGGAATGATATGGGGAGGTACTAAAAATATTTTGCCCTCTGGTGAAGTTTGAGGATCAAAATTGTTCAATAATCTTGTCTTCGTTTCTTAAAAAAAAAGACTTATTTTCTGTAAATATTTAGCCATTGCTGACAGTGAACATAACAAAAACTTTTCCTCCCAGCATTTGTCTCCACCTGACATATGTTCCAATTGTTGCTATTGGACATGAGTTTACATATTCAATTGTTTAACATCCATCTCCTCTGGCTAAATTGTAAGCAGAGATCTTTGTCAGTTTTGTTCGTGCTGTTTACCCATGCCTAAAACAGTACCTGCAGTGTGGTGAGTGCTTAATAAATATTTGTCAAATGAATGACTTAATTAAAATGTACACCACAGATCCCAATATCTATGCAAACATCTTGAAGAGGAAGTGATGGTAATAACATGGTTTGGGACACAGGGCATCCACTGTAGAAGAAGGAAATCTGCACTAAGTGCACAATGAGTGATTCGGTTGCACTAGCCTCTTACTTAGTTCCACTACTCTGTGGAAGAGGCTACTAAAAGATGCTCAGTTGTCATAGCATTTGCCTAAAGAGAGATGCCATTTACAAAAAATACCAGTGACTGGGGGATCATTAGTATTGCCTGAGGATATTTTAAAAATTATATAGTCGTAAGTATGGTAAGCTGTATTGCTTGTTCACAATTTATTTGTCTCCCTCACCACCCTCAGCTTGCCATATATGCCATGCTTTCCTATAAGTGATGTTTAGTTCTCACCGCATGAACATTGGACATGGCTATATAGTTGCCTTAGTCAATGAATTATAAGTGGATATGATGCATGCCACACCAATGTAGAAACCTTAGATATGCCGGCATGGATTGGCTTGGCACCCCCACGAACTTCTGACCTCAGTAATGAGAATGGCATGCCCTAGTCAGTGGATATTCCTTCAGTCTGAGTTCTGGAATGAGAATACACATGCTTCTAGGTCAAGCCCAGGCATGCCCAACAGAACTGCAACAGACTCATAGTCCTCATGAAATGTGAGCACAAATTTGTGTGTGAGTTACTGACATGTAGAGGTGATTTGCTACTGTCAGGAAAACTGATCAACACACAGAGTCCACTTCAAACCCACTGGAGCCATACTCTGAGTCTCAGGAATCTGTGTTTTTAAAAAACTTTCATGTGATTCTGATAATCAGGTTTGGGAAACACTCTCTTAGATTATACACCCCCTTTTCCTTCTTCCTGCCACCTGCCCATATGAAGAGGATTTGACTAATGCTTCCACTGCTTCTACGTATAATCAGCTGACAGTATTCCTGGTTGTCAAGCCAGTAGGAAAAGAAAAGAATGTCCCTCTACTTTGGAGATGGTGATAGAATATGAAGCTGCAAAGACCAAATCTCAAATTAAATCAGAGACTTCAGGGTGACCTGCCTCGCTCTTCAGCTTTTTAGTGGGAATATGATAAAATAATTTATTACTATAAAAGTAAGATATAACCTATAGAAGGATATACTTTATCCAGATGGTTTGAATTTGTGTGTAGTCATGGTTCTAGTTTTTGACAATCCCTAATAAGTTTCTCTATGTTAGCTCCTAAATTATTATTGGTTAATCAATTCACAATGATTTTCCCTGCTGATGAGGTCTTGTGGCATCTACACAAAGCAATAGCATTTTCTTTTTTTTTCCTATTTTTTAATTTATTGGGGTGACAATTGTCAGTAAAATTACATAGATTTCAGGTGTACAATTCTGTATTACATCATCTATAAACCCCATTGTGTGTTCACCACAAAGAGTCAGTTCTCCCTCCATCACCATATATTTGATCCCCCTTACCCTCATCTCCCACGCCCCACCTGCCTTAACCTCTGGTAACCACTAAACTATTGTCTGTGTCTATGAGTTTTTGTTTTTCATTTGTTTGTCTTGTTCTTTTGTTGTTTTTGGTTTACATACCACACATCAGTGAAATCATATGGTTCTCTGCTTTTTCTGTCTGACTTATTTCGCTTAGCATTATACTCTCAAGATCCATCCATGTTGTCACAAATGTTCCTATACCATCTGTTCTTACTGCCGGATAGTATTCCATTGTGTATATATACCACAACTTCTTTATTCATTCATCTATCGAAGAACATTTTGGTTGTTTCAATATCTTGGCCACCAAATAAAGCTGCAATGAACATTGGAGCGCACGTGTCTTTATGGATAAATGTTTTCAGATTTTTTGGGTAGCTACCCAGGAGAGGGATTGCTGGGGCATATGGTAATTTTATTTGTAATTTATTGAGGAACCTCCGCACTGCCTTCCAGAGCGGCTGCACCAGTCTGCATTCCCACCAACAGTGTATGAGGGTTCCTTTTTCTCTACAGCCTCTCCAACACTTGTTCCTATTTGTCTTGTTGATGATAGCCATTCTGACTGGGGTAAGGTGATATCTCATTGTGGTTTTTATTTGCATTTCTCTGATGATTAGTGATGTTGAGCATTTTTTCATATGTCTATTTGCCATTTGTATGTCCTTTTTGGAGAAATATTCTTCAGGTCCTCTGACCATTTTTCAATTGGGTTGTTTGTTTTATTGTTGTCGAGTTTCATGAGTTTCTTGTATATTTTGCATGTTAGCCACTTATTGGGGGCAATGTTTGCAACAATCTTCTCCCATTCAGTTGGTAGGCTCTTTATTTTGTCGATGGTTTCTTTTGCTGTGCAGAAGCTTTTAAGTTTCACATAGTCCCATTTGTTTATTTTAGCTTTTACTTCCATTGTCTTTGAGATCAAATTCATAAAATGCTCTTTGAACCCAAGGTCCATAAGTTTAGTACCTATGTTTTCTTCTATGCAGTTTATTGTGTCAGGTCTTATACTTAAGTCTTTGATATATTTTGAATTAATTCTGGTACATGGTGACAGAGAGCAGTCCAGTTTCATTCTTTTGTTGGCTATCCAATTCTGCCAGCACCATTTATTGAAGAGGCTGTCTTTCCTCCATTGTGTGTTTTTAGCTTCTCAAAAATTATCTGTCCATATTTATGTGGTTTTATTTCTGGGTTCTCAAGTCTAGTCCATTGGTCTAATGTGTCTGTTTTTCTGCCAATACCATGCTGTTTTGATTATTGTAGTTCTGTAGTACAAGCTAAAGTCAGGGAGTGTGATACCTCCAGTATTGTTCTTTGTTCTTAAGATTGCTTTGGCTATTCAGGGTCTTTTGTGGTTCCAAACAAATCTGATGATTTTCTGTTCTATTTCTTTAAAGAATGCCATTGGGATTTTGAGGGGATTGCATTAAATCTGTATATTGCTGTAGGTAATATGGCCATTTTAACTATGTTGATTTTTCCAATCCATGAGCATGGAATGTCTTTCTATTTCTTTGTGTCTTCTTCAATTTCTTTCAAAAATGTCTTATAGTTTTCAAAATCTAGGTCTTGCACATCCTTGGTTAAGTTTATTCCTGGGTATTTTATTCCTTTGCTGCAATTGCAAATGGAATTGTTTTTTTGTATTTCTTTTTCTGAGATTTCATTGTGAGTATATAAGAATACAATGAAATTTTGTACGTTGATTTTGTAGCCAGCAACTTTACTGTATTCGTTGATTGTTTCTAATAGCTTTTTGGTGGAGTCTTTAGGGTTTTCTATATATAGCATCATGTCATCTGCAAAGACTGATAATTTAACTTCTTCATTCCCAATTTGGATGCCTTTTATTTCTTTCTCTTGCCTGATTGCTCTGGCAAGGACTTCCAACACTATGTTGAAAAGCAGAGGAGATAGGAGACAGCCCTGTCGTGTTCCTGAATGTAGAGCAAAGGGCTTCAGTTTTTCACCAATAATTATGAGATTAGCTGAGTGCTTGTCACATATGGCCTTTATTATGTTAAGGTATTTTCCTTCTATACCTATTTTGTTAAGTGTTTTAATCATAAATGAATGTTGTATCTTGTCAAATGCTTTTTCTGCATCAATTGCTATAATCATATGATTTTTGTTCTTTATTTTGTTTATGTCATGTATCACATTGATGGATTTGCGGATGTTGAACCATCCGTGTGTCCCAGGGACGAACCCCACTTGGTTGTGATGAATAATCTTTTTAATGCAGTGTTGCATTTGATTTGCTAGAATTTTGTTTAGGATTTTTGCATCTGTATTCATCAGAGATATTGGTCTGTAGTTTTCTTTTTTTGTGTTGTCCTTACCAGGTTTTGGTATCAGCGTAATGTTGGCCTCATAAAATGAGTTAGGGAGTACTATCTCTTCTTCAAGTTTTTTGGAAGAGTTTGAGCAGGATTGGTATTAGATCCTCTTTGAAGGTTTGGTAGAATTCACTAGTGAAGCCATCTGGTCCCGGACTTTTCCTTTTGGGAATCTTTTGGATGACTGATTCAATTTCGTTACTGGTGATCGGCCTGTTTAGATGTTCCAGTTCTTCATGGTTCAGCCTTGGAAAGCTATATGTTTGTAAGAACTTGTCCATTTCTTCTAGGTTATTGAATTTGGTGGTATGTAGTCTTTCATAGTATTCTTGGATGATCCTTTGAATTTCTGTGGTGTCCATGATAACTTCGCCTTTTTCATTTCTGACTTTGTAATTAGTGTCTTCTCTCTTTTTATCTTACTGAGTCTAGCCAAGGGTGTGTCAATTTTCTTAATCATTTCAAAAAACCAGCTCATTGTCACATTAAGTTTTTCTATTGTCTTTTTGTTCTTTATTTCATTATTTCGGCTCTGATTTTTGTTATTTCCTTTCTTCTGCTGACCTTGAGTTTCAGTTGTTCTTCTTTTTCTAGTTCTTTAAGGTGTAACATGAGGTTATTTATTTGGGATTTTTCTTGTTTCTTGAGATAGGCCTGCAATTATATAAATTTCCCTCTTAAAACTGCTTTCGCAGGATCCCAAAAATTTTGGTAGGATGTATTTTCATTGTCATTTGTTTCTATGTATTTTTTGATCTCGCCTCTAATTTCTTCTTTGACCCAGTCGTTCTTAGAAGTATGTTGTTTAATCTCCGTGTATTTGTATTTTTTCCTGCTTTCTTTTTGGAGTTGATATGCAATTTCAAAGTGTTTTGATCGGAGAATATGCTTGGTATGATTTCAATCTTCTTAAATTTGCTGAGGAGGATTATATGTCCCAATATATGGTCTATCCTTGAGAATGTTCCCTGTATCTTAGAAAAGAATGTATAGTCTGATGTTTTAGAATGAAGTGCTCTATATATGTCAATTATGTCCATTTCATCTAATGTGACTTTTAGGGCTGCTATTTCATTATTTATTTTCTGTTTGGATGATCTATCCATAGCTGTCAATGATTTATTTAAGTTGCCTAATATAATTGTGTTTTGGTCAGTTTCTCTCTTTAGTTCTTTTAGTAGTTGCTTGGTATATTTCAGTGCTCCCCGATTGGGGGCATAAATATTGATGACTGTTATGTCTTCTTGTTGTAAAGTCCCCTTTACCATTATGAAATGTCCATCTTTGCCTCTTGTTATCTTTTTCACCCTGAAGTCTGTTTCATCTGCTATCATTATGGCTACACCTGTTTTTCTCTGGATACCATTTGCTTGGAGTGTCAATTTCCACCCTTTCTCTTTGAGTCTATGCTTGTCCTTGTAGCTGAGATGTGTCTCTCGGAGACAGCATATGATTGGGTTTGGTTTTTTGTCCAATCTGCTACTCTGTGCCTTTTTATTGGTGAGTTCAGTCCATTTACCTTTAGGGAGATTATTGATATGTGAGGATTTCCTCTCATTCTATCTTTAATTTTCTGGTAAGGTTGTGGCTCCATTGTTTCTTTGCCTTTTTGTTGTTTTCTATTATTTCTGTGTGGTGGTATTCTATGATGTTTCTCTTTGTTTCTTCTTTTATTACACTATATATTTCAGTTCTGGATTTTTTTTTTGAGTGGTTACCCTTAAGTTTATGTAAAAGAAAGTTTCATATTTAGAGTATTCCATTTTCTTCAGCACGCTTATTTTCTCCATTCCCATATTCCGGTTCAGACTTTTACTCTCCCCCTTTTTATGTTTGGTTGCCACAAATTGTCCCTGTTGATGGTGGTCAAATAGCCTCCTTTAGTATTTCTTTTAGTGCAGGTTGTGTATGTCTGGAAAGGTCTTTATTCCACCTTCATATCTAAAGGATATATTTGCTGGATGCATTGTTCTTGGCTCATAATTTCTCTCTTTCAATAGTTTGAATATTTGGTTCCACTCCCTCCTGGCTTGTAGAGTTTCTGCTGAAAAATCTGATGATAATCTAATGGGCTTTCCTTTGTAGGTTACTGTCTTCTTCTCCCTGGCTGCCTTGAGGATTATTTCTTTGTCGTTGATTTTAGACAGCTTTAGTAAAATGTGCCTTTGAGAAGGCCTTTTTGGATTGAGGTAATTAGGTGATTTATTTGCTTCTTGAATTTGAGGACCTAGTTTTGTCCACAAGTTTGGGAAGTTCTCATCAACAATTTGTTTGAATATATTCTGTTTCCTTCTCTCTTTCTTCTTTTTCTGGTATGCCCATTATTCTTTTTTTATTATTATTATTAGTTTCAGGTGCACAAAACAAAGTAATACTTAGACCTTCATCATTTATATGTCTCACACTGTGAACCCCCCCGCCTCCATCCCTCCTTCCACTATCCCTCCGACATCACACCGAGCCATCACATTATATATATAAAATTATAGTTGGCAGTCATTATTGTTATATTGCTCTTTCTGATGGAGTCAGAAAGTTCTTGTAGAGTTTTTATTTCCTTTAAGTCTCAAGTCTTTTCTTCTTCCATCTGTGTAATTTCCAGGTTTCTATCTTTGATGTCACTGATTCTTTCCTCCATCTGGTCAACTCTACTACCTAAGCTGGTTATTTCATTCTTAATTTCTTCTATTGAGTTTTTAATCTCCAGAAATTCTATTTGGTTCTTTTTTAAAATTTCAATCTCTTTTGTAAAATGCTCATGGTGTTCTTTGGTTGTGTTTCTGAGTTCATTAAACTGCCTTTCTGTATTTTCTTGCATCTCGTTGAGTTTTTTCAGAACTGCAATCTTGAATTCTCTGTCATTTAAGTCACATATTTCCATATCTTTAAGGTCCTTTTCTGGAGACTTTTCACTTTCTTTCTGAGCTGTCTTGTTGCCTTGGTTATTCATGGCAATTACTGATTTATTATTTCTCTTCCTAGACCTCTACAGGAGTGGCTTCTGCAACAGGTTAATAGGAAGAGGTCTTTCTTTTGTTTTCCAGTACTTGTTGGTAGAATGTTTTATTTTCTTTCTGACTGCAGCGTTTTTTTTTCTCTCTCACACAGTAGTGCTATGTTTTCTCTGCATTATTGCAGCTTCTCACCCAATTGGGGGATTTCCAGGGAGACAGGCTTTTTTTCTGTTAATAGTTCACCTGGGTCACAGGGCACAGGGTATGCGGAGAGCTTTTGAAGTTCCAAATCTCTTACTGCACCAGATTCAGAGCCCGTGTGTTTCAGGAGTTCTGTTTACTCCTGCAGGGATCTGCCCAGATAGGTGGGGCCAGGGGAGGGGTGAGTTGTGAGAGGTGGCCCAGAGCAATAGTGGCGACCACCACCACAGCCCATCCTGCGTCCACAGCTCCTCCCCTTTGCTGGAACTAGTGGGCTGCGAATCTGTGTTGGCAGTCCACACTTCTCAGAAGAGCAAATAATTTGTTCTTTTCATCTGACCCTGCTACTGTTTCACTTCTAACACTGAGTGGGTGGATGTGGGGCGAGCTATGTGGAGGGTAGAGAGGGGGTGGCTAGTCTCAATGCCTAAGGCTTCCATTGTCTGCTTGGCAATGAGGGCTTAAACTACCATTTTCAACCTTCTTCCCTCAGTCTTTTCTCTGAGGTCTCTGCTGTGAGTGTTGGTTTCAGCCTTGTTATATGCTGCTCCCTCAGCCCTGTGGGCCATAAGCAGAGCCCTAGCATTCTGAGTTCTTCCCTCTTCCGCTGCAGTAGTTCCGGGATGCAGCGAGCTAGGAAAAGTGAGTTAGGTCTGTGTCCTGCACCCCAGTGGCTTCGTCTCTGCACTTCTCCCTTCCCTCCTCCCCTGCTCACGTGATTTGCCCACCTTTAGGTGAATTTAGTAGTGGTCTCTTTGTCTTGCCTGTCTGCTGTGCAGGGAGTCCTTTGTGGAGGTATAGTTGTTCGATTAGTTGTAAATTCCAGGGGAGCTTTACAGAGGCTCACCTCATGCTGCCATTTTGATGATGTCTCCCCAATAGGGCATTTTCAATGATCACTGGTAGAGAATAAGCCTGTGGTTCAAGGAAGACTTTTCATTTTGCTTACTAGCATCTCAGCAATTAAAGTAAAACCTGCGTGCTTTTGGATTATGAAGAATAATGTCTTTTTTCTTATCTGGCCCCTAGTAATTAAGCCATATGAAAGATCATGTGCAAGATTAATATCACTTTATATGAGTTAAAAAAATCCCTAAAATTTGTGGGATCATCTTATGATCATGGTTATATCTTAATAATTTTTATGGGTGAGGGCTGGGCAGAAGGGCAAGGAATAATGATAGTTAAATGATTAGTGTTGTGGAAAGAATCAGTGAGGAATGGATTGGAGTTCAGTGGGGCACACTTTTAAATGGGTGGCTTCATGTAGAAGGTTACACCTGAGCAAAAACCTGAAGTAGGTAAAGCTAGGAGCCATGTGGTTTTCTAGGGGAACAATGCTTCAGGCTAAGGACCAGCCAGTGCACAGTTCTGGCATTAGGAGGAGCAACAGAAACCCATGTGGCTGCAGGGAATTACTAGGGAGAAGAATATAAGGGTAGATCAGAGATAATGGGGTTTTTATTCAGTAAGGAGTCGGCTTTTACTCCCAGCTCAGGTTTTGAGCTGGTTGTGCTACTGGTTATGAACCTGGGAAGTATATTGGTAGAAAGTAACTGGGAAGGACACTAGGAAAATCTCTGTGAGGAGACATTCATTTGAGTGGCAAGAAGCCAGGCAAACAAGAGTGAGGGGAAGAGGGGGAAAAGAAAGAAAAAAAGAAAAATATAAAGCTTTTCCTTTGGGCAGGGGGAAAAAGAAAGAAAAAAAAAAGAAAAAGAAAAAGCTATTTTATGTACTTAGATGTGCACAAGAGGACTTTTTGCAAAGAAGAGTATTACAGAACTCGAGACTAAACAAAGTGAAATCTCCTAGACCACCTCAGGGATACTGTGGATACCTGATCATGGCATTGTACACCAGAAGCTAAACATTAATGAATGCCAACTATAATTTTATATATATAATGTGATGGCTCAGTGTGAGGTCGGAGGGATAGTGGATGGGAGGGGGGTTCACAGTGTGAGGGATATAAATGATGAACGTCTAAGTATTACCTTGTCTTGTACACCTGAAACTAATAAATAAATAAATAAATAAATAAATAAATAAATAAATAAATAAAAATTAAAAAATAAAAATAAATAAATGAAAAAAAGTGAAATCTCCTAAGTCATTCTTTCACTACACAGTTTTCTATCATGTTTCTCCAAAAATAAGACCTAGCCGGACAATCAGCTCTAATGTGTCTTTTGGAACAAAAATTAATATAAGACCGGGTCTTACATTCTATTACTATAATACTATAGTAAAATAAGACTGGGTCTCATATTAATTTTTGCTCCAAAAGACACATTAGAGCTGATTGTCCGGCTCGGTCTTATTTTTGGGAAAATACAGTAGTAGATCCAGACACACAAACAGTCATGACAAGCAATGAATATACAACAGGCTTCTAGTATGCTCATTTCATCAGCACAAGAATCTTGGGAATATTCCATATTCAAATACATTGAAATGAAGATAAATGTATCTCCAAATGGAGGTAAATCTGAAGTTAGAAAATGTACTTATATTTTGTGGATTTGGTTAAGAAAATTTTCAGGCAGAAAATTAGAAAATTTTCAGGCAGAAATTTAGAGCTAAAAGCTATGTAAACCCATTTTCCCTAAAAAATGGAGGTCTACATTCCTTTGAGTGTAGCTTTCCTCAGCTCTTGCCGCTATGACTCCCAGAAGTATGAAATTGATAAATATCCAATTACTCCTTGCAGAGGAGACTTAGCAACCAGCATTCATGTTGGTCTCATTTATTTTTTTAAAAAGATATGTGATTACCTTAAATATTATTTAGATGGTCAAATCTCAGTTACCTGAAACATTCAAGGAGAGAGCCCAGGATGCTCCAGTTGATGATGAAGCAAGTTTGGTTATAGTCCCTGCTGTTGATGTTGGCATGTAAGGTGCAGGGGCAAGAGTTGAGTATGTCACTTTTTGGAATAAAATCTGGGTATGAGTTTATTTGCCTGGTATTTGCCATTTCTTCTAAATCCGAAGACCAAAAATTCTTGGTAAGTAGTTTCTGCATATTTAGATTCCAATTATTCTATTTTATACAGACTTATGATTTTTTTTTAAGTCATGGAGACATTTGAAAATCTGTTGAAAGACTAGACCTCTTCCTGATCAGAAATCCAAATTTCAAGGATTTCACCTGGGGTTAATAGAGTCCTGGTCAAGAGCTCACAAGATAATGAAAACAGCATGAGACTTGAAATCTCATTTCTCCCTCATTTCTAGTTATGAGGTCTTAGGCAAATCATGTAACTTCTCTGAAAATTAGTTTCCATTTAGCTTTGTAAATCATAAAGTGATTCATAAATTTTAACAATTTTTCTTATAATTGTAGGAAATGTGAATTTACTGAGTCCACAAAATGTTCTCTTTCTCTTTCTGTCATTAAGAGCTCTTAAATAAACCTAAAGAAAATCTCTCTCTGTCTTTCTACCAATTGTGTGTGACCATAATGTCAGTCACTGGTGCCCTTCCAAGGTCTGTGTTTTGTGATATTAAAATTTACACATTAATTTAATGTGTGAGAGCTTAAAGTGAAGTAAAAGATAAAGTCAAAGCAAAATGTACATTATTACAAGTTAATACATGAAAAACTTTTTTGCCTGGGTAACTGGATTGCAAACCAGCAAGATGTCCTCAGCCTCATATTAATAGCAACAGTTTTTGAGCACTTTATGTGTGCCAGACACTTGCTAAGGCCTTTATATATATGTTCTCTCCATTATTTGCAACACTCTTATGAAGTAGGTCCTTTTTTGTCCTTCTGTCTCACTCATGCTTTTCCTATGAATATGCATATGTGTGTGTTGAGATATTGTTGTATACACTAAAATGCACAGTTCTTAGGTGGATAGTCCACTGAATTTGGATGAATTTGTGCACCCATGAAACCAACACTCAGTCAAAATAGAGAGCATTACGATATCCTTAGAAAGTTCCTTCCTATCCCCACCAATCTCTTCCCCTTCCTCTCCCACAGACATCCATTTTTCTGATTTCTTATGCCATTGTTTAGTTTTTTCTATTCTTGAACTTGGGACTACGGAATAGTCCCAAGTTTATTGTGCTGATGAAATGAGCATACTAGAAGCCTGTTGTATATTCATTGGTTGTCATGAGTGTTTGCGTGTCTGGATCTACTTCTGTGTTTCCCCCAAAATAAGACATAGCCGGACAATGAGCTCTAATGCATCTTTTGAAGCAAAAATTAATATAAGACCCAGTCTTATAGTAAAATAAGTCTTAAGTAAAAAAAGTCTTATTTTACTATAAGACTGGGTCTTATATAATATAATGTAATACCGGGTCTTATTTTACTATAAGACCAGGTCTTTTTAATATAATATAATATAATATAATATAATATAACACAACATAACACAACATAACATAATATGACATAACATAACATAACATAACGTAACATAATATAATATAATAATACAGGGTCTTATATTAATTTTTGCTTCTAAAAACGCATTTGTCCTGATCGTCCTGCTAGGTCTTATTTTCGAGGATACATGGTAGATATTACAATACTTCTAACTATATTCCCCATGTTATACTTTACATGCCCATGATTATTTTGTAACTACCACTTTGTACCTCCTAATTACCTCCTAACTTCACACATCTCCCCAACATCCCCTGTCCAGAAATGATCACAATGTTTTCTGTAACTATGAGCTTGTTTATGTTTTGATTGTTTGTTAATCCTGTTCCCAAGATTCCATATATAAGTGAAATCATATGGCATTTGCTTTTCTCTGTCTGACCTACTCCACTCAGCACAATATACTATAAGACCAACAAGGTTGTTGCAGATAGCAAGGTTTCAATATTTTTTTAAGGCTGAGTAATAGTCTATTTTATATATTTACCTCCTCTTTTGATATATTCATCCATTGATAGAAACCCCGGTTGCCTCCATATCTTGGCTGTTGTAAGTAATGCTGTAATGAACATATGGATGCAAACGTCCCTTCAAAGTAGTGTTTTGGGTTTTTTCAGATAAATACCCAGAAGTAGGATTACTGGATTCTTATTTGTCTCTTGTTAAAGCCTTTGCTTTTTTTAGCCTTTGTCTATTTTTTTCTGATGTAAATATTGCTACCCCGGCTTTTTGTTTTCATTTTTATAAAATATCTTTTTCCATGTTTTACTTTTAGTCTCTGTGTGTTTTTCGATCTGAAGTGAGTCTCTAGTAGGCAGCATATGTAAGTTGTTTTTTTTTTCCCTTATCCATTCAGCCATCTTATATCTTTTGTTTAAAGCATTTAATCCATTTACATTGAAAGTAATTGTTGATACATATATAGTTATTGCCATTTTATTATTCATATTTTGATCTTTTTCTTCTCATTCTTCTTAAAGAAGTCTCTAACATTTCTTGTAATACAGGTTTGGTGATGATGAACTCTTTTAACTCTTTTTTTGTCTAGGAAGCTCTTTATCTGTCCTTCAATTTTAAATAATAGCCTTGCTGGGTAGAGTTACCTTGATTATAGGTCCTTGCTCTTCATCTCTTTGAATATTTTCTGCCAATACATTCTGGCCTGCAAAGTTTCTGTTGAGAAATCAGCTGACAGTCTTATGGGAGCTTACTTGTAGGTAACTGTATTAACTGCTCTTCTCTTGTTGCTTTTAAGATTCTTTCTTCGTCTTTAACCTTTGGTGTTTTAGTTATGATGTGTCTTAGTGTGGGCTTCATTGGGTTTATCTTGTTTGGGACTGTGCTTCCTGGTGTTGTATGTCTATTTTTTTTTCGCCAGGTTAGGAAAGTTTTCTATCACTATTTCTTCAAATAGATTTTCAATTCCTTGCTCTCTCTTTTCATTCTGGTACCCTTATGATGTAATATCGGTATACTTGATGTTGTCCCAGAGGCTCCTTAAACTATCCTCATGTTTTTTGGATTCCTTTTTCTTTTTGCTATTCTGTTTTGGTTTTTCCTGCTACCTTATCTCTACCAAATTGCTGAGCTGATTCTCTGCTTCACCTAATCTACTGTTGATTCCCTCAATGTGTTCTTCATTTTAGTTATTATAGTCTTCATTTTTAACTGTTTCTTTTTTATGTTTCCTATCTCTTTGTTGAAGTTCTCATTGAGATAATTGAGAATCCTTATAACCAGTGTTTTGAACTCTGTATCTGGTAGATTATTACTGTCTCCATCTTGTTTAGTTCTTTTTTTTTTCTGGAGTTTCATTCTGTTCTTTCATTTGGGACATGTTTTTTTGTCTCCTCATTTTGGCTGCCTCCCTGTTTTTATTTCTATGTATTAGATAGAGCTACTATGTCTCCCAGTCTTTATAGAGTGGCTTTATGTAGGAGGTGACCTATAGGGCCCAGTGGCACAGTCTCCCTTGTCACCTGAGCCAGGTGCTCCAAGTGTGTCCCTTGTATAGCTTGTGTGTGACCTCTCATTGTAGTTGAGCCTTGGTTGGTGTTTGCACATCAGTGGGAGAGATTGCCCCTCAGGCTGATTGATTGTGCAGAGTGGCTGTGACTACAATGGAGGTGCTCTGGTCTGACCATATGGAGCTGGATTTGCTTAAGCAGGGCTCTACATAGTGCCTGCCTGGTCTGCCCTTTGGATGTGCCATCTGTAGAGGTGGCATTGTGGTACTCTTGTGTGGTCTGAAGCTGGCCACCAGGTATGTTGGTTCTAGGTCCACTTGGGAGGGACTCTGCTGCAGACCAAGTTTAGCTGCTGCCTATGCCCTGAGTGGGGCCACGTGGTATGAGCTACAGTGTTCTACAGATGATTATTACTTGTGTTGGGCTTAAAGATGCCTGGGAGAAGCTAAGCCATGAACTGTGGTTGGCTGCTACTAGTGCCGAGCTTGGGGCTGCTTAGCAAGAAGTACAGGGTATGCTGATGTCAGATGCTGCTTGTTTGGGGTTTGTGAACCTTGAAAGATTTTGGGAAAGTCCACAGCCTGAACCAAGACAGGCTGTTTGTATGGAAAAGGCCCTGGAAGTGGTTTGCGTGGGCCTATAGATTGGGTGGGGCAGGGTCTTAGGGAATTACTAGAGTAGAGTGAATTGTATTAGTCAGGTTGATGGAGACTCAGATATGCTGCCTGCCTGTATCTGCATGCTGGGTGTGGAGAGGGCTCAAAAAAAGGAGCCAGCACTGTTGTCTTGGAGAAATCTGTCCTTTCAGCTCTTGCTCTGCAGCCTGACAATTTATTTTCTCCCCTTTTCAGTTTCTTCCCTTGAGGCTTTTGACCTGCTGCCTCAGCTTGGAGCGAGGGATATTTGGGACTCCAGCCTCTCACCGTCTCACTCAGCCACAATCTCTGCTGGTTTTCACAGCCAGAACTTGTGAGGACTTCTCTTACATGTGATTATGTATATATCAAATTTTGTTCATCTATTTATCCATTGATGGACATTTGAGTTTTCTACCTTTTGATGATTGTGAATAATGCTCTTATGAACATTCTTGTACAAGTATTTGTTTGAGAATCTCTTTTTCAACTTTTTGAAGTAAATACCTAGGAATAGAATTGCAGTGTTATATGGTAATTCTGTTTCACTTTTAAATATAATTCTATAATTTTATGTAATTGTATATTTTTATTTAAATTAAAGTTTATTGGGGCAACAATGGTTAGTAAAGTTACACAGATTTCAGGTGTACAATTCTGTAATACCTTATCTATATATCACATTGTATGTTCACCACCCAGAGTCAGTTCTCCTTCCATCACTATATGTTTGATCCCGTTTACCCTCTTGGACCAACCCCCTCCCCCCTTACCCTAGGGTAACCACTAAACTATTGTCTAAGTCTACAAGTTTTTATTTCTTTGTCTGTTTATCTTGTTCCTTTGTTGTTTTCAGTTTTATATCCCACATATCAGTGAAAGCATGTGGTTCTCAACTTTGTCTGTCTGACTTACTTCGTTTAGCATAATAATCTCAAGATCCATCCATGTTGTCACAAATGGCAGTTTCATCTTTTCTTACGGCAGAATAGTATTTCCAGTTGTGTATATACCACATCTTCTTTATTCAATCATCTGTTGAAGGACCCTTTGTTTGTTTCCATGTGATGGCTACCATAAATAAAACTGTAATGAACATCAGAGCACATACATCTTTATAGAAAAATGTTTTCAGATATTTTTGCATAGATACCCAGGAAAGGGATGGCTGGATTATATGGTGATTCTATTCGTTTTTTGAGAAATCTCCACACTGCCTTCCATAGCAGCTGCACCAGTCTGCATTCCCACCAATAGTATATGAGGTTACCTTTCTCTCCACAGCCTCTCCAACACTTGTTATTATTTGTCTTGTTGATGACAGCCATTCTAACTGGTGTGAAGTGATATCTCATTGTGGTTTTAATTTGCATTTTTCTGTTGATTAGTGATGTTCAGCATCTTTTCATATACAAATTGGCTATCTGTAGGTCCTATTTGGAGAAATGTCTATTCAGGTCCTCTGCTGAGCGTAATTGGATTGGCTTCACTAGTGAATTCTACCAAACATTCAAAGAGGATCTAATACCTGTCCTACTCAAACTCTTCCAAAAAACTGAAGAAGAAACAATATTCCCCAACTCATTTTATGAGACCAACATTACCCTGATACCAAAACCAGGTAAGGATAACACAAAAAAAGAAAATTGCAGACCAATATCTCTGATGAATACAGATGCAAAAATCTTAAACAAAATTCTAGGAAATCGAAAGTCGGGGAAAAATGGCGGCGTGAGGTGAGCCTCTGTAGCGCTCCCCTGGAATTTACAACGAATCGGACAACAATAACTCCACAAAGGATTCCCTGCACAGCAGACAGGCAAGACAAAGAGGCGCATTGCTGAATTTACCTCCAGGTGGGTGAATCGCGCGAGCAGGGGAGGAGGGAGAGGAGAAGCGAGGAGACCGAGCCACGCGGGCGCAGGATGCAGACCTAGCTCAGTGCCCCGTGCTCACTGCATTCCGGAACTATCGCAGCTGCAGCTGCGGGAGAGGGAAAGACTCGGACTGCTAGGACTCTGCTGATGGCCCACAGGGCTGAGGGGGCAGCATACAAAACAGCTGAACCCAACGCTCGCTCACAGCAGATCTCAGAGCAAAGACTGAAAATAGAGGGCTGAAATCGGTGGTTTAAACCCTCACTGCCGAGAGGAGAACGGAAGCCTTAGGCATGGAGACTAGCCGCCCCTCCCTACCCTCCCAGAGCTCGCCCCACCCCCACCCGCCCGGTGCTAGAAGCGATAAAGTAGCAGTGTCAGATCAAAGGACAGAATATTTGATGCTCTGAAAACTGTGGACCGCAGACATAGATTCGCAGCTCAACTAGTTCCGGCAAAGGGGAGGGAGCTGTGGAAGCAGGACTGGCTGTGGTGGTGCTCGCCACCATTGCTCTGGGCCACCTCTCACAACTCACCCCGCCCCTGTCCCCACCTTTCTGGGCGGATCCCTGCAGGAGTAAACAGAACTGCTGAAACAAACGGGCTCTGAACCTGGTGCAGAAAGAGCTTTGGAACTTCAAAAGCTCTTTGCATACCCATCAACCTGTTGCAGAAGCCACTCCTGTAGATGTCTAGGAAGAGAAATAGTAAATCAGTGATTGCCATGAATAACCAAGGCAACAAGATAGCTCAGAAAGAAAGTGAAAAGTCTCCAGAAAAGGAACTTAGAGATATGGAAATATGTGATTTAAATGACAGAGAATTCAAGATTGCAATTCTGAAAAAACAGAACGAGATGCAAGAAAACACAGAAAGGCAGTTTAATGAACTCAGAAACACAATCAAAGAACACCATGAGCATTTTACAAAAGAGATTGAAATCTTGAAAAAGAACCAAATAGAATTTCTGGAGATTAAAAACTCAATAGAAGAAATTAACAATAAAATATCCAGCTTAGGTAGTAGAGTTGACCAGATGGAGGAAAGAATCAATGACATCGAAGATAGGAACCTGGAATTTACACAGATGGAAGAAGAAAGAGACTTGAGACTTAAAAGAAATGAAAGAACTCTACAAGAACTTTCTGACTCCATCAGAAAGAGCAATATAAGAATAATGGGCATACCAGAAGGAGAAGAAAGAGGGAAGGGAACAGAGAATATATTCAAACAAATCGTCGATGAGAACTTCCCAAACTTGTGGACAGAACTGGATCCTCGAATCCAAGAAGCAAATAGAACACCTAATTACCTCAATCCCAACAGGCCTTCACCAAGGCACATTGTATTGAAGCTGTCTAAAATCAATGACAAAGAAAGAATCCTCAAGGCAGCCAGGGAAAAGAAGACGGTAACTTACAAAGGAAAGCCCATTAGATTATCATCAGATTTTTCAGCAGAAACTCTACAAGCTAGAAGGGACTGGAACAAAATATTCAAACTATTAAAAGAGAGAAATTATGAGCCAAGAATAATATATCCAGCAAAGATCTCCTTTAGATATGAAGGAGGAATAAAGACCTTTCCAGAATTCCCGAAGCTGAGGGAATTTTCTAGTACACGACCTGCACTACAAGAAATACTAAAGGAGGCTATTAGACCACCATCAACAGGGACAACTTGTGGCAACCGAAACATAAAAAGGGGGAGCATAAAGGCTTGAACTGGAATATGGGCATAGAGAAAGTAAGCGTACGGAAGAAACTGGAATACTCTAAATATCAAACTTTCTTTTACATAAACTTAAGGGTAACCACTCAAAAATCATCCAGAACTGAAATATATACTGTAATAAAAGAAGAAACAGAGGGAAACATCATAGAATACCACCACACAGAAATAATAGACAACAACAAAAAGGCAAAGAAACAATGGAGACAGCCTTACCAGAAAACTAAAGATAGAATGACAGGAAATCCTCACATATCAATAATCACCCTAAATGTAAATGAACTAAACTCACCAATAAAGAGACACAGAGTAGCAGATTGGATCAAAAAACTAAACCCAACCATATGCTGTCTACAAGAGACACATCTCAGCTACAAGGACAAGCATAGACTCAAAGTGAAAGAGTGGAAATTGACACTCCAAGCAAATGGCACCCAGAGAAAATCAGGTGTAGCCATAATGATTTCCGATGAAACAGACTTCAGGGTGAATAAGATAACAAGAGACAAAGATGGACATTTCATAATGGTAAAGGGGACTATACAACAAGAAGACATAACAGTCATCAATATTTATGCCCCTAATCAGTGAGCACCGAAATATACCAAGCAACTACTAACAGAACTAAAGGGAGAAATTGACCAAAACACAATTATACTAGGGGACTTAAATACATCATTGACAGCTATGGATAGATCATCCAAATAGAAGATAAATAACGAAATTGCACCCCTAAATGACACATTAGATGAAATGAACATAATTGACATATATAGAGTACTTCATCCTAAAACATCAAACTATACATTCTTTTCGAGTGTACATGGAACATTCTCAATGATAGACCATATATTGGGACACAAAATCAGCCTCAGCAAATTTAAGAAGATTGAAATCATACCAAGCATATTCTCTGATCACAAAGCTTTGAAATTGGATATCAAGTGCAAAAAGAAAGCAGGAAAAAACACAAATACATGGAGATTAAACCACATAATTTTAAAGAACGACTGGGTCAAAGAAGAAATTAGAGGAGAGCTCAAAAGATACATAGAAACAAATGACAATGAAAATACATCCTACCAAAATTTTTGGGATGCCGCAAAAGCAGTTTTAAGAGGGAAATTTACATCATTACAGGCCTATCTCAAGAAACAAGAAAAATCCCAAATAAATAACCTCATGTTACACCTTAAAGAACTAGAAAAACAAGAACAAGCGAAACCCAAGGTCAGCAGAAGAAAGGAAATAACAAAAATCAGAGCAGAACTAAATGAAATGGAGAACAAAAAGACAATAGAAAAAATTAATGTGACCAAGAGCTGGTTCTTTGAAAAGATTAACAAAATTGACAAACCCTTGGCTAGACTCACTAAGATAAAAAGAGAGAAGACACTAATTAACAAAATCAGAAATGAAAAAGGGGAAGTTATCACGGACACCACAGAAATACAAAGGATCATCCAAGAATACTATGAAGGACTATATGCCACCAAATTTAATAACTTAGAAGAAATGGACAAGTTCTTAGAAACATATAGCCTTCCAAGGCTGAATCATGAAGAACTGGAAAATCTAAACAGGCCGATCACCAGTAACGAAATTGAATCAGTCATCAAAAACCTTCCTAAAATTAAAGTCCTGGATCAGATGGCTTCACCAGTGAATTCTACCAAACCTTCAAAGAGGACCTAATACCAATCCTGCTCAAACTCTTCCAAAAAATTGAAGAAGTGTCAGTACTCCCTAACTCATTTTATGAGGCCAACATTACCCTGATACCAAAACCTGGTAAAGAAAACACAAAAAAAGAAAACTACAGACCTATATCTCTGATGAATACAGATGCTAAAATTTTAAACAAAATTCTAGCAAATCGAATACAACAATGCATTAAAAAGATTATTCATCACGACCAAGTGGGGTTCATCCCCGGGGCACAAGGATGGTTCAACATTCGCAAATCCATCAATGTGATACATCACATAAACAAAATAAAGGACAAAAATCATATGATTCTATCAATTGATGCAGAAAAAGCATTTGATAAGATGCAACATATATTTATGATTAAAACACTTACTAAAATTGGTATAGAAGGAAAATACCTCAATATAATAAAGGCCATATACAAGAAGCCCTCAGCTAATCTCATAATTAATGGTGAAACGCTGAAGCCCTTTGCTCTACGTTCAGGAACACGACAAGGTTGTCCCCTATCACCTCTGCTTTTCAACATAGTGTTGGAAGTTCTCGCCATAGCTATCAGGCAAGAGAAAGAAATAAAAGGCATCCAAATTGGGAATGAAGAAGTTAAATTGTCACTCTTTGCAGATGACATGATGCTATATATAGAAAACCCTAAAGACTCCACCAAAAAGCTATTAGAAACAATCAATGAATATAGTAAAGTTGTTGGCTACAAAATCAACGTACAAAAGTCCATTGCTTTCCTATATACCAACAATGAAATCTCAGAAAAAGAGATAGAAAAAACAATTCCTTTTGCAATTGCAGCAAAAAGAATAAAATACCTAGGAATAAACTTAACCAAGGATGTGAAGGATTTATATGCTGAAAACTATAAGACATTTTTGAAAGAAATTGAAGAAGACACAAAGAAATGGAAAGACATTCCATGCTCATGGATTGGAAGAATCAACATAGTTAAAATGGCCATATTACCCAAAGCCATATACAGATTTAATGCAATCCCCATGAAAATCCCAATGACATTTTTTAAAGAAATAGAACAAAAAATCATCAGATTTGTTTGGAACCACAAAAGACCCCGAATAGCCAAAGCAATATTAAAAAAAAAGAACAATACTGGAGGTATCACACTCCCTGATTTTTGCTTGTACTACAGGGCTACAATAATCAAAACAGCTTGGTATTGGCGGAAAAACAGACACATAGACCAATGGAATAGAATTGAGCTCCCAGAAATAAAGCCACATAAATATGGACAGATAATTTTTGACACAGAAGCTAAAAACATACAATGGAGGAAAGACAGCCTCTTCAATAAATGGTGCTGGCAGAATTGGATAGCTACGTGCAAAAGAATGAAACTGGACTGCTATCTGTCACCATGTACCAAAATTAATTCAAAATGGATCAAATACTTAAGCATAAGATCTGACACAATAAACTGCATTGAAAAAAACATAGGTACTAAACTTATGGACCTTGGGTTCAAAGAGCATTTTATGAATTTGACTCCAAAAACAATGGAAGTAAAAACTAAAATAAACAAATGGGATTATATGAAACTGAAAAGCTTCTGCACAGCAAAAGAAACTATTGACAAAATAATGAGGCAACCAACTGAATGGAAGAAGATTTTTGCAAACAGTTCCTCTGATAAGGAGTTAATATGCAAAATATACAAGGAACTCATGAAACTTGACAACAATAAAACAAACAACCCAATTGAAAAATGGACAGAGGACCTGAAGAGACATTTCTCCAAAGAGGATATACAAATGGCAAATAGACATATGAAAAAATGCTCAACATCGCTAATCATCAGAGAAATGCAAATGAAAACCACAATGAGATATCACCTCACCCCAGTCAGAATGGCTTTCATCAACAAGACAAATAATAACAAGTGTTGGAGAGGCTGTGGAGTAAAAGGAACTCTCATACACTGTTGGTGGGAATGCAGTCTGGTGCAGCCGCTATGGAAGGCAGTGTGGAGGTTCCTCAAGAAATTACGAATAGCATTACCATATGACCCAGCAATCGCTCTCCTGGGTATCTACCCCAGAAATATAAAAGCATTTCTCTATAGAGACACGTGTACTCCAATGTTCATTGCTGCTTTGTTTACGGTGGCCAAGACATGGAAACAACCAAAATGTCCTTTGATAGATGAATGGATAAAGAAGTTGTGGTATATATACACAATGGAATACAATTCGGCGTTAAGGAAAGATGATATAGGAGCATTTGTGACAACATGGATGGATCTTGAGAGTATAATGCTAAGTGAAATAAGTCAGACGGAAAAAGCAGAGAACCCTATGATTTCACTGATATGTGGTATGTAAACCAAAAACAACAAAAGAACAAGACAAACAAATGAGAAACAAAAACTCATAGACACAGACAGTAATTTAGTGGTTACCAGAGGGTAAGGGGCTGGGGGATGGGTGATGAGGGGAAGGGGGTCAAATATATGGTGATGAAAGGAGAACTGACTCTGGGTGGTGAACACACAATGGGATTTATAGACAATGTAATACAGAATTGTACACCTGAAATCTTTGTAAATTTACTAACAATTGTCTCCCCAATAAATCTAATTAAAAAACAATTTCTAGGAAATCAAATACAACAATGCAATAAAAAGATTATTCATCATACCACATAAACAAAATAAAGGACAAAAATCATATCAGCAGAAAAAGCATTTGACAAAATACAACATCATTTATGATTAAAACACTTAATAAAATGGGTATAGAAGGAAAATAACAGCATAATAAAGGCCAGATATGACAAACCCTCAGCTAATATCATAATTAATGGTGGAAAACTGAAGGCCTCTGCTCTATGTTCAGGAAAAAGACAGGGCTGTCCCCTATCACCACTGATTTTTAACATAGTATTGGAAGTCCTAGCCACAGCAATCAGGAAAGAGAAAGAAATAAAAGACATCCAAATTGGGAATGCAGGAGTTAAATTGTCATTTTTTGCAGATGACATGATGCTATATATATAGACTCCACCAAAAAGCTACTGTTCTTCTCTTTTAAGATTGGTTTGGCTAGTTAGAGCCCCTTGCAATTCCATTTGAAACTCATGATCAGCTTTTCAATTTCTGCAAATTAATAAACAAACGAACAAAAACTGTTGGAATTTTGTTAGGAATTATTTTGAATCTTTAGAGCACTTTGTATAGTGGTATCATCTTAATTATAATAAATATTCTTATCCATGAACACAGAATGGCTGTGCATTTATGTAGGTCTTCTTTACTTTCCTTCATCAATATTTTAAAATCAGTGTGCAAATCTTTTACCTCCTTGATTAAATTTATTCTGTGATATTGTAATCTGTTTAACACTATTATAAATGGTATTGTTTTATTACTTTTTTTCAGATTGTTCATTATTTATATATCAAAATACAATTGATTTTTTGTGTTGATCTTGTACCCTGAAACTTTATTAAATTCATTTATTAGATCTCATAGCTTTCTTATGGATTCTTTGGGCTTTTTTATAGGTAGAATCATGTAATCTGCAAATAGAGATAAATTTACTTCTTTCTTTCCAATTTGAATGCCTCATATTTCTTTTTCTTATCTTATCACTCTTGCTGGAACTTGGAGTGCAATGTTGAAAACTAGTGGTGAAAGCAAACATTCTGATCTTAAAGGGAAAGCTTTTAGACTGTCACCACTAAGTATAATGTTAGCTAGTGTTTATTCATAAATATCTTGTATAATGTTTAGGAAGTAGTTCCCTTCTATTCTTAGTTTTCTGAGAATTCTTATCATAGAAAGATGTTGAATTTTGTCAAATGATTATTTTGCATCAATTACGATGATCATGTGAGTCTTTTTCTTTTGTTCTATTCTTGTGATATATTACATGTCTTTGTTTATTTGTTTGTTTGTTTATTTATTTATAGCCATTCTAGATTTCCTGGAATAAATCCACTTGGTCATGTTGCATAATCCTTTGCATGTGCAGTTAGATTTGGTTTGCTAGCATTTTATTAAGAAGAAAGTTTTAAATTTATTTTCATTGAAATTTTTAATTTTAGAACTGTGATTAAACAATTGTGGACCTGTAGGACTAAATAATTGATGTAAAGGAAGCTGATTAATGGAGCCACATGACCATGAAAGAAATCGCCAACAGTGTTCCTGTGTCCCAGGGTTCTGACTGGGCTCACTTCAACATTTTGAAGATGAAGAAGCTTGAAGATGAAGATAACCCACTTATCACATTTGCAGCTGAGAGAGAACAAACATAAAGATTCCAAAGAGTTTTTACAGCCTGGAATAATCATGCCAAACTAATAAAGTGCATTTAATATCTGGGATCAATATTTTGAATTCAAAAAGGAGAAGATGGAAGGGAGGTGCTGGATTAACAGCCATTACCATGAAGAGAGCTGGGATTTAGCGACTGCAAACCTGACATGAATTGAGCATTCCGATGTTCCAGAAAAGGAGTACAAGCTGGGACTATGTTGACAGTATACTGTCTACGGTGTATGTGTACATATATGTGTGGTGTCTGAGGCTTGCTTAGTCCTGCTGTTGGCCCGGCAGGCCCATCTACATCTGGAACATTTATTGCTTCAGTTCTGGGTGCCAATTTTTAAGTGACAAACTGGAGCCCATCCAGAGGAGAGTGACCAGCATAATGAAAGTGCTCAAAATCATGTCAGTCCAGGGAGTGTTGAAGGAACCAGGGCTGTTCAGTCTGGAGGAAAAAAGATCAAGTGGAGGATTTGAGAGTCATTTTCAAATAACATGACATGAAAGGAGAAGGACTTGCTCTGTATATTTCCAGAGTGTAAAAAAAGACCTAGGGTAGAAGTTAGAAGAAGGGAGAGGTCAGCCTTTTACAAGGGACACAATCCCAATAGTCACTGAGACCTAAAAATCAATGGGTTACTCACATTGTGTGGCAGAAAAAGAGTTTAAGCATCTTAGCAATTCTACCCCCACTTCTGGGAAATTGCTTCCCATTAGCTCATGGTTATCATTGGAACACACTGAAAGTTTCATCTGACCCAATTCAGGCCAACGAGTACTTTCCCTGGAATTTGGGAATTTAGGAATGCGAAAGAGTGAGGCCGCTTCTGGCAGAAACTCTAAGAGAGTAAACTAGGGAAGAGTTTCCCACCAAGAGGAGAAGACTGTGTATAGAAAAAAAGAAAATACAAAACTAGCATTCAAAGGAGTGAGAGAGCCGGGAAGGGAAGGGAAGGGAAGGGAAGGGAAGGGAAGGGAAGGGAAGGGAAGGGAAGGGAAGGGAAGGGAAGGGAAGTGAAAGGGGGGGAGGGGAAGAAAGGAGAGGGGAAGGGAGGATAGGGGAGAACAGGAGAAGAGATGAGAGGAGAAGAGAGGAGAGGAGAGAAGCGGAGAGGAGAGGAGAGGAGAGGAGAGGAGAGGAGAGGAGAGGAGAGGAGAGGAGAGGAGAGGAGCAAGAAAAGAGAAGTGCTTGAGTCTTGACTTCCAGATATTCCTGAGGCTCACTACACTCTTATCTTCCTACAACTTGGTCACTCACCTCTTTCTTGGATTTTGTGATATACCTTAGCATCACTTCAAAGGATGATCTCTCTTAGTTAAATTAGAGTTAGGCTTTTGTTACTTTCAGTTCAAAGGATTCTAACCAATACTACGAGTCTGAGGAAATAGTGAGACCTCCATGAGTGGAGGCATTTAAAGTAACAGAGCTACTATCACCTTCATAGAATTCTATGAAATGGGTGGGAGTATAAATGAAATAAGATTGGTCATAAATTGATAGTTTTTGAAGTTGAGTGATGGTTTTATTACCTTATTCTCTCTACTTTTTGGTACGTTTAACATCTTCCCTAATAAAAAGAAAAAGTGATATGGAGAGAATTTTAGTACTGAGGGAAAATGAACTAAATCAATGGTTCTCAAATATATCAGACTTATAGGGTAGATTTAAACAATAAGAATTCAAGGTCTTGGTTCTGAAAATTTTGATTCAATTGATCTGGGATGAGGCTCAGGATTCTATACACTTTCAAAACTCTCCAGATGGTTCTGAACATCATCCAGGTAAAATCCTTATTATAGTAGATGACATTTAAGCATCTTTCACATTTAAGATCCATAGGCTCTAGGAGAATACAGGCTAGAAGTGACCAACATCTTCAATTTTAAAATGTGGAAACTGAGATTGAAAGAGTTCAAGTGATTAAGATTACAGAGTTAGTAAACAGTAGTGCAGAAAAGTCTAAAATCCAGGCAATCCATGTCCTTTGTCCTGCTCTCACCAATTTTATAAAATTATGAAAACCTTCTTGAAAAATGAGATCCAGACCACTTAGTTTGAATCCTGGCTCTACCACTTACTCAATTCCAGTGTCCTCATATGTAATCACTTTACAGGATGGTGGTTGTAAGTTAAGTGAGTAAATATATGTATAGTGCTTAAAACAAATGTTTGGCATATGGTAAACAAGTGTTTGCTACTGTTATAGTTATGACTAGGGAGGAAATTCTCACTGAAGACCATAAAGAAGGCGCTAGATGGTTATTCATTGTTTACAGTTCAGAGCAGGGGTGGAGTATTTCGGCCCACACTTAGTATCTGGCTTACTGCTTCATGTCATCCTGTTGCTTAGACCACAGAGTTTTAATCATAACTTCAGCCATGGTGGGCTACCCTAGCCACCTCAGCCAGAGAAAAGAAGAGCCAGAGTGCTCACAAGGAGAGCTTAATAGCAGGGGGGAAAAATTCCAGAATGAATCTTGCTTTCTTCCCCCACATATGCAGTCATTAAACAAATAACAATACCTGACATTAACTAAAACAAATAAACAACAACAAAACAGGAGAGATATGGTCGCTTCTAAGGCAACTGTTAGATATTGTGAAATTAAACATTCCTAAATTCCCAAAGAGTAAAGACAAGAAAAATACAGTGTCATTTCAGGTGGGCAGTGTTTGTTCCTGCTTTGTTCACTGCCATACCTGGTGGCCAGTGGCATGTCTGGCATGTGGTGGAGGTTCAATAAAAATGTGTTCAATGGGTGGTCTCTCAGGCCATGGCTTATTTACAGACAATTGAGAATTTCAGGTTCAAAGTATAAATCTACAACTTTAGTTATTCCTTAAAAATGTAAAACTCAAGAATTTCATGAAATAATATTTTAAAAGAAAATTTGAAGTTATACATGACTATTTCTTGTGGTTTAAAGGGCTATTCAGAGAGAGAGAGAGAGAGAGAGAGAGAGAGAGAGAGAGAGAGAGAGAGAGAGAGAGAATAATTTTCAGGGTCAACTGCAAAGAAAAGCAAAAGTTTGAGAAAAGCTCTCCTACCTTCATATAGTTCTTCCTCTTTGATCTGTTTTCAGCTTTCTCCCTTTCTGTTTCTTTGTTTTATCCTCTTAATTTATCCTCTCCCCATAACTTTCTCCCATACCCTGTTTTAAAAAGATTGTCCTTATTTCGTGTTGTACACCTGAAACCTATGTAAATTTACTAACAATTGTTACCCCAGTAAACTTTAATTTAAGAAAAAAAAACTGTCCACCTCCTTTCCCCCCTTTTTTTCTCTTTCTCTTCTTCTTATTCCTCCTCTAACCCAGTCTCTTTACTTTTGGTGATAAAATAGAACTGAATTATTAATTAATAAATTCTTAAATATTTAAGAAGCTCATACTTTGTACTAGGCACATTTTTATTGTTACTTTTTTGTTGTTATTTAAGTATAATTTACAAGTGTATAGTTCTGTAATACATCATCTATATATCATGTTGTATGTTCACTACCCAGAGTGAGTTCTCCTTCCATCACCATATTTGTAACTTTACTAACAATTGTCACCCCAATAAACTTTAATTTAAAAAAGAATAATTTACATACATCAAACTGCACAAATCTTAAGTGTACAGCTTGAAAAATTTTCACATATGTAAACACCTGTGTAATTACCACTAGGTCAAGACAAAATTTCCAGTCTCCCTACAGGCTTTCTTGTGTCCCTTCCCAGTCACAGTACCTTCAAGCTACTTACTCTTCTGATCTCTATCAGCAGAGATTAGTTTGACCCTCATATGACTAGAATCATTCATGTATTCTTTTGTACCTAACTCTTTTTGTTCAACATTGTGGGATTCATCTATTCTGGTCAGTGTAGAAGGTGCTATTTGGTTTTTTTTTAATCAAGTTTTATATCTCTAAGGAGTAACTTTTTTTCTTTCTAAAATTATCAACCAAATTTTTTCCAGATACATAAGGAAAAAATTCATGATGGAGTTTTTTCCCTCCTCACTCATCCCCAACTCCCTAGTCCCATGTGTATTAGTGCTAGTTAATGAGGAAAAAAAATATTCCCGTGCTTAAGTTATACCTTCACCTTCTTGGTAGAATTGTAACATCCAAGATCCCTTTTTACAATGAGGTTCTCACAGGTTATCCACTTATTTGCTATTAGTTTCCCAAATTAGTTTCCTTTGAAACTCAGTCACAGTGGATCTATGATGGACCTCAGAAACCTCACTTGGTAAGGATTTCACTGACACTACCCTATTGTTCTTGTTAATTCTTTCCGGCCACTAGAGGTCAGGGTTCAGTTAGTACTACAGAGGGTTGAACAAGTGTGAAAGGCCAATTAGCACTCAGAAGGAGTTGTATGTGTGTTTGGGGGCATGGGGGTGTGAAGGTTGGGGAGGGAGTGGGGGTACTCTAGGGATGCAGGAGTTGTGCGCTCAGGTTGAGACTAGGCATGAAAAAGCTGAGCTACACAGACAAACAGGTTGTCACATTACCACATGGAAAATTGACCTCAAACATCACACATTTTATGTATGTATGTATGTATGTATATATTTATTTACTTATTTACGTATTTACTTTTAATTGGTAGGAGCATTTTATCTAACACATAACTGACATTTCGTTGTTGTTTTTTACCTTTAGGCAGAAGAATGCTTCAAGCTCCAGAACAAATTAAAGAATTCTCACTTAGAATTTCCCGAAATGTTTTGGTTTCCAGATTTAAAAACAATAGCAACAATAAAATATTCACTCAGGAGGTTTTGGGAGACTCCTTTAGCAGAGGCAAGATTTTTTTTTTCACAATTAAAAATATTTAGTAAGTAAATGTCACTATTTTATGGACCAAATTTATTTTAGGATTCTAAAACCTTGCTGCTTAAAATCCAATTATTTAATGCAGCTTGATTCTCTACTCCATCACTCCAATTCACCCTGATTCCACAGTGCCTACACCAATGAGGCATAATGAGGAGTATGAAGGCTACCAATTAGGTTGGTGAACTTAATTGTCTGACCTCGTATACTGTTAATCAGTCTCTTAAAAATTTAGGGCAAAAGAACAAAATTTAGAGGTAATATAGACCAGTAGTTTTCAAAGAAATGATTAAGCTATGAAGCACTTGGTTTTATTACATGTTACACAGAAGCCCTTTGTATAAAGTAGATAAAAAGCAGATTTCTTCTGGGTGAAGTAGGAGTATGGAACTGTGATAACTGCCCACACAGGTAGCCAAATCCAGCTAGCCACTCTGTGGCCACTAAGGATATGCTTCAGAAATCCTGTAATTCTAGAAACATTGTTTGAAAACCATTGATCTAGCCCAAATGCCTTGTTTTATGAATGAGGGAACTGAAATCCAGTACTTGCCTAGTTAGCGTCACACATTAACAACGATATCTGGTGGGAAATATGGCTAGAGGCCAAACATTTTTATTAAAATTTTGAGGTCTTTTAGGTTGGTGCAAAAATAATTGCAGTTTGAAAGGTTAAAAATAATTTCAAAAACCACAATAACTTTTGCACCAACCCAATAAAACATACACATTATCCCAGCATACACATACATTAGTATATAGACTGTATAGATAAGACTAAATAACACGAGTTAGCTCAGTTTTGCCAGATACTTGGACTGGCGAAATAGCAACCCTGTCATGTTCAGATTTAATAGGTTAAAATCATGTTTTGATAAATTTGAAATTGCACTAGGGAGGGGACTTGATCTCTTCAAAATAAGAAAACAGTTTTATATCTCCAGTGCCCACTGGAATTTGCTGCTATGGACACCATTTCACTTATACCAGATGTTAGAGAGCAAGAAGGAAGCTTCCACAGTAAGTGAGGAGGGCCCACTTACATGTGGAGAAGAGGTAGTAACTAGGCCATTCAGTGCTGCAGGTGGAAGGCACTGTGCAACTGGTATAAAACGGCAAATAAGAAAAAGCTAAGCATGGAGGGTCCAGGGAAAATCGTGAAGTCTTTCATTGCCTATACCAGTGATGCAAGTGACTTATTTGTCATATGCCAGTGAGGAAAGGAAAGCAATGACAATTTGAGAGCAACTTCCAGCAAAGGTTTTCAACATCAAATTGCTCTCCTGTCTCCCATGTTTATCTATATGAAATGGTAACCAGTTGCTCTTAACTTTAGAGAGTCTAACTGAGATGAACACTATTATACTCAAGTTTAGAAAAGACAAAGGCAATTAATACCAGATAAAGCTCGATGAGTAAGGAATTTGCTTATACCTTGGTGTTTGAACTTCTTTAGATTCTGTCTTAAATTGTGCTTCATCTTTAACTAAGAAACAAAATAAAAACATTAGTAGTTATGTTTTGCTCTTTTAGTAAATAGATGTGTTTTGAATTTTTTAAAAAAATTCTTGGAGTCTTATGACAACAGAAGCAAAAATATTTGCTATTATTTTCCTGTTATTTTATTAAATCTGGGGAAAGCCTGCCTTTTCAGAGTACACAGGCAATAATAGAGGACTCTGTGGCAATATATACTAATATGAGCTATTAAGCCTAGAAGGAATAAATAGTTTCTTGCAAACCTAGACAGTGGTCCATGTCCAGTTTTTCCAGTTGTACCTAACCTCTAATTCCCTCCATTGTATGAGTGCAAAACTGGGAGAAGACTTGAGAATTTGAGTCCTCCTTAAGGTCACATCTTATTTACATAAATATGGCCTGAGAGTTTAAGTCACCTGCAGTGTGGTGTGTTGAAATGTGTGCACATGATGAGGAATGCAGAGGGCTGGTCAACTAAAAGCCCCTACATCTGAGAAATGTGGGCCAAGGTGCTACTCTGAGCACTCCTGGGACCTCATAATTATTATGAGAGGGAGACACTTTCCTCAACAGACCAAACTAAGAATCCTTCATCACCAGGCAGTCATAACAGAGACCCAAAGGTTAACACAAACTGAAGGGTAGAGGGTCAATTAAAAGCTCATCCTTCTGCCCAGGGCTTGGGGTAAAAACATCTATTTTCCCCCATCTTCTATGCAATGCCTGTCCTGAAAATGGCTTATGGCTGTGTGGATTCCCCTATGGCAGGTGTATAGGCATTTAGTACATTGTGATGATGAGACATTCATTTTCATTGCTTTAATAATTGATCATCCAAGCCAATTGTCTGACTTCTGATCCCCCTGCTTGTGGACATTCCAAGCCAAACACCTAGTTTGATTTCCCTCACCAGAGAAGGAAGAAGGACTAACCCAGAATGCTCTTCTGCTTACCTTCTGAGTTCCTCAGAGATGGCTCTGCCACTAGCCTCCCTTCTCCTTACGTAGAGACACAGAAAGGGAGATATGGGGTTGGGTCCAGTATCAAACAGATATGGACCAAATTCTAGGTTTATAAACTGATTGAGGGTTTGACCTGTTGACAAGGGCCAGGACTACATGCATAATTAAGATGCTTCAAGGAGGCCAGGAATATGACTTTATGCCTTGAGACTCTCATTGAGCTCAACTTGAGCTCAATGAAACTTGAGCCTCAGCTGATCCAGCCAGAAGCACACCAAATCTACATAGTGATGGAAAAAGCAATTTACATAGCCAAGGGCAAAGGATGTAAGAGTTCCTGCCTCTCTTCCAGGGGTGAAGCCTCTGGAACAGCTTAAGAAGAGCTTCGGCTCCAGCATGGGTCACAGTCAGATCCTCCTCCAGAAGGAGGAGGTGGAGGTAGTGACTGCAGAGTCCAGACTGGGAGAGTAGGCTTCATGATGGTGGCTACCACTCACCAGCCTGTGTATGATATAACAAAGGCTTTAATGAAACATACCAGGTTTGTTCCACATTCACATCTACAGCCAGAATGGGTTTATCTTAGAGACCAGATGTTCAGCTTGTGTTCAGGGAGTATTGCATAATTCAACAAATATGTATTGAGTACCTACTATGCGTTGGGTACTGTTCTAGGCATGAACAATATAATGATGAGCAAAATAGATCCTTGCCCTCATGGAATTTATAATCTAGTGGGATAATTCAGTACATCAACATGTAATTAAAAACTGTATGTTCTCACTGAGCAGAAATTCTTTCAGTTTGTATATGTGGAGAGGGCCTTCTCTGATCAGACATCCAACACTTCTCTCTTCTCTGCCAACACCAACCTCTTGGAAGAATCTTTTGCTTTTCTTCTCTCAAGTTTTTGTCCCCTACCAGAACTTACGTAGAGGAGGTTTCTCCTCAGACAATGGCAATGACCCCTCTTCCCCTATATACAATGAAACAAAGTCTTTTTTCTCAGATGATAATGAGCTGGGAGCTCTCTTTTCCCTTTTGACCAGAGTACAAAAGAGCACCTATGTACCAAGGTACTAAAAAATTACTCTGCACTCATGGCAGGATACAAATGGGAGACAGATATACAGATATTATAAGACTTATTGTATGAAGGCCTCAGAACTAGTTACTGGTACCAAATTCCAGAAAAAATGGACTGGAGTTTTAACCCAGCTGAACCACATGAAGAGTTGGCAAGAGAGTTCAAGCTTCTCCAGGGAAACAAAGATACATGAATCTGTTTTGGAGACCGGGTTGTCTCCCAAACAGTAATCAGATTCTTGTCTTGTGTCTCATAACCCCACAGGTGTAAACCACATGAACAAATATGTGCTTAGAGGTGAGGGTAGGAGTAGTGGGGGAGGTGATGACAGTTCTGAATTCATAATGCATCATCTCAGGTGGCAGCTGTGCATCTGTTCCATATTTTGAAACCCTTCTCCCATACCAGTAGAGCTATTTCAGCAGATAATATCTAGGATTGACTGAAAGAAAAGTCGTATGTTATCCAATGTCCTGAAATGGTTCAAGAAGATGGATAAGGAAAAGGTGTTGGGGTTGAAGCTTGTATTTTACCTCCTGACTTTCAAAATCATTTGGATGGCATCTTTGATGGAGTCTTGGAAACTGGACTTAATTAGCAGGAACCAGCCCTCTACGTGGGAGCTCTCCAATAGGCACTCTGGATCCCTGATTTCCCAAGCTCCCTCCCAAAAATGGGGATTTGAACAGTTGCAGCCTGTGGGGCTCCTACAAAGTACTTCCAGCCCATATGTGGTTAGAAGCGATAATCCTAACACGTTTTGCAGGAAGAAAAATTGTGCTGGAACAGCAAGTCAAGCATTTGCTGAGTTTTAGTAGGAGGTGTGAAAAATATGTAACTCTACTCAGGGTCATTACCGTTGGCCTCACTGCTAGCCACAGTGTGTGTGGAGGGAGGCAGAGGCTGCGTCAAGCTCACATCCATCTTTCTGTGGCCCCATTAATCTCCCCTCTTCCTGAAAACCAACTTATCTTGCAATTGGTTTAAAAACCTTCCAGAGCTGCAAATAGGGCTGCTGCTAGCACTGAAGGGCCTCTGTGCTAATTAGAAAAAGACGGGATGGAAGAATTGCAGAAAAATAAGCCCTCCCAGCAGACCAATTATGAATGTGAGCCTTCTCCCAGGCTGATTCAGACCTGTGCCAGGACTTAGGGTTCAGCAGTTGGAACATGGACTGAATTTTAGTACCCCATCTCCCAGTTCTCTTCCAGCCAGACCCTACTGTGTCCATTGGCTATGGCTACAAAGTCTCTTTCGTGGCTCACAAAACAGGCACTAACTAGTCTCCACAGCTGGAATGAATTTTCTTCTAACCAAGTACCCTTGCTCATGCCTTCATTCTTGATCCTCTGCACTTAACAAACACTGAATGATCAGAACGCCCTTGGAGATATTGATGAGCATCAAAGTGGAACCCATGAACAAACAGATAATAACATTGATTATAGTGGTATTGTTGTGTTCTGTGAGATAATGACTGGTTCTTTGTACACAAAATTTTGGATACAAATTTTGGCTATCCAAATTTTGGCACTTTCCCCCATAACATTTTTTCCAACATTTTCTTTCTACCTGTGGAATGGAGTTCAGATTTAAATTCATATTTTGCCTGATACTACAGGCAATTTTCTGTTTTGTCTTCCTTTGTCAGTAGTTTGATTGTTTCTGATTTTTGTAAGCTATTTCATTAAATCTGTTTTTTTCTTGGCTTTTAAGTATGCCTGCTGCCTTAAGATCTCATCCAACAATAATGATAGTAACAATAATAATGATAATATGAATATGATTGAGAAGTTACTATATGCCAGGTACAGTTTCTGTTCTATGTGCTTTCTATGGACTAACTCATTTAAATTGTTACAGAAGATTTATGAGGTTGGTATTATTATTATTATTATTATTATTATTATTATTATTATTATTACTCCCATTTTAAGATGTGGTAATGGAGCCAAGAAAAGTTATTTGCCAAGGGCACACAGCTAGTGAGCAGTGAAGACAGGATTCAAGTCTAAGCAGTCTGGCTCTAGAGCTCACATTCTTTACCACTGTGCTCTATTGTCTCCATCTATCATTCATCAAACTCTGTCCACTTTATCCATTCTTCTATCCACCACTCCATCTAGTCACTTGTTCTACACACATTTATTAAATCTCTATACACTGAGTTCATGCTAGGTACTGAGGATGCAACCCTGAACAAGATACAAGCCTTAAACTAAAGACAGTTTTAGAGCCGTGGAGTGCACAGATAAGTATAAAGGCAATTAGGTTTTATAGGGTTTCATAGTAGACATGTCTTAGATGTCTGCCTTGCCAATAATGTCCTACTCCAGGAACTTCCCTTTTCCATTGTTCCTATAAAGGGATAAGCCTAGGTGACATATTTATAGCGCATGACTGCTTGCTGGCCATAGATGATTGGACCAGAGTGAATACAATACTTAAGTCCTACCAATTCAGTGGATATAAACCACCACTTAATTCTTATAGGGAATTTGAACTAAGAGACACACTAGAGGTAGGTCTTTAAAAGAAAGGCTGCAGTTGGCACTTTGGCAAACACAAGTTGGGGAATTGCATAGCAAAACTCTGACAAGGGAGGTGGCTTATGGACTATTAAGGACCTGCTTAGCTTCCATGGAAATGGTCCCTGGACTAAGGGTAGTAGCAGATGAGGTGTTTAGATATAGCCCAAAATATGAAAAATAATTCCCATGTGCTATAAAGGAATATCAGTCTTATTACTGTGTGTCTAACTGATGACTGTGGGTAAAGGTCCCGATAAAGATGGGCTAAATGGAGATGTTCACACATGATGCAGTAGGCTGCGGGCCTTTAAACCTTTTCTTTTGTAAAATAAATGTTACAGGGAACCTTAATCCACAAAGCCAGTGAAAAGATGGTTATTCTGGTATAAGCAAGGGTCAAAGCCATGGAACTCTCCTCCTCCTTCCCTGCATGGTGGTGGTGTCCCCAGAGTTGTGTAACTCGGAGGTTTTACTTTGGGAGTTTTCGATCTGAAGAGTATAGGTTTCAACAGAGACTGGCAAGGTCAGAGCTCCTGGGGGCCCAAGCTAGGGATAGAGTAAACTTCAGGGCTTCTGAAATAGCCCTAAGGGGAGAGGATGAAGGCTTGATCTGACAGAGTGAAGGACACGCTGGAGACCAAATTTGTTATCTATATCCAGTTGCTCTCAGAGGTTTGTAGGAACTTCTGGTCTTTATCACTCAGCGGATGACCTACTTAGCATCTGGATGGTGCTGTTTGGCCTTAATCTTAATTCAGCGTGATTTGATCTATGCAGTCTCAAATAATGGACTCTAAGTCCAATCTTAGCCTCAGTGTCATTCACAGTTTCTACACTGGAAATAGGTGTCCAATGTTTATTGAAATAATGAACTGAATTAAAGTAATTATAAAGAAATAATTGGTTACATCAGAATTATCATAGAATAAGATCAGAATGTTACTAGACAGTGGGAGAGAAACCCCACTCCTCTACTGCAGGAGTTTTTAGGCATAATATTTATCAAAGTAAAGGAATGGGTAAAAAAAAAACACAAAAAAAACTATATTTCTTCCACCTTATATCTGGCAACATATATAGATCAATGGCCTTTGGATTCCATGAATTCTAGAATTCTAGCTTCCTATTATTGATAGCAGAAAATGCTATAGAAACTTCCTCAGCATCAGTTTCTAAAATAAAGAGTATAAAACCCACCTACTACGATGTTCTGAAGATCAAAGGTGATATTGTGGGGCAAGCAGTGAATTAACTGCCTGGCATATAATAGGCACAAGATATGTGTGCAGTTAAATAAATGAATGCAAGTGCCTACCTCAGTTTCCTCATCTGAGTAATGTGTAATAATTATACATCTTTGATGGGTTTTTGAGAGACTAAATGAGATAATTCATGCAAGAGCACTTGCCACTCATAATATTCATAATAGTAAATAGAATAAATGGTTTGGAATGAACAACCTGAAGTGTTAGAAAAGGGACAAACCCCAAATCTGAGAAGTAGTTAAGAGAAACATTTCTACCTCTTTGTAGATTAAAAAACAATAATAATGACAATTTTATGGTATAGTCAACTCATAGGGGAGCCTGGTGGTTAACGACAAAGAGCTGGGTGATCTGTGGGCTGAAGGGGTCACAGTTTCATCTTCCTGGCAGACAAGCTTCCAGGGAAACCTGAGCTCTAGTGCTGATCCATCTGGGTGCTTGGGCACTTGAATCAGTAGAAGTGATTCCTCTTGCGGGTGGCTGACTCAGAATTGCGTCTCTGTTTGTGTTGGTTTGTTTATTGGGACACACAAACTGTCTGGATAATTTATTCTCTACCATAAATATTTTAGTGCTGCCTACAAAAGTAGTTAAAAGGGATGCAATATAATATCTCATCTTAATGTTTCTCCTTTTCATTATGTAGGTTATTAATAATTTTATTTGTTCATTTACTTATTTTGATTGGTGTGGTATTATTAGATTTGACTTTTTCCTTAAGTATATGAAATGGCCTATAAAAAAAAGACCCATAAAGGATGTGTCTCAGTCATCTCTGGCTACTATAACAAAATATCATAAACTGCGTAGCTTATAAACAACAGAAATTCACTTCTCAGAGCTCTGGAAGCTGGGAAGTCCAAGATGAAGATGGGAAGCTCAGTGTTTGGTGAGAGCCTACTTGGTTCACAGATGACCATCTTCTCACTTTTGCTCCTCTGGGGTCTCTTTTATAAGGGCACTAATGCCTTTCATGAAGGCTTCAACCTCATGACCTGATTACCTTTGAAGGCCCACCTCTAACTACCATCCATTAGGTGTTAGGATTTAACATATGAATTTGTGGGGACACAAATATTCAATCTATAGCAGGAAGAAACGATTGAAATAAAGGTAAAAAAAAATGTTGGTGGATATGGGGATGCGTAGAGAATGCAATGAATTGTCCTAAATGCTTTAAAGTATCTGACAGTATCAAGTTATAAATCACTATGCCAGTACTGTTATTTATAAATATCAGTAATTTTGCGTTTTGATTATTGTGTCATCAATCATTTTCATACCTTGCCTAATAAAATTCTTTTTTTTTTTTTAATTTTAGAGAATAATTTTGGCTTGTACATAGTTTATAGCTGCTACAAGCAGTTAGCTGTAATAGGTTACTAATTCAAACAAGGAAAGAGATAAGGTAAGCCAGTGCAAGAGCATGAAAAACCATAGAGTGGGAGTACCTTATTATTCATTATAACTTTGATTGAGTTATTTCAATGATAGTTTAGTTGGGGTGAAATTGTACATAATGGTAGTCAACAAATTCTAGAAATGAGAACATAATGATGGTCCAGTAGTTTCAGTCTAGTCAAGCACTGACAAGGTGCCAGGCATAGTGATGAATGACATTATCTCATTTGTTACCTAGAATTACATTTGGATAAGATAGCCACTGTCCACATATGACCATTGAAATTTAAATTTTAGTTAATTAACATTAAATAACTTCAAAATTGAGTTCCTCACTCATATTAGCCATATTAGGTACCTACTGCAAGCAGAGAGCTGGGTACTAGAGACCACGGACATAGTATCTGGGAGGTAGCAGGGTTTTAATCCTGACTGTAATGTATTATCTATGTGACCTTGATTTACACAAGTTATACCCTGTGAGCCTCAGTTTTTCCATCTGTAAAATGGTACCAGTAATACCCATGTTCTACAATTTCTATGAAGATTATAAATTACAAGTTTGCAAGTCACCTAACAAACTGCTACATAGCAGGTGATGATGGTGGCGGTGATGATGATGGTGATGATGATGATGGTGTTGGAGGAAAAGTTGGAGAAGGAGCAGGAGGTCCAAATTCTTCCCTCAAAAAGCTTCTGGTGTAGCTATTACAGCATTTTGGTCACTCCCAAGAAATAAATGTGTACAGCCATGATAGGAAACCTCCACTTTTCATTTTATAAGATTTTTTTTTCTGTTTGTTTAGTCTTAAAATCTTCAGGAAACCTCACCTTTTCAACACATTTCTACCACCTCCATAACAAATATCATCTCTCCATGACACAAATTTCTTCAACGATTTCATGCACTTAGACTATAAGTCCATTTTCTCCTATTTTTCAGGAGGACTCTGAAAATTTAGTAAATAACTTATAAGATTTGAAGGTGCCACAGCCCAAAAGTTACAAATTGTAATTGCAATCAAATCTAATACCAGCTTACCCATGAGAGAGCATCCTCAAGTGAAAGAAACCAGTCTCTAGCTGTAATTCCAAGAATCAGTGAGCAGATACTGGGAATAATTTAGGGTCATGAGCAAAGCTGTTCCTCCCAACACTACTTCTGATTGTATTTTTTTCTCTTTTTCTAACCTCTAAAGACATTGCTTAAACCCCCCCTTGCTGTAGGAAGGCTGAAGCAGCCATTCCTTTACAGACCAACCACCTGCAATTGTTATGTTTTCTTCTGTCACACCAGCCATTTTGAAACATCTGGATAAGTAGCTACAACACAGCATCTCTTCCTGTCTGGAGTCTCAGCCGCCCACTGACCACAGGATCAAGTGTTTGTACTTCATTCCATGGTTCACCCTGCTGTGTCTTCAATCAGTGCTGTCATTTCCCTAGTTAGAAGGTTGATGACTAATCTGGACAATAGGTTTGCTCTAAGCGAGTCCTTGCCTGGGTGTAGATTACTCATAAATCATATTTTTATAACAGCAGTAACATTCCCTGTTGTTTAGCAGGTGCATTGCCTAGTGGTTTGCGATCTGTCTGGACAGTCAGGCTTCTGTCAAATGCATATTTGTGGAACTCTCATCATGCCCACATCACTGTCAATATTTTTTTTTTCTTTCTTACTCAAGCAGACATTTTTTTTTTGTTTTCCAGACAAAGCTAATATTAGAGATGTGCAAGTGACTACTGAATAATCCACTTGCCAAGAATCTCATTGTAGGTTGTCAATATCCTTGTACATCTTTGCACAGTTATTTCAGTAGTTCCAGAAAACTTTAAATGGAAGAGGAAAGGAACTCACATTTGCTAAGCACCTGCACAGTGCCAAGCATTGTGCTCATTTGTCTCACCCATGATATTTTATTTAATCCTCCCAACAATCTCATGAGGTACATACTATCTTTAACCCCATTTCACAGATGAGGAAACTGAGACAAAAACAAGTTTAATAATAACACCAATTAGCAATTATCATACCCTGATGCCAGGCACAGTGATAAAAGACATCATCTTATTTACTCCCTAGGCTAGCTGCCCTGTCCAGTACGGTAATAACTAATCATGTATGGCTATTTACATTCAAAAAAAATTAAAATTTATTTCATTTACTCCCTAGACTCATTTACCCCCTAGACTAGCTGCACTGTCCAGTATGGTAATAACTAATCATGTATGGCTATTTACATTCAAAAAAATTTAAAATTTATTTCCTCTGTCACATTAGCAATGTTTTGAGTGCTCAATGGCTACACGTGGCTACTGGCTACTGTCTTGGACTATGCAGAAAGAGGGCATCATTTTCCAAGTCCTATTGACCAACACTGCCCTAGAGCAATGCAACAGGTAATTACAAGTACTGTGATAACCATACTATGGATGAGAAATTGGAGGCTTCTATTGGTTACGTGACTTGCTGAATAAAAGTAACACAGCCTGCTGCCCTGCTCCAATAAAAAAATAAAAAATAAAAAATAAATATTTAAAAACAAAAATAAGTAACACATCTTGGGCAATAGATCCAGGCCTGAATCCAGTTCCAGGAGCCTTGCTCTTAACTATAACTCTGTTCTGTATATTCAGTGACTTATTTAAGGTCACACCACTGGTATGTAAATGGTGTGAGTCTCCTGGGCAGAGGCCTCCTTGAAAGGAGACCTTGTTGCAGCTTCACAGCAGAATCTTTCTAATAAGCCTTAGCTTTGGTGCTAGTTGTGCTATCCACACCTCTGGCATCTCCTTAATCTGGTTTCATCCCTGGAGTTTCCAAATGCCTGGGGCTGTTTGCCTCCAATAGTTATGTGCATGTGCATCTTTAAAGGTCTGTTGCTTCTGTGGGAGCCCATTTCCTGCTCTCAAGGTGTCATTTCCGTCCTCATGAGGTTGTGCTTGCATTCCTCATATGGCACTGTCATCTGTCTGAGCTGGAGCATTTTATCCCGGAGACTCCCAAAAAGTCTTTTTCATTCTCTGGATGACATGGGAGGCTGACTCAATCCTAAATAGTAGTCTGAGTCTGTGACTCTGGCTTGCCCCAGACAGCACAAAGGATTCATAGCAAAATGGGTTTTGTCTGCTGTTGTGCAAGCTCAAGACCCAAGACTTCCTCCGTGGCCAGAAGAGGGGTGTGACAGATGGACAGGTTTCCTCTCCTAACTCCAGCCTTGGGCCTCTGCTCCTTTTCTCAGGAACCATTTCACTGAGCCAGAACCTCCACTTACTTTAAGAACTCAGTACTCACTAAAATACAAGAATTTTTCTGAGATTAAGTTCTTAGAGTCACAGAGGATGCACAGCAGGGGCAATACAGTGTGTTGAGTGACCTAGACATATCAAGGTTCTGTCTTAGGCAGTTTGGAAAAAAATAACTAACACATCTTGAGCCCTTACTATGTCTCCAGGACTCTGCTTCAGGATCATTATTTCATTAACTCTGCACAAAACCCTAAAGTAGCATATGCTTTATTGCTCCCACTTTACAGACTAGAAAATCAAGTCACAGAGAAGTAATTTGCTCACACAGCTACTTAGAAATTAATTGGGATTAATACTTTTAATCGTAATGCTGTGTTACCTCTTCATTGACTCCAATTCTGTAAATAAGACATTATTATCCATAATTGGCAGATAAGAAAAATGAGAGTCTTAGAGATTAAAGATCTTTTTCTATGATGCTGGTAAGTGGCTAAACTGGAAATCACCACAACATTAATATACATTACAGGTTATTTTTTGGTCCTTTATTCAATTAATATGGTGTATTACATTAACTGATTATTGAATGTCAAAGAAATCTTACATTATAGGATAAACCCCCGTTGGTCATTGTACATAATCTTTTTTATGAGTTGTTGGATTAAGTCTATTAGTATTTTGTTGAGAATCTTTGCATATATATTTATAAGGGAGATTGGTCTGTAGTTTTCTTTCATTGTGATATCTTTATCTAGTTTTGATATCAAGGTAATACTGTCCTCATAGAACAAATTGGGAAGTATTTCCTTCTATGTTTTAGACATGAAGAATTGGTGTTTAAAAGAAGATTTTTAAATAAAATTCCACCAAATGTTTATATTTCGTAGAATTCACCAATAAAGCCATCTAGTCGAGCTTTTCTTTGTGGAAGATTTTTAATTATTAATTTAACCTCTTTACTTGTTACAGCTCTGTTTAGATCTTCTAATTCTTCCTGAGTCCGTTTCAGTAGTTTGTGTCTTTCTAGAAATTTGTCCATTTTATCTAGGTTATCAACAACATTATTCATAGTATTCCCTTATCATCTTATTTTTAAAAAGTTGAGTAATGCACCCTTTTATTCCTGAGCTTAGTGATTTGAGTTTTCTCTCGTTTTTTTCTTGGTAAGATTCACTAAAGATTTATCAATTTTGTTGATCTTTTCAAAGAACGAATATTTGCTTTTGTGGATTTACTCTATTGTTTTTTTTTTCCTGTACTTTGTTTATTCCTCTTCTAATCTTTTTTATGTCCTTCCTTCTGCTTGCTTTAAATTTAGTTTACTTCTTCTTTTTCTGGTATCTGAAGGTGGAAGGTGAGGTTTATTGATTTGATATCATTTTTCTATTTTAATGTAGGCATTTATAGCTATAAATTTCCTCCTAAGCATTACTTTAGCTGCATCCAATGTATTGTGGTATTCTGGGTTTTGTTTTCATTCATCTCAAAATATCTTCTAATTTCCCTGTGATTTTTTTTTGATTCATTGGTTCTTTTGGAGTCTATTGTTTTATTTCTAAATATTTATGAATTTCCCAAACTTCTTTGTAATTCAATTCTAATTTCATTTTATTGTTGTTGGACAATACTTGTTATGTTATCAATCTTTTAAATTTATTGATATTTGTTTTATGACCTAATACTTCATCGTAATACATACGTCGTACAGAATGCTCTATGTGCACTTGAGAAGAATGGTTTTCTTTTGCTGAGTGGAGTGTTCTCTAGATGTCTATTATGTCTAGTCAGTTTATACTGTTATTCAAGTCTTTTACTTCTTTTTTTCATTAGTTTCAGGTGCACAAGACAAGGTAATACTTAGACGTTCATCATTTATATCCCTCACACTGTGGACCCTCCTCCCCCCATCCACCATCCACTATCCCTCTGACATCGCACCGAGCCATCACATTATATATATAAAATTATAGTTGGCATTCATTATTGTTTAGCTTCCGGTGTACAGTGCCATGATCAGGCATCTACAGTTGTTTCTAAAGGTTCAATTTTAAGCAATAAAGCTTGAATGTAAAGAACTGTTTTAAGAATGAAGTAAGAAGAGTGCAATATATGGATGATGTACTGCAGAATTTTACACCTGAAACCTATGTAACTTTACTAACAAGTGTCACCCCAATAAACTTTAATTAAAAAAAAAAACAATAAAGTAAGAAGAGTGCTTTGTGAAATGTAAATCACTGTACAAATTTAAGGTGTTCTTTATTATGTTGTCAACTCATAATTAATTGTGTTAAATACTACTTATTGATCATGTTCTTTAAGTTAGAACCACTAACTTAGATGGCTTTTACTCTCATTAGTGCTCAAAACCCAATAAAAGAAAACAACTTCATCAGTAAGGATTAAGTTAGATTGCAATAATAGAATGATGGGGCTTAAACTTGATAGGAAATTATTTCTCCCTAATGTAAGAAAAGTCCTGAAGTGAAAAGTCTAGGACCTGTGTGGTGCCTTCCTCTGTAGCCCTCATTTTCATGGGCCAAGATAGCTGTTAGAATTAGGGCCATCAAGTGAATGTTGAAGATAGTTGGATGGAGAAAGCAGAAAAGAAGCATGGATACCTTTCCCATTAAGAGGACTTTACTTCTATTTATACCCATTATACCCTTAGGAGCATGGCAAATGGAATCTTTTTTTATGTAAGAAAACAGAAACCAGGGTTCTGTTTCTAAGGAGGGAGAGAATAGATTCGAAGTAGGCAATGAGCCATCTTGGCCATAAGCACTAATGTCTCAAATAGTCTATAAATCTGCTAATGTACTAGGTAATTTAGGCCATCACACCTTTTCTGGCTCATCTCCCAGTCTGAGTTTTCTAGATAAACTGATAGAATGGCCTTTGGTACTACGTGGCATAATCTTTAATTCTGTGGATATCAGAAGAAACAAAAACTACACATTGTTTTCTCATTTCCTTGTTCAATATCCCATCCAAACTTCCCTCTGAGGATGATCTTGAGAAGTCACAATTATCCTCTTTGTAATTCCTATTTTCAAAGCATCACCAAATTTTTATTTTAACAGTGTATTTGTTTGGAGGCAGGCCTCATCTCTCCCATTCCTTTCTCATTCTTTGCTTCTTGTGTCCAGCTGACTGCCATTAGATTTGGGCTTGGCAGGATTTGAGTCCAGGTTAGATATTAACATTCCAGGGAAGACATTCATTTTAATCCATTATTATTGAATAAATTAGAACAACAGCATTGCTGAGTAGAGATCTTTGGGAAAGCTTTAATTATGTTCAATTAAAATATTAATTGATTGAACATCTGTCCTGCTCTGAGGCTCAGTTTCCTAAACTTTCACATAAGGGAGTTGGGAATTCAATTAACTGATCCATAAAATGACTGTCAGTTCTGAGATCTACAATCCCTTGGGATTGGATCATTTGGATAGAACCCAGAAGAGGCAGCAATTGAGATATGGAAGCTAGGAGACACTGAAGAACGGTGGGGGGGTGGTGGTGGAAGTGGCCAAATCTCTTTATAATTTTTGCTAGAGTTCAGCCTTTCCCACTCTGAACCTGAATCAATCACACTCTGAGAAGTGGCAAGTGCTTGGAGGTGCACAAGCACCCCACTGGGTAAGTGGGATGAGGAATACACCTCAGAGTTGCTTTTCTGGGCTCTCCTTCTATGTCTCTGCCTGTTTCCTCATAATCTTCATCCCTGATTATTTCTGGTCCATTTCCTACACTTCAATGTTCCCCAGGGTTCTATAATCCACATCTTTTACTTCTCACCCAATACACGTTCTTTTTCCACCTTATCCACACAGATCTTTATCTCCAACCCAGTTCTTTTGGTTGAGCTCCAGAGCCACAAAGTGGCCTTTACAGGCCTCCCAGAATAACATATCTACAAATGAATTATCCCCTGTGCTCATTTATCAATGCCTTCAGTTTCAAAAAGTTACACCAGCCCCTACCTAACTTCCGAGTTCAAAACCTGAGTCCCTGTCCTTTCCCATCTCTTCTTCTTTGGTCTTCACTTCTCTCTCCTTCCCCCCACCATAAAATGTTTATCGTTTTTATCCATATGAATATAATAATTTCTGGCATTCTCTAATATTTCCACTTTAAAAGAAACTTCTTTTAAATTATGTGTATTAATAATTGTGACAATAATAGCAAAAATAATCACTACTACTTTTTTTCCCCTTTGGGTACAAATGCTCTATACTTATTATGTTCTATTCTCATAACAACCCTGCCATGCATTTATTGTTCTACCCAATTTACAGATGTGGAAACTAAGGCTTAGAGAAGCTAAGCAATATCTTCAATGTCACCAAGTTAATAAATTGTGGAGGCAGGATTTGAATTGTGTTCTCTCTAGGTTCAGGTCCTGTTATCTTTTAAAATCTTTCTTGTTCTACCTCTTGCCCCTCTCTCATTACTTTCAAGATAGAATTTCCACCTTCTCAGCAAGGTGAACATGGGCCTGGATGACCCAGTTACTGCTACTTCTCAACTTCATCTCCTGCCAAGTCCACTCTCTCTGCTACATTCATTCAGAATTTCTTTCAGCTTCAGATCATCCCTTGCCCTTCTGTATTTCTTACTTTTGTAAGTGTTGTTCTTTATCTGGAAAATGTGTTTCTCCAGGGATTACACTAATTTGGATCCAAACATTTAATTTAAATATCACCTCCTCTTCAAAGTCTGTCTGGCCTTCTGTTATTTCTGCTGTCCCTAGAACTAACTACTATCATAGCATATATTACTAAAGCTTTTCACCATCTTTCATTTCCTTCTTAAAGCAGAGATTCCTTTTTCTTTTTCCTATATTTCTCTTTTGCCTTGCACAATTGTGCCTAGAACATTTTGTGCTCAATATATATGATGGTGATCATGACGATCTTCATGATTTGATGATAATGAAGATAAAGCTGGAGGTGATATAGCCAGTAGGGATGAGTTTGCCTCAGGACTCCATCTTGTCTTTCCCTAAGCTCTTCTTAAGTCATCCCGTCCACTCCTGTGGCTTTTTATACCTATTTTTATATTGATGACTCCAAATATTTTGTCTCCAGGTCTGACTTGTCTCTTGAGCTCCAGATGAATATATCCAATTGTTTCCTTAATGCTTTCATTTGTAGATCTAATAGGCATCTGAACCTTAACATAGCCAGAACAGAACTTTGGAGCCTTTCCTTCCCAAACTGCTGTTCTTCCAGTCTTTCTCATTGCATATAATAGTCCCATCTTTTACTTGTTTGGGCCAAAACTGAAAAAGTAACCACTATGTTTCTCACGTCCTGCATCCAATTTATTAGTTAATCTGCTGGTTTTGCTGTCTCTCCAGATAATAATAAACCCCATATTCTATCATTTCTCTCCTTTATCACTGCTACTATCAAAGTGTAAGTCAAAATCGTCTTTCAAAAACAGGCTCCTAACTGCTCTCACTATTTCCATCCCTGTTATTCTGTTATCCATTCTCCACACAATAGCCAGAGTGAACATTTATAACAGAATCATAGCATGTCATTGTCCTTACTTAAAATCCCCCACCATTCTGTCACATTCGAAACTAAAATGCACCATGTCCCCTACCAGGATCTACAGGACCCCTCTGCCTGTTTACTTACCTGATCTCCACGATTATCTCCTTCTTTCATCAGGCTCTGGCCACACTGACTTTCTTTCTACCTCTTGAACCAGACCAGCCTGTTTCTGCCTCAGGCCCATGCACTTGCTATGCCTTGGCCTAAAACACATTAGCCCCCAGATCTTTGCACAACCAACTCCTTCTCCTTATTCTGTGCTCAGATATCCCCTCCTCAGAGTGGTCTTCTCTGAGCATCCCACTTAAAATAGTCCCAACTCTATCTCTCTTTTCCCCATTACCTTTTCTTTATATACTTCTTAGCACTGATCAAGATCTGATCATGACTTTACTTACTCATTTACTCTTTTACTATCTATTCTCCCCAACTAGAATGTAAGCTCCATGAGAAAAGTGTCTCTCTCCTCTCTCTCTCTCTCTCTCTCTCTCTCTCTCTCTCGCTCACACACACACACACACACACACACAGATTTATGCTTATAGATATAGAGAGGTTTAACTTTTAAATGTCTACACGCATATATATATGTAAAATCCTTTGTGAACCTCTTTATGATACTACCACAGTAAGACCAATAAGTCCAACAGATTGAAGTATAAGAAGTAAAATCTTCATTTTTTAATTGGTGATGACTTAAAAACCAACCCCTCATCAGAAAATCTATTGCATTTCAACAATCACTGTCCAAAATAACAAGATGTCTGTAAACCTAGTGGTATGACACGTGCAACACTGCAACATGGGTAAAACTAAAAAACATTCTGAGTGGAAAAAGCCAGACAGAAAATAGTACGTAATTGGGCCAGCCGGGTGGCTCAGGCAGTTGGAGCTCCGTGCTCGTAACGCGGAAGGCTGCCGTTCGATTCCCACATGGCCAGTGGGCTCTCAACCACAAGGTTGCCGGTTTGACTCCTGCAGGGGATCGTGGGCTGCGCCCCCCCTGCAACTAACAACACTACCAGATCTGCAGCTGAGCTGCAACTTCCACAACTAGGATTGAGAGAGCAACAACTTGACTTGGAAAAAGTCCTGGAAGTACACACTGAAGTCCCCAATGAAGTCCTGTTGTCCTTCTCCAATAAAATCTTAAAAAAAAAAAAAGAGAGAGAAAATAGTATATAATTATAGGATTCTGTTGACAAAACATCATTCTGAGTTAAAACAGAAAAAAAGTCAGTCAGGGAAGAGTATGTGTTAGATGATCGCATTGACATAAAATTTATAAATGAACCAATCTGGGTAGTGGAAATGTTCTTAATCTAGACAGTGATTATATGGGTATATACATATATAAAAATGCGTCAACCTATACACTTAAGATTTTTGAAATGTATCTTTGTAAATTATCCTTCAATCAGTCAATCAAGCTAGTAGTAGTAGCCATTTAGCCACAGTGAAATCAGATGCCTGAAGAGATTTGATATAATGTTTTAGGTAAACATATTTTTTTTAGGCCAGTGCAGTCTTCACTCTGGGGAAAAAAAAATCTGTTGAAAATATAAAGAGAAGATGGTTTCAGTACATCAACTTATACCCTTCCTCTTAGAAGGAAAAACCTACTTAAGCCTTTAGGTTTACTTGCTCCGCTCCCCGTAACTCCCAAGCACAATAGTGAATGTCAGCTACAATAAAAAGGTCATTTTCTTCTTTCAGCAACAGTAACACAAGTGGCTACATTTCCTGATTCTGGATTAAGTTCAAGATTTCAAATACAACTGGACTCGTTTCTGATTAGAAAGTTTGATATTTATCATAGACTTCCCTGTCTTCCATAACCAGTATGAGAGAGATTGCAAAAAGGTAAACTGAAAGGGACCATTCTTTTATTCAACAATTAACCCCATCTGGGTAAATAATACCGTGCGGTGCACTTGAGCCATTGCTGTTAGGCTCTGAGTTCAGAACTCAACACGGCTTCAAAGCGGCGTCGATGAAACGATGACAAGATGCTACAGAAATAGCTTTTTATGTGGAATATAATGCGCGTCTAGTGTTACATAGTACAGTAACGAGGAGAAGAGGGTTGCAAAGACAGAGGATAGAGTGTCTGGAAGTACTTACCTGAGGGAAACACAATCTTGGTTTAGTTCAGGCCCTTAGGCCTAGAAACACAGTATATGGTCTAGAAACTTGAATATTCGAAAACATTTTCACCAAGCTTTGTAAGGTTTCCATCACAGGCAAATAAAAACAAAATTCCCCGGCAGTCACCAAGGCAGCCAAGAGCTGAGATGCTTCTGAAAACCTGAGCTTCATTCCCTCTTTTATCAGATAATTTCATTATACAAAGGGGCATATGTCTCTTAAAAGTATCAAACAGCACATTAGAACCGTGAAAGCCCGTCAGTCAACAAATCCTTTTGATAAAGATCGATCGCTCCCTGAATAAGAGGAAAACATAGTCCAGGTCAATCTGTCAGCAAATGCATTCAAAAATCTATACTCTGAATTGAGACAAGAAACTCTAATAAACTGAGATTACTTTCCAAGAAAATATTTGGGTATCCCTACAAGCCCAGGTCTCACACCTGACTGCATTTGGCATCCTCAGGAAGAATAGGCCGAGTGATCCACGGAGGTGTGCAGGCATCTTTGGTTACTTCTGAGAGGCAGGCCTCACCCATTTCCACCTGCCTGTATCACTTTTAGTAAATGGCACAGGGATGGAAATCAGCGGGGGAACCAGCTCGAGACTTGGGCAGCTCCAATTTCTCAAGTGGATTTTCTATTGTAATATGGGTACTCTGAGGATCACATGAGAAACCCAGGGTCTGGGATCTGCTTCAACAGTAAACTGTATGCAAAGTCCCTCTGGAACACAAAGGACTTGTGCATCTAATCTCTGTCAGTTACAGACATCTCTAGAGAGATCCATGAGGAAAATAAAACATGGAGAAATAGATTTGGATCATCTTTATGACCCCGGTAAAACAACTATTTTTGTCAATTGATTGAGGTACTGCCTCAGCCTCCCAAGGAGCACAAAGGGGGAAAAGCCAACACTTATTGAGTTCTTACTGTGCATGCTTTGCAGTTTGCATCCATTATCTCATTTAATTTCAGGACAACACTGAAAGGCAGATATCATTACATGCATGTTGCAGAGCTGACAAGAGGCATAGGGAGCTAGGCTTTTTTGTTTGTTTGTTTGTTTTTGTTTTTTATCTCAGATGTTTAGCTAGCATCAGCAGTGGCATTTGGACCCACTGTGTCCTGTGCATCAGGCCTGTCCACCAGAGTGACTGGCTTCCCCCTTAACTTCATAGTCCAGGGCCACCTACCCACCATTCCCAGGGAACCCCTTCTCAGTGGTTGCTGACTTCTGGGAGACAGAGAGACCTCTGGGCTATTTAGTAAAAGAAGCTGGCTCAATGTATCAGCCAGGTAAGGAAAGACTGGAGAAAGAGGAAGTCAATCTAAACTGCATAGTTAGAAAAGCCATAGACCAAAGACCAGATACACAGTTCAGAAGCAGATGAGTACAGCACCTTCAGTCCAGACAGTCACAGGGTCCATTAACTTTATGGGTGGTCAGAAGCCAGGGGTGAGGAGAAAGGTAGAGACAGAGACTCTGTGCTAGGATCACATAGATTCACCATGCCAGTTTGCTATCCAGTCTTCACCTGTCTCTACTATAAGAGAAAGAGACGACTTAGATTTTGGAAGGACTGGATTCAAATAATAGCTCTGCCTCAAATGCAACTGTGGGACTCGTGGCAATGTAATTTACCCCACAGAACACCAGATTTATCATCTGTGTATTCAGGATAATGGCTCCACCTGATGGAAAAAAAAAAGAAGATTAAAAGGACTAATGCATAGGAAACACACCCCAATGCCTGGAATACAATAGGTCTTCAGAAATCTTATTCAAATCTATTTCTCTTCCCATTCTCTTCAGGAAGAGTCAGTTCTACAGTGCTATCGGCCCTACAGCCTAGTATTTAAAAATAAGTAGTAATTGGTTGAACTGAGGAATTCAGGTACAAGGTGTGATGCAGCCCACAATGGAAGCAGCTCTGAGCAGCAGCCACTTAAGGAATTCCCATCCTCCTTGTTCTTGCAAAGCATAGGGCATTGTTGCTTGGGAATGTATTTGGGGCAACCAGGACTGATCATTGTGCTTCTCTTCCACCACTTTTTGCAACAGCAAAGAGAGAAGTACTCTGATAATCATCTCAGGCAAGATGAGCCCCAACCTACCTGGGCTCCAAACTAAATACAGCAGCCATACCCCACCAACTCTTGCCATCACATCTTGAATGATAGTCACTGTCCCCATTCCCCACCCCACCAATCCTCATCCCAGTGTTCCAGGCCACCATCTCTTGGTTTCAGCCTGAATTCCTATTTAGCTTTCCAATGGCACAGCCTGAGTACAAGAGCCTAAATATCAAGAATGAAGGGGTAGGGATGGGAGTGTACACAGGAAAATGTATCGGTGAACTTAATCTTTAAATGAGAAATTAGTACATATCACACTTCTCTCTTTATTTCCCTTAGTAGTTTTGCAAGAAAGTGATTGAGTTTGGAGTCCCAGGTCCACCCTCTTTCTTAAGTGGCCTTGGTAAATGGCCAAGCCTCCATCTGGCCCTAGGTTCTCCTTCCATGAAGTTGCTAAATTCTGATATTTGTTAGAAACTTTCCTCTTAGTTAAATATGGAAATTTGAGATACTATCGCTGAGGTTCCTTCTATTTAAGAATTTCATGAACCTATTAGGTTGGTGCAAAAGTAATTGAAGTTTTTGAAATTATTTTTAGCCTTTTAAACTGCAATTAATTTTGCACCAACCTAATATTATTCTGTTTCACAGGGTTATCATCCATCTGAATTGACTAAGGAAGAAACGTAAGGGTTAGGAGGCTATGTAAGAGGTGACACTATACTGGGAGTCCTGGGTTCAAGAACAAGGTCTGTCACTAACTCAACATGCTCTTAAGCGAAATACTTCCCCATTTTGAACCTCTCTCTCCCCAACTGTACATGAAGAAATATTACAAGAATTGTTAAGGATTCTTCAAACTCTAATACTATTCAATTGATTCAATAAACCCTCATTCTAGGGCATAACAATATTTCAGACCCTTTGCCAGGTGTGGAAAAAACCTTTGTGGGCAAAGAAGTAAAAGCTCTAGCAGCTTCAGGTTTCCTGAAGCTCCCTAGTATTCCTGGTAGACAACAGAGGGCACTATTGGCATATGTGCATATAAAGGGTCTCCAGAGTCCCTGGTGTGAACTACCACTGCATATAGTTTTCTGGTGCCTAAGTTTTTATTCTGTGTTACTATAAAGGTTCTGTCTGTCCCACCTACCTGTCTCTATCTTATTGTGCCATATTTAATCTCCTCTATTTGGCCCTGGGTTCTCTTTCGATGAATTTACTACATTCTGATATTTATCAGGAATTAATCTGGGATCCAGTTCTCATATATGCAAATTCTCATTCAAATATCTAATTAAATATGATGTCCATCTCTCCTCTCATCCCTCTGCCCTAGATATATATTCAACTGTTCTTTTACTTTTAGCAGATACCACATTATATTATCAAATTAGAAGAGAAATGTAAAACCCACAAAAATGGCATGGAATACCAAGATTCATCTTGTTGCAGTTTTTTGTTTTTGTTTTTTCTCATAGGTTATTTTGGGGAATAAAATGAGGTAATGTGTGTAAGAGATATTTAGGAAGACAAAGAAGCTTTGTAGAGTCCTCGTAAGGCCAAGTGGATTGTCACATAAATTGTTATCATGACTACATTTTTAAGGAGAATGGTACTATAAGTACATTGTTCTCTTTCAAAAGCTCAGGTCCTAACTATGGAGTGTTTTGGAAATTCTCATTGACCATTAGCTATCAAGTTCATTCATAAAGGAAAGCTAAATCCATATACATAAGGCAGTTTGGAAATTCTGGCAGTAAGACTCAGAAAACTATGGTATGAGCACATCTGGGGTTAGCAGGACACATTTCTTAAAACCATATTTGTCCTTAAATGGTACTATCTACTTAGTGACCATGGCAAGGTCAACTAAATCTGGTCTTAAATCTGTTAGCCTTAGATGAGTCACTTAAACCTCAGATTCCTCAGATCCAAAACCATGGGCTCTACTAAATACTACCTAGGCCTCTTCCTTTGTGGACTTCTCTGGACACCATGAATTGAGTGACAGCCTGGATAAAGGGAAGAGTGCATCTCTGAAGTGGGACAGAGATAAACGTGAATCCCTGCTTTGCCACTAACATTGGGCCTGGGGAAAGTTGCTTTCCTTCTCTAATCTTGGTTTTTATACTTCCAAAGTGAGAATAAAAACATATACCTTTTGAGTTTTTCTGAGAATATCATGAGATAGCCCATGAAGGGTTATGTATCCAAGCACACATAGAAAATGTCCAGAAAACATTAGCTCTTTTCCTTTCCTCCCATTACAATCCCAAAGCTTGTTTTTTGCCCATCTGGATGTTCTAGCCAGACCTACCAGTTACACCATGCAGGAGTCATCTGTGCATAGTCAAGGGTGAGGTTAAAAGTAAGTAGAGAAAAGTAGGTGCGACTTTTTATCTGAGTGTCCAAAACAATGTTCTGGGTATCTCTAGAGCAGAATCCTGGGGAGTTTTTAAGGTTTAATTCAGGTGTTGGAGCCTTTGGTGAAAACAGCCAGTAGACAACTGTGGAAGTTAATTGCTCTACAAGCAGCCTTAGTGTACTACCACCCTATCAGGCAGGGCAGCTCCAGGTTACCAGCCTGACCCATTTTGCCTGATTAATTCCTTTGGGTTTGAAGAGGGACAGAGATTCAGGGAATGAAACCTGAAGGTAGATTTAGCAGAATTTTAACAAATAGCCTTCATTTAGGAAACTTCACTTGATCTTTAATATTTACCTTGTTAGCATAAAGTAGCAGAAGAATAACTAAGAAGTTAACTCTTTTGTGAGTTGAGCAAATTGACTCTGCCTGACCTTTGGGGCCATTTGCTTGGACCTAGTGAAAAAGACATAAATGTTCAATGAAAAATACCTTCTAGTTTGAAATATTTGTCTCTGCAGCACCAGGCATGTGGTGCTTTTAAGTACAGATTACATATGTCTCTATATAAAATCTATCTGTATGATGTGCCTGTAATTGCCCACAGGGACCTCATTTTTTCTGTTGAATCTTAACTTTTCCGTAGTGAGTGAGTCAATGGTCATTTACAGTTTAGAATGTACTTGGCAAACAAAACATAATGCTGCATTTTTTACAAATAATTTCAGCTATGTTTCTGCTAAAGAGTGTTTCACTTTAAGAAAAAAAAAAACATCTTGACAAATTCAGCACTACTTTTAGTAAAACCGTGTGGCAGACTCAATCAGGGTTACAATGATGTTAAAATGCAGCAGCATTCAAAGGAAGTATGGCTATAGGCCCCAACCAGGTGCCTTAATATACTAGACAGAAATTCAATGATACTTTTTTCCTGAGGTTGATATGCTCCTTGTATTTTTTTCTCTGTGATTCCAAAAGGAAATGCTCATAATAATTGGCTCTCCATGTAATGATTATCACATTTTTTATTTCAGAGCTAACACTCCTGAAAACACATTCCTTGTGGTAACCTGAAACCCTCCATTTGGGCAAGATTCTGATTGATTTCAGCAGAACAAAGGGACAATTGCATCTCATTTGAAAACCAGATGAGGTGCTCCATATTTCATTTTAAATTGGGAGTGATAATGGTTGGGTGGTCATTACTTCAAGGGTAGAAATAAAGCAACAACAATATTGAATAGTGCCGGTGAACAGTGGCCATTTTCTGGGCTGAAACTGGTTAACTAAAAGTTGAAAAGTCATCCTCTGGTAGCCTGAACAGGAACCTGCAGTCTGCAAACACTTATTCCCATCAACACTGCTCCAAGGAGGTGTCGAAATGCAGGGTCCGTCATTCTGATCTTGTGTCTGTCCTGGTATGAATTAACAGAGGGGAACAGGAAATGGATCAACACTGTTCATAAGTAAGGAGACCAGGCAGGAGGGGAGGTCCTTCTGCTTTCAATCAAGAGAGAGGGTACAATCTGAGGTGTCATCAGTACATCTCAGCCATGGTAAACCCAGGCTTCTGCAGGGACCTAGGCTTCTTTATGGATGGAATTACACACTGTGGAGTAAGCATTATTTCTTGTATAGAATACTTGTTAGCTTACAGCAAAAATGTGGGTAGAAGAAAACATACGGGACTGGTGAAGTAAGCAAAACAAACATTTAATGTGTTTCTCCACTTCATTGGACCCGAAAGAGAAATCATGATCATCAGCAGTATCAATATTCATTTAAATATTATTTAATAGCACTACTTTTTCCAGTTTGCAATCTGGACTACCCAGAGAGAGAAAGATAAAAAACAAAAACAAAAACAAAACAAAACAAAAACCATTGTCTTTCATGGAGACCTTTAGAATCCAGGAGCTTAGAAATAATTTACCTTGTGTCACTGCATTATTCATGTTGTAGTGAGCACTACCAATCTTGCTTTAATATTATTGGCACTGACCCTTGCTTTGTCATCTTGGGTAGCTATATTAAGAGTTAGGAATTAACTTGCTTAATTTCAATCTTACTAATTCAATAAACTTCCCCATGTACTTTGCTTGCTCAGCAAGACTTTGAAAACAAGACTTTTAAGTGACTTCCTACTCCAAGGAAGACTTGTACATGGGCACTTGGTCTTAATCAGAGACGGGATGGACTTGTCCCAGGGTGGATGTGGTTGGAGGTGCTGCTGAGCAGGGGCAGGAGTAGGAAACTGGAAAGCTACCTGCCTCTCCAGAGTCACATCTTCACAGCGTGACTACAGAATTCCATCTGAAATGGATTCCTTGACACTAAAAACATCCATATGTAAATGCAAGCAGAAAATGTGGTATTGGTTTTTTTGTTGTTATTTGACATCTTCTTAGCCACATCTCAGTTTCTCTTCTTTTGCCGAAATCGGTTATAATTGCCAGTAGTTTATGTAGCATATTGGATATGAACTGTGTCTTGAAAACTCATTTTTAATCAGCAGTTTTGTATTTTAGCATCAGAGCCCACCAAGATATTTCAGGTGTACTTAAGACTGTGCTACTTATTTATTAAACAACTATAGCCATTTATGAAAAAAGACCATTTTTTTCTACAAAGTATAACAGAAGCTATTTAGACACACCATATAAATGCCCATCATAATATAGAGTGGGTCAATCTTCATCTAGATATTCACCAGGACTTAGCATAATATCCTTCTGATACATAGTAGGAGTTCAATAAATATTAGTTGAATGAATGAACAATCTTCATAGACTGCTGATAGGACACTCAACTGGCTCTTAGTAAATGCTTCACGTATTCAGAAAATATCACTAGAACTGTGTCTATATAAAGCCAAAACCACATTAAAAAATATTCCAACCAATTCTTTAGCAATACTTAAGCAAAACTAAAGGACTATTTGTTCACCAACCAACCCTCAGCCCCAATTTTCAGTGTTTGTCTTTGTGTCCTATAAACACAGGTCTGGAGCAGGATTCCCCTTTATTTCCTTATATTTTGTTTGTTTTCATTATTTATTTATTTTTTTAAAGGAGACTCTTGCAGTCCAAATGAAGGGTGGTCCTTTCCATTTCCAACTAATTATAACAGTACTATTGGAGAAAAATAACCAGGCAACTTTTGTTTTACTGGCCAAAAGATCAGTTTAACGTAAAGGGAATTTTCTTAATTCTGGGACCACAAAACTGTGGGAGAACACTTGGAGGAAAGTCATAATCCAGTGGAGAGGATGAAAGGAATTTAAAGGTGAATTTGAGGACTTTGGAAATTTAATACTGTGATTTGGTATCAGATTTAAATTCTTTCCAAAGCCACTTGAAATCAAGGTGGGGGAGGGGTGACTTACAGAAAGTTGGATGTTATTAGAACCAAATATTAAAGGATTTACCAGTCCCTTTCCCTCCCACAAAAAAAAACAAAAAAAAAAAACAAAAAACACAGTGTAAAAAAATTATCCATGTAACATGTTATTGTATTTTATTGAGCTACAAATTAAAGGACTGTTGTGACTGGTACTGAAACTAAAAGTATATATAAAAGTGTAAATTACAGTGTTAAACAGAGACATCATATAACCATTTTGTAAATCTGCAAATCCAGTACAAGCTGAGAAGATAAAATGCTAACAACGCTGAGAGTTGACTCAATTTTTCCATGGCAGAGAAAAGGTGGATATAGCAGAAAATAAATTCTTAAATGAGTGGCTAAATGGATGCTTCCCAGTGAACGTTCCTCCACAGCCTGGAGAGTTCTGTGCTCATGGAAGTATTGAAGACATTCTCTTGGACTCCCAATGAGAGAACCTAGAGACAGGGAAGGCACAGCAGTAACTTCAATGAAGTTGGTGATAAAGAGTGCTTATTTCTCCAAGAACTAAACAATAAGGTACTATGTTTTTCCCCAGCATGCCCAATTAGCCATGCTAATTTGTTAGTCAGTGGTGGCAGAAGTGTTTGGATTGAGTGAGGAGACCGCTCAGGATGTAGTATGGTCCTACATAATTGGTAATCACCCTGGTTTTCTTGTGGTTCCTGCCACCAGGATTCATCCTGCTTAGCTTTAGGGACTCTCTAGGTGGAGAGATAGTATACTATTATTGGGTTAAAACTGCACAGGCTTCAGAGTCAAATGGAAGTTTGAATCAAGATTCTCATACTTTCTCAAAGATGTCTTTATCTTAAAATGGAGATTATAACACTAATTTGACTGGCTTACTGTAAAAGTCCAATGAGCTAAGTTGAAGTGTTGTTAGTGTAGAAGTTGGTATAAATAAGGACTCAATGCATGGCGGCCCAGTATCCTCACTTTATTTGTTTTTTAATATCTTTTTTAATTTTTCAATTACAATTGACATACAATATTATATTTGTTTCGGGTGTACAACTTAGTGATTAGACATTTATATAACTTATGAAGTGATTACCTAGCAATAAATCTAGTAACCATTGTTATTATAATATTATTACAATATTATGATTATATTCCTTATGCAATAATTTGTATGTCCATGACTATTTTGTAACTACAAATTTGTACTTCTTAATCCCTTTAACTTTGTCACCAATCCCTTCAACTCACCTCCCATCTGGCAACTATCAAAATGTTCTTTGTATCTGTGAGTGTGTTTGTATTTTGTTTGTTCGTTTATTTTGTTCCTTAGATTCCACATATAAATGAAATCATATGGCATTTGTCTTTTTCTATCTGTCTTACTCCACTTAGCACAATACCCTCTAGATCCATCCAGGTAGTTGCAGATGGCAAAATTTCATTCTTTTTTATGGCTGATTAATATTCCATTTTATATTCTTTGATTATATGTATATATATATATATGTGTGTGTGTGTGTGTGTGTGTGTGTGTGTGTGTGTGTCACAAGAGTATGCAAGCAAAGGTTTACCTACTCCTCCATCTTGATCAGAAATCCCAGTATCATCACTTTAAATTATCGGGAACAGTAGGGACTTTTTATCTTAATGGTTTATTTGATAATATCCCAATCAAATTAGTATCCAGTTATGGTAAATTGCAGATGGGAAGCTTAAAAATAAAACAAGCAAACAAAAAGTATTTATGTAAGTTTTAATTTTTTTTAAGTTTTTATTTGACATTTACAATGTATTGATCATTCTTTTTGCAAATATTAATTTATTTATGGAGATATTTGCTCAATGCTTTAATAATTCCACTTTGACTGATTAATATAATGGGACATTTATTAGTGTATCCACTAACTCATATAAAAATATAAAGAGGAACATGATTTTGCACTTAACAAACATTAAGATTAGTAATTTTCCTCAGAGCAATATACTTTGACCTAGAGATTTCAGTATTTTCTTTTTAACTTATTTCCCTGTTGTGAGAGTTTTGACTATGACTTCTCTCCAATTGTTCCAGTTTCTTTCCTAAAAACACCTACAACCCTTGAGCTGAGCTCTGTTTTCAATCCTTCACATTCAGTATGTTCTTTTGAATTATTTAAATGTTTATTTTTTTCCACTTCAGGTTTTTTTTCATTGGATTACCAGTTTACCTTTTCCTTTAGAGTATCTATTTTTTATTCCTGCTTTGCTCCATTTGTACATGTCTTCATTGTACTTATAAACACTTATATGCTTTTCTAAATTGAATTAATTCTAGATTACAACAGAACATAGATTCCAAAGTATTTTCTGTTACAAAACCAAATCAATAATAATAATAATAATAATAATAATAATAATAATAATAGCCTAACAGAGTTTACGATAAGTAGATAATTTTGTTTCATCTTAAGCATCACTAAAACTGGAAATGTCCCAGGTTAACAGAATGTACATTAGGAATGACAACCACAGAACACTCATACCAATGTTCCCCATGTCAATGCTCATGTGAAATATTGCTAATAGGTCACAGCATTCTTTATCATATATCCAGCATGAAACATCAGTGGACTTCATCAGCTCTCCTGAGAATAGTTCCAATCCATTGAAATTAGCACCTGTCAGGAAATCCATTTGCCACTGCAAATCCATTAAAGCATTTTTGCTTCAACAACACCAAAATGTGGGATGCAAAAACATATTTAAGCTTCCAGTAGAATTTTTGAGCACCTGTATTCTTGAGTGACTCTATTTGCCATAACCTAACTCTTAATGTCTTTGGAACAGTTTTCCTCAGTTTCCCTTCTGAGTTTCCCAACTTGCTGTTCCTGATTGTGTCCTTGTAACTGAAATCAATGTATACTTGGCTTTTAATTCCATGTTGATAGTGGTTTTCAAGTTTCATCTTGTATCTTTTTCCCCTGGAATGATTGCTCTGTGAGGTGAGATACAAGACAATTTGGGCACACATGATGAGTTTATTGACCAATTGATATTAAATAAACACGTGGAGAGGTAAGAGACACAGAGACAAAGGTAAACAGAGGAGAAAAAACTTGCATTTGTGGATTTGGCATGTGATAGCTCATAACAGCCATTCATTGAGTGTTAATTATGTACCAACCACTTCATGCACACCATCTTATTTAATATTTATGATGACACTATGAATTAGGTATAATTGTTATTTCCATTTTAAAGATGAAAATATTGAGGCTAAGTCTAAGTAAATTGTTGAGGGTCAAACAGCTTTTAAATTCCAGAGCCTAGATTCAACCCAGATCTTGTCTAGAACTCATTCTCTTAATTTCTATGCTTTCCTGCCTAGGATGTCAATAAAAATACTTGGATGAAAACAACTGAAGATTTTCTTGTAAGGCATCAAGTCAATAATAATGTTATTTTATATAATGTCAACTTATGCTATTCAAATGAAGTATCAGAATAGTGTGCATGCTAAGTCTTTGAATAAATCTGCAGGAGAGCAGGGCCTATCATTCATTGAACTAAAGCATAAAAGAGAACAAAGAAAGCCTAACGCAGGGTGGTTTCATATTTTACATTGAAAACAGACTACAAATATGCGTGTGGTCTGGTAACCTCCATGGCCCCTGCTCTCAACTCTTGTTTGTTCCATTGACCCAGAAAAGAATTTAGGGAATCCACTTCTCACCACCATTAAATTGTTAGCTTCAGAAAGTTTGAGCCTATGTTTTTCTAGGTGTCCTCAAGACCTAGCACAGTGACTGGTACACAACAAACATTAAATAAATATTTGCTGAAGGCAGGAATGCTTAATACAAGGTGAATGGGAAAGAGGAAGAGAAAGAAGTGGCAGATGGGGGAAAAAAGCAAGAAAGGAAAGGAAGAGGACAGAAGAATAAAGAAATAATTAACATCCTTTAAAATTCAGCCCTAGTCTTATCCCATGATGGAACCATTCTACTTGCAAGTTTACTGGCTTGGACCTCTATTATGGACTACCAAACTCCTGAGTGTTGTCTACTTTGGGCTTTTATGCCCCTTCCATTCCACCTACTTTGCAGCTAAGTCCTCTGAGTGTGCATTGCCACTTTTCTGAGGAGGGAGCAATAAGGGACGACATGGGTAGGCAGATAGTAGGAGGCAGGGTCTCCAGGTTCTAGTCTATGTCAGGTTGACCTGTCTCACCCCTAAATAACCTGTCAAATATGTGGTGATGGAAGGAGAACTGACTCTGGGTGATGAACACACAATGGGATTTATAGATGATGTAACACAGAATTGTACACCTAAAATTATGTAATTTCATTAACAATTGTCACCCCTATAAATAAATAAATTTAAAAAAATAGCATCTGGAACCTTGGACACTAAACACTGTAACCAGAAGCTCTCTTCTATTCAGACCCAGTAGACTTTGTCACCACTTTTGGTATTATTACCTTAACCCACATCATTTTTATCATTCACCTGTTCCACCAATATAGACTTTTAACTAGTCCTACAGTGTCCACTCTTGGCCTCTTTAGTGGATTCTCTAGAGAGCAGCAGGTGATCCTTTTACAGACAAAGTCAAATTATAACACATCTCTGATCAGAACAGTCCATTGGTTTCTACCATCTCATTCAAAATAAAATCCAAAGTGCTTAACTTGTCCCACAGACGCCATATGAACTGGGCCCTATTTAACTCCCTAACCATATCCCCTACCTTTGCTCCCCCCACCCCATGCTCACTCTGCTGTTCCATACCAGACGTCTTGCTGTCTGTGGACATTCTAAATACCTTCCACTTCAGAGCCTCTCTGTTTGTTCTTTCCACTCTCTGAAATGTTCTTCCCCAGATATCTGCACAGCTCAGTCTTTAACTAAGTCATCCAAGTCTCTGGTCTTTGATCTCTTATTAGAGGTGACATAACTTCCCATTCTCTTATTCTGCTGAACTTTCCTTCACAGCAGTTATCACCATCTAATACATATATTTATTCATTTATTGAACATTCAATGCATTATCTCTTCATTTAGTAGAAGGGTCATGAGAATGGGCATTTTCTGTCAGGTACTAGAACACCTCAGCACAATGTTTGGAGCAGAGTTGGTGTTTGATAAGTATTTGTTGAGTGAGTAAAAGAATAAATATCCAGATAGCTCTCTAGAGGGGGTAGATGGAAGTGAGTGATTTTAGAGCACCAGGGCCTGATATGACCTAAAAAAAGTGAGGCCAGTGGTTCTTCTTACTAAATGCACACATGCACACCCCCATATTGCTATACTACACCAGACCAGAGCCCCTGCTGGTTACAATGAAGTCTTTACTGGATAAAACCAAGGTTTAAAGAGTAGAAAAATGTGGGTCCATCTATAACACTGCCTCTTTGTCTGCACATGATATCTGCCTCATAACCAAAGTTATTAGCAGTGAAAACATGAATTCAAACTGTGAGGCACTTAGGCTCTTTTAAAAACTAAACTGAAATGTGAAGATTAAGGCCCCCACTGGAATTTGAATCCAGGATCTCCTGTTTACTAGATAGACACTTTAATCAACTAAACAATGGAGTCTTATCTGAATTGAAGATCCAGAAATAAACCCACACATATATAGGAAGATCATTTTTAACAAAGGAGCCAAAAACATATAATGCAGAAAAGAAAGCTTCTTCAATAAATGATGCTGGGAAAATTGGAAAGCCACATGCAAAAGAATGAAACTATACTGCCGTCTATCACCATAAACCAAAATTAACTCAAAATGGATCAAAGACCTAAACATAAGACCTGAAGCAATAAATTGCATACAAGAAAGCATAGGTACTAAACTTGTAGACCTTAGAGAGGATTTTATGAATTTGACCTCAAAGGCAAGGGAAGTAAAATTAATGGGACTATATCAAACTAAAAAGTTTCTGCACAGCAAAAGAAACCATCAACAAAATAAAGGGGCAAACTACCAAGTAAGAGAAGATATTTGCAAACAACACCTCTGATAAGGGGCTAATATCCAAAATATATAAAGAACTCATACCACTCAATAACAAAAAACAAACAATTCAATTAAAAGGTGGGCAGAGGACCGGAACAGACACTTCTCCCAAGAATACATACAAATGGCCAACAGAGATATGAAAAGATGGTCAACTTCATTAGCTATTAGGGAAATGAATATCAAAACCACAATGAGATATCACCTCACACCTGTTAGAATGGCTATCATCAACAAGACAAGTATCAACAAGACAAGTATCAACAAGGCAAGTAACAATGATCTTCCTGTATATATGTGAGTTTATTTCTGGAACCCTCATGCACTGCTGGTGGGAATGTAAATTGGCACAGCCACTATGGAAAACAGTATGGAGGTTCCTCAAAAAATTAAGAATAGAATTACCATACAAACCAGCAATCCCTCTTCTGGGTAACTCCCCAATATCTGAAAACATTTATTCATAAAGATATATGAACCCCTATGTTCACTGCAGCATTATTCACATTGGCCAAGACATAGAAATAACCAAAGAGTCCTTCAGTAGATGATTGGATAAAGAAGATGTGGTACATATGGGGTCTGCGAATTTAGTTTGCGAACTTGTTGCAATGATGCTGCTGACCTTTTTTTTATATCAGATAAATTATTCATTATGAATTTGTACCAACCGGACAAACAGCTAAACAAGTTTACTATTGGGAACTCCTGAAAAGGCTACATGAAAAAGTTAGACGAAAACTACCTGAACTTTCCACCAACAATTCACGGTTCTTGCTTCCTGACAATGCACCAGGTCATACTGCAGGGCACTGTCTGTTTTTAGCCAGTAAACAAATAACTGTATTGGAACACCCTCCCTACTCACATGATCTGGCCCCAATGACTTCTTTCTTTACCCAAAGATAAAGGAAATAGTATTTTGATGACAGTCAGGACATCAAGGGTAATACAATGACAGCTCTGATGGCCATTCCAGAAAAAGAGTTCCAAAATTGCTTTGTAAGGTGGACTAGGCACTGGCAATGGTGCACAGCTTCCTACAGGTAGTACTTCGAAGGTGACCATAGTTCAGTAATGAGGTATGTAGCACTTTTTTTAGGATGAATTCGCAAACTTAATTGTCCACTGTATTGCAAACTTAATTCGCAATACAGTGAAACAGTATACAACCATACGAAAAGATGAAATACTGCCATTTGTGACAGGATGAATCTTGAGATTATCATGCTAAGAGAAATAAGTAAAAAAAAAGTTGAGTACCATCTGACTTCACTCATATGTGGGATATAAAATTGAAATCAACAAACGAACAAGACAAACAAACAAAAACTCATAAACACAGACAACATTTTAATGGTTACCAGAGTACAATAAAGGGTTGGGGAGTGATAGAAGAGGGTCAAATATATGGTGAAGGAAGGAGAGCTGACTCTGGGTGGTGAACAAATAATGTAATATATAAATGATGTATTATAGAATTATACACTTGAAATCTATATAATTTTACTAACCAATGTCATCCCAATAAATTTAATAAAAAATAAAAATAAATAAATAAAATAAAGTAAAATCTAAACTGAGTCACTAAGGCATAATGATGAGCCCAAGGTCATACAAGCAGTTGGACAAGAAATTAGTATTAATGTGTAGACTACTTCCCTTCTTCTTTTGGGTGTTGGCTATCAAAAACATTGTGCTTGGAGCTGGTCCAAGTTTCATGGATGTTTCATTCAAACAGAAATGAAAGAGAGCCCCTAAAAAATAGACTGGTTTGTTAACTTTCCAAAGTTGTGGTCATTGTGTGTGATACGACAGGTGAGTTTAAGCAATCAGAGCATTAGCAAACCTCCCTTTGGATTTCTCCAACTGCTTCCCTCTGTTTGCAGACATAATATTCAGTTTCTCCAAAACATCTCTGGTTACCGAAAGTAAATTTTGTGGGAAAATACTGATGATGGTCAAACAAAGAGTTAACACAACCAAAACAGAAAATCCAGTTTGAAATATTTTTACAGCATTCTTTACACTAGAGAGTGGTGGAGAAAAAAACAGCATTTTAAGTACTGCTCTTTTTCCCATTAGGTTGTCTGCTTTTACAGGTGGCAAGTTTCAGCGAGATCTAAAGGCGAAAGGCTCATGCAGAGATGGTCTGGAGCAGAAAGACTTGACCTGCTTGACCTTCTGCCCATGCATACAACATAATCACTCACAAAATAGATACTAAAATAATGTTAGCAGCCGTCTGGACTAAACTAATAAAACTGAGCACATTGAGAGTAAAGGCAGAAAGCCTGTCCTTAACTCACCCCCCTCAGGCACCAGCATTACTTCTTCCCTGGCCTGAATTAACAGAGCTGAAACCAAATGGCTTTTTGCACCTCCCTTCTTTTCTTTGTGTCATTCTGACACTCTTTTTTTTTTGTAACAGGGCCTGACTCAGTGAGTTTAAGTGCCCTTCTCTTTCTCACTCACCACATGCAAACTTTAATTAAGGCTGTCTCTACATAACACTAACGTAACTTGCTGAGAAATGCAACAGTCAAATCACAGAGTTTGAAGGCCATAAGAGGGGGGAGAAGGAAAGGTCAGAGAGGGTCATGAATGACAGCAAAAAACTACCTCAAGTGTTTAGACAGGTTCCTTTTTACTGCACTCTCTCCTTTGGCTGCACAAGCTTTTTCCTTTTACTTTCTAGAGAACAAACTTTTCTTCACTAAGTTAGATCTACATTGTTCCAACGTTATCCTCTTGTTCTGGTATACCAGCTTCCTACACTTTATTATCTCTTTGTTATCCATGTTAGCAGGGGAATTATGATCTTATTATCCTCTTTCATAAAAGAGAAATCTGAAGCTCAAAAGGTTAATACCAAGTCCACAGCCTCAACAAAAGATTATTTTTAAAAGAATTTAAGTAAATAATTGATTTTGAATTTTAAAAAATACGTTAATTAAAATTATTAATGACCAAGAAGGAACTTAACTTACATTTCTCAATAGTTTCAAAGAAATGAGTACTGGTTGAGAGGACTTCCAGGTGCTAATAACAAATTAGGTTATACGTATGTAAAATAATTTCCAGACCCCATTTCTCCTCCTAGTAGTTTATGTAGCTTATACAATAGTGATCATGGAATGAGTAAACAGGTTGTGATTCCTTAGCTTTGCAGACGTAAGGGATGTTGATTAGCTTTACATGGGAAGTTTCATTGCCTCTGTTACTACTGTCCAATGACTCATTTCAAGTTGGAGCTACAGAATACTCTTTAGATTGAAATAAGAACATGACAGAACACAGAGGCTGTAGAGGCTGTAACCAGAGAGAAGCCAAAGAGAGACAGAAAGCTTCACAGCTTTAAGAAGGGTGAGATGAACCATTCACAGTTAATCCACACATGGACCAATCATTTTGCTGATTATTTTGGAGCAAGCAACCCTCTTTAGGAATATGGCTCATGAGCACTCTGGTTTAAAATCTGAACATTTGAAATATTTCAAATAGAGAGACTGACAATGGACAATAGAACTGACACTAACAGTTATAATCTAAACTTAAATTGGGTTTGGCTACACAATTTTTGCATATTAATATAATGAATATAATGAGAGCAACAGTTTTTGATATATTGTAACAATGATGATGTAATAATCATAACAACAATAATAAAAGATAACATTTATTAAATTATTTTGTGCATTTTACATATGTTGTCTAATTAATACTAATTGTTACATTTTAAATAAACATATCGCTTAAAACTTAATCTCAAGAAATTCTCAAGGATTATTGCTTTAAAAGGGGTAATTTGACAATTTAAACTCTCATGGACTGTTGTTTTGAGAAGGGAGATTTGACAATATGTATAAAAAGTAGATGTATTCTTTTGAACGAAAAACACTAATTTTTCACTATTCTAGTATAGGAATATTCATATAAATTTACACAATAATTTATACATAAATATTCATGGCTACATTATTTACAAATGGAAAGGCTTGAAATAACTTATTTATCACTAAGTGTTTTTATAAATAAATTATGGAGTATCTATACAGAGCAAACCAGAAAATGAATTTAAAAAATAAAATGTAGAAAATGGGTTAAGTTTAGAAAAAAATCTTCACATTTAAAGATAATCTATCTCTTAATCACAATTCTAATTTAATGTTACCTAGTCAAAGTACAAATTCAAATGCAGAGAGAATGAAATCACAGAATTTATAGTAAGAAGAATGAAGAAATCTTATAAAGTCACCTAAAACCATGTCAAATCTACCACAGAGAAATACAGAGCATCAACCTCCTTTCAAACTGATATTCTCATTAATTGGGTTTGTTACTGCCTTGCATTGAATTGGAAGCTCTCTGAAGGTAGGAACTCTATTTTGCTCCTTTTGCTCCATTTGTTTTTTTAACCTCAGTGCTAACTACAGAGACTGGCACATTATGAGTATTCATCTATTTTTAAATGAATGAATCATCTTTTTTTTTTTTTACTATTTATTAGTTTCAGGTGTACAAGACAAGGTAATACTTAGACGTTCATCATTTATATCCCTCACACTGTGAACCCCCCTCCCCCCATCCACTATCCCTCCGACCTCACACTGAACCATCACATTATATATATATAAAATTATAGTTGGCATTGAATGAATCATCTTTTGAAATCTAAGAAATAAATTTAAAAGGAGGAATAGAAGATATTGGAAGATAAGAAAAGAAATAGGGAGAGAAATGGAAGGAAGAAGGAAGGAAGGAAGGAATGAAAGAAGGAAGGAAGGAAGGAGCATCAAGAAAGGAAGAAAGTATTAGAAAAAAAGAGAAGAGATGGGATGAGTCAGAAATTGTCCTTTTTGTCCTCTTTTATTTCTCTTTTCTATGATTGCAGTGGTCAAGTGAGAAGTCATGCACACCAGATCTTTTTTCAGAAACTGACTTCAGTAGCAGCTATTGCAACATTTTCAGAATTTATTAGCTTCTGGAAAAAAAGGATGAGACTTGAAGAGAGAGCCTATAACAACATTTATTCTGGACCTCAGTCTAATCTGAAGCCACACATCTGGGAAGGTAGGAAGTTAAAAGGCTCAATTCAGCCTTTCAGTTGTGGTGAAAGGCTGATGGCTTTATAAATAGCATGAAGAAAAGAGACAATAACTAGTTGAAACTGACACCCTATTTCTCAACGATTAAATAAAATACAGATATAAATCATGCCCAGATTGAATGAGCATGAGCATGAGGTCATTTAGCACAAACCTAATGATACATTCTAAAAAGATTCTTCCTTTAAAAAAAAAGGGGGAAAGAAAAATAATGAACTACATTTCTCTGAGGTTTTTAATTTTCTGTCTATTTTGATCTCTCCCTGAGATTCTTGGTAAATTCATTTTGGAGGGGCACCGGAAAAATAATGAAACATTTTTGAAGTAAGCTTGATTCGTGAATCCAACAGGACCAAAGAAATATATAATCTTTCATCAAGTTGTACACTCATTCTGGGGGGAAGAAGAGGACTGAAAGAATTCTACATGTGTGTGTTTTAGATGTAAAGACAAGGTAGGGTTTGCTAAAGGGCTTGGAATGAAATCAAGCCGTAGATTAAAGATAATTATATTACTGTTTCCTTTAAGAAAAAATTCAACCCCCTTTACAATCTGTCTCCTGCTTGTTAACACAGCCTTATCCACTATTTTTCTTCCCATGCTGTTAGGCTGACCTTCTCAATGTCCTCCAGGAAATTGTGCTCATTTCTGCCTTATAACTTTGAACATGCTGTTCCCTCTGTGTGAAATGCTCTTCCCAGCCTTATCTACCTAGGCTATTTCTATGCATGACTCAGGACTCAGTTTATAAAACACCTTTGTTATAGAAACTTCCCAGAGCTCTCCAAATACGATTAGTTTCAGATATAGTTGTCTCTTCTGTAATCTCACAGCTCTTTGCTTATGTGTCTACCATAGGGTGTTATCATCTGTTCATGTATATTTATATATATTTCTTTCCCACTAGACCCTGAGCTTCTCAAGGTAAGAAGAAATCTCACTCTATCTCCAAAGCCTGGCATAGAGGAGACACTTAATAGAGATACGTTACATGAACTACATTGAAAAGTGTTTAGACTTTGGCCGTTCCAAGGAAGAAGATGGCTTGGTGCCACATCAGCTCTTAAGATAAAGGGAATGATCCTGAAAGAAACATTCAGGCATGACTAAAGTCTGGCAGAATGACCATGCAAACACTGAGAAAGAAAGTATAACAATTAAAGAGGTGATAGCTTTGGCATGAGCCATTTGTCCACTCTGAAGATTATAAATGGGGTAAAGGCATTAAAAGGACTTGAGAAGCAGCAGAGTCTGATAGATAAGAAGGAGAACGGACCATTGATTCAAATCACAGCTTGCCCCCTTGATCTCAAGTGAAATTACACACTTGGGTATGATCACACTTGGGTGTGAGCTTGGGTAAATAAATGAATCTCTATGACCACTTTCTCATTTAAAATGTGTCTGTGGTAAGTATGAAATACAATAAAGGTGTAAATACTTACAATAGTTCCTGGCATGGAGATGCACAAATTCAGAACTCACTATTAGTGAAATTTTAAAATCCAAAGTGGCCAAAGTGAGAAGCAGAATCCAACTGAGGCACAAAGTTCAACAATCTCATTCCCAAGCTGTATCTTCTCTGTTTGTTTGTTTGTTATGGCAGGGACTTAAGATGTGGGACAACTAAACTTTAAAGGTGAATTCATTTTTTGCTTTAAAAAAAAGAACTATGCAGAAAATAGAACTTTCTGGAAAATAGAACTTTCAAATAAAATGACATGTTGGTACTTTGTGGATACTTTAATGAATGAGGTAAGTATAAAATAAACTATGGGCATGTGTATATACCTAAGAAGCCTCCATGATCTTTATGACACTGCTGAGGAACATGGTGGCAGAGCCTTCCCAGTCAATGGGAGAATTGCTCTTATTTCCCCCAATATATAAACTGAACTCAGGGCAGCCAGGGTTGACATATTGAATGAGATTCTGTACTTCCTCAAAATGGTTTTGTGTTTACACTTCATTGTGAGATTTTTAATGATTTGAAATGACTCAGAGGAAGTTATGTAATGTTTATGGAGACATGTGCTAAGAAATAAACCAAGAACCACAATTGTAATGTTAGCAGTAACTCCTGAATAAGCTTTCTCATATATTTATTTACAAAGTGTATTTTAAATAACAACTAAGTAATTAGAAGAGTTCCAGTTCTGGTAATACAGAGTAGATTGTATTGAGTTAATCTTCTTGCTGATGACAATTATAAATTTTAGACCAAAAATTTAAAAAGGCCTTTGGAAGGCACTAAAGATAAATCAAAAGCAGACAGACACTGGCGTAAACGGGGCCTTTGAAAAATAGGATGCAAATTAGGTGAGAAATGTATTTATCCAACTTTTCCCCTAAGGGAACTCCCTAATTTGAGTGAGAATAAGGGATAGTTCAAACAGAAAGAATCAGTCCTATTGGACTGAAGAGTTGGAGGTTGAATTTTGGGTTGCCAGCACAGTTGAGAATTAAGTGGGGATACCCTGGAATGGAGGTTGTCATGGAGAAAAGAGGACATATCTGCATAAAATGTCCTCTCGAATTCTTAGTTGACTCCAAAACTAGAAATGTGCAGACCAAGACTCCAAGCAGAAATCAGTAGAATGCACAAATAGAATTAAAGACCTCAGCAGAGATGTCACCAGATGAAATGTGGGAAAGACAGTTTGGAGTTCAAATCCTACCAAGTTAGAAGAAATTAATAAACATCTCAGGCTTAAAACCTCAGAAGAGACATGCCTTAGAAGTAAGGATCATACCCCAGGACTAAGGGCTATATCTTTATAACTAAAGGCAGAACAAAAATAAACCTCCCTAATAAAACCCTAAAGCCAAGGCTCTGCAAAAATGAGATATTTTGTTAATAGTTTCATATTTGGTAAAACAAAATTCAGCTCTTTAAAGGAATATTACACTATCCAGATTCTTTGTGGTATACCTTCAACAATAAAACATATTGTCAAAATTGAAATAAATTATTAGAAAAGCTAGGAATGTGGACAAAGTGACCTATAATACAGGAGAAAATATAATCTACAGAAAGAGACCTATGGATACAGATGTTGAAATTAACAGATAACTTTAAAATAATTATGATAATATGTTAAGGAATTTACAGAAAATATGGAAAAAATAAGAGAGAAAATTTCAGGAGCAATATGGAAACTCTGGAAAGAACCAATTGGAAATCTTAAAACTGAAATATAAGGTATCTGAAAACAAAATTTTATTAATTTTATTAATAATAATATTAGATCAAAAAGTGCACTATAAGAAAGAAGTGAAATTGAAGTGGGTAAATAAATATTTAAACCAAAATACAGAGAAGGAAAAAGATTGATAAATAAAGTAAAAAAGGCCTCAATGACTTGTGAAACAAAATCAAACAAACTTTTGTATAACTGAAATCTCAGAAAGAGGGCGGAGAAAAAATGGGGCAGAAGCATTTGAAAATTCCCTAAATTTAATGAATAACAAAAATCCACTAATCCAGTAAGTTAAGTGAACTCCAAGCAAGGTAAACACAGAGAAAAACAAAACTAGGCACGTCACGATAAAATGGCTCAAAATCTAAGATATAAGAAAAATTCTAAAAGCAGCCCCCCAAAAAACAAATTATATAATGGAACAATGATATGAATAATAACTTTCAATGATATATGGTATATAAAACTGAAAACAAAAAAAGAACAAGACAAACAAAGAAACAAAAACTCATAGACACAGACGATAGTTTAGTGGTTGCCAGAGGGTAAGGGAGGAGAGGTGTGGTAGATGAGGGTAAGGGGGGATCAAATGTATGGCAATGGAAAGAGAACTGACTCTGGGTGATGAATATGTAATGTGATATATAGATGATGTATTACAGAATTGTAACACATCATCTGTAATCTATGTAACACCTGAAATCTATATAACTTACTAACAATTGTCACCCAAAAAAACTTTAATTAAAAAGAAAAGATTAATGACCAACTTCTCATCAGAAATCATAGAGACCAGAAGACAGTATCTTTAAAATGATGAAAGCAAAAAGAATCAACCTAGAAATCTATAATCACTAAAAATATCTTTCAAAAATTAAAATAAAATAATGACAGTTTCAGACCAAAGGCTAAGAAAATTAATTGACAGTTCTGTAGATAGAAGGGAATGATACCAAAAAAAAAAAAAAAATTGTATTTACAGGGAGAAATGTAAAGCCCTGGGAACAAATACATACGTATAGAAAAACTTTTTTTGTTTGTTCTTTCCTATAGAAACATATTTTTTTTAATTTGATGCAAGTTTAAATAAGAAAATTCAGTATTATTACAGCAAGTTTTTTGGAGGCCTTACATGCTTCAGTACCATTAACTTCTAGGTCTTAATTCTTTCTGGATTATGGTGCTCCCAAATAAATTCCCAGTTCCTCTTTGACTCTGTTACATCTATCCTGAAAAAGGTTCTGTGGTGCCTCTTTGTCATTACATGAGGTCTCCATAAATCCTGATGATTATGGAGAGTGACAAGTCCCAAGATCTGTAACCAGCAAGCTGGAAACCCAGGAGAGCTGATGCTGTATGTTCCAAATTGAAGGCCAGCAGACTTGAGATCTGTGTAAATCCTAACAAACCTGGCAGCTTGTGGTACAAACTTCAGGGGCACCCTTCTTAAAATGAAGCTGACACTTCTTCTTGGATTTTAAATTTCCATTCTCTTCTTCAATTTTAGTCAGGCACATTTCTTTATCTTCCTTGTAATTATGTGTGTCTATGTGACTATTTTCTTCCCATGGGCCCAATGAAATGTGACAGAAAGTGTGTTATATTCCAGGAATTCTCCTCCTTTATTGGTGAATCTTCTTTTAATTTCTCTGACTTCTGAACCTGGTGTGGGTGTATGGGTGTGCATGTGTTCAGCAACTTGAATAAGGGTTTAGCTTCTGCAAATACTCATTACCAGGTCAGCAGCAACAAGAACAGACAAAGGAGTAAGTCTGTCCCTGTAGAGTTCCAATTTGTTCTCAGATTGCTAGTGATCTTCTCTTCCAGACGTCTGCCCTGGAAAGTTTGGGCTCTAGCATTAGATGTGGAAGCAGCTTGTAGAGGATTTGTAACTAATTGACATAATTGGATGAGCAAGTAACAAGTAATAAACTCCTTAATGCATTCCTATATATTGTTTACCTTTAACAAATAGACAGCTGGATGTTTCTTTAGCAAAATGGGTCTATTCAGGAACAATAACATATTGCATTGCAATACATGCCAATTAATGGTGAACTATGCAGAAACACCTGAATTTTTCTTCCTTCTTAGTATTTTTAAAAGACAGTTGATTGTTTAAAGTAAAAAACAATAAAAGTGTATTGTGGGGGTTATAGGATAACAATGACACAAAGGATGAGAAGAGTGGTAAATATAATTATGTTGTTTTAAGGTTCTTACATTATAAATGAACTAGCTCCGTATTAATTTATGGTAGACTGTGGTAAAATAAGGATTCATATTTTATCTAAATCAAACAGTAGAAAAAGATTCAAAGAATTATCCCTAAAAAGTTAACAAAGAAGGTTAAATAGTACTAAAATATATTTGATTCATCCAAAAAAAGATAGGAAAGGAGGAAGCAAAGAATAATTTGTTACCATACACCCAAATTAAATCAAAATGGATCAAATACCTAAATATAAGCAATGAAACAATAAATTGCATAGAATAAAATATAGCTACTAAACCTATGGACCTTGGTCTTAGAGAGGATTTTATGAATTTGACCTGAACGGCCAGGAAAGCAAAGGCAAAAATAAATGAATAGGAATATATCAAACTAATGAGCTTCTGCACAGCAAAAAAAAAAAAAAAACAAAAAAAAAAACAAAAAACAACAACAAAAAAAATAAATAAAATAAAGAGGCAATAAAAAAATAAGAGAAGATATTTACAAACAACATCTCCAATAAGGGGCTAATATCCAAAGTACATAAAAAAAAATCACAGAACATAACAATAAGAAACAAACAATCCAATTAAAAAATGGGCAGAGGACCAGAACAGACACTTCTTCCAAGAACACATAGAAACAACCAAAAGATACATGAAGAGATGCTCAACTTCACTAACTATTAGGGAAATGTAAATCAAACCCACAATGAGATACTACCTCATAACTATTACAATGACTGTTATCAACAAGACAAGTAACAAAAATTGTTGGAGAGGCTGTGGAGAAAAAGGAACCCTCATACACTGCTGGTGGAAATGTAAATTGGTACAGCCACTATGGAAAACAGTATGGAGGGTCCTCAAAAAATTTAGAATAGAATTACTATATGAACCAGGAATCACTCTTCTGGGTGATTAAAATCTGAAAGACCTAAAATCTGAAAACATTTATCCATAAAGATATCTATACTCCAATGTTCACTGCAGCATTATTCACAGTGGCCAAGACATGGAAACAAATAAAGTGTCCTTCAATAGATGATTGGGTAAAGAATATGTGGTGCATATATACAATAGAACATAACTCAGCCATAAGATGAGATACAACCATTTGTAACAACATAGATGGATTTGAGATTATCATGCTAAGCAAAATAACTCATACAGAAAAAGTTGAGAACTATATGAGTTCACTTATGTGAGGTATGGATGGGTTCGTGAACTAGAGTTCGTGAACTAGAAAACTACTACATACCTCATTGCTGAATGTCACTAAGGTCACCTTTGAAGTACTCCCCTTGGGAAGCTAAGGGGAGTCCCCAAATATCTGGGAATTAAAGCATATATATAGAAGCATGGGGGTGCCTCAAAAAATTCAAAATAGGACTCCCAATGCCAGCTCTTTCATAACAATTTTGGAACTCTGTTTCTGGAATGGCCATCAGAGCTGTTATTGTTTTACCCTTGATGTCCTGAATGTCAACAAATGTCTTCCTTTCGATATTTCCTTTATCTTCAGGTAAAGAAAGAAGTCACTGGGGCCTGATCAGATGAGTAGGGAGGGTGTTCCAATACAGTTATTTGTTTACTGGCTAAAAACTCTCTCACAGACAGTGCCATGTGAGCTGGTGCATTGTCGTGATGCAAGAGTCATGAATTGTTGGTAAAAAGTTCAGGTCAATTTTTGGCTCATTTTTTCACATTGCCTTTTCAGCAGTTCCAAATAATAAACTTGGTTAACTTTGTCCAGTTGGTACAAATTCATGATGAATAATGCCTCTGATATCAAAAAAGGTCAGCAACATCGTTTTGACTCTTGCTTTGGACTGACAGAACTTTTTTGGTCATGGAAATTGACTGACTTCCAGTGTGCACTTTGGTGCTTTGTTTCAGGGTTGTATTGGTACACCCATGTTTCATCACCAGTGATAACATGGCCCAAAACATTGTCTTCCCTCTCCAACAGGTCTTGGCAAACTTCGACTCTCCTTTGCTTCTGTTCATCGGTGAGCTCCTTCCAGATCACTTTTGCACACACCTTTCTCATGGAAAGATTTTCAGTTATGATTTTCCTAACTGTTTTTCTATCGATGTTCACTTGGTCTGCTATGCTTTTCACAGTCAGACGACAATTTTGATGCACAATTCGATGGATTTTTGCAATATTTTTGTCAGTTCTTCTCATTACTGGCTGCCCTGACTTCTCTTCATCAATGATGTGTTCTCTCCCCTCAGAAAAATGTTTAATTCATTTGTACTCTGCCATTTTCTTCATGGCATTATCCCCAAAAACTTGGTCTGACATGTCCCTGATTTCACTTCCACTCTTGCCAAGTTTAACAAGAAATTTAATGTTTGTTCATTGCTCTAATTCAAGCTCAGACATTCTCAAAATGGCACACAAAAACAGTCAACAACAATAATGAACTGACTCAGCAAGACTCTGACACATGTCAACAAACACAGCTGTGAGACACTGATATACCAAGATTATGAAACCTTACTGAACTGTTTGTACAGTCCTGCAAATGTAAGCGAACGGTGGCAAGTTCTCGAACGGAATTGTCAGACTTCTTATGTGGGATATAAAATAGGAAGCAACAAATGAACAAGACAAACAAACAAAGAAGCCAAAACTCATAAACACAACAGTGTACTGGTTACCAGAGGGTAAGGGGGTGGGGGAGTAATAGAAGAGGGAAAAGAGGATCAGATATATGGTGATGGAAGGAGAAGTGACTCTGGTGGGTAAACACACAGTGCAATATACAGATGATGTACTATATAAATGTACACTTGAAACATAGAATTTTACTAAGTAATATCACCACAATAAATTTAATTTTAAAAAAAGAACAAATGAGATAAATAGAAAGTAAATAGCAAGATAGTGGAACTAAACCCAATCATATTAATAATTAATAAAGAGAGGTGCATAATAATGACAAAAGCATATATTCCACAGGCAGATATAATAATCCTAAGTGTGTATATACCTAATAACAAAGCTTCAATTTAGATAATACAACAACTGACAAATAAATATACAAATAGACAAATCCATAATCATCATTGCAGATTTTAACACCCCTTACTCTATAATTGATTGAAAATATAAAAAACATTTAGCGATAATATACAAGATTTGCATAAATACTATGAGGCAACTTCACCTATTAGAAAGTTACAGAACATACCACCTAACAGTAATAGAATGTTTATCAAAAAGATCTTATATTCAGCCTAAAATACAAGTACTTTCTCTCCACTTTCTCTGACTACAGTAGAATTAAATTAGAAATCAATAACAATAAGGTACACAGAAAGTTCTCAAGTATTTGGGAATTAAAGGGATTGGGGGGCGGCTGGTGACCACAGGATGGCCTCAGGGTTTTTTGAGAATTACTTTGGGGAACTTATTCAATAGTGTTTGGGGATTTTGTTGGGTATCCGATGGACATGTGTCCTGTTTGGGAGACCACCTCAGGGATGCTGTGGATGCCTGGACATGGCATTGTACACCAGAGGCTGGACATTAATGAATGCCAACTATAATTTTATGTGTATAATGTGATGGCTTGGTGTGAGGTCGGGGTGGTGGTGGATGGGGGGAGGGGGGTTCACGGTGTGAGGGATGTAAAAAAATTAAAAAAAATAAAAAAAATAAGAATATATATAGAAGTACTCAAAAAATTAAAAATAGGACTCCTTTATGACCCAGCAATTCCACTCCTGAGTATTTATTCAAAGAAATCCAAACACTATTTGAAAAGATGTGTGCACCCCAGTGTTTAATGCAGTGCTATTTACAATAACTAAGATATGGAAACAACCAAAATGCCCATCAATACATGATTGGATAAAGAAATGGTGGTACAAATATCCAATGGAGTATTTCTCTGCCATAAAAAAGAATGAAATCTTACCATTTATAACAACCTGGATGGACCTAGAGGAGGGGTGTCCAAACTTTTTTCAACGTTTTTTACCAAGGGCCATATGTGGTCAAGTACACAAACAGCCGGGCCACTCACTTGAGGTGAAGTACGTATTGCCTCACCTGGTTTATTTAAGTAAACTAAATATATTTTTTCAATTTGCTGCTGGCCAATTAACAATGGATTTGACACCCCTGACCTAGAGGGTATTATGCTCAGTGAAATAAATCAGGCTGAGAAAGACAAATACTATATGATCTTACTTGTATGTGGAATCATGGAATCTACAAAACAGAATAAATGAGCAAACAAAACAGAAATAGATTCATAGATACAGAGAACAAACTGGTGGTTACTAGATGGAAGGGGTTGTGGTGGACGGTGAAAAAGGGGAAGGGATTAAGAAGTACTAATTGGTAGATGGAAAATAGTTATGAGGATGTAATGCACAGTATGGGGAAGATAGTAAAAAATATTGTAAAAACAATGTAAAGCATCAGACGGGTACTTGACTTATCGAGGGTGGAATCACTTCATAAATTACATAAATGTCTAACCACTACAATGTACACCTGAAACTAATATAAAATAATATTGAATATCAACTGTAATTTTAAAAATATTCACAGGATATAAAATACAGCATAAGAAATATAGTCAATAATATTGTAGTAACTGTGTACAGTGTCAGATGGGTAATTGAATTATTGGGGTTATTACTCCATAAGGTATATAAATATCTAATCACTGTGTTCTTTTGTACACCTGAATCTAATTATAAAAAAATAATTTAGCTACTTAACTCATTCATAGAACAATGTTTTTCCCATATGCAAAGGATAGGAATTTCAAATTATATTGATTATTTTTATCTCTGTGGGGGTTCAGAATGACCCACTCCAAGATGTTTCTCTAGTAAGCAGATTACTTTGAGCTAAAGGCAATTTTAGCTTCTGGCTCTAAAGAAACTCTGTCCCTCCCTTTAACTACTTAGAAGAATTTAATTAGAGGCCTTGCCTGTAAGACATTGTCAGAGATAACTTTTGTTAACCTATGTATATGGCAGGGCAAACTTCTGTTTACTATCTATTCTTATCATCCTACAATTACCCTTTGAAGCCCCAAAGCACCTTATTTCATCCCTTGCTCAGGATGCCTTATACACCTGTCGTGTGGGGGACCCTGCTCGCTGCGCCATTTGTCGTGTGAAGCAGCAGGCGGGTCTCTTCTCCCGCTCCCCACATAAGAACTCAGGACACAGTAAGGCCAAACAGGAACACCCACAAAGCCATAGATAGGGGAGTCAAACCAATATGTTCTCGCTGGCGGCTGGGCTGAAGATACAGGAGGCAGGATCTACATAATCTGCAACCCGCCGACCTAACAACAGTCCGCGCTTGCCAGCCACCATCTTCTTGCTAGCCCCCATTCTTCTGCTAGCGTAGCCACAGCAGTTATATTAGTGTCCAATGGCTTACGGGTTACAGCTGACGGCCAACTAGCCACAGCTGATGGCCATCTGATCACAGTTGATGGCCATTTACTATCCGAGCCAGCATCTTTCTATGTGAGGCTGAGAGCCTGGAAACTGCTTTTTGGGGCTTTGTCCCCACAATACCTCAATCCCCTTTCTATCTCTGAACCTCTCCTGCATGTGGGGTCTCTGACTCTGTCATATATGCAGGGTTCTCATACATATGTATGTATTAAATTTGGTTATTTTCTCTTGCTAAAAAAAAAGAATATGTATATAGATAACCCATATGGCAAAGAATAAGTCACAAGAAAAATTTGAAAATATTTTAAACTAAAAGATAAAAAGCACAATTAATTAATTGAAATTTGTAATGTAGTTAAAACAATGCTTGGAAAAAGATTTTAGTTTTAATGTATATATTTAAAAAATAAATAAGGCTATATCTTATAAAAATGGGAAGGGAGCCAGAAAACTAAACTTAGTCTAAGTATAAGAAAGGGAATAATAAAGATGAGAATTGCAATCAATGAATTAGAAAACAGCCCCACCCTGCCAAAATGTAGAGAAAATCTAGAGGCTAAAGTTATTTCCTTCAAAAGGTGAATGAGTTGATAAATTTCTGTAAGAATAATCTAGATAATAGATAGACGACAGATGAGAGATATGATGGAGAAACTGAACTAAAATGGTTCCCTGACATGTGAAACTTACCCAAAATGGTGGCCTGAGTGAAGAGAGAAGTCCCCAGCTTAAGTCCCCACCCACCTCCGCATAACCCCCTCCAAGCCATACCCCGAGCCAATCACCAGATGATACCTAAACCTTCCCCAACTCAAGGAAGTCCCCAACCCATAAAAACCTGCTCAAAAATTGCCAGGGGCTCAGTATTTTGGGAAAGATCCTGCTGAGGCTGCCAGCATAATAAAGCTGACTCTCCTAACTCTCTGAGTGTTGCTTGTTTCTTTCCGGTCCTGGTATCCTTTCCGGTCCTGGTAACAGATAGATGATAGATAGATATAGATAGATGATAGATAGATGACAGACAGACAGACAGATAGATGATAGATAGATAGATAGATAGATAGATAGATAGATAGATAGATAATAAATGGAGAGAATGAGAATACAAACTAGTAATATCAGGAATAAAAGTAGGGGACATCACTGTTGATACCACAGAAATGAAAAAATAATAGAGAGATATTATGAAAAGCTTTGTAATAAATTTGACAATAAGATGAAATGGGAGATGTCATCAAAATGCCAGCGTGAGGTGAGCCTCTGGAACTATCCCCTGGAATTTACAACAAATTAAAGAAGTATAACTCCACAAAGGACTCCCTGCACAGCAGACAGGCAAGAAAAAGAGACTCACTACTGAATTCACCTAAAGGCGGGAAAATTACAAGCGAGGGAGGAGGGAAGGGAGAAGAGCAGAGACGGAGACTCGCAGGCACAGGACACAGGCCTGGCTCAGTGATCCCAGCTCGCTGCATCCCGGAACTAAGGCAGCTGCAGGAAAGGGAAGAACTCGGACTGCTAGAGCTCCACTGATGGCACACAGGGCTGAGGGGACAGCATATAACACGACTGAACCCAACGTTCACAGCAGAGACCTCGAAGCCAAGGGAAGCCCGGACTGAGGGAAGAAGGCTGAAAATGGTGGTTTAAGCCCTCACTGCCACAGAGAATGGAAGACTTAGGCACTGAGACTAGCCGTCCCCTCCATACCCTCCCAGAGCTCAGAGACAGCAAAGAGAGTGACCTGTGGAAGCAGGACTGGCCGTGGTGGTGGTCACCGCCATTGCTCTGGGTGACCTCTCACAACTCATCCTGCCCCTGTCCCCACCTATCTGGGAGGATCCCTGCAGGAGTAAACAGAACTGCTGAAACACATGGGATCTGATCTGGTGCAGGAAGAGCTTTGAAACTTCAAAAGCTCTCTGCATCCCCACAGGGGATGCAGCGCCCTATGACCCAGGAGAACTGTTAAAAGAGGAGAGGCCCAACTTCCAGGGAATCACCCCATTGTGTGAGAAGCTGGAATAGTGCAGAGAAAACATAACACTACAGTGTGAAAGAGAAAAAAAGGGCTGCAGTTAGAAAGAAAATAAAATATTTTACCAACACGTCCTGGAAAACAAAAGAAAGACCTCTTCTTATCAACCTGTTGCAGAACACACTCCTGCAGATGTCTAGGAAGAGAAATAATAAATAATTAATTGCCATGAATACCAAGGCAACAAGACAGCTCAGAAGAAAGTGAAAAGTCTCCAGAAAATGAACTTAATGATATGGAAATATGTGACTTAAATGACAGAGAACTCAAGATTGCAGTTCTGAAAAAACTCAATGAGATGCAAGAAAACACAGAAAGGCAATTTAATAAACCCAGAAACACAATCAAAGCACAGCATGAGCATTTTTCCAAAGAGATTGAAATTTTATAAAACAACCAAATAGAATTTCTGGAGATTCAGACTCAATAGAAGAAATTAAGAATGAAATATCCCATTTAGGAAGTAGAGTTGACCAGACGGAAGAAAGAATCACTGACATCGAAGATAGAAACCTGGAAATGACATGGATGGAAGAAGAAAGACACTGGAGACTTAAAAGAAATGAAAGAACTCTACAAGAACTTTCTGACTCCATTAGAAAGAGCAATATAAGAATAATGGGCATACCAGAAGGAGAAGAGAGAAGGGAACAGAGAGTATATTCAAACAGATAGTCAATGAGAACTTCCCAAACTTGTGGAAAGAACTGGATCCACAACTCCAAGAATCTAATAGAACACCTAAGTACCTCAACCTCAACAGGCCTTCTCCAAGGCACGTTGTATTGAAGCTGTCTAAAATCAATGACAAAGAAAGAATACTAAAGGCAGCCAGAGAAAAGAGGACAGTACCTACAAAGGAAAGTCCATTAGATTATCATCAGGTTTTTTAGCAGAAACTCTACAAGCCAGGAGGGAGTGGAACCAAATATTCAAACTATTAAAAGAGAGAAATTATGAACCAAGAATAATATATCCAGCAAAGATATCCTTTAGATATGAAGGAGGAATAGAGACCTTTCCAGACATACAGAAGCTGAGGGAATTTTCTAATACATGACCTGCACTACAAGAAATACTAAAGGAGGCTATTCGATCACCATCAACAGGGACAATTTGTGGCAACCAAAACATAAAAAAGAGGAAAAGTAAAGGCCTGAACCAGAACATGGGGATGGAGAAAGTAAGAAGGCTGAAGAAAATGGAATACTCTAAAGATCAAACTTTCTTTTTCATAAACTTAATGGTAACCACTCAAAGAAAACCCAGAACTGAAATATATACTGTAATAAAAGAAGAAACAGATGGAAAAATAATAGAATACCACCACACAGAAATAATAGACCACAAAAAACAGGCAAAGAAATCATGGAGACATAATATTACCAGAAAACTACAGTTAAAATGATATGAAATCCTCACGCACTGATAATCACCCTAAAGGTAAATGGACTCAACTCACCAATAAAAAGGCACAGAGTAGCAGATTGGATCAAAAAACCAAACCCAACCATATGCTTCTCCAAGAGACACATCTCAGCTCAGCTACAAAGACAAGCATAGACTCAAAATGAAAGGGTGGAAATTGACACTCCAAGCAAATGGTATCCAGAGAAAATCAGGTGTAGCCATAATGATAGCAGATGAAACAGACTTCAGGGTGAAAAAGGTAACAAGAGACAAAGATGGACATTTCATAATGGTAAAAGGGACTATACAACAAGAAGACATAACAATCATCAATATTTATTCACCCAATCAGGGAGCACCGACATATACCAAGCAACTACTAACAGAATTAAAGGCAGAAATTGACCAAAACTCAATTATACTAGGGGACCAAAATACACCATTGACAGCTATGGATAGCTCATCCAAACAGAAAATAATGAAATAGCATCCCTAAATGACACATTAGATGAAATGGACATAACTGACATTTATAGAGCTCTCCAGCCTAAAATATCAGACTATACATTTTTTTTATAGTGTACTTGGAACATTCTCATGGATAGACCATGTATTGGGACTTAAAATTAATCTCAGCAAATTTAAGATGATTGAAGTCATACCAAGCATATTCTCTGATCACAAAGGTTTGAAATTGGATATTAACTGCAAAAAGAAAGCAGAAAAAAACACAAATACATGGAGATTAAACAACATACTTTTGAAGAACGACTGGGTCAAAGAAGAAATTAGAGGCAAGACCAAAATATACATAGAAACAAATGACAATGAACCATATGATATCACTTAAATATGTGGAATCTAAAGAAGAGAATAAGTGAATGAACTAACTAATCAGAAACAGTTTTGGAGACAAAGAGGAAAAACTGAGGGTTGTTAGATGGGTGGGGGAGTGGGAATAAGGGGAAAGGTGAGGGGATTAGAAAACAGTAGGTAACCACAAGATGGCCATGGGGTTTTGAAAATTAATTTGGGGAACGTAATCAATAATGTTGTAAAGATTTTGTAGGGTATCCTATGGACACGTGTCTCATTTGGGAGACCACCTCAGGGAAGATGTAGATGCCTGATCACTGCAATGTACACCTGAAGCTGAACAATAATGAATGCAACTATAATTTTATATATATATGTATACATATGTATGTATATACTTACAAGAGGTGGAGTACAGCACTGGGAGTGGAGACAGTGGAAATGTGATGGTTCAGTGCTATGTCAGAGAGATAATGTAAGGAGGAGAGGGGTCCACAGTGTGAGGGATATAAATGATAAACGTCTAAGTATTACTTTGTCTTATGCACCTGAAACTAAAAAAAAATAAAATAAATAAATAAATAAACAAACAAACAAACAAACAAATAAAAGATACATGGAAACAAATAACAATGAAAATACATCCTACCAAAATTTTGGGGATGCAGCGAAAGCAGTTTTAAGAGGGAAATTTATATCATTACAGGCCTATCTCAAGAAACAAGAAAAATCCCAAATAAATAACCTCACATTACACCTTAAAGAACTAGAAAGGGAAGAACAAATGAAAACCAAGGTCAGCAGAAGAAAGTAAATTATAAACATCAGAGCAGAACTAAAAGAAATAGAGAACAAAAAGACAATAGAAAAAAATTAATGTGACAAAGAGCTGGTTCCTTGAAAAGATTAACAAAATTGACAAAACCTTGGCTAGGTTGACTAAGATAAAAGAGAGAAGAAACTAACAAACAAAATCAGAAATGAAAAAGGGGAAGTTATCACGGATGCCACAGAAATACAAAGGGTCATCCAAGAATACTATGAAGGACTATATGCCACCAAATTCAATAACCTAGAAGAAATGGACAAGTTCTTAGAAACATATAGCCTTCCTAGGATGAACCATGAAGAACTGGAAAATCTAAACAGAAAAACCACCAGTAATGAAATTAAAGCAGTCATGCAAAACCTTCCCAAAAGTAAAAGTCTGGACCAGATGGCTTCACTGGTGAATTCTACCAAACCTTCAAAGAGGATCTAATACCAATCCTGCTCAAACTCTTCCAAAAAATTGAAGAAGTAGTACTCCCTAAATCATTTTATGAGGCAAACGTTACCGTGATACCAAAGCCTGGCAAGGACGACACAAAAAAAGAGAACTACAGACCAATATCTCTGCTGAAAGCAGATGCAAAAATCGTAAACAAAATTGTAGCTCCGACAGAAAAGGCAGAGAACCATATGATTTCACTGATATGTGGTATATAAACCAAAAACAAGAAAAGAACAAGAGAAACAAATGAGAAACAAAAGCTCATAGACACAGAAAATAGTTCAGTGGTTACCAGAGGTTAAGAGAGGAGGGGGGTGATAGATGAGGGTAAAGGTGATCAAATATATGGTGATGGAAGGAGAACTGACTCTGAGTGGTGAACACACAATGGGATTTACAGATGATGTAATACAGAATTGTACACCTGAAATCTATGTAACTTTACTAACAATTGTCACCCCAATAAACTTTAATTAAAAAGAAAAATCAACCTCAAAAAAAAAAAAGATGAAATGGACAAAGTCCTAGAAAAACACAACTAATACAAGGAGGTATAGGAAATCTAATTTGCCCTGTATCTCTGAAACAAATTGCTTTTTTTTTAAATTAAAAGTATTCCCCAAAACATAACTCCAGGCCCAGAGGGCTTCACTGAGTAGTTCTACTAAACAATTAAAAAAGAAATATTTTCAGATTTTTTGGGTAAATACCAAGGAGAAGGATTGCTTGGTCATATGGTAATTCTTTTTTTAATGGTGAGATATTCACAGTTTTACCCATAAATTGGAGGAAAAACAAGGATACCTGCTGTCACTACCTTTGTTCACCATGTTCTGCAAGTCTTGGCCTGGCAATAAAGAAAAAGGACTAAAAGAAAGAAAAAAGAAAAGGAAGAAGAAATATTGTTGTTAATTATGGACATATCCTAAAAAATCTAGGAAGAAGTGACTAGAAATAATAATTTAGCAAATTTGTAGTATACTGGATCAATTCACAAAATTTCTCTATTCTAGCAGTAAACAAATGTAAAACAAAAATTTTAAAGTATCATTCATAATTGAATCAAACTAATTAAAAATAATTTAAGAAAATTTTTGGAAAACCTCTACACTGAAAATTATAAAACATGACTGAGAGATATACTTTTAACTAAATAAATAGTAAATGATCATTTATGTAAAAATTCAATATTATTGAGATTTTAATTTTCTTCAAGTTGATCTGTAAATTTAACCTAATTTCAACTAAACCCAAGCAGAAATTATGGCAGATATTGGCAAGCCAATTATAAAACTTTCATAGAAATGCCAAGGACTTAGGGTACCCAAAACAATCTTGACAAAAAAGTACAAAGTTGAAAGACTCTTGCTTTGAAGAAACACTATAAAGCTTCAATATTGAAGACAGTGTAATATACATAGATAGCTGGAACATAATAGATTATCCAGAAATAGACCCACACAATTGATTTTCTGGAAAGGCACTAAGACATTTAAAGAAAGAAAGGGGTTTTCTACAAATGGTGGTGGAACAAGTGTATATCTGTGTGGGAAAAATGAATCTCAATCTCCCCTTCACATCATACACAAAAATTAATTTGAGTTTGAAGATAAACCTATACATGATAGCTAAAATAATCAGGCTTCTATAACAAAACACAGGAAAATAACTTTGTGACTTTAGGCTAGACAAAGATTCCTCAGGTAGTACAGAATATATTAACCATAAAATAAAAATGAACAAATTGGACTTAATTAAAATTAAAAACTCTTGTTCATAAAAGGATTCGTTAATAAAATAAAAAGTCAAGTCCACAGGATGGGAAAAAAATATTTGCAATAGATATAACTGACAATTGTACTTGAATACAGAATATATAAAGAAATTCTACAATTTCTAAAAAAAAAAGGAGCAACAGACTTGATTAGACATTTATGAATGATCATTATTAGTCATCAGGAAAATTCAAATTAAAACCACAATAAATTTTCATTTCACTAGAATTGATAAAATTTTTAAAAGACTGATAATACCAAACATTGCGGATGTGGAACTGGGAAGCTCATAACACTGCTGATGGAAAGGTATAGTGGTACAACCATCTTGGAAAACTCATAAAACTTATAACCTCAAAAGACATCTACCTATTACCCAGAAATTGAACTTCTAGGTATGTACTCTTCCCATCCCCCGCTCCACACACCTCAATGAAAGCATATGGCCACAAAAAGATTTATAGAAGAATGTTCCTTTCAGCTTTAGTGATAGTCATATCAAACTGGAAATAATCCAAATGTTTATAAATAGGAGACTGGATAAACACATTGTGTAAACAATTTTTACACGACTCAGTAAAAATGGAGGAATTACTGACACACAAAACAATATGAATTTCAAAAACATCATGTTGAGTGAGAAAAGTGAGACGCAAAGAATACATGATGTATAATTCCAGTTATATGAAGATCAATAAGAGGTAAAGCTGAGCTATGGTAATAAAAATCAGAAGAATATTTGCCTCTTTGTGTGTGGGATAGGGAGTATTGTTCAAACAATACAAAAAAAATGAACCCTAATGTGAACTATGGACTTTAATTAATAATAATGTATCAAATTGGTTCACCAATTATAACAAATGTACCACAATAATGCAAGATGTTAATAATAGGAGAAATTGTGTACAGGGAGATGGGGGTAATATGGGAACTCTATGTACTTTATATGCAATATTTCTGTAAATATAAAAATTCTCTAAAAAGTAAAGTCTAGTTTTTAAAAATAGAGATGTTGTCTCTTGAATAAATCATGTCTGAGAGATGCTAGCTCAAACAAAATTAAATTAGTTTCTTTACTGAAAGACTTTTCAGAACCTTTAATATGTTAATATTCACTGGATTCTCTGAGAGAGACAGTGTGTGAAGCTTTTCCTAAACTTACTTAGCTAAGAAACTTATATTTTTTGAGTCTATCAAGGGATACTGTTCTTCTGTATACATTTTGGGAAGTACTATAACATAGCTGTGAATTAATGACTTTAAAATAAATTTCTGTGTATGCCTGAATAGAAGATGACACCACACAAAAGGAAATCTCCAATTTTCCAAATGACAAAATCCAAAAAATAATTATTTTTTTCTGGTAAGTATACACAATGGAATACTACTCTGTCATAAGAAAAGATGAAATATTGCCATTTGCGACAACATGGGTGGCTCTTGAGATTATTATGCTACGCTAAATAAGTCAGACAAAAAAACTGGAGAACCATATGACTTCACTCATATGTGGGATATAAAACTGAAAGCAACAAAGGAACAAGGCAAACAAATAAAGAAAAAAACCTCATAGACACAGACAATAGTTTAGTGGTTACCAGAGGGGAAGAGGGTAGAGGGGTGATAGAAGAGAGAAAAGGGGGTCAAACATATGGTGAGGGAAGGAGAACTGACTGGGTAGTGAGTACACAGTATGATATATAGATGATATGTTATATAATTGTACACTTGCAACCTATGTAATTTTACTAACCATTGTCATCCCAACAAATTTAATTTAAAATATAATAATTATTTTGACCAACTCTAAAATATGATTTTTAGAAAAAATAATTAAAATAGTCAATTTTTAATTTATGATATTGAATTTTTAATTTACTTATACATATTGCATTTGACATTGAGAAACGTATTGCTTTATTCCACTCATATTTAATAAAACAATTTTGTTAATTTTTTCATGTCTTCAACAGGTGATTCTTTGATAGTGGGTTATCAATAGGCAAAGTGACTCTAGAAATAATATGCTGAGTTTAGCAGAGCCTAGATCAATCTGAGTTCCTGAATGATGCTGTGGAGAAGAACCCTCATTCACACACAAACGCTATTAGGACTCTTATGTATGTGAGTCTCATCTCTTGTTAAAACATCATCTCAAAGTCCAGATATCTATAACCTAAATCAGGTCCAGATACATTTGGGTCTCCTTGTGTATACTTCCTTATGTACAGCTCCTCAAATACAGTTCCTCCCAATCTGAGTATCTGTGAGCTAAAGAGACAGGTAATCGCCTTAAGTACCAAACAATGATGTTACAGGCATAGGATAACTGCTATAGATACACCTGTTCAAAACTGTCACGCAGGGGACTCTGCTCGCTGCGCCATTTGTCATGTGGTCCGTCTGGCGGGGTCTCAGCTCCTGCTCCCCACATAAGAACGCAGGACATGGTGAGGCCAAAAAGGAACTCCCACAGAGCCATTGGTAGGGAAGTCATACCACTATGGCCTCAATGGAGGCTGGGTTCACATGACGTGTGACCTGCTGTCCGCTTTGCTGCCAACTGACCGACTCTCCTTCACTCTCCTTCAGTCTCCTCCTTCACTCTCCTCGGCTCCCCTCCCTAGCCGCCACAGTTATTTCAGTGGCCAATGGCTCAACGGCTACAGCTGATGGCCAACCAGCCACAGCTGATAGCCAGCTACTATCTGAGCCAGCACCTCTCCACATGAGGCCGAGAGCCTGGAAACTGCTTTCTGGGGCTCTGTCCCCACAAAAACATATGCAAAAAGGAGGCACGCAAGGGTCACTAATCCATAGTGTTCTGAAATATAGCTGGGCATATATTGAAAGTTTCTTAATTAGAATTCCATCCTATTTCTGCCTAGGTATGACTCTTCATGATTCTTGCCTCTATCCTCTGAGCTTTTCGTTCCCCATTCTGAATCATTCTTCTGTGAAAGGTGGTCTATATTTGCAGCTGAATAATTTTCTCAACTTGTTTGCTGTCTGTGGAATTTTGGTGGCTCAAATGCCTCCTTTTATTTCTTACTATTTTCATCCCTTTTAATTCAAGCTAGCAATGTTTGCTAGTCTTTTTAAATCTTTGTGGGTATTATACGAATCTATGTTTTTGTTCACTCATTAAACAAAAACCACATCCATAGATATCTTGAATGTAAGTTAACGTATACCTTGGTTTCTGATGAAATTGTTGATCTTAGAAGATATTTGAACAGTTTACGAAAGTACCATCTTAAATCCTTCTGAAGCTTTAACAAAGGATTTTTAGTTATACCCTAAGCTTTATTATTAACACATATTTTCTGAGCAGTGCCCTGGATTTAATCTTTTTCTAGAAACTATTTCTTAATTTTAACATTGTTTTTCACTGGAAGGACTAGGAAGTTTTATAACCAGCAAATCATGGCTTCTTCCCCCCTCCCCTATTTTTATTATTTATTTTTTTCAGTTATGACTTCTTTTTGTTTAACATTCTTTTCTTTACTCTTCTTCTGCATTTTGCTTTTAGCAACAAGAAGAAACAGGATAGCACCTTCATCATTGTATCATATAGCTCATCTAGATCACATACCTTATCTAGATCCCATAGCTCTTTAATTAGATTTTTTTAAATGTTACTACTGGTGGTAGTGTGGCGAAACTCTCTTCCAGTATGCAAAAGTCTCCTTTCCTGCAGTTATTTAATGTTTGTAAAAACTTTTACCTAACATTCCTTTAAACCCTGAAGAGTAGCTTCCTCAAAGGCCATCAAGCTTCAAATAACAGTCTCTTCAAGAATCATTAGGCTCTCACTGACACTATTATCAAAGTCCTTGAAAAGTTTACACCCACAATCTGGTTCCAAAACTACTCCCTCATTCTTAGGTTTTGTGATTTTTTTTTTCCTTTTGTTGTTTCGTTTGTTTGTTTGTGATAACACCCCACTTCCAGGTACCAAAATCTGTGTAAACTGTTTGCTCTTAGATGAATGTTTGTGTCCCCCTCCAAATTCATATGTTGAAAGTCTAATCCCCAATGTACTGGTATTAGTAGGTGGACCTTTGGTAGGTAATTACATTATGAAAGTGAAACCATTCTAATGAAATTAGTGCCCTTATAAGAAGAGACAAGAGAGAACTTGCTCTTCCATTCTTCCCGCTCTCCACCATGTGAGATCACAGCAAGAAGATGGCAAGTCAGGAAGTCAGCTCTTACCAGAACCTGACAGTGCTCGTAAGAAGAGTAACAAATGAATTTCTAAGATATGCTCTATTGCTACATAACAATTTACTCGAAACTTAATGGCTTAAAACAAAACATTTTTCTTTAATGCAGTTTCTGTGTGTCAGGCATCTGTGTGTCAGGTCCTCTGCCCATTTTTCAATTGGGTTGTTTGTTTTTTGTTGTTGAGTTTCATGAGTTCCATGTATATTTTGGATATTTGCCCTGTATCGGAGGCACTGTGTGCAAAAATGTTCTCCCATTCAGTTGGTTGCCTCTTTATTTTGTCGATGGTTTCTTTTGCTGAGCAGAACCTTTTAAGTTTCATATACTCCCATTTGTTTATTTTAGCTTTTACTTCCATTGCCTTTGGAGTCAAATTCATAAAATGTTCTTTGAACCCAAGGTCCATAAGTTTAGTACCTATGTTTTCTTCTATGCAGTTTATTCTGTCAGGTCTTATGCTTAAGTCTTTGATCCATTTTGAATTAATTTTGGTACATGGTGACAGATAACAGTCCAGTTTCATTCTTTTGCACGTGGCTATCCAATTCTCCCAGCACCATTTATTGAAGAGGCTGTCTTTCCTCCATTGCATGCTTTTAGCTTCTTTGTCAAAAATTATCTGTCCATATTCATGTGGTTTTATTTCTGGGTTCTCAATTCTATTCCATTGGTCTATGTGTCTGTTTTTCTGCCAATACCATGCTCTTTTGATTACTGTAGCCCTGTAGTACAAGCTAAAGTCAGGCAGTGTGATACCTCCAGCATTGTTCTTTGTTCTTAAGATTGCTTTGGCTTTTCGGTGTCTTTTATGGTTCCAAACAAATCTGATGATTTTTTGTTCTATATCTCTAAAAAATGCCATTGGGATTTTGATGGGGATTGCATTAAATCTGTATATTGCTTTAGGTAATATGGCTATTTTAAATATGTTGATTCTTCCAATCAATGAGCACGGAATGTCTTCCATTTCTTTGTGTCTTCTTCAATTTCTTTCAAAAATGTCTTATAGTTTTCAGCATATAGGTCCTTTCACATCCTCAGTTAAGTTTATTATTAGGTATTTTATTCCTTTTGCTGCAATTGCAAAAGGAATTGCTTTTTTTTTAAATTTCTTTTTCTGAGATTTCATTGTTAGTATATAGGAATACAATAGACTTTTGTAGGTTGATTTTGTAGCCAGCAACTTTACTGTATTCATTGATTGTTTCTAACAGCTTTTTGGTGGAGTCTTTAGGGTTTTCTGTATATAGCATTATGTCATCTGCAAAGAGTGATAATTTAACTTCTTCATTCCCAATTTGGATGCCTTTTATTTCTTTCTCTTGCCTGATGGCTCTGGCAAGGACTTCCAACACTATGTTGAAAAGCAGAGGTGATAGGGGATAGCCCTGTCGTGTTCCTGAACTTGGAGCAAAGGGCTTCAGTTTTTGACCATTGATTATGAATTACCTGAGGCCTTGTCATATATGACCTTCATTATGTTAGGGTTTCCTTCTATACCTATTTTTAAGTGTTTTAATCATAAATAGATGCTGCATCTTGTCAAATGTTTTTCTGCATCAATTGATGTATTTATATGATTTTTGTCCTTTATTTTGTGTATGGGATGTATCACATTGATGGATTTCCGGATGTTGAACTATCCTTGTGCCCCGGGGATGAAACCCACTGGGTCCTGATGAATAATCTTTTTAATGCATTGTGGTATTCAATTTGCTAGAATTTCATTTAGGATTTTTGCATCTGTATTCATCAGAGATATTGGTCTGTATTTTTCTTTTTTGTGTTGTCCTTACCAGGTTTTGGTATCAGGATAATATTGGCCTCATAAAATGAGTTCGGGAGTACTGCCTCTTCTTCAATTTTTTGGAATAGTTTGAGCAGTATTGGTATTAGATCCTCTTTGAAGGTTTGGTAGAATTCACTAGTGAAGCCATCTGTTCCCGGACTTTTGCTTTTGGGAAGGTTTTGGATGACTGATTCAATTTTGTTACTGGTGATCGGTCCTTTTAGATTTTCCAGTTCTTCATGGTTCAGCCTAGGAAGGCTATATGTTTCTAAGAACTTGTCTGTTTCTTCTTGGTTATTGGATTTGGTGGCATATAGTCCTTCATAGTATTCTTGGATGATCCTTTGTATTTCTGTGGTGTCTGTGATAACTTCCCCTTTTTCATTTCTGATTTTGTTAATTAGTGTCTTCTCTCTTTTTATCTTACTGAGTCTAGCCAAGGTTTTGTCAATTTTGTTAAACTTTTCAAAGAGCCAGCTCTTTGTCACATTAATTTTTTCTATTGTCTTTTTGTTCTCTATTTCATTTAGTTCTGCTCTGATTATTGTTATTTCCTTTAATCTGCTGACCTTGGGTTTCACTTGTTCTTCTTTTTCTAGTTCTTTATGGTGTAACATGAGATTATTTATTTGGGATTTTTCTTGTTTCTTGAGATAGACCTGTAATGATGTAAATTTTCCTCTTAAAACTGCTTTCACTGCATCCCAAAAATTTTGGTAGGATGTATTTTCATTGTCATTTGTTTCTATGTATCTTTTGATCTCTCCTCTTATTTCTTCTTTGACCCAGTCATTCTTTAAAAGTATGTTATTTAATCTCCATGTACTTGTGTTTTTTCCTTCTCTTTTTTTGCAGTTAATATCCAATTTCAAAGCCTTGTGATCAGAGAATATGCTTGGTATGATTTCAATCTTCAATTTGCTGAGGCTGATTTTATGTCCCAATATATGGTCAATCCTTGTGAATGTTCCATGTACACTCGAAAAGAATGTATAGTCTGATGTTTTAGGACGAAGTGCTCTATGTGTGTCAATTATGTCCATTTCATCTAATGTGTCATTTAGGGCTGCTATTTCTTTATTTATTTTCTGTTTGGATAATCTATCCATTGCTGTAAATGATGTATATAAGTCCTCTAGTATAATTGTGTTTTTGGTCAAATTCTCCCTTTAGTTTTGTTAGTAGTTGCTTGGTATATTTTGCTGATCCCTGATTGGGGGCATAAATATTGATGACTGTTATGTCTTCTTGTTGTAAAGTCCCCTTTAATCATACTGTGTTATATATTTTAAAGTTGCTAAAAGAGTAGATCTTAAAAGTTCTCACCACACCCACACACAGACAAAAAGGTAACCATGTGACATGATGGAAGTATTAGCTTAGCTATGTTGGCAATCATTTTGCAATTATTTAAGTGTATCCAAAAAAAAAGAGTGAGAAACTACCCAGAAACATTTTTATGATTAAAGTACATTTCTTTCTTATGAAAACAAAACCACTATGAGATATTACCTCACACCTGCCAGAATAGCTACCATCAATAAATCAAAAACAACAAGTGTTAAATCAAAAAAACAACAAGTGTTGGCAAGAATGCAAAGAAAAAGGAACCCTCTTATACTGTTGGTGGGATTGCAAATTGGTGCAGTCACTATGAAAAACGGTTTGGAAGTTCCTCAAAAACTTGAAAATAGGATTACCTTATGACCCAGCAATTTCACTTTTGGATATTTATCTGAAGAAATCCAAAACACTAATTTGAAAGGTTTATGCACCCTTATGTTCACTGCAGCACTATTTACAATAGACAAGATATGGAAGCAACCTAACTGTCCATCAATAGATAACTGATACATATGTACAACAAATATTACTCAACCATAGAAAAGATGAAGTCTTACCATTTGCGACAACGTGGTTGGACCTGGAGGGCCTTATGCCAAGTGAAATTAGTCAGACTGAGAAAGAAAATTATCATATGATCTCACTTCTATGTGGAATCTAAGGAACAAAATAAACGAACAAACAAAACAGACTCATAGATTCAGAAAACAAACTGATGGATGCCAGCAGGGAGGTGGTTTGGGGGTCTGAATGAAGAGGTGAGGGATTAAGAAATGCAAATTGATAGGTACAAAATATTCATCGGGATGTAAAGTACAGCATAGAGAATATAGTCAGTAATAGTGTAATAACTATATATAGTGCCAGGTTGGTACTAGACTAATAGGGGGAATCACTGCATAAATTATATAAATGTCTAACCCCTATGCTGTACACCTGAAACTAATGTAAAATAACATTGAATATCAACTATAACTAAAAAATATGTATAGTCACAGAATGTAAATTACGGCATAGGGAATATAGTCAATGGTATTGTAATAGCTCTATATGGTGTCAGATGGATAGTAGACTTGTTGGGGTTATCACTTTGTGAAGCATGTAAATGTCTAATCACTATGTTGTTTTGTACACCTGAAACTAACAAAAATGTACTTTGAGATAAAGGCTTATCTGAGTTTGCTGCATACTAATTAGATTATGACTGGGTGAAAATAACAAATTTTACACATTTGATATACTTGTAAAGAACAGAACCTGATTTTAGTCTAGAAAACTTTGGATATTCAATTCTATATGGGTGCAGTATGTATTCATGGGATGGGTGAGGCATATAATACACTTAGTAATAAACAGCACATATCCAGGTTGTCCTGTTTCTTTATAAAAATGCTCAATTCAAAATAAAATTAGCAGGTAGAGTTGGTTATTATAAAATTGTTGATCATACAAAAATTTAAAGTTTTCTCAATTTAGAGAGTATCCAGTTAACATTTCACTTTTCTTGTTGCCAGCTAATTGTGATACACGTTTGCCTTATTTTTTTTGTATATGAAAGTGTTTGTCTTTAATTTCCCTCCATGGAGAAGTGTAACAGAGTTTCTACATGAAATTTGTGTTGTGTGGCTCTCCTAGCACTACCAAAACCAGATATTCATAGGTTGCCAATCAGCTGTAATCTTTACCATTCATTGATTGTGTTCTCCTCGATGCCTAGAAGTAGATTAATAAGTCCTTATATATAGTCTTTCAATCTGTACAATGAAAGGAGTCAGCTGTCTGGCATGATTATTCTGTGACTCATCCCAAAACTCTCATTTCTGTGGCCATCACAGTGGTCCTGTCCTTTCTTCAGTAGTCATTGACCACAGCAATGAATCAAAGAATCAACAGTACACTATTTGGTAAGTCAAATTCAAAGTATTTGCTGTCAACCATTCTTGGCCTTAATAGCCCTTTCTCCTACTTCATAGCTGGAAAGTCTGAATTCTGAGCTCTTCTGGCTCTCCTGTTAGGCTTGAAAACTTTGACATCAGTCCCTGAGAAGGTTTGTCAACACTATCAGAAAAATCAAGTTTCACTCTATGAACTGAATGAAATAAAAGGTGATCTCTTTCTCTAGCCACTGATACTTTGTACAATATTTTGGAATATAGTTTGAATGCCATAAAACATGTCAAGGATTTTTTTTTTTTATGTCAAGGATTTAATTGTCATGATTTCATATAATTCTTACAATGATGCTGTGGATTGTCCCCATTTTACAGAAGAGGAAAATGGGGCCTAGAAAAGTTAAGGAACTCGGGCAAGGCAGAGCTAACAAGGAGCAGAAAAGGCTTCTAACTTGAGTCTTTCTTGCTAATTTCTACGCCCTAGATATGACTCCACATTGCTTCCCCAATGAGCTAATTAAAGGACCACCTTAAACAAAATCTTTTTTTTCATTTTCATTTTTGTCACCTAACTACTTATGATCATGCAATTCTTGCTCTGAAAATTAATAGCTGATCAGAATATTTGCCATAATGTACCTTTGGCCAGGATAGAACAAAAAGTTTGTCTATATTGGCAACCATCTTAAAATCATCAATGAATAAATATTTCCACACAGCTTATAATGTCTATACATTCTAAAAGGCTTCTTCATGTTCTATTTGGGCAAATGCATTTTTCTTTAAACCTCTTGATCTGGTTTTGATTATTTATCTGGAATATTTTATCTTTCATTATGGAAATCCTTTAGGCACCCAACACTATCATTATAGGATGGCATTTGACACCATGTAAAAATCTACCAACTGGATTATTGGCTTCTGGAATTTTCTCACATACAAGTGTATCTTAATCCTGAGCATTAGTCTTTCTTTGTATGTTTGTGAAAACTATCTGATAATGAAAGCAAAAATAAAGCCTTCACTTCCTCTATACATTTTTGTTCAGTGACCTGTGACTGTTGGCCTGCCTACCTGCCAACACCCCATTAGAAGTCATGCCTTTTACAATCATCTACTATCATTTGATAACCTCTTGGGGCTAAGAGTACAGATGTAAAATCTCAGAGATTTCTGATGGGAATGCTTTATATCCCAAGTATATTTTCTCTTCAAAATTACATCACCACAGGGAGACATTTTTCAAATAATTTGGCTATCATGTTATGAAAGCTTCCTTATAAATATAAAGAAAAAAGCACCCTGTACCTCAAAACAAAAATTTTAAGAATCCAGAATTAAAAACAGACCAAAAAAACACCTTATTTGTTAATTAGCCTTAGAAGTTTTTGATATGGTAAGGTGACAACAGCCATCAAGGAATAGTGTCATTACAAAGACTGCATTATATGATTTTTTTGTACCAAATTCTCATATTATGGAAGCTCATGGTTACTGGCTTTTGCTTGAAAGACAGTTTTTATACTTTGGATTTGAGCATAGAGATAATTTAGTGTAAATTATATGAAAACTTACTCCTAAATAGAGCACTCAAATGGCTGTCCAAGGGGCTAAGATGTTCATCTCCAAGTTTCCTCCTACTGCTCTTATTTTATGCATAAATGTCACTGAGGGTGCTCTACAGTTACCTCTTTTGTTTAAAGCACCAAATTCCTCCAAAAATGCCATGTGCTAGGTAACAAGAAGATAGTAGATCTTGGAGACTGGACTATGAGGAAAAATTCCCCTTTAAGGGCCGGAAATGGACCACTATGGTATAAGTAATACCCGTGACATACACATTTCTCAGGTTCTAGTTCTCAGAGCACTGTGTGTGTGTGTGTGCGTGTGTGTGTGTGTTTATTCCAATGTTAAGTTTTCTTGCAATGAGAAGTTGGAAAAAGTACATTAAATATATATCAAAGATGTACTATATACCATCTTCTGAGCTATGTATCTCTTATGCAGAGATCGTAGTAGTAACAACAATAATAATGGATTATGTTTGCTAAGGAACTACTATGTTTCAGGCTCTGCTTTAAACAATTCACAAGAAATATCTCACTAGATTCTTCACTATGAGGTAGGTACCATTATCTTCACTTTGCAGATTAAGAAACAGAGGCTCAAAGAGGTGAAGAAACCAAACATATGCAGCTAATAGGAAATGGAGCCAGAATTTAAACCCTGGCAGCCTAACTCTAGAGTCCACTATGCTTAACAACCTTTTTTCATGCTCCTCAGGAACTCCCAGTCTGCAAGAAGAGAGGCAAAATCAGATTGTCTTAGAGATTTGCAGAAAGAAAGTAAATGCACAAAAAAGAAGTTATCTGTCTTTCAAATGTTGGAGTCATGGAGGATTTCATAGAATTGAGGTTAAAGCTGATTCATGGAGGGTGAGTGGTATTTCCAGATTGATGAGCTGAGAAAGAGAGACATGAATATACTTAAGAGTGTTAATCCAAAGTATAAAACTCAGTGAAGTTTTAGAAAATGAACACACCCAGACCATGTAAAAGAAACATTATAAATACCTACCCCACATTTTGTCCACTTCTGGTCATTTACCCCATCAAGAGATGTACTGACTGTTGGAGGTCTTGTTTCTCTGTCCTCTAGTAATTACCCTCCACTGAGATCCCATACTGGATTCCCCACTCTTGCCCCTGGTGAGCAAACTTCCCTAGCATAATATAAAATTGCTGTGGATCATCAATTTCAATGGATTATTAATTAATCTAGGGCTTCAGAATGTCACCAATTATTAGCAGGTCCCGTCCCTTAGTTGGGCCTTGTCTCCCTACACAGTGGGAAACTGCTTTGCCAAGATTATGGCTTAGACTTTAGACCTCTGCCCCATGCAGCTTTGGAATTCATGGAAAAGTTCCCTCAAATGTCCAATTTTGTTGCTGATGTCCCACGTCACCACAAAGTCTGTTTGTTGTTGTTGTTGTTGTTGTTGTTGTTTTGCCCATCCATGGCCCTCTACCCAAGACAAGCCTAAGTTTTCAGATTCCAGTCCCCCTCAAAAATCAACAATGACCTAGAGCTGTGGTTCCTCAACTTTTCTCTGAATATTTACTTTCTCTTATCAGTTCTACTCCCTTTTGTCTTCAACACTTCTGAAGCTCTCTAGTGCCTTTAAATATATCAGGAGCCAGCAAAATTTTTGTTAAGACCAAATAATAAATATTGCTGGCTTTGCAGGATGGTCTTTTTCACAACAATTTAATTATGGTTTTACAGAATAAAATGTTACCAAAAAATAGGCATGGCCAGATTTGACCCACAGGCTATAGTTTGCCAACCCCTCAAATATATAATAATTGTAATTTATTTAACATTTCCACTTCTTCAATGAGATATGTAGCCTATAAGGCCTTGTCTGTCCTAGCTAGAAGGAGACCCCTGCCAGAGAACTTTTAAGAACAAGCACGTCTAGTATGCAATTTGAAATTCTTGAGAAGCTATGATGTAAAACCTTATGTTCATATCCCCAAACTTTCTGTAAACTCTTGTGTATATACACAGAGGCTTCTGTGAGTAAGGTGTGTGTGTGTGAGAGAGAGTGAGAGAAAGAGAGAGAGAGAATATAGGCAGAGTTCAATTTAGAGATTGATAAGTTTTTGTGCTTTAGGAAGTCAATAAATAATGTTTTTCTTTTCCCCACTAAGTTTCAGAAATAATTGAGAGATAGACATACAAGACATGAAAATGGAGCTCAAAACACCGCTTTTGTTAGTGAGAAGCGAGTTGTGTTTTGCTTTATTTTTTTGTTTTTCTTCTTCTTTTTCTGCCTTCTTTTAGATCAAACGAGGGTTCTTTATGATTCCATTATATCTCTACATGAGACATATAATGGAATCTCTTTATGATTCCATTATATGTCTTATTAATATTTTGTGTTTTTTTCTTTTTTTTTCAGTTGTTTTAAGTAGTTGTTTTAGGACAAAGAACAAAGACCTGCAGCCCAAATCTATTCTATTACCTGCTTTTATAAATAAAGTTTTATTGGAATACAGTGATACCTACTCATTTATTTATGTCAACAGCTGCTTTTATACTATAACAGAAGAATTAAATAGTTGTAACTGAAACCAAATGGCCTGCAAAAACAAAAGTATTTGTATCTGACCCTTGACAGAAAAATTATGTCCCTCCCTGCTTCAGGGTTAAAAATATATTCCTGCATCTATCACAGTTCCCATATGATTGTGGATGTGTCCATGGATCCTTTTATTTCTCATGTATTGATTTATATATTTGTTGAATATTCATATGTTGAATTTATATGTTAAATTATTATACAAATTTATATGTGTGTTCAGTTTGTATGTATTCTATTGACCTAACTTCTAAGCCACTAATGTGTTTCATCTGTTGTGACCAATCTGTTGTTAAATTCATCTCATGAGTTTTTAATTTCAGGTACTGTAGTTTTTCAGTTCTTTGAGTCTATTTAATTTTTTGTAGTATAAATCCATTGTTGATTATATTTTCATTCTTTCATCTATTTTGTGATCTTTTTCATTTTTTATTAAACACATTAATCATAATTAGTTTAAAGTTATTGTTGACTAGCTGTAATATCTGCTTGTGTTGTTTCTTTTACTCTTTACTTTTCAACCATATTTTCTTGTATCTTCCCTGACTAGTAATTTTTGTTTTATTCTGGACATTAATATAGAGGATTCAGATAATGTATTCCAAAAGGGATGCATCTCCCTTTCCTCTCTTAGACAGATAGGTGAAGGGATGAGCTAAATTACTCTGAGATTTGATTTTGGTAAGATTCTATCTTCCTCTAACTTGCCTTTGTTTTTATGGAGTGGGCTTCCCAGGCTTTTGATTGAGAACATAGATGTCCATTTTCTCAGATCTAAATAACTGCAGGGAACTGTCTATCCTAGCCTCTCTCTTATCCTGGTCAGCCTCCAAATCTTGCAAGTTTCTAGAGGGAACAACAGCACTATACTTAAAGTAGAACTAATCCTGAGGAAAATTCTTCATTTCCTAAACTCTGAAAGACTGTGCATAATTTTATTCTGTATCTTGGAAGATTTTGGCTTAGCTTCTAGATATTTGGATACCCCCAGAGCTCAAGAAATGGCCCATATGAAAAAATTTTAAAATTCCAATTTGTTACTGAATGACCAAAAAAGCAATGTGAGCTTTTTCTCCAAGGAGAAGCCTGATCCTGTTTGCACCCTATACCAACATATGTCCTCCAGGAAAAATTGACTTGTGATTGTTATCTCAACTTTGAGCAGTTCTCCACTCTCTAGAATTTTAGTTCATTTATTCTTCATAATGTTCACAGTTCTGTGGTGTTTTTAAAATATACTATATGTAATTTATCTGACTTTTTCAGTTGTTACAATGGAAGAATGAACCTGCCATAACCTACTTTATTTTATGTGAAGGTAGAAGTCTCTTGAGAGACCATTTTTTATTAGTGAGCAAAATTAATGCATTGTGTTAAATCCAATGCTGAATACAAATTTACTGGGCACCTTTATATCAACAAAGAATACATTTGACTGTGAATAATAGAAAATCTGACTATAGCAGCTTGAAGAAACAAAGGTTTTCCCTGCTCACTTAAGAAGAAGTCAAGAGTTAGGCAGGTACTTATGTTATTTCAGCAGCTCAGTGATATCATTGTTAATGACATCTCTGAAATTTCCTTTGTATTTCCCAAGTGTGCATTATCTTAAGGTCACCAGATAACTGAAGCTTCAATTAACATTTCCGCAATCAAGGCAAGAAGAAGACAGAAGGAGTGGCCAGGGCAGTCAACTGTATTTTTTATTGGGAAAACCATAGCTGTCCAAAATCTCTCAACTAATTCTGGTTCTTATTTGATTAATCATGTTGTGTCATATAGACATTATCAGCAGTAAGGGAGGATGTGAAATTCAGTACTTATTTATGTAGGAATTGATCAAGGAAAGAGTAAGTATCACAGGTAAAAAATGATCTAGCTATTAGGGAAATGCAAATAAAAAACCACCTGGACTGAGATACCACCTCAGTCCAGTTAAAATGGCTGTTATCAACAAGACAAGTAATAACAAGTGTTGGAGAGGTTGTAGGGAAAAAGGAACCCACATACACTGCTGAAGGGAACGTAAATTTCTACAGCCACTATGGAAAACAGTGGAGCATGGAGGTTCCTCAAAAAATTAAGAATATAATTACCAAATGACACCACAATCCCTGTTCTGAGTATTTACACAAAAAAATCTGAAAACATTTATCCATATAGATATATGTACCCCTATGATCATTGCAACATTATTCACTGTGGCCAAGGCATGGAAACAATAAAAGTATCCTTAAATAGATGATTGGATAAGGAATATGTGGTACGTATATAGAATGGAATATTACTCAGTCATAAGAAAAAATGAAATATTGCCATTAGTGATAACATGGGTGGATCTTGAGATTATCATGCTAAGTGAAATAACTCAGACAGAAAAAAACCGAGAACTATATGACTTCACTCATATGTGAGATATAAAACTGAAAGCAATAAACAAACAAGACAAAAAAACAAAGAAACAAAAACTCATACACACAGACAACAGTTTAGTGGTTACCAAAAGGTAGGAGGGTAGGGGAATGGTAGAAGAGAGAACTTCCAGTAATGGAAGGAGAACTGACTTTGGGTGGTGAACACACAATGTGATATATAAATGATATATTATGGAAATGTACACTTGAAACCTACTTGTATGTAATTTTACTAACCAATGTCACACCAATAAATTTAATACATATTAATAATATTTTAAAAAGAATGATCTAGGTAAAGGAAAAATAAGTACAGAAAACAATAGCTGAGAGAACATATCAGATTTTCAGGAGCAAGAAAGAGAAAACCAAAAATATTTCAAATAATAAGTCAGTTATTATCTCACATAATTAAATGTCTGCAGGAAAGGTGGAGTAGGTTAATTTAAACATTACACAAAATCATTCGGGAACCTTATAATTTAACTTTTTTTCTGCCATTCTCAAGATAGCACTCATGACAATAAGTTGTCTATAGCAACTCCAGGAACCATATCTTTAAACATCAAACTTCAGAAGTAAGGGTCGGAATCATTCTTGTCTTGCACCCCAAGAACTCTCAACAGATTTTCTCTCAGTCTTTTTGGCCTAATTGGTATCACATGATTACTGTCAATAATTGACCCAAAACAACCATTTTTAAAAGGTAATGAGTTGACCACTATTTCTTTTTCAATTATTTTATTAAAGTATAATTGCCATAAAATATTTTGTTAGTTTCAGGTGCACAGCATAGTGATTCAACATTTATATACCTTACTATATGTTCACCACAATAATTCTATTAACCATTTGTCACTGTTCAATGTTATAATGATATTATTGAATATATTTTCTGTGCTGTACACTACATCCCCATGGCTTATTTATTTTATAACTGGAAGTTTGTACTTCTTATTCCCCTTCACCTTTTTTCACCCATTCTCCTATTGCTCTTGCCTAGGGCAACCATCATTTTTTTACTCTGTATCTGAGTCTGTACTTTTTGTTGTTTGTTTTATTTTTTAGATTCCACATATGAGTGAAGTCATATGGTGTTTGTCTTTCTCTGTCTGACTTATGTCACTTAGAATAATGTCCTCTAAGTCCATTCATGTTGTTGCAAAAGGCAAAATTTTATTCTTTCTAATGGTTGAGTAATATTCCTTTGTATATATTTACCACATCTTTATCTCTTCACCTATTGATTGACACCTACGTTGCTTGTATATTTTGGCTATTGTAAGTAATGCTGCAGTAAACATAGAGGTGCAAATATCTTTTTAAATTAGTGTTTTATCTTTGGATAAATACCAAGATGTAGAATTGCTGGGTCAATCGTAGTTCTATTTTTGATTTTTGAGGAACCTCCATTTTGTTTTCTATAGTGGCTGTACCAATTTACAATCACACAAACAGTGCATGTTAAGCATCTTTTCATAGGTCTGGTGGCCAACTGTATATTTTCTTTGGAAAAAATAAAACTTTTTTTTTTTTCTAACCAGGTACTCTGCCCATTTCTTAATTGGAATGTTCGTTAATTTGGTGTTGAATTGTATGAGTTCTTATGTATTTTAGATATTAACCCCTTATCGGAAATATATCATTTGTGAATATCTTCTCTCATTCAGTAGTTTGTCTTTTTACTTTGTTCATGGTTTGCTTCACTGTGCAGAAGCTTTTTACTTTGATGTAGTCCCATTTGTTTATTTTTATTTTTGTTGCCCTTGCCCAAGGAGACATACCCAAAAAGTTACTGCTAAGACTGATAACAAATAGTTTATTGCCTGTGTTTTCTTACAGGAATTTTATGATTTCACGTATTACTTTCAAGGTTTTAATCAATTTTGAGTTTATTTTTGTATATGGTATAAGGGAGGGTTACTTTCATTTATTTTATTATTATTATTTTTTTTTTATTTTTTTTTTTTTTGCGTAATCTCTCCAGTTCTTCCAATATCACTTATTGAATAGACTGTCATTTCCCCATTGTACATTCTTGGCTCCTTTGTAAAAAATTAATTGACCATGTAAGTGAGGGTTTATTTCTGGGCTCTGTATTCTGTTTCATTGATCTATATTTCTGTTTTTGTGCCGGTAACATACTCTTTTGATTATTAAACATTGAAGGATGGCTTGAAATAAAGGAGGAAAATTCTTCCAACTTTGTTCTTCTTTCTCAAGATTTCTATTGCTATTTAGAGTTTTTTGGGGTTCCATATAAATTTTAGGATTATTGGTTCTAGTTCTAAGAAGAATGCCATTAGTATTTTGATAGGGATTGTATTAAATCTGTAGATTGCTTTGGTAGTATTGACATTTCACAATGATGATCCTTTCAATCCATGAGCACTGTATATCCTTCCATTTATTTGCATCTTCTTAAATTTCTTTCTTTAGTATCTTATAGTTTTCAGAGTACAGGTCTTTCACATCCTTGGTTAAATTTATTCCCAGGTATTTTACGTTTTTTGATGCAACTGAAAATTGGATTGTTTTCTTAATTTCTCCTTCTGATGGTTCATTATTAAAGTATAGAAGCACAATAAATTTCATATATTAATTTTGTATCCTGATACTTTATTGAATTTATTTATTAATTCTAATAGCTTTTTAGGTGGAGTCCAGGGTTTCTATATATAGTATCGTCATCTGAGAGTAGTGACAGTTTTATTCTTCCTTACCAATTTGAATGCCTTTTATTTCTTTTTCTTGTCTTATTGCTGTGGATAGGACTTCCAATACAATGTTGAATAAAAGTGGACACGCTTGTCTTGCTCCTGATCTTAGAGAAAAAAGCTTGAAGCTTTTCACTGTTGAATATGATGTTTGTTGTGGGTTTGTCATATATGGCCTTTATTATGTTGAGATTGTTCCCTCTATACCCACTTTGCTGAGAGTTTTAATCATAAATAGTTGTTAAACTTTGTCAAATGCTTTGTCTGCATCTATTGCAATGATCATATAAATTTTATCCTTGGTTTTGGTGATATGGTGCATCAATATTTGCAGATATTGAACCAACCTTGCATCCACAAAATAAATCTCACTTGATTATGGTGTGTAATCTTTTAATCTATTGTTTAATTCAATTTACTGACTTTTTATTGAGCATTTTTGCACCTATGTTCATTGAAGATATTGGCCTGTAATTTTCTTTTTTGCAGTGTCTGTCTGATTTTGGTATCAGGGTAATGCTTGCCTTGTAGAATGAGCTTGGAAGCATTTCTTCCTCAACAATTTTTAGGAATAGTTTGAGAAAAATAGGTATTAATTTTTCTTTAAATATTTTGAATAATTCATTGTGAACACCCTACATTATTATTCCTACTCCATGTTTTCTGGTTTTGACCTCATATTTTAGATCTTTTTGTGTTATGTATCCCCTGACTACTTATTGTAGTTATAGTTAATTTTGACTTTTTTGTTTTTGTAACCTTCATGCTAATCTATTAAGTGGGTGAGTCACAGTGTTTATTATATATTTACCTTTAACAGTGAATTTTTTTCATTTCATATATTTTGTTATTTCTTTTCTGTTTAAAGAAGACCCTTTAACTTTCTACTGAAGCCAGTTTAGTGGTAATTATCTCCTTAATTTTTGCTTGTCTGGAAGATTCTATATCTTTCCTTCAATTCTGAATGATAATCTTGCTGAGTAGAGTATTCTAAATTGCATGTTCATTTCTTTCAGTGCTTTAAATATATTCTAACACTCCCTTCTGGCCTGTAAACTTTCTGCTGATAAATCAGCTCATAACCCTGTGAGGTTTCCCTTGTGTATAGTCAGTTGATTTCCTCTTGTTGTCTTCAAAATTGTCTCTTTATTTTTAAATTTTGCCGTTTTTATTACAATGTCTTGGTATGGGTCTCTTTGAGCTCATCTTCTTTGGAACTCTGTACTTCCTGGATCTGGATGTCTCTTTCCTTACCCAGGTTAAAAAAGTTTTCAGTCATTGTTTCTTCAAATAAACTTTCTGCCTCTTTCTCTGTCTCCTCTGCTTTTGGGATCCCTATAATGTGAACAGTAGTGTGTTTGATGTTGTGCCAAGAATCCATGCAAGTATTTTCTTTTTTTTTTTCTCTCTTCTTTTTGCTCTTCTGGTTGGGTGATTTCCACTATTTTGTCTTCCAGGTTACTAATCCATTCTTTTGTATTATCTAACCTGTTGATTTTTTATAGTGTATTTTTCATTTCAGTCATTGTATTCTTCAGCTATGGTTGGGTTTTTTTATTGTATTTTCTAACTCTTTGTTGAAGTTCTCTCTGAAATTTTCTATTATACTCTCAAGTTTGGTGAGCATCCTTATGACCATCAGTTCAACTTTTTTATCAAGCAAATTATTTAATCTCCATTTCATTAGTTTTTTTCCTTGTCCCTTCATTTGAACATATTATTTTGTCTTCTCATTTTGTTTGACTTCCTGTACTGATATCTATGAATTAAATGAAATAGCTATGTCTGCCAATTTTGAAAAAGTTGCCTTGTGTAGAAGTGACCTCTGCGTAGACTGCTTGTGCCAGGCAGTTTTGGCAGGCTGGTTTGGCCATGACTTCTTAAAACAAGATTTATCCCCAAGAACTCAGAAGACACCAGCATTCTCAAAATATTTATTCTTAATAGGACAAGTAAATACATTTAGGGTTCTTTAGCAAGAAAGAATAGGCTACTATGCTCTACAGTATTTGCTACTGAGAGGCTGAAACACTCAGAAAAATTTTAATATTTCAGTATATTTAGAACAAAGGACCAGGTCTTTTGTGAGTGAAGTGAGTGAAATGCAGGGACAGGCCAGATCATGATGGGTCTTTTAAGGCTGAGTTTAGACTCCCTCCTAAAGATAGTGAGGAACCATTGAACATTGAACTCTTAAGCAAAGAAAAGGTACAATCAGAATTTTAATTTGGAAATAATTTTCTGATTTTATTATGAAGATTGGACAGATGGGATGAGATTGTTAAGAGTAGAGCATCAGGAAACATAAGGCATGACTATGAAGTAATAAGATGTATCTCAGGTGACTTTTCAAATAGTGATAGCTAATATTTACCTGAATTAACTCATAATATTTTCAGAGTAGCATGGTAAAATGCCTACCACTGATGAAACTGAGATTCACAAAAGATAAATAACCCACCTAAAGATATGTAACAAGTTCCCAAACTGGTATTTGAACTCAGCATAATCTGTCTTTAAAGACAGTAATCTTCACCACTATGTTATAATACGTATAGTGGTCACTAATAAGACTTTCGTAGTCTTACCTTAGGTGCATCTAATTCACCCAAAGAGACCAAATAAACTTGAGAAGCAAGCATAACAGAGTAGATCTCTGGGTTCAAACCCTGAATCTGATGATCACCAGCTGCAGCCTTGGTTAAGCTACCCCAGCCCTCTATGGCTTAGTTTCCTCATTTGTATAACCGGAAGCCATCTCTCCTTTGAGAAGTTTTGAAGATTGAATTAATGAGAAAAAATTTATAAAGCTTTCAACTCATGGAAAACCCTCAAAATTGTTTGATTTCTTTCTTTTCCTTTGTCAAATAGCAATGTCATGGTTAAGTAGACATTCCAGACTGAATAACATTCCAGAATTCACAAAGTGAGAATGAGAGACCTGCAGTTTCTAATGAGGAACATAGAGAACCAGCACAAGAGCAAGGCTTCCAAACATGGTTACACAAGCTGGGGATGGGGGGAGCGGAATCACATCTTGGATCTTACTAACCTCTAACTTCAGTTTACCATATGCTTCAATTTTGAACATAGGCAGCAAACATATGTGGTATCAAAGACTACCTGTGCCTCTGTCCAGCAATAGAAATCAGGTGTTTTCACTTCACATTTCAGTTACCACAGATACTTTGAAATTTTTTTTTTACACTTATCACTACTTTGAAATTACATCAGTTATTAGATTCAAGATTAATTAAATCCTGTTTTCTAATAAATTGATAGAGAAGTGTACACTCACATTTCTATTTCATAAATTTTCCATGTTTCTATCTTTCTTAAATTTAAAATGTTTTGATAACTCAATTTTAATAAAATTGGTTTCCTTTATAATCCTACGTATTTTATTTGTTGTTATATTTAACAACTTTATTTCAAGAAAAGTCCCTGGACTTCAGCAAATGCAATAGGGAATCCATGGCACAAAATAAACTTCCGCACTAAACAGACTCAGGCAGTGGTGGGGTAGGCATCAAAATTCAGGCAGGGTGAATTCTGCCAGAGGAGGGCACTAGTCATTTCGGGGTGAAAACCCAGCGATCTCCTGCCTATGAAGCTTGGCTCTGCCAGGTCAAGATACATATGACCCTGATTTGGCAGTTTCTGAGACTTTTTCCTGAGCATTCTTGTAAACCAGCAACCACATTGCCACATGTGCCTGGAATTTGATTTCCAGGCCAAGTGTCAGCTTTTCCATGCTAAGACTCTCTCAGGTTTTGGCCCAGGTTCTCCTGCTGTCAAAGCCCAGCCCTTTCAATACCTCGACCACCTGCCAGAGAGAACAGATTTGTGGAATTTTGGCTACCACTTCTGAGTCACATCATCAGCCACAGGCATCCACCTGCAGCCTCAGGAGGCCTGGACTGCAAGGTGCCTGAGAGACAACTGGCGTTGACCTGACCCCATCACGGCAGCATGTCTTTTTCTATGGGCCAGGACCCTTTACAAATCAGGACAATTTCCTCCTCCTCTGCTCTAAAAAGGTATTTTCTTCTTAGAGAGTGAGTCTGAGTTTTTCCAATCTTATCTAGAAACCTTAGTGTCTCTCATATTATGCCCCTTTCCTATAATCCAACAACAAATTTACCACAGGAAATGATAGGGAGAAAGGCTTATGCAATGGGAGGATATTGTTATAAATAAGAGTCCTTGTTATGACTTTCTTAAATAAACAGGTTGCTAATGTTTCTAGACAGTAATAAAGCTACTGTTCAGAATGTTCAGAAGCTGGTGACACTGTTTTCCTGTAAAAGGGAATCTATGCCCTCCTAAACTACTCCATCTCCAGAAGTGAAGTAAACCCCATTATAACCTTGGATTAGGATAGTAGTCACAATTCCCCCTGCTGGAGATGATAGCCTAAGTGGTACGTACGTGTTACAGGGATGAGAAGCCCCCTGCTACAGAAAATTCTCTTTCCTCAGCTATATGGCCAGGACCTGAAATTACACCAATATATATAATGGATATATGTAAATGGGTGTATATATATATATATACATATATATATATATGTATATATATATATATATACACACACACACACACACGTGTGTATATATATGTATATATACACACACACACATACATACCATATATCTCTATTTTATATACTCATATATCTCCATTATGTATATTTATCTATTAAAACTTCTCTACTTCTAGGAGAGAAGTAAATAAAATTGTTTCGATCAGTAACCTCTTATATTAATTATTTATCTGAACTTTTCAAAGTATAGACCAAATGATTACGTATAGTGAGAGAGAACAGTATCACTAGATCAGTAAGGAGGCTGAGAGAATCCACATCTAATGAGAAAAAGACTAACCAAAGCAGAACTCTGGAGGAAATCAGCCATTTTTTGAGGGCTTGGTCAACGAACAGGAGCCAGTAGAGCTGACCATCTGGGTCCTTGAATTGTGTTGATCACATACTAGGCAATCAATAAATATTCCTTAAATGAACTACTAGAAACTAGAAGAATAAAACCATCGCTTTATTTTGCATTATTTTATGTCCCTAACCTAATCCAACCCCCAACTGAGTAGAATCAGGTCTTGGCTAAAACTTGTTAGAATCACTAGAATTTGTCATTTGAAAGCTTTTCTGATCTTGGAGTAACTACGGGATTATCTAGTAATAGTTAACTAACTCAGTAAAGGGTCTTTATAACTATCAGGCCCAAGAAGTACAATTTGAAAGTAGAAAGGGAGTGGGATGAAGGAAATGAAATAGCATTGTTTTCCATAATAACATGAAGCATTATTTCCATCGCAGGCAGACAGACTTGTAAATTGTAAAATAGGAAAGTGTTTCTCTTCCTATTTATTTCTGTCTATTTTCTCTAAGAATTAAAATCACTCCATCAGAGGTGAACTTGTGCAAGTTTTAACATGGCAAGTACAGATCTTTCAAATACTGTGTAGAATATATGACTAGATGAATGAATGGAGGAAAAATCAAGAAGAGCATAAATTAATTGAATTTCTACTGAGACACTGTACAACTTTAGAGTTGATAGCTTTTTTATTCATCCCAGATTAAATGCAGAATATAAATATGAAGAATTATCTTTCTATGTTAGCATTAGTAGACTTAAATGAAGTTTTAGGTATTCTTCTCTAGACTAATTTTATCCTTGGCTTTTACTATGCCAATATGTTTTGGTGGAATATATAATTTTATACAATATCAAATGGATTTAATCAAACCTGACTTTATATCTTAGATATGTGTACCCAATGTTTAAACACTCCTATGATTAGCAAATACAGATAAATTTTTAACATGCCATTTGTGTCTTATACCATAAAGAATGTCAAAAGCAAAAACAATATGAGTGAATTTAATCACATTTTAATGAGCCCCACATTCTCACCTAGATGATTTATCAAAATCACATTCCAATGCAAAAAAAGAAGTATAGTTTCAGTTCATGTGTGTCAATAACTCTACACAAACAAACCAGATCATCACTTTGGGAACTGAATTATCCAGTCGGACTAAATTCATTACACTAAACTTTATAATTGCTAACTCTAAATTTCTTTTAGATCATTAGAATAATATCTAATGCAGATTTATATAAATAATGCAAATGTCTAAAGGTCCAAAATGTACAGCAGGAATGTCAATTCATTAGAAATCTTGGATATCTTTTGTTTAGAGCTAGACAGAAATGGTTCCTGTCAAATTTTTGGGGTTGCTCATAATTAGAAATTTAGGGTTTTAATTTTCCATGCTCTGGTAGTTCTGCAAAATGAAAATACTTTGTAATTTCCCTTTCTGTAGATAAATTCCAGCTTCTGTTTTTGAAAAAAACAACAAAAATAAGCAGTCAAAATGAAAAACAAGGGCATTCTGACTGATGGTCAATGTCCTGCCAATTATATTGCACATCGTACTTCAAAATGCATTTCATGGTGTTTAATGTTAACTTAAAATGATTTTATATGTTGCTTTACTTGATCCTCTGATTTTCCAAGATTATGTATAACCTAAAATACTATTATTAGACAACTTAACGAATGTAAAGTGGAATCTGTTTTTTATAAATTCTTATAGACTGTTAATATACACATTTCATCTCTTAACTACTTGGGACTTTGGGAACACGGGACTGTGTACAAGGATATTTATTTATAAATTTACCTTCTAATATTATATTAATTGTACATAAGTGAAAACATGTGATTCAATTCAGAATAATCTTCAGCATTCAATTTAAATGGCCTTAATGGAATTAGAATTAATCAGCTAAAAAAGTGGCTCACACCTAAATTAGCATGTTACTTTAATATGGACTGAGAAGTTCAGAGCAGTGAATTTGTCATTCATTGACTGTTACAACATCCAAGTGAGTTAAAGTCAGGTCAAATCCATCTTATTGATGAGAAATCATATACTGCTAAGACATTTTGCTCTGAGTCTTACAGCTATTCAGAATCAAGTTTAGAAATAGATTGCTCAGCTAACTGGAAGTGGGATCACTGAAAAATGAAATTTTTGATTATGGGTTCTAGTGTTCTAGTTTGCAATTTTATCAAAAGAGAAAGTTTGCAGTTTGATCAAAAATTAGTTGGCTGTACTATATACATGAGGCCAGGGTTGAACTGTGAGTCTCAGCTATTTGACAGTCATTCTTCATTTGTCCATGTGGTAGCCCAAAGCGTAAGTTATTACTAGAGGTCCCAGGGAAAAGGGAAAGGAAAAATTGGTAGTTTTATTCCAATGATATATTCATTTTCCTCATCCAGTTCTTTAGATTCTGGAAGGCTTTAGTGAAAATAAAAATTCCAGTATTGTATTTTGTTGTAGGAAGGAATGATGAGAAATTCCATTTATTACTAGACGTTTAAAGAGAACCTGTATCCATGTCACTGGTATCTTTAATATAGAGGTTTTAGGAAAAGCAAGCATAAATTTGTCATCTACTAGGCACCTGACTGTTATTAAAGGTGCTTCGTAGAGTGTGGAATGTAGTGGGGAATTCTGTGTAGGTACCTACATGCCATAGCTTTATTATCAATGTAGAGGCAGGAAAACAGAAATAAGAGAAATGATTTGGGTTCCAAACTAACATGTACCTTTATGATGCTTGAATAAATAATTTCAACTTGTGAGAATCTGATACTTTCATCTGTAAAATGAAAGTATTATGTTGTGCTAGAATAATAATATTGAGGGCCATTATCTCTAAAACACTATTATTGTTTATCTACTTTTGTTTGCTTTATTTTTTTAGTATTCTTGATGTGTTTGGGACACTACGGTCAAAAAGACACTTCTACAACAGACTGAACACCCTTACACTAACTCATGTGTATTATTTCATGTAGTTTAAAGTACTTTGTAAGAAAGAATGTACTAAAAACTGCAGGTCATGATAATGAACTTCTGATGGCTGTTTCCATGCATTGGCCACCGTAAAAAAAAAGCCGCAATAAACATTGGAACACACGTGTCTTTATGTATAAATGTTTTCAGATTTTTCTGGTAGATACCCAGGAGAGGGATTGCTGGGGCACATGGTAATTCTATTCGTAATTTTTTGAGGAACCTCCACACTGCCTTCCATAACGGCTGCACTAGTCTGCATTCTCAACAACAGTGTATGAGGGTTCCTTTTTCTCCACAGCCTGTCCAACACTTGTTACTATTTGTCTTGTTGATGATAGCCAATCTAACTGAGGTGAGGAGATATCTCATTGTGGTTTTTATTTGTATTGCTCTGATGATTAGTGATATTGAGCATTTTTTCATATATCTATTTGCCATTTGTATGTCCTATTTGGAGAAATGTCTCTTCAGGTCCTCTGCCCATTTTTCAATTGGGTTCTTTGTATCTTTGTTGTTGAGTTAAATGAGTTCCTTGTATATTTTGGTAATTAGCACCTTATCGGGGAACCGTTTGCAAAAACCTTCTCCCATTTAGTTGGTTGCCTCTTTATTTTGTCGATGGTTTCTTTTGCTGTGCAGAAGCGTTTAAGTTTCATATAGTACCATTTGTTTATTTTAGATTTTACTTCTATTGCCTTTGGATTCAAATTCATAAAATGCTCTTTGAACCCAAGGTCCATAAGTTTAGTACCTATGTTTTCTTCTATGCAGTTTATTGTTTCAGGTCTTATGTTTAGCTCTTTGATCCATTTTGAATTAATTTTGGTACATGGTGACAGATAACAGTCCAGTTTCATTCTTTTGCACGTGGCTATCCAATTCTCCCAACACCATTTATTGAAGAGGCTGTCTTTCCTCCATTGTATGTTTTTAGCTTCTTTGTGAAAAATTATCTGTCCATATTTATGCGGTTTTATTTCTGGGTTTACAATTTTATTCCATTGGTCTATGTGTCTGTTTTTCTGCCAATACCATGCTGTTTTGATTATTGTAGACCTGTAGTACAAGATAAAGTCAGGGAGTGTGATACCTTCACTATTGTTCTTTGTTCTTAAGATTGCTTTGGCTATCCGGGGTCTTTTGTGGTTCCAAACAAATCTGATGATTTTTTTGTTCTATTTCTTTAAAAAATGCCATTGGGATTTTGATCGGGATTGCATTAAATCTGTATATTGCTTTGGGTAATATGGCCATTTTCACTATGTTGATTCTTCCAATCCATGAAGATGGAATGTCTTTCCATTTCTTTGTGTCTTCTCCAATTTCTTTCAAAAATGTCATACTTTTCAGCTTACAGGTCTTTCACATCCTTGGTTAAGTTTATTCCTAGGTATTTTATTCTTTTCGCTGCAATTGCAAAAGGAATTGTTTTTTATATTTCTTTTTCTGAGATTTCATTGTCAGTATATAGGAATGCAATGGACTTTTGTACATTGATTTTGTAGGCAGCAACTTTACTGTATTCATTGATTGTTTCTAATAGCTTTTTGGTGGGGTCTTTAAGGTTTTCTATATATAGCATCAGGTCATCTGCAAAGAGTGATAATTTTACTTCTTCATTCCCAATTTGGATGCCTTTTATTTCTTTCTCTTGCCTGATTACTCTGGCAAGGACTTCCAACACTATGTTGAAAAGCAGAGGTGATGGGGGACAGCCCTGTCGTGTTCCTGACGTAGAGCAAAGGGCTTCAGTTTTTCACCATTAATTATGAGATTAGCTCAGGGCTTGTCATATATGGCCTTTATTATGTTAAGGTATTTTCCTTCCATACCTATTTTGTTAAGTGTTTTAATCATAAATGGATGTTGTATCTTGCCAAATGCTTTTTCTGCATCAATTGATATATTCATATGATTTTTCTCCTTTATTTTGTTTATGTGATGTATCACATTGATGGACTTGAGGACGTTGAACCATCCTTGTGCCTTGGGGATGAACCCCACTTGGTCGTGATGAATAATCTTTTTAATGCATTGTTGTGTTCAATTTGCTAGATTTTTGTTTAGGATTTTTCCATCTGTATTTATCAGAGATATTGGTCTGTAGTATTTTTTTGTGTGTGTTGTCCTTACCAGGTTTTCATATCAGGATAACGTTGGCCTCATAAAATGAGTTAGGGAATATTGTCTCTTCTTCAATTTTTTGTAAGAGTTTGAGCAGTATTGGTATTAGATCCTCTTTGAAGGTTTGGTAGATTTCACTAGTGAAGCTATCTGGTCCCAGACTTTTGCTTTTGGGAAGGTTTTGGATGACTGATTCAATTTTGTTATTGGTGATCAGTCTGTTTAGATTTTCCAGTTTATGGTTCAGCCTAGGAAGGCTATATGTTTCTAAGAACTTGTCTATTTCTTCTAGGATATTGAAAGTAGTGGCATATAGTCCTTCATAGTATTCTTGGAAGATCCTTTATATTTCTGTGGTATCCATGATAACTTCCCCTTTTTCATTTTTGATTCTGTTAATTAGTGTCTTCTCTCTTTTTATCTTAGTGAGTCTAGCCAAGGGTTTGTCAATTTTGTTTATCTTTTCAAAGAACCAGCTCTTGTCACATTAATTTTTTTTCTATTATTTCTTGGTTCTCTATTTCATTTATTCTGCTCTGATTTTTGATATTTACTTTCTTCTGTTGGCCTTGGGTTTCATTTGTTCTTCTTGTTCTAGTTCTGTAAGGTGTAACATGAGGTTATTTATTTGGGATTTTTCTTGTTTCTTGAGATAGGCCTGTAATGATATAAATTTCCCTCAAAACTGCTTTCGCTGCATCCCAAAAATTTTGGTAAGATGTTTTTTCATTGTCATTTGTTTCTGTGTATCTATTGATCTCTCCTCTAATTTCGTCTTTGACCCTGTCGTTCTTTAAAAGTATGTTGTTTAATCTCCATGTGTTTGTGTTTTTTCATGCTTTCTTTTTGCAATTGATATCAAATTTCAAAGTCTTGTGATCAGAGAATATGCTTGAGTATTCCATTTTCTTCAGCACACTTACTTTCTCCATTCTCATATTCCAGTTCAGACCTTTACTCTCCCCCTTTATATGTTTTGGTTGCAACAAATCGTCCCTGTTGATGGTGGTCGAATTGTCTTCTTTAGTATTTCTTTTTTTTTTTTTCATCCAAATATTTTATTTTTTCCTCTCCCATTATTTTATTTCTTTTTTTAATAGACTCTGTTGTTTTACAGTCGTTTTAAGTTTACAGCAAAACTGAACAGAATGTACAGACATTTCCCATACACTCCCTGCCCTTCTCCCAAACCCAAACACAACCTCCTCCATTATCAACATCTAACACCAGAGCAGTACATTTGTTACAATTGAAGAACCTGCACTGACACGCCATAGTCATCCAAAGTTCATAGCTCACATTTGGGTTCCTCTTTGTGTTGTTCATTCTATAGTTGGGACAAATGTATAATGACATGTATCCACCACTACAGTGCCATACAGAACAGCTTCACTGCTCCAAAAAGTCTGTGCTCTGCCTATGCATCCCTCCTATTCTCCCAACCCTTGATAACAACCATCTTTTACTGTCTTCATAGTTTTGTCTTTTCCAGAATGTCATGTAGTTGGAATCATCCAGTATGAAGCTTTTCACATTGGCTTCTTTAACTTAGGTATATGCATTTAAGGTTCCTCCATGTCTTTTCATGGCTTAATTTAGTATTTCTTGTAGTGCAGGTCATGTATTAGAAAATTCCCTCAGCTCTGTATGTCTGAAATGGTCTTTATTCCTCCTTCATATCTAAAGGATATCTTTGCTAGATATATTATTCTTGGCTCATAATTTCTCTGTGGGCTTTCCTTTGTAGGTTACCATCTTCTTTTCCCTGGCTGCCTTGAGGATTCTTTCTTTGTCGTTGATTTTAGACAGCTTCAATAAAATATGCCTTGGAGAAGTGCTGTTGGGATTGAGGTAATTAGGTGTTCTATTTGCTTCTTAGATTCGAGGATCCAGTTCTTTCCACAATTTTGGGAAGTTCTCATCAACAATTTGTTTGAATGTATTCTCTGTTTCCTTCTCTCTTCTCTTTCTGGTATGCCCATTATTCTGATATTGCTCTTTCTGATAGAGTCTGAAAGTTCTTGTAGAGTTCTTTCATTTCTTTTAAGTCTCAAGTCTCTTTCTTCTTCCACCTGTGTAGTTTCCAGGTTTCTATCTTTGATGTCACTGATTCTTTCCTCCATCTGGTCAACTCTACTATCTAAGCTGGTTGTTTCATTCTTAATTTCTTCTATTGAGTTCTTAATCTCCAGAAATTATATTTGGTTCTTTTATACAATTTCAATCTATTTTGAAAATGCTCATGTTGTTCTTTGATTGTGTTTCTGAGTTCATTAAACTGCCTTTCTGTGCTTTCTTGCATCTCATTGAGTTTTTTCAGAACTGCTATCTTGAATTCTGTCATTTAAGTCACATATTTCCATATCTTTAAGTTCATTTTCTGGAGACTTTTCACTTTCTTTCTGCGCTGTCTTGTTGCCTTGGTTATTCATGGCAATTGCTGATTTATTATTTCTCTTCCTAGACATCTACAGGAGTGGCTTCAGCAACAGGTTGATAAGAAGAGGTCTTTCTTTTTTTTTCCAGTACTTGTTGGTAGAATGTTTTATTTTCTCTCTGACTGCAGCCTTTTTTGTCTGTTTCACATGGTAGTGCTATGTTTTCTCTGCACTATTCCAGCTTCTCACACAATTGGAGGATTCCCTGGGAGATGGGCTTCTCCTCTGTTAATAGTTTGCCTAGGTCACAGGGCACAGTGTCCCACTGGGTATGCGGAGAGATTTTGAAGTTCCAAAGCTCTTCCTGCACCAGACTCAGAGCCCATATGTTTCAGCAGTTCTGTTTATTCCTGCAGGGATCAGTCCAGATAGGTGGCGCAAGGGGCAGGGTGAGTTGTGAGAGGTGGCCCAGAGCAATTGCGGCGACCACCACAGCTGGTCCTTCTTCCACAGCTCCCTCCCCTTTGCCAGAGCTAGTTGTGCTGCGAATCTGTATCTGCAGTCCGCAGTTCTCAGAACAGCAAATATTCCGTTCTTTTTATCTGATAGTGCTACTGTTCCACTTCTAGAACCGGGCAGGTGGGGTAGGGCGAGCTCTGGGAGGGTGGGGACGGGGTGGCCTGTCCCAGTGCCTAAGGCTTCCATTCTCTGCCTGGCAGTGAGGGCTTAAACCACCGTTTTCAGCCTTCCTCCCTCAGTCTTTTCTGCGAGGTCTCTGCCGTGAGCATTGGGTTCAGCCATGTTATATGCCGCCCCCTCAGCCCTGTGGGCCACAAGTAGAGCCCCAGCAGTCCGAGTTCCTCCCTCTCCCACAGTTGCGGTAGTTCCCGGATGCAGCTAGCTCAGAGCACTTAACTAGGTAGGCGTCCTGCGCCCTCGGGGCTCTGTCACTGCACTTCTCCCTTCCCTCCTCCCCCACTCGCACCTTTCGCCCACTTTTAGGTGAATTCAGTAGTGGGCCTCTTTGTCTTGTCTCTGTGCTGTGCAGGGAGTCCTTTGTGGACTTACTGTTGTTCAATTAGTTGTAAATTTCATAGGAGCTTTACAGAGGCTCACCTCATGCTGCCATTTTGATGACGTCAGTCAATTCTGGAATTTTGAATAAATGTGAAGCAATCAGTAGCCTACATGGTTTTTAAATAATAATAACAATCCCTTAATATGTATGTTTTATTTTGTGTTTTAAAAAACTATTCTATGCCTTGTATAATGTTTTATTTTATTTTGACCAGTGGAGAGTAAGAGTACCTTTGTTCTAACATCACAGAGCTTTCATTTTCATCCAAGGAGTGGGGCAAGTCACACATTTCCATCTAGCCTGTCTGCACTAACTACACCATTCTCAGAACTACTATGATAGTTTTATCATCTGTAGACACAGATTAATATTATTTACTACATCAAATTATTTCATCTGTTAGTCTTTGTTCCTTGAGGAAATGTCATATCTTTTACTTCTATTTATATCCAGCTTTTAAATGAAAACACAGTAAATCAAAAATTAACTTTCCATTAGTCACTTGATTTGATTGACTCTAAGAAAAGTTGATGTAGAAGCAACTAACAGACTGATTTCTGCAGGAAGTCATAACCCAACTCATAGGTTTATACTTCCTAATCCGTAAATCATTTGCTTTGCCCCAACACTTACCAGCATTGGTTACAAAATTCTTATTTTAGTTTTAATTGATAAGCTGATGCACACCATTTATAAGAAACACTGTGTCTCAGACATGAAAATCCAGCCTCTGCATTCCAAAAAAGTAGAAATGCATAGACAATCTTGGTCAAATGCTGGGGGTGAAAAAGCAAATTGAGAATTTAGTTATTGGAAATATGCCCAAGATTGAAGTTTGTTCCAAGTTAACATCCTCACAACACACACACACACACACACACACACACACACACACATTTACTCAGACTACTAATTGTCTTTCAATATCCATTCTCCCCTTCTCCCTTAGTAAGAAAACACCTAGTTTTTAATCTGGGCATAGAAGCCACTGAGAATAAAGGCTACATTTCCAGGTTTCCTTTGTAACTAGGTAGGGCCATGGGAATACGTTTTAGATGAAATGGTAGCAATCATGTTACATGCTTCTGTTCTTAAAAAATGAACTCCTTTTATCTCTTCTTGCTTCCTGCTGGTTTGAATGCAAGTGTGATGGCTTGAGGTTACAACTGTTTTAGATCATTATGTAGATTTCACTTGCTAAGGTTAGTGGAGCAACAAATAGGGGAAGTTTGAGTCACTGAGCTATGGACACCAGAGCTTTCATAGATGGCTTTTCATTGAAAGAGAAATAGACAGACGTCATCAAAATGGCTCCCCTCACCTTCTGGAAATCTCCCCTGGAACTTACAATAAATTGAAAAACTATAACTCCACAAAGGACTTCCTGCACAGTAGACAGGCAAGATGAAGAGTCTCACTACTGAATTCACCTAAAGGTGGGCAAATTGCAGGAGCAGGGGAGGAGGGAAGGGAAAAGTGCAGAGCTAGTGCCACGTGGGTGCAGGACACAGACCCAGCTCAGTACTCCAAGCATGCTGCATCCCAGAACTACCACAGTTGCAGAAGAGGGAAGAACTCAGACTGCTAGGGCTTCGTTTATGGCCCACAAGGCAGAGGGGACAGCATATAACACGGCTGAACCCAACGCTCACAGCAGAGACCTCGGAGCAAACACTGAGGCAAGAAGGCTGAAAACAGTGGTTTAAGCCCTCACTGCCACAGAGAATGGAAGCCTTAGACACTGAACCTAGCTGATCCCTCTGTACCCTCCTAGAGCTCGTCCCTCCCCCGCCTATCCAGTGCTAGAAGGGGAAGAGTAGCAGTGTCATATCGAAAGAACAGAATATTTGCAGTTCTGAGAACTGGGGTCCACAGACACAGATTCACAAATCAACTAGTTCTAGCAAAGAGGAGAGAGATGTGGAAGCAGGACTGGCTGTAGTGTTGGTCGTCACCATTGCTCTGGGCCACCTCTCACAACTCACCCCACCCTTGTCCCCACCTATCTAGGAGGATCCCTGCAGGAGTAAAGAGAACTGCTAAAGCACACAGCTCTGAATCTGGTTCAGAAAGAGCTTTGGAACTTCAAAAGCTCTTCTCACCCCATAGGGATGTGGTCCCTTTGACCTAGGCGAACTGTTAACAGAGGAGAAGCCCGCCTTCCAGTGAATCTCCCAATTGTGTGAGAAGCTGGAATAGTACCAGAGAAAACATAACACTACAGTGTGAGGGAGGGAAAAAAAAGGCTGCAGTTAAAAAATAAAACATTCTAACAACACGTACTGGAAAACAAAAGAAAGACCTCTTCATTTCAACCTGATGCAGAAGTCACTCCTGTAGATGTCTAGGAAGAGAAATAATAAATAATTAATTGCCAGGAATAACCAAGACAGCAAGGAAGCTAAGAAAGAAAATGAAATGTCTCCAGAAAATGAACTTAAGGTACGGAAATATGTGACTTAAATGACAGAATTCAAGATTGCAGTTCTGAAAAAACTCAATGAGATGCAAGAAAATATAAAAAGGCAGTTTAATGAACTCAGAAACATAATCAAAGAAAAACATGAGCATTTTACCAAAGAGATTGAAATTTTAAAAAAGAACCAAATACAATTTCTGGAAATTCAGAACTCAATAGAAGAAACTAAGAATGAAATATCCCGCTTAAGAAGTAGAGTTGACCAGATGGAGGAAACAATCAGTGACATTGAAGGTAGAAACCTGAAAACTACAAGGATGGAAGTAGAAAAGACTTAAGACTTAAAAGAAATGAAAGAACTCTATAAGAACTTTTTGACTCCATCAGAAAGAGCAATATAAGAATAATGGGCATACCAGAAGGAGAAGAAAGAGAGAGGGGAACACAGAATACATTCAAACAAATAGTCGATGAGAACTTCCTAAACTTGTGGAAAGAACTAGATCCTCGAATCCAAGAAGCAAATACAATACTTAATTACCTCACCCCCAACAGGCCTTCTTCAAAGCACGTTGTATTGAAACTGTCTAAAGTCAACGATAAAGAAAGAATCCTTTAGGAAGCCAAGGAAAAGAAGACGGTAACCTACAAAGGAAAGCCCATTAGATTATCATCAGATTATCAGAAGAAACTCTACAAGCCAGGAGGGAGTGGAACCTAATATTCAAACTATTAAAAGAGAGAAATTTTGAACCAAGAATAATATATCCAGCAAAGATATCCTTTAGATATGAAGGAGGAATAGAGACCTTTCCAGACATAGAGAAGCTTAGTGAATGTTCTAATACATGACCTGCACTACAAGAAATACTAAAAGAGACTATTCGACCACCATTAACAGGGACAATTTGTGGGAACCAAAACGTAAAACGGGGGAGAGTTAAGGCCTAAACCAGAACATGGGAATGGAGAAAGTAAGCAAGCTGAAGAAAACGGAATACTCTAAAGATCAAACTTTCTTTTCCATAAACTTAATGGTAACCATTAAAAGAAAATCCAGAACTGAAACATATACTGTAATAAAAGAAGAAACAGAGGGAAAAATCATAGAACACCACCACACAGAAATAATAGACAACAACAAACAGGCAAAGAAATCATGGAGACACAATCTTACCAGAAAACCACAGATAAAATGATATGAAATCCTCACACCCCAATAATCTCCCTAAAGGTAAATGAACTCGACTCACCAATAAAAAGGCACAGAGTAGCAGATTGGATCAAAAAAATAAACCCAACCATATGCTGTCTTCAAGAGACACATCTCAGATACAAGGACAAGCATAGACTCAAAGTGAAAGGGTGGAAATTGACACTCCAAGCAAATGGTATCCAGAGAAAATCAGGTGTGGGCATAATGATATCAGATGAAACAGACTTCAGAGTGAAAAAGATAACAGGAGACAAGACGGACATTTCATAATGGTAAAGGGGACTATACAAAAAGAAAACATAATAGTCATAAATATTTATGCCCCCAATAAGGGAGCACCGAAATATACTAAGCAACTACTAACAGAACTAAAGGCATAAGTTGACCAAAACAGAATTATACCAGGGGATTTAAATACAACATTGGCTGCTATGGATAGATCATCTAAACAGAAAATAAATAATGAAATAGCAGCCCTAAATGACACATTAGATGAAATGGACATAAATGACATACATAGAGCACTTCATCCTAAAAAATCAGAATATACATTGTTTTCTAGTGTACATGGCACATTCTCAAGGATAGACCATGTATTTGGACATAAAATTAACCTCAGCAAATTTAAGAGGATTGAAGTCATACCAAGCGTATTCTCTGATCACAAGGCTTTGAAATTGGATGTCAACTGCAAAAAGAAAGCAAGACAAATCACAAGTACGGATTTCCGAATCAAAATGGCAGCATGAGGTGAGCCTCTGTAAAGCTCTCCTGCAATTTACAACTAATCGGACACCAATAACTCCACAAAGGACTCCCTGCACAGCAGACAGGCAAGACGAAGAGGTCCACTACTGAATTCACCTCCAGGTGGGCGAATCGCGCGAGCAAGGGAGGAGGGAAAGTAGAAGTGCGGGGACGGAGCTGCACGGGTGCAGGACGCAGACCTAGCTCAGTGTTCCGAGCTCCATGCATCCCGGAACTACCGCAGCTGCGGGAGAGGGAAAGAATCGAACTGCTAGGGCTCCGCTTACTTCCCACAGGGCTGAGGGGGCAGTATATAACACGGCTGAACCCAACGCTCCTGGCAGACACCTCGGAGCAAAGACTGTGGGAAGAAGGCGGAAAACTGTGGTTTAAGCCCTCACTGCTGAGCGGAGAACGGAAGCCTTAGGCACTGAGACTAGACGCCCCTCCCTACCCTCCCAGATCTCGCCCCACCTCCACCTGCCCGGTGCTAGAAGCAATAAAGTAGCAGTCAGATCAAAAGGACAGGATTTTTGCTGTTCTGAGAACGGTGGACCGCAGAAACAGATTCGCAGCCCAACCAGTTCCGGCAAAGGGGAGGGAGCTGTGGAAGCAGGACCGGCTGTGGTGGTGGTCGCAGCCATTGCTGTGGGCCACCTCTCACAACTCACCCCGCCCCTGGCCCCACATATCTGGGTGGATCCCTGCAGGAATAAACAGAACTGATGAAACATACGGGCTCTGAATCGGGTGCAGAAAGAGCTTTGGAACTTCAAAAGCTCTCCGCACCCCCACAAGGACGTGGTGCCCTATGACCCAGGTGAACTGTTACCAGAGGAAATCCCCCAGGGAATCCCCCATTGTGTGAAAAGCTGGAAAAGTGCAAAGAAAATATAGCACTACTGTGTCAGAGAGAAAAAAAAAGCTGCAGTCAGAGAGAAAATAAAACATTCTTCCAACAAGTATTTGAAAACAAAAGAAAGATCTCTTCCTATCAACCTATTGCAAAAGTCACTCCTGTAGATGTCTAGGAAGAGAAATAATAAATCAGTAATCGCCATGAATAACCAAGGCAACAAGACAACTCAGAGATAAAGTGAAAATTCTCCAAAAAAGGAACTTAAAGATATGGAAATATGTGACTTAAATGATAATGAATTCAAGATTGCAATTCAGAAAAACCTCAAAGGGTTGCAAGAAAACACAGAAAGGCAATTTAATGAACTCAGAAACTCAAAGAACAACATGAGCATTTTATGAAATAGATTGAAATTTGAAAAAATAACCAAATGGAATTTCTGGAGATTAAGAATTCAATAGAAGAAATTAAGAATGAAATAACCAGCTTAGGTAGTAGAGTTGACCAGATGGAGGAAAGAATCAGTGACATCAAAGATAGAAACCAGGAAATTACACAGATGGAAGAAGAAACAGACTTGAGACTTAAAAGAAATGAAAGAAATCTAAAGAACTTTCTGACTGCATCAGAAAGAGCAATATAAGAATAATGGGCATACCAGAAGGAGAAGAAAGAGAGCAGAGAACAGAGAATATACTGAAAGAAATTGTTAATGAAAACTTCCCAAATTTGTGGCCAGAACTGGATCCTCAAATCCAAGAAGCAAAAAGAACACCTAATTACCTCAATCCCAACAGGCCTTCTACAAAGCACATTGTATTGAAGCTGTCTAATATTAACACCAAAGAAAAAATCCTCAAGGCAGCCAGGGAAAAGAAGACGGTAACCGACAAAGGAAAACCCATCAGATTATCATCAGATTTTTCAGCAGAAACTCTACAAGCCAGGAGGGAGTGGAACCAAATATTCAATCTATTGAAAAAGAGAAATCATGAGCCAAAAATAATATATCCAGCAAAGATATCCTTTAGATATGAAGCAGGAATAAAGACCTTTTCAGACATACAGAAACTGAGGGAATTTTCTAATACACGACCTGCACTACAAGAAATACTAAAGGAGGCTATTAGACCACCATCAACAGGGACAATTTGTGGCAATCGAAACATAAAAAGGGGGAGCATAAAGGCCTGAACCGGAATATGGGAATGGAGAAAGTAAGTGTGCTGAAGAAAATGGAGTACTCTAAATATCAAAATTTCTTTTACATAATCTTAAGGGTAACCACTCAAAAAAAAATCCAAAAATGAAATATATACAGTAATAAAAAAAAGAAACAGAGGGAAACATCATAGAACACCACCACACAGAAATAATAGACAACAACAAAAAGGCAAAGAAACAATGGAGTCACAGGCTTACCAGAAAACTAATGATAAAATGACAGGAAATCCTCACGTATCAAAAATCACCCTAAATGTAAATGGACTGAACTCACCAATAAAAAGGCACAGAGTAGCAGATTAGATCAAAAAACTAAACCCAACCATATGCTGTCTCCAAGAGACACATCTCAGTTACGAGGACAAGCATACACTCAAAGTGAAAGGGTGGAAATTGGCACTCCAAGCAAATGGTACCCAGAGAAAATCAGGTGTAGCCATAATGATATCAGATGAAACAGACTTCAGGGTGAAAGAGATAACAAGAGACAAAGATGGACATTTCATAATGGTAAAGGGGACTATACAACAAGAAGACATAACAGTCATCAATATTTATGCCCCCAATCAGGAAGCACCTAAATATACCAAGCAACTACTAACAGAACTAAAGGGACAAATTGACCAAAACACAATTATACTAGGGGACTTAAATACATCATAGACAGCTATGGATAGATGATCCCAACAGAAAATAAATAACAAAATTGCAGCCCTAAATGACACATTAGATGAAATGGAAATCATGGACATATATAGAGCACTTCATGCTAAAACATCAGACTATACATTCTTTTCGAGTGTAAATGGAACATTCTCAAGGATAGACCATATATTGGGGCATAAAAGCAGCCTCAGCTAATTTAAGAAGATTGAAATCATACCAAGCATATTCTCTGATCACAAGGCTTTGAAATTGGATATCAACTGCGAAAAGAAAGCAGGAAAAAACACAAATACATGGAGATTAAACCACATAATTTTAAAGAACGACTGGGTCAAAGAAGAAATTAGAGGAGAGATCAAAAGATACATAGAAACAAATGACAATAAAAATACATCCTACCAAATTTTTGGGATGTGGCGAAAGCAGTTTTAAGAGGGAAATTTATATCATTACAGGCCTATCTCAAAAGACAAGAAAAATCCCCAATAAATAACCTAACGTTACACCTCAAAAAACTAGAAAAAAAAAAGAACAAGTGAAACCCAAGGTCAGCAGAAGAAAGGAAATAACAAAAATCAGAGCAGAGCTTAAAGAAATAGAGAACAAAAAAACAATAGAAAAAATTAATGTGACAAAAAGCTGGTTCTTTGAAAAGATTAACAAAATCCACAAACCGTTGGCTAGACTCACTAAGATAAAAAGAAAGAAGACACTAATTAACAAAATCAGAAATGAAAAAGGGGATGTTATCAGGGATGCCACAGAAATACAAAAGGTCATTCAAGAATACTATGAAGGTAGAGAGGAGAAAAATGGCTGCGTGAGGTGAGCCTCTGTAACGCTCCCCTGGAATTTACAACGAATCGGACAACAATAACTCCACAAAGGACTCCTTGCACAGCAGACAGGCAAGACGAAGAGGCCGACTACTGAATTCACCTCCAGGTGGGTGAATCGCGCGAGCTGGGGAGGTGGGAGAGGAGAAGTGTGGAGACGAAGCCGCGCGGGCGCAGGACACAGACCTAGCTCAGTGCTCCGAGCCCGCTGCTCCCAGAACTACCGCCGCTGCGGGAGAGGGAAGGACTCGGACTGCTAGGGCTCCGCTTACGGCCCACAGGGCTGAGGGGGCAGCATACAAAACCGCTGAACCCAACGCTCGCTCACGGCAGACCTCGGAGCAAAGACTGAGGGAAGAGGGCTGAAATCGGCGGTTTAAGCCCTCACTGCCGAGCGGAGAACGGAAGCCCTAGGCACGGAGACTAGCCGTCCCCTCCCTACCCTCCCAGAGCTCGCCCCGCCCCCACCTGCCCGTGCTAGAAGCGATAAAGTACCAGTGTCGGATCAAAGGACAGAATATTTGCTGCTCTGAGAACTGTGGACCGCAAACACAGATTCGCAGCTCAACTAGTTCCGGCAAAGGGGAGGGAGCTGTAGAAGCAGGACTGGCTGTGGTGGTGGTCGCCGCCATTGCTCTGGGCCACCTCTCACAACTCACCCCGCCCCTGGCCCCACCTATCTGGGCGGATTCCTGCAGGAGTAAACAGAACTGCTGAAACAAACGGGCTCTGAATCTGGTGCAGAAAGAGCTTTGGAACTCCAAAAGCTCTTCGCATACCTATCAACCTGTTGCAGAAGACACTCCTGTAGATGTCTAGGAAGAGAAATAGTAAATCAGTGATTGCCATGAATAACCAAGGCAACAAGATAGCTCAGAAAGAAAGTGAAAAGTCTCCAGAAAAGGAACTTAGAGATATGGACCTTTGTGATTTAAATGACAGAGAATTCAAGATCGCAATTCTGAAAAAACTGAACGAGATGCAAGAAAACACAGAAAGGCAGTTTAATGAACTCAGAAACACAATCAAAGAACACCATGAGCATTTTACAAAAGAGATTGAAATCTTGAAAAAGAACCAAATAGAATTTCTGGAGATTAAGAACTCAATAGAAGAAATTAACAATAAAATATCCAGCTTAGGTAGTAGAGTTGACCAGATGGAGGAAAGAATCAGTGACATCGAAGATAGGAACCTGGAATTTACACAGAGGGAAGAAGAAAGAGACTTGAGACTTAAAAGAAATGAAAGAACTCTACAAGAACTTTCTGACTCCATCAGAAAGAGCAATATAAGAATAATGGGCATACCAGAAGGAGAAGAAAGAGGGAAGGGAACAGAGAATATATTCAAACAAATTGTCAATGAGAACTTCCCAAACTTGTGGACAGAACTGGATCCTCGAATCCAAGAAGCAAATAGAACACCTAATTACCTCAATCCCAACAGGCCTTCACCAAGGAACATTGTATTGAAGCTGTCTAAAATCAATGACAAAGAAAGAATCCTCAAGGCAGCCAGGGAAAAGAAGACGGTAACTTACAAAGGAAAGCCCATTAGATTATCATCAGATTTTTCAGCAGAAACTCTACAAGCTAGGAGGGAATGGAACCAAATATTCAAACTATTGAAAGAGAGAAATCATGAGCCAAGAATAATATATCCAGCAAAGATCTCCTTTAGATATGAAGGAGGAATAAAGACCTTTCCAGACATCCAGAAGCTGAGGGAATTTTCTAATACACGACCTGCACTACAAGAAATACTAAAGGAGGCTATTAGACCACCATCAACAGGGACAACTTGTGGCAACCGAAACATAAAAAGGGGGAGCGTAAAGGCCTGAACTGGAATATGGGAATAGAGAAAGTAAGCGTACTGAAGAAACTGGAATACTCTAAATATCAAACTTTCTTTTACATAAACTCAAGGGTAACCACTCAAAAAACATCCAAATCTGAAATATATACTGTAATAAAAGAAGAAACAGAGGGAAACATCATAGAATACCACCACACAGAAATAACAGACAAAAACAAAAAGGCAAAGAAACAATGGAGACACAGCCTTACCAGAAAACTAAAGACAGAATGACAGGAAATCCTCACATATCAATAATCACCCTAAATATAAATGGACTGAACTCACCAATAAAGAGACACAGAGTAGCAGATTGGATCAAAAAACTAAACCCAACCATATGCTGTCTACAAGAGACACATCTCAGCTACAAGGACAAGCATAGACTCAAAGTGAAAGGGTGGAAATTGACACTCCAAGCAAATGGTACCCAGAGAAAATCAGGTGTAGCCATAATGATTTCCGATGAAACAGACTTCAGGGTGAAAAAGATAACAAGAGACAAAGATGGACATTTCATAATGGTAAAGGGGACTATACAACAAGAAGACATAACAGTCATCAATATTTATGCCCCCAATCAGGGAGCACCAAAATATACCAAGCAACTACTAACAGAACTAAAGGGAGAAATTGACCAAAACACAATTATACTAGGGGACTTAAATACATCATTGACAGCTATGGATAGATCATCCAAACAGAAGATAAATAACGAAATCGCAGCCCTAAATGACACATTAGATGAATTGGACATAATTGACATATATAGAGCACTTCATCCTAAAACATCAGACTATACATTCTTTTCTAGTGTACATGGAACATTCTCAAGGATAGACCATATATTGGGACACAAAATCAGCCTCAGCAAATTTAAGAAGATTGAAATCATACCAAGCATATTCTCTGATCACAAAGCTTTGAAATTGGATATCAACTGCAAAAAGAAAGCAGGAAAAAACACAAATACATGGAGATTAAACAACATACTTTTAAAGAACGACTGGGTCAAAGAAGAAATTAGAGGAGAGCTCAAAAGATACATAGAAACAAATGACAATGAAAATACATCCTACCAAAATTTTTGGGATGCCGCGAAAGCAGTTTTAAGAGGGAAATTTATATCATTACAGGCCTATCTCAAGAAACAAGAAAAATCCCAAATAAATAATCTCATGTTACACCTTAAAAAACTAGAAAAAGAAGAACAAGCGAAACCCAAGGTCAGCAGAAGAAAGGAAATAACAAAAATCAGAGCAGAACTAAATGAAATAGAGAACAAAAAGACAATAGAAAAAATTAATGTGACAAAAAGCTGGTTCTTTGAAAAGATTAACAAAATCCACAAACCCTTGGCTAGATTCACTAAGATAAAAAGAGAGAAGACACTAATTAACAAAATCAGAAATGAAAAAGGGGAAGTTATCTCCCAAAATCAAAAGTCCTGGACCAGATGGCTTCACCAGTGAATTCTACCAAACCTTCAAAGAGGATCTAATACCAATCCTGCTCAAACTCTTCCAAAAAATTGAGGAAGAGTCAGTACTCCCTGACTCATTTTATGAGGCCAACATTACCCTGATACCAAAACCTGGTAAGGACAACACAAAAAAAGAAAACTACAGACCTATATCTCTGATGAATACAGATGCTAAAATCCTAAACAAAATTCTAGCAAATCGAATACAACAATGCATTAAAAAGGTTATTCATCACGACCACGTGGAGTTCATACCTGGGGCACAACAATGGTTCAACATCTGCGAATCCATCAATGTGATACAGGACATAAACAAAATAAAGGACAAAAATCATATGATTATATCTATTGATGCAGAAAAAGCATTTGACAAGATAAAACATTCATTAATGATTAAAACACTCAATAAAATAGGTATAGACGGAAAATACCTTAACATAATAAAGGCCATCTTTGACAAGTCCTCAGCTAATCTCATAATTAATGGTGAAAAACTGAAGCCCTTTGCTCTACGTTCAGGAACACGACGGGGCTGTCCCCTATCACCTCTGCTTTTAAACATAGTATTGGAAGTCCTTGCCAGAGCCATCAGGAAAGAGAAAGAAATAAAAGGCATCCAAATTGGGAATGAAGAAGTTAAAATATCACTCTTTGCAGATGACATCATGCTATATATAGAAAACCCTAAAGACTCCACCAAAAAGCTATCAGAAACAATCAATGAATACAGTAAAGTTGCTGGCTACAAAATCAATGTACAAAAGTCCATTGCATTCTTATATACTAACAATGAAATCTCAGAAAAAGAAATACAAAAAAACAATTCCCTTTGCAATTGCAGTAAAAAGAATGAAATACCTAGAAATAAACTTAACCAAGGATGTGAAGGACCTGTATGCTGAAAACTATAAGACATTTTTGAAAGAAATTGAAGAAGACACAAAGAAATGGAAAGACATTCCGTGCTCATGGATAAGACGAATCAACATAGTTAAAATGGCCATATTACCCAAAGCCATATAGAGATTTAATACAATCCCCATCAAAATCCCAATGGCATTTTTTAAAGAAATAGAAAAAAAAATCATCAGATTTGTTTGGAACCACAAAAGATCCCGAATAGCCAAAGCAATTTTAAGAAAAAAGAACAATGCTGGAGGTATCACACTGCCTGACTTTAGCTTGTACTACAGGGCTACAATAATCAAAACAGCATTCTATTGGCAGAAAAACACACACATAGACCAATGGAATAGAACTGAGAACCCAGAAATAAAACCACATAAATATGGACAGATAATTTCTGACAAAGAAGCCAAAAACATACAATGGAGGAAAGACAGCCTCTTCAATAAATGGTGCTGGAAGAATTGGATAGCCATGTGCAAAAGAATGAATCTGGACTGTTATCTATCACCATGTACCAAAATTAATTCAAAATGGATCAAAGATTTAAGCATAAGACCTGACACAATAAACTGCATAGAAGAAAACATAGGTTCTAAACTTATGGACCTTGGGTTCAAAGAGCATTTTTTAAATTTCACTCAAAAGGCAATGGAAGTAAAAGCTAAAATAAACAAGTGGGACTATATGACTCTTAAAAGTTTCTGCACAGCAAAAGAAACCATCGACAAAATAAAGAGGCAACCGAATGAATGGGAGAAGATTTTTGCAAACAGTTCCTCCGATATTGGTCTAATATCAAAAATATACAAGGAACTCATAAAACTCAACAACAAAAAAACAAACAACCCAATTGAAAATGGGCAGAGGACCTGAAGAGACATTTCTCCAAAGAGGACTTACAAATGGCAAATAGACATATGAAAAAATGCTCAACATCACTAATCATCAGAGAAATGCAAATAAAAACCACAATGAGATATCACCTTACCCCAGTCAGAATGGCTATCATCAACAAGACAAATAGCAACAGGTGTTGGAGAGGCTGTGCTGAAAAAGGAACCCTCAGACACTGTTGGTATGGAATGTGGACTGGTGCAGCCATTATGGAAGGCAGTGTGGAGGTTCCTCAAAAAATTAACAATAGAATTACCATATGACCCAGCAATCCCTCTCCTGGGTGACTACCCAAAAAATTTGAAAACATTTATACATAATGATATGTGTGCTCCAATGTTCAATGCAACTTTATTTACGATGGCCAAGACATGGATACAACCAAAATGTCCTTTGATAGATGAATGCATAAAGAAGTTGTGATATATATATATATATATATATATATATATATATATATATATATATATATATACACACAATAGTATTCCATTGTATATATATATATGTATATATATATATACATATATATATACATATATATATATATACAATGGAATACTATTTGGCAGTAAGAAAAGATGAAATAGGACCATTTGTTACAACACGGATGGATCTTGTGAATATAATTCTAAGCGAAATAAGTCAGACAGGAAAAACAGAGAACCCTATGATTTCACTGATATGTGGTATATAAACCAAAAACAACAAAAGAATAAGAGAAACAAATAAGAAACAAAAACTCATAGACACAGACAATAGTTTAGTGGTTACCAGAGGTTAAGGGAGGTGGGGGGTGGTAGATAAGGGTAAAGGTGATCAAATATATGGTGATGGAAGCAGAACTGACTCTGAGTGGTGAACACACAATGGGATTTATAGATATGTAACACAGAATTGTACACCTGAAATCTATGTAACTTTACTAACAAATGTCACCCCAATAAATTTAAAAAAAGAGAGAGAAATAAACTTCTTTGTTGTGTAAGCCACTGTTCTTTTAGGTTTTGTGTCACCTGTATCTGAAACTAAACCCAATGAAATCACTAAAATTAGTTCAAGATGGGTATTAAAAATAAAATTGTGGGGGACTTCCCATTTAAGATGAGAATTAGAAAGAGCTTAGAAGTCATCATTCCCATACTTATAACAAGACAAAACTGGAAAAGCAAAACCAGTGACTTTTCTTAGACCCATCAGAGAACTGAGATCACAGATCAAATTACCTCCCAACCTCTGGAGAGGTAACTCCAGGAAGACAAAAAATGGGAGAATTTGCTTACCTGAAGCAGATGTCTTTGGAACATTAAACTAGAAATTTTGATAAATTTCAGAAAACCAAGTGTGGGACAGCATCAGAATGAGAAGCTTCTGGGGGCCTCTATACATAAGCAGCCTTTTCTTCCAGGAACCCCACCAGACTCTGATAGAATGGGTCAAGGAGAATCCAGAGAAAGTTCACCTTGGGGCCATGGCAGGGGATAGAAAGAGTAGTCATGGGTAAATCCACTAAAACTTTTCTTTTTTAGGCTTCATCTCGAGGAAGGGCATTTCCAGAGGGCAGCAGTAAAATCCCAAACCAGCTGGAGATGAGTAACTCTGTAGCACTATAGTTCACCTAAGCAAACAAATCCATAATCTATAGTAGAGAAGGTCTCAGGGACATGGATTGGAAAAACTGGAGAATACTCACTGCAGTTAGGAAGAGATTAGGGGCAAAAGAATGAAATCTCTATCCCTAGAGGAGGGACAGAAACACCTGCAAAGGCCACACCCCTGAGACACAGTTCCACTGTGGACTACAATGATTGAGACTTAATCATATTAGAGAATGCCCCCCCACACCCTCTGTACAAATAAACCTCCAGTAACAATAGCAGTAGATTGCAGCAGAGAGAGCTGCAGCAGGAAGATTCTCTCCAAGGAACAGCACAAAGGGAAGCCCCAAAGCCAAGAAAGGTGACAAAATAAGGCCACTAGAGGAATTTGAACCCTCTGGCAACCATGGATACAGTAAATATCAAACAGCTCAAATCCTGGGCAGCTTAACATAAATCCTCACACTAATAATCTGTGTACCTCATTATCTATTGTCCTATACACTATTTTCATCAATCAATAATAACAACAACAACAAAATTACAAGACATGCCAAAGACACAATCTGAAGAGACAAAGCAATTATCAGAACCAGACCCAGACATGACACAGATGTTGTAATTGTCAGACATGGAATTTCAAATAACTATGATTAATATGTTAAAAGCTCTAATACTTTTAACATGCAAATCCAGATTGGTAAAGTCATCAGACATAGGGAAACTATAAGAAATAATCCAAAGGAAATGCTAGAAGTCTAAAAGAGAGTACAGGTATACCTTGGAAATATTGTGGGTTTGATTTCAGATCACCACAATAAAGCCAATATCACAATAAAGTGACTCATAATGGTGGAGGGTCTTGCTTTCAATTTGTAAAAACATAACATTTGTGATGTGCAATAAAATGAAATGCAATAAAACAAGGTACGCTTGTAACAGAAATAAAGAATGTCTTTGATGGGCTCATCAGTATATTCAATGCAGCTGAGGAAAGAATCAGTGAACTTGAAGATTAAATCAAGAGAAATCACCTAAACTGAAATGCCAAGAGAATAAAGAATTAAAAAACAAACAAAAAACAAAATCAAGCAAACAGATAGAATATCCAAGAACTGTGAATCAATATCGAATGGGGTAGCATATGCATAATTGAAATATCAGAAGGAGAACAAAGAGCAGAAGAACAATTTGAAGAATGGCTCAAAAATTTCCAAAACTAATGAGAAATACCAAACAACATATGCAAGAAACTCAGAATAAATACCAAACAGACATGCACATACACAATTATACAAACTGCTGAAAATCAAAGACAAAGAGAAAATCTTGAAGGCGACTAGAGCAGGGAAGAAACTCCTATGTACAGAGGAACAAAAATAAGAAATTACATCAATAAAAGTGTTGTCTAAATTGAAAGTGGATGGTTGGTTTGTCCCTAAATATTTCAGGTGTCAAATAATTACAACTTTGGCACTTTTTAAAAGTAAGAAGTAGAAGCACCTCAGACCGTTATTACTGTTAAGACATGACTGATATATTTCATTAAGCAGTAGGTCTCAGGCACTGGATTACAAGTGTAGGACTCTGTATCCATCACTTTTCAAGTTCAAAGTGTTTATTTACTCTTTAGTGCTTCATTTGACCCTCATCTGCTGATGGCATTATCTATCTGCTTTATTTTCTGACTATAATATTGTTTCAGACCATGGGAATTATCACTCGTAGTTCCTAAATAAAGATCTAAAGGAAACTTGTATGATGCAGCAGAGAATTCTTTTTGTGCCTGTTAAATGACTTCGGGAGGTCTTCAGAAATTTACTAATAATAGAATGCATGCTCCCTTCTGAGATTACATGCAGGATAGAGTTTAGGCTGGATGTATTTGTCAGCAAGCAGGATAGAACTCAGTTTCTATTGCTCTGTAACTATCTGTATCATTCCAGTTAAATGAGTTAGCTCAAAATATGTCAGTACTTTAGGACCAGCAAGCATATTTACAGGTTTTCTTGACCTTAAAATTTGTACACAGCTCATTGCATCTCTAACTTGTAATCTGAACATTTTCCCTTTTTTGAGAGCATTTCTGTTAGTTTTTTACACAATGAATGGGAGAAATAATATTTATACCTAAGTAATACCTATCCCATGAGAAAGGTGCCGTCCGTGAACTCTTCATTTTCTATTTAAGGTACAATGAGCAAAATGAAAGTTAAGTTTTCAGGTCTTATACTTCAAAAGTCTTTGTCATTAATTTCAAAAATTGGAAAACACCTTTTTGGAATAGATAATGGAAAAAGCAATTTCTGAACTATGATTTATGAACCTATGTTCCCATATCTGAACACATTAGACATATTAAGCAGTAAAGAATTTCTTTTGGCAGATTGATTTTCATCTGAGAATTGAAAGCTCTACTTTCTCCAAGACTGAATTTATTCACAACGAACATTTACCAACCTAGTTTACACAAGTTAGCTCACTCGACAGGCTCCAGAGAGACTTGGACAGAATAAAGAGAGAAATCACAAAGGAACTACGAGTACATAGAAAGCAAGAAATGCTTGAATATGTAACACAGATATATACATATCTATGAATTCTCCTTTTCTAAAGAAATCAGAGAAGAAAGGAGTTAATAAAATTGATCCTATAAAATACAGGTTTACATATCAGAAATATTATAAAGATCTGTGTTTTAAAAAAGGAAGCCAATGTTTAATGTGCCTAGAATATGGCAGACAATGTGCTTATATTTACTCACTCTCCCAACTTTGTCACAAGCTACACGTCAGAAGAGCTCATTTTTTTCTCTGTTGAGCAGTCTCATCTGAAAGATGAAGGACTTCAACTAGATCAGGGAGGGCAAATAGATATTCTCCTTCATGCCAAGTGTGATCATTTCATGGAGCCTACCTGGAAAGTTATGATGAGGACCATGAAGCCATTTTCAGACCCAGTGTCTTAGTCCATTCAGGATGCTATAACAAAAACACCATAAACTGGATAGCTTATAAGCAACAGAAATTTATTTATCACAGTTACGGAAGCTGAGAAGTCTAAGATAATGGGTCTGCAGATTGTGTATTTGGTGAGAGCCCCCACTTCCTCACTGACATCCACCTTCTCACTGTTACTTCACATGTCAGAAAGCATAAGGGAACATTCTTGGGCCTTTCTTATAAGATCTCTTATCCCATTCATGAGGATTCCATCTTCATGACCTAATCACTTCTCAAATAACCCACCTCCAAATACTATCACCTTGAAGGTTAGGAGTCAACATGTGAATTTGGAGGAGACATAAACATTTAGTCTATAGCACCCAGGGAAGACAGATAAATAGATGAGTGCTATCATTCATGGACTCAGGAGTAACAGCACACATGACATATTTCCAGACCCTGAACCAGATGATCTCTCATGCCAGCTGTTATTCAAAATTTGTAACAACTGGTGTGGCACAGGACTAGCCAATTAAAACAAACAGTTGAACAATCAGAATGGACATCAGCCATTAAAAATATAGCATAGCAAAACCCAACACAGTTATACCACTGCCTATGAGATGAGATACTCATAGACCGATGTTCAACAGCAACATTCTACAGTTACATTAATAATTCAGTGGCCTATTAAAAAGTTTAAGGATAGTTGGAATGTTCAAAATCAATTTATAAGAAGCTACAAAAATTATGAATAGTTTTTCTCTTTCAAGATGGGAGACCATAATTTGCTTCTAGGGCTGCCTATTATAGTTTTGGAAGTGGCTCCTGTGCTGAAGCTGTTATCTTTATGCGAAGAAAAATTCTTATTATGAGATGGAAAGATTGGAGGCACTAAGAAGTTAAGTAATTTACACAGTAAGTTTAAATATTGTCATCATTATGGACAGAACTGCATCTCAGAAGCTTATAGTCTATTTATAGGATATGTGGTTTTTGTTCTATCTGAGAACCTCAGAGTTGTAATCATTTAGATACCAGATAGGGACATCCAACTGGAGGGTATTTCCAGAGAAAAGAAAGGTAGCCTGTTCCCTGCAACATGGCAATTAGCTATAGCTAATAAATTAAACAGAAAACTTCTAGGGAAGAATTTGACCCATATATTTGGAGACCTATAGTGTCTACTATCTGTCATATATATGCATATGTTATACTATGTTACTGTCATTGATGTTGTTTCCTGCATTATACCTCCATTTGTTATCTCAACCTTTCAATACATTTTTCTTAAACAATCAGATTGATCCTTGCTGTTTTACTCTGGGGAATTAAGGGTCAGGTCTGTGTGCACACTTGGGGCAAAAAGGCAGGGAGGGGAACAGCAGCAGGAACAAAGCTGGTTTCTGGGGGAAAAGGAGACATCCAGTGAAGGGAAGCAATGATCCAGAGCCAGGCCTGAGGGAATAAAGGAAACAAGATGGGATATGGACCTTGGAACGAAGACTCTAGAAAAAAATGAGCTTCCTGTCATCAAACATGAGAAATTACATTAATCTTGCGTTAAAAGATAATGTGATTATTTAAGAGTGGTGATGCAAAGAAGTTGTCTGTCTTAATATCCTCAGGGAGCTCTATACACAAGGTCTGGAATATAGTAGACTTTTGTCAGGGAGGCAAGCAGAAGTACTGATGGACTAGAGGCACAGCATGATCGGGAACAACCCATCTAGGTTCAAATTTCACACATCCTGTGATTTCAGACAAGTCTCCTCATCTCTCCATGCCTATTTTCTTGACTGTCCAATAAGGACAATCCTAGTACCTATCCTTAAAGTGTTTTCGAGAGACGCCAACAAAAAAACCTCACATAAAGTACGTAGCCTAATTTCCAGAAATTAGTAAATATTCTATAAGTATCAGCTTATTTGTTGTATTTGTTGTATGTATGGATATGCACATGTGTATATATATACATATTCGTGTGTATAGAGATATACATATGTGTATATATAGTCACACTAAGTTCTCTTAATAACAAAACTTCTCACAATCTAAAGAACAAAATAAATGAACAAACAAAATAGAAACAGACTCATAGATACAGAGAACAAATTGATGGCTGCCACATGGCAGGGGACTGAGTGGAAAAGGTGAAGGGATTAAGAAGTACAAATTGGTTATGTACAAAGTAGTCATGGGGATGTAAATTATAGCATGGGAAATACAGGCAATAATATGATAAAAACTATGTGTAGTGCCAGGTGGTTACTAGACTAATCAGGGAGATCACTTTGTAAATCATACAAATGTCCAACCACTATTCTGTATACCTCAAACTAATATAAAATAATATTGAATATCAATTATAATTAAAAATTTTAAAATCCCACTTTAAATTTTACTATGCATAATCATAATAACCATAATTCAAATAACCATTCCATTTTGTAATTTATTTTATTTATTTGTTTCTGTCACCATGGTTTACATTACTCCCCAGGACTTATTTATATTTAGCTGGAAGTTTGTACCTTTTGACCACCTTCATCCATTTCACTCATTCTCCACCCTCCACCAATCTGTTCCCTGTATCTATGAGTTCAGGTTTTTTTAGTTTCCGTGTATAAGTGAAATCATGCAGTATTTATTTATCTCTGTCTGCCTTATTTCACTTAGAGTAATGTCCTCAAGTTCCATTCATTTTGTCACAAATAGCAGCATTAATAATATTCCAGTGTGTGTGTGTGTGTGTGTGTGTGTGTGTGTGTGTACAACACATCTGTATTCAGTCATCCATCAATGGAAGTTTAGGTTGCTTCCTAGTCTGTGCTATTGTAAATAATGCTGAAATAAACATGAGGGTGCAGATATATTTTAGAAGAATGATTTTGTTTCCTTCAAATAAATACCCAGAAGTGGAACTGCTGGATTATATGGTAATTCTAGTTTTAAATTTTTAAGAAAACTCCATACTGTTTTCCGTAGTGACTGCACCAATTTTCATTCCCACTAACAGTACACAGTGTTCCATTTTCTCCACACCTTTGTCAACACTTGTTATTTCTTGACCTTTTGATGATAGCCATTCTAATAGGTGTGAGGTAATATCTCATTGCGGTTTTCATGTGCATTTCCCCGATGATTAGTCAGGTTGAGCACCTCCTAATGTACCTATTGGTCATTTGTATATCTTCTTTGCAAATGTCTATTTAGTTTTTCTGCCCATTTTTAAGTAAAATTGTTTGTTTTTTGCTATTGAGTTTAATGAGTTCCTTATATATTTTGGATATTAATTCCTTATGAGACACATAATTTGTAAACCCTTTCTCTCATAAATAGAGTGCCTTTTAATTTTATTGGTGGTTTACTTCACTTTACAGAAGTTTTTTAGTTTGATGTAGTCACACTTGTTTATTTTTGTTTTTGTTGTCAAATTCAAAAAGTTGTCTCCAAGACAGATATCAAGGAGATTACTGCTTATGCTTTCTTCTAGAAGTTTTATGGTTTCAGGTCTTACAATTATGTATTTAATCCAGTTTGAGTTAATTTATGTGTATGGTGTAAGATGGTGGTCCAGTTCCATTATTTTGTGTGTGGCTATTCAGTTTTTTCAACACCATTTATTGAAGAGACTTTCCTTTCCTCATTGTACATTCTTGATTCCTTTGTCATAAATTAATTTGTCATATATATGTACGTTTATTTCTGGGCTCTCTACTCTCTTCCATTAGTCATTTGTCTATTTTTATGCCACTACCATACTGTTTTTGATTACTATAGCTTTGTGTATAGTTTGAAATCCGGGAGTGTTATGCCTCCAGCATTGTTATGTCAAGATTGTTTTGGCTATTTCAGATCTTTTGTGATTCCACACAACTTTGAGGAAAGTTTGATCTATTTCTGTGAAAAATGCCGTTGGAATTTTGATAGGGATTGCACTGAATCTGTAGATTGCTTTGGGTAATATGGGAATTTTAACAATATTAATTCTTCCAAGCCATAAGCACAGAATATCTTTCCATTTATTTTTGTCTTCTTCAATTTCTGTTATTAATGTCTTACAGTTTTTAGTGTACATGTCTTTTACTTGCTAGGTATTTTATCTCCTATTTGATGCAATTGTAAGTGGGATTGTTTTAGCAATTAATTTTAGAATTGCACAAATAAAAAGTAAAACTAGCTATACGTTTTCATTTTAAAGTTCATTAACAGATTACATATTAATTATATGCTGCCCTTGAAGAATGAGGGACAGAGCAATGTAGAAGATAGATAAGGTCATTGCCATCATGAAATTTACATTCTTATTCTCATATTGAGCCAGAGGAAGTATCGATGTTAAAATTAGCAGGAACTGGTTTTATTTAACATTCAACCAAAATAAAAATTTAATTAAAAAATATGACATTTTAAGTGAATAATTCAAAACATGAAAAAGGAAAGAATGGAAAGAAAAGTCACATTGTAATCTTTTTTTCAGTGGTTTAGTTTTGGGTATAGAAGGGTTTGATCCCTTGGTTGGTAATTCTCTTGTTTTTCAAATCATCTGTAACTCTGCGCTTAATAAAAGTTAATAGTAATAGCAGTGATAAAAATCAGCAATGGTCATTTTGTTCCATGACAGCAATGGAAAGACTTATGCTGACCTTAAGAGAAATGAATACAGATTACCCACAGAGTTTCAGCTCAGATTGCCTGGATGTTCCCCACATGCCACAGCCAGAACAAGTTTTAAAAAGGGCTAAGGAGGAGATGGGCCTTTGTATCTTCTCCTTCTAGTACATAAGCCTGCCATTGCCAGCTCAGAACAAGCTCAAGGCCAAACTTAGAAACAATAATCATAATAGCTCTAATTATTGAGCAAGAGCATACTCATATATTAACTCATTCAATCCTTATGACAACCCTAGGAGATAGCTACTGCTATCTTTATTTTTCTTCGCATAAGAAAGATAGCAGTAGCTAGAAGTTATTAGCACCATTTCACAGATAAGGAAATTGAGGCAGAGTAAAATTAAATAATTTGCCAGCCACACAACAAAAAAGGGTTGGAATTGGGATAAGAAGTAGGCTGGTACCAGAATCTGTGTGATTAAACACTAGACAGCACTGCTTCTCTTACCTCCCTCTCAACTAACTGTTACCTTCCCAGAGAAGTAACTTCTCTCAGCCTCATTGTTATCCTGACCAAGTACAGAATATTCTCCATATTCTATTTAATATACTGTCCCTCATCAAACCAAATGATCTGCATTGACCATGATCTAGGGGCCCACTTTCTGTTTAGGTTACAGAGGAGGTAACATTTTTTATTTTTAACATAAGACTTCTCTCATTACAAAATGATGTTTCTTCATGAAAAAAAAAATGAAGAAGGAAAAGGCTTTTGTAGTTCCATAACCGAGATATTATACATATAACATATATATAAAAACACATATGTATACATATATATTACGCATATATATGAGTTTGAACCATTTATCATTATGACATATGTTACAGCAGGAGTTGTCACTCTAACTCATAAAACTAATCAGCCCTTACAGTTAACTTACAAACTGGGCTACACTCTTCCAGGTACTTAAGCATTTAAGTCAATAAGGATACAAATAATTCCTTAGGAAAATCCTTATAAGCCCAATGGTACAGTATAGAAGTGTCAAATATTGTAAAACCATGCCACATAAGTGACTTCCTTGTCAGTTTATGGGAGAATCTGTACTTGGCATTAGCTCTATCTTTGACCCAGCTGAGTCACAGACCCCAAGTTCATATAGCTTTTGCCTAGGGTTTCAGTTATTCATTAGTCAGGATGCAAACAAAGAAGCAGAACCACAAGGACATATATATATGAATATATGAAAATGTTATATATATATATATATATATATATATATATATATATATATATATATATATATATATATATAAAATGCATACAGAGGTTGCCAAAAATGTATACACATTTTAAGAAAGGAAAAACCTGTATTAAAATTATGCTGATGATAAACAGTTTAAGCACTTGTAATTACAGAAGTCAAATGTGACTTGTAGTCATCTTTTGTTATTGATATATTGAGTATTACAATTTTAATAAAGTTTTTTCCTTTCTCAAAATGTGTATACATTTTTTTGGCACCCACCCTCTGTGTGTGTGTGTGTGTGTGTGTGTGTGTGTGTGTGTGTGTGTATTTATAATGATCAAACATTATGAATGTTTAAATTTAAAAGATTTATTACAGTAAAAGGCACATTGACATTAATCCCCCTCAAAATACTCCCCCTCCCTTCGAACACACTTAACCCATCATTCTTGCCACTTTCTGAAGCAGTTCTGAAAGTCCTCTTTTGTGAGTGGCTTTAGTTGCACTATCATGGCTGCCTAGATGTCTTAAAACATTTTGAGTTTGGGGAAGAGCCAGAAGTCACATAGTGCCAGATCCAGTGAAAAAGGTGGATGAAGACACACTGTAATATTTTTATTTGACAGGAATTGCCTTATACCAGAAGCAGTGTGTGACATGAAACATTGTCATGATGGAGGATGATTTATGGCACAGTTTAAAACATACCTTCTCTCAACCTTAGCTCACAATTGACTCACTTCACACACTGTTACTAAGGTGTGATGTGCAGCTTCTCATATTGAAGATCTCTGCCTTTCCGTTGGATGGCACTCAGAACCAGCATTCACCGTATTTTGTGATCACAACGGAAAGGCTCTATGTCACTGAAATTGTCTGCTGTGACAATTTCTGTCAAATAAAAACATTACAGTGTGTCTTTATCCATCTTATTCACCAGATCTGGCTCTTTTCCAAAGTCAAAATGACTGTGAAAGGTAAAAATGTTTTGAATCAATTCAGGACATTGAGGCAACCACGACAACGCAACTAAAGACACTCACAAAAGAGGACTTGCAGAACTGCTTCAGAAAGTGGCAAGAATGATGGGATAAGTGTGTTTGAAGTGAAGGGGAGTATTTTGACAGGGATTAATGGCACTATGTCTTTTTCTGTAATAAATTTTTTAAACATTCACTGTATGTTTTAATCACACCATATACATATATATGAATTATATATATGAATTATATATATGAATTTATATATATATGATTCATATTATATATATGAATCATATATATATGAATCATATATATATTATGAATCATATATATATATATATATATATATATATATATATATATATATGAATTTGTTACAAGTATTTGACCTAAAACAATTATGGGAGCAATTTTCTTTATATCAAATGCTAGAGCAGTGATAGGCACTAGTCCATGATGGGCACCTCAGGTTGCATGGTCAGTTTCAGTTTTTAGTAATGCCCAGTAAGAAACCAAAAGCTTTTATAAGAAGTAAAGTAGTTATCTGCACAGGATAACATAGCTTTGCTCCAAAATCCATAGTATGAACTATGATTCATCTATAGAATCCCATCAAAGGCTCTATACAGCCTCTCTGCCTACCCACTGACACTTCAAGTATCATTGTATTTGTTGGGTCACATAGCCCAGATGGCAAGGCAGCTTGCATAACAGCCTGGACTTGTTCCAAAGTCTTCTCTTGTTCTGAGCCTTACTCGAAACAGGCAGCTCTTGAGGTCATGTGGTAAGTGGGGTAGATTAGTATGCCCAAATAGGTTAGATATCACCTCCAAAAAAAGTTCACTAGGTATTGTGTCTCTTTCTTAGTTGTAGGAGGAGCCAGATGCAGCAACTTATTTTTCACAATGGAAGGAATAACTTAACATGCTCCAATTTCTCCAATATGGCAGACATTTGAATTTTTATAGTATTTATTTTTCACTCCATGGCATACGAGTATCATATGAATGTATCTATAGTAGGTTTTACTTCCTGTTCACCGGGTCCAAGCAGTACAATATCATCAATGTAGTGGACCAGTACCATGTCCTGTAAATTAGAAAGTCAATCAAGGTAACTGTAGACTGTATTATGACATAGGGCTAGAGAGTTGATATAGCCCTGTAGTAAGAAACTGAAGGTATATTGCTGGCCCTGCTAGCTGAAAACAAACTGTTTCCAATGGTCTTTACTAACAGGTATATAGAAAAAAAATCATAAGCAGATTAATAGCTGCATACAAATTATGAGGGTATGTGTTGATTTGCTCTACAAATAAAACCATAGCTGGAACACCCACCACAATAGCAGTCACTACTTGATTATGTTTATAGCAGTCCACTATCATTCTCCAAGATCCATCTGTCTTCTGCACAGGCCAAATACGTGAATTGCAAGGGGATGTGGTATAACCACATCTTTTAATTACTGATGATGACACTAACTTCTGAAATTATTCAAGGAATACAATACTGATTTTGATTTGCTATTTTTGCAGGTAGAAGCAGTTATAGTGGCTTCTACATGAACTTTCATACCATGATCGCCCTCACTTCACAGTCAGATGTAGGGATATGTCAATTGCTGAGTGTTTATTTCAATTATGTGCTAAAAACTAAGGAAATAGTCACAGGATGGATTGAGGGATCGTATGGCTCCACTGTGAGACATACCTGGCCAAAATTCCATTGATCACCTGATCTCTAAAAGCCTCTGCTATGACTGGTGGGTCACAATGGAATTTTAGGTCCCCAGAAACCAATGTCAATTTAAAGCAAGCATTCAGTCATCCCTCGAAAATCTTATTTCCTCTTCCTTGACGTACAATCACTTACTTATTGGACAAAGACAGGTCTCTTTGAGAAATGCTATAATAATCAATAGGATCCATTTTTGGAAGTGTAGCAGGATCCTTCCTCAAGAGGATGCAGATTCCCCTTTATTCGTGGAACTCTTGGTTTGCAAATTGGCTCAAATATTAGAATCGATTGAGGGATTGTGAAGACAAAATACGTGAACTTCCTCAGTATACTGTAGAGGACGTACCCAAAGGCTTTGAAAGATTGGAATGTCACAGTGGATTTGTCATATAAGACCTGCTCACTCACCTCTTCACTATATCCTTGGAAGAGTCCAGAGGATACTCTCTTTTCCAAGGCTGTAGTCACCCCCAGTGGAGCAGAATAGTTAGTGCATATGCCATGGCTACTGAATCACATGAAGAGCCATGAAATAAGCTCACTCATATAGGTACAGATTCAGACAGCAAAATTGGGGAACAAAATAAAGAGCCAGAGATAGGAACATTCTCATACAGTATTGCTATTTTATTTGCCTGGGGACAGACATAATTGTGAGATTTTTATTAATAGGCAGGACTAGTGAAAATTATTATCAAACTATGGTGCTTGCTTTGGCAGCACATATACTAAAATTGGAACGATACAGAGAAGATTACCATGATCCCTGCACTAGGATGACACACAAATTCGTGAAGAACTGTGGTACTGAAGCTTACTAGGTTCAAGAATTTGTTTCAGTACACCAGCTATCAGACTTAAAAAAGAAAACATGGGATCTGCCTAACAATAAAGTTTTAGTAAGACCCTTCATTTGGGTTTTTACAGGTAGGGGATACATATTATCTGTGCTTATTAACAGATAACTTTCAGCAACCTCATAGGCCTAGAAGTGACACTTTGACATAGCAGTGAGGAGAGAGGTAAACAGGACATAATTACATCCATCAGAGGCCTGTTGAAGGTAAATGCTCAAGACACAGAAGATTTGACAATCAGTAATGGCACTTCAAAAGGTTGTGCATGTCTTACTATTTCATATTTTTCCCTGTGATATCTTCAAATTGCTTCCATGGTACCCACACAACTATGCTTCTCTCTTTCTGTCTCTCTCTGTCTCTCTGTCTCTCTCTCTCTCTGTCTCCCTCTCTCTCTCCTTCTCTCTTTCTCTCTCCTTTCACGCTACCGCTTAGCCCTCTTTCACAGTAATCTTTCTCACATACTTGGGATTTCTTGGTTTAATAGTACTTCCTGATATCTGCTTTTAATTTTCTAGTCTGTTTCTGAATACCTATTTGTCTTATTATCTATATCAGATAAAAATATTTCTGGGGTTCACATTTTTCCCACGAAAAGAATTCATCATCTGAGATTCAGTTTTCTCATTATTTCTTCTCACCACTAGCCCCTTCAAAAAAGTGTGGGTTCATAGTATCTCTCATAGAGTCTGAACTCCAGTGGACTGCAGTATTTCTTGCATGATATTGTTTTAAGGCACAAACTGGCTCCTTATTGCTCAGATATAAATATTCTCTACAGTGCGATTTTTCCTTTTGGGATTAACTTTAGTGTCATTCACTGAATGCTTTCCAATTCAGCATTTTTCTCTAGGAGTCTGTGAAAAATCACGAGATCTTTTGCAATATTCCAGGTAGAGAGCTGCATGAACTCAAGTCTTATATCGTATGTAACTATTTTAAAGCATAAAAATCACTGTGCTGCGATTAACACTTACTTCTTTACATGTCACTGGGTTTCTAACTTAAATTATCAATGTAGCTAATGTTAGTTTTACTTGATTTATAAATACCCTCATTCCCATTGCTGATGAAGTGCTATAAGATTGTAATTATAATCAACTATGCAGGTAGAATTCTTTTTTTTTTAAATTAAAGTTTATTGGCACCTAGAATTACTTCTTACATTACCATATATTTGACCCCCTTTACCTTCATCTACCACCCCCCCTCCCTTACCCTCTGGTAACCACTAAACTATTGTCTGTGTCTATGAGTTTTTGTTTCTTTGTTTGTCTTGTTCCTTTGTTGCTCTCAGTCTTATATCACACATATCAGTGAAATCATATGGTTCACGACTTTTTCTGTGTGACTTATTTTACTTAGCATAATAATCTCAAAATACATCCATTTTGTCACAAATGGCACTATTTTATCTTTTCTTATGGCAGAATATTATTCCATTGTGTATGCCATGTCTGACAATTAAATTTGCAAAATTGTTGCAATGATGTTGCTAACCTTTTTTGTGATATCAGAGGGATTACTCATTATGAATTAGTACCAACTGGACAAACAGTTAACCAAGCTTCCTACTTGAAAGTGCTAAAAAAGGCTGCGTGAAAAAGTTAGACCACCTGAACTTTTCACCAACAATTCATGGCTCTTGCCTCATGACAATACATCAGCTCACATGGCATTGTCTGTGAGGGAGTTTTTAGCCAGTAAACAAATAACTGTATTGGAACACCATCCCTACTCACGTCATCTGGCCCCCAGTGACTTCTTTCTTTACCTGAAGATAAAGGAAATATTGAAAGGAACACATTTTGATGACATCAGGACATCAAGGGTAATATGACGACAGCTCTGATGGCCATTCCAAAAAAAGTTCCAAAATTCCTTCGAAGAGTGGACTAGGCACTGGCATTGGTGCATAGCTTCCCAAGAGGAATACTTCAAAGGTGACCATAGTGATATTCAGCAATGAGGTATGTAGTACTTTTTCAAGGATGAGTTCGTGAACTTAATTGCCCAACCTCGTATATACTGCATCTTCTTCATACACTCATCTATTAAAGGATACTTTGGTTGTTTTCATGTCTCAGCTACTGTAAATAAAGCTGTAATGAACATTGGAGCACATGTGTCCTTACGGATAAATGTATTTTGGGTATATACCCAGGAAAGAGATGCTGGGTCATATGGTAATTCTATTCTTAATTTTTTGAGGAACCTCTACACTGCCTTCCATAGCAGCTGCACCAATCTTCATTTCCACCAACAGTGTATGAGGGTCCCCTTTTCTTCACACCCTCTCCAACACTTGTTATTATTTGTCTTGTTGATGATAGCCATTCTAACTGGTGTGAAGTGATATCTCATTGTGGTTTTAATTTGCATTTCTCTGATGATTAGTGATGTTGAACATCTTTTCATGTGTCTATGTGCCATTTTATGTCCTCTTTGGAGAAATGTCTATTCAGGTCCTCTGCCCTGAACTCATACAACTCAACAACAACAAGAAAACCAAACAGGCAGAATTCTTAATCCATATAAAACCCACAGCTTTTAGAATAACAAGATGCTCATTTTTTTTTTTAGTTTTATTTTATTTTATTTTATTTTTACATCCCTCACACCGTGAACCCCCCTCCCCCCATCCACCACCACCCCGACCTCACACCGAGCCATCACATTATACACATAAATTTATAGTTGGCATTCATTAATGTCCAGTCTCTGGTGTACAATGCCATGACCAGGCATCCACAGCATCCCTGAGGTGGTCTCCCAAACAGGACACATGTCCATCAGAAAAACAAGTACCATATGATCTCACTTATATGAAGAATCTAAAGAAAAGAATATGTGTATGAACTAATCAGAAACAGTTTTGGGGACACAAAAAACCGAGAGTTGTTAGATGGGCGGGGGGGAGGGGGTTGGGGATGGGGGGAAGGGTGAAGGGATTGGGGGGCGGCTGGTGATCACAGGATGGCCTCAGGGTTTTTTGAGAATTACTTTGGGGAACTTATTCAAGATGCTCATTTTTTAGAAGAACAAGCTATTGGGAAGATCTTTGAGTTAAATATAAGCTATTTATCACATACTGCTTCAGTGTTAAGTTTGGGAATCTCAAGAACAAATCTGAAATACCTTCATCACACATCATGATTTAATTCTGAAATAATACTCTTTGTCACTTGTCTGCACAGCCACTGCATTTTAAAACAATCAGTGTGTATATATACCACAACTTCTTTATCCATTCATCTATCGAAGGACATTTTGGTTGTTTCCATGTCTTGGCCACCGTAAACAAAGCTGCAATGAACATTGGATCACACGTGTCTTTATGTATAAATGATTTCAAATTCTTTGGGTAGATACCCAGAAGAGGGATTGCTGGGTCATATGGTAATTCTATTTGTAATTTTTTGAGGAACCTCCACACTGCCTTCCATAGCGGCTGCACCAGTCTGCATTCCCACCAACAGTGTATGAGGGTTCCTTTTTCTCCACAGCCTCTCCAACACTTGTTACTGTTTGTCTCGTTGATGAAAGCCATTCTGACTGGGGTGAGGTGATATCTCATTGTGGTTTTTATTTGCATTTCTCTGATGATTAGTGATGTTGAGCATTTTTTCATATGTCTATTTGCCATTTGTATGTTCTCTTTGGAGAAATGTCTCTTCAGGTCATCTGCTAAGACAAGATGATATAGGAACATTTGTGACAACATGGATGGATCTTGAGAGTACAATGCTAAGCGAAATAAGTCAGACAGAAAAAGCAGAGAACCCTATGATTTCACTGATATGTGGTATATAAACCAAAAACAAGACAAACAAATGAGAAACAAAAACTCATAGACACAGACAATAGTTTAGTGGTTACCAGAGGGTAAGGGGGTGGGGGAAGGGAAATGAGGGCAAGGGGGATCAAATATATGGTGATGGAAGGAGAACTGAGTCTGGGTGGTGAACACACAATGGGATTTATAGATGATGTAATACAGAATTGTACACCTGTAATTATGTAATTTCATTAACAATTGTCATCACAATAAATAAATTTAAAAAATAAAAAGTAAATAAAAAAAATAAAACAATCAGTGTTCTCATTTCTAGTGACTTTACCCCCATATTATGTGGGAAATATATTCCAAAACAACCAACTTTTCTATCTCTGTACCCAGATGAGGATTTTAAAAGCTACTTAAAACATCTCCATTCCTCGAGTATCTCTTTAGAGTGCTGTTTTTTGTTTTGTTTTGTTTTGTTTTTTTATTGAGTGCGTATGATATTTATTATAATGTCCTTATAAGAGACAAAAGCTTTATGTATGTATAAAAGATGCAGGGGAACACCTATAGGGTCCTCAGATTCTCATATTTCATTTTCTGTAACTGGATTTAAAACATGGTTATAATAGTATGCCAAATGTAAAAATGTATAATTTTTTAAAGAATTGAAATTCATTAAGTCATTCTTTCATGCTAAATATAACACATTGTTAGTTGAGAGTACACATACACACACACACACGCACACAGACACACAGAAATCTGAGAACATTTGTACATGATAGTTATCAATCAAAGTGTCAATATCACTTTAACAAGTACATCTATATGCAAAGTACACTATGTTTGAGCTAGGCAATAAAAAACGATTTCTAGGAAATGGACTCATAAAATGAATCATGGGAGTTTCTATTATCTACACTCTTCAATGTCTCTTCCAAGGCCCTCCAAAAATAAAATTTGCTTTTACTTACTTTGCCTTAGGTCAGAACATCTAACAGCTTCTCTAATCATAACTGCTTATTGTAATCATCTGGAGTAACTTTTCATTTTAATTCCTCTGTTCATTGTATTCTTATTTTTCTTTAACTTCTTGTTTTTCTTTAACATCTATACTAATAATAGATGTCTAAAGTTCTTGTCTGTTATTTGTGAGGGTGTTTCTATTGACTTATTTTTCTCTTTGTTTGGGGTCACATGTTCATGCTTCTTCACATGTCTAGAAATTTTTGATTAGATGCATTCACTGTGTATTTTACATTGTTGAATCATAAATTCAGTTGACTTTCTTTAACTATTGGGCTTTGTTTTGAGAAGCAATTAAGTTATTTGTGGCTCAGTTTGATCCTTTTGAACCTTGTTTTTAAGCTTTGTTAAGGTAGGTGCAGAGTATCTTTTACTCTAAAGCTAGCAATTTTTCAAAGGTGAGCTCTACTTCAGATTCCTCCTACTTCCTGAGACTTAGATGTTTTTAAGAAGAGAGCTGGAAGATTATAGTGCTCAGCTCTTCAGTTTCTCTTCACTCAGGAATCACATCTGTCATCCAATGTCTGAAAACTATTATTTCACATATTTTGTCATGCTTTCTAATTTTTTTTTACAGCACAAGAGAAAGTGCCATTCCAATTGCAGGTAGAAATTTGAAATACTTAAAAACTATCGCTATGACCAGGATTCATCCACAGAGGCTCTAATTTACTTGGTGGAGATGGTGACTGATCTTTGGTATTTTCTTTAAAATTCCCTGAGTTTATCTTAATGTTTATTATGTACTAAGAGCCATTGTCCAAAGGAAGTTCCTGCTTCAGTCTTGTAGGAAATGTTGGGTTCACATGGTCAGGACAAGAGGAAAAGGCTGAAGCCAGACAGTGCTTATCTTCAGGTGAAGGTTATCTCTTGGGGATAAGGAGTTGTGAGAGGCATGAGAAAGAGTAGTTCTTATAGTTCCTCAAGTATCATCAATATAAGCTGCTTCAGACATACTTTTCATATTTTCCTTCTCTTTTTCCCTCCTTTCTCTCTTTTACTCAGAGTGGCTACATGGAGGGAAGCCCAAGTCAGATTTATCTCAGGGACTCTCATTGGCTGCACAGTGGAACACCTGGTGTGTGGGCCAAATTGTATCTCCCAAAAATATGTTGAAGTTTTAACCTCCAGTAACTGCAGTTGTGACCTTATTTGGAAATAGGGTCTTGCAGATGATCAAGTTAGAATAAAGTCAGTAGGGTGGGCCCTAATCCAATATGGCTGATGTTCTCATAAAAAAAGGAAATCCCAGAGAGCAGTTTCCAGGCTCTTGGCCTCACGTGGAAAGGTGCTGACTCGGGTAGTAAATGGCTGTCAGCTGTGTCTAATTGACCATCAGCTGTAACCAGTTAGCCAATTAGCCACTGATATAACTGCCACAGCTGCATTGGTTGGTTAGTCAGTTGGTTGTTAGGCAAAGAAGCGGACAGCAGGTTGCAGGTCGTGTAGATCCAGCTTCCAGTGAGACTATAGTGGTAGGACTCCCCTATCTATAGCTTCGCGAGTGTTCCTTTTTGGCCTAGCCATATCCTGCATTCTTATGTGGGGAGCGGGACAAGAGGCCCCGCAGGCTGCCCTGTGTGACAAATGGCGCAACAAGCAGGGTCTCCCACGTGACAGACCTGTACAGGGAAAAGTTGATGTAAAGACAGGGGAAGAAGCCAAGGAACTCCTGACTCTACCATAAGCTAGGAGATTGGTATGGAATAAATTTCTCCTCACACTTTTTCGAAGGAAACAAACTTGCTGACATCTTGATCTTGGACTCCTAGCTTACAGAACTGTGAGACAATAAATTCATGTTGTTAAAACCATTCCATTCTATAGTGATTTTTATGGAAGCCTTAAGAAACTAATACACCTAACAAGTTTTTAAAAATACATATGTCAGGTACCATCTCCAGAATTTATGATTTAATTGATCTTAGGAACAACGTGAGAAGAGGCATTTTTAAAGCTGTGCCAGGTGATGTGCAGCAAGGTTTAAGAGCCACTGTTCAGGAAACCCAAGTTGTTGTTGGTACAGAAAACTTATTATAATTTATTGTCTTCCCCCTTTGTCCTTCCCCAGAAGACACTTCTGTATACCTCCCATTGCTTCAGGATCACTGATGTTGGGAAAATCACTGAAACCCTGGTTATGGCTTCTTTCTAGGGTTTCTTGCATATTAAAGCCACTTAGAATCCCTATTTCCTAGACATCAAGAATTAATACATGAGATGTAGTGTGGGGACAGAGCCAGGAGTGCAGTTTCCAGGCTCTTGGCCTCATGTGGAAAGGTGGCAGCTCAGGTAGTAAATGGCCGTCAACTGTGATTGGAGGGCCATCAGCTGTGGCTAGTTGGCCGTCAGCTGTAACCAGTGAGCTATTGGGCACTAATATAACTGCTGGACTATGCTAGTAGAAAGTGGGGGCCAGCAACAAGGTGGTGGTTGAGCTAGCAAGCGTGGAGTGTGGCGGAGTGTGGATTGCAGATTCTGTGGCTCCTGTGTCTCCAACCCAGTCACCAGCGAGAAAATTGTGGTATGACTCCCCTACCTATGGTTCCATGGGTGTTCCTTTTTGGCCTCACCATGTCCTCCGTTTTTATGTGGGGAGCAGGACTAGAGACCCTGCATGACACCCTGCATGACATGTAGCCACATTACAGCTGCAAAAGTCCCTCTATTAGCTTATGTTAATAGATATTTTTTCATAGTTTTATGTGACCAGGAAACAACTGCCAAATTATTCACCTCTGTTTTCACTTGAGTGCCGTGTGTACTATTGATGTTCACTGGCTCACACCCAGAAAGGCCCTGGCTCTTGAACTGTTCTTATTTTGGGGAAGGCCTCCTTGACCCTGAGGTACTGTTTGTGTCTTGGATTCCCAGCCCTTTTCCATTATCTCCCGCAACCCCATGCACCTGTGTGGGAACTGAGACCAACATTAACCTTCTGTAGGCTAGGCAACTGAGATTCTTCACCTCATCATGTTTGGATATTCCTTCTAGGAAATAGCCTTGCCAAGTATAAAAGGCTAGCATGAGTCATTTCCATTTTTCTTTGATTTATAAATAACCATGAGGCTGGTCATCCTAAGACAGAGTAGCATTTCCTGTAGTAAAGATGTCCCAAAAGATGTTGGAAGGTAAAGGAGCAGCAAGCCAAATGGCTAACAAACTGTTGTGCTTGTCAGGAAATATCTTGGAACATTCAGCAGCATGTTTTTCATATCTTGAGATATTCCAAAAGGCAATCAAATTTGTGCCTCCAAAGAGACAAATCTTTGGATATAGCACAAAACCAGTAACTACAATGAAAACACTTCAACTCCATGTCATCCCTACTTCTATTCATGGTATCACTATTCCTCCTGACACCCTGGCTTAAACTTCAATTATCTTTGTCTCTGCCACCTCTCTCTATTTTCACATCTCAACAAGTACTCAATTCAAAACATATTTGTTAAACATTTACTATGTGCCAGGCATTTTCTAGTGCTAGGGACATGATTTCATGTACTTTAATGGTTGTGAAGGAAGCAAATAACAAATACATTTATAATATTCTTGGTGTTTATATGTGCTGTGAATAAAACATTAAAAATAGAAAACAATGGAACAGTGCTACTTTATTTAGGGTAAACAAGGAGGAACTCTGTGATATGGTAACATATAAACAGATGTGAATAAAGTCATGGAGTGATCTCTGTGGATATCTGGGGAAAGCGAATTCTAGGCAGAGGACACAGTAATTGCAAAGGACTTTTAAATCCCATGAAGAGCAGAGATATAGAATGTGCTTATTCATTCTTTGTTTCCTCAGTGACAAGCTCAGGCACCTGAACATAGTATATGTTCAACATTTTTTAATTGACTTGAATGGAGAGGAAAAAATCAAAATAAGACTCCTTAATAAGTGGACAGGTATCAGATGTTGAAGGTTAGCTGTTGATCTTAACGGTCTGTGACCGTGCTGATCATTCAGTGCCTAAACCAAAACAGTTGTCAAATATCTTGAATGTTAGCCTGTTAATAAGTGAGCGGTAGTTATACTACAGCTGCGTAAAATGTCTTCTTAGCCCCAGACCAAAGACTGAAGATTCTTTAAAAACTCTTGCTATGTGAGAATAAAAGAAAGGACTAAATCCCTATGAAATATTTAAGCGTGAGGGTATGATGGAAACGGACTTCTCTAAATTTCGATTTGATTTTAAGAGTCACTACAGCACCTAACATAGTGCTAACACATAGTTAGCTGTCAATATCTGTTGGTTGCACGAGTGAGAGGAACTAAAGAAACATTCTCCAAATCACAATGTTTGTGCCTTATGAGGTAGCCATGACGCTCAATTTCTGATTTACTAAGAGGTATTGAGCATTGGACAGACTTAGTTTGTTACTGTGTCAGATAATACTTTCCAAAGATGGTCTCAACAACATCTCCTAACTCATGTTTTCCTAGACACTTGCTATTTCCCCATTGAAAGGTGGAGTCTATGTCTCTTCTCGTTGCACCTGGGTGACTTTAGTTGACCGTCTTGACCAATAGAGGTTAGCAGAATAGATGCCATGTGATTTCAAATGTTAGGTCATAAAAATGTCATGGACTTTTTTCTTCGTGTGACGTGTTCAAAACAAAGACACAAAGACACATTGCTGTGAGGAAATCCATACAACTTGTAGAAAGGCCCATAAGGAGAGTGCTTGATGACATTTGACTAAGCCCTGGTTGAGCTTTCACCTGAGAGCCAAGATTAGTTTGCTAGTCATATGAATGAACTATCTTGAACTATGTTGAAATAGATCTACCTGCCTCCACTAGAGCTGCCCCAGCTAATGCTGCATGAAGAAGAGATGGCTCCATACCTGCAGGTCCTACTTAAACTATAGTCTCATGAGAAAAATAAATGATTGGTATTATTTTTAGGCATAAGTTTTGGGTTGGTTTGCTATGCAGCAATAAATAAGCAGAAGAGCTACTGGACACACAGACAGCCACTATGAACCACTTATAATAGTATATTCCTGGACTCAGCCCCTGAAAAATGAATTAGGAGCTCACACTAGTGGGACAGACCAGAGGATAGATTTGAGTGTTACATGTGATAGAGAATTTCCTCCTTAAAGGAACCAGCCCAGGGAGGACATAAGGAGTAATAAAGCATCTGAAATGTTTTATAAATTGATTAAGAAGCTGATTAGATATTTAAAGAAGTAAACCTACCTGGATTGTTAGCCTAATCCATGTTATTTATTATTTATGAAATTACTTTCTTGAGTTTTGAGTTATGTTTCTAATACCTTCCTATTTCTCAAATCTCATTTATTTGGAGAAATATATTGTTGAAGTGGGAATAAAAAGAACCTTGGAATGTTGTAAGAATCAGGTGCCCTACAGCATGCATAGAAAATCAAGTCAGGTCATGTAATGGTAGCTGTAGAGTCCAGTGTTGAGAAGAACTCTGAGGAAGAATCCAGATCATGGGAAACGGTAGCTTGATTGATTTGTGATGCTGCCCCTGGGCACAAAAGTGAGACCTGTAAGTGCCAAAATCAGATGTCTGCTATCACAACCATAGGACCTGGAGAGAGTGGATTTCATGAATATCAGAGAATAGATAACTCAGTTCAATGAAATGATGTCAAAGTAGTTCCAAGGGGTCAGGTTGTTCTCCAAACCATAATTCTGACTAGTCAACTGCAAGTGTTTCCAATGAGGAAGAAATGGGTGAAGTAACCTAAAAATTAATGGCTACACAAAGAATTTTCCAAGTAGCTTAAAGTTGAAAAGGAATGTGCAAAAGATAGAAATAAAGGCACATAACCAAAGATCAACAAAAGAATGCAGCATGAATTCCAAAAAATTAATGCTGGGAATAAACAGAAAGTTGTAAACCTAGGAAGAACACCAAAATAATTATTTTTAATATTGGGGACAAGAATAATAAAAATAGGCTAGAACTGTAATTTTATAGATGACAGAAAGGTAGCAAAATTTGTGAGACATCCATCACTTCTGCCAAAACAATTGATCTTTCTATTGGAAAGGATGAAACAGATATTGAAAAAAAGATCATTGAAGATCATTGTAGACCTGGTGCTTGTAAGTCAGAATCTAGGTGCTCTAGATGATTTCAGGGATCCTAATTAGAAACAACTGAATCACATAGAGTAAGAGGAGATCAATAACTTTTTGTTAGAGATCACCATGGCATCAATGGTAGTGGGACAGTACTTAGAAAAAATCAAGCATTTTCAAAATCATGAATATTGATTCTGCAAAGCATAGATCAATGAGTTTCGTGTCCCCCATCCAGCTATGTTTTATGATGTCGTATAAGGTAAGATTCTGTCATTAAGAAGAGCTAGTATGAGTTTTCTTATGGCATGTCTTATTGAAAAAGCTTCACTTCTTTAGTTATAAGGTTTCTAATGTAATAAATAAGAGAACACATAATACACACAATGCATCTGGATTTTAGTGACTTCTCAACAGTGCCTCAAGGCATCCTTGAAGACAAAACAAGAAATGTGAATATTTAGATGGATTCATAACTGGTTTAATGACTGCTTTTGCTGTCTACCTGTGTGGAGGTTTCTCATGATACACAGTAGTGCTCTTTCCTTAACCATATCCCAATAAGTATTTTATTAATGGCATACTGATCCTAAGTGCAAATGATCAGAAGCAGAAAAAGTTACAACATTGCATGAATTTTGTAAGGAATGAAAAATAAAATTAAATTAAATTAAATAAATAAATAATAAAAATAAAACAAAAACCCTTATCAGGATGAGATAAATGTAGCAAAATTTATGTAGTTCGGTATTAAAAAATTTCACTGTATGAGAGATGAGATTGTTATTGATTGTAACTCAGATTATAGTACCCCTACCTGACTGCTTATTCCTTTAAACTGAAGAATATATAGCTCCAATTTGCAAATAAATAAATATTAATAGTTCAGCCTTCTGTAATTTAGAAGACATCTATTTCCTGTGCTTTTTTCCCAGCTAGTCAGACAGCCTACTTAGAGCTGTTTGCCCTACATAGTTTAACAAAAGGAGAGATGTGTAAATCACAATAAAATTTCAGACATCAGGATGGATTATTTTTTTTAACCAGTGATCATCTTTTGCACTCTTTAAAAAATGGGATGAATGTTCAAACCATTAATTAAGGGTGACAAAGGATAGCAATAAATGAAGAAACAGATTCCAGAAGAAATCTCTTCCCTTGATGCTTAAGAATCACATAAATGAATATAATTGAATTATCACTTTTATTAAAATTCTCACAACTTTGATATGTCACCAAAAGTAGAGTAAGTCATCACATCATTACTAATGAGAATTTTTTCTTTCTTAATTAATCAATTGATGGCAAGAGAATGTGGAAAGTTAGAAAATATAGATCAATAAGAATAATAAAATAAAAACAGGACATTTACACTAACACAAAGCATTATATATGCTTACAGATTTTCTTATACATAATATATGTATATGCATATATGTATATCTACACATATGTGTGTTAAAATACTGGTGTATTTTTAATTCAAAATCAAATCACATCTAAAGAACAAAATAAACAAACAAACAGAGCAGAAATAGATGCATAGAGAACAAATTGATGGTTGCCAGAGGGGAGGAGGGTTGGAGAGCTGGGTAAACAGGGTAAAGGGATTAAGAAATACAAATTGATAGTTACAAAATAGTCACTGGGATGTAAAGTATGGCATAGAGAATATAGTCAATAATGTTGCAACAACTATATATGGTACCAGGTGGGTATTAGACTAATCGGGGGATCACTGCATAAATTATATAAATGTCTAACCACCGTCCCGTACAACTGAAACTAATATAAAATAATACTAACTGTCAACTGTAACTGAAAAAAAATGATTAAAAAATATGATGTTCCAGAAAAACTAATGCCCACATTTTATTGGAAAATATAAAGTTTTCTTTATAAAAAAAAAAAATCAAAGCATATCACACTTGCTTTATTCTAATCTACTTTTTCATTTGCCAATCTCTACTTTTCCACACCAGCAAACATTATACATGCTTACAGATCTCACTTTGTCTAATTCCCCATCTACTTTTGAGTTTGCCCAGTTGTCCAAAATGTCCTTTAGAGGTGAATGGTTCAGACCAGGTCCAATCCAGAACTGTAAGTTGCATCTTGTTGTTCTGTCCATTACCTCTCTCCTCATGTAGCATATTGCCCCACCCACTGTGTTTTATGACACTGACTCATAGAAATATTTTCCAGTAACTAAAGGCTTAAAGGATTCAAATTAAACATTTCTGGCTTGAATACATCGTAGGTGATGTATTGCATCACAACAGAGACACACAGTTATCTGGTTGCCTAATAAGAATATTGAATTTTTGTTTTAAGTGGGAGAGGTTTGTCGATAACAAAACTGGTTTTGCACTAAAATAAAAAAAATAAATAAGATAACATTAACCCAAAAGAAAAAATTGAAAGATATGAAAACTAAATTTAATGCCTAAGACAGAAAACAGAGTAGTTAGAGGGTTAATAACTCAAAAGGTGAGGGGTGGGGGGACAGAAATAAAACAGCTCTTACATTTTTCCCATGTCTATGTATGCAGGAATGTGTCAGAAATCAAACAGCAGAACCTTCTCTCCCTGAAGCAGTGCTCCCTGAAGATGAAATAAGAAGTCTGCGAGGGATTAAGGAGACAATGGTTGTCCAATCCTGTCTACATAATTTATAAAAAAGAAATCACTGATGTTTTTAAATATAAATTTTCTTTGATAGTATGAGTCTAGGATCTGGTTCAAATGTAAAATATTTGCCATATAAACCTGGGACAGAGTGACCTCAGTAATAGAGAAGCCAAAGTGAGGTCTCCTTTTGTACATTCATGCATTTGTTCTGTCAGGCAAAAATTACACTTCCTAAATAGCAGATAAATTCAGAGGAGGTTATTGTCTTTTTGTTCTCTATTTCATTTAGTTCTGCTCTGATTTTTGTTATTTCCTATGGAAGGCAGTGTGGAGGTTCCTCAAGAAATTACGAATAGAATTACCATATGACCCAGCAATCGCTCTCCTGGGTATCTACCCAAAAAATATAAAAGCATTTCTCTATAGAGACACGTGTACGCCAATGTTCATAGCAGCTTTGTTTACGGTGGCCAAGACATGGAAACAACCAAAATGTCCTTTGATAGATGAATGGATAAAGAAGTTGTGGTACATATACACAATGGAATACTATTCGGCGTTAAGGAAAGATGATATAGGAGCATTTGTGACAACATGGATGGATCTCGAGAGAATAATGCTAAGTGAAATAAGTCAGACAGAAAAAGCAGAGAACCCTATGATTTCACTGATATATGGTATATAAACCAAAAAGAACAAGACAAACAAATGAGAAAGAAAAACTCATAGACACAGACAATAATTTAGTGGTTACCAGAGGGTAAGGGGGTGGGGGGTGGGTGATGAGGGTAAAGGGGATCAAATATATGGTGATGGAAGGAGAACTGACTCTGGGTGGTGAACACGCAATGGGATTTATAGACGATGTAATACAGAATTGTACACCAGAAATCTATGTAAATTTACTAACAATTGTCACCCCAATAAAATTAATAAAAAAAAAATTCAGAGGAGGTTATAAAAGATGGTCTATTATCCTTTTTTCAACCTGCAAGATGCAGTAAGCAGCATAGTTTCAGTGATTTCCCCTGCAGTCCAAGATTGGACTTCTGTGTGTAGGAAAACAGGCCACATGTGGCCTGCCCTAGCTGGGGCTGTCATCTCCATTCAGTCATATTTTTTGCCTACATGGACCTCAACTGCTGACATGAGTTAATAGGAATAGATTCAGGACCCCAAGGAGAAAGAATACTGCTGCTTGACCAAAAGGAAAAGTAAGGTAATAGTCACAGAAAGGAGGAAACAAGAAAAGATAAGATAACTGGAGGCTCTAAACTGTGTTGGGAAGAGCACCAAAAGGCTTGCACAGCTGCAAGGCCAAGCAACCATTAGTAATAATTCCATAATCCACGTGCCAAAGACACCCCACCTCCCACCTTGACGGAAAGGAGAGCAACACCCCTGGAGGCTCAGAGATAAATGTCTCATATCAGAATCAAGGAATAAGAAGCTGATTGTATATCATATTGGGATAAACAGGTGAAATTGTCATAGCAAGATCCCCTCTGAATAAGAACAGTGAAGAACAGAGTTTCATCACCATTGGAACTCATCAGTTTAGGGATTTGAGAATCTTGTGCATTGTACATTGCAGAAAAGTAATACAACAGGATAGAAATCAACCCATTCTACAAAATGGTAATTGTTGGGATTCCTACTACTGGATGTGATGGTACTGGAAGGTGAGAGACTTCATTAAAACAAATTAGATGTATCACTGGTGAACATCTTCCATTCAGTAGACTTATTGGGGTTATAATTTTGTAAGATATATAAATGTCTAATACTATGTTGTTTTGTACACTTGAAACTAATAAAAGAAAATGAGAGGAATAAAAAACATATTAGAATGTGCAGTTCTGGACTAGATGTAACAGCAAAGTAGTGAATCAAAGGAAATTTGTTGTGAAGTATTCTGACCCCAGTGTTAAACTGGGCCAAGAGGAAAAATATGCGTCCTGACATGTTGACTAGAACAGACATGTGAGTTGAAATTCATAATATTTCATAACTGATACAGCACAAGCATTAATAAGTTCAAGTGGTGTATTAGTTTCCTAAGGCTGCCTTAACAAATTGCCACAATCTTGGTAGGTTAAAACAGCAGAAACTTATTATCTCAGAGTTCTGGAAAGTAGAAATCCAAAATCAAAATGTTGTCAAGACCATGCTTTCTGTTGAAGGCTCTAAAGAACTCTTCTTCACCTCTGCCTAGCTTCTGGTAGCTCCTGATAATCCTTGACATTCCTTGGCTTGAACTCCAATCTCTGTTTCCATATTCACTTGGCATTCTTCCTTGTGTGTTTCTGTGTGTCCTCTCCTCTTCTCATAAGAACCAACAATTGGATTTAGGGCCCACCCTATTCTACTATGACCTCATCTTAATTACTTCTGCAAAGACCCTATTTCCAAATAAGGTCACATTTGGAGGTCCCAAGTCGGTATGCATTTGAATTTTTTTGGGGGGTAGGACACTATTCAATCCACTATAAGTGTATACTAGCAATAACACTGGAATAGTTCCTCAGGGACCTTCAGGTGTTGCAAGTTTTACACCTTTAACTGTTGTATTGGGGTGGAGGGGCAGTATAGAGAGAGGGTCTGGGCCTGACAGAGAGATAGAGAATATCTAAGGTGAGAAAGAGATGCAGGAAATCATCCATTTACCAATTGTAATGGAAGTTATATAATAAAGATGTTGCAAAAATGATAGTAACTAGATTCCTATAGATCTTTCTCTTTCTTTAAATGATGAATAATTTCTTTCTTAATTAAAGTTTATTGGGGTGACAATTGTTAGTAAAGTTACATAGATTTCAGGTGAACAATTCTGTATTACAACATCTATAAATCACATTTTGTGTTCATCACCCAGAGTCATTTCTCCTTCCATCACCATATATTTGATCCCCTTTAACCTTATCTAACAACTCTGCTCCCCCTTACCCTCGGGTAACATTAAACTATTGTCTGTGTCTATGAGTTTTTATTTCTCATTTGTTTCTCTTGTTCTTTTGTTGTTTTTCGTTTATATACCACATATCAGTGAAATCATAGGGTTCTCTGCTTTTTCTGTCTGACTTATTTAGCTTAGCATTACACTCTCAAGTTCCATCCATGTTGTCACAAATGGTCCTATTTCATCTTTTCTTACTTCTGAATAGTATTCCATTGTGTATATATATATATATATATATATATATATATATATATATATATATATATATATATGTATATATATATATATCACAACTTCTTTATCCATTCATCTATCAAAGGTCATTTTGGTTGTTTCCATGTCTTGGCCACCGTAAATAAAGTTGCAATGAACATTGGAGTACATGTGTCTTTATGTATAGATGTTTTCATATTTATTAGGTAGATACCCAGGAGAGGGATTGCTGGGGCAAAGGGTAATTCTATTCGTAATTTTTTGAGGAACCTCCACACTGCTGTCCATAGCTGCTGCAACAGTCTGCATTTCCACCAACAGCATATATGAGTTCTTTTTCCTCCACAACCTCTCCAATGCTTGCTAATATTTGTCTTGCTGATGACAGCCATTCTAACTGGGGTGAGGTGATATCCCGTTGTGTTTTTTATTTTCATTTATCTGATTATTAGTAATGTTGAGCATTTTTCATATGTGTATTAGCCATTTGTATGTACACTTTGGAGAAACATCTCTTCAGGTTATCTGTCCATTTTTCAATTGGGTTCTTTGATTTGTTGTAGAGTTGCATCAGTTCCTTGAATATTGTGGATATTAGCCCCTTATTGGAGGCACAGTTTGCAAAACTCTTCTCCCATTCAGTTGGATGCCTCTTTATTTTGTCAATGGTTTCTTTTGCTATGCAGAAGCTTTTAGTTTCAGGTAACCCATTCATTTCTTTTAGCTTTCACTTCCCTTGCCTTTGGAGTCAAATTCATGAAATATTCTTTGAACCCAAGGTCCACAGGTTTAGTCCCTATGTTTTCCTCTATGCAGTGTATTGTTTCAGATCTTATGCGTACGTCTTTGACACATTTTGAATTAATTTTGGTACATGGTGACAGCAGTCCAGTTTCAACCTTCTGCACGTGGCTTTCCAATTCTCCCAGCACCATTTATTGAAGAGGCTGTCTTTTTTCCATTATGTTTTTTACTACTTTGTCAAACATTATCTGTCCATATTTATGTGATTTTATTTCTGGGTTCTCAATTCTGTTCCATTGGTCTAAGTGTCTATTTTTCTACCAGTAGCATGCTGTTTTGATTATTGTAGCCCTGTAGTACAAGCTAAAGTCAGGGAGTGTGATACCTCCAGCATTGTTCTTATTTCTTAAGGTTGCTTTGGCTATTCGGGGTCTTTTGTGTTTCCAAACAAATCTGATGATTTTTTTGTTATATTTCTTTAAAAACTGCCTTTGGGATATTGATGGGGATTGCATTAAATCTGTATATTGCTTTGGGTAATATGACCATTTTAACTATGTTGATTTTTCTAATCCATGAGCACTGAACGTCTTTCCATTATTTGTGTCTTTATTTTTTTTAAAAAAATGTATTGTAGTTTTCAGCTTATAGGTCTTTCACATCCTTGGTTAAGTTTATTCCTAAGTATTTTATTCTTTTTGCTGCAATTTCAAAAGGAATTGCTTTTTGTATTTCTTTTTCTGATATTTCATTCTTTGCATATAGGAATACAACGAAGTTTTGTACGTTGATTTTGTAGGCAGCAACTTTACTGTATTTGTTGATTGTTTCTAATAGCTTTCTGGTGGAGTCTTTAGAGTTTTCTATATATATAGGGTTTCTATATATAACATCATGTCATCTGCAAAGAGCGACAATTTTACTTTTTCATTTCCAACTTGGATGCCGTTTATTTCTTTCTCTTCCCTGATTGTTCTGGCAAGGACTTCCAAAACTATGTTGAAAAGCAAACGTGATAGGGGACAGTCCTGTCGTGTTCCTGAATGGAGAGCAAAGGGCTTCAGTTTTTCACCATTAATTATGAGATGAGCTGAGGGTTTGTCATATATGGCCTTTACTATGTTAAGGTACTTTCCTTCTATACCTATTTTATTAAGTGTTTTAATCATAAATGGATGTTGTATCTTGTCAAATGTTTTTCTGCATCAATTGATATATTCATATGATTTTTTACCCTTTATTTTGTTTATGTCATGTATCACATTGATGGATTTGCATATGTTGTACCGTCCTTATGCACCTGAAATAAACCCCAATTGGTCGTGATGAATAATCTTTTTAATGCATTGTTGCATTCGATATTCTAGAATTTTGTTGAGGACTTTTGCATCTTTGTTCGTCAGAGATATTGGTCTATAGTTTTCTGTTTTGTGTTTTTCTTACCAGGTTTTGGTATCAGGGTAATATTGGCCTCATAAAATGAGTTAGGGAGTATTGTGTCTTCTTCAAGTTTTTGGAAGAGTTTGAGCAGTATTGGAATTAGATTGTCTTTGAAGGTTTGGTCGAATTCACTAGTGAAGCCATCTTGTCCCGGACTTTTGCTTTTGGGAAGGTTTTGGATGACTGCTTCAATTTCGTTACCGGTCTGTTGAGATTTTCCAGTTCTTCACGGTTCAGCCTTGGAAGGCTATATGTTTCCAAGAACTTGTCCATTTCTTCTAGGGGTTATTGAATTTGGTGGCGCATAGTCCTTCATAGTATTCTTGGATGATCCTTTGTATTTCTGTGGCGTCCGTGATATCTTCCCCTTTTTCATTTCTGATTTTGTTTATTAGTGTCTTCTCTCTTTTTATTGTAGTGAGTCTATCCAAGGGTTTGTAAATTATGTTAATCTATTCAAAGAACCAGCTCTTTGTCACATTAATATTTCTATTATCTTTTTGTTCTTGATTTCATTTAGTTCTGCAATGATTTTTATTATTTCCTCTTTACTACTGAACTTGGGTTTCATTTTTTCTTCTTTTTCTAGTTCTTTAAGGTGTAACGTGAGGTTCTTTATTTGGGATTGTTCTTGTTTCTTGAGATAGGCCTGTAATGATATAAATTTCCTTCTTAAAACTGCTTTTGCTGCATCCCAAAAATGTTTGTAGGATGTGTTTTCATTGTCATTTGTTTCTATGGATCTTTTGATCTCTGCTCCAATTTCTTCTTTGACTCGGTTGTTCTTTAAAAGTATGCTGTTTAATCTCCATATGCTTGTGGTTTTTCTTCCTTTCTTTTCGTATTTGATATTCAATCTCAAAGCCTTGTTATCAGAGAATATGCTTGGTGTGATTTCAATCCTCTTAATTTGCTGGGGTGAGTTTTATGTCCCAAAATATGGTCTATCCTTGAGAATGTTCCATGTACAGTAGAAACAAATGTATAGTCTCACGTTTTAGGATGAAGTGCACTATTAATGTCAATTATGTCCATTTCACCTAATGTGTCATTTAGGGCTGCTATTTCATTATTTATTTTCTGTTTGAGTGATCTATCCATAGCTGTCAATGATGTATTTAGGTCCCCCAGTATAATTGTGTTTTGGTCACTATCTCCCTTTAGTTCAGTTAGTAGTATCTTGGTATATTTTGGTGCTCCCTGATTGGGGACATAAATATTGATGCTTGTTATGTCTTCTAGTTGTTTAGTCCCCTTTACCATTATGAAATGTCCATCTTTGTCTCTTGTTACCCCTTTCACCCTGAAATCTCTTTCCTCTGATATCAGTATGTCTACACCTGATTTTCTCTGGATACGATTCTCTTGGAGTGTCAATGTCCACCCTTTCACTTTGAGTCTATGCTTCTCCTCGTAGCTGAGATGTGTCTCTTGGAGACAGCATATGGTTGTGTTTAGATTTTTTTTTTTGTTTGTTTGTTTTTTTTAGTTTCAGGTGAACAAGACAAGGTAATACTTAGACGTTCATCATTTATATCCCTCACACTGTGAACCCCCCTCCCCCCATCCATTATCCCTCCGACCTCACAACCAGCCATCACATTATATATATAAAATTATAGTTGGCATTCATTAATGCTTAGCTTCTGGTGTACAATGCCATGATCAGGCATCCACATTATCTCTGAGGTGGTCTCCCAAATAGGACGCATGTCCATCGGATACCCAACAAAATCTTTACGACATTATTGAATAAGTTCCCCAAATTAATTTTCAGAAAACCCTGAGGCCATCTTGTGGTTACCAGCTGCTTCCTAATCCCTTCACCTTTCCCCTTATCCCCAACCCCCCCGCCCCCTCCCATCTAACAACTCTCAGTTTTTTCTTTGTACCCTCAAATCTGTCTCTGATTAGTTCATTCACATATTCTTTTCTTTAGATTCCGCATATAAGTGAGATCATATGGTACTTGTCTTTCTCTTTCTGACTTATTTCACTTAACATAATGTTCTCTAGATCCATCCATGTTGTTGCAAATGATAAGATTTCTTTCTTCTTTATGGCTGCACAATACTCAATTGTATAAATGTACCACAGCTTCTTAATCCAGTCATCTACTGATGGGCATGTCGGTTGTTTCCATATCTTGGCTATTGTGTAAAGTGCCGCAATAAACATAGGAGTGTATACTGATTTTTGAATTGCAGTTTTGGATTTCTCTGGGTAGATGCCTAGAAGTGGAATTACTGGATCATAGGGTAGTTACATTTTCAGATTCCTGAGATACCTCCATACTGTTTTCCATAGTGGCTACACTAATCTGCAATCCCACCAACAGTGCACTAGCGTTCCCTTTTCTCCACATCCACGCCAGCATTTGTTGTTTGTTGATTTATTGATGATAGCCATTTTGACTGGAGTGAGGTGGTATCTCCTTGTGGTTTTTATTTGCATTTCTCTGATGGTTAGTGAGGTTGAGCATTTCTTCATATGTCTTCTTGCCTTCTGTATGTCCTTTTTAGAAAAATGTCTCCTCAAGTCCTCTGCCCATTTTTTTATTGGGTTGTTTGTTTTTTTGGAGTTGAGTTGAGTAAGTTTTTTATAGATTTGTGATATTAATCCCTTATCAGATATATCATTGGCAAATATTTTTTCCCATTCAGTAGGATCCCTTTTTGTTTTATTGATGGTTTCCTTTGCTGTGAAAAAACTTTTTAGTTTGATGTAATCCCACATGTTTATTTTTTCTCTTACTTCCCTCGCGCGAGGGGATATATCAGTGAAAATCTTACTCCGGGTAATGTCCATGAAGTTTCTTCCTATATTTTCTTCTAGATATTTTATGGTTTCAGATCTTACATTTAAGTCTTTAAGCCATTTTGAATTTATTTTTGTATATGGTGTAAGGAGGTGGTCCAGGTTCATTTTCTTGCATGTGTCTGTCCAGGTTTCCCAACAGCATTTATTGAACAGACTGTCTTTACCCCATCGTACATTCTTGCTTCCATTGTCATAGATTAGATGGGCATATAGGCATGGATTTACTTCTGGACTCTCTATTCTGTTCCATTGATCTATGTGTCTATTTTTATGCCAGTACCATGCTGTTTTGATTACTGTAGCCTTGTAGTGTAGTTTGAAATCAGGTATCGTTATGCCTCCCACTTTGTTCTTATTTCTCAAGATTGCTGAGGCTATCCGGGGTCTTTTATGGTCCCATATAAATTTTAGGATTATATGTTCTATTTCTGTGAAAAATGTCGTTGGTAGTTTGATAGGAATTGCGTTGAATATGTATATTGCCTTAGGCAGTATGGAAATTTTAACTATATTAATTCTTTATATCCATGAACATGGAATGTGTTTCCATCTATTTATGTCTTTTTTCATTTCTTTCTTCAGTGTCGTATAATTTTCTGAGTACAGATCTTTTACATCTTTGGTTAGATTTATTCCCAGATATTTTATAGTCTTTGGAGCAATTGTAAATAGAATTTTTTTTTAATTTCTCCTTCTGATATTTTATCATTGGTGTATACAAATGCAACTGATTTCCGAATATTAATTTTGTATCCTGCTACTTTACTAAATTCATCTATCAGCTCTAATAGTTTCTTGGTGGAGTCTTTAGGGTTATCTATATATAGTATCATATCATCTGCATATAGTGATAATTTTACTTCCTCCTTACCAATTTGGATGCCTTTTATTTCTTTCTCTTGTCTGATTGCTGTGGCTAGAACTTCCAGCACTATGTTGAATAGAAGTGGAGAAAGTGGGCAACCTTGTCTTGTTCCTGATCTTAGGGGGAATGGTTTTAGCTTTTCCCCATTGAGTATGATGTTAGATGTGGGTTTGTCATATATTGCCTTTATTATGTTAAGATATGATCCCTCTATTCCCACTTTCTTAAGTACTTTTATCATAAAAGGTTGCTGTATTTTATCAAATGCTTTTTCTGCATCTATTGATATGATCATGTGATTTTTATTTTTCATTTTGTTAATGTGGTGTTTTACATTAATTGATTTGTGGATCTTGAACCACCCCTGCATACCAGGGATGAATCCCACTTGATCTTGGTGTATGATCTTTTTAATGTATTGCTGAATTCTGTTCGCTAATATTTTGTTGAAAATTTTTGCATCTGCGTTCATTAGAGATATCGGCCTGTAGTTTTCTTTTTTTGTGGTGTCTTTGTCTGCTTTTGGGATCAGGGTGATAGTGGCTTCGTAAAAAGTGGTTGGGAGTCTTCCTTCCTTCTGGATTTTTTGGAAGAGCTTGAGGAGAATAGGTGATAATTATTTGTTGAATGTTTTGAAAAATTCACCTGTAAAGCCATCTGGTCCAGGGCTTTTGTTTGTTGGGAAATTATTGATTACTGATTCAATTTCCCTGGTGGTAATCAGACTGTTCAGGCTTTCTGTTTCTTCTTGAGTTAGCCTTGGAAGGCTGTGCGCCTCTAGGAAATTGTCCATTTCTTCCAGATTGTAAAATTTGTTGGCATATAGTTGCTCATAGTAATTTCTTAAAATTTTTTGTATTTCTGTGGTGTCTGTTGTGACTTCTCCTGTTTCATTTCTGATTTTATTAATTTGGGTCCTCTCTCTCCTTTTTTTAATGAGTCTGGCTAAAGGTTTGTCAATTTTGTTTATCTTCTCTAAGTACCAGCTCTTGGATTCATTGATCTTTTGTATTGTTTTTCTGGTTTCTATTTCATTTATTTCTGCTCTGATCCTTATTATCTCCTTCCTTGTGCTCCCTTTGGGCTTATTTTGCTGTTTTTTTTTTTTCCAGATCCCTTAAGTGTGAAGATAAACTGTCAATTAGTGATGTTTCTTGTTTCTTTAGGTAGGCCTGCAGTGCTATGAACTTCCCTCTTAGGACTGCTTTCGCAGCATCCCATAGATTTTGGGTCGTCGTGTTCTCATTCTCATTTGTCTTGAGATATCTTTTGATTTCTTTTTTGATCTGCTGCTTGACCCATTCATCATTTAGTAACATGTTATTCAGCTTCCATGAATTGGTGTATCTTCCGGGTTTTTTTTCCCTGTAGTTCATTTCTAATTTCATAGCACTGTGGTCAGAGAAGGCAATTGGTATGATTTCAATTTTCTTAAATTTATCAAGGCTTGTTTTGTGTCCTAACATATGATCTATCTTGGAAAATGTTCCATGTGCACTTGAGAAGAACGTGCAGATTCTTGGTTTTGCATGTTCATATTCTAGTCTATTTAGTTAGAGGCACGAAGAACTAATTATAGTGAAGACCTTGAAGAACTAATTATAGTGAAGACAAAGGTAGAATAGCACTGATAGACACAATCCATTCTATTTGTTCAGGCGTTTCTTTTCCCTGAACTATTTTCAGACTTGTTTCTGCAAAACAGAAGAGTTTGGCTCAGCAGCTGCTGCTGGGAGAATGCCTGCCATGGTGTGTCACTATCTTGCTGCTATACCCTGACAGGCAGAAGTGATATACCTGGCTCCCTGCCTTGGCGTCTTTCTTCACAGCTCCCAAAAATCTACCCTTGTATCCCCTACTTTCCCTTCCTTCTCCACACTGCCTGTGGCCGTCCCTCAAGCTGAGATTTTATCCTGGCTGCCAATAGGTAAAGTCAATGCCAGCTTGGTCCTTCTCACTCATGTGGCTAGAGGCCAAAGTTTCAACATGAAACTTTTCCCAGAGATGCATAGCACCTCAGCACCTTAAAACCGTTTGTAGTCTGAGTTTCTGGAATTGGGGTATACAGAAGGTGCTACAATGAAAAGCTTTCTTTGTTCCTAGTTAATAGATGAATGAATTATAGCCTACTAAGAGAATATAAGTGGAATTCTATAACTTTCTCTCTTATCTTCCTGACTCTGGCATCTACGTCTTCATGTTTATACTCAACTGTTGGATTCTTTTAAGATAGTTTATTATAGCTCTGTTAAGGACCTGATCCTTATTGCCTCTCTGTGAAAAGTAAACACTTCAGTCCAGAGTTGAAACTCCTCAACTTTGCTATATCAAAACACAAAGGATATAACAATTTGAAAGAATTTTATACTCAGCAATTCTTTTCCCTTCACAAGACAGAAGAGGTGAAATGACTTGCTCAAGGCCACACAGCTATAAATAAAAAAATTTTATTGTGAATGGAGGAGAAAATCAGATTCCTAGTCAAAGGTTACTTTTTTTGTAGCACAGGTGCCACCTATATCATAAAGTAGAGAACATAGAATGATATACAATTATCATTGAGCTCTCAGTGCACATGTGAGCAAATAATAGTTGGAAATTTGGGGATTAAAAGCTTGCATTTATACTAACAGTAAAACCAAGCAGTTAAATCTACAGATTTGGAGGTCAGAGAGACTACCATTATTCCTAGCTGTGATTCATTCACTGTATATACTTGGGAAAGGTGCTTAACCTCTCTGATTCACACAGTGTTCATCAGTGAGATGACACAAATTGCCTAGAGTTAATATTATGCTTGAAAATCTCTTAAATCATCCATAACACATAGAATCAGTAATCGAACCCCCCCTAAATAATGATGCTATGCACGTATGTGCTCTGATACCAAATTAATTAGTGTATATTATGGCATACCCTTTCCCCAGTTGTGTGCTAGATGGTGGAGCTGGGAGGAACAATTATATTATATAGTTATTACTCTTGAGAAGTAAAGAAGTTGGATCCCTGTGAGTTAAAGTGTATTTTATTCTCCTGTATATCCTCTTGCATATCCTATCACCAAAGTACATCTGTGATAGAGCATCTCATTAAAAAAGACAACACATTGTATCAGTGGATCTCATCAACAGTCAGAAGTTGACCATGAGATTGGTTACGGTTAAGATGGCTGATTAGGTAAACACTGTGCTTGCCTCCTCCCATGGCCACATTAAAATTGCAACTAAACTATAAAAAAAATCAATCTGGAGAACCATCTGAAGACTAGCTGAACAGAGATTTCATAACTAAGTATATAGAGAAGAAGGCACTTTGAGACTGGTAGAAGGGGCAGAGACATGAAACAGGCTGGCCCCACAACTATGTGTGGTGGTCGAGAATTGGGAGGGATATCTCAGCTTCAGAGATACTCCCTGAAAAGTGAGGGTTCCAAGTCCCACACCGAGCTCCCCACCCCAGAGCACCAGTGCTGGGAAGAGGAGCGACCATGGCATCTGGCTGTGAAAATTAGCGGGGTTTCTGTCCATCTGGGTACAACAGAGGGCTACTGGATACCCAGGCATCCTCTTAAAGGACAGACTCTCTCGCTCCCAGGCAATCACCCTGGGCTCTGGTGAAGGGACTGCAGCTTGGAAGGTGCCAGAGACATACAGGGAGAGACTGAGTTCTGTGGCTTCAAGGTGAGGGATGGAGGGAAAGCTGCAATTGTCCCTGTGTTGAACCCTTCCCCCACACAGCCAAATCTGAATTCTCACTGGCCTAGTGAGCTCCGCTCACTCCACTCTGGTGATTCCTTTGGACTCTGCCCGACCGAACTTGTACAACGCCAGAGGCTTTTTTATTTTTATTTTTTTTGGCTGGCAGGCAACTGATGCTGGCCTGCACAGCAGTCTTTCTTAGACAACTCTTGAGGGTTGATGGGCCTCAGGTGGGCAGTGGCTAACCTTGGTGTGCTCTGAGACTTTTGTAGAGTGGACCCAGGCTCAGAGCTGTGGCCAAATCTAAATCTGCATTAACCTGTTGAACACCACTTGCACCGTTGTGGTGGCTACCTGAGAACCTGCCCCACTCATCTCACATGCCACCAGAGTCTGGTTTGGTAACCTGTAAGCAGCCAGTGTTGGTATGTGCTGCAGTCTTTCTTGGACAGCTTTCAGGTGTTCTCAGGCCCCAGGTCCCAGGTGGCAGCTGGCCAGTGTGCTCTGAGCCTTTTGCAGAGTGGCCCCAGACTCAGAACTGGAGTCAAATCTGAATCTTCATTAACCTGGTGAATACCACTCACCCCACACAAGTGACTTCCTGAGACCCCCCTTACTTCCCTCAACTACGATATCACCTGAAGCTCTTTTAGTGGCTAAGCCTATGAACAGTCAGCAGGTGGTGGCAGGACTCAGGATTCCCTGGGACTTTTGCTGAGCTGCCCTAGGGTCAGTACTGGTGACAGCTGGCCTTGGTACACAGAGTGGCAAATTCCATGCACTTCCAGGTCCAGCACAGGCAGTGACCAACCACGGATTACTTTGTAGCTCCTACAAAGTAGACCCAGACCAGTCACAGGTAGCAGCTGACCTTGCCCTGCTTGGGATGATCCCCCTTCCCAAGAGGTCCCAGAACCAGCACGCCTGGTGGCCAGGTTCAAGCCACAGTGGAACATTACCCAATTAGGCCCACAAGTGGCACACCCAAAGAGTGGTCTAGCAGGCAACAGAACCCGCTGGGACAAATACTGCTCTGTGGGGTCAGCCCCCACACAGCAGCTTATACACTGTGGTCATGGCCAATCCTCACAGCCAGTAAGACTGAGGGTCAATCCCACTCACTGACATGGCAACAGGAATCAAGTTTCAACTATAAAAAGAGGACACACACAACTCACACAAGGAACACTCCTGGAGCATCTGGCTCAGTTGACTAGGGAGACTGCACCACAGGGCCACACTGGACACCTAATGCATAAAGCCACCCTGTTAAGACTCAGAGATGTAGCGGATCTGCCCAATACATAGAAACAAACAAGACAGGCAGCCAAAGTGAGGGGAAAAACATATGTCTGAAATGAAGCACAGGAGAAAACTTCAGAAAACAAGATAGAGGCAAGCAACTCTACCAGAGTTCAAAGCATTAGTTACACGGATGCTTAAGGAACTTAACGAGAACTTCAATAAAGAGATAGTAAGCCTAAGAAAGGGCATAGAAACCATAAGAAAAGAACTAGTCAGAAATGAAGACTACAGTAACTAAAATGAAGAATGCACTAGAAGAAATCAAAAAGAGAAGATTAGATGAAGCAGAGGATTGAATCAGCGATTTAGAAGACAAGGTAATAGAAAACACCCCATCAAAACAGCAAAAAAGAAACAAAGAATTTAAAAAGTGAGAGTAGTTTAAGGGACCCCTGGGACAACACTGAGTATACCAACGTTCGTAACGTAGGAGTACCAGGAAGAGAAGAAAGAGAACAAGGGATTCAGAATGTAGTTGAAGAAGTAATGACAGAAAACTTCCTTAACCTGGTGAAGGAAACAAATATAAAAGACCAGGAAGTTCAGAGAGACCCAAACAAGATGAACTCAAGGAGGCCCACACCAGGACACATCATAATTAAAATGCCAAAGGTTAAAGACAAATAGAAAATCTCAAAATCAGCTAGAAAAATGCAGTTAGTTACCTACAAGACAGTCAATTGATCTCTGAACAGAAACTTTGCAGGCCACAAGGCATTGGCACAAAATATTCAAAGTGATGAAAAGCAAGGGAGTATAACCAAGGGGTGTGTCACAGGCAAAAAACAAGAGTTGGGAGAAATGGAAGAATGAATCAAATGCTAAAACCTCTAGTGAGGTGGGGTGAGGGGGCTGATCAGAGCATCAGTCGAGGTCAGAAATAAAGCCAGGTCAAGAGTGTGATTGTTAGATAGATACTATTCGCCTCAGAAGTATAGTAATTTACTTGAGAGTGGAGGAGTCATAGTTTTGAGGGAGCACTGAAAGGAAAAAGAAAGTTATATTTCACAGGGTGTGCTTCTTGTCTACATTGGCATGTGAACACATTTCAACTTCCGCTTATATTTTTATTTTCTCCTCTGCTCTGACAGGCACCATGGGTGTTGGAACACATAAGGATATTTTCTCTTGTATGTTTTCCAGTAAACACATATAGTCCCGTTTCTTCTTCCTTCTGTACTTTGTCCATCAGAAGTGTACACCAACGTGAGGCAGTGAGGAGTGTTCTCACTCTTTTGTTTTGCTATTACCCACAGTCCTTCCTGAAGGGAGAAGAAGAGTACAGAGAAAAGCATCATTATTCTCCCTTTTGGCTGTTCTCACGAAAGAGAATGGGAAGAAAATTGGGCTATGCGCGCTTGGTTTCTACTTCCAAACTCATCAATCAGTTAAGTTCTTCCCTCCAATCTCCAACAGTGAAGAGTAAGAGAGACTGAAGAGAGGCCAGAAGTGTCACCTTAACTCAGCTCCTTCCTTGTGAAAGAAGGACTCCCTTGTGTAGTGGTTGCTGTGATATGCCATCCCATCTCCTGCAGGATTGAGACACTGTTCCTGAGCTTCCAGCACTGTTTCCTGCTAAAGGACCTTCCCCAAGAATTATCCTCCTCCCTAGGCTTCAGTTATGCTTTTTCTCCAGGGCCTGCTGTCATCCAGTGAATGTTTGATGCATAGGACATAGGACTTGTCTTCTTTCCTTGACTGAAGACAACTCTGCTGGGCCTTCCCAGAGTTAGAACTCCCAACGAGACTAGTTGGCTTTGTTGCAACTTCATGCAAGTTCAACTTCTGTCTTTCTATGATGCTCTCACTCCTTCACAGGTTTTTTTTTTTCTTTTCTTTTTTCTTTCTTTTTTTTTTTTCTGAGAACATTCCTCAAAAGCCTTCTGTTTGCAAATCTCTGTCTCAGTATCTATTTCTCAGGAAATCTATCCTATGACATTTTCTACATCAATAGTTTTTATATCATAAAATACAATTATCTTCTCTGTCTCGATTCCTGTCTGTCTCTGTATCACAAGTGAGTGGTCATCCAATTCTATCCTTGGATTTTCCACATTGATTACAACCAAGAAACTTTCATAGAGGAAGAAAATATTATGAGCTTTAGTTTCTCTTTCTCCTCCTCAGACATTAACAAACATCCAAAATCAAAGCTCTAAGATTTTTATAATTACATCCTTGGGAAGAAGACAAGGAGTGTTTGTAAACAGGCCTCTTTCCAGCGTCCATTTTTCTGTAGATATTGGTGCATAGACACTGATAAGCACAATATGATGTCTGGTGCCTGTAAGCTGCTGTGAGCCCTGAGTGATTCTTTTTCATAAGTTGAATTTATTAATTCAATACAAACTCTCACAGCATGCCCCAGAGTTTTAGCTTACAGTACAGGCATGCCTACATCCCAGATTACCACATTAGCCTAAAAGAAATTCCATTTTAATACTGCATAATGAAAGTATAGGTTATACTTCAATATATAAGACACATAAATCTACATCCCTAAACCCTCAGTTAGAGGTGGTTAATATGTTTGCTTAAAATGAAATGAACATAAAGGTAACTTACAACCTACTATGCAGCCATTAACTGTAAACTCCTTGCATTTTTGCCACCACCCCCTCTCCAGGTCCCATGAGTACAGGGGGGGAAAATGGTAGGTGATTGGACATGGAGCTGACCTGGCAGGTCTTTGCTATTTCCAGATGTTTTAAAGTGTCCCCAAGATCCTAAACTCATCTGAATTTTCTCACCTCCCTGGGTCCTTACAATAAGTGAATAGGTGGGGCTTATTCACCCAGGAAAAAAATTAAAGACCCCACCCCCCCCCCAAAAAAAAGGCCTGTGATGCTGCTCTTGAACCTCTCATCTGTCATGATAGCTGTTCATCAGCATTAACTTCTAGGACTTGGCTGGCACCATCTTCTTCCTTGTTCCTTTCAAAGCATGTTTATTCCTTTACGAGGAATAAGCCTTGTCTTCCTCTTCTTTCTCTTCCTTGACTGGCTCTGATAACTGAAAGGAATAGGAATGATGACCAGATTCTGCCTGCTGAAGCTTAGGAAAAAAAAACACGTTTCACTTAGAGTAGCCTAAATCTGCTCTATATCCCTTATACATTTTCTTTAATTTCTCTCTCTAGTAATGGTCTCTACATCTCTAAACACAAAACTTATCAACATTTTATCAATATAGTGCTTATCAATGTCTATGCACCAATATCTACAGAAAGATGGAAGCTGGAAAGAGGCCTGTTTACAAACACTACTTGTCTTCTTCCCAAGGATGTAATTATAGTTCTGTGCCCTTACGATAAGTAACTAAGAAATTAGTTGATGCTATCTCTGTCTTTCAACATTCTTAAGCCTGTTCTAGAGCACAGGGGACAAAAAGCTACTATCATTGATGAGGTTCTGCTTTGATCCCGGATGCTGGACCTTGGAGGCATCCCACTGACTTCCAGAATTTGTGGGACGCTTGGGAGGGGGGTGGTAGATGAGGGTAAAGGGATCAAATAAATGGTGGTGGAAGAAGAACTGACTCTGGGTGGTGAACACATGATGTGAGCAGGACGCAGACCTAGTTCAGTGCTCCGAGCTCCCTGCATCCCGGAGCTACCGCAGCAGAGGGAGAGGAAAGAACTCGGACTGCTAGGGCTCCACTGATGGCCCACGGGGCCGAGAGGACAGCATATAACACAGCTGAACACAACGGCAGAGACCTAGGAGCAAACACTGAGGGAAGAAAGCTGAAAACGGTGGTTTAAGCCCTCACTGCCACAGAGAATGGAAGCCTTAGGCATTGAGACTAGCCGCCCCCTCCCTACCCTACCAGAACTCGCCCCACCCCCACCTGCCCAGTGCTAGAAGCAGAACAGTAGCAGTGTCAGATCAAAAGAACAGAATATTTGTAGTTCTGAGAATTGTGGTCTGCAGACACAGATTTGCAGCCCAAGTAGTTCCGGCAAAGGGGAGGGAGCTTTGGAAGCAGGACCGGCTGTGGTGGTGGTCACTGCCATTGCTCTGGGCCACCTCTCACAACCCACCCCACCCCTGGCCCCACCTATCTGGGCGGATCCCTGCAGGAGTAAAAAGAACTGCTGAAACACAGGGGCTCTGAATCTGGTGCAGGAAGAGCTCTGGAACTTCAAAAGCTCTCCACATCCCCACACGGATGCAGCGCCCTATGACCTAGGTGAACTGTTAAAAGAAGAGAAGCCTGCCTTCCAGGGAATCCCCCCACTATGTGAGAAGCTGCGATAGTGCAGAGAAAACATAACATTACAGTGTGAAAGAGAAAAAACGGCTGCAGTCAGGGAGAAAATAAAACACTACCAACACGCACTGGAAAACAAAAAAAAGACCTCTCCCTATCAACCTGTTGCAGAACCTACTCCTGTAGATGTCTAGGAAGAGAAATAATAAATCATTAATTGCCATGAATAACCAAGGCAGCAAGGCAGTTAAAAAAGAAAATGAAAAGTCTCCAGAAAATGAACTTAAAAGATATGGAAATATATGACTTAAATGACAGAGAATTCAAGATTGCAGTTCTGAAATAAATCAATGAGATGCAAGAAAACACAGGAAGGCAGTTTAATGAGCTCAGAAACAGAATCCAGAACAACCTGTACATTTTACCAAAGAGATTGAAATTTTAAGAAAGAACCAAGTGGCATTTCTGGAGGTTAAAAACTCAATAGAAGCAACTAAGAATGAAAGAGCCAGCTTAGGTAGTATAGTTGACCAGATGGAGAAAAGAATCAGTGACATTGAAGATAGAAATCTGGAAATGACACAGATGGAAGAAGAGAGAGACTTGAGACTTAAAAGAAATGAAAGAATTCTACAAGAAATTTCTGACTCCACCAGAAAGAGCAACATAAGAATAATGGGCATACTAGAAGGGGAAGAAAGGGAGAAAGGAATAGAGAGTATATTCAAACAGATTGTTGACGAGAACTTCCCAAACTTGTGGACAGAACTAGATCCACAAATCCAAAAAGCAAATAGAACACCTGATTACCTCAACCCCAACAGGCCTACTCCAAGGCACATTGTATTGAAGCTGTCTAAAATCAACAAGAAAGAAAGTGAAGGCAGCTTCACCCAAGGCAGCCAGTGAAAAGAAGACGGTAACCTACAAAGGAAAGCCCATTAGATTATCATCACATTTTTCAGCAGAAACTCTACAAGTCAGGAGGGAGTGGAACCAAATATTCAAACTATTGAAAAAGAAATTATGAGCCAAGAATAATATACCCAGGAAAGATATCCTTTAGATATGAAGAAGGAATAGAGACCTTTCCAGACATACAGAAGCTGAGGGAATTTTCTGATACACAACCTACACTACAAGAAATACTAAAGGAGGCTCTTTGACCACCATTAACAAGGACAATTTGTGGCAACCAAAACATAAAAAGGGGGAGAGTAAACGCCTGAACCGGAACTTGGGAATGGAGAAAGTAAGCATGCTGAAGAAAATGGAATACTCTAAATATCAAACTTTCTTTTACATAAACTTAATGGTAACCACTCAAAAAAAAAAAAAATCCAGAACTGAAATATATAACACAATTTAAAAAAAATGGAATTCTCTCTCTCTCAAAAAAAAAAAGAAGAAACAGACGGAAAAAAATCATAGAATACCACCACACAGAAATAATAGACAACAAAAAAGGCAAAGAAACAATGGAGACACAGTCTTACAAGAAACCTAAAGACAGAATGATAGGAAATCCTCACATATCAATAATCACCCTAAATGTAAATGGACTCAACTCTCCAAGAAAAAGGCACAGAGTAGCATATTGGATCAAAAAACTAAACACAGGAATATCTGGGTTGGTGAAAGCATCGAGGTGCTGAGAGACTGGTTCCTCGGGAAAGGGTACTTCAGGTGACGTCATAGGAATGGCGGCAGCGGGGCACATTTTCTGAGTTGTCCTCTGGATCTTATTACAAACGGGACATATAACCCATCAAACAACTCTTTGCTCATCATGCAGAACAGCTAAGAGACTCCTAAGAAACTCGTGGAAGGATTACTTGAAGGTGCGCAAATTGGGCGAGCAGGGGAAGAAGGAAGAGAGTGGAGTGGAAACCCGCAGTCTCGTGGTGGAATCAGGCCGGTGTCAGCTGCAGCAGCGGCGGTAAACCGCAGCTCTAAAGACACAGGGAGATATAAAACACCGAGGAGTCCTTTGCTCATCACGCAGAACAGCGGGGAGACTCGTGGAGGAATTACCTGAAGGTGAGCGCTGATTGCGAGCAGGGGAGGAGGCAGAACAGCGAAGTGGAAGCATGCTCCCCACCCCCCACGGCCCGCCGGCGACCGCCACCACGGCGCCCAGCACAGAGCGCAGACTCATGGAAGAGCCCAGGCCGGATGGCAACCGCTGCGCGAATCTCAGGACGGAGCAGAGACTCGTGGAAGGTTTGCTTTGTGGTGCGCTAGTTGGGCAAGCAGGGGAGGAGCGAAGAGGGCAAGAGAAAACGCGCCGCTCTCTCCCCACCCCCCAGCTCTCTCCCCACCCACCACGGTAGAGCCGCGGCCCTGCAGCATGACCACAGCAGCAGCGGCAGGCAGCACCCGGGGCTCTAGAGTCCCACGGGAGCTCACGGTGCAGCAAAGAGCACAGGGTCCAGGAGGTGGGCTCTTTCCCTGCGTCCCACAGCTGATTGCTCCGCTGGGGCGGGCAGCTCGAGGGCCCTAGGGCAGACAAAGAACTCAGACGCCACACCTGGACCCCTCACCATGCTTTTCGAATCCTCCACCCGCCCTTCCACAGACTTAAACTGACCCCTGAACTGAAGAGTAGTGTCAGATTACAGAGGGGCATCTGTGCTCAGGTGCTGGGAAGATTGACAGCCAGCTCTGACCTTCGGAAGAGGCTGGGAGGTGGGGAATTTTGCTGGAAGAGGAGAGAGGAGACTACCACACCCCCAGCTTCTACCTTTTCGGGCCTATGGGAGGAGTGTGACGTGGCTGGCCTGGGAGAGAGAAGACCCCTCCATCCCCAGCCCCCACCCTCTCTGGCCGGCCTGGGCGGGGCAAGGACAACCGCGGAAGCACTCCATGAGTTCAGCAGTAAGCAGCAGACAGAGCTCCCAGCTTCCATGGAAGGAGGGCCCTAAGACTCAGGAGTACTGGGCACAGGGCTGGTGGAGCTACTCTCAGCGTGCATTTGTGCAGGAAAGGACAGAAACTGCACGGTCTCTCTGAAAACTGTCATCCAGACCCCTCAGCCCCTCGCATCTAAATCTACACTCCCAAATTCACTCTGGGCTCCAGGTGACCAGCGCTGCCTGCGATATAGGTAGGGAACTCTTTGGCACAGCAAAGGACAAGCTGGAGATTACTTGGTGGGCTTAAGCCAAGACTGGTGCTGCTTTCTGTTTTGCTTTGCTTGGTATTTTCTTTCTTTCTTTTTTTTTTTCTGCTTGTTGTGATTTGCTTTGTTCTGCCTTTATTTCTTTGATATCTTTGCTTATGTTGAGTGGGGATTGTCGGTTGTATTTTACATGTGAATGTACTTGATCTGTTTTCTTTGTTGTTGTTGTTGTTGTTGTTGTACTTGGTAACTTGATTTGTGTTGAAACTGCCCTAACAGGGCCCAGCTTAAGAGGCACAAGATTCAACATATCCAGAAGCCAACTCTGGACCAAACCAGAGTACTACTGGGTTTGACCAACAAGTCACACACCCAGAGGGAATTCTCTGAAGGCACAAGAGCCCATAGAGGCCAAACCTCATTTAAGTGGCCAACCCTCACCCAGCAGAACACTCTGCGGTGGGCAAAGCCAAGTTTCACAACTAGATGGCCTAGGAGTTAAACCCACCTACTCACAAGCAAAAAGCAATTAAAGTTCTTCTTCAAAAGGACAATACACTAAACACAGGAACCACCTGTGGAGCACATGGAGAGGAGAAGAACGAAGTAGTCCAAGTCAAATATAAAGGACACATACTACATAAGATAACCCAGCAAGAACTAAGAGCTCTAGGGGATCTTCCTAATATATCAAAGCAAACACAGAGAGTCAGTCAGAATGGGGAGACAAAGAAACATGTCCCAAATAAAAGAACAGAAAACCTCCGCAACTGGAACCAAATGAAGCAGAGGTAACCAACCTGTCAGAGACAGAGTTCAGAACACTGGTGATAAGAATGTTTAAGGAGCTTATAGAAGACATAAAGAAGGATATAGAAATCATAAAGAACAACCAGTTAGAACTAAAAAAGGATGTAGAAATCTTAACGAACAACCAGCTAGAACTAAAGAACACAATTACCGAAATTAAGAACTCACTTGAAGGAATGACCAGCAGGTTAGATGAAGCAGAGGATCGAATCAGCGACTTAGAAGACAAGATAGCAGAGATCACTCAAACTGAACAACAGAAAGAAAAAAGAATAAAAAACAATGAAGATGGGTTAAGAGACCTCTGGGATAACATCAAGCGCCACAACATGTGCATCATTGAAATACCAGAAGGCGAAGAGAGGAAGCAAGAGATTGAGATAATATTTGAGGGAATAATGTTTGAAAACTACCCTAACCTGACAAAGGAAACCAACATACAAGCCCAGGAAGTGCAGAGAGTTCCAACCAGGATAAACCCAAACAGGCCCACACCAAGACACATTATAGTTAAAATGGCAATGCTTAAAGACAAAGAGAGAATCTTAAAAGCAGCAAGAGAAAGGCAGAAGGTTACCTACAAGGGAACTCTCATAAGGCTATCAAATGACTTTTCTACAGAAACATTGAAGGCCAGGAGGGAGTGGCAGGAGATACTCAAAGTGATGGAACACAAAGGCCTACAACCTAGATTGCTTTATCCAGCAAGGCTATCATTTAAAGTTGATGGAGAGATAACGAGCTTCCCAGAAAAGAACAAACTAAAAGAATTTTTTACAACAAAGCCAGCATTGCAAAAAATACTAAAAGAACTTCTGTAAATAGAAGAAAAATGAAAACAATTTACTACAAATTTAAAAATGCCAATAACTATGTACCTATCAATAATCACTTTAAATGTAAACCGATTAAATACTCCAATCAAGAGACATATGGTGGCTGAGTAAATCAGGAAGCAAGACCCTTGTATATGCTGTATACAAGAGACTCATTTCAGATCAAAAGACACACACAGGCTGAAAGTGAAGGGTTGGAGTAACATATTTCATGCAAATGGAAGCGAAAAAAAAGCTGGAGTTGCAATACTTATATCTGACAAAATAGACTTTAAAATGAAGAACATATTAAAAGACAAAGATGGGCACTATATAATAATAAAGGGATCAATCTGACAAGAGGACATAACCCTAGTAAACATCTATGCACCTAACATAGGAGCACCTAAATATATAAAACAGGTACTGATGGACATAAAGACAGAGATCAACAGCAACACTTTCATAGCAGGGGATTTCAACACACCTCTGACAACAAGGGACAGGTCCTCCAGACAGAAAATCAATATGGAAACAACAGCCTTAAATGATACTTTGGAGCAGTTGGATTTAATTGATATTTTCAGAGCATTTCACCCCAATGCTGCAGAATACACGTTCTTCTCAAGTGCACATGGAACATTTTCCAAGATAGATCATATGTTAGGACACAAAACAAGCCTTGATAAATTTAAGAAAATTGAAATCATACCAATTGTCTTCTCTGACCACAGTGGTGTGAAATTAGAAATAAACTACAGGGGAAAAAAAACAGGAAGATAAACCAATTCATGGAAGCTGAATAACATGTTGCCAAATAATGAATGGGTCAAGCAGCAGATCAAAGAAGAAATCAAAAGATATCTCAAGACAAATGAGAATGAGAACACGATGACCCAAAGTCTATGGGATGCTGCGAAAGCAGTCCTAAGAGGGAAGTTCATAGCACTGCAGGCCTACCTAAAGAAACAAGAAACATCACTAACTGACAGTTTATCTTCACACTTAAGGGATCTGGAAAAAGGACAGCAATATAAACTCAATGGGAGCACAAGGGAGATAATAAGGATCAGAGCAGAAATAAATGAAATAGAAACCAGAAAAACAATACAAAAGATAAATGAATCCAAGAGTTGGTTCTTAGAGAAGATAAACAAAATTGACAAACCTTTAGCCAGACTCAATTAAAAAAGGAGAGAGAGGACCCAAATTAATAAAATCAGAAATGAAAGAGGAGAAGTGACAACAGACACCAAAGAAATACAAAAAATTTTAAGAAATTACTATGAGCAACTACATTCCGACAAATTTGACAACCTTGAAGAAATGGACAATTTCCTAGAGGCGCACAACCTTCCAAGGCTAACTCAAGGAGAAACAGAAAAAGATAAATAACGAAATCGCAGCCCTAAATGTCACATTAGATGAATTGGACATAATTGACATATATAGAGCACTTCATCCTAAAACATCAGACTATACATTCTTTTCGAGTGTACATGGAACATTCTCAAGGATAGACCATATATTGGGACACAAAATCAGCCTCAGCAAATTTAAGAAGATTGAAATCATACCACGCATATTTTCTGATCACAAAGCTTTGAAATTGGATATCAACTGCAAAAAGAAAGCAGGAAAAAACACAAATACATGGAGATTAAACAACATACTTTTAAAGAACGACTGGGTCAAAGAAGAAATTAGAGGAGAGCTCAAAAGATACATAGAAAAAAATGACAATGAAAATACATCCTACCAAAATTTTTGGGATGCCGCGAAAGCAGTTTTAAGAGGGAAATTTATATCATTACAGGTCTATCTCAAGAAACAAGAAAAATCCCAAATAAATAACGTCATGTTACACCTTAAAAAACTAGAAAAAGAAGAACAAGCGAAACCCAAGGTCAGCAGAAGAAAGGAAATAACAAAAATCAGAGCAGAACTAAATGAAATAGGGAACAAAAAGACAATAGAAAAAATTAATGTGACAACAAGCTGGTTCTTTGAAAAGATTAACAAAATCGACAACCCCTTGGCTAGACTCACTAAGATAAAAAGAGAGAAGACACTAATTAACAAAATCAGAAATGAAAAAGGGGAAGTTATCACGGACACCACAGAAATACAAAGGATTGTCCAAGAATACTGTGAAGGACTATTTGCCATCAAATTTAATAACTTAGAAGAAATGGACAAGTTCTTAGAAACATATAGCCTTCCAAGGCTGAATCATGAAGAACTGGAAAATCTAAACAGGCCGATCACCAGTAACGAAATTGAATCAGTCATCAAAAACCTTCCCAAGAGCAAAAGTCCTGGACCAGATGGCTTCACCAGTGAATTCTACCAAACCTTCACAGAGGATCTAATACCAATCCTGCTCAAACTCTTCCAAAAAATTGAAGAAGAGTCAGTACTCCCTAACTCATTTTATGAGGCCAACATTACCCTGAGACCAAAACCTGGTAAGGACAACACAAAAAAGAAAACTACAGACCTATATCTCTGATGAATACAGATGCTAAAATCCTAAACAAAATTCTAGCAAATCGAATACAACAATATATTAAAAAGATTATTCATCACGACCAAGTGGGGTTCATCCCCGGGACACAAGGATGGTTCAACATTCGCAAATCCATCAATGTGATACATCACATAAACAAAATAAAGGACAAAAATCATATGATTCTATCAATTGATGCCAAAAAAGCATTTGATAGGATACAACATCCATTTATGATTAAAACACTTACTAAAATTGGTATAGAAGGAAAATACCTCAACATAATATGGCCATATATGACAAGCCGTCAGCTAATCTCATAATTAATGGTGAAAAGCTGAAGCCCTTATCTCTAGGTTCAGGAACACGACAAGGTTGTCCCCTATCACCTCTGCTTTTCAACATAGTGTTAAAATTCCTCGCCAGAGCTATCAGGCTATAGAAAGAAACAAAAGGCATTCAAATCGGGAATGAAGAAGTTAAATTGTCACTCTTTGCCGATGACATGATGCTATATATAGAAAACCCTAAAGACTCCACCAAAAAGCTATTAGAAACAATCAATGAATACAGTAAAGTTGCTGGTACAAAATCAACGTACAAAAGTCCATTGCTTTCTTATATACCAACAATGAAATCTCAGAAAAAGAGATAGAAAAAACAATTCCTTTTGCAATTGCAGCAAAAAGAATAAAATACCTAGGAATAAACTTAACCAAGGATGTGAAGGATTTATATGCTGAAAACTATAAGACATTTTTGAAAGAAATTTAATAAGACACAAAGAAATGGAAAGACATTCCGTGCTCATGGATTGGAAGAATCAACATAGTTAAAATGGCCATATTACCCAAAGCCATATACAGATTTAATGCAAACTCCATTAAAATCCCAATGGCATTTTTTTAAAGAAATAGAACAAAAAATCATCAGATTTGTTTGGAACCACATAAGACTCAAATAGCCAAAGCAATATTAAAAAAAAAGAACAATACTGGAGGTATCACACTCCCTGATTTTTGCTTGTACTACAGGGCTACAATAATCAAAACAGTTTTGTATTGGCGGAAAAACAGACACATAGACCAATGGAATAGAATTGAGAACCCAGAAATAAAACCACATTAATATGGACAGATAATTTTTGACAAAAAAGCTAAAAACAAACAATGGAGAAAAGACAGCCTCTTCAATAAATGCTGCTGGCAGAATTGGATAGCTATGTGCAAAAGAATGAAACTGGACTGCTATCTGTCACCAGGTACCAAAATTAATTCAAAATGGATCAAAGACTTAAGCATAAGACCTGAAACTATAAACTGCATTGAAGAAATCATAGGTACTAAACTTATGGATCTTGGGTTCAAAGAGCATTTTATGAATTTGACTCCAAAGACAATGGAAGTAAAAACTAAAATAAACGAATGGGATTATATGAAACTGAAAAGCTTCTGCACAGCAAAAGAAACTATTGACAAAATAATGAGGCAACCAACTGAATGGGAGAAGATTTTTGCAAACAGTTCCTCTGATAAGGGGCTAATGTCCAAAATGTACAAGGAGCTCATGAAACTCAACAACAAAACAAACAACGCAATTGAAATATGGACAGAGGACCTGAAGAGACATTTCTCCAAAGAGGATATACAAATGGCAAATAGACATATGAAAAAATGCTCAACATCGCTAATCATCAGAGAAATGCAAATGAAAACCACAATGAGATAACACCTCACCCCAGTCAGAATGGCTTTCATCAACAAGACAAATAGTAACAAGTGTTGGAGAGGCTGTGGAGAAAAAGGAACTCTCATGCACTGTTGGTGGGAATGCAGACTGGTGCAGCCGCTATGGAAGGCAGTGTGGAGGTTCCTCAAGAAATTACGAATAGAATTACCATATGACCCAGCAATCGCTCTCCTGGGTATCTACCCCAGAAATATAAAAGCATTTCTCTATAGAGACACGTGTACTCCAATGTTCGTTGCAGCTTTGTTTACAGTGGCCAAGACATGGAAACAACCAAAATGTCCTTCGAATGATGAATGGATAAAGAAGTTGTGGTACATATACACAATGGAATACTATTCGGCGTTAAGGAAAGATGATATAGGAGCATTTGTGACAACATAGATGGATCTTGAGAGTATAAGGCTAAGTGAAATAAGTCAGTCAGAAAAAGCAGAGAACCCTATGATTTTACTGATATGTGGTATATAAACCAAAAAGAACAAGACAAACAATGAGAAACAAAAACTTATAGACACAGACAATAATTTAGTGGTTCCCAGAGGGTAAGGGGATGAGGGGGGTGATGAGGGTAAAGGGGATCAAATATATGGTGATGGAAGGAGACCTGACTCTGGGTGGTGAACACACAATGGGATTTATAGACGATGTAATACAGAATTGTACACCTGAAATCTATGTAAATTTACTAACAATTGTCACCCCAATAAATTTAATTAAAAAAAAAAGAAAGAAACAGAAAGCCTGAACAGTCTGATTACCACCAGGGAAATTGAATCAGTAATCAATAATCTCCCAACGAACAAAAGCCCTGGACCAGATGGCTTTACAGGTGAATATTTCAAAACGTTCAAGAAAGAATTATCACCTATTCTCCTCAAGCTCTACCAAAATTCCAGAAGGAGGGAAGACTCCCAAACACTTTTTACAAAGCCACTACCACCCTGATCCCAAAAGCAGACAAAGACACCACAAAAAAAGAAAACTATAGGCCGATGTCTCTAATGAACATAGATCTAAAAATTCTCAACAAAATATTAGCGAACAGAATTCAGCAATACATTAAAAAGATCATACACCATGATCAAGTGGGATTCAACCCTGTTTTGCAGGGGTGGTTCAACATCCACAAATTAATTAATGTGATACACCACATTAACAAAATGAAAAATAAAAATCACATGATCATATCAACAGATGCAGAAAAAGCATTTGATAAAATACAGCAACCTTTTATGATAAAAACCCTTAAGAAAGTGGGAATAGAGGGATCATATCTTAACATAATAAAGGACATATATGATAAACCCACAGCTAACATCATACTCATTGGGGAAAAGCTAAAACCATTCCCCCTAAGATCAGGAACAAGGCTGCCCACTTTCTCCACTTCTATTCAACATAGTGCTGGAAGTTCTAGCCACAGCAATCAGACAAGAGAAAAAAATAAAAGGCATCCAAATTAGTAAGGAGGATGTAAAATTATCACTATATGCAGATGATATGATACTATATATAGAGAACCCTAAAGACTCCACCAAGAAACTTTTAGAGCTGATAGATGAATTTAGTAAAGTAGCACTCCTATGTTTATTGCAGCACTTTACACAATAGCCAAGATATGGAAACAACCGACATGCCCATCGGTAGATGACTGGATTAAGAAGCTGTGGTACATTTATACAATTGAGTATTGCGCAGCCATAAAGAAGAAAGAAATCTTATCATTTGCAACAACATGGATGGATCTAGAGAACATTATGTTAAGTGAAATAAGTCAGAAAGAGAAAGACAAGTACCATATGATCTCACTTATATGCGGAATCTAAAGAAAAGAATATGTGAATGAACTAATCAGAGACAGTTTTGAGGGCACAAAGGAAAAACTGAGAGTTGTTAGATGGGCGGGGGTGGGTGGGGTGGGGATAAAGGGAAAGGTGAAGGGATTAGGAAGCAGCTGGTAACCACAAGATGGCCTCAGGGATTTTTAAAAATTAATTTGGGGAACTTATTCAATAATGTTGTAAAGATTTTGTTGGGTATCCGATGGACATGCGTCCTATTTGGGAGACCACCTCAGAGATAATGTGGATGCCTGATCATGGCATTGTACACCAGAAGCTAAACATTAATGAATGCCAACTATAATTTTATATATATAATGTGATGGCTGGGTGTGAGGTCGGAGGGATAATGGATGGGGGGAGGGGGGTTCACAGTGTGAGGGATATAAATGATGAACGTCTAAGTATTACCTTGTCTTGTTCACCTGAAACTAAAAAAAACAAACAAACAAACAAAAAAAATCTAAACACAACCATATGCTGTCTCCAAGAGACACATCTCAGCTACGAGGAGAAGCATAGACTCAAAGTGAAAGGGTGGACATTGACACTCCAAGAGAATCGTATCCAGAGAAAATCAGGTGTAGACATACTGATATCAGAGGAAAGAGATTTCAGGGTGAAAGGGGTAACAAGAGACAAAGATGGACATTTCATAATGGTAAAGGGGACTAAACAACTAGAAGACATAACAAGCATCAATATTTATGTCCCCAATCAGGGAGCACCAAAATATACCAAGATACTACTAACTGAACTAAAGGGAGATAGTGACCAAAACACAATTATACTGGGGGACCTAAATACATCATTGACAGCTATGGATAGATCACTCAAACAAAAAATAAATAATGAAATAGCAGCCCTAAATGACACATTAGGTGAAATGGACATAATTGACATTTATAGTGCACTTCATCCTAAAACGTGAGACTATACATTTGTTTCTACTGTACATGGAACATTCTCAAGGATAGACCATATTTTGGAACATAAAACTCACCCCAGCAAATTAAGAGGATTGAAATCACACCAAGCATATTCTCTGATTACAAGGCTTTGACATTGGATATCAAATACGAAAAGAAGAAAGAAAAACCACAAGCATATGGAGATTAAACAGCATACTTTTAAAGAACAACCGAGTCAAAAAAGAAATTGGAGCAGAGATCAAAAGATCCATAGAAACAAATGACAATGAAAACACATCCTACAAACATTTTTGGGATGCAGCAAAAGCAGTTTTAAGAGGGAAATTTATATCATTACAGGCCTATCTCAAGAAACAAGAACAATCCCAAATAAAGAACCTCACGTTACACCTTAAAGAACTAGAAAAAGAAGAAAAAATGAAACCCAAGTTCAGTAGTAAAGAGGAAATAATAAAAATCATTGCAGAACTAAATGAAATCAAGAACAAAAAGACAATAGAAATATTAATGTGACAAAGAGCTGGTTCTTTGAATAGATTAACATAATTTACAAACCCTTGGATAGACTCACTACAATAAAAAGAGAGAAGACACTAATAAACAAAATCAGAAATGAAAAAGGGGAAGATATCACGGACGCCACAGAAATACAAAGGATCATCCAAGAATACTATGAAGGACTATGCGCCACCAAATTCAATAACCCCTAGAAGAAATGGACAAGTTCTTGGAAACATATAGCCTTCCAAGGCTGAACCGTGAAGAACTGGAGAATCTCAACAGACCGGTAACGAAATTGAAGCAGTCATCCAAAACCTTCCCAAAAGCAAAAGTCCGGGACAAGATGGCTTCACTAGTGAATTCGACCAAACCTTCAAAGACAATCTAATTCCAATACTGCTCAAACTCTTCCAAAAACTTGAAGAAGACACAATACTCCCTAACTCATTTTATGAGGCCAACATTACCCTGATACCAAAACCTGGTAAGAAAAACACAAAACAGAAAACTACAGACCAATATCTCTGACGAACAGAGATGCAAAAGTCCTCAACAAAATTCTAGAATATCGAATGCAACAATGCATTAAAAAGATTATTCATCACGACCAATTGGGGTTTATCCCAGGGGCACAAGGACGGTACAACATATGCAAATCCATCAATGTGATACATGACATAAACGAAATAAAGGGTAAAAAATCATATGAATATATCAATTGATGCTGAAAAACATTTGACAATATACAACATTCATTTATGATTAAAACACTTAATAAAATAGGTATAGAAGGAAAGTACCTTAACATAGTAAAGGCCATATATGACAAACCCTCAGCTCATCTCATAATTAACGGTGAAAAACTGAAGCCCTTTGCTCTCCATTCAGGAACACGACAGGAGTGTCCCCTATCACGTTTGCTTTTCAACATAGTTTTGGAAGTCCTTGCCAGAACAATCAGGGAAGAGAAAGAAATAAACGGCATCCAAGTTGGAAATGAAAAAGTAAAATTGTCACTCTTTGCAGATGACATGATCTTATATATAGAAACCCTATATATATAGATGTTATATATAGAAACCCTATATATATATATATAAAAAACCCTAAAGACTCCACCAGAAAGCTATTAGAAACAATCAACGAATACAGTAAAGTTGCTGCCTACAAAATCAATGTACAAAACTTCGTTGCATTCCTATATACTAACAATGAAATCTCAGAAAAAGAAATACAAAAAGCAATTCCTTTTGAAATTGCAGCAAAAAGAATAAAATACTTAGGAATAAACTTAACCAAGGATGTGAAACCTATATGCTGAAAACTATAAGACATTTTTTTTAAAAAAAATGAAGACACAAAGAAATGGAAAGACGTTCCATGCTCATGGATTGGAAGAATCAACATAGTTAAAATGGCCATATTACCCAAAGCAATATACAGATTTAATGCAATACCCATCAAAATCCCAATGGCATTTTCTAAAGAAATAGAATAAAAAATCATCAGTTTTGTTTGGAACAACAAAAGACTCCAAATAGCCAAAGCAATCTTAAGAAAAAAGAACAATGCTGGAGGTATTACACTGCCCGACTTTAACTTGTACTACAGGGCTAAAATAATCAAAACAGCGTAGTATTGGCAGAAAAACAGACACCTAGACCAATGGAATAGAATTGAGAACACAGAAATAAAACCGCATAAATATGGACAGATAATTTTTGACAAAGAAGCTAAAAACGTACAATGGAGGAAAGACAGCCTCTTCAATAAATGGTGTGGGAGAATTGGATAGCCACGTGCAAAAGAATGAAACTGGACTGTTATCTGTTACCATGTATCAAAATTAATTCAAAATGGATCAAAGATTTAAGCATAAGACCTGACAAAATAAACTGCACAGAAGAAAACATAGATATTAAACTTATGGACCTTGGGTTCAAAGAACATTTTATGAATTTGACTCCAAAGGCAATGGAAGTAAAAGCTAAAATAAACAAATGGGACTATATGAAACTTAAAAGTTTCTGCACAGCAAAAGAAACCATCGACAAAATAAAGAGGCAACCTACTGAATGGGAGTAGATTTTTGCAAACAGTTCTTCTGATAAGGGTCTAATATCCAAAATATACAAGGAACTCATGAAAGTCAACAACATAATAACAAACAACCCAATTGAAAAATGGGCAGAGGACCTGAAGAGACAACTCTCCAAAGAGGATTTAAAAATGGCAAATACACATATGAATAAATGCTCAACATCACTATTCATCAGACAAATGCAAATAAAAACCATGATGAGATATCACCTCACCCCAGTCAGAATGGCTATCATCAACAAGACAAACAGTAACAAGTGTTGGAGAGGCTGTGGAGTAAAAGGAACCCTCATACACTGTTGGTGGGAATGCAGACTGGTGCAGCCGCTATGGAAGGCAATGTGGAGGTTACTTACAAATAGAATTACCATATGACCCAGCAATCCTTCTCCTTGGTATCTACCCAAAGAATTGAAATCATTTATACATAAAGACACGTATGCTCCAATGTTCATTGCAGCTTTATTTACGTTGGGCAAGACAAGGAAACAACCAAAATGTCCTTCGATAGATGAATGGATAAAGAAGTTGTGGTATATATACACAATGGAATACTATTCGTGTTTAAGGAAAGATGGTTTAGGAACATTTGTGACAACATGGATGGATTTTGAGAGTATAATGCTAAGCGAAATAAGTCAGACAGAAAAAGCAGGGAACCCTATTATTACACTGATATGTGTTATATAAACCGAAAATAACAAAAGAACAAGACAAACATATGAGAAACAAAAACTCATAGACACAGACAATAGTTTAGTGGTTACCAGACGGTAATGGGGGTGGGGGGTGGGAGATGAGGGTAAGGGGGATCAAATATATGGTGATGGAAGGAGAACTGACTCTGGGTGGTGAACACACATGGGATTTATAGATGATGTAATACAGAATTATACACCTGAAATTATGTAATTTCATTAACAATTGTCACTCCAATAAATTAAAAAACAAAAAAAATTGAGAACCCAGAACGAAAACCATATAAATATGGAGAGATAATTTTTGACAAAGTAGCAAAAAACGTTCAATGGAGAAAAGACAGTCTCTTCAGTAAATGGTGCTGGTAGAATTGGAAAACCGCATGCAAAAGAATGAAACTGGATGGCTATCTGTCACCATGTACCAAAATTAATTCAAAATGGATCAAAGACTTAAGCATAAGACCTGAAACAATAAACTGAATAGAAGAATACATATGTACTAAATTTTTGGACCTTGGGTTCAAAGAGCATTTCATGAATTTGACTCCAAAGGCAGGGAAGTAAAAGCTTAAATCAATGAATGGGACTGTAGGAAACTAAAAGCTTCTGCACAGCAAAAGAAACCATCGACAAAATAAAGAGGCATCCAACTGAACGTGAGAGGATTTTGGCAAACAGTGCCTCTGATAAGGGGCTAATATCCAAAATACACAAGGAACTCATGAAACTCAACAACAAAAAAACAAACAACCTAATTGAAAAATGGCCAGAGTACCTGAAGAGACATTTCTCCAAAGAGGACATACAAATGGCAGATAGACATATGAAAAAATGCTCAACATCATTAATCATCAGAGCAATACAAATAAAAATCATAATGAGATATCTCGTCACCCCATTTAGAATGGCTATCATCAACAAGTCAAATAGTAACAAGTGTTGGAGAGGTTGTGGAAAAAAAGGAACCCTCATACTCTGTTGGTGGTAATGCAGACTTGTGCAGCCGTTATGGAAGGCAGTGTGGAGGTTCCTCAAAAAATTACAAATAGAATTTCCATGTGACCCAGCAATCCTTCTCCTGAGCATCTACCCAAAAAATCTGAAAACTTTTATCCATAGGGACACGTGTGCTACAATGTTCATTGCAGCTTTATTTACGGTGGCCAAGACATGGAAACAACCAAAATGTCCTTCGATAGATGAATGGATAAAGGAGTTGTGGTATATATGCACAATGGAATACTGTTCAGGAGTAAGGAAAGATGAAATAGGACCATTTGTGAAAACATGGATGGTTCTTGAGATTATAATGCTAAGTGAAATAAGTCAGACAGAAAAAGTAGAGATCCTTATGTGGTATATAAACCAAAAACAACAAAAGAACAAGACAAACAAATGAGAAACAAAAACTCATAGACACAGACAATAGTTTTGTGGTTACCAGAGGATAAGGCGGGAGAGGGTTGGTAAATGAGGGTAAAGGGGATCAAATATATGGTTATGGAAGGAAAACTGACTCTGAGTGTTTCACACACAATGTGATTTATAGATGATGTAATACAGAATTGTATACGTGAAATCTATTTAATTTTACTAACAATTGTCACCCCAATAAACTCTAATTAAAAAAGAAAGGAGACAAAGAAGGACCCAGTAATTCCACTTCAAGGTATTTATCCAAAGAAACCCATAACAATAATTTGAAAAGACGCATGCATCCATATGTTCTTTGCAGCATTATTTACAAAAGCCAAGATATGGAGGTAACCTAAGTGTCCATCTATAGATGAATAGATAAAGAAGTGATATATATATATATATATATATATATATATATATATATATATATATATATATATATATATGATGGAATATTACTTGACCTAAAAAGAATGAAATCTTGCCATCTGGAACAATAGGAATGGACCTAGAGGGTAGTATGCTAAGTGAAATAAGTCAAACAGAAAGACAAATATCATATGATTTCACTTATATGTGGAATCTGAAAAGCAAAGGAAAAAAGAAAACATAAAGAAACTCATAGATAGAGAATCTTTTAAAGTTTGCCAGATGGGAAGGGGTAAGGATGGGTGAAAAATGGGATATGATTAAGAAGTAAAAATTGATAGTTACAAAATAGTCCTGGAGATGTAAAATACAGCATAGTGATATAGTCAATAATATTGAAATAACTTTGTAGGGTGTCAGATGGGTACTAGATTTATCGGGGTGATCACTTTATAAGTTACATAAATGTTTAATCACTATGTTGGACAACTGAAACTTATGTAATATTGTATGTCAACTGTAATTGAAAAATCAAAAATTGTCTTTAAAAAAGGTTTGAACTAAAAATTCTGCTCTGCTTGAGGTTCACTTAGAAACCATATGATAGTAATATTATGTCTCAGCAGAGCTTAAACTTAAGAGTACTCGCTCCATAAAGAGTGACTGAGTAGCCAGCACAGTGCCGAACATAGATTCAATAAATGCTTGCTGACTTGTTTAATTAAAAAAAAAAAAGTGCTGGACAGGATGTGGAGAAAAGGGAACCCTCATATACTGTTTGTGGGACTGCAAATTGGTGAAGCCACTATGGAAAACAATTTGGAGGTTCCTCAAATATTAAAAATAGAACTATGTATGACCCAGCAGTTCCACTTCTCGGTATTTATCCAAAGAAATCCAAAACACTAATTCTAAAAGATATGTTCCTTCCACCCCCATTTTCATTGCCACATTATTTACAATAGCCAAGGTATGGGGGCAACCTAAGTGTCCATCAGTAGACGGTTCAATAAAGAAGTGGTACGTATATACAGTGGAATATTACTAGGCCATAAAATCTTAGCATTTGTGACAATCTAGAGGGATGGACCGAGAGGGTATTATGCTTAATGAAATAGACAAATACCGTATGATCTCCCTTATATGTGGAAACTACTGAACAAAATAAATGAGCAAACAAAACAGAAACATATTCATTGATGGAAAGAATAAGCTGATCTTTGTCAGATGGGAGGGGATTTAAGAGGTGGAGTGAAAAAGATAAAGAAGTACAAATTGGTAGTTATGAAATCATCATGGGAATGCAAAATAAAGCTTAGCAAATGTTGTTAATAATTTGGTATAATAATAACTATGTATAGTGTCAGGTGGATACTAAACTAGTCAAGGGGATCACTGCATAAAATATATAAATGTTTAACCACTATGTTTTACATCTGAACTAATGTAAGATAATATTGAATGTCAACTGTAATTGAAAAACTTTTTAAATGGAGGGGTGTTGAAGGAGAATAAGAGATTCAATTTTCCAGGTAGAAAACAAATAAGACATGGGGATGTAATGTACAGTACAGAGATATAGTCAATGATATTGTGATAGCATTGTACAGTGTCAAATGGTTGATAGAATTATCATGGTGATTACTCCTTTAGGTATATAAATATTGAATAACTATGGTGTACACCTGAAATGAATGTAATATTGTATGTTAGCTATATTTTAATAAAACTTTTTTTAAAAAAATTGAAAACCATGAGGACGTCAGCATTTTAATGAAGATTGATATGGTGGTGACAGAGAAATGTATCAAGTCATCATTAGGCAATTTTTAATAAAAAGTGTCCAAAATTAGATACAAAAACAAGAAAGTAAGAAAAGAAGAGGGAGACTTAAAAAATACTATTGGCTTGCAAAGACATCCTGGGTTAAACCAAACTGCCAATTAGGATATAAGAAGAAAATTCCATTTTAGCAGCCAGGTCAGAGCTTGAAACATTGCATCTAACTATCAAATTAGCAGTAAACCTTAGTCTCCAGTTTCTTCTGTACTTTACTCTCCAAACTTTGAGATCTGACTGTTTCACTACACCAAGACGTTTGGGAAACAGAATCTTCTTGATGGGATTTCAAGTTTAACATTTTACTCAAATGTGCACTGTACAATTCAGTCAATTGTTTAACAGAAACCAGGTACAAGGGTCAGCAAACCTGGCTCAGCTGTGAGGCTACTGAAAGAGTCCAAGTTTATAGATATTTTTTTAATCTAAAATAAACTGTGATTGGATTTCAAGAGTTTAAGTGAACTCTACAATGAAGCAATCCGATAAAACCACCTTGAGAAAGAAAAACAACAGAGGAATCAGAATTCTCTAGCGATTACTGAAGTCATTTTGTGCCAGAAAGAATGACCCAGTGAAACTGTTAGAATCTAACCAGTACCAAAATTTGCATGTTAAAGGACTCAAACCCATAGCTCCCTTCTGTAAAATTAACACTTTCTCTCTTTTAAAGAGAGTTTTGGGTTACAAATGGAATAATAATAAAGTAACTGTCCTTTCTTTCCTGCCTTACCCCCAACTCTCATTCCCCATGATGTTTTCATAAACAGTCCTGTGCTATGAGAAGGTAAAGAAGGTTGTGAAAGGCATGCCATGAGAAGAGAAACTGGTCATTTAATTTCTTTACTTCTCTTCACCTATTACAATTGTGCCGTGTGTTTTTAAAAAATAAAGAAGCCATATGGAATTGTATTCTTAATTTTTTGAGGAAACTCAAAAAGTGGCTTTACCAATTTACATTCCCACTAGCAGTGTATGAAGGTTGTGTGTTACTTGTCTTGTTGATAATAGCCATTCTCACAGGTGTGAGGCAGTATCTCATTGTGGTTTTTGTTTGCTTTTCCTTAACAGCTACTGAAGTTGAGCATCTTTTCACATATCTGTTGGCCTTTTATATGCTGTCTTGGGAGAAGTGTCTGTTCAGGTCTTCTGCCCATTTTATTTATTTATTTTATCAGTTACAGGTGTACAAAACAACATAATGTTTAGACATTTATACCCCTCACAAATTGATAACCCCAACAAGTGTACTACCCATCTGATACCATATATAGCTATTACATTACTATTGGCTAGACTCCCTATTCTATACTTTATATCCCCTGACTTTATCTATATCTATATCTATCTATATATTTGGCATTCAATATTATTTTATATCAGTTTCAGGTGTATGGTGCAATGGTTAGGCATTTACATAATTTATGAAGTGATCTCCCAGGTAAGTCTAGTACCCATCTGATACCACACATCATTTTTACAACATTATTGACTATATTCCCCGTACTGTATTTCACATCCCCATGACTATTTTGCGACTACCAATTTGTACTTCCTAATCCCTTCACCTTTCTCACCCATCCCCCCAACACCCCTCCCATCTAGCAACCATCAGTTAGCTCTCGGTATCTGAGTCTATTTCTGTTTTGTTTGTTCATTTTTTAATTGTATTATTTGGGTTTTGTTGTTGTTGAGTTGTATGAGTTATTTATATATTTTGGATATTAGCCCTCTATCTGAGGTGTTGTTTACAAATATCTTCTCCCATTTGATTAGTTGCCTCTTGGTTTTATTGATGGTTTCTTCTGCTGTGCGGAAGCTTTTTATTTTGATATAGTTCCAGTCAATGATTTTTGCTTTTTCTTTCCTTGCCTTTGAGGTCAAATTCATAAAATGCTCTCTAAGACGATGGTCTCTAAATTCAGTGCCTACATTTTCTTCTATGCACTTTATTGTTTCAGGTTTTATATTTAGCTCTGATCCATTTTCAGTTATTTATTTATTTTTTTGGTGACAAATACTATAGCAGTCTAGTTTCATTCTTCTGCATGTGGCTCTCCAATTTTCCCAGCACCATTTATTGAAGAAGTTTTCTCTTCCCCATTGTATGTTTTCGGCTTCTTTGTCAAAAATTATCTGTCTATATTTATGTCAGCTTATTTGTGGGTTCTCAATTATGTTCCATTGGTCTGTGTATCTGTTTTTCTGCCAATACAATGCTGTTTTGAGTATTGCCACTTTGTAGTATAGTTTGAAGGCAGGGAGTGTGATACCTCCAGGCTGTTCTTTTTTCTCAAGATTGCTTTGACTATTCAGGGTCTTTTGTGTTTCATAAAAATTACTATATGACTCAGAAAACACTTTTCTGGATATCTACCCCCTAAATTGAAAACATTTATTTGTAAAATATATGTACCCCTATGTTATTGCAGCATTATTTATGGTGGCCAAAGCATGGATATGACTAAAGTGCTCTTTGATAGATGATTGGATAAAAAGATATGGTACACATATACAATGGAATATTACTCATCCATAAAATGATTAAAAACTTATATGTGGATTATAAAACTTAAAGCAACACACAAACAAGACAAACAAACAAAAACTCAGACACAGACAACAGTTTAGATGTTACCAGAAGGAATGAGAGAAGGGGGCAAGAAAAGGGTAAAGGGGGTCTAAAATATGGTGACTGAAGATTTAACTTTGGGTGGTGAACACACAATGCAATATACAGATGATGTATTATAAAATTGTACACTTTAAACCTGAATAATTTTACTAACCAATGTCACTTCAACAAAATTTATTTTTTTAAAAAAAGATAAAAACACACCTTAAAGTTAGAGTTCTGGTATCTGAGGGCTCAAGTCCAGTTTCTACAGAACAAGGGGAGGCAACTTGTTGTCACATGTGTTATCAAGTTTTCTGTGAAAAACCACCATAATTGGTTCCAAATCCAACAGAATGGATCTGTGGTGCTGATGGGTAGAGGGGAGTTGTCTTTACACCACTGAGGAAACATCCATGGCTTATGCAAACTGGTTTAGAAGTTTGACTGCAGTGGTATCCTTTAGGAACAGATTGATATCCAAGCAACATATTCACTTTAAGAAGAAAATGTTTACCAAAGTTTCAGACTTCTGCCACTTTATAGGGCACAGCTCTAATGGGAGCAAGTACAAATGAAACAAACACAAATAGAACAATGTAGATAACTTCAAGTGGGAGGACAGGCAAGAATCCAAAAGAACAAGGTATAGTTGTGGTTTGGCTGCCTTTCTTTAATGATTATGCCCACTTTTCCTCTTCCTTTCTGGGCTAAGCCACTAATGAGGAAGATGAAACTCCATGATGACAAAGCAGCAGAGGGAGAAATATAAATGTCTCCCAAATGACCAACAGACTAGTTGGGGCCAACAAACTTATGCTGGGTTTTGATCAGATATACCACTGACTTGGCTTCCTCCTCTCCTGACTGACCTTGAGTCAGGAGATTACTTCTTGTGTCACCACTATAGAGAGGCAGGAAAACCTAAGAGTGAAGCATAGCACTGAAAGTGTCTTATGGAGCAAACTTAAGTCTAGAGCCTTGCACAGCTGTTAAGTGTTTATAAAATCTTCTCTGTAATAATATGAAAAGAAAACAGTTCTACTACAAATTATATTTATGTAACAGTCAAAACCAATAATATTATTTGAGAAATTTTCAGAATAAAATTTCAGAAGTCTATACTTAACCAAAAATAGGGATAAAACACTAGGGATGAAATCCATAGTTAAAAATGAATCAAGAGGATGTCAGCATGAGGTGAGCCTCTTGAAATCTCCCCCGGAATTTACAACAAATTGAACAACTGTAATTCCACAAAGGATTCTCTGCATAGCAGACAGGAAAGACTGAGGTGCTCAACTGAAATCAACTAAAAGAGGGCAAATTGGGCGAGCAGGGTAGGAGAGAAGGGGGAAGTGCAGAGACGCAGCCACAGACCTAGCTCAAAAGTCCGATTTCCCTGCATTCCAGAGCAACTGCAGCCACTGGAGAGGGAAGAGTTTGGACAGCTAGCACGACCCTTATGGCCCACAGTCCCTCCTGAGGGATCAGCATATAATACAGCTGAAACCAATGCTCACCACAAAGGCCTTGGAGTAAAGACTGAGGAAAGAAGGGTGAAAACAACATTTTTAAGCACTCACTGCCTAGAAGAGGACAAAAAGCTTAATCACAGTGCCTAGCCAAATCCCCCCCTACCCTCCCAGAACTTGGCCCACCACACCTACCCAGTGCGAGAAGCTAAACTGTAGCAGTGTCAGATCAAAAAAACTGCATATTTGTAGATCTCAGAACTGTGGCCAGCTGCCACTTTCTCACAGCCCAACTAGTTCTGGAAAAAAGGAGGGAGCCTTGGGTGCAAGACTGACTGTGCTGGTGGTTGCTGCCATTGCTCTGGGCCACATCTCACAACTCATCCCACCTCTGTCCCCACCTATCTGGGAGGATCCCCATAACACACAGGCTGCTGAAACACACAGACTCTGTGTATGGTGCACAAAGAGTTTAAGAACTTCAGAATCTCTCCACATCCCCCCCCCACGGAGGTGGTGACTTGTGACCCAGGTGACCTGTTCACAGAGGAGAAGCTCAACTTCTAGGAATTCTCCCATTATGTGAGAAGCTGGAACAGTGCAGGAAAAATATAACACTACACTGTGTGAGAGAATAAAAGACTGCAGTAAGAGAGAAAATAAAACATTCTACCAACACCTACTGGAAAACAAAAGAAAGACCTCTTCCTATCAACCTGTTCCTAAAACCACTCCTGTAGCTGTCTAGGGAGAGAAATAACAACTCATTAATTGCCATAAATAACAAAGGTAACAACACAGCTCAAAATAAAATTAAGATTCCAGAAAATGAACTTAAAGACATGGATATTTGTGACTTAAATGACATAGAATTCAAGATTACAGTTCTGAAAAAAAAAATCAATGAGATGCAAGAAAACAACAAACAAGCAGTTTAATGGACTCAGAAACACAATCCTAGAACAAAATGAACATTTTACCAAAGGGGTTGATATTTTAAAATAAAACCAAATAGAATTTCTGGAGATTAGTACTCAATAAAAAAAAAAAAAATGAAGGATGAAATAGCCAGCTAAATAGTAGAGTTAACCAGATGGAGGAAAGAATCGGTGACATCAAAGACACAAATATGGAACTGACACACATGGAAGAAGAGAGAGTCTAGAGAGTTAAATGAAATGAAAGAACTCTACAAGAACTTTCTGACTCCCTCAAAAAGAGGAACACAAGAATAATGTGCATACCAAAAGGAGAAGGAAACAGAGAGTATAGTCAAACAAACAGTCTAAGAGAAAGTCCCAAACTTGTAGAAATAACTGGATCCTTGAATCTAAGAAGTAAATAGAACATCTAATTACCTCAATCCCAAAAGGTATTCTCCAAGGCACATTGTATTGAAGGTGTCAAAAATTAACCACAAAGAAAGAATTCTCAAGGCAGCCAAGGAGAAGAAGACCTACAAAGGAAAGCCCATAAGATTATCATCAGATTTTTCAGCAGAAATTCTACAGCCAGGAAGGAGTAGACTGAAATATTCAAACTATTGAAAGAGAGAAATTATGAGCCAAGAATGATATATCCAGCAAAGATATATTTTAGATATGAAGGAGGAATAAAGACCTTTCCAGACATTCAGAAGCTAAGGGAATTTTGTAACACATGACCTGCACTGCAAGAAAAAATGAAGGAGGCTATTTGACCTGAAACAAAAAAGCAAAAGAATACTAAACCCTGAGTAGTATTATAAACAAACAGAAGCAGGAAATGGCAACCCCTACACCAATAAGACAATATACACTTAAACATAACATACAAGTTAAAGAGAAGAAGAAGAAAAGACACTAGAAAAGAGAAAAAAGATAACTTGCTGCTGCCACTCAGAAATCAACTCACAGCATAAATAGGAATAATTTGTGACACCAAAAACATAAAAGGGGGGTGACATCATAGGAATGGCAGCAGCGGGGCGCACTTTCTGAGTTCTCCTCCAGATCTTAATACAAACGGGACATATAACCCATCAAAGAACTCTTTGCTCATCACGCAGAACACATAAGAACTCGTGGAGGGATTACTTGAAGGTGCGCAAATAGGGCGAGCAGGGGAAGAAGGAAGGGAGAGGAGTGGAAACGCAGGGTCCCACGATGGAATTGCTGCCTGCAGTGGCTGTGGAGGTGGAAACGTGGCTGACACCCACAGCTCCAGAGACGCACTGGACCCCAGGGCGGAACAGAGAACACAAGAACCAGGAAGTGGGCTCTTTCCCTGGGTCCCGCAGCTAATCTCTCCCACTGGGGGGGCAGCTTGGTGGGCTCTAGGGCAGACAAGAACACAGACTCCATACCTGGACACCTCCCCACGTTCTTCCAATCCTACCCCCTCCGCTCCAGAGACTTAAACTGGCCCCTGAACTGAGAAGTAGTGTGAGATTACAGAGAAGCCTTAGTGCTCAAGTCTGGGAAGACTGACAGGCAGCTCTGACCCAGAGAAGAGGCTGAGAAGAGTGTGATATTGGCTGCGCTAGGAGAGAAGAGACTCCTCCACCCACAGCCACCACCTTTTCTGCCCTGCGGGAAGAGTGTGACACATCTGGGCTGGGAGGGAGATGACCTTTCAATCCCCAGCCCCCACCCTTTCTGGCCTGCCTAGAAAGGGGCAAGTGCAACTGTGGAGGCACACCCAGAAATCAGCAGTAAGCGGCAGACGCATCTTATGGCTTTCAGCAGCTCGGGAATCTCCTGCCCCTCCCCCACAACACACACATGGAGGAAGTGCCCTAAGACTCAGGAGTACTAGACACAGGGTTGGTGTTGCTACTCTCAGTGTGCATATGTGCAGGCAAGGGAAGAAACTGCACTGACTTTGTAAAAACTATCATGCAGACCACACAGCCCCACACATTTAAATCTACAGTCCCAAAGTCACTCTGGGCACCAGGTGAACATTTCTGCCTGCGAAATAAGAAGGGGACACTTTGATACAGCAGAGGACAACCTGGAGATTACTTGGTGGGCTTAAGCCAAGACTGGCGCTGCTTTATGTTTTGCTATTTTTTTTGTTTGTTTGTTTTGTTTTGTCTTTATATCTTTGATATCTTTGCCTGTGTTAAGTGGGGGTTATTGGGTGTTTTTACATGTGAATGTATTTGATATTTTTCTAGGTTGTTGTTGTTGTGCTTGGTGATTTACATTGTTCTGAAATTGCCCTACCAGGGCCCAGCTTAAGAGGCACAAGATTCAACATATCAAGAGGCCAACTCCACACCAAACCAGAGTACTACCATGTTTGACCTACAAGTCACACACCCAGAGGGAATTCTCTGCAGGCACAAGGGCCCACAGAGGCAAAACCACATTTAAATGGTCAACCCTCACACAGAAGAACATCCTGCTGTGGGCAGAGCCAATTCTCACAACTAGTCTTCCTAGGAGTTAACCCATGTATTCACAAGTGAAAAGCAATTAAAGATCTTCTTTAACAAGATAATATACACTGCATAAGAGTCACCTTTGGAGCACACCAAGAGGAGAAGAACAAAGTAGTGCAAGTCAAATATAAAGGACACATACTACATAAGATAACCCAGCAAGAACTGAGAACTATAGGGGATCTACCTAATACATTAAAGCAAACAGAGTCAGCCAGAATGGGGCAACAAAGAAACATGTCCCAAACAAAAGAACAGAAGAAACCTCCACAACTGGAACCAAATGAAGCAGAGGTAACCAACCTATCAGAGACAGAGTCCAGAACACTGGTGATAAGAATGTTTAAAGAACTTAGAGAAGACATACAGAAGGATGCAGAAATCATAACAAACAACTAGTTAGAACTAAAGAACACAATTACCGAAATAATGAACTCACTTGAAGGAATTAACAGCAGGTTAGGTGAAGCAGAGGATCGAATCAGCGACTTAGAAGACAAGTTAGCAGAGATCACCCAAACAGAACAACACAAAGAAAAAAGAATAAAAAACAATGAAGATGGTTTAAGAGACCTCTGGGATAACATCAAGCACAACAACATGCACATCATAGGAATACCAGAGGTGAAGAGAGGAAGCAAGGGATTGAGAACATATTTGAAGTAATAATGTACGAAAACTTTCCTAACCTGATGAAGGAAACCAACATGCAAGCCCAGGAAGCGCAGAGAGTTCCAACCTGGATAAACCCAAGCAGGTCCACACCAAGACACTTTATAGATAAAATGGCAAAGCTTTGCATCAAAAACAATAAAATACTTGAATTAATCTAACCAAGAAGGTAAAAGACTTGTATACTGAAAACTGCAAAATGTTGATGAAACAAATTAAAGCGGACATCGATAAATGGAAAGGTACCCCCCCCCAAAAAAAAAAAAAGTCAAAGGGAGAATCCTAAAAGCAGCAAGAGAAAGACAGAGGGTTACATATAAGTGAACTCCCATAAGACTATCAAATTACTTTTCTACAGAAACATTGAAGGCCAGGAGGGAGTGGCAGGACATACTCAAAGTGATGAAAAACAAAGTCCTACAATCTATATTGCTTTATCCAGTGAGGCTAACATGTAAAATTGATGGAGAGATAAAAAGCTTCACAGAAAAGAATAAGCTAAAGGAATTTATTACCACCAAGCTGGCATTGCAAGAAATACTAAAAGGACTTCTATAATAGAAGAAAGATGAAAACAATCTAACTACAAATTTAAAAACGGCAATAACAAATCACCTATCAATAATCACTTTAAGTGTAAACAGATTAAATGCTCCAATCAAGAGACATAGGGTGGCTGAGTGGATAACAAAGCAACCCTTGTATATCCTGTATACAAGAGACTCACCTCAGATCAAGACACACACAGACAGAAAGTGAAGGGTTGGAGTAAGATATTTCATGCAAATGGAAATGAGAAAAAACCTGCAGTTTTAATACTTATACCTGACAAAATAGACTTTAAAATGAAGAACATATTAAAAGACAAAGATGGACACCATATGATAATTAAGGGATCGATCCGACAAGAGGACATAACCCTACTAGACATCTATGCACCCAACATAGGAGCACCTAAATATATAAAACAGGTACTGACTGACATAAAGACAGAGATCAACAGTAACACTATCATAGTAGTGGACTTCAACACACCTCTGACAACAAGGGACAGAAAATCTTCCAGACAGAAAATGAATATGGAAACAAAAGCCTTAAATGATACATTGGAGCAGTTGGATTTAATTGATATTTCCAGAGCATTTCACCCCAATGCTGCAAAATACACATTTTTCTCAAGCACACATGGAACATTTTCCAAGACAGACCATATGCTAGGCCACAAAACAAGTGTTGATAAATTTAAGAAAATTGAAATCAAACCAATTGTATTCTCTGACCACAGTGCTATGAAATTATAAATGAACTACAGGAAAAAAAAAAAAGTAAGACACAACAATTCATGGAGGCTGAATAACATGTTACTAAATAATGAATGGGTCAAGCAGGAGATCAAGGAAGAAATCAAAAGATATCTCGAGACAAAAAAAATGAAAACACGATGACCCAAAATCTATGGGATGTCACAAAAGCTGTCCTAAGAGGGAAATTCATAGCATTGAAGGCCTACCTAAAGAAACAAGAAACATCACTAATCAATAATTTATCTCCACACTTAAGGGATCTGGAAAAAGAACAGCAAAATAAGCCCAAAGGGAGCACAAGGAAGGAGATAATAAAGATCAGAGCAGACATAAATGAAATAGAAACCAGAAAAACAATACAAAAGATCAATGAATCCAAGAGTTGGTTCTTAGAGAAAATAAACAAAATTGACAAACCTTTAGCCAGACTCATTAAAAAAGGGAGAGAGAGGACCCAAATTAATAAAATCAGAAATGAAAGAGGAGAAGTGACAACAGACACTGCAGAAATACAAAAAATTTTAAGAAATTACTATGGGCAACTATATGCCAACAAATTTTACAATCTGGAAGAAATGGACAATTTTCTAGAGGTGTACCACCTTCCAAGGCTAACTCAAGAAGAAACAGAAAACCTGAATAGACCGATTACCACCAGGGAAATTAAATCAGTAATCAACAATCTCCCAACAAACAAAACCCCTGGACCCAATGGCTTTACAGGTGAATTTTACAAAACGTTCAAAAAAGAATTATCACCTATTCTCCTCAAGCTCTTCCAAAAACTCCAGAAGGAGGGAAGACTCCCAAACACTTTTTACAAAGCCACTATCACCCTGATCCCAAAAGCAGACAAAGACACCACAAAAAAAGAAAACTACAGGCTTATATCGCTAATCAAGATAGACGCAAAAATCCTTAATAAAATATTAGCAAACAGAATTCAGCAATACATTAAAAAGATCATACACCATGATCAAGTGGGATTCATCCCTTTTATGCAGGGTGGTTCAACATCCACAAATCAATTTATGTGATACACCACATTAACAAAATGAAAAATAAAAATCACAGGATCATGTCAATAGATGCAGGAAAAGCATTTGATAAAATCCAGCAGCCATTTGTGATAAAAAAAAAAACCCTTAGGAAAGTGGGAGTAGAGGGATGATATCTCAACATAACAAAGGCCACATATGATAAACCCACAGCTAACATCATACTCAATGGGGAAAAGCTAAAACCATTCACCCTAAGGTCAGGAACAAGGCAAGGTTGCCCAATTTCTCCACTTCTATTCAACATAGTGCTGGAAGTTCTAGCCACAGCAATCAGACAAAAAAAAAAAAAGAAATGAAAGGCATCCAAACTGGTAAGGAGGAAGTAAAATTGTCATTATATGCAGATGATATGATACTATATATAGAGAACCCTAAGGACTCCACCAAGAAACTATTAGAGCTGATAGATGAATTTAGTAAAGTAGCAGGATACAAAATTAATATTCAGAAATCAGTTGCATTTGTATATACCACGAATAAAATCTCAGAAGGAGAAATTTAAAAAGCAATCCCATTTACAATTGCTCCAGACTATAAAATACCTTGGAATAAATTTAACCAAAGAAGTAAAAGATATCTACTCAGAAAATTATAAGACACTGAAGAAAGAAATGAAAGAATATACAAATAAATGGAAACACATACCATGTTCATGGATAGGAAGAATTAATATAGTTAAAATGTCCATACTGCCTAAGGCAATATACATATTCAACGCAATTCCTATCAAACTACCAACGACGTTTTTCACAGAAATAGAACATATAATCCCAAAATTTATATGGGACCATAAAAGACCCCGGATAGCCTCAGCAATCTTGAGAAATAAGAACAAAGTGGGAGGTATAACGATACCTCAAACTATACTACAAGGCTACAGTAATCAAAACAGCATGGTACTGGCATAAAAATAGACACATAGATCAATGGAACAGAATAGAGAGTCCAGAAGTAAATCCATGCCTATATGGCCATTTAATCTACGACAATGGAAGCAAGAATGTACGATGGGGTAAAAACAGTCTGTTCAATAAGTGCTTTTGGGAAACCTGGACAGACACTTGCAAGAAAATGAAACTGGACCACCTTACACCATATAGAAAAATAAATTCAAAATGGCTAAAAGACTTAAATGTAAGAGCTGAAACCATAAAATTCCTAGAAGAAAATATAGGAAGAAATTTCACGGACATTATGCGGAGTAAGATTTTTACTGATATATCCCCTTGTGCGAGGGGAGTAAGAGGAAAAAATAAACATGTGGGATTACATCAAACTAAAAAGTTTTTTCACAGCAAAGGAAACCATCAATAAAACAAAAAGGATTGCTACTGAATGGGAAAAGGTATTTGCCAATGATATATCTGATAAGGGCTTAATATCACAAATTTATAAAAAACTCAACTCAAATCCAAAAAAACAAACAACCCAATTAAAAAATGGGCAGAGTACATGAAGAGACATTTTTTGAAAAAGGACATACAGATGGCAAACAGACATATAAAGAAATGCTCAATCTCACTAACCATCAGAGACATGCAAATAAAAACCACAATGAGATACCACCTCACCCCAGTCAAAATGGCTATCATCAATACATCAACAAACAACAAGTGCTGGCATGATGTGGAGAAAAGAGAACATTTGTGCATTGTTGGTGGGATTGCAGATTGGTGCAGCCACTATTGAAAACAGCATGAAGGTATCTCAAAAATCTGAAAATGGAACTACCCTATGATCCAGCAATTCCACTCCTAAGTATCTATGCAGAGAAATCCAAAACTCCAATTCAAAAATCGTTATGCACTCCTATGTTTATTGCAGCACTATACACAATAGCCAAGACATGGAAACAACCAAAATGCTCATTGGTAGGTGAAAGGATTAAGAAACTGTGATACATTTATACAATGGAGTATTATGCAGCTATAAAGAAGAAAGAAATCTTACCATTTGCAACAACATGGATGGACCTGGAGAACATTATGTTAAGTGAAACAAGTCAGACAGAGAAAGACAAATACCATATGATCTCACTTATATGAGGAATCTAAAGAAAAGAATAAGTGAATGAACTAATCAGAAACAGTTTTGTAGACAAAGAGGAAAAACTGAGGTTTGCTAGATGGGCAATGAGGTGGGGATAAGGGGGAAGGTGAGGGGATTAGAAAACAGTCGGTAACCACAAGATGGCCACGGGGTTTTGAAAATTAATTTGGGGAACGTAATCAATAATGTTATAAAGATTTTGTAGGGTATCCAATGGACACGTGTCCCATTTAGGAGACCACCTCAGGGATGATGTAATGCCTGATCATTACACTGTACACCTGAAGCTGAACAATAATGAATTCTAACTATAATTATATATATATATATATATATATATATATATATATATATATATATATATATATATGCATATATATATGCATATATATATGTATATACATATATATGTATATATATGTATGTATGTATATACTTGCAAGAAGCGGAGTACAGCATTAGGAATAGAGACAGTGAAAATGTAATGGCTCTGTGTCATGTTAAAGGGATAGTGGATGGGGGGACGTGGGTTCACACAGTGTGAGGGATATAAATGATAAACGTCTAAGTGTTACTTTGTCTTGTGCACCTGAAACTAATTAAAAAAAAAAACTGAACAAAGAAAAAAGAAGATACATACAAACAGATGAGAACGAATATACTTTCTACCAAAATTGTTGGGATGCAGTGAAAGCAGTTTTAAGAGGGAAATTTATACCATTACAGGCCCAACTCAAGAAAGAAGAATCATCCCAGATAAATAACTCATGTTATACCTTAAGGAGCTAGAAAAAGAAGAATGTATGAAACCCATATTCAACAGAGGGAAGGAAATAATAAACATCAGAGCAAAACTAAATGAAAAAAAGAACAAAAAGACTATAGAAAAAATTAATGCAACAAAGAGCTGGTTCTTTGAAAATATTAATAAAATTGAAAAACTCGTATCTAGATCCACTAATATAAAAAGACAAAAGACACAAATAAACAAAATCAGAATCAAAGGAGAAGTTACTATGGATTCCACAAAAATACAAGAATCATCCAAGAATACTATGAAGGACTATATGCCAACAAATTCAATAACCTAGAGGAAATGGACAAGTCCTTAGAAACATACAGCCTTCTTAGGCTGAATCGTGAAGAATTGGAAAATCTAAACAGACCATTCAACAGTAAGGATATTGAATCGGTCACCTGAAATCATCTCAAAAGCAAAAGTCTAGGTCCAGATGGCTTCACTTGTGAATTCTACCAAACCTTCAAAGAGGATCTAACACCAGTCCTACTCAAAATCTTTGAAAAATTTTGTAGAAGAAATAATACTCCCTAACTCATTTTATGAGGTCAACATTACCCTGATACCAAAGTCTGGGAAGGATAACACAAAAAAAGAAAATTACATACCAATATCTCTGATGAATACGGATGCAAAAATCCTAACCAAAACTCTAACAAATCGAATGCAACAATGCATTTCAAATATTATACATCACGACCAAGTGAGGTTCATTCCAGGGGCATAAGGAAGCTTCAACATAAGCATATCAATCAATGTGGTACAACACGTAAACAAAAGAAAGGACAAAAATTATATGATTATATCAATAGAGCCAGAAAAAGTGTTTGACAAAATACAACATCCCTTTATGAATAAGACACTTAATAAAATAGGTATAGAAGGAGAATAACTCAATGTAATAAAGGCCATATATGACAAATCCTCAGCTAATATCATAATTAAAGGTGAAAAACTCAAACCTTGTGCTCTATGTTCAGGAACACAAGAGTGCCGTCCTCTATCACCTCTGCTTTTCAACATAGTATTGGAAGTCCTAGCCAGAGCAATCAGGCTAAAACAGATATAAAAGTCATCGAAATTGGGAATGAAGAAGTTAAATTGTCACTCTTTGCAGATGACATGATGCTATATGTAGAAAACGCTAAAGAATCTACTGAAAAGCTATTTGATACAATAAATGAATACAGCAAAGTTACTGGCTACAAAATCAATGTACAAAATACATTTCATTCTTAGGCACTAACAATGAAATCTCAGAAAAAGAAAAAAAAATCATTTTGCAATTGCAACAAGAAGAATAAAATACCTAGGAATAAACTTAACCAAGGATGTGAAAGACCTATATACTGAAAACTATAAGATATTTTTAAAAGAAATTGAAGAAGACACAAAGAAACTGAAAAACATTCCGTGTTCATGGATTGGAAGAGCCAACAGAGATAAAATGGCTACAATACCCAAAGCAATATACGGATTTAATACAATCCCCATCAAAATACCAATGGCATTTTTTGAAACTGTTTTTTTATTAGTTTCAGGTGCACAAGACGAAGTAACACTTAAGACGTTTATCATTTATATCCTTCACACTGTGTGAACCCACCTCTCCCCATCCACTATCGCTCTGACATCACACAGAGACATTACATTTAAACTAATGCTGTACTCCGCTTCTTGTAAGTACATAAATACATACATACATACATATACATATATATATATACATATATATATGTATATGTATGTATATATACATATATATATATGCATACATATATATTGTTGTTCTCTTTGGGTGATCTCTGCTAACTTGTCTTCTAAGTTGCTGATTCGGTCCTCTGTTTCATCTAACTTGCTGTTAATTCCTTCAAGTGAGTTGATTATTTCGGTAATTGTGTTCTTTAGTTCTAACTGGTTGTTCGTTATGATTTCTACATCCTTCTGTACGTCTTCTCTAAGTTCCTTAAACATTCTTATCACCAGTGTTCTGAACTCTGTCTCTGATAGGTTGGTTACCTCTGCTTCATTTGGTTCCAGTTGTGGAGGTTTCTTCTGTTCTTTTGTTTGGGACATGTTTCTTTGTTGCCCCATTCTGGCTGACTCTGTTTGCTTTAATGTATTAGGTAGATCCCCTATAGTTCTCAGTTCTTGCTGGGTTATCTTATGTAGTATGTGTCCTTTATATTTGACTTGCACTACTTTGTTCTTCTCCTCTTGGTGTGCTCCAAAGGTGACTTTTGTGCAGTGTATATTATTCTGTTAAAGAAGATCTTTAATTGCTTTTCGTTTGTGAGTACATGGGTTAACTCCTAGGATGACTAGTTGTGAGACTTGGCTCTGCCCACCGCAGGGTGTTCTGCTGCATGAGGATTAACCACTTAAATGTGGTTTGGCATCTGTGGGCTCTTGTACCTGTAGAGAATTCCCTCTGGGTGTGTGACTTGTAGGTCAAACCTGATAGTACTCTGGTTTGGTGTGGAGTTGGCCTCTTGATATGTTGAATCTTGCACCTCTCAAGCTGGGTCCTGGTAGGGCAATTTCAGAACAATGAAAATCATCAAGCACAACAACAACAACAATGAAGAAAAAGTCAAATACATTCACATGTAAAAATAACCAACAACCCCCACTCATCACAGCCAAAGATATCAAAGATATAAAGACAAAACAAAAGAAAACAAAGCAAAACAAAAAACAGCTAGTCTTGGCTTAAGCCCACCAAGTAATCTCCAGGTTGTCCTCTGCTGTACCAAAGAGTGTCCTGCATATTGTGCAGGCAGAGCCGGTCACCTGGTGTCCAGAGTGTCCTTGGGACAGTAGATTTAAATTTGTGGGGCTGGGTGGTCTGGATGATAGTTTTTATAAAGACAGTGCAGTTTCTGCCCTTGCCTGCACATATGCACACTTGGAGTAGCACCACTAGCCCTGTGTCCAGTTCTTCTGAGTCTTAGGGCACTTCTTCCGTGTGTGTGTGTGATGGGTGGGAGATTTCTGAGCTGCTGAAGCCCAGAGCTTTGTCTGCTGCCTACTGCTGATCCCTGAGAGTGCTTCCGCAGTTGTAATTGCCCCGCCCTAGGCAAGCCAGAAAGGATGGGGGCTGGGATGGAGGGGGTCTTCTCTTTCCCAGGCCAGCCTTGTCACACTCTTCTAGCAGGCCAGAAAAGGTGGTGGCTGTGGGTGGAGGAGTCTCTTCTCTCCTAGCCCAGTCAAATCACACTCTTCCCAGCCTCTTCCCTGAGTCAGAGCTGCCTGCCAGTCTTCCCAGACCTGAGCACTAAGGCTTCTCTGTAATCTGACACTACTTCTCAGTTCAGGGGCCAGTTTAAGTCTCTGGAAGGGCTGGGGTAGGTTTGGAAGAGCAGGGGAGGGGCCCAGGTATGGAGTTTGTGTCCTTTGTCTGGCTTTGGGCCCAAATGGAGGTCAGCTGAGGTTATTGCCTCAAATGCTGGATATGCTGCCCCCTCAACAGGGGAGATCATCTGTGGGATGCAGGGAAAGAGCCCACTTCCTGCCTTTTGTGTTTTCTGATCTGTCCTGTGATCCCCTGAGTCTCTGCAGCTGCCAGCCATGTTTCCACTGCTGTAGATGCGGGCTGCATTTCCACAGTGGCAGATGCGGGACGTGTCTTCACTCTGCTCCTTTCCCTCTTCCTCTCCTCACTCAATTTGCCCACCTTCAGTTAATCCTTGCACGAGTCTCTTAGCTGTTCTCTGTGATGAGCAAAGAATCCCTTGAATGGTTATAAATGTCCCATTTGTGATAATATCAGGAGAAGAACTCAAAAAGTGCGCCCCGCTGCTGCCATTCCTATGACGTCTCTCCTCCCAATGGCATTTTTAAAGGAATAGAACTAAAAAGCATCAGATTTGTATGGAACCACAAAAGAACCCGAATAGCCAAAGCAATCCTAAGGAAAAAAAAAAAAAAAACAATACTGGAGGTATCACACTCCTTGACTTCAGCTTGCACTACAGGGCAACAGTAATCAAAACAATATGGTAGTAGTAGAAATGCAGACACATAGATCAATGGAATAGGATTGAAAACCCAGAAATAAACCCACATAAATATGGACAGATATTTTCAACAAAGAAGCCAAAACCATACAATGGAGAAAAGACGAACTCTTCAATAAATGGTGCTGAGAGAATTGGAAAGCCACGTGCAAAAGAATGAAACTGGAGTGCTATCAGTCACTATATACAAAATCAATTCAAAATGGACCAAAGACCTAAACATAAGACCTGAAACAATAAACTGCATAGAAGAAAACATAGGTACTAAACTTATGGACCTTGGGTTCAAACAGATTTTTTTTTTAATTTGACTCCAAAGACAAGGGAAGTAAAAGCTATAATAAATGAATGGGACTATATCAAACTAAAAATCTTCTGCCCAGCAAAAGAAACCATTGACAAAATAAAGACTCAACCAACTGAATGGGTGAAGATTTTGGCAAACAGTGCCTCCGATAAGGGGCTGATAACCAAAATATACAAGGAACTCATACAACTCAACAACAACAACAAAAAAATCCCCAATGCAAAATGAGCAGAGACATTTCTCCAAAGAGGACATACAAATGGCAAATAAACGTATGAAAAAACATTACTAATCATCAGAGAAAGGTAATTAAAAACCACAGTGAGATAGTACCTCACCCCATTTAGAATGGCTATCATCAACAAGACAAATAGTAACAAGTGTTGGAGAGGCTGTGGAGAGGCTGTGGAGTAAAAGGAACCCTCTTACACTGTTGGTGGGAATGCAGATTGGTGCAGCCACTGTGGAAGGCAGTTTGGAGGTTCCTCAAAAAATTAACAATAGAATTACCATATGACCCAGCAATCCCTCTCCTGGGTATCTACCCAAAAAATCTGAAAACGTTTCTCCATAAAGATACGTGTGCTCCAATGTTCATTGCAGTTTTATTTACAGTGGCCAAGACATGGAAACAACCAAAATGTCTTTCGATAGATGAATGGATAAAGAAGTTGTGTTATATACACAATGGAATAATAGTATTCGGCCATAAGAAAAGATGAAATAGTACCATTTGTGACAACATGGATGGATCTTGAGATTATAATGCTAAGCGAAATAAGTCAGACAGAAAAAGTAGAGAACCATATGATTTTACTCATATGTAGTATATAAAACTGAAAACAACAAAAGAACAAGACAGACAAACAAAAATACAAAATCTCCTAGACACAGACAATAGTTTAGTGGATACCAGAGGTTAAGGGAAGAGGGTGGTGGTAGATGAGAGTAAAAGGTATCCAATATATGGTGATGGAAAGAGAAGTGACTCTGGGTGGTGAACAGACAATGTGATATATAAATAATGTATTACAGAATTGTACACCTGAAATCTATGTAACTTTACTAACAATTGTTACCCCAACATACTGATATGTGGTATGTAAACCAAAAACAACAAAAGAAGAAGACAAATGAGAAACAAGAACTCATAGACACAGACAATAGTTTAGTGGTTACCAGAGGGTAAGGGGGGTGGGGGGAGGGAAATGAGGGTAAGCGGGATCAAATATATGGTGATGGAAGGAGAACTGACTCTGGGTGGTGAACACACAATAGGATTTATAGATGATGTAATACAGAATTGTACACCTGAAATGTATGTAATTTCACTAATTGTCACCCCAATAAATAAATAAATAAATAATAAAAAAAATTGTCAATCATCCTGCGTGTGCTAGATACCACTAAGAATTCTGAGTACATTAGTAAGTCAAATGTTACTTTTGACCCAAAGAAGCGAAAATCGCCGAGGTGGGAAAGTTATATATCAAACGCAGAGTGGAAGGAATTAGAAGTTCTTATATAAGGACAACAAAAAGATTCATGGCATAGAAAAGAGGTAGGCAAACTACAGCTCACATGCCAAAATACAGCCTACCACCTGTTTTTGTATGGAAAGTCTTATTGAAACACTGCCATACCCATTCATTTATATATTGTATATGGCTACTTTATGTTATAAAGGTAATGTTAAGTAGTTGGGACACAGAATGTATGGCCTTCAAAGCCTAAAATATTTACTATCTTGCTCTTTACAGAAGAAAAGCTTGTCTGCTTCTGGTGTGGAATATTGTATGTCTACTAAGAAGAGAGAGAATGAGACTGAAGCCAATAGAAAAGTCCCAGATTTCCAGCATGGCAGAGAGGAATGCACAAGGGCACTCGTGCATTCAGGAAAATGAAATTATTGGCCAACCATTCTCTAGCCTCATGATCTTGAGGAAGTTACTTCATTTCTCCAAATCTTAGTGTCCTATTTTGAAGAAAAATCTTAGTTGTCCTTTTACTGACCAGGATTATGATGTGAATCAGGTAAAATAATGTTTGAGTAAATGCTTTGTAAACTCTGAAAAGCTAACCTTATATACTGTCATCTTTTCCACTTCATTTCCTCTCAAATAAAGCTTTGTTTATCTCATCTTTGTTCATCTTTGTTCATCTCATCTTTATTTTTACACTCAGGACACAGTTTTCTCTTTTTTTAACTTTCAATGAGCACATATTTTCCTATTTTGGTTATGAGAAGTGTCATTTTATTACCTTTGGTCCTTTCTTGATTTAAGGCACTAGAACCTGTTCTTTAAAAAATCCTAAAACCTCCAACTACTCTTACTTTTATGATACTTAATCATTTTTCTTTAACAGAGTCCTCACTCTTTTTTTTTACCTCAAAATTCTTTTTTTTAACCTCATTCCAACCCATATTCCCACTTTTTCACATATTGCTTGAGGAAGGGTGTGTTATTAAAAGGAGACACCTGAATTCTCTAATTCTTTTTGATTAAGTTCCTTGACTCTGTCTCACAATTGCTCATAATGCACTCTTTTTGATGCATTTTAAGTTCTGAGAAGATCCTTCTGGAAAGGTCTTTGGGAATATTTCAAGTTAATGACCCCATGTCTATATTGACCAAAACAATTAATCTCAATTTATTATATTTCTATGAGTGTAAACCACATCATCATTAATTGTTGGGTCACATTAACTGCTAATCCACCCTAGTCTATAGCAATTGGCACCAGTCACCTTCTTTTACCTTCCTCACACTGAGCATCTTCTATGTAATTTACAATCTCCAAAGGATTGAACTGGTCAGGAAAACCTGACCACAAGGAATTTGAGTGGTTATAATGGTTCCATAGTGAAATCTCCCATTCAAATGACTAATAATTTTACCACCTGGTTCAGATGAGACTTTCAGTTCTTGTAATCCCAAGCCAGGCACTCATTTCACACACATTCCATCCACAGGAAATGTTCATTACCAGAACTCTCACTAAATAACTATTAATAATGAGCCCAAGAATATAAAGGCCAATGACACAACAGAATAGGAGGATTTCAAGAGTTCTTCCAGGGGAACCATAGTATGAGTCCTCGTATTTCATGATGAAGTATAATTGTGAAAGTAATTGACAATACAACAGGAGAATGCCTAAATAAAATTTAGGCAGCATTACTACCTGGTTGAAGAAGTGAATGATGATAGTGAAATTCTTGCAGACATGTAACTGTCAGATTAGAGCCATTGGGAAAAAGGTAGCAATGTATTTGTGTAAACAGAGCTTTTAAAAAGCATCTAGAAAGAATTTGAAAGGGAAATAGAGCAGATGTAGTGTGTTTTTAAATATACTAAAGAAGCAAAACTTTCTACCTATGTAATAAACAATAAACACAATGTTGCAAATTCCTTATGTACTTCCTTTAGCTTTAACTCATTCTGCTTCTGGTAACATTACAGTCTTGAGCAAAGCTTTTAAATTGAAGCAACTTGTATGAAATTGCACATCCATTTGGCCTTGAAAATAGTTGATTACACGCTTTGTTGAATACAAGTAAATAAATTAGAGTCCTGGCAAAAATAAAAAACCTAGGCCAATAGAGAAGTACACTAGAGAAGTGGTGCAATATTTTTACATGGTTTTCATTTTTCATTTCTGTGTGCCATGTTTAATCATGCCTTTGTGTTTTAGTTCCATATCTCATGACTCTTCTGCCCAAGGTACTCATGAGAAATATTAGAAGGAGGATGATATGATCTTAGGGTAACTCATGGAATTATAGAATCTTAGATCTCAAGGCACTTTAGAAGCTATCTAGCCCTGTAGTTACAGAACAACCATACACTAACCAGTACTGTCCAAGATTAAATCTTAACAAGGCCATGGCAAAATGAGAAAAATAAGAATGATGTTTATGTGTGAGCATCCGTGTGTGTGTGCCCAACTAGTATGTTTGCCAACTCTTGTTTCTTATAAAGAACTGTCCATTTTATTATATTAAAATACCTTTTTTTTATGGAGTGCTAGCAGATGTTAGTTGTGTGTGTTTTTATGTCTTTACTTGGCAAACTAAAATTATGGCAACATTCTGTTTGCCCTACCCCTTGTCCCCACCAAGTTTTTGAAGATTTGTTGGTATGGTACATGTAATCTGAAAATCCTTCCTCCCTTGCTCCCCAAATTATCCTAAGCTTAAAGTCTGCTGTGCTAATAAATAAATCTAAAGAGACAGTTTGAGAAAGAGCCTCCTTTGAAAAGTTAGCAGAAAAAGAAAAACATAGAATTCCTTCCTTTCCTATGCCTTTCTCCCACAAAGATGAAGAATCTTTTCCTAAACGTTGCATCTTTTAATTTGGAGAAGGTCTAGGAACAACAGCCACTCCTTCACATTCCTTGGAATCAGCTGCAGTATTTGGGGGGTGGGTAGGAGTCTATCTCCTTTCCTGTTGAATCAGCAAAGGGGCAGTTGTCAAATGGGCAATTGTTAAATGCCCGGTCCCCTAGGTGGAAGAAAAGAATGACATACCCAGAACTATTCCAGAAATCAGGCACAGCTAGTGTCAAAAATTCAATCCTGGATGCTCCTGTGGCCCAAGAGGACATTAATGTTAGAGACCAGGTCACCTTTTCCATCTCTTTCTTTACCTATGCCTGGTATGTTTACCAGAAGATAGTATTCAAGAGCAATCTCTCCATGCAAATTAAATGCTATGCCATTGCATCCTGAATGGTTTGGGGCCAGAAGGCAGGGAAAGAAGGTGAGAAAATCTTTTACTTTGGTTCAAATCTACCAAGAGCCAGTTGACCAATATGATTATTTTTACTTTCACTTATTGAAAACATTTTCAAAGATGGCAGATTTCTAAGCACCCAAAGGAACACATTACAAACAAACTAGTAAAAGTAAATGAGAGGCAATCCACTTTCTAGGAATAGATAATTAATTATTTCCTTTCCTATTTAAGGATGACCTTGTGGGCACCTAATTTATAATTAGGTGCAAGTTTGACCAATCAAGTCCTTTCACATTGTGGTCCAGAAAAATAGCTCTTCATTCTGTAGGTTCTGGCACTGAGCACCCAAACAATGCAATGTGTTATCTCTGTTTCTGGGACATTAGGCTTCCCACTCATTTATTTATAAAATATGTATTAAATACCTACTATGTGCTACTATATCGTAATGCAAAGATGCATGAGACACAGTCCTTGCCCTTGATGATATTTGTCTACTTGAAATGTATTGAATACTTACTGTATGTTAGGTAATTTGGACTGAATTGTGTCCTTCCTCCTCACCAAATTCATATGTTGGTGCCCTAACCCCCAATATGACTGTATCTGGGGATCTTTTAAATAGGTAATTAAAGTTAAATGTTTTCCTAAAGGTGGACCCCTAATCCAATAGAACAGGTGTCCTTATAAGAAGAGGAATAGACACCAGAAACCTCTCTTCCTCCATGTACACAGAAAGAGGTCATGTGAGCATATAGCAAATTGGCAGTTGTCTCCAAGCCAATGGAAGAGGTCTTAGCATGAAACCTATGTTGCCAATATTTTGATTGTGAACTCCCCAGCCTCTAGAACTGTGAAAAATAAATTTCTGCTGTTAAGCCATCCAATCTGTGTTATTTTTTGTGGCAACTCTAAGCAGACTAAGACACTAGACAACATAATAGGCATATTAACTCATTCAACATGCCTCAGGTGCTATCTCATTTAGAACTGTGCTCTAATGTGTGTGCTTAATCATAATCCAGACTCATTCTAGTTTGAAGAGAGGGTTTGTTTGTTCTTACAGGGCCATCTGTATATCTCTTCTGGTATCCAGTTTCCCTCTGTAAATTCATCCTCAGAAAATTCAGTGCTCTCAAGCTGCTGTGTGGCTGCACTAAAGCTTTCCCTAAGGTCCCTCCTCTGAGATGAAACAACATACTCTCTCTCAGTATTCTCTCTCCCTTACTTGTACAAACATTCAATTCAGAGAGGGGTATAGACAGATGTACGTATTTATATGATGATATCTATAAGCAATAACCATTATTGCTTATATGAAGAACAAGAGTACACTACTAACTTGATACTTAAAGTGTGGTTTGCAGACCAGCAGCATCAGCTTATTAGAGCTTATTACAAATACAGAATCTCAGGCCCTTCTAGGCTGATCTGTATGTGCAACAGAGTCTGAGAAGCTTCACTCTACCAATAGTTAAAATAATTATTTACCCATGTGTCTATGACCCAGCCAGCACCTCAATGAGACTCAGCTTCATCACCCTTAAAATGGAAGCAATCATTTAAATAATTTTCCACTCCATTCTGCACTTTTCAGTCATCTTCCTCCTATAAAGTACGATCTCTTTGCCAGATGTTGTCATGTCTTCTGCCTCCTTTCAGGAACAACAAGCTACAAATGAAATCTCCTAACTCATCTCCCTGAGTTCCTTTCTATCTATTCTGTAACATGCTCTCCTCACTCTATTTAAAGAAGCTCTCAACCCCTTCCTCTTTTGAGATCTAAGTCTGCTGCTATGCTATCCCTTAGATCCTAAATGTTCTGATCACAAATTTTTCTCCCTTTCCACCTTACTTAGGACTTTTCTCAAATCAACTCCAGCAGAAACTCTTCCCAAGGCAAACTTTGTTACTCCAAATATTTTCATAACTAGAGTTTAAATTTAAACATATTCATGTGTGCACACATATAATCAATTAAACAAATAAAAAAACATATCTAAACCACAAAGAAAAAAGGTATATAGAAAAACATTATCAAGGGAGTAATACGTGCTCTACATAGCACTGACTACAAAGGTCCCTGGGCAGTGTGATATAATGGTTAATGAGTATGGGAGATTGGAGCAAGACTACCTGAGTTCAAACCCTGATACACCTTAGAGTAATCATAAAAAAAATAATAATAATAACTCCTAAAAATGCTCTCTTTCCTTAAGAACAAGAGTATCTTTTGAAATGTCTGGTCAATTAAACATTCAAAGATACAATTGCTTTATCTTTATCATCATGTTGTGAAAGTTGATTCTGCTTCAAGAATATGAGAGCATTATAGCGCCAAGGGTATGAAAGTATTATAGATACAAATGTTAGAGCATAGTGGCTTACATTATGGATCTAACTATGAAAGTTTGAATCTTAGCTCTGCTATTAATGAGCTGTGCAGCTTTGAACTTCACCTACTATTAGTAATAGTGCAGGTAAAAAAGATAATGTAATGTCTATGTTATAGGATTGTTAAAATGGTTAAATGAGTTATTCTGTGTAAAAGTGTTTAAAATAGTACTAAACACAATAATGTCAAAAATGTTAGTTATAATTTTAATATTATGGACTTTTGAGTACAAGGTATTTTTCTATAAAGTTTTTCATCTCCCACAACAATCACCAAACCCAATGAAAAATTAGACCTTATATACAGTATTTCCTGCAGTAGTCAGCCTGTTCAGTATGATTCTAGAGTTCCCTGTAATCTTAGAGAAATGAAAAATTTGAGAGAGAGAAACTCAAACATCTGATAAAATGAATGAAGATGATAGATAAGTAAATTTATTATTTCAGTTATCCCTTCAACAAATTCAAATTATTTACTGGGTGCCTACTAAGTGTCATGTATTGTGTCTTCACGTAACTAGCAGTATAGCAGCAGAGACAAGCATAAACAAGTAAACCCCAAAATAAGCATATAACTTCACACTGTGGTAAGTACTCTGAAGGGGAAAAACAAACAAACAAACAAACAAACAAACGCATGTTATCTATTACAGAGAATAAGAAGGGGACTTACTTGGAGAATTAAATTATAGCAAACAGCAGGAGCAGAATCTAAAAAAGAAACTTTTTCACACTGAATAATAATGCATTTCCCAAAGTGTTTCTAAAGAACATATGTTCTATGTGGTCAAATCCCTCTTAGAGGAATTCTTTGAAATTCCTCTTGAAGCTTAACAATTCACATTATCTTATTAAATTTAGGTCCTGGAAGTACATACAATAAGGGATATTGTTTTAATGAACAAATTTGGTTTGTCTCTTTTGTTCACTCCTTTATTTTCAGAATCTACAACAATGCTAAGTGTATCCGGGGAATTTAGTAAACACTTGTTAAATTAATGAATGAATGGATGAATGAGAAAATGAATAAATAAACAAACCATGGCACCATTTTTGCATAGTTTTACCTATAAAACTCTCTAGAACTAATGCTCTGGAGAATACATGGGAGTCCACTGAGGAAGCACTGTAACAAAGGAAAAACAAAGACCCAGCCCTAACCACAATTCATGAATTTCCAGAATTAATTGAGTAGAAGAGAGATGCACACGGGTCATGACTGAGTTCAGGGGAGAGACGTGAAGCTAAAGATTTCTTCCTCCTTTTGTTTTGACTTTGTATAGAAATATTATAAAATCTCTGTGCTTGGAATTTAGAAGTTTCTGAATGGAACCCCCCAGCCTCCTGCCATTCTCCATCTACTTTTTATGCTGTTCTTCTATTTTGATGATTGACTTCATTTAAACCATCATTGATGACTTTTTTTTTTAGGTCTTCAGTCATTATTGGGAGGCGTTTAGAAATTTCCTTCTCACAATTTTCAAATTGTCACATGTTAAATCTGGGTTTCAAGGAGGCTAGACCAAATCAGATCCAGGTATAATCCATCATGCATTGAATTAGTCACTAAGATATCCTCTAACCATAAGAGCATAATATGCTAGTGTGATCCTGTTGCTAGATTGTTATAACTTTAAGACCTTCATCCCTCAGCTGTGGAACAAACCACACTCAAAAATTTGTTCAAATTAGTAGTATGGTTGACACTTCTATTCAAAAATCATGGCCATTCCACATAGACAGAAAGGTTAGTGGTTGCCAGGGCCTGAGTGGAAGGGGAAATGGGAAATGACTGCTTAATGGATATGGGTCACCTTTGGGGGTGAAGAAAATATTTTGGAACTACATAGAGTTGACGGTTGCATAATAATATGAATGCACTAAATGCAACTCGTTTTTATACTTTATAGTGATTAATTTTATGTTATGTGAATTTCACCTCAAAATTTATATATATATATATATATATACACACATATATATACATATATATGTGTGTATATATATATGTATATATGTGTGTGTATATATATATATATATATATATATATATATATATATATATCCTTAGAAGACATAAAGAAGAGAATGCTCCATTAACAGAGAATACAATCCCACATAACCAAAAGTCTCGGGAGCTCTGAACTGTGGTGCTTACCAAGTTCCACTTCAGTAACAAGAAGAAAGAAGAAATATTGCCTTTCCTAAGACCAAGAAGAACTGTGATCACCAGGCATTTGTCATCATGACTTTGTTACTCACTTGAGATATATGAGGATATCTGCTTAAAGCAGCTTCAAGATCTTGGAATGGAATCATAGTGTGAGGGCACTGGTATACCATAAAGGGAGAATACAACATCCAGTATTTTTAAAAACTGTTTCTATGAATCTGGAACAAAAATATGTATGGGTAATATGTATAATAGAGAAATTGCTAAGGTGGGAATAACACAGCTGTGAGGAAGAAGAAAAAGGGAGAAGTTTTTTTAAACACATGTATTAATCACAGTTCAGATGCATCTCAAGTTAGGAAGCCACAGCTGTGAAGGGGAGGGCAGAGGGAGGCCATGATTATCATTTTAAATATATTTACATTAAATCATTACTTAAAATAGGGAACTGGACTAGAATTTGCAGCTGATAGGAGGTCAAAGGGAACTTAACCCCCTTCCTTTGAAATGGATGTGTTAAATAGGTCTCCAACTAGGTCAAAGGGGGCATCCTCTGCAGCTGGAAGTGGGAGGACTGCAAGAGAATGCTAGTTTGTCTACCTGTCACTTTAAAATATGCTCCTTCTCTCTCAGTGTAGGAGCCTCTTGCAAAATAGAGAACTATGAAAATGGGATAAAAGAACAACCAACTTCCTAGCTAGACTACTTTGATTTCTCAGCCTTAAGAAATTCCACGGATTTTGTAACACAACATCAATTTTTTTCCTCTAGGGAAGAAGTATCAACATTCCTGACATTCTTTGGATGTTATATAGGGAACTTCATTAGGGCAGAGACTTCTAACCTCCTAAATTAATTTCCATATCCCAGAACATAACACAATGTCTGGCACATTTATGGATGGATGGATAGATGGAAAGAAAGAAAGAAGGGTGAAGAGATAAATGAACAGATGCTCTCAAGAAACTAGGGCTAAATATGAATTGAAAGAGTGACATGGGCAGCACCTAAGCAGAAACTAGATTTTAATTTAAAACTCTAGACTAATCTTGAGAAGATTCATAGACAGAATAAGAATGAAAGAACACTACATTAACTTGGGTATACTCCTTCTTGGAAAAATGTAGTAGAGTCAAGGGAAGAAACCAAGCAGTCAGAAAAGAAGGTAGCTCAGGAAATCACTTAAAGAGAAAACCTCCACTATGCCCCCAATTATTACACATTATGAGAAGACATTATGTCCACTACATTTCTCATGAAATAATGCTAGATATCAGAAAAGCACTGTCTTTGATAATCTCACAGATCTGGTTTCAAATATTGGTTCTGCCATTTGTTGGATGTGTCACTTTGAAAAGCTTTATCTTTCTGAATCTCAGGTTTCTCATCTATAAAATTGTGATTGTCATAATAATAGCCTTGTGATATTGTTATGAAAATTAAACCAGACGGTATAAGTAGAGTACCTGACATGTTAGGATATTTTTAAAATGTTAACTTTCTCTTAATTGGTATAGTGGTGTACTGGAGACAGGTTATAACAGCTCATAAGTGGCAAATGTTTGCATCTTTTCTCAATTCTGTGTTCAGTATCATCAAGTTGGTACCTTGAAATTGGCCATAGTGGGATTATTTACACCAGAAAATTGGCATAGACAATGATCAGGAATTTTTTTCTCTAGAAATCCAGTTGTCAAACATTTGCCAGCATATCACCGAGTAACATCCTAAGTAGAGAGAATTCTGGTTTGGGGGTCAGAAGAATTAAGTGCTAATCCAAGTGTTGCAAAGTGCTATGTATTTGTATGATCTTAAATAATTCACGTTCTGGATCTAAAGTTTCCTCATCTACAAAATGAGAGGATTGAAATAGATCAGGTTCCAGTTTTTGATAATGATGGGTTGCTATTTGCATACCCAGCTCACTGGAAACTAAAAATACTGGGTAAAATACATAAAAATATATTCTTAAAAACATCAAAGACCTAACAAGAATAAAATAATTATCAGGGCAAAACTGAAGGAAAATAAGGAACCAGTGTAATAAGCAGGAAAGAAGTTGCTTTTGCCTTAAAGGCATTTGAAAATTCCAACAAATTTCGATTTTTATTTTGCTGGCCTCAGATATAAATTTGAAGGCCTCAACCTGCATAATGTGAGATATTTAATAGGAAAAACTCTCCACAGTAAATTGGAAGTTTAAGATAACCCTACTCTCTCATGTGCTCACAATCTACTTTCTATGCTTCAGGAAATCTGAAATCTTGAACTTGGATAAAGGTGGCCCCAGACTTTAGTTTCTTCATGTGCCTGACAGAAGCAAATAAATCCTCTCAAGAAGAAAGTGCCTTCATTCTAGACCTCAAGTTATTGCTATAAATAAATCTTTCAAGTATGATAAATATATTGTATCAGAGATAACCAGGCATTTAAAGAAAGAGGCACTATAGGTGTATGCAGCAGAAATGACAACAGAAAACAGAACCGCAAAAACTTCAGATACTAGAATTATCAGGTGAAAACTGTAAAACAACCACACTTAAAAGATACGTTTGAAAATATATACAAGAAGTAAGGAAACTATAAAAAGTAGCATAGCAGTTTTGTTAAAAAAACAAAACTCAATATAACTTCTAGAAAGAAAAAAAACAATGGGACAACCAAAATTAAGAAAAAAAGATCTTAAGTCATAAAGGCAAATATAGCCTGAATACATATGGGGAGCTCTGAGGGTTTGGTCCACAGTGTTTAAATAAAATCTTGAACCAATCTTTAAAAATAGGAAGAGTTCATATAAAATTCAAATTTTGAGATTTTATCATAAATTGAGATCTGGCAACACTTCACAAAAGCCAATTCACAAAAGACAACAATCTGTTAAAACTTTCTAGTTTGCCATGAGGGGTTGGGGGGAGGTGAGTTGCCCTTTATCAGAGGTTGGCAATCTCTATTAAGGGCCATATAATAAATATTTTATACTTTATGGATCATATATTCTTTATCACAAGTATTCAATTCTGTCATTATAGCATGAAAATAACCATAGACAATACGTAAATAAATGAGTATTGTTGTGTTATAAAAACAAAATAAACAAAAAAGACTTCATGTACAAAAACAGAGAGCTGGCTGAATTTGGCCATTGGGCTAGTTTACCAATCTCTGCCATATATATTTTCACTTGCTCTGCTCTTTTTCTCAGAGAACTATTTCTCCCTACACATGTTAACTGTAAATAGTAGGGAAAAGATACATATACTAAGAGGATCATGTGTTTCGAAAAACATAGGCAAAATCATAAAATTGGCTTTCTTTACTTATTTGCATTACTTTTCTGGCCTTTGTAGGCCTTTGTATTTGTGTCACTAAGTCTAAGTGATCTGTACAATTCCTTCCAACTCTGTAAATTTATAGTCTAATGATGGTTATCAATACGGCCAGAAGTCAGAACTCCTGGGCACTGTGCCTCCTCATAAACTACCTTTCATCAACTACCAAGCTCTTTCTAAAGTCATGTGTTTTGGTGTTATAATAGATATATAGGACAAGCCATTTGGAAAGGTGTAGAACCGTACTTCTCTATGTGCAGAAGTGACTGGTGAGGATAAATATGCTTTTTTTTTCCTACTTTTGTTTCCTCTGCTATGATCTAATTTTTATAAGGGTTTTGGAATATTATGTACAAAACAGAGGAAAAGATAAAGATAAATCCTACTTAAGTTCTTTGAATGTCAGGAATTTAAACAAGTGTTAATACTCAAAGACAAAAATAGACTAATTCCATACTTTAAAGCCATTTTCCAATCTTAAAGTTCACTACAGACAAGATTTTGATTAAGTTCAGGTTGTTCTAATGGCTTTGTTCTTTTCCTTGACTCAGATCATAGTGAAACATTTTTTTTTACTGTCTTTTGAACAAAATCATAGTCTCAATAAAAAAGGATACAGAGAAGAAATAAACCAGATTCTCTCAATGACTATTTTCTGAGCCCATGTTGAAAGATAATTTCAGAATTTCATAATTAATGATGTTGTGTATAATCCCTTTATAAGAAAGAACCTCTTATTTTTTTTAGGCACTTTAGAGTCTTAGAAAACATGCAATAAAAATAAACTTTTAAAAATATAGAAAAAATTATCTAATCTTAGATTTTTCTCTAGAGTAAACAGGATTACAATATTAACATATTTTATCAATTCTAAGAGATAGTTTTACACATTTTAATATCTCTTTAATTGATGTGACTCACAATTACTGTTATCTAGTTGACAGCTGTGATGTAGTTGTCACTGTAGACATATAAACAAGCTTAATTAATTGTCAATCGTGGTGGAATGATTGAACAATGTCAACTTCTCAACAGTTTAGTTAACAGACAATTTAAACACTATTTGAAGAAGGAATATGAACACAAGTTGTTGCCTGATCATCTTTTGTTGACACCTATGGTTAGATTAAGGAAGTTCCAGCATCTAATTTTACACAGTAAGCATCAATGGCTAGAAAACAATCCCAGAGACTATTGCAGAACAGTATTGTAAGAAATACTGCATCATCAATGCTTCCAATGGCACAGAGGATATTTCATGGAAAAAACACGTAAATATAAATAACTGTGAGTTAAAAACTTATTTAAAACAGGACTTCCAGCTATAGCAAAATTAAGAGGCTGGCAAATAGTCTCTCCAGAAAATAAGTTTAAACAGGACAAAAGATGTCAAAAATGGGTAATTAAGATCCCTGTAAATTGACCAAAAATAAACAATATATTGAGATGCATTGATTCATAATAAGCTACTAGAATTTTGAATGAGAACATTGGATATCTGCAGATTTTATGCTCTTTTTTTTTTTAGGACAGTGAAACTATTCTGAGTGATACTACAATTGTATGTCATTAAATGGATACATGTCATTGTACATTTGTCAAAACCTATAAATTATACAACACCAAAAGTGAACACTAATGTAAACTATGGACTTCATGTGATAATGATATGTCAACATAACTTGATCAGTTATAACAAATGGACTACTTTGATGTCAAAAGAAAATAGTGGGGTAGTTTGTGTGTGCTGGGGGGCATGGTAAGAGGCATATGGGAATTTTATATTTTCTGCTTATTTTTGCTCTGAACCTAACTGCTCTGTAAAGTAAATTCTATTAATTTAAAAAAGACATTCAGAATATATAAAAAACTCTCATAATTTAATGATAAAAAGACAAAAATACAATTAAAAATGGACAAAATATTTGAATAAATATTTCACCAATGAAAATATATAAGTAGTGATTAAGTGCACAAAAATACTAAAAATCATTAATCATTAGAGCAATGCAAATTAAACTCACAATGAGCTATCATTACATAAACACCAGAATGGCTATAATATAAAAGACTAATAATAAAAATGTAGTGAAAGTATAGATAAACTTCAGCCTTCATATACTATTGAAGAGAATGTAAAATGGCACAGCCATATTAGGAAATTTTGGAAGTTTCCTTAAAATTAAATATATAATTCCTGTATGGCAAGCAATTCTATTCCTAAGTATGTATCCAGTGAAATAAAAATATATGTTCACAAAAAGCCTTAACATGCATATTTATGACATGCATAATTGTTTCCAGTTTGGGGTTATTTGTAATTCAAATTTGTTAAACAAAATGTGACACATTCATACAATAGAATACTACTCAGTAATAAAAAAGAACAAAGCGCTGATAGTTGCCACATTACAGATGAACCTAAAAAACATTGTACTAAGTGAAAGAAACCAGTCACAACAAAACTACATATTGTAGGATTCTATTAATATGAAAATTCCAGAAAAGAGAAATTCATAGAGACAGAAAGTAGATTACTGATTGGCTAAGGTTCAGGAAGCACAAATTGAATGCAAACATTCATAAGGGAACTTTGTGGGGTGATGAAATTTTCTAATACTAGATTGTGGTGATGGTTGCACAATGACAGTAATATCTTACACTGCAGGGATGCTGTAAGAATTAACTAGGCTAATATATGTAAAAACATGTCTAGTACCACACTTCAAATCTATAGGGTTAGGTTCAAATAATAGTTGTTTATTTTATTCAAGTCCCTTTTCAATGCACTGTGTCCCTTTTCCTTTTTTTATTACATCAGACCCTTCTGACTGCATTGTCACACACAGTCTCTTTTACTGATTATTTTTTTCCTTTCACTTACAACTTCTGGGCTTCATTTTCTTATCAATAGGTAGAGTAGAAAAGATGAGAAGTGATGTCATCAAAATGGCAGCGTGAGGTGAGCCTCTGGAAATCTCCCTTGGAATTTACAATAAATTGAACAGCTATAACACCACAAAGGACTCCCTGCACAGCAAACAGGCAAGACAAAGAGTCTCACTATTGAATTCACCTAAAGGTGGGCAAATTGCACAAGCGGTGGAAAGGGAAAGGAGAAGTGCGGGGAATGGGCCACGCGGGCAGAGGATGCAGACCTAGATCAGTGCTCCGAGCTTGTTGTATCCCAGAACTGCCACAGCTGCAGGAGAGGAAAGAACTCGGACTGCTAGGACTTTGTTTATGGCCCACAGGGCTAAGGGAACAGCATATAACATGGCTGAACCCAACACTCACGGCAGAGAACTCAGAGCACAGAATAAGGGAAAAAGGCTGAAAACGGGGGTTGAAGCCCTCACTGCCACAAAGAACGGAAGCAGTAGGCACTGAGACAAGCCACCCTCTCACTACCTTCCCAGAGCCCTCCCCACCCCCACCTGCCCAGTGCTAGAAGTGGCACAGTACCAGTGTCAGATCAAAAGAACAGAATATTTACAGTTCTGCAGCCCAGACTAGGTTTGGCAAAGAGGAGGGAGCTGTGGAAACAGGACTGGCTATGGTGGTGGTTGTCACCATTGCTGCGGGCCACCTCTCACAACTCATCCTACCCTTGTCCCCACCTATCTGGGAGGATCCCTGCAAGAGTAAACAGAGCTGCTGAAACAGGGGCTCTGAATCTGGTGCAGAAAGAGCTCTGGAACTTCAGAAGCTCTCCTTATACCCAAAGGGAAGCGCTGCCCTGTGAACCAGATGAACTGTTAAGAGAGGAAAATCCTGCCTTCCAGGAAATCTCCCCATTGTGTGAGAAGCTGGAATAGTGCAGAGAAAACATAACACTACAGTGTAAAACAGAAAAAAAGTTTGCAGTCAAAGAGAAAATAAAACATTCTACAAACACAAACTAGAAAACAAAAGAAAGACCTCTTCCTATCAACCTGTTGCAGAACCCCTCCTGCAGATGTCTAGAAAGAGAAATAATAAATCATTAATTGTCATGAATAACCAAGACAACAAGACAGCTCAGAAAGTGAAAAGTCTCCAGATAATGAACAAAAGATATGGAAATATGTGACTTAAATGACAGAGAATTCAAGATTGCAGTTCTGACAAAAAACAATGAGATGCAAAAAAAAATAGGAAGGCAGTTTAATGAATTCAGAAACACAATCAAAGAACAACATGAATATTTTACAAAAGAGATTTAAATTTTAAAAAAGAATCGAGTAGAATTTCTGGAGATTAAGAACACAATAGAAAACATTAAGAATGAAAGAGCCAGCTTAGGTAGTAGAGTTGACAAGATGGAGGAAAGAATCAGTGACATTGAAGATAGAAACCTGGAAATGACACGCATGGAAGAAGAAAGAGACTTGAAAGAAAGACTTAAAAGAGACTTAAAAGAAATGAAAGCACTCTATTAGAATTTTCTGACTCCATCAGAAAGAGCAATATAAGAATAATGGGCATACCAGAAGGAGAAGAAAGAGAGAAGGGAAAAGAGTATATTTAAACAAATAGTAAATGAGACCTTCCAAAACTTGTAGAAAGAACTGGATCCTCAAATACAAAAAGCAAATAGAACCCCGAATTACCTCAATCCCAACAGGCCTTCTCCAAGACATATTTTATTGAAGCTGTCTAAAATCAATGACTAATAAAGAATCATCACGGCAACAAGAGAAAAGAAGACGATAACCTACAAAGGAAAGCCCATTAGATTATCCTCTCATTTTTCAGCAGAAACTCTACAAGCCAGTAGGGAGTGGACCCAAATATTCAAACTATTGAAAGAGAGAAATTATGAGCCAAGAAAAATATATCCAGCAAAGATATCCTTTAGATATGAAGGAGGAATAAAGACCTTTCCAGACATACAGAAGCTGAGGGAATTTTCTAATACGGGACCTGAACTACAAGAAATACTAAAGAAGGCTATTTGACCACCATCAACAGAAACAATTTGTGGCAACCAAAACGTAAAAAAAAGGAGAGTAAAGACCTGAACCGGAACATGAGAAAGAAGAAAGTAAGTATGATGAAGAAAATGGAATACTCTAAATATCAAACTTTCTTTTACATAAACTTAAGGGTAACCACTCAAAAAACAAAACAAACAAAAAAACCCAGAACTGAAACATATACTGTAATAAAAGAAGAAACTGAGGAAAACATCATAGAATACCACCACACAGAAATGGACAAAAACAAAAAGGCAAAAAAACAATGGAGGCACAGTCTTATCAGAAACTAAACATAGAATGATAGGAAATCTTCACATATGAATAATCACCCTAAATATACATGGACTGAACTCACCAATAAAAAGGCACAGAGTAGCAGATTGGATCAAAACACTAATCCCAATTATATGCTGTTTCCAAGAGACACATCTCAGCTACAAGGATAAACATTGACTCAAAGTGTAAGGGTGGAAATTCACACTACAAGCAAATGGTATTCAGAGAAAATCAGGTGTACCATAATGATATCAGATGAAACAGACTTCAAGGTGAAAGAGGTAACAAGAGACAAAGATGGACATTTCATAATGGTAAAGGGGATTATACAAGAAGACATAATAGTCACCAATATTTATGCTCCCAATCAGAGAGCACCGAAATATTCCAAGCAACTACTAACAGAACTAAAGGCAGAAATTGACCAAAACTCAGTTATACTAGGAGATCTAAATACATCATTGACAGCTATGCATAGATCATCCAAACAGAAAGTAAACAATGAAATAGCAGCCCTAAATGACACATTAGATGAAATGCACATAATTGTCATTTATAGAGCACTTCATTCCAAAACATCAGATAATACATTTTTTTCTAGTGTACATGGAAAATTCTTAAGGATAGACCATATATTGGGAAATGAAACTAACCTCAGCAACTTAAGAAGATTGAAATCCAAGCAAACTCTCTGATCACAAGGCTTTGAAATTGGATATCAACTGCAAAAAGAAAGCAGGAAAAAACACAAATACATGGAGATTAAACAGCATACTCTTAAAGAAGGACTAGGTCAAAGAAGAAATTACAGGAGAGATGAAAAGATACATAGAAACAAATTACAATGAAAATATATTCTACCAACATTTTTGGGATGCATCAAAAGCAATTTTAAGAGGGAAAATTATATCATTACAGGCCTATCTCAAAAAACAAGGAAAGTCCCAAATAAGTAACCTCATGTTTCACCTTAAAGAACTAGAAAAAGAAGAATAAATGAAACCCAAGTTAAGTAGAAGAGAGGAAATAATAAAAATCAGAACAGAAATAAATGAAATCGAGAACAAAAAGACAATACAAAAATTAATGTCACAAAGAGCTTGTTCTTTGAAAAGATTAATGAAATTGACAAACCTTTGGTTAGGCTGACTAAGATAAAAAAGAGAAGACACTAATAAACAAAATCAGAAATGAAAAAGGGGAAGGTATCACGGATGCCACAGAAATACAAACAATCATCCAAGAATACTGTGAAGGAATATATGCCACCAAATTCAATAACTTAGAAGAAATGGACAAGTTCTTAGTAACATATTTCCTTCCTAGGCTGAACAACGAAGAACTGGAAAATCTAAACAGACTGATCACCACTAACGAAATTGAAGCAGTCATCCAAAACCTACCCAAAAGCAAAAGGCTGGAACTAAATGGCTTCAGTAGTGAATTCTACCAAACCTTCAAAGAGGATCTAATACCAATCCTGCTCAAACTCTTCCAAAAAATTGAACAAGACATAGTACTCTCTGACTCATTTTTTGAGGCCAACATTACCCTGATACCAAAACCTGGTAAGGACAACACAAAAAAAGAAAACTACAGACCAATATCTCTGATGAATACAGATGCAAAAATCCTAAACAAAATTCTAGCAAATTGAATTCAACAATGCATTAAAAAGATTATTCATCACGACCAAGTGGGGTTCATCCCAGGGGCACAAGGGTGGTTCAACATCAGCAAATCCATCAATGTGATATATCACATAAACAAAATAAAATTAAAAATCATATGATTATATCAATTTTTGCGAAACAGCATTTGACAAGATACAACATCCATTTATAATTAAAACACTTAATAAAATAGGTTTAGAAGGAAAATATCTTCACATAATAAAGGCCATATATGACAAATCCTCAGCTAATCTCATAATTAACGGTGAAAAACTGAAGCCCTTTGATCTACTTTCAGATATACTACAGGGCTGTCTCCTATCACGTCTGCTTTTCAACACAGTGTTGGAAGTTTTCGCCAGACCAATCAGGCAAGATAAAAAAATAAAAGGCATCCAAATTAGGAATGAAGAAGTAAAATTGTCACTCTTTGCAGATGACATGATGCTATATATAGAAAACCCTAAAGACTCCACCAAAAAGCTATTAGAACCAATAAACGAATAGAGTGAAGTTGCCAGCTACAAAATCAACATACAAAAGCCTATTGCATTCCTATATACAAAAAATTAAATCTCAGAAAAAGAAATGCAAAAAACAATTCCCTTTGCAATTCCAGAAAAAAGAATAAAATACCTAGGAATAAATTTAACCAAGGATGTGAAAGACCTATATGCTGAAAACTATAAGACATTTTGAAGGAAATTGAAGAAGACACAAAGAAATGGAAAGATATTCCTTGCTCATGGATTGGAAGAATCAACATAGTTAAAATGGCCATATTATTCAAAGCAATATACAGATTTAATGCAATCCCCATCAAAATCCCAATGGCATTTTTTAAAGAAATAGAACAAAAAATCATCAAATTTGTTTGGAACTACAAAAGACCCGAATAGCCAAAGCAATCTTAAGAAACAAAGAACAATGCTGGAGATATCACACTCCCTGACTTTAGCTTGTCTACAGGGCTACAATAATCATAACAGCATAGTATTGGCAGAAAAACAGACATATAGACCAATGGAACAGAATTGAGAATTCAGAAATAAAACTACACAAATAAGGACAGAAATTATTTGACAAAGAAGCAAAAATCATACAATGGAGAAAAGACAGCCTCTTCAATAAATGATGCTGGCAGAATTAGAAAGCCACGTGCAAAGAATGAAACTGGACTGCTATCTGTCACCATGTACCAAAATTAATTCAAAATGGATCAAAGACTTAAGCATAAGACCTGACACAATAAACTGCATAGAAGAATACATAGGTAATAAACTTATGGACCTTGGGTTCAAAGAGCATTTCATGAATTTGACTCCGAAGGCAAGGGAAGTGAAAGCTTAAATAAATGAATGGGACTATATCAAACTAAAAGCTTCTGCACAGCAAAAGAAACCATCAACAAAATAAAGAGTCAATCTTATTCATCCTGGTGGCACCCAAAACATCTGCAAGCCCAACCAACTGAATGGGAGAACATTTTTGCAAACAGTGCCTCCAATAAGGGGCTAATATCCAAAATATACAAGGAACTCACCCAACTCAACAACAAAAAAACAAACAACCCAATTGAAAAATGGGCAGAAGACTTGAAGAGACTGTTCTCCAAAGAGGGCATACAAATGCCAAATAGACATATGAAAAGATGCTCATCACTAATCATCAGAGAAATGCAAATAAAAACCACAATGAGATATCACCTCACCTCAGTTAGAATGGCTATCATTAACAAGACAAATAGTAACAAGTGTTGGAGAGGCTGTGGAGTAAAAGGAACCCTCATACACTGTTGGTGGGAATGCAGACTGGTGCAGCCGTTATGGAAGGCAGTGTGGAAGTTCCTCAAAAAATTACGAATAGAATTACCGTATGCCCCAGCAATCCCTCTCCTGGGTATCTACCCAATAAATCTGAAAACTTCTATACATAAAGACACGTGCACTCCAATGTTTATGGCAGCTTTATTTCCATTGGACAAGACATGGAAACAACCAAAATGTCTTTCAATAGATGAATAAATAAAGTAGTTGTGGTATATATACACAATGGAGTACTATTCGGCGTTAAGGAAAGATGAAATAGGACCATTTGTGACAACATGGATGGATCTTGAGAGTGTAATGCTAAGTGAAATAAGTCAGACATTAAAAGCAGAGAACCGTATGATTTCACTGATATGTGGTATATGAACCAAAAATAACAAAAGAACAAGACAAACAAATGAGAAACAAAGACTCATAGACACTGATAATAGTTTAATGGTTACCAAAGGGTAAGGGTGTGTGTTGGGGGGGTGTTAGATGAGTGTAAACAGGATGAAATATATGGTGATGGAAGGAGAACTGACTCTGGGTTTTGAACACACAATGGGATTTATAGATGATGTAATACAGAATTGTACACCTGAAATCTATGTAACTTGACTAACAATTGTCACCCCAGTAAACTTTAATTTAAAAAAAAGATAAGTAGAGTAGACTGAATCAAATTATCTCAAAACTCTAAGATTCCCATGTGACTACTTTCCTCTCTTGCTCCTTGCCTAGTTCACACACTTAGTGTCTGAGCTAGCTTGTTCATCCTGGTGGCACCCAAAACATCTGCAAGCCCAACAGTTTTCTAATCATCATTGAACTATACACTTAAACTCGGTAAATTTTATAGTATGAAGCGATATTTCAATAAAGCTATATACGAGGTCTGACAAGTTTGAGAACTTGTTGCAATGATGTTGCTAACCTGTTTTGGGTATCAGAGGGATTATTCACTATGATTTTGTACCACCTGGGCAAACAGGTAACCGAGTTTACTATTTGGAAGTGGTGAAAAATCTGTGTGAAAAGGTTAGATGACCTGCAATTTTTACCAACAATTCATGGCTCTTGCATCATGACAATGTACCAGCTCACAGTGCACTGTCTGTGAGGGAGTTTCTAGCCAGTAAACAAATGACTGTATTGGAACACCCTCCCTACTCACCTGATCTGGTCTCCAATGACTTCTTTCTTTACCCAAGATAAAGGAAATATTGAAAGGAAGACATTTTGATGACATACAGGACATCAAGGGCATTACAACGACAGCTCTGATGGCCTTTTGAGAAAGAGTTCCAAAATTGCTTTGAAGGGTGGACTAGGCACTGGCATCAGTGCACAGCTACCCAAGGGGAGTACTTCAAAGGTGACCGTAGTGATAGTCAGCCATGAGTTATGCAGCACTTCTTCTAGTATTAGTTCACAAACTTAATTGTCCGATAATTCACAATAAACAGAAGATCAAGGAGGTAACATAATATCCTAAGATAACAGAGTTAGTTTCTTGAATGTCAGAACCAGAAATAAGAATTTGCAGCCAATGCACTTGCACTATGAATGTTCTAGGGTATCACTAACTGAAAATAAAATTCAAATGAATAAATGTTTAAATATTTTGGGGGGAAATGTGAGTATAAATTGGTGATAAATGAATGGAAACATAAGTAGATGAGCTGACCTATATTTAGACACTCAGCATCAATAAATTCTAGTCATTAATGTTCAAACATAAATTTTACTACAAAACCTTTATGTTCTGAAATAATTACTCCCTTATTCAAAGTTGTTCATCCTTGCTGCTTGCCCTGCACAGCAATGTGATTTACCAATTTACATTGTAAGCTCTCTGTCATCGTAGGTCACTCTTTCCCTATGTGCTGTCCCTTCCTCAGCCTACTGCTGTGCAGAGTACGGCCTCAATAAGCATGTGGACCCTGTACAGGTTCCTATGAGGTCCACCCCACTACATACTCCATTTGCCTGTTTCACTGTTCAGTTTATTGGAATCCCCTGTAGGTCAACCAACTTAACTGAAAATACCATCTTCACTTTTCTCACTCTTTCTGACTCCAGGGAGGCCTTAAGATTTGTCAACAAAATAAAATCTCAACATAATATACATAAAAAGAAGCCTGTAAAATGTTTTGAATTTTTTTTAAATATCCATAAAGAAAATAAAACTTCCCCAGGAACCTAGAAGCTAATTTTTCTCCACATATTTTTAAAACTTGGGGTAGATGAATGGAAACCTATGTATTTTGGGGTTTCTGTTTTTCTTTTTTCTTTTTTTTTCCTTTAAGTTACAGTATACGGCTTGGACATATGAGATGAGAAATATTTTTTTAATTTATTGGGGTGACAATTGTTAGTGAAATTACATAGATTTCAGGTGTACAATTCTGTATATTTTCTTAAATACCAAGAATTTTCTCTTTTCTGACTGCATTCAAGAAAAAAACATGGAGCCCCCTGGTGGTCTAATTACTATCCTCACTATTAAGTTCCCTAACATAAACCTCTTAGCAATCTAACAGCAAAAACTTACATTTCATATCCGGAAGCTTGGCAGGACCTTTTATTAAAATGAGCACCGGTTTTTAGTTTTGTTTTTTTGTGTGTGTGTGTGTGTGTTTGTGTGTGTTTAATTTATTAGTTTCAGGTGTACCAGACAAGGTAATACTTAGATGTTCGTCATTTATATCCCTCACACTGTGAACCCTCCTACCTTTTTGTGGCATCTGTGTGTTCTCCTGGCAAGCGGTTTGAAGCTAATAAATATTTAAATCCATAGAATAGCTCTTCCTCAGTTATGTCAAAGTAAAATGAGAGGTTAGAAATGAGTACTAGAATCACTCTGGTGGTTAGAATATCACTCTGATGGTCCCTAACCCCTTAAATATAAAATTGTTTCAAGTATGAAAACTTTTTGCAATTATTGTGGTTTATTTCAGAAATGTTACTGCATCTACACCCGACATTTAAATCTCTTCATTGGTAGATCAAACTTTTCTTTTGTATAGCACTATGTAACATGTAGCTTATAAGATACAATGAGCTTTTTGAGATAAATTATGCTATCACTCTTTTTTTTTTTAAAAAAAAAGAAAAGATCAGTTATGAGGAATTGGTTCATGCAATTATGGAAGCAGGCAAGTCTTAAGATCTGCAAGGCGAATTGGTGAGCTGCAGATCCCGGAGAGCTGATGGTTTAGTTTTAGTCTGAGTCTGAAGGACTCAGGATGAAGAGAGCAAATGGTATAGTTCCTATCTGAACGTTTGCAGGTTTGAGACAGAGGAAGAGCACATGTTTCAGTTTGAATTTGAGTGGGGGAAGAGGGCGCCAATGTCCCAAGTCAAAGGCCAACAAGCAGGAAGAATTCTCTCATACTCTGGGGAGGGTCAGCCTTTTTGTTCTATCCAGGCCTTCAACTATTTGGATGAGGCCCACACACATCTGGGAGGGCATTCCGCTTTACTCAATCTACCAATGTAAATGTTAATCTCATACAAAAACACCTTCACTAAAACACCCAGAAATAATATTTGACCAAATATCTTAGCATCTGGTAGTCCAGTCAAGTTGACACATAAAATTAACCGTCACACAGCCAGAGATAAAACATACATTATTACGTATAAAGGAACAAAGATAAGAATTACAGTAGATTTCTTATCAGAAACTATGTAAGCGGAAGACAACAGACTAACATCTCGAAAGTGCTGAAGAAACTATCAACCCGGAATTCTATATGTAGTAAAAATAGCTCTCAAAAATGAAGGTGTGGGTGACATGAATTTATACATGGTATAAAATTGCACAGAATAAGAGAGAGAGAGAAGGAGAGAGAGGGAGAGAGAGATAGAGAGAGAGAATGATTCTACCACCTTTATAAGATGTCTTCTAATTTCTAGGAATCAACCTACATCTTTTGGACCATAAATCCAATTGGCATCAGCAGTTGATCAGAAGCAGGAAAAGCTACCTTTTGTATAGTATGTGTTGTTCTTCCATAAATGTTGGCTTCTTAGATCATGTCTGCATTCACAAGTCCTTCTGTAAATCACGTCACTATCAAGTGACACAAACACTAAAGTTCTCTCTTCCTGTGTTACCTGCAACTCCTTTAATCCCATTACACAAAAATGTAATGTAATGTTTTGGTTCCCACATTTCCCCTCCTCACTACAAAAAAACAAGAAAACACAGATGACAGAAACATCATTAGCAGTGAAGGTAGAAACAAGGAATAAAAAAGGCAATAGAGGGGTAATAGATTGGGGAGGGGGCAAAATTTGCACTTTGTAAGGAGTGCAAATGTCTAACTAGTACATTGCTTTGTACACCTGAAACTAATTTTAAAAAAGGAAACAATTGACTAATTTGATTCTGAAAGTTTATTTTTTAATCATCCAGAGCTCAGTTCAAAACATGTTGACTCATTCAGTACGAGCTAAGGTGTATCACTTTCTGACAGAGCAGACTTGCTTGAAAGGCTTTGCTGGAAAACTATTTGGCAGGATAAAAGGTCAGAAGTAGATTAGACATGTGCATTTTATATATCTAAATACATAAGCAAACTTTACACAACAACTACTTGAGTTATTTCCTTAAAGCTCACACTGGAGAGTGCTTAGACTCTTACTTTATTTTCAGAAAACTGAAACTCTCCTTTCCTCTTTAGATTCAGTCACACAAATTGCATCAGTTCTTAAAGAAAGCCATACCTCAAGACCTCACAAAGAGGTATCTATTACCAGGAGCGCTAAGCAAATGTTCTTTTAATTAGCTACATTTATCTTTAATCCTTGTTTTGACAGAAACTCTAACATAAACATACATTAACAATACATAAAACTCAGCTCAAAGTATGGTTAATTTTTATATTTGACAGAGCCATTTGGAAAAAATAACCTTGACCTTTCTCTGTCTTTGTGTGATGTCACTACAACCTAGTCTCAGAACCTAAAACAGAAACAGTGGCATCTGCAGCTAAAGTACAATAATGATTCTTAAACTTCTCCTTAAAAGTGGCAATAAAAACCCTAATAAGACCTCTGGGCCTTATGTCGAAGCAGCTGCAAAATCAAGTTAAATAATTTCTGCAAGGACTATAGTAATTATAAAACTGATTAAAGTTTACTTACACTTCATTCCTAGAGGGTTTTCACCAAGGCCTTAGAAACCAGATGGTTCAAGACTATATATGATGAGTATATTTCATAAAGCATGTCTGTTATCATAGAAACAACAGAAATAACATTATCTTTACTGTCTATTCCTTCACAAAAATGCATTTTAGAATTGCCACCAATTTAAGCAAAATTCAAATAAATATTTAGATACCAGGTTAAAAATTGGTGACTCTACCCACTGTTAATACTAAAGCCTGAGTGTAGAATGCACTAAAATGTCTTTATGAATCAATTTACATTCTACAGGGGTGTTTAAAGAGGGCCTTCATAATTTTTGGAATTTTAACATTCCAGAGAGAATCAGACCTGAATATCCCAAGAAACTGGAGCTGGTGCTCAGAGATCACCCTCTTCCTGGAAAAGAGTGCTCAGGGAGAGACACACCCTCCTTTTATGCCCCTATGGACAAGTCAGTCCTGCTTCTCTGGAGAGCTAACTCCTTCCACTACAACTGAGCTTTTCCCTACCCTCCTGCTAAGGAAGAGTCTTAACAAATGTATTCTCTCCTCTTCACCGTCTTCAACTTCAATCACATTAACAATAATAATCAAACATTTCTTGATCACTTACTACATGCCTGACATGCATCATGCCATTTCATTCTCACTATACTCCATTATCATTATGATCCCTATATTATAAATGAGGGAACTGTGGCTTAGTGTAGTGCTTCTCAAAATATAATGTATGTATGAATTATCCAGAGATATTTTCAAAATACAAGGCCTGGGGCAAAGAACATGATTTTACATTTCTAACAAGCTCTAGGTGATGCAGATGGATGACAGTTCATAGACCACGATTTGAGTAGCAATGAGCTTGATCATTAAGTACCATGCCCCCAAACACCCAACTATTAAGAAGGACAACCTGGGATTACAGGCCATAATTTCATGACTCTAGAACTTCATCTCATAATCACTTTGCTCTCCTAACTCCCAATTCCATAATATAAACCACAGCAGCCTCTGTTTAAAAGTAAACAACAACAAAAATTAAGTTCTTAATTTGTAATAGCCCTGACTAGTACTACTTTCTTCCCTCAGCCAAGTTTTTCAATCAAATAGTTTATACTTTCTCTTGGATTCCCATGCTATCCACTTTGTTGCCACTCTGAAATCTCACTTACAAACCTATGGCTTCTCTGGATAGGCTGTTTCTTTCTATCATTGATTGCTCTGCGAAGAAAGAACCTGGTCTTACTTGTGTCCAAACTGCATGCACACCCTTTGGAAGTACAATGTATATTGAGATAGAAATTGGATTCTTACACATACAAATAAATGTAAAATAGATAGGAAACTGCAGTTAAGCTACTATTTAAGTAGGGAAATGAATCAAAGCGTAGTTTACAAAACAGAAGAATTTGTTTTTTAAATGGCGGATTAAGGTGCCTCTTGAAGTCTCCCCCGGAATTTACAACAAATTGAACAGCTATAATTCCACAAAGGACTGCCTGCACAGCAGAAAGTCAAGACTAAGAGACACACAACTGAAATCATCAAAACGTGGGCAAATTGGGTGAGCAGGGAAGAGGAAAGGGGGAGTGTGGAGATAAGGGCCAGACTGCGGCATGGGCCATGAAGCTCAGATGGAAGTTGGAGCTCCAAGTTCCCTGCATTTTGGAGCCACTGCAGTCATGACAGAAGGAAGAATTCAGAATGCTAGTGCTCTGCTTATGGCATACAGTCCCACCTGAGTAATCAGCATATAACATGGCAGAGACCTCGGAGCAAAGACTGAGAAGGAAAGTGAAAATGGAGGTTTAAGCCCTCACTGCTAAGCAGAAGACAGAAGATATAGGCACGGACCCTATCCGCTTCATCCCCACCCTCCCAGAGCTCGCCCCACTCCCACCCTCCCAGTGCTAGAATTGGAATGGTGGTAGTGTCGGATCAAAATAACAAATATTTGCAGTTCTCAGAACTTCAGCCCACACCCACCACGGATTCACAGCCCAACTAGTTCCAGAAAAGGGAAGGAGCCTTGGATACAGGACTGGCCATGCTGGTGATTGCTGCCATTACTCTGGGCCACCTCTCACAACCCACCCCGCCCCTGTCCCCACCTATCTGGGTGGATTGCTGTAGGAGTAAACAGAGCCACTAAAACACACAGACTCTTAAACTGGTGCTTTGGAAATTCAGCAGCTCTCCACATCCTCCAAGGAGGTGATGCCCTATGACCCAGATGACCTGTTCACAGAGGAGAAGCTTAACTTCTAGGAAATCCTCCCATTGTGTGAAAAGCAAGAACATTGCAGAGAAAACATAAAACTACAGCATGAGAGAGAATAAAAGGCTGCAGTAAGAGAGAAAATGAAACATTTTACCAACATGTACTGGAAAACAAAAGAAAGACCTCATCCTATTAACTTGTTGCAGAATCCACTCCTGTAGATGTCATGGAAGAGAAATAATAAATCATTAATTGCCATGAATAACCAAGGTAACAAGACAGCTGAGAAAGAAAATGAAAAGTCTCCAGAAAATGAACTTAAGACATGGAAATATGTGACTTAAATGACAGGGGATTCAAGTATGCAGTTTTTCAAAAACTCAACAAAATGCAAGAAAACACAGACAGGCAGTTTAATGAACTCAGAAACACAATCCAAGAACCAAATGAACACTAACCAAAAAGATTGAAATTTTAAAAAGGAACCAAATAGAATTTCTGGAGATTAAGAACTCAATAAAAGAAATGAAGAATGAAGTAGCCAGCTTAGGTAATAGAACTGACCAGATGGGGAAAAGAATCAGTGACATCGAAGACAGAAATCTGGAAATGACACATATGGAAGAAGAGAGAGACTAGAGAGTTAAAAGAAATGAAAGAACTCTACAAGAACTTTCTGACTCCGTCAGAAAGAGCAATATAGAAAGAGGAATATAAGAACAATGGGTATACCCGAAGGAGAAGAAAAGGAAAGGTGAACAGAGAGTATATTCAAACAGATAGTCAATGAAAACTTCCCAAACTTGTAGAAAAAACTGGATCCTTGAATACGACAAGCAAATAGAACACCTAATTACCTCAATCACAACAGGTCTACTCCAAGGCACATTGTATTGAAGCTGTCAAAATTAACAACAAAGAAAGAATCCTCAAGGCAACCTGGGAAAAGAAGACGGTAACCTACAAAGGAAAGCCCATAAGATTATCATCAGATTTTTCAGCAGAAACTCTACAAGCCAGGAGGAAGTGGACTCAAATATTCAAACTATTGAAAGAGAAAAATTATGAGCAAAGAATAATATGTCTAGCAAAGATATCATTTAAATATGAAGAAGGAATAAAGACCTTTTCAGACATTCAGAAGCTGAGATAATTTTCTAACACACGACCTACAGTACAAGATATACTGAAGGAGGCTATTCGACCTAAAAGAAAAAAACAAAAGAATACAAAACCATGAGTAGTATTATGAATAGACAAAAGCAGGAAATGGCTACCTTACACCAAATAGGACACTACACACTTAAACATAACGTACACGGTAAAGAAGGGGGGGGGAAACACTTGAAAGAAAAAGGCCACTTGCTACTGCAGTGCAGAAATCAATTCACAGCATAAATAGTGATAATTTGTGACAACAAAAATATAAAAGTCGGGAGAATAAAGGTCTGATTGTCACAAGGGAATGAAGAAAATAAGAAGCATACTGCAGAAAATAAAATACTCTAAATATGAAATTTTCTTTTACATGAACTTAATGATAACCACTCAGAAAATAAAAAAGCTAGAACTGAAATATATAATATAAAAAAAGAAGAAACAGAGGGAAAAATCATAGAATACCACCACAATGAAATAATAGACAGGAAGATAAAGGCAAAAAGCCAATGGAGTAACCATCATATCAGAAAACAAGAGATAGAATGATGGGAAATTCTCATATATCAATACTCACTCTAAATGTAAATGGACTGAACTCATCAATAAAAAGGCACAGAGTAGCTAACTGGGTCAAAAAACTAAACCCAACCATATGCTGCCTCCACGAGACAAAACTCAGCTACAACAACAAATATAGACCCAAAGTGAAAAGGGGAAAATGACACTCCAAGCAAATGATATTCAGACAAAAACAGGAGTAGTCATATTGATATCAGATGAAACAGACTTCAGGATAAAAAAAAAAGTAGTAAGGGACAGAGATAGATATTTCATAGTGATAAAGGGGACTATACAACAAGAAGACATAACATTCATCAATATCTATGCCCCCAATCAGAAAGCAGCAAAATATACTAAGCAACTACTAAAGGGAGAAATTAACCAAACACAATTATAGTAGGGGGCCTAAATACATCATTGACAGTTATGGAGAGATCATCCAAACAGAAAATAAGTAAGGAAATATCAGTCCTAAATGACACATTTGATGAAAAGGACATAATTGACATTTATAGAGCACTTCATCTTAGAACATCAAACTACACATTCTTTTCTAATGTACATGGAACATTCTAAGGATAGACCACATACTGGGACACAAAACAAGCCTCAGCAAATTTAAGAAAATTGAAATCATCCCAAGCATATCTTCTGATTACAAGGCTTTGAAGTTGGATATCAATTGCAAAAAGAAATCAGGAAAAATCAAAAATATGTGGAGATTAAACAACCTACTTTTAGAACTACTTGGTCAAAGAAGGTATAAGAGGAGAGATCAAAAGATACATACAAACAAACAATGAAAATACATCCTACAAAATTTGGGGTATGTAAAAAAAGCAGTTTTAAGAGGAAAATTTATATCATTACAGGCCTATTTCAAGAAACTAGAAAAATCCCAGACAAATAACCTCACGTTGCATCTTAAAGTACTAGAAAAAGAAGAACAAATGAAACCCAAGGTCAGCCAAAGAAAGGAAATAATAAAAATCAGAGCAGACCAAATGAAATAGAGAACAAAAAAACAATAGAAAAAATTAATCCAACAAAGAGCTAGTTCTTTGAAAAGATTAAAAATATTGTCAAACCTTGGCTAGACTCACTAAGATAAAACGAGAAAAGACACAAATAAACAAAATCAAAATTGAAACAGGGGAAGTTACCACAGGTGCCACAGAAATACAAAGTATCATCCAAAAATACCATGAAGGATTACATGCCAACAAATTCAATAACCTAGAAGAAGTGGACATGTTCTTAAAAACTTATAGCCTTTCTAGGCTAAATCACAAAGAGTTGGAAAAATCTAAATAGACCAATCAGCAGTATGAAATTGAATTGGTCAACCAAAAACTTCCCAAAAAACAAAAGTCCAGGACCAGATGACTTCACTAGTGAATTCTACCAAACCTTCAAAGAGGATCTAATACCTGTCATACTCAAACTCTTCCAAAAAGTTGAAGAAGAGACAATGCTACCTAACTCATTTTATGAAGCCAATATTACCCCGATACCAAAACCTGCAAAGGATAACACAAAAAAAGAAGACTACAGACCAATATCTCTGATGAATACAGATGCAAAATTCCTAACCAAAAGTCTAGCAAATCGAATGCAACAATGCATTAAAAGATGATACAGCATGATCAGGTGGGGTTCATCCCAGGGGTACAAGGAAGTTTCAACGAATGCAAATTGATCAATGTAATACATCACAAAAACAAAATAAAGGACAAAAATCATATGATTATATCAAGAGATTCAGAAAAATCATTTGACAAGTTACAACACCCATTTATGATTAAAACACTTAATAAAATAGGTATAGAAGGAAAAAAACCTCAACATAATAAAGGCCATACAAAACTTCAGCTAATATCATAATGGTGAAAAACTGAAGCCTTTGCTCTACATTCAGAAACATAATAGGGCTGTCCCCTATTGTTTCTGCTTTTCAACATAGTATTGGAAGTCCTAGCCAGAGCAATCAGGCAAGAGAAAGAAATAAATGCATCTAAATTGGGAATGAACAGGGATCATTTCTATAGTTCGTTACTAGAGAAGTTTCTCTGATCGTGTAGAGCACAATAGAAGAAAGAGGAAAACAATTTACTACAAATTTAAAAATGGCAATAACTATGTACCTATCAATAATCACTTTAAATGTAAATGGATTAAACGCTCCAATCAAGAGACATAGGGTGGCTGAGTGAATAAGGAAGCAAGACCCTTGTATATGCTGTATACAAGAGAATCATTTCAGATCAAAAGACACACACAGGCTGAAAGTGAAGGGTTGGAGTAACATATTTCATGCAAATGGAAGCAAAAAAAAAAGCTGGAGTTGCAATACTTATATCTGACAAAATAGACTTTAAAATGAAGAACATATTAAAAGACAAAGATGGGCACTATATAATAATAAAGGAATCAATCCGACAAGAGGACATAACCCTAGTAAACATTTATGCACCTAACATAGGAGCACCTAAATATATAAAACAGGTACTGATGGACATAAAGACAGACATCAACAGCAACACTATCATAGTAGGGGACTTCAACACACCTCTGACAACAAGGGACAGGTCCTCCAGACAGAAAATCAATATGGAAACAACAGCCTTAAATGATACTTTGGAGCAGTTGGATTTAATTGATATTTTCAGAGCATTTCACCCCAATGCTGCAGAATACACGTTCTTCTCAAGTGCACATGGAACATTTTCTAAGATAGATCATATGTTAGGACACAAAACAAGCCTTGAGAAATTTAAGAAAATTGAAATCATACCAATTGTCTTCTCTGACCACAGTGGTGTGAAATTAAAAAAGAACTACAGGGCAAAAAAAACAGGAATATACACCAATTCATGGAGGCTGAATAATATGTTGCTAAATAATGAATGGGTCAAGCAGCAGATCAAAGAAGAAATCAAAAGATATCTCGAGACAAATGAGAATGAGAACACGACGACCCAAAATCTATGGGATGCTGCGAAAGCAGTCCTAAGAGGGAAGTTCATAGCACTGCAGGCCTACCTAAAGAAACAAGAAACATCACTAATTGACAGTTTATCTTCACACTTAAGGGATCTGGAAAAAGAACAGCAAAATAAACCCAAAGGGAGCACAAGGAAGGAGATAATAAGGATCAGAGCAGAAATAAATAAAACAGAAACCAGAAAAACAATACAAAAGATCAGTGAATCCAAGAGTTGGTTCTTAGAGAAGATAAACAAAATTGACAAACCTTTAGCCAGACTCATTAAAAAAAGGAGAGAGAGGACCCAAATTAATAAAATCAGAAATGAAAGAGGAGAAGTGACAACAGACACCACAGAAATACAAAAAATTTTAAGAAATTACTATGAGCAACTATATGCCAACAAATTTGACAATCTGGAAGAAATGGACAATATTCTAGAGGCGCACAACCTTCCAAGGATAACTCAAGAAGAAACAGAAAGCCTGAACAGTCTGATTACCACCAGGGAAATTGAATCAGTAATCAATAATCTCCCAGCAAACAAAAGCCCTGGACCAGATGGCTTTACAGGTGAATTTTTCAAAACGTTCAAAAAAGAATTATCACCTATTCTCCTCAAGCTCTTCCAAAAAATCCAGAAGGAAGGAAGACTCCCAAACACTTTTTACGAAGCCACTATCACACTGATCCCAAAAGCACACAAAGACACCACAAAAAAAGAAAACTACAGGCCGATATCGCTAATGAACACAGATGCAAAAATTCTCAACAAAATATTAGCAAACAGAATTCAGCAATACATTAAAAAGATCATACACCATGATCAAGTGGGATTCATCCCTGGTATGCAGGGGTGGTTCAACATCCGCAAATCAATTAATGTGATACACCACATTAACAAAATGAAAAATAAAAATCACATGATCATATCAATAGATGCAGAAAAAGCATTTGATAAAATACAGCAGCCTTTTATGATAATAACCCTCAAGAAAGTGGGAATAGAGTAATCATATCTTAACATAATAAAGGCCATATATGACAAACCCACAGCTAACATCATACTCAATGGGGAAAAGCTAAAACCATTCCCCCTAAGATCAGGAACAAGACAAGGTTGCCCACTTTCTCCACTTCTATTCAACATAGTGCTGGAAGTTCTAGCCACAGCAATCAGACAAGAAAAAGAAATAAAAGGCATCCAAATTGGTAAGGAGGAAGTAAAATTATCATTATATGCAGATGATATGATACTATATTTAGAGAACCCTAAAGACTCCACCAAGAAACTGTTAGAACTGATAGATGAATTTAGTAAAGTAGCCGGATATAAAATTAATATTCGGAAATCAGTTGCATTTGTATATACCAATGATAAAATAGCAGAAGGAGAAATTTAAAAAACAATTCTATTTACAATTGCTCCAAAGACTATAAAATATCTGGGAATAAATCTAACCAAAGATGTAAAAGATCTGTACTCAGAAAATTATACAACGCTGAAGAAAGAAATGAAAGAAGACATAAATAGATGGAAACACATTCCATGTTCATGAATAGGAAGAATTAATATAGTTAAAATTTCCATACTGCCTAAGGCAATATACATATTCAACGCAATTCCTATCAAACTACCAACGACATTTGTCACAGAAATAGAACATATAATCCTAAAATTTATATGGGACCATAAAAGACCCCGGATAGCCTCAGCAATCTTGAGAAATAAGAACAAAGTGGGAGGTATAACGATACCTGATTTCAAACTATACTACAAGGCTACAGTAATCAAAACAGCATGGTACTGGCATAAAAATAGACACATAGATCAATGGAACAGAATAGAGAGTCCAGAAGTAAATCCATGCCTATATGCCCATCTAATCTACGACAATGGAAGCAAGAATGTATGATGGGGTAAAGACAGTCTGTTCAATAAGTGCTGTTGGGAAACCTGGACAGACACATGCAAGAAAATGAAGCTGGACCACCTCCTTACACCATATACAAAAACAAATTCAAAATGGCTTAAAGACTTAAATGTAAGATCTGAAACCATAAAATATCTAGAAGAAAATATAGGAAGAAACTTCATGGACATTACCCGGAGTAAGATTTTCACTGATATATCCCCTCGCGCAAGGGAAGTAAGAGAAAAAATAAACATGTGGGATTACATCAAACTAAAAAGTTTTTTCACAGCAAAGGAAACCATCAATAAAACAAAAAGGGATCCTACTGTATGGGAAAAGATATTTGCCAATGATATATCTGATAAGGGATTAATATCACAAATCTATAAAAAACTTACTCAACTCAACTCCAAAAAAACAAACAACCCAATTAAAAAATGGCAGAGAACTTGAGGAGACATTTTTCTAAAAAGGACATACAGAAGGCAAGAAGACATATGAAGAAATGCTCAACCTCACTAACCATCAGAGAAATGTAAATAAAAACCACAATGAGATACCACCTCACTCCAGTCAAAATGGCTATCATCAATAAATCATCAAACAACAAATGCTGGCGGGGATGTGGAGAAAAGGGAACGCTAGTGCACTGTTGGTGGGATTGCAGATTAGTGCAGCCACTATGGAAAACAGTATGGAGGTGTCTCAGGAATCTGAAAATGGAACTACCCTATAATCCAGTAATTCCACTCCTAGGCATCTACCCGGAGAAATCCAAAACTCCAATTCAAAAATCTGTATGCACTCCTATGTTTATTGCAGCACTTTACACAATAGCCAAGATATGGAAACAACCGAAATGCCCATCGGTAGATGACTGGATTAAGAAGCTGAGGTACATTTATACAATGGAGTATTACGCAGCCATAAAGAAGAAAGAAATCTTATCATTTGCAACAACATGGATGGATCTAGAGAACATTATGTTAAGTGAAATAAGTCAGAAAGAGAAAGACAAGTACCATATGATCTCACTTATATATGGAATCTAAAGAAAAGACTATGTGAATGAACTAATCAGAAACAGTTTTCGGGACACAAAGAAAAAACCGAGAGTTGTTAGATGGGTGGGGCGGGGGGTGGGGATAAGGGGAAAGGTGAAGGGATTTGGAAGCAGCTGGTAACCACAAGATGGCCTCAGGGTTTTTTTGAAAATTAATTTGGGGAAGGTATTCAATAATGTTGTAAAGATTTTGTTGGGTATTTGATGGACATGTGTCCTATTTGGGAAACCACCTCAGAGATACTGTGGATACCTGATCATGGCATTGTACACCAGAAGCTAAACATTAATGAATGCCAACTATAATTTTATATATATAATGTGATGATTCAGTGTGAGGTCGGAGGGATAGTGGATGGGGAGGGGGGTTCACAGTGTGAGGGATATAAATGATGAACGTCTAAGTATTACCTTGTGTTGTACACCTGAAACTAATAAATAAAATAAATAAAAAATAAAAATAAATAAATAAATAAATTGGGAATGAAGAAGTTAAATTGTCGCTTTTTGCAGATGACATTATGCTATATGTAAAAAACCCTAAAGACTCTACCAAAGAGCTTTTAGAAACAATAAATGAATACAGTAAAGTTGCCAGCTACGAAATCAATGTACAAAAGGCCATTCTGTTCTAATATACTAACAATGAAATCTCAGAAAACAAAATTAAAAAAAAAATCATTTTGCAATTGCAACTAGAATAATAAAATATCTAGGAATAAACTTAGCCAAGTATGTGAAAGTCACATATACTGAAAACTATAAGACATTTCTAAAAGAAATTGAAGAAGACACAAAGAAATGGAAAGACATTCCATGTTCATGGACTGGAACGATCAACATAGTTAAAATAGCCATATGACCCAAAGCAAATCTCTATCAAAATCCCAGTGTCATTTTTAAAGGAATAGAACAAAAAATTATCAGATTTGTGTGGAACCACAACAGACCCTGAATAGTGAAAGTAACGCTAAGAAAAAAGAACAATGCTGGAGATATCACACTCCCTGACTTCAGCTTGTATTACAGGGCAATAGTAATCAAAACAGTGTGGTAGTAGTAGAAAAACAGACATACAGACCAATGGAATAGAACTGAAAACCCAGAAATAAGCCCACATAAACATGGACAGATGATTTTCAACAAAGAAGCCAAAAACACAATGGAGAAAAGATAGCCTTTTCAATAAATGGTGCTGGGAGAATTGGAAAGCCATGTGCAAAAGAATGAAACTAGACTGCTATCTGTCTCAATATACCAAAATTAATTCAAAATGGATCAAAGAACAAAGCATAAGAACTGAAACAATAAACTGCATAGAAGAAAACATAGGTACTAAACTTATGGACCTTGGGTTCAAAGAGCATTTTATGAATTTGACCTCAAAGGCAAGGAGAGTAAAAGCTGAAATGAATCAATGGGACTAAATCAAACTGAAAAGTTTTTGCACAGCAAAAGAAACCATCGAAAAAAGAAAGAGGCAACCAATTGAATGGGAGAAGATTTTTGCAAACAGTGCCTACAATAAGGGGCTAATAACCAAAGTATACAAGGAAGTCACACACATCAACAATAAAAAAACAAACAACCCAATTGAAAAATGGGCAGAGGACCTGAAGAGACATTTCTCAAAAGAAGACATACAAATGGTCAATAGACATATGAAAAAGACTCAACATCAGTAATCATCAGAGAAATACAAATAAAGACCACAATGAGATATCACTTTTGCCCATTTTTTAATTGGATTGTTTATTTTTTTGTTGTTGAGTTGTATAAGTTCCTTATGCATTTTGGATATTAGGCCCTAGTAGGAGGCATTGTTTGGAAAAATCTTCTCCCATTCAGTTGACTTTATTTTGTCCATGGTTTCTTTTGCTTTTTTAGTTTTACACAGTCCCATTCATTTATTTTAGCTTTTACTTCCCTCGCCTTTGGAGTCAAATCATAAAATGGTCTTTGAACCCAAGGACCGTAAGATTAGTATCTATGTTTTCTTCTATGCAGTTTATTGTTTCAGGTCTTATGTTTAGGTCTTTGATCCATTTTGAATTAATTTTGGTACATGGTGACAGATAGTAGTCTAGTTTCATTCGTTTGCACATGGCTTTCCAATTCTCCCAGCACCATTTATTGAAGAGGCTGTCTTTTCTCCATTGCATGTTTTTGGCTTCTTTGTTGAAAATTATCTGTCCACATTTATGTGTGTTTATTTCTGTGTTCTCAATTCTATTCTATTGGTCTGTGTTTTTGTTTTCTGCCAATACCATACTATTTTGATTATTGTTACCCTGTGGTACAAGCTTAAGTCAGAGAGTTCTTTTTTCCAGCATTGTTCCTTTTTTTTTTTTTTAGGATTGCTTTTGCTATTCAGGGTCTTTTGTGGTTCCATACAAATCTGATGATTTTTTGTTCTATTTCTTTAAAAAATGCCATGGTATTTTAATGAAGATTGCATTAAGTCTGTACAATGCTTCCCACCAGTTAGAATGGCTATCATCAACAAGACAAATAGTAAGAAGTGTTAGAGAGGCTGTGGAGAAAAAGGAATGCTCATACACTGTTGATGGAAATTCAGATTGGTGCAGCCACTATGGAAGGTAGTGTGGAGGTTCCTCAAAAAATTACAAATAGAATTACTATATGACCCAGTAATCCCTCTCCTAGGTATCTACCCCAAAAATCTGAAAACATTTATCCTTAAAGACATATGTTCATTGCAGCTTTATTTATGGTGACCAAGACATTGAAACAACAAATAAACTTAGATAGATGAATGGATAAAGAAGCTGTGGTATATATACAACATAGAATGGTATTCTGCCATAAGAAAATAATTTGCAACAACATGGATGGATCTTGAGATCATAATGCTAAGCGAAATAAGTCAGACAGAAAAAATCGAGAACCATATGATTTCACTAATATATGGTATATAAAACTGAAAACAACAAAAGAATAAGACAAACAAATGAAGAAACAAAACTTCATAGACACAGATAATAGTTTAGTCATTACCAGAGGGTAAGAGGGAAAGGGGAGAGGGACGGTAGATGAGGGTAAAGGGAATGAAATATATGGTGCTAAAAAGAGAACTGACTCTGGGTGGTTAACACACAATGTGATGTATATAGGTGATGTATTACAGAATTGTACACCTGAAATCTATGTAACTTTACTAACAATTGTCACTCCAATAAACTTTAATTAAAAATAAAAGAAAGAATACAGAAGATAAAATCAAGAGGAAAGTTAGCTCAAGCGGACTTTTGTCAGTAGGGGAACCTGGGGAGACCTGGGGACTTTGAGCAGAGGGGACATGACCCTTTCAAAATTCAGGATGTGGAAGATGAAATGTTTCAGGTCTGGCCTGAAGATCTAAGAAGAGAAAGCAAACTGATTAGGTTAGTAAACAAATTTTTCAAGAATTAGACCAAGAAAATTTGTCACCAATACAACCTTCTTCTCCAGTTGAACTAAGCCGTCTTCTGTGATACCACTGTGTCACTGGGATTCCCTCATGTATTTAGAATTTGCACCTTGAGAATTTTCAACCAATTGTAAAAATTCTGGTCTGGGTCAGGCATACAGACCATTTCAGGATCTGCCTATGCCAGTTAATTTTAGGGAGTTCCAGAAACATCTCCTAAACTAATCCTTGCCTTTCCAGATGTCTCTCCCACAAGCTCCCCTACACTAAATATTTTCTACAACTCAACAGGCAAATGAGGTCAAATCACAGCTCTACAAATCACAGACTACCTGATCTTTGGCAAGGTAATCAATCTCTCTTAGCTTCAGTATCACCCACTGTCAAACGAGTATAGTATCATAGATTGCAAGGATGCTGTAAGAATTAAATGGGCTAATACATGTAAAAACCTATCTAGTACCACACCTCAAATCTATGGGGTTGGGCTCAGTCAATAGTTGTTTCTTTTATTCAAGTCCCTCTTTAATGTACCGGTGTCCCTTTTCCTTTGCTTCTGTTATATCAGACTTTTCTGACTGTTTTGTCACACCTCTGATTGCTTGTTTTCAGTCTCTTTTACTAATTATTTTTCCTTTTTCCTTAGAACTTCTTGGCTTCATTTTATTATCAATAGGTAGAGTAGACTGAATCAAATTATCTCAAAATTCTACGATAGTTATACTAAGATTCCCATGTGACTACTTTTCTCTCTTGTTCCTTGCCAAGTTCACATACTTTTAGAGCCTGTTCATCCTAGTGGCACCCAAAGCTACATCTGCAAACCCAACATATCAATTCTAGCCCCAGTTACAAATTTCCTAAAGGAAATCTAAAACAAATCCAAATTTTCCCCTAAACAGCTCCTTTTTCAAAGTCTCCATTTTAGCACCACTTTTTAGCACCATTTTAACACTATTTTTTGAATGGACCCTCGTCTTCAAACCTTGAAACCATATTAGTTCTCTTTTCAAATTCATTTGCTATTATAGTCAGTTGTCAAGCCCTGTGAATCCTTCCTTCACAGAATCCCTCATATGTGACTCTCCCTCTCTATGTCGACTGCCACCATCAGGACCAAGACCCTCATTTCCACAGGCACCACTCTTTCCTCTCTGACTCCATTTCTTCCCCACATGGAGAACTGAACATCATTCCCAAGCTACTCCACATATTTCCTCATGCTCAATTCCGCATTTCCTTCCTTGTCTTCTATCAAAGTTCCATTGCCTTAATCTTGTCATGGTTTGTACCAGCATATTTTTACACAAGAAGACTAATAGAACAGTAGTTTTGTGCAGGTATCAAACTTGATGGTTTTTAGCTTAATGTGTTAGCTACAAATAGCAACCACAAAAAGATCACCATTTTTTGAGAGAATACTATGGCTATATGCTTTATCATCATTATTTGTAATCTAGACTTGCTTGATGATGTTCTGTAAATGCTTCAAGAAAACCTAAAAAGAGGAGGAAGATCAAAATGGCGGCGTGAGGTGAGCCTCTGTAAAGCTCTCCTGCAATTTACAACTAATCGGACAACAATAACTCCACAAAGGACTCCCTGCACAGCAGACAAGCAGGACGAGGAGGTCCACTACTGAATTCACCTCCAGGTGGGTGAATCGCGCGAGCCGGGGAGGAGGGAAGGGAGAAATGCTGGACGGAGCCCCGCGGGCGCAGGACAAAGACCCAGCTCAGTGCTCCGAGCTCGCTGCATCCCGGAACTACCGGAACTACCGCAGCTGCGGGAAAGGGAAGGACTCGGACTGCTAGGGCTCCGCTTACGGCCCACAGGGCTGGGGGGCAGCATATAGCACAGCTGAACCCAACGTTCACGGCAGACCTCGGAGAAAAGACTGAGGGAAGAAGGCTGAAAACTGTGGTTAAGCCCTCACTGCCGAGCGGAGAACGGAAGCCTTAGGCACTGAGACTAGCCGGCCCTCCCTACCCTCGTAGAGCTCGCCCCACCCCCACCTGCCCGGTGCTAGAAGCGATAAACTAGCAGTGTCAGATCACAAGGACAGGATCTTTGCTGTTCTGAGAACTGTGGACCGCAGAGGCAGATTCGCAGCCCAACTAGTTACGGCAAAGGGGAGGGAGCTGTGGAAGCAGGACCGGCTGTGGTGGTAGTCGCCGCCATTGCTCTGGGACACCTCTCACAACTCACCCCACCCCTGGCCCCACCTATCTGGGCGGATCCCTGCAGGAGTAAACAGAACTGCTGAAATATACGGGCTCTGAATCTGGTTCAGAAAGAGCTTTGGAACTTCAAAAGCTCTCCGCACCCCCACAGGAACGTGACGCCCTATGACCCAGGTGAACTGTTAACAGAGGAGAGGCCCGTCTCCCAGGGAATCCCCCCATTGTGTGAGAAGCTGGAAAAGTGCAGAGAAAATATAGCACTACTGTGTCAGAGAGACCTCTTCCTATCAACCTGTTGAAGAGGCCACTCCTGTAGATGTCTAGGAAGAGAAATAATAAATCAGTAATTTCCATGAATAACCAAGGCAACAAGACAGCTCAAAAAGAAAGTGAAAAGTCTCCAGAAAAGGAACTTAGAGATATGGAAATATGTGACTTAAATGATAGAGAATTCAAGATTGCAATTCTGAAAAACATCAAAGAGATGCAAGAAAACACAGAAAGGCAATTTAATGAACTCAGAAACGCAATCAAAGAACAACATGAGCATTTTACGAAAGAGATTGAAATTTTAAAAAAGAACCAAATGGAATTTCTGGAGATTAAGAACTCAATAGAAGAAATTAAGAATGAAATAACCAGCTTAGGTAGTAGAGTTGACCAGATGGAAGAAAGAATCAGTGACATCGAAGATAGAAATCTGGAAATTACACAGATGGAAGAAAAAAGATTCTTGAGACTTAAAAGAAATGAAAGAACTCTACAAGAACTTTCTGACTCCATCAGAAAGAGCAATATAAGAATAATAAGCATACCAGAAGGAGAAGAAAGAGAGAAGGGAACAGAGAATATACTCAAAGAAATTGTCAATGAGAACTTCCCAAATTTGTGGACAGAACTGGATCCTCGAATACAAGAAGCAAATAGAACACCTAATTACCTCAATCCCAACAGGCCTTCTCCAAGACACATTGTATTCAAGCTGCCTAAAATTTACTCCAAAGAAAGAATCCTCAAGGCAGCCAGGGAAAAGAAGACAGTAAACTACAAAGGAAAGCCCATTAGATTATCATCCGATTTTTCAGCAGAAACTCTACAAGCCAGGAGGGAGTGGAACGAAATATTCAAACTATTGAAAGAGAGAAATCATGAGCCAAGAATAATATATCCAGCAAAGATATCCTTTAGATATGAAGGAGGAATAAAGACCTTTCCAGACATACAGAAGCTGAGGGAATTTTCTAATACAAGACCTGCACTACAAGAAATACTAAAGGAGGCTATTAGACCACCATCAACAGGGACAATTTGTGGCAACCAAAACATAAAAAGGGGGAGCGTAAAGGCCTGAACCGGAATATGGGAATGGAGGAAGTAAGCGTGCTGAAGAAAATGGAATACTCTAAATATCAAACTTTTTTTTACATAATCTTAAGGGTAACCACTCAAAAAAAAAAATCCAGAACTAAAATATATACTGTAATAAAAGAAGAAACAGAGGGAAACATCATAGAATACCACCACACAGAAATAATAGACAACAACAAAAAGGCAAAGAAACAATGGAGACACAGCCTTACCAGAAAACTAAAGATAGAATGACAGGAAATCCTCATATATCAATAATCACCCTAAATGTAAGTGGACTGAACTCACCAATAAAAATTCACAGAGTAGCAGATTGGATCAAAAAACTAAACCCAACCATATGCTGTCTCCAAGAGACACATCTCAGCTACAAGGACAAGCATAGACTCAAAGTGAAAGGGTGGAAATTGGCACTCCAAGCAAATGGTACCCAGAGAAAATCAGGTGTAGCCATAATGATATCAGATGAAACAGACTTCAGGGTGAAAAAGATAACAAGAGACAAAGATGGACATTTCATAATGGTAAAGGGGACTATACAACAAGAAAACATAACAGTCATCAATATTTATGCCCCCAATCAGGGAGCACCAAAATACACCAAGCAACTACTAACAGAACTAAAGGGAGAAATTGATCAAAACACAATTATACTAGTGGACTTAAATACATCATTGACAGCTATGGATAGATCATCCAAACAGAAAATAAATAACGAAATTGCAGCCCTAAATGACACATTAAATGACATGGACATCATTGACATATATAGAGTACTTCATCCTAAAACATCAGACTATACATTCTTTTCGAGTGTACATGGAACATTCTCAAGGATAGACCATATATTGGGACATAAAAGCAGCCTCAGCAAATTTAAGATGATTGAAATCATACCAAGCATATTCTCTGATCACAAGGCTTTGAAATTGGATATCAACTGCAAAAAGAAAGCAAAAAGAAACACAAATACATGGAGATTAAACAACATACTTTTAAAGAACGACTGGGTCAAAGAAGAAATTAGAGGAGAGCTCAAAAGATATATAGAAACAAATGATAATGAAAATACATCCTACCAAAATTTTTGGGATGCGGCGAAAGCAGTTATAAGAGGGAAATTTATATCATTACAGGCCTATCTCAAGAAACAAGAAAAATCCCAAATAAACAACCTCATGTTACACCTCAAAGAACTAGAAAAAGAAGAACAAGTGAAACCCAAAGTCAGCAGAAGAAAGGAAATAACAAAAATCAGAGCAGAGCTAAATGAAATAGAGAACAAAAAGATAATAGAAAAAATTAATGTGACAAAGAGCTGGTTCTTTGAAAAAATTAATAAAATCGACAAACCCCTGGCTAGACTCACTAAGATAAAAAGAGAGAAGACACTAATTAACAAAATCAGAAATGAGAAAGGGGAAGTTATCACGGACACCACAGAAATACAAAGGATCATCCAAGAATACTATGAAGGACTATATGCCACCAAATTTAATAACCTAGAAGAAATGGACAAGTTCTTAGAAACATGTAGCCTTCCAAGGCTGAACCATGAAGAACTGGAAAACCTAAACAAACCGATCACCAGTAAAGACATTGAATCAGTCATCCAAAACCTTCCCAAAAGCAAAAGTCCGGGACCAGATGGCTTCACTAGTGAATTCTACCAAACCTTCAAAGAGGATCTAATACCAATCTTGCTCAAACTCTTCCAAAAAATTGAAGAAGAGTCAGTACTCCCTAACTCATTTTATGAGGCCAACATTACCCTGATACCACAACCTGGTGAGGACAACACAAAAAAAGAAAACTACAGACCTATATCTCTGATGAATACTGATGCAAAAATCCTAAACAAAATTTTAGCAAATCGAATACAACAATGCATTAAAAAGTTTATTCATCATGACCAAGTGGGGTTTATCCCTGGGGCACAAGGATGGTTCAACATCCGCAAATCCATCAATGTGATACATCACATAAACAAAATAAAGGACAAAAATCATATGATTCTATCAATTGATGCAGAAAAAGCATTTGATAAATACAACATCCATTTATGATTAAAACACTTAATAAAATAGGTATAGAAGGAAAATACCTTAACATAATAAAGGCCATCTATGACAAGCCCTCAGCTAATATCATAATTAATGGTGAAAAACTGAAGCCCTTTGCTCTACGTTCAGGAACACGACAGGGCTGTCCCCTATCACCTCTGCTTTTCAACATAGTGTTGGAAGTCCTTGCCAGAGCCATCAGGCAAGAGAAAGAAATAAAAGGCATCCAAATTGGAAATGAAGAAGTTAAAATATCACTCTTTGCAGATGATATGATGCTGTATATAGAAAACCCTAAAGACTCCACCAAAAAGCTGTTAGAAACAATCAATGAATACAGTAAAGTTGCTGGCTACAAAATCAACGTACAAAAGTCCATTGCATTCCTATATACTAACAATGAAATCTCAGAAAAAGAAATACAAAAAAAAATTCCCTTTGCAATTGTAGCAAAAAGAATAAAATACCTAGGAATAAACTTAACCAAGCATGTGAAGGATTTATATGCTGAAAACTATAAGACATTTTTGAAAGAAATTGAAGATGACACAAAGAAATGGAAGGACATTCCGTGCTCATGGCTTGGAAGAATCAACATAGTTAAAATGGCCATATTACCCAAAGCAATATACAGATTTAATGCAATCCCCATCAAAATCCCAATGGCACTTTTTAAAGAAATAGAACAAAAAATCATCAGATTTGTTTGGAACCACAAAAGACCCCGAATAGCCAAAGCAATCTTAAGAAAAAAGAACAGTGCTGGAGGTATCACACTGCCTGACTTTAGCTCGTACTACAGGGCTACAATAATCAAAACAGCAAGGTATTGGCGGAAAAACAGACACATAGACCAATGGAATAGAATTGAGAACCCAGAAATAAAACCACATAAATATGGACAGATAATTTTTGACAAAGAAGCTAAAAACATACAATGGAGAAAAGACAGCCTCTTCAATAATTTGTGCTGGGAGAATTGGATAGCCACGTGCAAAAAAATGAAACTGGACTGTTATCTGTCACCATGTACCAAAATTAATTCAAAATGGATCAAAGACTTAAGCATAAGACCTGACACAATAAACTGCATAGAAGAAAACATAGGTACTAAACTTATGGACCTTGGGTTCAAAGAGTATTTTATGAATTTGACTCCAAAGGCAATGGAAGTAAAAGATAAAATAAACAAATGGGACTATATGAAACTTAAAAGTTTCTGCACAGCAAAAGAAACCATCGACAAAATAAAGAGGCTACCGACTGAATGGGAGAAGATTTTTGCAAATAGTTCCTCCGATAAGGGTCTAATATCCAAAATATACAAGGAACTCATGAAACTCAACAACAAAAAAACAAACAACCCAATTGAAAAATGGGCAGAGGACCTGAAGAGACATTTCTCTAAAGAGGATATACAAATCGCAAATAGACATATGAAAAAATGCTCAACATCACTAATCATCAGAGAAATGCAAATAAAAACCACAATGAGATATCACCTCACCCCAGTCAGAATGGCTATCATCAACAAGACAAATAGCAACAAGTGTTGGAGAGGCTGTGGAGAAAAAGGAACCCTCATACACTGTTGGTGGGAATGCAGACTGGTGCAGCCGCTATGGAAGGCAGTGTGGAGGTTCCTCAAGAAATTACGAATAGAATTACCATATGCCCCAGCAATCCCTCTCCTGGGTATCTACCCCAAAAATGTAAAAGCATTTCTCTATAGAGACACGTGTACTCCAATGTTCATTGCAGCTTTGTTTACGGTGGCCAAGACATGGAAACAACCAAAATGTCCTTCGATAGATGAATGGATAAAGAAGTTGTGGTATACATACACAATGGAATACTATTCAGCGTTAAGGAAAGATGATATAGGAACATTTCTGACAACATGGATGGATCTTGAGAATATAATGCTCAGCGAAATAAGTCAGACAGAAAAAGCAGAGAACCCTATGATTTCACTGATATGTGGTATATAAACCAAAAACTTGACAAACAAATGAGAAACAAAAACTCATAGACACAGACAATAGTTTAGTGGTTACCAGAGGGTAAGGGGGGGTGGGGGGAGGGAGATGAGGGTAAGGGGGATCAAATATATGGTGATGGAAGGAGAACTGACTCTGGGTGGTGAACACACAATGGGATTTATTGATGATGTAATGCAGAATTGTACACCTGAAATTATGTAATTTTATTAACAATTGTCACCCCAATAAATAAATTGAAAAAAAAAACAGAAAACCTAAAAAGTAGAGGCTCTGCTTTTCAATACATTTGAAAAATACTCTATAATACTTTAATAGGTAATAGCTGCGTCTTAGGGTGGACGGGTGGGAAAGGTAGCAGCATCCGAACCCAATTCTTATGTTCTTGTGCATCTTGGTGACATAGATGTCAGTCCCCACAAGAGAAACAAAAACTCATGTTCATTTTCCCAGTCTTCCCACTTGGGGTTTGGACACATAGCTGAAACTGTACCAATCAGATTTAACGATTGCTACTGTAACAAAAAGGACACAAACTTAGTGTCTTAAAAGAAATCAAATTTATTTGCTTACCATTTTGGAGGTTAGAAGTTTGACGTGGGTTTCACTGGGCTTAAAGTCAAGGTGTTAGCAGTGATGGTTCCTTCTGGAGGCTCTATGGAGAGAATCTGTTTCCTTGCCTTTTCCAGCTCCTAGAGGCCACCAGTAATCCTGGGCTCATGGCTTCTACCTCATATCACTTCAAACTCTTGCTTCTGTCATCACATCTTTTACTATTGACTGATCCCCATATCTTTTTATAACAATTATATATTTGTGATTACATCAGGCCCACCCATAAAATCCAGGATACTCTTCCCATCTCTACATCCTTAACTTAATCGTATCTGCAAAATCTCTTTTACCAGGTAAGATAATGTATTCATTCACAGATTCCAGGAATTAGGACATGGACACCTTTAGGGATCATTATTCAGTCTATTACAGACCTCCATATTTTGAATTAGGAACTAATAAGACCAAGAAACAGGGCTTGTGGATAATCCAAGCTGAGAGCAAGAGGTAACCCCAGAACTGGCATTATCAAATCTCCAAGGGTGGCAGCAGCACCCAGTGTAAGTACCTACAGCAGAGCTAGTAGAGCAGGTATACCCAGGACTCAGTGACAGGGATGGTGTGTTCTCACCATACTGGCTTAGCCCATGAAAGCAATCCTAGTGCCCACCAATCTTCTTATTCCTTCCTTTTTTTCAAACCTGGCTTTACAGTCTTCCTGCAATTTCTATGAGCTGTCCATTATCTTCCTGATGCTTTTTTTTTCCATTTATATCGATCAAAGTAAGTTTCTGTTACTTGCGACTAAGAGCTACTCTTCTTTAATATTCCTTTCCAGAATAATCAAGACAACTTACCTAAACACAAGATCATGGAGGTACCATGGTGAAAATATTTATTTAATTGTGCCTCTTTTTAGTGTTTTCTGATTTTATTTGACCATGAAATCTCTCTTTTTTGCATTCTGTTCTTTCTGGTTTGCCATAGAGCAGCACTGAAAAATTGTTATCTCTAATTTTACAAATGAAGAACTAAAGGCTCAGAGGGACTGTAGTCAGTTATCCAAGGTCACAAAGCTAATATGTACCAGATCCAGGATTCAAAACCTTATTTAACTCCAAAGCTACTCCATCATATCTTCCCCCATTCAAATGTCATATAGAATATTACATTAATTAAAATTACATATGAAATGATATATTTGTAAATATTTGGAATGTCATGATTTTCAGAAGTTCATTAAAATTATTTGATCTCATGTGCTTAATCAGTCACAGGCTTTCCCAATATGATAGCACTACCAGAAAGAATGATAGATGGTAGGGAGATCTTTCTAGGGTGATTATCACACTCTATTAAAAGAAAGACAATTTACAGGGGTAATATTTTAATGTTAAACAATGTGGGTGTGGTTCTATGCCATATACCCTCCTCCCATTCAAGTGGCAGTAAGGTCTTTCAATATGCACTTTCCTTAGGGAAGTTACTATAGAGAGAGAATTACACATCACACTCTTTTTTGTTGTTGTTGTTTTTTGTTTTGTTTTTTTTTTAGTTCTGAAATCAATTTTGTAAATCCAGAGCAGAAACAACAGTTTTAAAAGCTGCGGTTTTTAGTCACAAGAGTCAGGCAATCGAAAGAAAACTTTTTTGTAATTCAAGAGATTGATTTCAGTATCAAAAGCCAAATCCTGGGAAACCTAGAACTTACAATTTATACCATAAAGTGAGGATGAATGCAGGGTGATGTAGTGCCATCTACCCACCCTAAAGGAGAAGAGGGTCTTTTCACCTAGTGGAAGACAGGAAAGAGAATGGCCACACCAACAACCTGAATTGGATCCCAGGAGCTTTATAATAATAGAAGCTTCTCAGAAATCTGTGGGATCCCAGAGCAAAATAGAGCATTTCTTGTCTGCTTCCCAGAGCATAAGCTAGAAGACTACAAGCCACAGAGTGAACCTCTGTATTCCACATGGTTCCTAAGCAGTAAAGAAGCCATAACTGAAAGAAAAGGTTCCTAGGAAGACAGACTGTTAAGAAGCCTCACAGAATCCTGAACATTTCACAGTGCTGTGGGGAAAACCTGCAGCCCCACTCTCTCGCTCCCCACCCCAGCACTCACTCAAGTGGCAGGAAAGGCTGATAGACTGGAAATAGACCAAAAGAGGACTCCTGGTTAGTGTGAGGACAATGCACAGTAAGGAAAGAACAGAGTGAGAAGAGTCAACATTGGGAGCCATGGAGGAACTGCTGACACCAGCAGAGTCAGGCAGACTTACACAGCACTGCCCAGGCCTGACTGGATGATTACATCTGTAACAAGCCAAAAAGGACAGGACGTGATCAGGGACACATGCCAACCTCCCCGCACCACCCCCTGTGTATGTCATTCCTGATATATACCCCCTCCACTAGGAGGAAGGGAAAATCCAGATAGAGAGGAGAACCCCGATTTGGCTAATTAGTTACTACCCATTCCCCACTAAGGGATTAAGTGTTACACTAGAAGTTAGTGAATTTTCTAGAACTGGCAAGATTAAAATTTTTACTACCAAGTCAAGATGGATTTTTTAATCTCAGATGAGTTTAGTTATAGATAAGTAAATCCATTATTTTGTGTGTGTGTGGTATACCTGAGTTTGTGAATGTGTAAAATTCATACTCAGTTCACAAATCTTAAGGAAATATGAACTTCCTGTTGATATGGTGTGATTGTTAAGGTATCCTTTTTGATTATTCAAATTAATATGATCTGTCCCAATAATAATGTTATGAGTCACAAAGTTAAAAGAAAGTTTGTTTCTGTGGTGGAGGGAGACTGGTGGAATAGGAGGGCAACAGCTCTGACAATGACTAGAAAGCATGAGAAGGTCTCATTGGTGATCACTTTGCCTATGAAGGCAAGAGGTTGTAGACAGGCAGCTTATGGGCCACCTGAAACAGATTTGTGAGCCATTCATGGCTCATGAGGGAACAGGTAGAGGGACCGCTGGTGTGGGGGAGGAAGCAATAAAAACGCATGAGTGTAAAAGAGAGTTGGAACAGCAAAAGAGATGAAATAAGCTACAGTTTCATTGAAAAGGAAAAAATGTAAATACCAAGAACTAGACTCTGTGGATTCATAGGGGACTCTTCAAAGCTATGAAAGTAAAAAGACCATTTTTTTTAATTAAATAGAAAAAGGAAAGGAAACCAACTGAAAAAACAGTGCAATAGGGCATTCAGAAAAAGGGTTGAGGATCATTTGAAATAAATTAATGCTATCCAAATTCATAAGAGAAATGAAAACTTCCATAAATTAAACTGGGGTAAAAAGAAAAGACATAAAATGGATAGGGAAATAAAAAAAAAAAGTGCTTGTAAGGAAGTGTCATGGGTTGAATGATTTCCAAAGAGAACACAATCATTAATTTAGCAGAAAAAGCCTAAGAGATGATTATTATGTCAGATGTACCAAATTGTCTGTTCAAGTTGCTTTATTATTTAGAAAAAAATAGTCAACAAACATAAAAATTCTCCATGGGTCCAAATAATGTGATTTTCATTTAATATAAAATAGTACTTTTTATAAATTAAAGCAAACTCATGAAGCATTTCTCTAGCCTGTTAATCTCTCCATTGTAGAGATGAGATCGACAATAGTTAAATACTACAATCAAGGCGCAAGTGAGGCAGTTATAGACAGAGATTTATCCTTCAGTTTCTCTTTTAAACAAGGTGTTGTACATGAAGACAATGTGATGTGTGTGATATTGAACCTGTGAGAGACATATAGAGTAACAAACAGAATAGAGAGCCCAGAAATAGACACACACATATATTGACTCTTGGATTAAGACAGGTGCCACTTTAGATCAGGTGAAAGGACAGACTTTTCAAGACAATGCTTGAACAATTGAGCATCCAAATTATTTTTTTAATTAAATTGTATGGCTATTTAACATTATACACAAAAAAATGACTCCAAATTGGTTAAACATTTGAATGTAAAATGAAAGAAACCATAAGCTTTTAGAAAATAATACATGAGAATGTCATCATGGCCATGAGAAAAGGAGGTCTGACAATTAAGTTCGTGAACTTTTTGCACCAATATGGCTAACCTTTCTTTGATATCAGAGGGATTATTCATTATGAATTTGTACCAACTGTACAAACAGTTAAGATTACTATTTGGAAGTGCTGAAAATGCTGAGTGAAAAAGTTAGAAGACCTGTCGTGTGCGGCAGCCTGCAAGGTCTCAGCTCCCACTCCCCACATAAGAATGCAGAGTGTGGCTAGGCCAAAAAGGAACATCCACGGATCCATAGGTAGGAGAGTCATACCACTATAGTCTCACTGGAGGCTAGATTCACACAACATGCAACCTGCTGTCCACTTTTCTGCCTGCCAACGGACCAACTCTCCTTGCTAGTTGCAATCCATTCTGCTAACTGCAATCCGTGCTTGCTAGCTCAGCCACCATCTTCTTGCTAGCCCCCATTTTCTGCTAGCATAGCCACAGCAAGTATATTAGTGGCCAATGGCTCACTGGTTACAGCTGACAGCCAACTAGCCACAGTTGATGGCCATCCAATCACAGTTGATAGCCATTTACTACCAACGATAGCCAGCACCTTTCCATGTGAGGCCGCGAGCCTGGAAACTGCACTCCTGGCTCTGTCCGCACATGACCTGAACTTTTCGCCAACAATTCATGGCTCTTGCATCACGAAAATGCACCACCTCACACGGCACTGTGTGTGAGAAATTTTTTAGCCAATAAACAAATAATTGTATCGGAACACACTCCCTACTCACCTCATCTGTCCCCCAATGACTTCTTTCTTTCCCCGAAGATAAAGGAAATACTGAAAAAAAAATATTTTGATGACATTCAGGGCAGTAAGGGTAATACAATGACAGCTCTGATGGCCATTCCAAAAAGAGAGTTCCAAAATTGCTTTGAAGGGTGAACTAGGTGCTGGTATCAGTGCATAGCTTCCCAAGGGGACTACTTCGAAGGTGACCATAGTGATATTCAGCAATGAGGCATGTAACACTTTTTCTAAGATCAGTTCGTGAACTTATTTGTCATATGGCAAAGAAAGTGCTTTGGGTTCATCAAACCTAAAACCCTTTTCCTTGTGTGCTCTCCAAAATCACATTTCCTAGCTTCGTTTATATTCCCTAGGGACAGCATAACTGGCATCTGGCCATTGGAATAAAGGCAGAAGTGAGTGAATTACAGCACTTCCAGGCCTGACTTCTAAAAAACTTCTCACATGATCCTCCTCCTCTCACATTATGTCTGTTGTCTTTCATCTTCTAACCAAATTCAGAGGATATTGCAGAGGACTCCAAGGTCCTAGGAGGTGATGGGACTACGGGTTGGAAGGAATTTCTGAATAACTTCATGGCACAGAGCCCTTTCCCACTCCCAACTACATTAACTAACATTAACACTGTAATGTTAATATCCCATACAAATTAATAAGAAAAAAACATATTACCCCCCCTCAAAAATGGACACTCAGTTAATAGAAGATATCCAAATGGTAAATAATCAGATAAAAAGGCATGAAATCTCATTAGTAATCAGTGATATACAAAATAAAAGCATTTTTTTTTATTCACCAGATGGGCAAAAATGTAAAAGTCTAATAATATCAAACACTGGCAAAAATGCAGAGCAATGGAAATGCATATATTTCTGGTTGAAGTGTACAATGGTGCAACCACTTTGCAAAACAGTTTGTCATTACCTAGTATAAGTGAAGATAGTAATATTCAATGATCCAACAAAAGTAAACATATATATCCAAGAGGAACTCATGTACTTGTACAAAAGGATATATAACAAAAAATATGCATCTGGAAGCAACACAAATTTTATTCATTAATAGTAGAGTGGATAAATACATTTTGGAAATGATCTAAAACTACATGCAAAAATATTAAATATCACTAACATATTGAATGAAAGAAGCAAGCCACCAAAAATATATCAAGCATTGACCTATGTAAGTCAATCTCAAATATAAGCAAAACTAAATTATACTGTTCAACTATGCATAAATAATAAAGAAAATAAAAGTAACCATAACAAAAAAATGAGGATAATGGTTACTCCAACAAGTGACTGGTGGTTATTCAGATGTTTTTTCTATAATGAATTAAATTTTATCTAGCAACCAAGCTAAAATTATGAAAACCTGGGGAAGTAAAAGAATAGAAATCACCACATTATGAAAAAAAGAAATTCAATACAGAGATTTAAAAACGAGCCACTATTGCAAATTAAAATATTGTACTGTCTTAAATATCATTCAGTAGAAGAGAGATGATTTTATTTTAAATCAACAAAAAATTAAAAGCTAACTTTTGGGTTCAGTCTTAAATGACAATATTTTCTCTTTGGTCTAAAGTCAAAATTCCAATTCTTACAAATATCTTTTAGAGACAAAATACACACCATAAATCAAGTCAAAGGACAAACATCTCCTGTGAGGGAGGAGATATTTAAGTTGAGACCTGCAGGTGACCAGAACTTAGGCTAGTGAAGAGTGTTTCAGACTGAGGGAACAGCAAATGGGAAGGTCCAGAGGTGCAAAATAAATGAAAGTAAACCAGCTTGGCAGAAATAGAATGGCAGCGTTTACTGAAGGAAGGATGCCTGAAGATCAAGGGAGGGAGAAGAGAGATTCCAGAAACTTGGGTTTTGCTAAAATGTTACTGGGTGAATTTCTACTCTTTCCATCAACTCTGATAACTGCAACCACCACCCCAACCCCACATACACACAGAGAGAATTTTGAGATAAATAAGAGGTTGGCATGTAGAGGGGAAAGGTGTAATTCCATAGAGATTTTCCATTTCTGATTTCTGTGTTTCTATAACTCTTATAAGTACTAAACCAGTATTGAAAAGAAGGAAGGGGTTGGGACTAGCTAGAAGAAATAACAGATCCTTTCCCTTAACTCTGAGTTTAAAGCTGAACACCTAGACAAACTATCAGTAAGGTTAAGAAGTTCAGAGATACAAATCCTAGCTCAACTCAGATGTTCCATCAGAACTTAAGCTTTCGCTTTCCCACTTTAATGTCTGTAGACTTTCAAATAAAATGTTTAGCAATCAAGGCAGCGCTTTTCCAAATGTGAGCAGACATGGTTTCAAGATGTGATCTATTTAACACTCTTTATTGCAAGAAAATGCCTGATTCTTTATACTTTTCTGAGTTAATAAATTTTATTTTTGTTGACAGGAAGAATAATAGCTTTGAAGTAAATAACCACATAATGTTTAAAAAGTCCAATGTTTCCCCACTTCATTTTCATATATAATACACACATTATTTAAGATAGACATTTGAAAGGAAATGATATATACCAGTACTTTAAAATAAATTACATATTTTCTGATACCAGAGCACACAGCTGGTCCATTTACCACTTCAGGGGAGGTGCCACTATTTTTGAAGCAGTAAAAGTTTCTTTTTCTCACTTTTTTTAAACTTCCTATTTCCTTTCATAATATTCACTAATAGTATGAAATTCTCCAGACATTTGGGAAGCCATTAAAAAATCCTGTTCTGTATAGAATGTGGATCTAATATTTGTTTTTAAGCCAGGTGTGTTGAAAAGGAAGGCACAGAGATTTACACTTCTTCATTAACATGGCCTTTGGTTCAAAGGCAGGCATGGCAATGTCAAATCACTTTGACTAGTCACTTGCACATATGAGGAACTCAGGCCTGTTTGTTAGTTGATTGATTAGTTGGTTGATATAACAAGTTCATCTTGCTTTCTTTGTTCGGGCCCAAGATTTCTTTGGAAATTAGGAAGAGATAAAGAATACCAGAGACTCAGATAGTAGAGGACACAATCATCCCACAAGCAATGTTAAATGCCACATTTGGTAAAAACTCATTCCAAAGAAGTAGTTTAAGATGCCCCTTCAAAATTCCAGATATTTTTTCAAGTTGATTATATAAAGTACTTAACAATGTTTCATGTGGAATTTATATAAAATATAAAGTCTAGGTGTAGATAGCATTCATAAGCAGACATGAGTCAATAAAACTACTAAATAACACAATTCCAACTTAATAGAATATGTAGATGCCTGATCACTGCACTGTACACATGAAGTTGAAGTAGAATAATATTGAATGTCAACTGTAATTAAATATATACATAATATATTACACACACATATATATATATATATATATATATATATATATATATTCACAGGATGTATAGTCAATGGTATTGTAAAAGATATGTATGATGTCAGACGGGTGTAGACGGGGTATAATCACTTTGTGAGTGGTGTAAATGTCTAATCATTATGTTGTTTTGTACACCTGAAACTAATATAACAAAAAAAAGAAGAAACACAATTCCAAAAGAAGATTATAGAAATAGCAGGATGATATTTATGCTTTTAAAAACAATGTTTAATAAGTATCTATTTAGCAACAATTATTTTTCAGTCACGGTCAGTGAAGATACCACACTGAATAAGGCACACATAATATGTGCTTTCATAGAGCAAGAAGCAGATAGTGTAAAAAGTATGAAGAGAGTTCCAAATAGGGAGTAGAGGGGATAAAATTGCACCAGGACAAGGTAATGAGGTCAGCACAACTTTTCTTGTTTTCAATATCATTTTGTTTCATAAATTAATAGCAAGAATTAAAATAAATTTGTTATTAAAGGGATTGAGATTGCATAGTGGTTGAGGCTAAAGAAAATGGGATAAAATTATTAATTAGTCATTTTGTCAAAATGGAAACTAGGATTTTTCTTACTAACCAACTGCAATAATCCTTCAATCTCTAATGACCATTGTTGCTAAAATAGAAAAGAAAGAAAGAAAGAAAGAAAGAAAGAAAGAAAGAAAGAAAGAAAGAAAGAAAGAAAGAAAGAAAGAAAGAAAGAAAGAAAGAAACAGAAACAAAGAAACAAAGAAAAAAAAAAAGAAACAAAAAAGGAAGGAAGGAAGGAAGGAAGGAAAGAAGGAAGAAACAAAGAAAAAAGGAAGGAAGGAAGGAAGGAAGGAAGGAAGGAAGGAAGGAAGGAAGGAAGGAACAAAGAAACAGAAAGAAACAAAGAAAAAAGAAAAGATGGACAATGGGTGGTTAATTGCTTAAACTGGTTGGTTGGTTGGTTAATTTTGTCAAGGTAGGGTGAACTATACTGATGGTATGAAAATCCTTTTAAGTATTTAGGTAACCACTAAAAGTAATTTTGTCATCCCTAGTTGAGTATATGTTCCACACTGGAGGGCAATTTAATGATTCTCTAAATCTCATCAGACAAACTTTTGTCAATAGAGATAATTAATCCCTATATGTTATTCAATACTTTTTTGTAACTTATTTATTGGGGTGACAATTGTTAATGCGATTACATAATTTCAGGTGTACAATTCTGTATTACATCATCTATATATCCCATTGTCTATTCACCACCCAGAATTAATTCTCCTTCCATCACCATATATTTGATCCCCCTTACCCTCATCTCCCTCCCCCCACCCCACTTACCCTCTGGTAACCACTAAACTATTGTCTGTGTCTATGAGTTTTTGTTTCTCATTTGTTTGTCAAGTTTTTGGTTTATATACCACATATCAGTGAAATCATAGGGTTCTCTGCTTTTTCTGTCTGACTTATTTCACTTAGCATTATACTCTCAAGATCCATCCATGTTGTCACAAATGTTCCTATATCATCTTTCCTTAACGCCGAATAGTACTCCATTGTGTATATATACCACAACTTCTTTATCCATTCCTCTATCGAAGGACATTTTGGTTTTTTCCATGTCTTGGCCACCATAAACAAAGCTGCAATGAACATTGAAGCACACGTGTCTATGGATAAATGATTTCAAATTCTTTGGGTAGATACCCAGGAGAGGGATTGCTGGGTCATATGGTAATTCTATTTGTAATTTTTTGAGGAACCTCCACAATGCCTTCCATAGCGGCTGCACCAGTCTGCATTCCCACCAACAGTGTATGAGAGTTCCTTTTTCTCCACAGCCTCTCCAACACTTGTTACCATTTGTTTTATTGATGATAGCCATTCTGACTGGGGTGAGGTGATACCTCATTGTGGTTTTTATTTGCATTTCTCTGATGATTAGTGATGTTGAGCATTTTTTCATATGTCTATTTGCCATTAGTAAGTCCTCTTTGGAGAAATGTCTCTTCGGTCCTCTGCCCATTTTTCAATTGGGTTGTTTGTTTTTTTTGTTGTTGAGTTTCATGAGTTCCTAGTATATTTTGGATATTAGACCCTTATCGGAGGAACTGTTTGCAAAAATCTTCCCCCATTAAGTCGGTTGCCTCTTTGTTTTCTCAATGGTTTCTTTTGCTGTGCAGAAACTTTTAAGTTTCATATAGTCCCATTTGTTTATTTTAGCTTTTACTTCCATTGCCTTTGGAGTCAAATTCATAAAATGCTCTTTGAATAACAAGGTCCATAAGTTTAGTACCTATGTTTTCTTCGATGCAGTTTATTGTGTCAGGTCTTATGCTTAAGTCTTTGATCCATTTTGAATTAATTTTGGTACATGGTGACAGATAACAGTCCAGTTTCATTCTTTTGAATGTGGCTATCCAATTCTCCCAGCACCATTTATTGAAGAGGCTGTCTTTCCTCCATTGTATGTTTTTAGCTTCTTTGTCAAAAATTATCTGTCCATATTTATGTGGTTTTATTTCGGGGTTCTCAATTATATCATTGGTCTATGTGTCTGTTTTTCTGCCAATACCATGCTGTTTTGATTATTGTAGCCCTGTAGTACGAGCTAAAGTCAGGCAGTGTGATACCTACAGTACTGTTGTTTTTTCTTAAGATTGCTTTGGCTATTCGGGGTCTTTTGTGGTTCCAAACAAATTTGATGATTTTTTGTTCTATTTCTTTAAAAAACGCCAATGGGATTTTGATGGAGATTGCATTAAATCTGTATATGGCTATGGGTAATATGGCCATTTTGACTATGTTGATTCTTCCAAGCCATGAGCACTGAATGTCTTTCCATTTCTTTGTGTCATCTTCAATTTCTTTCAAAAATGTCTTATAGTTTTTAGCGTATATATCTTTCACACCCTTGGTTAAGTTTATTCCTAGGTATTTTATTCTTTTTGCTGCAATTGCAAAGGGAATTGTTTTTTGTATTTCTTTTTCTGAGATTTCATTGTTAGTATATAGGAATGCAATAGACTTTTGTACGTTGATTTTGTAACTTTACTGTATTCATTGATTGTTTCTAACAGCTCTTTGGTGGAGTCTTTAGAGTTTTCTATATATAGCATCATGTCATCTGCAGAGTGATATTTTAACTTCTTCATTCCCAATTTGGACGCCTTTTATTTCTTTCTCTTGCGTGATGGCTCTGGCAGGGACTTCCAGCACTATGTTGAAAAGCAGAGGTGATAGGGGACAGCCCTGTCGTGTTCCTGAATGTAGAGCAAAGGTCTTCAATTTTTCACCATTAATTATGAGATTAGCTGAGGGCTTGTCATAGAATGGCCTTTATTATGTTAAGGTATTTTCCTTCTATACCTATTTTATTAAGTGTTTTAATCATAAATGGATGTTGGATCTTGTCAAATGCTATTTCTGCACCAATTGATATAATCGTATGATTTTTTTCCTTTATTTTGTTTATGTGATGTATCACATTGATGGATTTGCAAATGTTGAGCCATCCTTGTGCCCCGGGAATAAACCCCACTTGGTCGTGATGAATAATCATTTTAATGCATTGTTGTATTCAATTTGCTAGAATTTTGTTTAGGATTTTAGCATCTGTATTTATCAGTGATATTGGTCTGTATTTTTCTTTTTTGTGTTGTCCTTACCAGGTTTTGGTATCAGGGTAATGTTGGTCTCATAAAGTGAGTTAGGGAGTACTGTCTCTTCCTCAATTTTATGGAAGATTTGAGCAGAATTGGTGTTTGATCCTTTTTGAAGGTTTGGTAGAATTCACTAGTAAAGCCATCTGGTCCCGGACTTTTGTTTCAAGGAGGTGTTGGATGACTGATTCAATTTCTTTACTGGTGATTTGTCTGTTTGGATTTCCAGTTCTTCATAATTCAGCATTGGAAGGCTATATGTTTTTAAGAACTTGTCCATTTCTTCTAGGTTATTGAATTTGGTGGCATATGGTCCTTCATAGTATTCTTAAATGATCCTTTGTATTTCTGTGGTGTCCGTGATAACTTCCCCTTTTTCATTTCTGATTTTGTTAATTAGTGTCTTCTCTCTTTTTATCTTAGTGAGTCTAGCCAAGGGTGTGTCAATTTTATTAATTTTTTCAAAGAACCAGCTCTTTGTCACATTAATTTTTTCTATTGTCTTTTTGTTCTCTATTTCACTAAGCTCTGCTCTGATTTTTGTTATTTCCTTTCTTCTGCAAACCTTGGGTTTCACTTGTTCTTCTTTTTCTAGTTATTTGAGGTGTAACATGAGATTATTTATTTGGGATTTTTCTTGTTTCTTGAGATAGGCCTGTAATGATATAAATTTCCCTCTTAAAACTGCTTTCGCGGCATCCCAAAAATTTTGATAGGATGTATTTTAATTGTCATTTGTTTCTATATATCTTTTGATCTCTCCTCTAATTTCTTCTTTGACCAAGTCGTTCTTTAAAAGTATGTGGTTTAATCTCCATGTATTTGTGTTTTTTCCTGCTTGTTTTTCGCAGTTGATATCCAATTTCAAAGTCTTGTGATCAGAGAATATGCTTGGTATGATTTCAATATTCTTAAATTTGTTAAGGCTAGTTTTATGCCCCAATATATGGTCTATCCTTGAGAATGTTCCCTGTATCTTAGAAAAGAATTTATAGTCTGATGTTTTAGGATGAAGTGCTCTATATATGTCAATGATGTCCATTTCATCTAATGTGTCATTTAGGGCTGCTATTTCTATATATTGCTATAGATCATCTGTTTGGATGATCTATCCATAGCTGTCAATGATGTGTTTAAGTCCCCTAGTATAGTTGTGTTTTGGTCATTTTCTCCCTTTAGTTTTGTTAGTAGTTGCTTGGTATATTTTGGTGCTTCCTGATTGGGTGCATAAATATTGATGACTGTTATGTCTTCTTGTTGTATAGTCCCCTTTACCATTATAAAATGTCCATCTTTGTTTCTTGTTATCTTTTTCACTCGGAACTCTCTTTCATCTGATATCATTATGGGTACACCTGATTTTCTCTGGGTACCATTTGCTTAGAGTGCCAATTTCCACCCTTTCACTTTGAGTCTATACTTGTCTTACAGCTGAGATGTGTCTCTTGGAGACAGCATATGGTTGGGTTTAGTTTTTTGATCCAACATGCTACTCTGTGCCTTTCTATTGGTGAGTTCAGTCCATTTACATTTAGGGTGATTATTGATACGTGATGATTTCCTGTCATTCTATCTTTAGTTTTCTGGTAAGGCTGTGACCCCATTGTTTCTTTGCCTTTTTGTTGTTGTCTATTATTTCTGTGTGGTGGTATTCTATGATGTTTCCCTCTGTTTCTTCTTTTATTACAGTATATATTTCAGTTCTGGATTTTTTTTGAGTGGTTACCCTTAAGATTATGTAAAAGAAAGTTTGATATTTAGAATATTCCATTTTCTTCAGCACGCTTACTTTCTCCATTCCCATATTCCGGTTCAGGCCTTTACGCTCCCCATTTTTATATTTCGGTTGCCACAAAGTGTCCCTGTTGATGGTGGTCGAAAGGCCTCCTTTAGTATTTCTTGTAGTGCAGGTCGTGTATTAGAAAATTCCCTCAGCTTCTGTATGTCTGGAAAGGTCTTTATTCCTCCTTCATATCTAAAGGAGATCTTTGCTGATGTATTATTCTTGGCTCATGATTTCTCTTTCAATAGTTTGAATATTTGGTTCCTCTCCCTCCTGGCTTGTAGAGTTTCTGCTGAAAAAGCTGATGATAATCTAATGGGCTTTCCTTTGTAGGTTACCGTCTTCTTTTCCCTGGTTGCCTTGAGGATTCTTTCTTTAGGGTTAATTTTAGACAGCTTCAATACAATGTGCCTTGGAAAAGGCCTGTTGGGATTGAGGTAATTAGGTGTTCTATTTGCTTCTTGGATTCGAGGATCCAGTTCTGTTCACAAATTTGGGAAGTTCTCATTAACAATTTCTTTGAGTATATTCTCTGTTTCCTTCTCTCTTTCTTCTCCTCCTGGTATGCCCATTAGTCTTATGTTGCTCTTTCTGATGGAGTCAGAAAGTTCTTGTAGAGTTCTTTCATTTCTTTTAAGTCTCAAGTCTCTTTCTTCTTCCATCTGTGTAATTTCCAGGTTTCTATCTTCGATGTCACTGATTCTTTCCTCCATCTGATCAATTCTACTACCTAAGCTGGTTATTTCATTCTTAATTTCTTCTATTGAGTTCTTAATCTCCAGAAATTCCATTTGGTTCTTTTTTAAAATTTCAATCTCTTTCGTAAAATGCTCATGTTGTTCTTTGATTGCATTTCTGAGTTCATTAAATTGCCTTTCTGTGTTTTCTTACATCTCTTTGAGGTTTTTCAGAACTGCAATCTTGAATTATCTATCATTTAATTCACATATTTCTATATCTTTAAGTTCTTTTTCTGGAGATTTTTCACTTTCTTTCTGAGATGTCTTGTTGCCTTGGTTATTCATGTCAATTACTGATTTATTATTTCTCTTCCTAGACACCTACAGGAGTGGCTTCTGTGACAGGTTGATAGGAAGAGGTCTTTCTTTTGTTTTCCAATACTTGTTGGAAGAATGTTTTATTATCTCTGACTGCAGCCTTTTTTTTTCTCTCTGACACAGTAGTACTATATTTTCTCTGCACTTTTCCAGCTTCTCACACAATGGGGGGATTCCCTGGGAGACGGGCCTCTCCTCTGTTAACAGTTCACCTGGGTCACAGGGCGTCACGTTCCTGTGGGGGTCCAGAGAGCTTGTGAAGTTCCAAAGCTCTTTCTGCACCTGATCCAGAGCCCGTATGTTTCAGCAGTTCTGTTTACTCCTGCAGGGATCTGCCCAGATAGGTGGGGCCAGGGGCGGGGTGAGTTGTGAGAGGTGGCCCAGAGCAATGGCGGCCACCACCACCACAGCCGGGCCTATTTCCACAGCTCCCTCCCCTTTGCTGGAACTAGTTGGGCTGTGAATCTGTTTCTGCGGTCCACAGTTCTCAGAACAGCAAAAATCCTGTCTTTTGATCTGACAGTGCTACTTTATCGCTTCTAGCACCGGGCAGGTGGGGGCGGGGCGAGCTCTGGGAGGGTAGGGAGGGGCGGCTAGTCTCAGTGCCTAAGGCTTCTGTTTCCCCTCGGCAGTGAGGGCTTAAACCACAATTTTCAGCCTTCTTCCTCAATCTTTGCTCCGAAGCCGTGAGCGTTGAGTTCAGCCGTGTTATATGCTGCCCCCTCAGCCCTGTGGGTCGTAAGTGGAGCCCTAGCAGTCCTAGTTCTTCCCTCTCCCGTAGCTGCGGTAGTTCCGGGATGCAGCGAGCTTGGAGCACTGAGCTAGGTCTGTGTCTTGCGCCCGTGTGGCTCCGTCCCCTCACTTCTCCCTTCCCTCCTCCCCCGCTCGGGCGATTCGCCCACCCGGAGGTGAATTCAGTAGTGGACCTCTTCGTCTTGCTTGTCTGCTGTGCAGGGAGCCCTTTGTGGAGTTATTGTTGTCCCATTAGTTGTAAATTCCAGGAGAGCTTTACAGAGGCTCACCTCACGCCGCCATTTTGATCCGGACTATTCAATACTTATACAAAGGCTTTAGTACACATATGGTTCTTTTTTTGTACTTCTGTTGTCTGTTTACATATATTGTCCTTTTACTAAAATTTTGCTTTACCCAGGCATATCAACTTGTGAATATATTTATTTTTACAGAATTGCTTCACTTTGTAGTTTGTCCAGGATCCAAAGAGGAGGAGATCCAAAAACAACAAAAATCCACAATGAAAGTCAACCAAAATAACTTATTGTAACAAATTTCTAATAGGCCTATAGCAAAAAGAAACAAAAATTATTTGTTATATTCAACAAATTCTCATTTTTGTGGCAATTCAGCAGTCATTCAAAGGCCAAAATAGATGAAAACTCCAAAGTTCCATCTAATTCAGTTTAAAAACATGCTCTTTAACCTCAGATAGAGCATCCTCCTACTCCCTTTTTCTTCCTTTGGCCCATACAGCCAGTCCAGGCAAGGGTGAGTTCAATCCACCACTAACACTGAGTACACAAAAAAGTGTACTTTCATTCCTCTAATTTACAATTAGGAAATATTTGCATTAGTGCAAATGGAGGGGCTTAGTAGAGTCACAAATTTAAGGCAAAAAGTTGTTCTTTCTCAAGCAGGGCCTTCAAATTTTCTCAAAATTATCCTTTCTGACCTATGATAAAACTCATCACTTGATCATGCCATATAAAAGTCCTAACAGATAAAGCCTAGCTGCTTTTCACAGTATGATAGCCAGTAACCACATGTGACAATTAAAATCAATTTAAATTAAATAAAATTTAAAATTCAGTTAGTCACACTAGCCCCATTCAAGTGTTCAGTAACTATATGTGAGTAGTGGTCACAGTCTTAGGCAGCACATATCATTTTGCATTATCTCAGAACGTTCCATTGAATAGCACTGTGCAGCCTCCCTAGTAGGTTCTGTTCCTTATTTGGAGGAGAGAAAATGAGACTTCAACAAATCCTATAGGATTAAAAAATAATTGTAGGCATGGATTTACGTCTGGACTCTCTATTCTGTTCCATTGATCTATGTATCTATTTTTATGCCAGTACCATGTTGTTTTGATTACTGTAGCCTTGTAGTATAGTTTGAAATCAGGTATCGTTATACCTCCCACTTTGTTCTTATTTCTCAAGATTGCTGAGGCTATCCGGGGTCTTTTATGGTCCCATATAAATTTTAGGATTATATGTTCTATTTCTGTGAAAAACGTCGTTGGTAGTTTGATAGGAATTGCGTTGAATATGTATATTGCCTTAGGCAGTACATCAGAAGCTAAACATTAATGAATGCCAACTATAATTTTATATATATAATGTGATGGTTCAGTGTGAGGTCGGAGGGATAGTGGATGGGGGGAGGGGGGTTCACAGTATGAGGGATAAAAATGATGAACGTCTAAGTATTACCTTGTTTTGTACACCTGAAACTAATAAATAAATTAATTAATAAAAAAAAAAAGAAAAAAAAATAATTGTATCTGCTTCTCTGTAATTCTTGTAAGCTTTCAGTACCTACCCCCAAATTGGAAACTATGATGTTAATGTTCCGTCTTCCTTTCTTTCTCTTTCATTTTTTAATTTGTCTACTTGTACTGCTGAATCCTACTTCCTTAAGCTTTGCACCTCAAATGCTTTTACATTTTTCCTGAGCCAGCCTCAACCTACCTCCCAGGATTACCAATGCTTTCTACCACATCAGTCTGGATCTTGTTATATTTTCTTATCATAACAATACATTTTTTCATTTGGAAAGGTTTTTCACATGGAACCCAGTACAATCTATCCAGAGGAAGAGGAAGGAAGCAAGCACTTAGAATAATTGAATATATTAAAACCATTCAGTATCAAACATTTTGCAGGGTCCTCTCCCCTTCCTCAGCCACATCTACCCCCAATAATAAGTAAATACTCAGTCATAATATCTCAGCCTAATAAGAGATAAATTCATGATTACATGAAAGTCAAACTTTTCCCTTAAGTTTTTTGACCTGAGATGAAGAAAATGTTATAACCAGATTTCAGATTGTGTTCTTTTGGGCAAGGGACTTGCTGATAAATATTTCAACACCATGCTTTATTAAAACAAGTTATTTCTGTTGTTTACTATGTGGACAGTCTCTGATGAAAAGCAGATCTTCACCAGAGCATTTTTGTGCAAATTCCTTACCTTTGTGTTTACAAAAGAAAGTGAAGACCTTTCAGAGCTATTTGTCACCATGCCCTAGTAGCCAATAATGCACATTGCCACTGCTAAAAGTTTTACTTCCTAATTAACTTCCCTAGAAACATTAGAACTGTCTGAAAACACAAAGTTTTCCCATTTAACCTTCCCTCATTCCACTCAGCTCAGTTCCAGTCAGATGATGAGTGTGTGAAACAAAAAGTCCTCAAGTGTAGTCGGAACCATCTTAACACACACATAGAGTAACCTAAGAAGGTTTTTCTGGAGGACAAACTAGTTATCTACTTCATTTAAAACCTTTTTAAAGGATTACAACATTAAAGCAGTCCTGCTCCAAACCCAGGCATGAATGTTGAAGTTATTCTCAAACATACTTATTTCCTTCATTCCCGAGGTGAGATTCATTTTCATTTAATCACTAACAATATTTCCCAGCCCTTGGCTGAGGGATTCCAGATCACACATGTGCACAATATCTCAACATATTCATAATGGTGAACTCTAAATGGAATCATTATTATTAGAAATAAAACTTTCTTTTAAATTCTAGTTTGATTTAGGTGCTTATAACAAAATCCACACCACTAAGGAATTAAATATCTATTCAAGTATTCTATAGTTATTATGTTACTGTCCATTTTGAGTGAGGGAAATCTTTTTGGCAAAATTTTTGGATATATTTATTAAAAAATGCAATACTGTGGTATATTAGATTTTATTTCATATATGCAGGAGTTATTTTATCCATTTGATAGGAAAAGGAAATAAGGAATAAGAAAGTTAAGTCATCAACCTCAAATTGTATAATCTGTCACCCATGAAACCAAGAGGACTTCTCACTTACAATGAGACATGTGTTTTAAAGGAAATCTTTTATCTCAACCATGTTAGTATACTCTACCCATCATAGAGAAAACAAAACAGAACAGTTTCTCAGGCATCAAGTATTTATTTATTTACCAATACCCCAAAGTCTTTGTAATTATTTTATAATAACTATAAATAGAAAAAGAAGGGAAAAAAAATGGCGGCGTGAGGTGAGCCTCTGTAACGCTCCCCTGGAATTTACAATGAATCGGACAACAATAACTCCACAAAGGACTCCTTGCACAGCAGACAGGCAAGACAAAGAGGCCGACTACTGAATTCACCTCCAGGTGGGTGAATCGCGCGAGCGGGGGAGGCGGGAGAGGAGAAGTGCGGAGATGGAGCCGCGCGGGCGCAGGACACAGACCTAGCTCAGTGCTCCGAGCTCGCTGCTCCGGGATCTTCCGCAGCTGCAGGAGAGGGAAGGACTCGGACTGCTAGGGCTCTGCTTACGGCCCACAGGGCTGAGGGGGCAGCAAACAAAACCGCTGAACACAACGCTCGCTCACGGCAGACCTCGGAGCAAAGACTGAGGGAAGAGGGCTGAAATCGGTGGTTTAAGCCCTCACTGCCGAGCGGAGAGCGGAAGCCTCAGGCACTGAGACTAGCCGCCCCCTCCTTACCCTCCCAGAGCTCACCCCGCCCCCACCTGCCCGGTGCTAGAAGCGATAAAGTAGCAGTGTCGGATCAAAGGACAGAATATTTGCTGCTCTGAGAACTGTGGAACTCAGACACAGATTCACAGCCAAACTTGTTCTTGCAAAGGGGAAGAGCTGTGGAAGCACGACTGGCTATGGTGGTGGGTGCCACCATTGCTCTGGGCCACTTCTCACAACCTACCCCGACCCTGGCCCCACCTATCTGGATGGATCCCTGCAAAAGTAAACACAACAGCAGAAACACACGGGCTCTGAATCTTGTGCAGCAAAAGATTTGGAACTTCAAAAGCTCTCTGCATACCCAGGTGAACTGTTAATAGAAGAGAACCCATCTCCCAGGGAATCCCCACATTGTGTGAAAAGCTGGAATAGTACAGAGAAAACACAGCACGAAAGAGTGAGAGATAAAAAAAGGCTGCAGTAGGAGAGAAAATAAAACATTCTACCAACAAGTACTGGAAAACAAAAGAAAAACCTATTCCTATCAACGTGTTGCAGAAGTTACTCCTGTAGATGTCAAGGAAGAGAAATAATAAATCAGTAAGTGCCATAAACAACCAAGGCAACAAGACAGCTCAGAAAGAAAGTGAAAGGTCTCCAGAAAATGAACTTAAAGATATGGAAATATGTGATTTCAATGACAGACAATTCAAGATTGCAGTTCTGAAAAAAACTCAATGAGATGCAACAAAACACAGAAAAGCAGCACAATGAACTCAGAAACACAACCAAAGACCAACATGAGCATTTAACGAAAGAGATTACAATTTTTAAAAAGCACCAAATAGAATTTCTTAGGATTAAGAACACAATAGAAGAAATTGAGAATAAAATAGACAGCTGAGGTAGTAGAGTTAACCAGATTGAGGAAAGAAATAGTGACATCGAAGATAGAGACCTGGATATTACACGGATGGAAGAAGAAAGAGATTTGAGACTTAAAAGAAATGAAAGAACTCTACAAGAACTTTCTGACTCCATCAGACAGAGCAATATAAGAATAATGGGCATACCAGAAGGACAAGAAAGAAGAAGGGAACAGAGAACATATTCAAACAAATCGTCGATGAGAACTACCCAAACTTGTGGAAAGAAATGGATCCTCAAATCCAAGAAGCAAATAGAACACATAATTACCTCAATCCCAACAGGCCTTCTCCAAAGCACATTGTATTGAAGCTGTCTAAAATCAATGACAAAGAAAGAATCCTCAAGGCAGCCAGGGAAAAGAAGACGGTAACCTACAAAGGAAAGCCCATTAGATTATCATCAGATTTTTCAGCAGAAACTCTACAAACCAGGAGGGAGTGGAACCAAATATTCAAACTATTGAAAGAGAGAAATTATGAGCCAAGAATAATATATCCAGTAAAGATATCCTTCAAATATGAAGGAGGAATAGAGAACTTTCCAGACATCCAGAAGCTGAGGGAATTTTCTAATACACGACCTGCACTACAAGAAATACTAAAGGAAGATATTTGACCACCATCAACAGAGACAATTTGTGGCAAAGAAAACGAAAAAGAGGGAGAGTAAAGGCCTGAACCGGAATATGGGAAAGGAGAAAGTAAGCATAATGAAGCAAATGGAATACTCTAAATTCCTAACTCTAAATCAAACATTGTTTTACATAAACTTAAGGGTAACCACTCGAAAAAAATCCAGAGTAAAATATATACTATAATAAAAGAAGAAACAGAGGGAAACATCATAGAAAACCACCACACAGATATAATAGACAACAGCAAAAAGGCAAAGAAACAATGGAGATACAGTCTTACCAGAAAACTAAAGATAGAAAGATAGGAAATCCTCACATATCAATAATCACCCTAATTGTAAATGGACTGAACACACCAATAGAAAAGCGCAGAGTAGCATGTTGGATAAAAAAACTGAACCCAACCATATGCTGTCTCCAAGAGATGCATCTCAGTTACAAGGACAAGGACACTCAAAACGAAAGGGTAAAAATTGACACTCCAAGCAAATGGTATTCAGAGAAAATTAGGTGTAGCTATGCTGATATCAGATGAAACAGACTTCAGGGTGAAAAAGATAACCTGAGACAAAGAAGGATATTTCATAATGGTAAAGGGGACAATACAACAAGAAGACATAACAGTCATCAATATTTATGCCCCCAATCAGGGAGCACCAAAATGTACCAAGCAACTGTTAAGAGAACTAAAGGCAGAAATTGACAAAAACACAACAATACTAGGGGACTTAAACACATCATACAGGTATGGATAGATAATCCAAACAGAAGATAAAAAACGAAATAGCAGCCCTAAATGACACATTAGATGAAATGGACATAATTGACATACATAGAGCACTTCATCCTAAAACATCAGACTATACATTCTTTCTTAGTGTACATGGAACATTCTCAAGGATAGACCATATATTGGGACATAAAATCAGCTTCAGCAAATTTACGAAAATTGAAATCATACGAAGCATATTCTCTGATCACAAGGCTTTGAAATTGGATATCAACTGTAAAAAGATAGCAGGAAAAAACACAAATACATGGAGATTAAACAACATACTTTTAAAGAACGACTGGGTCAAAGAAGAAATTAGAGGAGAGCTCAAAAGATACATAGAAACAAATGACAATGAAAATACATCCTACCAAAATTTTTGGGATGCAGTGAAAGCAGATTTATGAGAAAAATTTATCTAATTATGGGCCTATCTCAAGAAACAAGAAAATTCCCAAATAAATAACCTCATGTTATATATTAAAGAACTAGAAAAAGAAGAACAAGCGAAACCCAAGGTCAGCAGAAAGGAAATAACAAAAATCAGAGCAGAACTAAACGAAATACACAACAAAAAGACAATACAAAATATTAATGTGACAAAGAGCTGCTTCTTTCAAAAGATTAACAAAATTGACAAACCCTTGGCTAGCCTCACTAAGATAAAAAGAGAAGACACTAATTAACAAAATCAGAAACGAAAAAGGGGAAGTTATCACGGACACCACAGAAATACAAAGGATTATCCAAGAATACTATGAAGGACTATATGCCACCAAATTCAATAACTTAGAAGAAATGGACAAGTTCTTAGAAACATATAGCCTTCCAAGGCTGAATCATGAAGAACTGGAAAATCTAAACAGGCCGATCACCAGTAACAAAATTGAATCAGTCATCAAAAACCTTCCCAAAAACAAAAGTCCGGGACCAGATGGCTTCACTAGTGAATTCTACCAAACCTTCAAACAGGATGTAATACCAAGCCTGCTCAAACTCTTCCAAAAAATTGAAGAAGAAACAGTACTCCCTAACTCACTTTATGAGACCAACATTACCCTGATACCAAAACCTGTTAAGGACAACACAAAAAAAGAAAACTACAGACCAATATCTCTGATGAATACAGATGCTAAAAATCCTAAACAAAATTCTAGCAAATCGAATGCAATAGTGAATTAAAAAGATTATTCCCCACGACCAAGTGGGGTTCATCCCCGAGACACAAGGTTGGTTCAACATCCGCAAATCCATTAATGTGATACATCACATAAACAAAATAAAGGAGGAAAATATATGATTCTATCAATTAATGCAGAAAAAGCATTTGACAAGATACAACATCCATTTATGATTAAAACACTTAATAAAATAGGTATAGAAGGGAAATACCTCAACATAATAAAGGCCATATATGACAAGCCCTCAGCTAATCTCATAATTTATGGTGAAAAGCTGAAGCCATTTGCTCTACGTTCAGGAACACGACAGGGCTGTCCCCTATTACCTCTGCTTTTCAACATCGTGTTGGAAGTCCTTGCCAGAGCAATCAGGCAAGAGAAAGAAATAAAAGGCATCCAAATTGGGAATGAAGAAGTTAAACTGTCACTCGTTGCAGATGACACGATGCTATATATAGAAAACCCTAAAGACTACACCAAAAAGCTTTTAGAAACAATCAATGAATACAGTAGAGTTGCTGGCTACAAAATCAACATACAAAATTCCATTGCTTTCCTATATACTAACAATGAAATCTCAGAAAAAGAAATACAAATAACAATTCCTTTTCCAATTGCAGCAAAAAGAATAAAATACCTAGGAATCAATTTAACCAAGGATGTGAAGGACCTATATGTTGAGAACTATAAGACATTTTTGAAAGTAATTGAAGATGACACAAAGAAATGGAAAGATATTCCGTACTCATGGATTGGAAGAATGAACATAGTTAAAATGGCCATATTACCCAAAGCAATATACAGATTTAATGCAATCCCCATCAAAATCCCAATGGCATTTTTTAAAGAAATAGAACAAAAAATCATCAGATTTGTTTCAAACCACAAAAGACCCCGAATAGCTGAAGCAATATTTAAAAAAAAAAAGAACAATACCGGAGGTATCACACTCCCTGAATTTTGCTTGTACTACAGGGCTACAATAATCAAAACAGCATGGTATTGGCAGAAAAATAGACACATAGACCAATGGAATAGAGTTGAGAACCCAGAAATAAAACCACATTAATATGGAGACGTAATTTTTGACAAAGAAGCTAAAAACATACAGTGGAGGAAAGACAGCCTCTTCGATAAATGATGCTGGGAGAATTGGATAGTCATGTGCAAAAGAATGAAACTGGACTGTTATCTGTCACCATGTACCAAAATTAATTCAAAATGGATCAAAGAGTTAAGCATAAGACCTGACACAATAAACTGCATTGAAGAAAACATAGGTACTAAACTTATGGACCTTGGGTTCAAAGAGCATTTTATGAATTTGACTCCAAAGGCAATGGAAGTAAAAGCTAAAATGAACGAATGGGATTATATGAAACTGAAAAGCTTCTACACAGCAAAAGAAACTATTGACAAAATAAAGAGGCAACCAACTGAATGGGAGAAGATTTTTGCAAACAGTGCCTCCGATAAGGGGCTAATATACAAAATATACAAGGAACTCATGAAACTCAACAACAAAAAAACAATCAACACAATTGAAAAATGGACAGAGGACCTGAAGAGACATTTCTCCAAACAGGTCATACAAATGGCAAATTGACATGAAAAAATGTTCATCATCGCTAATCATCAGAGAAATGCAAATGAAAACCACAATGAGATATCACCACACCCCAGTCACTATGGCTATCATCAACAAGGCAAATAGTAACAACTGTTGGAGAGGTTGTGGAGAAAAAGGAACACTCATACACTGTTGGTGGGAATGTAGACTGGTGCAGATTTTTGTTTCTAAACGTTTGAAAAATTATAAATGGTTTTGTTTCTTTGAACCCTGTTATATGTCCTCCATTTAATATAATTGTCCTTAACATGCCAAAGAAGCAGCCCTTTCTGGTGACTGATTAGCTCCAACATTAACAAGGTAATGCATCAGCTGGGCTTTTAGTTGCAAGCAACAGAGGAAGATTCTGGCTGAAGTTGGAAGAAAAAGGAATTAATTAAGAACATATCAGGTAATTCACAAAATCACTGGAAGTATTAGAAGCTAGGCAGCAATATAAAATCTCCCCAAATCTAGTATCCGATGGACATGCGTCCTATTTGGGAGACCACCTCAGGGATACTGTGGATACCTGATCATGGCATTGTACACCAGAAGCTAAACATTAATGAATGCCAACTATAATTTTATATATATAATGTGATGGTTCAGTGTGAGGTCGGAGGTATAGTGGATGGGGGGAGGGGGGTTCACAGTGTGAGGGATATAAATGATGAACGTCTAAGTATTACCTTGTCTTGTACACCTGAAACTAATAAATAAAAAAATAAAATAAAATAAAATAAATAAATAAATAAATAAATAAATAAATAAATAAATAAATAAAATCTCCCCAAATCTAGAACGTTCTCCAGTGAAGAAACAACTCCAGTTGATTGGCTTTGCAGCCATAAAGAAAAGGTTCTTATTCTTTACTTCTTATGAGCTTCTGAATCAACTTCAGATGTAGGTATCCCTGATTGTATGTTGGGTGCTGTGGTCTACTGCAAATAAGATTACAGAAGCAAAAAATCTAGCATTTTCAGCAACCACAGTAAAAAACAATCTTTGCTCCACACCAAGACACATAGGATGGGAAATTAAACAAACAATTCCCTTGAATTTTTACTAAGGTTTAGATGCTGAATCAGAATGAATAAAGAGCCCAAATAAATGACAAGTGCCTATTTTAGGCAATTAAATTCAACTCATAAATGGAAGTGATCATTATAGTGCACATACTATAATGATCACTGTTTGGCCAAATATCCACAGTCCTATTCATTCCCAGGCACAGAGATCACAGCCACTGTTTGAAAAGCCAGATGCATTCATTCACTTTTCCACCAATTTGCATATTCTTCTTTCTCTAATGACTGCATAGAAAATTACTAAAAGGAAGGCCAATATCCTTCTCTCTTGCCACACAAAAAAAAGTCAGCAGTAAAATTTTCATCCACATATTTAGGTGATGTAGCAGCAGTTCTTAAGAGCAGAGCTAGTCTCTGCTAATCCCTAGAGTTAGTACAAACTCACTTGCCCACTTGCCTGGGTCATTTCCACTGTGAATCCATTTACCTAAGGTACTAGCTAGATAAACATGCTATCAACACCTTAAATAAAAATTTAATCAGAAACTGAAGTCAGAAACCAATTTTACTTCTAAGTCACAACATGCCTTTAGATATTCATTGGTGTCACTTTTACCACTCGTGAAATGAACCATTTGAGTGCAATAAGCTCCCCAAAATGCTTCCAGATCTCAAATTCTGTGATTCAGTAAATATAAGACAAATAGATACGATTGTGCTCAGGTACAATCTCCTGACCTAATCATGGCATACAGTACATCACAGATACTTAATGAAGTTTGGTTGAACAGATGAATAAATAATAAATGAATAAATTATTGAATAAATTATGTGAATGAATTATGAATGAATGAACATTTCTTTGATTTTTTGTTGGATGAAATATAACCAGGCCAAGGATTAGCACTACATTGAATTACCTCTGATTATCTTTAATTTTTCAATTGATCCACAGGTTTTGTCTGTTTCCCATACACTATCATTAAAAACTGCTCAGCTAAAATGTTCTAACCACACTTTTATTTTTATTTATTTTTTGAAGCTGTATTAAGATACATTTCACACACATACCATTCACCCATTTAAAGTGTACCATTTAATGGTGGTTAGTGTATTCACATAAGTTGTGAAATCATTACCGAGTCTAATTTTCGAAATTTTCTTTATTCTTCCCTAAAACACATCATGCCATTAGCAATCACTCTCCAACCACCTCCTACTCCCAACTCCAGGCAGCGACTAATCAAACTACTTTCAGTCTCAATAAACTTGTCCATTCTTAACATTTCATAAACAGAATCATAAAATATATGCTCTTTGTAATTGGCTTCTTTCTCTTGCATAATATTTTCAAGGTTTGTCCATGTTGTAGCACTTATCAATGCATCATTCCTTTTCATGGCTAAATAATATTTGATTATATGAGTATGCCACATTTATTTTATTCATTCAGCAGTTGATGAATATTTGAGTTATTTCCATTTATTTCACTAGTAGGAATAATGCTGCTATGAACATTTAGGTACTAGATTTTTAAGAGTACATGTTTTTATTTCTCTTGAGCATATACCCAGGAATGGAATTTCTGGATCTTATAGTAACTCTGTGTTTAACCATTTGAGCAACTGACAGACTGTTTTCCAAAACGGCTGCACCATTTTGCATTCCCACCAGCAATGTATGAAGGATCCAATTACTTAATGTCCCCACTAACACTTGTTATTATGTATCTTTTTTTTATTATAGTCATCTTAATGGATATGAAGTTGTATCTCGTGGTTTTGATTTACGTTTCTTTTTTTTTTTTTCTTTACATTTATAATTTATTTTTCCATAAAAATGACTTAAATGTTACAAAATGTTTTTTTAATGCCACTTATCTATTCTTTTAGTATTAATTGATTTGGGTTGTATAGACATTATTATTCTTTTTTTTTTTTTTTTTCTGGTATCTTATCTTTTTTCTTTTTTTTTTTTTTATTAATTAATTTATTTATTAGTTTCAGGTGTACAAAACAAGGTAATATTTAGACGTTCATCATTTATATCCCTCATACTGTGAACCCCCCTCCCCCCATCCACTATCCCTCCGACCTCACACTGAACCATCACATTATATATATAAAATTATAGTTGGCATTCATTAATGTTTAGCTTCTGATGTACAATGCCATGATCAGGTATCCACAGTATCCCTGAGTTGGTCTCCCAAATAGGACGCATGTCCATCGGATACCCAACAAAATCTTTACAACATTATAGAATACCTTCCCCAAATTAATTTTCAAAAGAAAAACCCTGAGGCCATCTTGTGGTTACCAGCTGCTTCCAAATCCCTTCACCTTTCCCCTTATCCCCAACCCCCTCCCACACACCCATCTAACCACTCTCGGTTTTTTCTCTGCGTCCCCAAAACTGACTCTGATTAGTTCATTCACATAGTCTTTTCTTTAGATTCCATATATAAGTGAGATCATATGGTACTTGTCTTTCTCTTTCTGACTTATTTCACTTAACATAATGTTCTCTAGATCCATCCATGTTGCTGCAAATGATAAGATTTCTTTCTTCTTTATGGCTGCGTAATACTCCATTGTATAAATGTACCACAGCTTCTTAATCCAGTCATCTACCGATGGGCATTTTGGTTGTTTCCATATCTTGGCTATTGTGTAAAGTGCTGCAATAAACATAGGAGTGCATACAGATTTTTGAATTGGAGTTTTGGATTTCTCCGGGTAGATGCCTAGGAGTGGAATTACTGGATCATAGGGTAGTTCCATTTTCAGATTCCTGAGATACCTCCATACTGTTTTCCATAGTGGCTGCACTAATCTGCAGTCCCACCAACAGTGCACTAGCGTTCCCTTTTCTCCACATCCGCGCCAGCATTTGTTGTTTGTTGATTTATTGATAATAGCCATTTTGACTGGAGTGAGGTGGTATCTCATTGTGGTTTTTATTTGCATTTCTCTGATGGTTAGTGAGGTTGAGCATTTCTTCATATGTCTTCTTGCCTTCTGTATGTCCTTCTTAGAGAAATGTCTCCCCAAGTCCTCTGCCCATTTTTTAATTGGGTTGTTTGTTTTTTTGGAGTTGAGTTGAGTAAGTTTTTTATAGATTTGTGATATTAATCCCTTATCAGATATATCATTGGCAAATATCTTTTCCCATACAGTAGGATCCCTTTTTGTTTTATTGATGGTTTCCTTTGCTGTGAAAAAACTTTTTAGTTTGATGTAATCCCACATGTTTATTTTTTCTCTTACTTCGCTCGCGCGAGGGGATATATCAGTGAAAATCTTACTCCGGGTAATGTCCATGAAGTTTCTTCCTATATTTTCTTCTAGATATTTTATGGTTTCAGATCTTACATTTAAGTCTTTAAGCCATTTTGAATTTGTTTTTGTATATGGTGTAAGGAGGTGGTCCAGCTTCATTTTCTTGCATGTGTCCGTCCAGGTTTCCCAACACCACTTATTGAACAGACTATCTTTACCCCATCGTACATTCTTGCTTCCATTGTCGTAGATTAGATGGGCATATAGGCATGGATTTACGTCTGGACTCTCTATTCTGTTCCATTGATCTATGTATCTATTTTTATGCCAGTACCATGTTGTTTTGATTACTGTAGCCTTGTAGTATAGTTTGAAATCAGGTATCGTTATACCTCCCACTTTGTTCTTATTTCTCAAGATTGCTGAGGCTATCCGGAGTCTTTTATGGTCCCATATAAATTTTAGGATTATATGTTCTATTTCTGTGAAAAACGTCGTTTGTAGTTTGATAGGAATTGCGTTGAATATGTATATTGCCTTAGGCAGTATGGACATTTTAATTATATTAATTCTTCCTATCCATGAACATGGAATGTGTTTCCATCTATTTATGTCTTCTTTCATTTCTTTCTTCAGTGTCGTATAATTTTCTGAGTACAGATCCTTTACATCTTTGGTTAGATTTATTCCCAGATATTTTATAGTCTTTGGAGCAATTGTAAATGGAATTGTTTTTTTAATTTCTCCTTCTGCTATTTTATCATTGGTATATACAAATGCAACTGATTTCCGAATATTAATTTTATATCCTGCTACTTTACTAAATTCATCTATCAGTTCTAATAGTTTCTTAGTGGAGTCTTTAGGGTTCTCTATATATAGTATCATATCATCTGCATATAATGATAATTTTACTTCCTCCTTACCAATTTGGATGCCTTTTATTTCTTTCTCTTGTCTGATTGCTGTGGCTAGAACTTCCAGCACTATGTTGAATAGAAGTGGACAAAGTGGGCAACCTTGTCTTGTTCCTGATCTTAGGGGGAATGGTTTTAGCTTTTCCCCATTGAGTATGATGTTAGCTGTGGGTTTGTCATATATGGCCTTTATTATGTTAAGATATGATCCCTCTATTCCCACTTTCTTAAGGGTTTTTATCATAAAAGGTTGTTGTATTTTATCAAATGCTTTTTCTGCATCTATTGATATGATCATGTGATTTTTATTTTTCATTTTGTTAATGTGGTGTATCACATTAATTGATTTGCGGATGTTGAACCACCCCTGCATACCAGGGATGAATCCCACTTGATCATGGTGTATGATCTTTTTAATGTATTGCTGAATTCTGTTTGCTAATAATTTGTTGAGAATTTTTGCATCTATGTTCATTAGAGATATCGGCCTGTAGTTTTCTTTCTTTGTGGTGTCTTTGTCTGCTTTTGGGATCAGGGTAATAGTGGTTTCGTAAAAAGTGTTTGGGAGTCTTCCTTCCTTCTGGATTTTTTGGAAGAGCTTGAGGAGAATAGGTGATAATTCTTTTTTGAACGTTTTGAAAAATTCACCTGTAAAGCCATCTGGTCCAGGGCTTTTGTTTGTTGGGAGATTATTGATTACTGATTCAATTTCCCTGGTGGTAATCAGACTGTTCAGGCTTTCTGTTTCTTCTTGAGTTAGCTTTGGAAGGTTGTGCGCCTCTAGAAAATTGTCCATTTCTTCAAGGTTGTCAAATTTGTTGGCATATAGTTGCTCATAGTAATTTCTTACAATTTTTTGTATTTCTGTGGTGTCTGTTGTCACTTCTCCTCTTTCATTTCTGATTTTATTAATTTGGGTCCTCTCTCTCCTTTTTTTAATGAGTCTGGCTAAAGGTTTGTCAATTTTGTTTATCTTCTCTAAGAACCAACTCTTGGATTCATTGATCTTTTGTATTGTTTTTCTGGTTTCTATTTCATTTATTTCTGCTCTGATCCTTATTATCTCCTTCCTTGTGCTCCCTTTGGGTTTATTTTGCTGTTCTTTTTCCAGATCCCTTAAGTGTGAAGATAAACTGTCAATTAGTGATGTTTCTTGTTTCTTTAGGTAGGCCTGCAGTGCTATGAACTTCCCTCTTAGGACTGCTTTCGCAGCATCCCATAGATTTTGGGTCGTCGTGTTCTCATTCTCATTTGTCTCAAGATATCTTTTGATTTCTTCTTTGATCTGCTGCTTGACCCATTCATTATTTAGCAACATGTTATTCAGCCTCCATGAATTGGTGTATCTTCCTGGTTTTTTTCCCCTGTAGTTCATTTCTAATTTCATAGCACTGTGGTCAGAGAAGACAATTGGTATGATTTCAATTTTCTTAAATTTATCGAGGCTTGTCTTGTGTCCTAACATATGATCTATTTTAGAAAATGTTCCATGAGCACTTGAGAAGAACGTGTATTCTGCAGCATTGGGGTGAAATGCTCTGAAAATATCAATTAAGTCCAACTGCTCCAAAGTATCATTTAAGGCTGTTGTTTCCATATTGATTTTCTGTCTGGAGGACCTGTCCCTTGTTGTCAGAGGTGTGTTGAAGTCCCCTACTATGATAGTGTTGCTGTTGATCTCTGTCTTTATGTCCATCAGTACCTGTTTTATATATTTAGGTGCTCCTATGTTAGGTGCATAGATGTTTACTAGGGTTATGTCCTCTTGTCGGATTGATCCCTTTATTATTATATAGTGCCCATCTTTGTCTTTTAATATTTTTTTCATTTTAAAGTCTATTTTGTCAGATGTAAGTATTGCAACTCCAGCTTTTTTTTTGCTTCCATTTGCATGAAATATGTTACTCCAACCCTTCACTTTCAGCCTGTGTGTGTCTTTTGATCTGAAATGAGTCTCTTGTATACAGCATATACAAGGGTCTTGTTTCCTTATCCACTCAGCCACCCTATGTCTCTTGATTGGAGCGTTTAATCCATTTACATTTAAAGTGATTATTGATAGGTACATAGTTATTGCCATTTTTAGATTTGTAGTAAATTGTTTTCATCTTTCTTCTATTTACAGAAGTCCTTTTAGTATTTCTTGCAATGCTGGCTTGGTTGTCATAAATTCTTTCAGTTTGTTCTTTTCTGGGAAGCTCTTTATCTCTCCATCAACTTTAAATGATAGCCTTGCTGGATAAAGCAATCTAGGTTGTAGGCCTTTGTGTTCCATCACTTTGAGTATCTCCTGCCATTCCCTCCTTGCCTTCAATGTTTCTGTAGAAAAGTCATTTGATAGTCTTATGGGAGTTCCCTTGTATGTAACCTTCTGCCTTTCTCTTGCTGCTTTCAAGATTCTCTCTTTGTCTTTAAGCTTTGCCATTTTAACTATAATGTGTCTTGGTGTGGGCCTGTTTGGGTTTATCCTGGTTGGAACTCTCTGCACTTCCTGGGCTTGTATGTTGGTTTCCTTCATCAGGTTAGGGAAGTTTTCGGACATTATTACCTCAAATATGTTCTCAATCCCTTGCTTCTTCTCTTCGCCTTCTGGTATTCCTATGATGCGCATGTTGTTGCGCTTGATGTTATCCCAGAGGTCTCTTAACCCATCTTCATTGTTTTTTATTCTTTTTTCTTTCTGTTGTTCAGTTTGAGTGATCTCTGCTAACTTGTTCTAAGTCGCTGATTCGATCCTCTGCTTCATCTAACCTGCTGGTCATTCCTTCAAGTGAGTTCTTAATTTCAGTAATTGTGTTTTTTAGTTCTAGCTGGTTGTTCGTTAAGATTTCTACATCCTTTTTTAGCTCTAACTGGTTGTTCTTTATGATTTCTATATCCTTCTTTATGTCTTCTCTAAGCTCCTTAAACATTCTTATCACCAGTGTTCTGAACTCTGTCTCTGACATGTTGGTTACCTCTGCTTCATTTGGTTCCAGTTGTGGAGGTTTCTTCTGTTCTTTTATTTGGGACATGTTTCTTTGTCTCCCCATTCTGACTGACTCTCTGTGTTTGCTTTGATGTATTAGGAAGATCCCCTAGAGCTCTTAGTTCTTGCTGGGTTATCTTATGTAGCATGTGTCTTTTATATTTGACTTGGACTACTTCGTTCTTCTCTGCATGTGCTCCACAGGAGGCTCGTGTGTTTAGTATATCGTCCTGTTCAAGAAGAACTTTGATTGCTTTTTGCTTGTGAGTAGGTGGGCTTAACTCCTAGGCCGTCTAGTTGTGAAACTTGGCTCTGCTCACCACAGGGTGTTCTGCTGGGTGAGGGTTGGCCACTTAAATGAGGTTTGGCCTCTATGGGCTCTTGTGCCTTCAGAGAATTCCCTCTGGGTGTGTGACTTGTAGGTCAAACTCGGTAGTACTCTGGTTTGGTCCAGAGTTGGCTTCTGGAAAATGTTGAATCTTGTGCCTCTTAAGCTGGGCCCTGATAGGGCAGTTTCAGCACAAATCAAGTTACCAAGTACAACAACAACAACAACAAAGAAAACAAATCAAGTACATTCACAAATAAAATACAACCGACAATCCCCACTCTACATAGGCAAAGATATCAAAGCAATAATGACAGAACAAAGCAAATCACTACAAGCAGAAAAAAAAAAAAAAAAAAGGAAGTACCAAGCAAAGCAAAACAGAAAGCAGAACCAGTCTTGGCTTAAGCCCACCAGGTAATCTCCAGGTTGTCCTCTGCTGTGCCAAAGAGTTCCCTGCCTATTGCGCAGGCAGCGCTGGTCACCTGGTGCCCAGAGTGAATTTGGGAGTGTAGATTTAAATGTGAGGGGCTGAGGGGTCTGGATGACAGTTTTCAGAGAGACCATGCAGTTTCTGTCCTTTCCTGCACAAATGCACGCTGAGAGTAGCTCCACCAGCCCTGTGGTCAGTATTCCTGAGTCTTAGGGCCCTCCTTCCATGGGTGACTTGTAGGTCAAACCCGGTAGTACTCTGGTTTGGTCCAGAGTTGGCTTCTGGATATGTTGAATCTTGTGCCTCTTAATCTGGGCCCTGGTAGGGCAGTTTCAGCACAAATAAAGTTACCAAGTACAACAACAACAACAACAACAACAAGGAAAACAAATCAAGTACATTCACATGTAAAATACAACCGACAATCCCCACTCAACATAGGCAAAGATATCAAAGAAATAAAGACAGAACAAAGCAAATCACAACAAGCAAGGAAAAGAAAAAAAAAGAAGAGAAAGAAAGAAAAAAAAAAAAGAAAAGAAAGGAAAAAAGAGAAGAACAAAGCAAAACAACACAAAACAAAACAAAAACAAAAGCAAAAAAACAAAAAAGCAAAACAAAACAAACAAACAAACAAACAAACAAAAAAAAATCACCAAGCAAAGCAAAACAGAAAGCAGCACCAGTCTTGGCCTAAGCCCACCAGGTAATCTCCGGGTTGTCCTCCGCTGTGCCAAAGAGTTCCCTGCCTAGTGCACAGGCAGCGCTAGTCACCTGGTGCCCAGAGTGAATTTGGGAGTGTAGATTTAAATGCGAGGGGCTGAGGGATCTGGATGACAGTTTTCAGAGAGACCATGCAGTTTCTGTTCTTTCCTGCACAAATGCACACTGAGAGTAGCTCCACCAGCCCTGTGCCCAGTACTCCTGAGTCTTAGGGCCCTCCTTCCATGGGTGACTTGTAGGTCAAACCCGGTAGTACTCTGGTTTGGTCCAGAGTTGGCTTCTGGATATGTTGAATCTTGTGCCTCTTAAGCTGGGCCCTGGTAGGGCAGTTTCAGCACAAATAAAGTTAGCAAGTACAACAACAACAACCACAAAGAAAACAAATCAAGTACATTCACAAATAAAATACAACCGACAATCCCCACTCTACATAGGCAAAGATATCAAAGAAATAAAGACAGAACAAAGCAAATCACAACAAGCAGAAAAAAGAAAAAAAAAAGAAGAGAAAGAAAGAAAAAAAAATAAAATAAAATAAAAAAATAAAAAATAAAAAATAAAAATAAAAAAAAAAATTAAGACCACCAAGCAAAGCAAAACAGAAAGCAGCACCAGTCTTGGCTTAAGCCCACCAGGTGATCTCCAGGTTGTCCTCCGCTGTGCCAAAGAGTTCCCTGCCTAGTGCGCAGGAATCGCTAGTCACCTGGTGCCCAGAGTGAATTTGGGAGTGTAGATTTAAATGCGAGGGGCTGAGGGGTCTGGATGACAGTTTTCAGAGAGACCATGCAGTTTCTGTCCTTTCCTGCACAAATGCACGCTGAGAGTAGCTCCAACAGCCCTGTGCCCAGTACTCCTGAGTCTTAGGGCCCTCCTTCCAAGGATGAGTGGGAGGGGGCGGGCGGGAGATCTCTAAGCTGCTGAAAGCCGGGAGCTGCGACTGCCGCTTACTGCTGAACTCAGGGATTGCTTCCGCGGTTGCCCTTGCCCCGCCGCAGGCCAGCCAGAAAGGGTGGGGCCTGGGGATGGAGGGGTCTCCTCCCTCCCAGGCCAGCCACTCACACTCCTCCCGCAGGCCTGAAAAGGTGGTGGCTGGGGGTGTGGGAGTCTCCTCTCTCCTCGTCCAGCGAAAATCCCCTCCTCCCAGCCTCTTCCGATGGTCAGAGCCGGCTGCCAATCTTCCCAGCGCCTGAGCGCAGACGCCCCTCTGTAATCTGACACTGTTTCTCAGTTAGGGGTAGTTTAAGTCTCTGGAAGGGCGGGGGGAGGATTCGAAAAGCGCGGTGAGGGGCCCAGGTGTGGCGTCTCAGTTCTTTGTCTGCCCTAGGGCCCACGAGCTGCCCGCCCCGGCGGGAGCGATCAACTGTGGGACGCAGGGAAAGAGCTCACCTCCTGGACCCTACGCTCTCCGCCACACCCTGGGCTCCCGTGGGACTCTAGAGCCCCGGGTGCTGCCCTCCACTTTTTCTGTGAGCACGCTCCTCCCCCCCGCTCGCCCACCTAGTGCACCTCAAAGCAAACCTTCCACGAGCCTCCGTCTGACCTGGGAGCCGCGCAGCAACGCTGCACGGCCTGTGCTCCGCTTCCAGGAGTCTGCGCTCCGTAGTCCCGGCGCCGCCGGCCTCGGCTCCGCGTGGGTGGGGGTGGGGGGGCGCGCTTCCACTTCGCTGTCCCGCCTCCTCCCCTGCTTGTAATCCGCGCACACCTTCAGGCAAATTCCTCCACGAGTCTCCCCGCTGTTCTGCGTGTTCTATATCTCCCTGTGTCTTTAGAGCTGCAGTTTACCGCCAGCCGCCGCCGCCGGCTTGATTCCACCGCGCGACCGCGCGTTTCCTCTCCGCTCCCTTCTTTCTTCCCCTGCTCGCCCAATTTGCGCAGCTTCAAGTAATCCTTACACGAGTCTCTTAGGAGTCTCTTAGCTGTTCTGCGTGATGAGCGAAGAGTTGTTTGATGGGTTATATGTCCCGTTTGTAATAAAATCCGGAGGAGAACTCAGAAAATGTGCCCCGCTGCCGCCATTCCTATGACGTCACTCCCTGATTTACGTTTCTTTGATAGTTGATAATGTTGAGCATCTTTTCATGTGCTTATTGGTAATTTGTATATTTTCTTTGGAAAAATGTCTACTAGGATACTTCGATCATTTTTAATAGGGTTGTCTCTATCTTTTTTAAATTAAAGTTCATTGGGGTGATAATTGTTAGTAAAGTTACATAGGTATCAGGTGTCCCTTTATTGTTGAGTTGTATAGGCACTTTATATATTCTGTGTACAGGTCCCTTAGAAAATATATGATTTGAAAATACGTCATTCTGTGGATTGCCTTTTCAGCTTATTCATGGTGTCCTTTGAAGCACAAATGTTGTGTGTGTGTTTTTTAATTTTAATGAACTTTAGTGTATCTCCTTTTTCTTTGGTCAGTTATGCTTTTTTTTCCTTAGTCAGTTCTAGAAATTTGTGGGTATTTAGGAATTTAACTTTTTGGCATAGAGTTGTTCATAGTACATTCTTGATTCTTATTTGATTCTCTTTTTTTGGTTTTGTTGGGGTTTTTTTTCGATTCTTTTTCTATTCTCTAGCTCTTTAATTTCCATCCTAGTTTTTTTTATTAATTATTTATTGGGGTGACAATTGTTAATAAAGTTACATAGGTTTCAAGTGTACAACTCTGTAATACATCATCTATATATCACATTATGTCAGTTCACCACCCAGAGTCAGTTCTCCTTCCATCACCATATATTTGATCCGTTTAACGGCTATACCACCCTGAACGCACCCGATCTCGTCCATCCTAAATTTTATTATTTTCTTCCTTCTGGTCGCTTTAGATTTAGTTTTCTCTTCTTTTTCCAATGCTTAATGTGGCAGCTGACGTAGTTAATTTGAGATCATTTTTCCTTTTTAATATAAGCATTTATAGCTATAAAATTTCAAAGAAGCACTGTTTTAGATGCATTCCATACATTAAGGTATATTGTATCTCGATTTTGACTCATCCAGGAGCATTTTCTAAATTCCCCTGTAACTTTTTTTTATTAATTAAATTTATTGGGGTGACAATTGTTAGTAAATTTACATAGATTTCAGGTGTACAATTCTGTATTACATCATCTATAAATCCCATTGTGTGTTCACCACCCACAGTCAGTTCTCCTTCCATCACCATATATTTGATCCCCCTTACCCTCATCACCCACCCCCCACCCCATTACCCTCTGGTAACCACTAAATTATTGTCTGTGTCTATGAGTTTTTCTTTCTCATTTGTTTGTCTTGTTCTTTTGTTGTTTTTGGTTTATATACCACATATCAGTGAAATCATAGAGTTTTCTGCTTTTTCTGTCTGACATTTCACTTAGCATTATACTCTCAAGATCCATCCATGTTGACACAAATGCTCCTATATCATCTTTCCTTAAGGCCGAATAGTATTCCATTGTGTATATATGCCACAACTTCTTTATCCATTCATCTATCGAAGGACATTTTGGTTGTTTCCATGTCTTGGCCACCGTAAAGAAAGCTGCAATGAACATTGGAGTACACGTGTCTCTATAGAGAAATGCTTTCAGATTTTAGGGGTAGATACCCAGGAGAGCGATTGCTGGGTTATATGGTAATTCTGTTCATAATTTCTTGAGGAACCTCCACACTACCTTCCATAGTGGCTGCACCAGTCTGCATTCCCACCAACAGTGTATGAGGGTTCCTTTTTCTCCACAGCCTCTCCAACACTTGTTACTATTTGTCTTGTTGATGAAAGCCATTCTGATTGGGGTGAGATGATATCTCATTGTGTTTTTCATTTGCATTTCTCTGATGATTAGCGATGTTGAGCATTTTTTCATATGTCTATTTGCCATTTGTATATCCTCTTTGGAGAAATGCCTCTTCAGGTCCTCTGTCCATTTTTCAATCGGGTTGTTTGTTTTTTTGTTGTTGAGTTTCATGAGTTCCTTATATATTTGGATATTAGCCCCTTATCAGAGGCACTGTTTGTGAAAATTTTCTCCCATTCAGTTTCTTGCCTCATGATTCTGTCAATAGTTTCTTTTGCTATACAAAAGCTTTTCAGTTTCATACAATCCCATTCGTTTATTTTAGTTTTAACTTCCATTGCCTTTGGAGTCAAATTCATAAAATGCTCTTTGAACACAAGGTTCATAAGTTTAGTACCTATGTTTTCTTCTATGCAGTTTATTGTGTCAGGTCTTATGCTTAAGTCTTTGATCCATTTTGAATTAATTTTCGTACATGGTGACAGCAGTCCAGTTTCATTCTTTTGCACGTAGCTATCCAATTCTGCCAGCACTATTTATTGAAGAGGCTGTCTTTCCTCCACTGTATGTTTTCAGCTTTATTGTCAAAAATTATCTGTTCATATTTATGTGGTTTTATTTCTGGGTTCTCAATCCTATCCCATTGGTCTATGTGTCTGTTTTTCCGCCAATACCAAGGTGTTTTGATTATTGTAGCCCTGTAGTACAAGGAAAAATCAGGGAGTGTGATACCTCCAGTATTGTTCTTTTTTTTTTAATATTGCTTTGGCTATTCGGGGTCTTTTGTGGTTCCAAACAAATCTGATGATGTTTTGTTCTATTTCTTTAAAAAACGCCATTGGGATTTTGATGGAGATTGCATTAAATCTATATATGGTTTTGGGTAATATGGCCATTTTAACTATGTTGATTCTTCCAATCAATGAGCACGGAATGTCTTTCCGTTTCTTTGTGTCTTCTTCAATTTCTTTCAAAAATGTCTTATAGTTTTCAGCATATAAATCCTTCACATCCTTGGTTAAGTTGATTCCTAGGCATTTTATACTTTTTGCTGCAATTGCAAAAGGAATTGTTTTGTCTATTTCTTTTTCTGAGATTTCATTGTTGGTATATAGGAAAGCAATGGACTTTTGTACGTTGGTTTTTTTGCCAGCACCTTTACAGTATGCAATGATTGTTTCTAATAGCTCTTTGGTGGAGTCTTTAGGGTTTTTTATATATAGCATCATGTCATCTGCAAATAGTGGCAATTTAACTGCTTCATTCCCAATTTGGATGCCTTTTATTTCTTTCTATTGCCTGATTGCTCTGGCATGGACTTCCAACACGATGTTGAAAAGCAGAGGTGATAGAGGACAACCTTGTCGTGTTCCTGAACGTAGAGCAATGGGCTTCAGCTTTTCACCATTAAATATGACATTAGCTGAGCGCTTGTCGTATATGGCCTTTATTATGTTGAGGTATTTTCCTTCTATACCAATTTTATTAATTGTTTTAATCATAAATGGATGTTGTATCTTATCAAATGCTTTTTCTGCATCAATTGATAGAATCATATTTTTTTTTCCTTTATTTTGTTTATGTGATGTATCACATTGCTGGATATGCGAATGTTGAACCATCCTTGTGCCCTGGGGATGAACCCCACTTGGTCGTGATGAATAATATTTTTCAAACTGTCTTGTATTCGATTTGCTAGAATTTTGTTTAGGATTTCAGCATCTGTATTCATCAGAGATATTGTTCTGTAGTTTTCTTTTTTTGTGTTGTCCTTACTGAGTTTTGGTATCAGGATAACGTTGGCCTCACAAAATGAGTTAGGGAGTACTGACACTTCTTTAATTTTTTGGAAGAGTTTGAGCAGGCTTGGTATTAGATCCTGTTTGAAGGTTTGGTAGAATTCACTAGTGAAGCCATTTGGTCCCGGACTTTTGATTTTGGGAAGGTTTTTGATGACTGATTCAATTTTGTTACTGGTGATTGGCCTGTTTAGATTTTCCAGTTCTTCATGATTCAGCCTTGGAAGGCTATATGTTTCCAAGAATTGTCCATTTCTTCTAAGTTATTGAATTTGGTTGCATATAGTCCTTCATAGTATTCTTGGATAATCCTTTGTATTTCTGTGGTATCCGTGATAACTTCCCCTTTTTCATTTCTGATTTTGTTAATTAGTGTCTTCTTTCTTTCAATCTTAGTGAGTCTAGCCAAGGGTCTGTCAATTTTGTTAATCTTTTCAAAGAACCAACTCTTTGTCACATTAATTTTTTCTACTGTCTTTTGTTCTCTATTTCATTTAGTTCTGCTCTGATTTTTGTTATTTCCTTTCTTCTGCACTTGTTGGGTTTCGCTCGTTCTTCTTTTTCTAGTACTTTACGGTGTAACATGAGGTTATTTATTTGGGATTTTTCTTGTTTCTTGAGATAGGCCTGTAATTAAATAAATTTCCCACTTAAAACTGCTTTCGCGGCATCCCCAAAATTTTGGTAGGATATATTTTCATTGTCATTTGTTTCTATGTATCTTTTGATCTCTCCTCTAATTTCTTCTTTGACCCAGACATTCTTTAAAAGTATGTTGTTTAATCTCAATGTATTTGTGTTTTTTCCTGCTTTCTTTTTGCAGTTGATATCCAATTTCAAAGCTTTGTGATCAGAGAATATGCTTGGTATGATTTCAATCTTCCTAAATTTGCTGAGGCTGATTTTGTGTCCCAATATATGGTCTATCCTTGAAAATGTTCCATGTGCACTAGAAAAGAATGTATTATCTGATGTTTTGGGATGAAGTGCTCTATATATGTCAATTATGTCCATTTCATCTAATGTGTCATTTAGGGCTGCTATTTCGTTATTTATTTTCTGTTTGGATAATCTATCCATAGCTGTCAATGATGTATTTAAGTCCCCTAGTATAATTGTGTTTTGGTCAGTTTCTCCATTTAGTGCTGTTAGTAGTTGCTTGGTATATTTCCGTGCTCCCTGATTGGGGGCATAAATATTGATGACTGTTATGTCTTCTTGTTGTATAGTCCCCTTTACTATTATGAAATGTCCATCTTTGTCTCTTGTTATCTTTTTCACCCTGAAGTCTGTTTCATCGGATATCATTATGGCTACACCTGCTTTTCTCTGGGTACCATTTGCTTGGAGTGTCAATTTCCACCCTTTCACTTTGAGTCTATGCTTGTTTTTGTAGCTGAGACGTGTCTCTTGTAGACAGCATATGGTTGGTTTTAGTTTTTTGATCCAATCTGGTACTCTGTGTCTCTTTATTGGTGAGTTCAGTCCATTTACGTTTAAGGTGATTATTGATATGTGAGGATTTCCTGTCATTCTGTCTTTAGTTTTCTGGTAAGGCTGTGTCTCCATTGTTTCTTTGCCTTTTTGTTGTTGTCTACTATTTCTGTGTCGTGGTATTCTATGATGTTTCCCTCTGTTTCTTCTTTTATTACAGTATATATTTCAGTTCTGGATATTTTTTGAGTGGTTACACTTAAGTTTATTTAAAAGAAAGTTTGATATTTAGAGTATTCCAGTTTCTTCAGTACGCTTACTTTCTCTATTCCCATATTCCAGTTCAGGCCTTTACTCTCCCATTTTTTATGTTTTGGTTGCCACAAATTGTCCCTGTTGATAGGGGCCGAATGGCCGCCTTTAGTATTTCTTGTAGTGCAGGTCGTGTATTAGAAAATTCCCTCAGCTTCTGGATGTCTGGAAAGGTCTTTCTTCCTCCATCGTATCTAAAGGAGATCTTTGCTGGATATATTATTCTTGGCTCATAATTTCTCTCTTTCAATGGTTTGAATATTTGGTTCCATTCTCTTCTAGCTTGTAGAGTTTCTGCTGAAAAATCTGATGATAATATAATGGGCTTTCCTTTGTAGGTTACCGTCTTCTTTACCCTAGGTGTCTTGAGGATTCTTTCTTTGTCATTGGTTTTAGACAGCTTCAATACAATGTGCTTTGGAGAAGGCCTGTTGGGATTGAGGTAATTAGGTGTTCTAATTGCTTCTTGGATTCGATGATCCATTTCTTTCCACAAGTTTGGGAAGTTCTTCTTTTTTTTTTAAATTAATTTATTTATCAGTTTCAGGTGTACAAAACAAGGTAATACTTAGACGTTCATCATTTATATCCCTCATACTGTGAACCCCCCTCCCCCCATCCACTATCCCTCCGACCTCACACTGAACCATCACATTATATATATAAAATTATAGTTGGCATTCATTAATGTTTAGCTTCTGATGTACAATGCCATGATCAGGTATCCACAGTATCCCTGAGGTGATCTCCCAAATAGAACGCATGTCCATCGGATACCCAACAAAATCTTTACAACATTATAGAATACCTTCCCCAAATTAATTTTCAAAAGAAAAACCCTGAGGCCATCTTGTGGTTACCAGCTGCTTCCAAATCCCTTCACCTTTCCCCTTATCCCCAACCCCCTCCCACACACCCATCTAACCACTCTCGGTTTTTTCTCTACGTCCCCAAAACTGACTCTGATTAGTTCATTCACATAGTCTTTTCTTTAGATTCCATATATAAGTGAGATCATATGGTACTTGTCTTTCTCTTTCTGACTTATTTCACTTAACATAATGTTCTCTAGATCCATCCATGTTGCTGCAAATGATAAGATTTCTTTCTTCTTTATGGCTGCGTAATACTCCATTGTATAAATGTACCACAGCTTCTTAATCCAGTCATCTACCGATGGGCATTTTGGTTGTTTCCATATCTTGGCTATTGTGTAAAGTGCTGCAATAAACATAGGAGTGCATACAGATTTTTGAATTGGAGTTTTGGATTTCTCCGGGTAGATGCCTAGGAGTGGAATTACTGGATCACAGGGTAGTTCCATTTTCAGATTCCTGAGATACCTCCATACTGTTTTCCATAGTGGCTGCACTAATCTGCAGTCCCACCAACAGTGCACTAGCATTCCCTTTTCTCCACATCCGTGCCAGCATTTGTTGTTTGTTGATTTATTGATAACAGCCATTTTGACTGGAGTGAGGTGGTATCTCATTGTGGTTTTTATTTGCATTTCTCTGATGGTTAGTGAGGTTGAGCATTTCTTCATATGTCTTCTTGCCTTCTGTATATCCTTTTTAGAGAAATGTCTCCCCAAGTCCTCTGCCCATTTTTTAATTGGGTTGTTTGTTTTTTTGGAGTAGAGTTGAGTAAGTTTTTTATAGATTTGTGATATTAATCCCTTATCAGATATATCATTGGCAAATATCTTTTCCCATAGAGTAGGATCCCTTTTTGTTTTATTGATGGTTTCCTTTGCTGTGAAAAAACTTTTTAGTTTGATGTAATCCCACATGTTTATTTTTTCTCTTACTTCGCTCGCGCGAGGGGATATATCAGTGAAAATCTTACTCCGGGTAATGTCCATGAAGTTTCTTCCTATATTTTCTTCTAGATATTTTATGGTTTCAGATCTTACATTTAAGTCTTTAAGCCATTTTGAATTTGTTTTTGTATATGGTGTAAGGAGGTGGTCCAGCTTCATTTTCTTGCATGTGTCCGTCCAGGTTTCCCAACACCACTTATTGAACAGACTATCTTTACCCCATCGTACATTCTTGCTTCCATTGTCGTAGATTAGATGGGCATATAGGCATGGATTTACATCTGGACTCTCTATTCTGTTCCATTGATCTATGTATCTATTTTTATGCCAGTACCATGTTGTTTTGATTACTGTAGCCTTGTAGTATAGTTTGAAATCAGGTATCGTTATACCTCCCACTTTGTTCTTATTTCTCAAGATTGCTGAGGCTATCCGGGGTCTTTTATGGTCCCATATAAATTTTAGGATTATATGTTCTATTTCTGTGAAAAACGTCGTTGGTAGTTTGATAGGAATTGCGTTGAATATGTATATTGCCTTAGGCAGTATGGACATTTTAATTATATTAATTCTTCCTATCCATGAACATGGAATGTGTTTCCATCTATTTATGTCTTCTTTCATTTCTTTCTTCAGTGTCGTATAATTTTCTGAGTACAGATCCTTTACATCTTTGGTTAGATTTATTCCCAGATATTTTATAGTCTTTGGAGCAATTGTAAATGGAATTGTTTTTTTAATTTCTCCTTCTGCTATTTTATCATTGGTATATACAAATGCAACTGATTTCCGAATATTAATTTTATATCCTGCTACTTTACTAAATTCATCTATCAGTTCTAATAGTTTCTTAGTGGAGTCTTTAGGGTTCTCTATATATAGTATCATATCATCTGCATATAATGATAATTTTACTTCCTCCTTACCAATTTGGATGCCTTTTATTTCTTTCTCTTGTCTGATTGCTGTGGCTAGAACTTCCAGCACTATGTTGAATAGAAGTGGACAAAGTGGGCAACCTTGTCTTGTTCCTGATCTTAGGGGGAATGGTTTTAGCTTTTCCCCATTGAGTATGATGTTAGCTGTGGGTTTGTCATATATGGCCTTTATTATGTTAAGATATGATCCCTCTATTCCCACTTTCTTAAGGGTTTTTATCATAAAAGGTTGTTGTATTTTATCAAATGCTTTTTCTGCATCTATTGATATGATCATGTGATTTTTATTTTTCATTTTGTTAATGTGGTGTATCACATTAATTGATTTGCGGATGTTGAACCACCCCTGCATACCAGGGATGAATCCCACTTGATCATGGTGTATGATCTTTTTAATGTATTGCTGAATTCTGTTTGCTAATAATTTGTTGAGAATTTTTGCATCTATGTTCATTAGAGATATCGGCCTGTAGTTTTCTTTCTTTGTGGTGTCTTTGTCTGCTTTTGGGATCAGGGTAATAGTGGTTTCGTAAAAAGTGTTTGGGAGTCTTCCTTCCTTCTGGATTTTTTGGAAGAGCTTGAGGAGAATAGGTGATAATTCTTTTTTGAACGTTTTGAAAAATTCACCTGTAAAGCCATCTGGTCCAGGGCTTTTGTTTGTTGGGAGATTATTGATTACTGATTCAATTTCCCTGGTGGTAATCAGACTGTTCAGGCTTTCTGTTTCTTCTTGAGTTAGCTTTGGAAGGTTGTGCGCCTCTAGAAAATTGTCCATTTCTTCAAGGTTGTCAAATTTGTTGGCATATAGTTGCTCATAGTAATTTCTTACAATTTTTTGTATTTCTGTGGTGTCTGTTGTCACTTCTCCTCTTTCATTTCTGATTTTATTAATTTGGGTCCTCTCTCTCCTTTTTTTAATGAGTCTGGCTAAAGGTTTGTCAATTTTGTTTATCTTCTCTAAGAACCAACTCTTGGATTCATTGATCTTTTGTATTGTTTTTCTGGTTTCTATTTCATTTATTTCTGCTCTGATCCTTATTATCTCCTTCCTTGTGCTCCCTTTGGGTTTATTTTGCTGTTCTTTTTCCAGATCCCTTAAGTGTGAAGATAAACTGTCAATTAGTGATGTTTCTTGTTTCTTTAGGTAGGCCTGCAGTGCTATGAACTTCCCTCTTAGGACTGCTTTCGCAGCATCCCATAGATTTTGGGTCGTCGTGTTCTCATTCTCATTTGTCTCAAGATATCTTTTGATTTCTTCTTTGATCTGCTGCTTGACCCATTCATTATTTAGCAACATGTTATTCAGCCTCCTTGAATTGGTGTATCTTCCTGGTTTTTTTCCCCTGTAGTTCATTTCTAATTTCATAGCACTGTGGTCAGAGAAGACAATTGGTATGATTTCAATTTTCTTAAATTTATCGAGGCTTGTCTTGTGTCCTAACATATGATCTATTTTAGAAAATGTTCCATGAGCACTTGAGAAGAACGTGTATTCTGCAGCATTGGGGTGAAATGCTCTGAAAATATCAATTAAGTCCAACTGCTCCAAAGTATCATTTAAGGCTGTTGTTTCCATATTGATTTTCTGTCTGGAGGACCTGTCCCTTGTTGTCAGAGGTGTGTTGAAGTCCCCTACTATGATAGTGTTGCTGTTGATCTCTGTCTTTATGTCCATCAGTACCTGTTTTATATATTTAGGTGCTCCTATGTTAGGTGCATAGATGTTTACTAGGGTTATGTCCTCTTGTCGGATTGATCCCTTTATTATTATATAGTGCCCATCTTTGTCTTTTAATATTTTTTTCATTTTAAAGTCTATTTTGTCAGATGTAAGTATTGCAACTCCAGCTTTTTTTTTGCTTCCATTTGCATGAAATATGTTACTCCAACCCTTCACTTTCAGCCTGTGTGTGTCTTTTGATCTGAAATGAGTCTCTTGTATACAGCATATACAAGGGTCTTGTTTCCTTATCCACTCAGCCACCCTATGTCTCTTGATTGGAGCGTTTAATCCATTTACATTTAAAGTGATTATTGATAGGTACATAGTTATTGCCATTTTTAGATTTGTAGTAAATTGTTTTCATCTTTCTTCTATTTACAGAAGTCCTTTTAGTATTTCTTGCAATGCTGGCTTGGTTGTCATAAATTCTTTCAGTTTGTTCTTTTCTGGGAAGCTCTTTATCTCTCCATCAACTTTAAATGATAGCCTTGCTGGATAAAGCAATCTAGGTTGTAGGCCTTTGTGTTCCATCACTTTGAGTATCTCCTGCCATTCCCTCCTTGCCTTCAATGTTTCTGTAGAAAAGTCATTTGATAGTCTTATGGGAGTTCCCTTGTATGTAACCTTCTGCCTTTCTCTTGCTGCTTTCAAGATTCTCTCTTTGTCTTTAAGCTTTGCCATTTTAACTATAATGTGTCTTGGTGTGGGCCTGTTTGGGTTTATCCTGGTTGGAACTCTCTGCACTTCCTGGGCTTGTATGTTGGTTTCCTTCATCAGGTTAGGGAAGTTTTCGGACATTATTACCTCAAATATGTTCTCAATCCCTTGCTTCTTCTCTTCGCCTTCTGGTATTCCTATGATGCGCATGTTGTTGCGCTTGATGTTATCCCAGAGGTCTCTTAACCCATCTTCATTGTTTTTTATTCTTTTTTCTTTCTGTTGTTCAGTTTGAGTGATCTCTGCTAACTTGTTCTAAGTCGCTGATTCGATCCTCTGCTTCATCTAACCTGCTGGTCATTCCTTCAAGTGAGTTCTTAATTTCAGTAATTGTGTTTTTTAGTTCTAGCTGGTTGTTCGTTAAGATTTCTACATCCTTTTTTAGCTCTAACTGGTTGTTCTTTATGATTTCTATATCCTTCTTTATGTCTTCTCTAAGCTCCTTAAACATTCTTATCACCAGTGTTCTGAACTCTGTCTCTGACATGTTGGTTACCTCTGCTTCATTTGGTTCCAGTTGTGGAGGTTTCTTCTGTTCTTTTATTTGGGACATGTTTCTTTGTCTCCCCATTCTGACTGACTCTCTGTGTTTGCTTTGATGTATTAGGAAGATCCCCTAGAGCTCTTAGTTCTTGCTGGGTTATCTTATGTAGCATGTGTCTTTTATATTTGACTTGGACTACTTCGTTCTTCTCTGCATGTGCTCCACAGGAGGCTCGTGTGTTTAGTATATCGTCCTGTTCAAGAAGAACTTTGATTGCTTTTTGCTTGTGAGTAGGTGGGCTTAACTCCTAGGCCGTCTAGTTGTGAAACTTGGCTCTGCTCACCACAGGGTGTTCTGCTGGGTGAGGGTTGGCCACTTAAATGAGGTTTGGCCTCTATGGGCTCTTGTGCCTTCAGAGAATTCCCTCTGGGTGTGTGACTTGTAGGTCAAACTCGGTAGTACTCTGGTTTGGTCCAGAGTTGGCTTCTGGAAAATGTTGAATCTTGTGCCTCTTAAGCTGGGCCCTGATAGGGCAGTTTCAGCACAAATCAAGTTACCAAGTACAACAACAACAACAACAAAGAAAACAAATCAAGTACATTCACAAATAAAATACAACCGACAATCCCCCCTCAACATAGGCAAAGATATCAAAGCAATAATGACAGAACAAAGCAAATCACTACAAGCAGAAAAAAAAAAAAAAAAAAGGAAGTACCAAGCAAAGCAAAACAGAAAGCAGAACCAGTCTTGGCTTAAGCCCACCAGGTAATCTCCAGGTTGTCCTCTGCTGTGCCAAAGAGTTCCCTGCCTATTGCGCAGGCAGCGCTGGTCACCTGGTGCCCAGAGTGAATTTGGGAGTGTAGATTTAAATGTGAGGGGCTGAGGGGTCTGGATGACAGTTTTCAGAGAGACCATGCAGTTTCTGTCCTTTCCTGCACAAATGCACGCTGAGAGTAGCTCCACCAGCCCTGTGGTCAGTATTCCTGAGTCTTAGGGCCCTCCTTCCATGGGTGACTTGTAGGTCAAACCCGGTAGTACTCTGGTTTGGTCCAGAGTTGGCTTCTGGATATGTTGAATCTTGTGCCTCTTAATCTGGGCCCTGGTAGGGCAGTTTCAGCACAAATAAAGTTACCAAGTACAACAACAACAACAACAACAACAAGGAAAACAAATCAAGTACATTCACATGTAAAATACAACCGACAATCCCCACTCAACATAGGCAAAGATATCAAAGAAATAAAGACAGAACAAAGCAAATCACAACAAGCAAGGAAAAGAAAAAAAAAGAAGAGAAAGAAAGAAAAAAAAAAAAGAAAAGAAAGGAAAAAAGAGAAGAACAAAGCAAAACAACACAAAACAAAACAAAAACAAAAGCAAAAAAACAAAAAAGCAAAACAAAACAAACAAACAAACAAACAAACAAAAAAAAATCACCAAGCAAAGCAAAACAGAAAGCAGCACCAGTCTTGGCCTAAGCCCACCAGGTAATCTCCGGGTTGTCCTCCGCTGTGCCAAAGAGTTCCCTGCCTAGTGCACAGGCAGCGCTAGTCACCTGGTGCCCAGAGTGAATTTGGGAGTGTAGATTTAAATGCGAGGGGCTGAGGGATCTGGATGACAGTTTTCAGAGAGACCATGCAGTTTCTGTTCTTTCCTGCACAAATGCACACTGAGAGTAGCTCCACCAGCCCTGTGCCCAGTACTCCTGAGTCTTAGGGCCCTCCTTCCATGGGTGACTTGTAGGTCAAACCCGGTAGTACTCTGGTTTGGTCCAGAGTTGGCTTCTGGATATGTTGAATCTTGTGCCTCTTAAGCTGGGCCCTGGTAGGGCAGTTTCAGCACAAATAAAGTTAGCAAGTACAACAACAACAACCACAAAGAAAACAAATCAAGTACATTCACAAATAAAATACAACCGACAATCCCCACTCTACATAGGCAAAGATATCAAAGAAATAAAGACAGAACAAAGCAAATCACAACAAGCAGAAAAAAGAAAAAAAAAAGAAGAGAAAGAAAGAAAAAAAAATAAAATAAAATAAAAAAATAAAAAATAAAAAATAAAAATAAAAAAAAAAATTAAGACCACCAAGCAAAGCAAAACAGAAAGCAGCACCAGTCTTGGCTTAAGCCCACCAGGTGATCTCCAGGTTGTCCTCCGCTGTGCCAAAGAGTTCCCTGCCTAGTGCACAGGCAGCGCTAGTCACCTGGTGCCCAGAGTGAATTTGGGAGTGTAGATTTAAATGCGAGGGGCTGAGGGGTCTGGATGACAGTTTTCAGAGAGACCATGCAGTTTCTGTCCTTTCCTGCACAAATGCACGCTGAGAGTAGCTCCAACAGCCCTGTGCCCAGTACTCCTGAGTCTTAGGGCCCTCCTTCCAAGGATGAGTGGGAGGGGGCGGGCGGGAGATCTCTAAGCTGCTGAAAGCCGGGAGCTGCGACTGCCGCTTACTGCTGAACTCAGGGATTGCTTCCGCGGTTGCCCTTGCCCCGCCGCAGGCCAGCCAGAAAGGGTGGGGCCTGGGGATGGAGGGGTCTCCTCCCTCCCAGGCCAGCCACTCACACTCCTCCCGCAGGCCTGAAAAGGTGGTGGCTGGGGGTGTGGGAGTCTCCTCTCTCCTCGTCCAGCGAAAATCCCCTCCTCCCAGCCTCTTCCGATGGTCAGAGCCGGCTGCCAATCTTCCCAGCGCCTGAGCGCAGACGCCCCTCTGTAATCTGACACTGTTTCTCAGTTAGGGGTAGTTTGAGTCTCTGGAAGGGCGGGGGGAGGATTCGAAAAGCGCGGTGAGGGGCCCAGGTGTGGCGTCTCAGTTCTTTGTCTGCCCTAGGGCCCACGAGCTGCCCGCCCCGGCGGGAGCGATCAACTGTGGGACGCAGGGAAAGAGCTCACCTCCTGGACCCTACGCTCTCCGCCACACCCTGGGCTCCCGTGGGACTCTAGAGCCCCGGGTGCTGCCCTCCACTTTTTCTGTGAGCACGCTCCTCCCCCCCGCTCGCCCACCTAGTGCACCTCAAAGCAAACCTTCCACGAGCCTCCGTCCGACCTGGGAGCCGCGCAGCAACGCTGCACGGCCTGTGCTCTGCTTCCAGGAGTCTGCGTTCCGTAGTCCCGGCGCCGCCGGCCTCGGCTCCGCGTGGGTGGGGGTGGGGGGGCGCGCTTCCACTTCGCTGTCCCGCCTCCTCCCCTGCTTGTAATCCGCGCACACCTTCAGGCAAATTCCTCCACGAGTCTCCCCGCTGTTCTGCGTGTTCTATATCTCCCTGTGTCTTTAGAGCTGCAGTTTACCGCCGCAGCCGCCGCCGCCGGCTTGATTCCACCGCGCGACCGCGCGTTTCCTCTCTGCTCCCTTCTTTCTTCCCCTGCTCGCCCAATTTGCGCAGCTTCAAGTAATCCTTACACGAGTCTCTTAGGAGTCTCTTAGCTGTTCTGCGTGATGAGCGAAGAGTTGTTTGATGGGTTATATGTCCCGTTTGTAATAAAATCCGGAGGAGAACTCAGAAAATGTGCCCCGCTGCCGCCATTCCTATGACGTCACTCCCCGGAAGTTCTTATTAACGATTTGTTTGAATATATTCTCTGTTCCCTTCTCTCTTTCTTCTCCTCCTGGTATGCCCATTATTATTCTATTGCTCTTTCTGATGGAGTCAGAATGTTCTTGTACAGTTCTTTCATTTCTTTTAAGTCTCAAGTCTCTTTCTTCTTCCATCTGTGTAAATTCCAGGTTCCTATCTTCGATGTCACTGATTCTTTCCTCCATCTGGTCAACTCTACTACCTAAGCTGGTTATTCCATTCTTAATTTCTTCTATTGAGTTCTTAATCTCCAGAAATTCTATGTGGTTCTTTTTCAAAATTTCAATCTCTTTTGTAAAATGCTCATGGTGTTCTTTGATTGTGTTTCTGAGTTCATTAAACTGCCTTTCTGTGTTTTCTTGCATCTCGTTCAATTTTTTCAGAATTGCAATCCTCAATTCTCTGTCATTTAAATCACATATTTCCATATCTCTAAGTTCCTTTTCTGGAGATTTTTCCCTTTCTATCTGAGCTATCTTGTTGCCTTGGTTATTCATGGCAATCACTGATTTACTATTTCTCTTCCTAGGCATCTACAGGAGTGGCTTCTGCAACAGGTTGATAGGTATGCGAAGAGTTTTTGAAGTTCCAAAGGTCTTTCTGCACCAGATTCAGAGCCCGTATTTTTCAGGAGTTCTGTTTACTCCTGCAGGGATCCACCCAGATAGGTGGGGCCAGGGGTGGGGTGAGTTGTGAGAGGTGGCCCAGAGCAATGGTGGCAACCACCAACACAGCCAGTCCTGCTTCCACACCTCCCTCCCCTTTGCCGGAAATAGTTGAGTTGCGCATCTGTGTCTGCGGTCCACAGTTCTCAGAGCAGCAAATATTCTGTCCTTTGATCTGACACTGCTACTTTATGGCTACTAGCACTGGACAGGTGGGGGCGGGGTGACCTTTGGGAGGGTAGGGAGGGGGCGGCTAGTCAGTGCCTAAGGCTTCCATTTACCGCTGGGCAGTGAGGGCTTAAACCACTGATTTCAGCCCTATTTCCTCAGTCTTTGCTCCGAGGTTTGCCGTGAGAGAGCGTTGGGTTCAGCTGTGTTATATGCTGCCCCCTAAGCCCTGTGAGCCATGAGCGGAGCCCTAGCAGTCCGAATCCTTTCCTCTACCGCAGCTGCGGTAGTTCAGGGATGCAGTGAGCACGGAGCACTGAGCTAGGTCTGCATCCTGTGCCCACGTGGCTCTGTCTCAGTACTTCTTCTCCCCTCCTCCCCCGCTCTCGCGATTCACCCACCTGGAGGTGAATTCAGTAGTGGGCCTCTTCGTCTTGCCTGTCTGCTGTGCAGGGAGTCCTTTGTGGAGTTATTGTTGTCCAATTTGATGTAAATTCCAGGGGAGCACTACAGAGGCTCACCTCACAGCACCATTTTTCCCCCAACACCCTGTAATTTTTTCTTTACCCACTTATTATTTAGAAGTGTGCTGATTAATTTCCACACATTTTTGAATTTTCAACATTTGTTATTGATTTATAATTTGATTCCATTGTTGTCAGAAAGCATACTTTGTATGATTCCAGTACTTTGAAAATTATTAAGGCTTGGCTTCCGGATCAAAATGGCGGCCTGAGGTGAGCCTCTGTAAAGCTCTCCTGGAATTTACACCTAATCGGACGACAATAATTCCACAAAGGACTCCCTGCACAGCAGATAGGCAAGATGAAGAGGTCCACTACTGAATTCACCTCCAGGAGAATTACCTGAAGGTGCGTGCTGATTGCGAGCAGAGGAGGAGGGATACAGCGAAGTGGAAGCGCGCCACACCCCCACAACGGAGCTGAGGCCAGAGGGCAACCCCCGCGTAGTGCCCAGGACATAGCGGAGACTCGTGGAAGGTTTGCTTTGGGGTGCGCTAGTTGGGCAAGATGGGGAGGAGAGAGGGGCGCGAAGTGGAAACACACCCCCCCCCCCGATGGCGGAGCCCAGGCCGGACAGCAATCGCTGCACTGCGCGGCTCCCAGGACAGAGCGGAAACTCATGGAAGTTTTGCTTTGGGGTGCATTAGTTGGGCAAGCGGGGGAGAAGCAAGGAGGGCAAGAGGAAACCCGCCAGGCTCTCCCCACCCCCCACGGTAGAGCCGCAGCCCTGCAGCGTGCCCACAGCAGCAGCGGCAGGCAGCACCCGGGGCTCTAGAGTCCCACGGGAACCTAGGGTGCAGCGGAGATCGCAGGGTCCAGGAGGTGGGCTCTTTGCCTGGGTCCTACAGCTGATCGCTCACGCCAGGGCGGGCAGCTCCTGGGCCCTAAGGCAAACAAAGATCTCAGACGCCACACCTGGGCAACTCACCCCACTTTTCGAATCTTCCCCCCGCCCTTCCAGAGACTTAAACTGACCCCTGAACTGAGGAGTAGTGTCAGATTACAGAGGGGCGTCTGTGCTCAGGCGCTGGGAAGATTGGCAGCCAGCTTTGACCTTCGGAAGAGGCTGGGAGGAGGAGATTTTTGCTGGAGGAGGAGAGAGGAGACTCCCACACCCCCAGCCACTACCTTTTCTGGCCTGCGGAAGGAGTGTGACGTGGCTGGCCTGGGAGAGAGAAGACCCCTCCATCCCCAGCCCCCACCCTCTCGGGCTGGCCTGGGGCGGGGCAAGGGCAACCGCGGAAGCACTCCCTCAGTTCAGCAGTAAGCGGCAGACGCAGCTCCCGGCTTTTAGCAGCTTAGAGATCTCCCGCCCGCACCCTCCCACACACCCATGGAAGAGGGCCCTAAGTCTCAGGAGTACTGGGCACAGGGCTGGTGGAGCTACTCTCAGCGTGCATTTGTGCAGGAAAGGACAGAAACTGCACGGTCTCTCTATAAACTGTCATCAAGACCCCTCATCCCCTTGCATTTAAATCTACACTCCCAAATTCACTCTGGGCACCAGGTGACCAGCGCTGCCTGCGCAATAGGCAGGGAACTCTTTGGCACAGCGGAAGACAACCTGGAGATTACTTGGTGGGCTTAAGCCAAGACTGGTGCTGCTTTCTGTTTTGCTTTGCTTGGTGTTCTTTTTTTTCCTGCTTGTTGTGATTTTCTTTGTTCTGTCTTTATTTCTTTGATATCTTTGCCTATGTTGAGATGTTATTGTTGGTTTTATTTTACATGTGAATGTAAAGCATGTGATTTGTTTTCTTTGTTGTTGTTGTTGTTGTTGTACTTGGTAACTTGATTTGTGCTGAAACTTCCCTAACAGGGCCAAGCTTAAGAGGCACAAGATTCAACATATCCAGAAGCCAACTCTGGACCAAACCAGAGTACTACCGGGTTTGACCTACAAGTCACACACCCAGAGGGAATTCTCTGAAGGCACAAGAGCCCATAGAGGCCAAACCTCATTTAAGTGGCCAACCCTCACCCAGCAGAACACCCTGCGGTGGGCAGAGCCAAGTTTCACAACTAGACGGCCTAGGAGTTAAAACCACATACGCACAAGCAAAAAGCAATTAAAGTTCTTCTTGAACAGGACAATATACTAAACACATGAGCCACCCGTGGAGCACATGCAGAGGAGAAGAACGAAGTAGTCCAAGTCAAATATAAAGGTCACATACTACATAAGATAACGCAGCAAGAACTAAGAGCTTAGGTGATCTTCCTAATACATCAAAGCAAACACAGAGAGTCAGTCAGAATGGGGAGACAAAGAAACATGTCCCAAATAAAAGAACAGAAAAAACCTCCACAACTGAAACCAAATGAAGCAGAGGTAACCAACATGTCAGAGACAGAGTTCAGAAAACTGGTGATCAGAATGTTTAAGGAACTTAGAGAAGACATAAAGAAGGATATAGAAATCATAAACAACAACCAGTTAGAACTAAAAAAAGATGTAGAAATCTTAACGAACAACCAGCAAGAACTAAAGAACACAATTACCGAAATTAAGAACTCACTTGAAGGAATGACCAGCAGGTTAGATGAAGCAGAGGATCGAATCAGCGCTTAGAAGACAAGTCAGCAGAGATCACTCAAACTGAACAAAAGAAAGAAAAAAGAATAAGAAACAATGAAGATGGGTTAAGAGACTTCTGGGGTAACATCAAGCGCAACAACATGCACATCATAGGAATACCAGAAGGCGAAGAGAGGAAGCAAGGGATTGAGAACATATTTGAGGTAATAATGTCCGAAAACTTCCCTAACCTGATGAAGAAAACCAACATACAAGGCCAGGAAGTGCAGAGAGTTCCAACCAGGATAAACCCAAACAGGCCCACACCAAGACACATTATAGTTAAAATGGCAAAGCTTAAAGACAAAGAGAGAATCTTGAAAGCAGCAAGAGAAAGGCAGAAGGTTACCTACAAGGGAACTCCCATAAGGCTATCAAACGACTTTTCTACAGAAACATTGAAGGCCAGGAGGGAGTGGCAGGAGATACTCAAAGTGATGGAACACAAAGGCCTACCACCTAGATTGCTTTATCCAGCAAGGCTATCATTTAAAGTTGATGGAGAGATAAAGAGCTTCCCAGAAAAGAACAAACTGAAAAAATTTATTACAACCAAGCCAGCATTGCAAAAAACACTAAAAGGACTTTTGTAAATAGAAGAAAGATGAAAACAATTTACTACAAATTTAAAAATGGCAATAACTATGTACCTATCAATAATCACTTTAAATGTAAAGGAATTAAATGCTCCAATCAAGAGACATATGGTTGCTGAGTAAATCAAGAAGCAAGACCCTTGTATATGCTGTATACAAGAGACTCATTTCAGATCAAAAGACACACACAGGCTGAAAGTGAAGGGTTGGAGTAACATATTTCATGCAAATGGAAGCGAAAAAAAAGCTGGAGTTGCAATACTTATATCTGACAAAACAGTCTTCAAAATGAAGAACATATTAAAAGACAAAGATGGGCACTATATAATAATAAAGGGATCAATTCGACAAGAGGACATAATCCTAGTAAACATCTATTCACCTAACATAGGAGCACCTAAATATATAAAACAGGTACTGATGGACATAAACACAGAGATTAACAGCAACACTATCATAGTACGGGACTTCAACACACTTCTGACAACAAGGGACAGGTCCTCCAGACAGAAAATCAATATGGAAACAACAGCCTTAAATGATACTTTGGAGCAGTTGGATTTAATTGATATTTTCAGAGCATTTCACCCCAATGCTGCAGAATACATGTTCTTCTCAAGTGCACATGGAACATTTTCCAAGATAGATCATATGTTAGGACACAAAACAAGCCTTGATAAGTTTAAGAAAATTGAAATCATACCAATTGTCTTCTCTGACCACAGTGCTATAAAATTACAAATGAACTACAGAAAAAAACACACCAGGAAGACACACCAATTCATGGAAGCTGAATAACATGTTACTAAATAATGAATGGGTCAAGCAGCAGATCAAAGAAAAAATCAAAAGATATCTCAAGACAAATGAGAATGAGAACACGACGACCCAAAATCTATGGGATGCTGCGAAAGCAGTCCTAAGAGGGAAGTTCATAGCACTGCAGGCCTACCTAAAGAAACAAGAAACATCACTAATTGACAGTTTATCTTTACACATAAGGGATCTGGAAAAAGAACAGCAAAATAAGCCCAAAGGGAGCACAAGAAAGGAGATAATAAGGATCAGAGCAGAAATAAATGAAGTAGAAACCAGAAAAACAATACAAAAGATCAATGAATCCAAGAGTTGGTTCTTAGAGAAGATAAACAAAATTGACAAACTTTTAGCCAGACTCATTAAAAAAAGGAGAGAGAAGACCCAAATTAATAAAATCAGAAATGAAAGAGGAGAAGTGACAACAGACACCACAGAAATACAAAAAAAATTTAAGAAATTACTATGAGCAACTATATGTCAACAAATTTGACAATCTGGAAGAAATGGACAATATTCTAGAGGCGCACAATCTTCCAAGGCTAACTCAAGAAGAAACAGAAAGCCTGAACAGTCTGATTACCACCAGGGAAATTGAATCAGTAATCAATAATCTCCCAACAAACAAAAGCCCTGGACCAGATGTCTTTACAGGTGAATTTTTCAAAACTTTCAAAACGTTCAAAAAAGAATTATCACGTATTTTCCTCAAGCTATTCCAAAAAATCCAGAAGGAAGGAAGACTCCCGAACATTTTTTGCGAAGCCACTATCACCCTGATCATAAAAGCAGAAAAAGACACCATAAAAAAGAAAACTACAGGCCGATATCTCTAATGAACATCGAAGCAAAAATTCTCAACAAAATATTAGCGAACAGAATTCAGCAATACATTAAAAAGATGATACACCATGATCAAGTGGGATTCATCCCTGGTGTTCAGGGGTGGTTCAACATCCACAAATCAATTAACGTGATACACCACATTAACAAAATGAAAAATAAAAACCACATGATCATATCAATAGATGCAGAAAAAGCATTTGATAAAATACAGCAACCTTTTATGATAAAAACCCTTAAGAAAGTGGGAATAGAGGGATCATATCTTACCATAATAAAGGCCATATATGAGAAACCCACAGCTAACATACTCAATGGGAAAAAGCTAAAACCATTCCCCCTAAGATCAGGAACAAGACAAGATTAACCACTTTCTCCACTTCTATTCAACATAGTGCTGGAAGTTCTAGCCACAGCAATCAGACAAGAGAAAGAAATAAAAGGCATCCAAATTGGTAAGGAGGAAGTAAAATTGTCATTATATGCAGATGATATGATACTATATATAGAGAACCTTAAAGACTCCACGTAGAAACTATTAGAACTGATAGATGAATTTAGTAAAGTAGCAGGATATAAAATTAATATTCGGAAATCAATTGCATTTGTATATACCAATGATAAAATCTCAGAAGGAAAAAAAATAAAATAAAAATAAAATCTCAGAAGGAGAAATTAAAAAAACAATTCTGTTTACAATTGCTCCAAAGACTATAAAATATCTGTGAATAAATCTAACCAAAGATCTAAAAGATCTATACTCAGAAAATTATAAGACACTGAAGAAAGAAATGAAAGAAGACATAAATAGATGGAAACACATTCCATGTTCATGGATAGGAAGAATTAATATAGTTAAAATGTCCATACTGCCTAAGGCAATATACATATTCAACGCAATTCCTATCAAACTACCAACGACGTTTTTCACAGAAATAGAACATATAATCCTGTAATTTATATGGGACCATAAAAGACCCCGGATAGCCTCAGCAATCTTGAGAAATAAGAACAAACTGCGAGGTATAACGATACCTGATTTCAAACTATACTACAAGGCTACAGTAATTAAAACAGCATGGTACTGGCATAAAAATAGACACATAGATCAATGGAACAGAATAGAGAGTCCAGAAGTAAATCCATGCCTATATGCCCATCTAATCTACGACAATGGAAGCAAGAATGTACGATGGGGTAAAGACAGTCTGTTCAATAAGTGCTGTTGGGAAACCTGGACAGACACATGCAAGAAAATGAAGCTGGACCATCTCCTTACACCATATACAAAAAATAAATTCAATATGGCTTAAAGACTTAAATGTAAGATCTGAAACCATAAAATATCTAGAAGAAAATATAGGAAGAAACTTCATGGACATTACTCGAAGTAAGATTTTCACCGATATATCCCCTCGCGCGAGGGAAGTAAGAGAAAAAATAAACATGTGGGATTACATCAAAGTAAAAAGTTTTTTTCACAGCAAAGGAAACTATCAATAAAACAAAAAGGGATCCTACTGAATGGGAAAAGGTATTTGCCAATGATATATCTGATAAGGGATTAATATCACAAATCTATAAAAAACTTACTCAACTCAACTCCAAAAAAACAAACAACCCAATTAAAAAATGGGCAGAGGACTCGAGGAGACATTTTTCTAAAAAGGACATACAGAAGGCAAGAAGATATATGAAGAAATGCTCAACCTCACTAACCATCAGAGAAATGGAAATAAAAAACACAAGGAGATACCACCTCACTCCAGTCAAAATAGCTATCATCAATAAATCAAGAAACAACCAATGCTGGCGGGATGTGGAGAAAAGAGAATGTTTGTGCATTGTTGGTGGGATTGCAGATTGGTGCAGCCACTATGGAAAACAGTATGGAGGTATCTCAGGAATCTTAAAATGGAACTACCCTATGATCCAGTAATTCCACTCCTAGGCATCTACCGGGAGAAATCCAAAACTCCAATTCAAAAATCAGTATGCACTCCTATGTTTATTGCAGCACTTTACACAATAGCCAAGATATGGAAACAACCAAAATGCCCATCGGTAGATGACTGGATTAAGAAGCTGTGGTACATTTATACAATGGAGTATTACGCAGCCATAAAAAAGAAAGAAATCTTATCATTTGCAACAACATGGATGGATCTAGAGAACATTATGTTAAGTGAAATAAGTCATAAAGAGAAAGACAAGTACCATATGATCTCACTCATATGCGGAATCTAAAGAAAAGAATATGTGAATGAACCAATCAGAAACAGTTTTGGGGACACAAAGAAAAAAACGAGAGTTGTTAGATTTGGGCGGGGGGGTGGGTGGGTTGGGGATAAAGGGAAAGGTGAAGGGATTAGGAAGCAGCTGGTAACCACAAGATGTCCTCAGGGATTTTTGAAAATTAATTTGGGGAACGTATTCAATAATGTTGTAAAGATTTTGTTGGGTATCCGATGGACTTGTGTCCTATTTGGGAGACCACCTCAGGGATACTGTGGATGCCTGATCATGGCATTGTACACCAGAAGCTAAACATTAATGAATGCCAACTATAATTTTATATATATAATGTGGTGGCTGGTTGTGAGGTTGGAGGGATAATGGATGGGGGTGGGGGGTTCACAGTGTGAGGGATATAAATGATGAACGTCTAAGTATTACCTTGTCTTGTACACCTGAAACTAATAAATTTTTTTTTAAATGATTCTCTATTTTATTCTAATATCCTTTATGTTCTTTTTTTTTTTTTTTTTTTTTACATTTTTTTTATTAATTTATTTTTTTGTTGAGAGTCCACTGGCCCATGTGGGAATCGAACCGGCAGCCTTCAGAGTTAGGAGCACGGAGCTCTAACCGCCTGTGCCACCGGGCCGGCCCTGAAACTAATAAATTTAAAAAAAAATAAAATAAATAAAATTATTAAGGCTTGTTTTATGGCTTAGTATATGGTCTATCAATATGCACTTGCAAAGAATATGTATGTATCCTATTGTTTTTGTATAGGGTATTTTATAAATGTTTATTAGTTATATTTGGCTTATACTGTTGATCTACTTCTTTGTTCTATTTATTATTGAAAGTGGGCTAAATATATAAAAATTATTGTTCAGTTGTTTATTTCTTCAATGTTTCACGGTTGCTTCATGTATTTTGTAGCTCTGCTGTTAAGTGCATATATTTTTATAACTGTTTTATCTGACTGATAGATCAATTCTTTTATCATTCATTATTAAATGCCCCTTTTTATCTCTAGTAACATATTTTTTTTTTAAAATCTATTTTGTCTGATATTATTATAGCTACTCCAGATTTTTTCTGGTTGTTGTTTACACAATATATATTTTACATCCTTTACATTCAAGCTAATTGTGGGTTTGAGCACCATCTGGTATCATTTACTTTCTATAGTACAGGTTTACATTTACCTCCTTTGTGTTGTTATTATCAAATATATTATATTTCCATATGATATGGATCCAATAATACAATTATATATGTACAGTTTTATGCAATTGCTTTTTTAATCAGTTAAGAGAAGAAAGGAAAACAACGTATATTTGTTTTGGTGGTCTGCTAAAAATAAATTGCTGTTAACGTGGTAATGTCATTATTTCACCATTTTTAAAAGATCTAGTTTTCTTAGATGTAAGATTCTTAGTTGACAATTTTTTCTTCAGCACTTTAAATAGTTATCTAACTGCCTTCTGGCCTTCATGTGTCTGATGAAAAGTTAGATGCTCATCTTACTTAGATTTTCTTGCACATGTTGAGCCATTTATGTATGGTTACTTTCTTTTTTTTTTCTATTTTTTGGATTTTTAACATTTTTATATAATATATCTGGATGAGGCTCTCTGAATTTATCCTTTCGAGTGTGATGAGGTTCCTGGATGGATAGATCAAAGTTTTTAATCAATTTTGGAACATTTATAGCCATTATGTTTTCAAATATTTTTCTGTTTATTTTTTGTTTTTTTCTCTCCTCTCCTTCTGGTACTCACATAATGCATATATTGGTGCACTCATTTGCCTGAGAATCTGTTCATTATTCTATATTCCTTTTGCTCTTTTTTTATTTCAACTGTATAATCTCTATAGCACCATCTTCAAGCTTATTGATTCTTCCCTCTACCAGTTTAAATCTACCAGTAGAGTCTATCTAGTAATTTTTTTTTTCCATTTTACTTATTGCCCTTTACAACTCCAGAATTTCCATTTGGTTCTTTTTAACCATTTGTATCTGTATTGATATTCTCTATTTGATAAGATATTGTCATTCCTTCCTTTACTTTTTAAAAAAAATATATAGAGATATTATTTTTTAACTTCATTTATTTCTTTTCACATACAGTATTATTTTATATTAATTTCAGGTGTACAAGAATAGTGGTTAGACATTTATATAGCCACCTGGCACATTGAATAGTTACTACCATGTTATTAACTATAGTCTCTATGCTTTACTTTACATCCCCATGACTATCTTGTAACTACCAATTTGTAGTTCTTAATCCCTCCACCTTTTTCACCCTACCCCCTAACTCCCTCCCTCTATCACCCAATAAATCTAGTACTATCTGACACCATACATAGTTATTACAATATTATTGACTATATTCCTTATGCTGTATCCTAAATCCCCATAACTGTTTTGTACTTGTTAATCCCCATTTTTTTTTACTCATCCCCAACCCGCCATTCATCTGGCAACGATTAAAATTTTCTCTGTATCTATAAGATTGTTTCTGTTTTGCTTATTTTTTAAATTTTTTTCTTTATATTCCACATATAAGTGAAATAACATCACATCTGTCTTTCTCTGTCTGACATACTCCACTCAGCACCCTACCCCACAGGTCCATCTATGACCTCACAGATGGCAAGAATCCCCTCTCATCTTTGGCTGAGCAATATTTCATTGCATAAATGTACCACCTACTCTATCCATTGATCCACCCAGGCTGCCTCTATATCTTGGTCATTATAAACAATACTGCAAAGAACCTATGGACGCATTTGTCCCCTCAATGTGGCATTTTGGGTTTCTTTGGATAAATACCCAGAAGTGGGATTACTGGGTCCTTCTTTGTCTCTAGCTATAGCCTTTGTTTTAGTCTATTTTGTCTGGTATTAGTATTGATACCTCAGCTATTTTTGTTTGTTTGCTTATTTCCATTTTCATGAAATATACTTATTTTATTTATTTTTATTATGTTAGTTTCAGGTGTACAAAACAACGTAATGATTAGACATTTATACCCTTAACAAAGTGACAATCCTCCCAAGTCTACTAACCCTTTGACATCGTATATAGCTGTTACAATACCATTGATTATATTCCCTCTGATGTACTTTAAATCTCATGACTATACATACATATACATATATATGTATATATATACATATATATGTATATATATATATATATATATATATATTAGTTATAGTTGACATTCAGTATTATTTTATTTCAGCTTCAAGTGTTCAGTCACTTACACAATCTATGCAGTGATCCCCCTAATAAGTCCAGTACCATCAGGGACCCTACATGATCTTTACATCATTATTGATTACATTTCCCATACTGTGTTTCCTATCCCCATGACTATTTTGTGACTACCAATTTGGTAGTCCCTTCCCCTTCTCCTTCATCAATCTCCCTCAACTCATCTATGAAACATGAGTTTTTTCTCAATATCTCTGAGTCTATTTCTGTTTTGTTTGTTAATTTAGTCTGTTCTTTAGATTCCACATATAAGTGACATCATATGTAATTTGTCTTTCTAAGTCTGAATTATTTCACTTAGCATAATATTCTCTAGGTCCACACATGTTGTTGCAAATGGTAAGATTTCATTCTTTTTTTATAGGAGAGTAATACTGCATTGTATAAATGTAACACAATTTCTTCATCCAATTGTCTATTGATGGGCATTTAGCTTGTTTCCATATCTTGGCTATTGTGAATAGTGCTGCAATAAACATAGGGATGCATATGTTTTTTTCAAATAAGTGTTTTGGATTTCTTTGGATATATACCCAGAAGTGAATTGCTGGGTCATAAGGTAGTTCTATTTTTAATTTTTTGAGAAACCTCCATACTGTATTCCATAGTGGTTGCACCAATTTTCAATCCCACCAACACTGCACAAGGATTCCCTTTTCTCCACATCCTTGCCAGTACATGCTATTTGTTGATTTATTGATGATAGCCATTCTGACAGGAGTGAGGTTGTATCTCATTGTGGCTTCTATTTGCATTTCTCTATTGATTAGTGACTCTAAGAATTTTTTCTATTGGCTATCTGCATGTCCTCTTTACAAAGATGTCTCTTCATATCCCCTGCCATTTTTTAATTGTGTTGCTTGTTTTTTTGGTGTTGAGTTCTACGAGTTTTTAAAATAAATTTTGGATATTAACCCTTTATCAGATGGATCATTGGCAAATATTTTCTCCCATTCAGTAGGATGTATTTTTGTTTTGTTGATGGTTTCTTTTGCTGTGAAAATACATTTTAGTTTGATGTACTTCTGTGTTTATTTTTTCTTTTTTTGCTTTTACTTCCCTTCTCTTAGGGGACATATCAGTAAAAATATTAAGGATAACATCTGTGAGTTTGCTTCCTATGTTTTCTTCTAGTATTATGGTTTTAGGTCTTACATTTAAGTCTTTAATCCATTTTGAGTTCATTCTTATATATCACATAAGAAGGTGATCCAGTTTTATTTTTTTTGCATTTATCTGTCCAGTTTTCCCAGCACCATTTATTTCCCAGCACCAACGTAAATTCTTGTTTCCTTTGTCATAAATTAAATTACCGTATAAGCATGGATTTATTTCTGGGCTCTGTATTCTGTTCTTTGGATATATACCAATGGATATATGTTCCATTGATCTATGTGTTTGTTTTTATGTCAATACCTGTTGTTTTGATTACTAGAGCACTGTAGTATGATTTGATGTAGGATAGTTTGATACCTCCCACGTTGTTCTTATTTCTCAGAATTGCGATTGCTATTCACGGTCTTTTATGGTTCCATAAAAATTTTAGTATTATTTGTACTACTTCTGTGAAAAATGTCATTGGTATTTTGATATGGATTGCATTTAATATGTATATTCTTTAGGCAGTATGGACATTTTAACTATTATTCTTCGTATCCATGAGCATAGTATATGCGATCATTTATTGTATCTTCTTCAATTCATGACCATTTATTTGTATCTTCTTCAATTTCTCTCTTCAATGTCTTATAATTTTATGAGTACGGGTTTTTTTACTTCCTTGGTTAAATTTATTTCTAAGTATTTTATTGTTTTTGACACAATTGTAAAAGGGATTGATTTCTTAATTTCACTTTCTGATAGTTCGTTATTGGTGTGTACAAATGCAACTGATTTCTGAATATTAATTTTGTACTTGGTTACTTTACAGTCATTTATCAGTTTTAATAGATTTTTGGTGGAATCTTTAGAGTTCTCTCTATATATTGTATCATGTCATCTGCAAATAATGACAATTTTATTTCCTCCTTTCCAATTTGGGTGCTTTTTATTTCTTTTTCTAGTCTGAAATGGCTATAATTTCCACTTCTATGTTGAATCAAACCGGTGAAAGTGGGCATTTTTGTCTTGTTCCTGATCTGAAGGGGAATGCTTTTAGCTTTTCCCCATTGAGTATGATGTTAGCTGTGGGTTTGTTATATATAGCCTTTATTATGTTGAGATATGTTCCTTTTATTCCTACTTTACTGAGAGGTTTTATGATAAATGGATGCTGGATTTTGTCAAATAATTTGTTTGCATCTATTGATATAACCACAAGATTGTTATTTTTCATTTTGTTAATGTGATGCATTATGTTAATTGATTTGCTGATATTGAACCAACCTTGTATACTAGGAATGAATACCACTTGATCATGTTGTATGATCTTTTTAATGTATTGCTGAATTGGTTTGCTAATATTTTGTTGAGGATTTTTGCATCTGTGTTCATTAGGGATATTGGCCTATAGTTTTCTATCTTTGTAATGTCTTTTGTCTTTGTAATGTCTTTGGTTTGGTGATCAGGGTAATGGTGGTCTCGTAAAATGAGCTTGGGAAACTTCTCTCCTTCTGGATTTTTTGGAATAGTTTGAAAATAGGTGTTCATTCTTTTTTGAGTGTTTGGTAAAATTCACCTGTGAAGCCATCTGATCCGGGACTTCTGTTTCTTGGGAGTTTGTTGACTCCTGATTCAATTTTATTGGTAGTTATTGGTCTGTGCAGATTTTGTTTCTTCTTGATTCAGCCTTGGAAGATGGCATGCTTCTAGGAATTATCCATTTATTCCAGATTGTATAATTTGTTGGCATATATTTCTTTTTGGCATTTTCTTTTTTCTTTTTTAATATTTCTGTGGTGTCTGTTGTCACTTCTCCTCTTTCATTTCTGATTTTATTTATTTGGGTTCTTTCTCTTTTTTTCTAGATGACTCTGATTAATGGTTTGTCAATATTGTGTATCTTTTCAAAAAAACCATCTCTTGGTTTTTTTATTTTATTTTTTTTCTCTATTTTATTTATTTCTGCTCTGATCTTTATTATTTCCTTCCTTGTACTCACTTTGGGTTTATTTTTCAATTCTTTTTCCAGGTTCTTTAGGTGTAAAGAGAGACTGTTGGTTTAATATTCTACTTGTTTCTTGCATTGTTTTTTGCATGAGGTAGTCCTGCATTGCTATGAATTTCCCTCTATTCGCTGCATCCCATAGATTTGGGTTCACTCTGTTTTCATTTTAATTTGTCTCAAGGTATCTTTTGATTTCTTCCTTGATCTCATTGTTGACCCATTCATTTTTAGTAGCATGTTATTCAGTTTCCATTTGTTTGTGTGTTTTTCAGTCTCTTGTATTTGATTCCTAGTTTCATAGCACTGTTGTCAGAGAAGATGCTTAATATGATTTCAATCTTCTTCAATTTATTGAGACTTGTTTTGTGGCTTAGCATATAGTCTATATTGGAAAATGTTCCATGTATACTTGAAAAGAATGTATATTTGGCTGCTTTGGGGTGAAATGCTCTAAAAATATTGATTAAATACATCTGGTCCAATGTGTCACTTAAGGCCACTGTTTCCGTATTGAGTTTCTGTGTGCAGGATCTGTCCCTTGGTGTCAGTGGGGTGTTGAAGTCCCCTACTATGATTAAGTTTCTGTTGATCTCTGTCTATATGTTGCCAATCATGTTTTACAAGGTCAGACAATTAAGTTTGCGAACTCATCCAAAAAATGTGCTACATACCTCATTGTTAAATATAACTATAGCCACTTTCAAAATACTCCCCTTGGGAAGGTGTACACCGACACCAGTACCTAGTCCATACTTCAAAGCAATTTTGGAACTCTTTCTGAAATGGACATCAGAGCTGTCCTAATATTACTCTTGATGTCCTGAATGTCATCAAAAAGTCCTCCTTTCAGTATTTCCTTTATCTTCAGGTAAAGAAAGAAGTCATTGAGGGCCAGATCAGGTGAGTAGGGAGAGTGTTCCAATAGAATTATTTGTTTACTGGCTAGAAACTCTCTCACAGACAATGCCATGTGAGCTGATGCATTGTTGTGATGCAAGATCCATGAATTGTTGGCGAAAAGGTCAGGTCATCTTTTTCACACAGTCTTTTCAGCACTTCCAAATAGTAAACTTTGTTAACTGTTTGCCCAGTTCATACTAATTCATAATGAATAATCCCTCTGATGTCAAAAAAAGGTTGGCAACATCATTGCAACAAGTTCACAAACATAATTGTCAGAACTCGTATGTGTGTGTGTGTGTATGTGCATGTGTGTGCATATATGCTCCTATGTTGGGTGCATAGATGATTACCAGGCTTAGCTTCTCTTGTTGGATTGATCTCTTTATTATTATGTAATACCATTGTTTGTCTTTCACTTCAAATTTTGTTTTAAAGTCTATTTTGCCTAATATAAGTATTGTTACCCCAACTTTTCCTTATTTCCATTTGTGTGAAATATCTTATTCCATCCCTTTACTTTCAGTCTGTGTTTTCTTTTGAAATGAGGTAAGTCTCTTGGAGACAGCATATGTGTGGGTCTTGTTTTCTTATCCACTCAACTACCTTATGTCTGTTGATTGAAGCATTTAATCCATTTACACGTTAAGTAATTATTGATAGGTACATTGTTATTGGCATTTTATTATTTTTATTTCTGGTCTTCATTTGTTAATTTGTTTTCACCTTTATTCTGCTTAAAGAAGTCCTTTTAACATTTCCTATAATTCTGGCTTGATGGTAATGAATTCCTTTAGTTTTTTTTTTTTTTTTTTTTTCTTTTTTTCTTTTCTAAGTAGTTATTTTCTCTCCTTCAATTTTAAATGACAGCCTTGCTGGATAGAGCAGTCTTAATTGTAGGCCCTTGGTTTTCATCACTTTGAATATATCCTGCCACTCCCTTCTGGCCAGTAATTATCTGTAGAAAAATCAGCTGATAGTCTTATGGAAGCTCTTTATTTGTCCTTTAGCTCTAAATGATAACTTTGCTAGGTAGAGTAATCTTGGTTGTTGGTCCTTACTTTTCAACACTTTGAATATTTCCTGCCACTCCCTTCTGGCCTGTAAAGTTTCTGTTTGAAATCAGCAGACAGTCTTATGGGAGCTCTCTTTTAGGTAACTATCTGCTTTTCACTTGCTGTTTTTAAAATTCTTTCTTTGTGTTTAATCTGTGTCATTTTAATTATGATGTGTCTTGGTGTGGCCCGGTTTGGTTTTGTCTTTTTTTGGATTCTCTATGGTTCCTGGACATATATATTTATTTCCTTCACTGTGTTAAGGAAGTTTTCAGTCATTGTTTCTTCAAATAGGTTTCCAATTCCTTGTTCTCTCTCTTTTTCTTCTGGTACTCCTATGATGCAAATGTTGGTACACTTGATCATGTCCCAGAGGCCCCTTAAATTATCCTCATTTTGGGGGTTCTTCTTTCTCTTTGCTGTTCTGACTTGTTTTTTTCCTGCTACCTTATCTTCTAAATCACTGATTTTATCACTGATTTGATCCCCGTCTTCATGTAATCTACTGTTGATTCCCTCTAATGTTCTTCATTTCAGTTGCTGTGTTCTTTATTTCTGACTGGTTCTTTTTTATGTTTTCTATCTCCATTTTTATGTTTCCTGTATCTTTGTTGATGTTCTTCCTGAGATCACTGAGCAGCCTTATAACCAGTGTTTGGATCTCTGTTTCTGGTAGACTACTTGTCTCTGTTTTGTTTAGCTTTTTCTAGAGCTTTGTTCTGTTGTTTTATTTGGGATATGTTTCTTTATGTCCCCATTTTGGCTGCCTTCCTGTGTTTCTTTCTATATAGGGCTGCATCTGAGCCGTGTGCTTCAGGTGTGTCTTTTTGTGGGTTGTGTGTGCCCTCCTGTTGTAGTTGAGCTTTGGTTGCTGTTTGCATGTCAGTAGAGGGGATTGACCCTCAAGCTGATTGGTTGTGAGGACTGGCTGTGACTACAGTGGAGGAGTTGTGGGTCAAGGGTTGACTCTACATAGCAGGGTTCACTTTATTGGGACTCTGGTGCCTGCTTAGTCTGCTCTTTTAGTATCTAGTTTTTAGAGGTTCTTGGGTGATGCTCTGTCTTTGTTCAAAGCTGCTGACTTGGCATACCTGGCCTCAGGCTTCCTGAGAGGGGATCTACCACAGGCCAAGATTAACGACAGCCTTTGCCTTGTCCAGAGACACTGGTATGGGCCACAAAGGAATCTGAAGTTGGCGGCCACCTGCACTGGGTGAGAAGTGCCTAATGAAGCCAATTTGGGAACCAAGGCTGGCTGTCACTAGTCCCAGGCTTAGGTACAGGCTCAGCCAGAGGTACAGGAAATGCTTAAGCTAGATGCTGCTTGTTTGGGTTTTGCGAACTTTGAGACATTTTATGAAAGTCCACAGCATGAGTTAAGACAGTTTTTGTTTTATTTATTTATTTTTTTGTATAGAAAAGCCACTGGGAGTGTCTTTCGTGTGTCTGAAAGTTTGGTGGGGCTGGGACTCTGGGAATCACTAAGGCAGGGCGGATGAAAGGTGGCAGTTTGATGGAGACTCAGATATGCTTTCTGCCAGCATCTGCAGGCAGGGAGGGGGAGGGCTCAACAAAGAAACAATGGCTTCCACCCAGCTCCTTCTTCCGGGAGAAAACTACACCTCCTGCTCTTACCCTGAAATTAGACAATTTAGTTCCTCCCTGTATGTTCCTGGTGACTTTCGAGCTGCTGTCCCAGTGCTGGAGCTCAGAGCAAGTGAGTCATTCAGTAAGTAAGTTCATGTGCAGATCTTTTAAGAGGAACACTTGGGACTGCAGCTGTCCTTTTGCTCACTCAGCCACAAGCTGTGCTGGCTTCCCAGCCAGACGTTATGGGGACTTCTCTCTCCAGCACTGGAACCCTGAGCTGGGGAGCTTAGTATGGAGCTGGAATCCCTCACTCCTCTGGGGGGAACCTCCATAGCCTTCACAAATTTTAATGGTCACAGGTGGGTGTAGGACCACTCTGTGTCTCTGCCCCTTATATCAGTCTTGAGGTGGCTTCTTCTGTATGTAGTTATAGGGCTTCAGTTCAACTAGACTTCAGACAATCTTCAATGAGAGTTTTTCAGTATTTTACTTGTAACTGATGTGGCCATGAGAAAAAGTGAGCACAGCATTTATCTACTCCACTATCTTAACTGAAAATCCTCTTTCTTTAAGAGAAATGTTTCTTTTTTCTTTTTCTTTTTTATAATTAAAGTTTATTGGGGTGGCAACTGTTAGTAAAGTTACATAGATTTCAGGTGTACAATTCTGTAATACATTATCTATATCTCAAATTGTGTGTTCACCACCCAGAGTCAGTTCTCTTTCCATTACCATATATTAGAAGTTTACCATCTTCTAGAACTGCCCCACCCCTTATCCTCTGGTAACCCCTAAACTATTGTCTATGTCTCAGAGTTTTTGTACCTTCATTTGATTGTCTTGTTCTTTTGCTGTTTTCAGTTTTGTATACCACATATCAGTGAAATTATATGGTTCTCTACATTTACTGTCTGACTTATTTCACTTAGCATTGTAATCCCAAGATCCATCCATTGTCACAAATGGTACTATTTCATCTTTTCTTACTGCTCATAGGTATTCCGTTGTGTATATATACCACAACTTCTTTATCCATTCCTCTATTGAAGGACATCTGTGTTCTTTCCATGTCTTGTTCACCATAAATAAAGCTGCAATGAACATTGGAGTATCCATGTCTTTAAGGATAAAAGCTTTCAGATTTTTTGGGTAGATATCCAGGAGAGGGATTGCTGAGTCATATGGTAATTCTGTTCTTAAAAATTTGAGGAATCTCCACACTCCCTTCCATAGTGGCTGCACCAATCTGCATTCCCACCAACAGTGTAAGAGGGTTCCTTTTTCTCCACAGCCTCACCAACACTTGTTATGTGAGGTGACGTCTCATTCTGGTTTTTATTTGCATTTCTCTGATGACTAGTGATGTTGAGCATTTTTTCATATGTCTATTGGCCATTTGTATGTCCTCTTCGGAGACATGTCTCTTTGGGTCCTCTGACATTTTTCAATTGGATTGTTTGGCTTTTTTGTTGTTGAGCTGTATGTGTCCCTTGTATATTTTGAATATTAGCCCCTATCGGAGGTGCTGTGTGCAAAACTCTTCTCCCATTCAGTTGGTTGCCTCTTTATTTTGTTGATGGTTTATTTTGCTGTGCAGAAGATTTTAAGTTTGATATCATCCCATTCATTTATTTTAGCTTTCACTACCCTTGCCCTTGGAGTCAAATTCATAAAATGATCTTTGAACCCAAGGTCCATATGTGCAGTACCTATGGTTTCTTCTATGTAGTTTACTATTTCAGGTTGTATACTTAGGTCTTTGATCCATCTTGAATTAATTTTGGTACATGGTGACCGATAGCACTCCAGTTTCATTCTTTTGCACCTGACTTTGCACCGTTTATTGAAGAGGCTGTCTTTTTGCCATTGTATTTTTTTTGCTTGTTTGTCAAAAATTATCAGTCCTTATTCATGTGGGTTTATTTCTGGATTCTCAATTTCATTCCATTGTTCTGTGTGTCTGTTTTTCTTCAAATATCATGCTGTTTTGATTATTGTTGCCCTGTAGTACAAGCTAAAGTCAGGGAGAGTGATACCTCCAGCATTGTTCTTTTTTCTTAGGATTGCATTGGTTTAGGATTGCATTGGCTATTCAGGATCTTTTGTGATTCTTGTGATTTTTTGTTCTATTTCTTTAAAAAATGCAATTGGGATTTTGATAGGGATTGCATAAAATCTGTATATTGCTTTGAATAATATGGCCATTTTACCTTTGTTGAATCTTCCAATCCATGAGCATGAAATGTCTTTCCATTTCTTTGTCCCTTCTTCAATTTATTTTAAAAATGTCTTATACTTTTCAGCATATAGGACTTTCACATCCTTGATTAAGTTCATTCCTAGGTATTTTATTCATTTTGTTGCTATTGCAAAAGGAATTGGTTTCTGGTTTTTGTTTGTTTGTTTCTTTTCCTGAGATTTAATTGTTAGTATATAGAAATGCAATGGACTTTTTTACATTGATTTTGTAGCTGGCAACTTTACTGTATTCATTTATTGTTTCTAATAGATTTTTGGTAGAGTCTTTAGGGTTTTCTATATATAGTATCATGTCATTTGCAAAGAGTGACAGTTTAAATTCTTCATTCCAAATTTGTATGCCTTTGTTTCTTTGTCTTGCCTGATTGCTCTGGAAAGGACTTCCAATACTATGTTGAAGAGCAGAGGTGATAGGGGACAGCCCTGTCATGTTCCTGAATGTAGAGCAAAGGGCTTCAGTTTTTCACCATTAATTATGATATTAGCTGAGGGTTTGTCATATATGGCCTTTATTATGCTAAGGTATTTTCCTTCTATACTTATTTTATTAAGTGTTTTAATCATAAATGGATGTTATATCTTGTCAAATGCTTTTTTATGCATCTATTGATATAATCATATGACTTTTGTCCTTTATTTTGTTTATGTGATGTATCACATTGATGGATTTGTGGATGTTGAACCATCCTTGTGCCCCTGGGATGAACCCACTTGGTCGTGATGAATAATCTTTTTAACGTATTGTTGCATTCAATTTGCTAGAATTTTGTTTACAACTTTTGTATCTGTATTCATTAGAGATATTGGTCTGTAGCTTTCTTTTTTTCTGTTATTCTTACCGGGTTGATATAAGGGTAATGTTGGCCTCATAAAACGAATTAGAGAGTATTGTCACTTCGTCAATTTTTTGGAAGAGTTTGAGTAGGACAGGTATTAGATCCTCTTTGAATGTTTGGTAGAATTCACTAGTGGAGTCATCTGGTCCCAGACTTTTGCTTTTGAGAAGATTTCAGATGACTGATTCAATTTTCTTACTGGTGATCGGTCTACTTAGATTTTGCAATTCTTTGTGATTCAGCCTAGAAAGGCTATATGTTTCTAAGAACCCTGTCCATTTCTTCTAGGTTATTGAATTTGGTGGCATATAGTCCTTCATAGTATTCTTGGATGATCCTTTGTATTTTTGTGGCATCCATGACAACTTCCCCTTTTTCATTTCTGATTTTGTTTATTAGTTTCTTTTCTCTTTTTATCGTAGTGAGTCTAGCCAAAGTTGTGCCAATTTTATAAATCTTTTCAAAGAAACAGCTCTTTGTCACATTAATATTTTCTATTGTCTTTTTGTTCTCGATTTCATTAGTTCTACTCCGATTTTTGTTACATCCTTTCTTCTGCTCACCCTGGGTTTCATTTGGTCTTATTTTTCTAGTTCTTTAAGGTGTAATGTGAGCTTATTTACCTAAGATTTTCTTGTTTCTTAAGATAGGCCTGTATTGGTATAAATTTCCCTCTTAAAACTGCTTTTGCTGTATCCCCAAAATTTTGGTAGGATGTATTTTCATTCTTATTGGCTTCCATATATCTTTTGATCTCTCCTCTTATTTCTTTCTTGACCCATTTATTCTTTAAAGATATGTTGTTTAATCTTCAAGTATTTGTGATTTTCCCTGCTTTCTTTTTGCAGTTGACATCCAATTTCAAAGCCTTGTTATCAGAGAATATGCTTGGTATGATTTCAGTCTTCTTAAATTTGCTGAGGCTGATTTTATGTCCCAATATATGGTCTATCCTTGTAAATGTTCCACGTACACTAGAAAAAAATTGTATAGCTGAGATGTGTCTCTTAGAGGCAGCATATCATTGGGTTTAGTTTTCTTTTTCTTTTATTATTTTTTTTTCCAGTCTGCTGCTCTGTGCCTTTTTATTGGTGAATTCATCCCATTTACATTTAGGGTGATTATTGATATGTGAGTATTTCCTATCATTCTATCCTTGGTTTTCTTGTTAGACTGTGTCTCCATTGTTTGTTTGCTTTTTTGTTGTTGTCCATTATTTCTTTTTGGTGGTATTCTATGATTTTTCTCTCTGTTTCTTCTTTTATTAAGTCATATATTTCAGTTCTGTTTTTTTTTTTTTTGACTGGTACTAATAAGTTTAGTAAAGGAAAATTTCATATTTAGAGTCTTCCTTTTTTTTTTTTTTCCCACATGCTTACAATCTCCATTCCCATATTCCAGTTCAGGCCTTACTCTCCCCAATTTTATGTTCTGTTTGCCACAAATCATCCTTATTTATGCTGGTCAAATAGCCTTCTTCAGTATTTCTTGTACTGCAGTTCATATGTTAGAAAATTCCCTCAGCTTCTCTATGTCTAGAAAGGTATTTACTCCTCCTTCATATCTGAAGGATATCTTCTCTGGATATATTATTATTGGCTCATAATTTCTCTCTTTCAAGAGATTTAATATTAGAGTCCATTCTCCCTTGGCTTGTAGCGTGTCTGCTGAAACATGTGATAATAACCTAATGGGCTTTTCTTTGTAGGTTATCGTCTTCTTTTCCCTGGCTGCCTTGAGGATTCCTTCTTTGACATTACTTTTTGACAGCTTCAACACAATGTACCTTGGAGAAGGTCTGATGGGGTTGAGGTAATTAGGTGTTCTATTTGCTTCTTGGATTCGAGGATCCCGTTCTTTGCACAAGTTTGGGAAGTTCTCATTGAGTATTTGTTTGACTATACTCTCTGTTCCCTTCTCTCTTTATTCTCCTGCTGGTATGCCCATTATTCTTATATTGCTCTTTCTGATGGAGTCAGAACATTCTTGTAGAATTCTTTCATTTGTTTTATGTCTCAAGTCTCTTTCTTCTTCCATCAGTGTCACTTCCAGATTTGTATCTTTAATGTCACTGATTCTTTCCTCCATCTGGTCAACTCTACTACCTAAGCTGTATTTCATTCTTCATTTATTTTACCAAGTTCTTAATCTCCTGAAATTCTATTTGGTTCTTTTTTTAAATTTCAATCTCTTTTGTAATATGTTCATTTTGTTCTTTGATTGTGTTTCTGAGTTCATTAAACTGCCTTTCTGTGTTCTTGCATCTTGTTGAGTTTTTTAAAAACTGCAATCTTGAATTCCGTCATTTAAGTCACATATTTCCATGTCTTTAAGTTCATTTTCTGGAGACTTTTCATTTTCTTTCTGAGCTGTATTGTTACCTTGGTTATTCATGGAAATTAATGATTTATTATTTCTCTTCCTAGTCATCTACAGGAATGGGTTCTACAACAGGTTGCTAGAAAGATATCTTTCTTTTGTGTTCCAGTAGGTGTTGGTTGAGTGTTTTATTTCTCTCCAACTGCAGGCTTTTATTCTCTCTCACACTTTAGGGTTATATTTTCTCTGTACTATTCTGGTTTCTCATACTATGGGGAGGATTCCCTTTAAGGTGGTCTTTTCCTCTGTGAACAGTTGGCGTGGGTCATAGGGCACCGCCTCCGTGGGGGCATGTGGAGAGCATGTGAAGTTCCAAAGCTCTTCCTGCACCATATTCAGAGCCCATGTGTTTCAGGTGCTGTTTACTCCTACAGGGATCTGCCTAGATAGGTTGGGACATGGTGTGTGGGTTGTGAGAGGTGGCCCAGAGCAGTGGTGGCGACCACCACCACAGCCAGTCCTGCTTCCACAGCTCCCTCCCCTTTGCTGGAACTAGTTAAACTTCAAGTCCGTGTCTGTGGACCACAGTTCTCAGAGCTGCAAATATTCTGTTATTTTGATCTGACACTGCTACATTCAGCTTCTAACCCTATGCAGGTGGGGGGGGGGGGCGGGGCAAGCTCCAGGACAGTACGGAGAGGGCAGCAAGGCTCACCACCTAAGGCTTCCATTCTTTGTTCACCAGTGAGGGTTTAAACCACTGTTTTCATCCTTCTTCCCTCCGTCTTTGCTCCAAGGTCTTTGCTCCAAGGTCTCTGCCCCGAGCATTGGGTTCAGCTGTGTTATATGCTGTCCCCTCCATCCCATGGGTCATAAGCGGAGTCCTTGTAGTCCGTGTTCTTCCTTCTCCCATAGCTGTTGTAGTTTCAGAATGCAGTGAGCTCAAAGCTTCAAGCTCGTGTCTGTGTCCTTTACCAGTGCCTCTATGTATCCGCATTACTCCCTTCCTTCCTGCCCCGCTAGCTCAATTTGCCCACCTGTAGATGATTTCAGTAGTGAACCTATTAGTCTTGCCTGTCTGTTGTGCAGGGAGTCCTTTGTGGAGTTACAGTTGTTCAATTTGTTGTAAATTCCAGAGGAGATATCAAGAGATACACCTCATGCTGCCTTTTTTATGATCAGATAATCAAATTATGTCTTCATAATAGCTACTTTGATGTCCTTATTGTCTGACACCTGGGCCCTTTCTAAGGTAATTTTTGACAGTGCTTTATTTCTTGTTAATGTATTATACTTACCTGGGGTTTTTTTTGGTTGGGTTTTTGTTGTTGTTGTTTTTCATGTCTCATAAATTTTGATAAAAACTGGACATTTTATGTCAAATATTGTAGGAACTCTGGTACTAATGCCCTCTCCCACCCCAGGAATTATTTTTGTTGTTGTTTGTTTACTTATTTGTTTCATGCCTTGGCTGGTCTATTTTAGTGAAGTCCATTTCTCACACAGTGTGCACCCTATGATATCATGCCTCAAAGGGTAAAGCCTTGGGCATGCACACAGTTACCCTGGTATGATAACGATTTTATCAGGACTCTTTTTTTTAGTATCTTTTCCCCTGACCTTCTGTTAAGCTGTCTGTTCTGTTGGTATCATACTCAGCTGTTATCTTCCACCCAGTGCCAGCTGATTGCTCTGTTATTTTAAATAATGCCCTAGAGCATAAATTTCAATTAAATTTGTGTTCTTTTGCAGGTCTAATCTTTGAAACCAGTCTTTGAGGTTTGTTATGAGGGATTTCTTTAGCAGTCTCTTTCCTAGGTTTTCTCTGGAAAACTTCTTGATGGTTTACAGTTTCGCTTGCTGCTCTCATGGAGCTACCAGACTCCTCTTAATTGGTTACTACCACAACTTCCATTATTTTTGAGTACACACTTAGGCATAAACTTCCCCAAACTCTGTTTCAAATAAAGTCAGTTGCATTGTGGAGAGCTCTTAGATAGAGTGTCATGCGGGGCCTCTGATCCCACTTCCCACATAAGAATGCAGGATATGATGAAGCCAAAAAGGAACACCAACAGAGCCATAGATAGGGAAGTCATACTACCATATTCTCCCTGGCGGCTGGGTTGGAGACACAAGAAGCAGGAGCCACAATATCCACAACCTGCCGTCCACTTCTCTCAGCCAACCCACCTCATTTGCTAGCTGCAATCTGCCATGCTAACTGCAATCTGCTCTTGCTAGCTCAGCCACCATCTTCTTGCTAGCCCCTTTTTCTGCTAGCGTAGCCACAGCAGTTATATTAGTGCCCAATATCTCACTGGTTACAGCTGACGGCCAACTAGCCACAGCTGATGGCCATCCAATCACAATTGATGGCCATTTACTACCTGAGCCAGCACCTTTCCACGTGAGGCCGAGAGCCTGGAAACTGCACTCCTGGCTCTGTTCCCACACTCCAACCGTACAGGGTCTCGCCTCACAATCTACGTGCCAAGCGTCTTCTGCGAGGGGCCCTGTGTGAGGAGCCTGGAGGTCAATGCAATATCCTGGACACAGCCAAGTTCTCTGGACACAGCCAGGGTTTCTAAGGACACCACCAGTCCTTTTGGGCACAACCAGACTTCCTGGACTTCTTAGGGTACCACCAGTCTCCCCAGGCACAGCCAGGGCCTCTCAGGACATTGCCTCTCTCTCTGGGCACAGCCAGACTTCCTGGACTCAGCCAGGGCTCTCAGGGCACTGCCACTCTCTCTGGGCACAGCCAGACTTCCTGGACACAGCCAGAGCCTCTCACATATTTACGATGGCGGCCACTCGAGACACAAAAGCAAACATATGCCAGTTCCACTACATGCTGGTATGTTCCCAAGCAAACAGTCAAGCGATCCATTAAATTAGGGAAGGAAGGCAATTCCCCATAGTCCATAGTCATTCGCCAGAGCTGTCCTGGGGGTGAGGGACGACCTTGACCTCACCCGCATCTCCCACGGAGGACTCAGCAAGCATTTCCTCCTGGGACTACAAGTCCTGCATCTAGGCTGCCTGTTCAAGAACTTCCCAGCCCACAGGGCCGCAATGACCTTTGCTTTCTCTGGCCTATGCTGGTTGGGGAACCGTCCACGACTTCCCACCCCTCCACGGGGGTCCAGGTCTCCAGCAGCTGCTCCTCCTGGTCTTCCTGAGACTGAGTGTTCATAAGCACAAACTGCTACACTGCCTTTCGGGGAGCTTTGGCCGGCACCGTACCCTGCTTGCTGAGCCATGTGTCGTGCGGGGTGGCCTGTGGGGTCTCACCTTCCGCTCCCTACATAAGAATGCAGGATATGGTGAGGCCAAAAAGGAACACCAACGGAGTCATAGACAGGGGAGTCATACTACCATATTCTCCCTGGTGGCTGGGTTGGAGACACAGGAAGCAGGAGCCACAGTATCCACAACCTGCCGTCCACTTCTCTCTGCTAACACACCTCACTTTCTAGCTACAATCCACCGTGCTAACTGCAATCCGCTCTTGCTAGCTCAGCCACCATCTTCTTGGTAGCCCCTATTTTCTGCTAGTGTAGCCACGGCAGTTATATTAGTGGCTAATGTCTCACTGGTTACAGCTGACGACCAACTAGCCACAGCTGATGACCATCCAATCACAGTTGATGGCCATTCACTACCTGAGCCAGCACCTTTCCATGTGAGGCCGAGAGCCTGGAAACTGCACTTCTGGCTCTCTCCCCACAATCTCTGTTCTGATGGTGTTCTCTCTCTGCAGAAACCTCTGGACCACTGCTCCAGATCTAGAGGTGAGAACAGTGACCTATTTCTCTCAAGTGATACGTCTGCCTCAAGTGTGGGTAACTGGGCGAGGGTAGCAGACTCTGGTCTTCTCAGCATCCCTTTTCTAGTGTATAAGTCTCACCCTATAAATAAAATTGGACCAGGGCAATCAGGACTCCAGTATTTTTGGCCTGTCATGCTTGGGGTATGAGTGAGTAGAAGAGAGTCTCAGAGCCATCATCCATTCTTTCTAGGAATAGAGCCTCTGCAACATGGATTTAGGGAGGGAGATACATGCCCAAAGCTGCATCATTTCAGGCATGACATCAGAGACTGCACACTGTGGGGGATTCTGGTAGTGTGGGCCTCTGCAGGAAATAGAATAGCCCTCAACTGAGAGCTATGAGAGAGAAGATGTCCTATGTTCTTGGCTGAACACACCTGAAATAGAGCTTCCATCATTTGAGCTGGGAGTTGAAAGGGAGGGAGTGGGTCATGACTCAAATGCTATAAACTCTTGCTACTCTTATTGTGATATAGTAGTTTCCTTATTAAATGTTTTTTTTTCATTTATTTATCAATTATAAATGTACTTCATTCAAGTACATTTCTAAATGCATGCCTTTAAGCCAATTTTCAACATTTTAATATGCATTTTAGTTATTTTCACCAGGTATGATGTTTCACTGGGAAGAGGTTTACAGAGTTCATCACTCCAGCATTCCAGAAATCAACTCTCATTCATCATAAATAGTTTTTGAACTTCAGTAAGTTTTGATTAGTATGTCATGTAGTTCATATTATAAAACTCTCCTGAAGTTAACATCTGCTGCCTCCTTTGCTTTCTCTTTCACTCTCATGCTTTTCATTCTATGAAAGAATCAAGCTTGAATAATCAGAAAAAAATCAATGATTATGTTTACTTAATACCCAGGAACTACTGACTTACTGGCCTACAGAAGTTCATGAATAAATTTTAGGATGCACATGCCTATCTTGTTTCATGTAAAACCAAAATCTCAGCTGCAGTTTTCTTCCAAATTCTTTGTCTTAAGTTTAATTTCAAGTACACTCGCAATGGTGTGCTTCATTCTAAGCTTCTCCTTTATGAAGCATTGCATATATAACATATGCTCCACATATATACCCAGAATTGTTATACCACTGTTAACAATTTTGTAGCATAGCATCAGCCCTAACAATCCAGCCCCTCCATTGTGAAGCAGTCTTCAAATATTGGCCAATTACTTGAAATTGCATATATACTTACCAAATATTTCTCAAAAACCAGTTTGCCAAAGGTAAACATGTTTGGAGCAATGTTTCTATTGTTCCCTACATTTTGTTTGGGAATTAGAGACAGAGCAGTGAACATGTTTTCAGTACCACAGTCTTCCTGAGTATTAATTCAACTATATAAGGTGCTAGCCAATGTACTCATCCAAATGTGATGAGTGTACTCCTTTCCATATCATTAGTCATGACTGAGATGATAACACATGCCAGCCAAGGACTGGCCCCAATAAAATTACACTTGATCTTTTCTTCTGCTTTTTTTTAAAATTTATTGGGGTGACAATTGTTAGTGAAATTACATAGATTTCAGGTGTACAATTCTGTATTACATCATCTGTAAGTCACATTGTGTGTTCACCACCCAGAGTCCGTTCTCCTTCCAGCACCATATATTTGATCCCCCTTACCCTCATCTCCCTCCCCCCACCCCCCTTACCCTCTGAGAACCACTAAACTATTGTCTGTGTCTATGTTTTTGTTTCTCATTTGTTTGTCTTATTCTTTTGTTGTTTTTAATTTATATACCACATATCAGTGAAATCATAGGGTAACTCTCAGGCTTTCTCTGTCTGCCTTATTTCGCTTAGCATTATACTCTCAAGATCCATCCATGTTGTCACAAATGTTCCTATGTCATCTTTTCTTACCGCCGAATAGTATTCCATTGTGTATATATACCACAACTTCTTTATCCATTCATCTATCGAAGGACATTTTGGTTGTTGCCATGTCTTGGCCATTGTAAACAAAGCTGCAATGAACATTGGAGCACACGTGTCTTTTTAATTGATAGAAAAACCACTGATAAATCACTAGGAGTGACATTTTCACCAGTTGTGTACTCTCTTGTCGGTGTTTGATCTAAACCCAATTGTCAGGGTTTCTGAGTTAATCTATCCAATAATTCTCAGGGTTTCTGAGTTAATCTATCCAATAACTCATTAATCTATCCATTAACTCTGAATAACTCTATCCAATAAATCTATTGGATAATAGATTATCCAATAATCTATCAGGGGATTCTGATAGGTACTTTGTTCAAAGAAAATGTCTTTTAAACATTTTAATCTAGCCATGCCCCTGTCTTTAGAAATTATATTAATTAAAGACATTGGTTTCTCTTTATGTGGTTCCACTTCTATCTGCAGGTCCTTTAATGAGAATGAGATGAAAATCAATTTAATCTACAGAAGAAGAGATAGAATCTATCTTTGTTAAGTATATGGATGGCATATTTAGGTATGATTTTGAGCCAACAACAGATAAGTATTACTTCCTAGAATGCTGTGTTGAGAAAGATTGTGAGACTGTATCTTGAGTCAGAGGGAAGAATCTTGCATGATTAGTATGGTCCACCAGGGACTGAAGAGAGAATAGAGGGAGTGCTCATGCTATCTGTGCACTGTCAATGACCTTGATGTTGCTTCTAGGCATATGGTGCTGTGTTCAGTAAAATTGTCATTATCTACACCATATTTCTCCCTAGGGTGACAACCCTCATGAAGCTGAATCCTTTCATAAAGAACGAAAAGTATGACATGAACATGCTGTAAACCATCCTGCTACTCTTAGTTTCTTTTACTGAAACAATGTTTAAGCCATCCCACTTTCTTTGTACTGCTTGCTTGTGAATAATAGCTTATCAGAAAAGCCATCAGGAATTTCTGGGGGTAGGGACAGTGGCCTATGCCATATTATCACAAAGTGGTCAACTTGAGGAAGAAATTTCATTTATTTGAAAGGATATGCAAATTAGTGTCATTCTCTAGACTCATAACACACAGACATTCATGCCTCATGACACTATTTTCAGGATATTTCTGTCAATCTCACATAAACCACTTTTCCACTTTCATTATAGCTTAGTATTTTAGTAATCAAGGTTTTGAAGCCCAAGTATCAGTTTCACTAGTTATCCTTATTTAAAAGCAGCTGAAAACAAACACATGGCTAAATTTTTACTCCCTTAAGTCTTAGAACAGATCAATCCTTTTAGCCCCCAAAACATTTAAATTTAATGTTATCTAAACCAGTGCTACTCAAAATGTGGTTGGCAGACCAGACCTGGCCCATGGACTGTTTGTTACTGATCAGTGAAAAGTATGGTGATGGAAGGAGAACTGACTCTGGGTGGTGAACACACAATGGGATTTATAGATGATGTAATACAGAATTGTACACCTGAAATCTATGTAATTTTACTAACAATTGTCACCCCAACAAATTTTTAAAAAATTGAAAATAAGTGCTAATAAACATTTATAGAAATTTGACAAAGTTGATCTGCATCTATTAATAGCAAATTTGGGATTGATACTTAGATATTTTTGTGTATTTGTTTCATTTTTATACTGATTTATTTATATCATAGTTTATAAAAGAACCGGTCCATGATAGATTGGTAATAAACAAAACCAGTGCTTCACCACAGATAGTTTGAAACAGTTGAGCAGAAATTTATGTCCTCTTCTACATTCCCACATATTCTCCTTTGAAGAATGATGATGACAAATAAATGTAAATTTTCCCATAAAATATAATTTTATGCTCTGCATTAATTTTGTATTCCTACATAACAAATAACCATAAGCTTAGCATCTTAAAATAATGCCCATTTATTAGCTCTTAGTTCTTTACGTCAAAAGTCTGGCATGGCATGACTGGGTTCTCTACTCAGGATATCACATGGCCAAAATCAAGGTGTTGGCTAGATGAGTTCTTGTCTTGTGGCTCTAGGGAAAAGTCTGCTCCCAAGTTTATTCTTGTTCTTAGCAGAATTTTGTTCCTTGCAATGGTAAAATTCATCCCATTTTGTTGCTGCTGTCAGCAAGAGCCTGCTCTCACCTCATAGACCCGGCCCACAAATTTTTTTGCCACTTGGCCTCTTTCATTTTTAAGCTTGTAACAGTGCATTGAATCCTGCTCCTGCTTCAAATCTCTGACGTCCTCTTCTCTGACCCAAGTCATGTGGTTAGGTCAGGCCTATATGGATAATTTCCCTGCATTAAGGACAACTGTGCCATGTAACATAATCTAATCACAGAGTAAAATCCATTCTTTTCACATTCCCAGGAATTACATAACCATGTACTCCATGGGGTTGGGAAGGAGAAAATCTGTGAGCCCATCTTAGAATTCTTCCTACTATATGCTCTGTTGAATTTCATATCTAAATTTTGCAATTGTTTCCTTTGAATTCTAGCCAATAAAGACTCTTGACTATTAAATAACATTCTTTACATAAATCTATCCCTAGTTTGGAGGAGGTCTTTCTTTCTCTGTGTAAAATAGGTTAAAATTGTTTCATTTCAATGACCAAACTGACATTCACTAAATACCTCTTACTAAAAAAAAAAAGAAAACTGCACCTGTGTACTATATATTATAATGTTTAATTTCAATGTCTCAAATTTCACAGAGTCAATAAAATAAAACTGCTTCATTAAAAATTCATTTTTGCAAAGTCTAAATATTCCTTTTTAAAAAAACATATCCCATTAAGAGTTACTTCAAAGGAATGCCTGTGGTTTCTGCTAGTTTATTATAGATCCATCCTTTTATAACACAAACCAAGGTCTGTGTAATAAAGCATACCAGTTAGAAATATAAACAGATACATTATAGATAACTTAAGCAGTGCTTTTCTCTCCTGTGAATACAATTTGTGTCACTTTAAAGCTTGAATCAAAGGAAGCTTATTTTTAGAGATATTTAGAGCTGGGAGATGTAGCAAACAATTGCAACAATTGGTAATTAAATCAAATACCATTCATGATCTCTGTTAGCATTTTAGGGTTCAAGATGAAACATGATGGAAAAAGTGTATGATCCCTTGATAAGTATAACTTGCAACAAGTTGGCAAACTGGTAGGAATTAAAAGCCAAAAATAGCAGTTTTGCTGTGTAATTTTTTTGCAATGACTTTATAGCTCCACATCCCAGCTTGCATTACTCATTTTGTGAAATAAAGAAAAAGAACTATATTTAAAAAACATATTTAAATATATTACCCCATCAAAGTTTAAAGAAAATATTCCATAGAATGATGGTGTTTAAGGGTCTATATAGAAAGAAAAAAGAAAGAAAAGAAAGAAAAAAGAACCAAATATTCTTTGACACTGAGAATAACACAGCTAAATATAAAGTAATAATTGCAGTCAGTGTAACTTAACCTTTGTTTAGTATTGTGGCTGTTTTTATTAAAATGAAAGCATCTAAAGTAGTACCTTGCTTCTGAATTCTAGTTTAATTTAACTAATTTTTTCGTTGTTTTTCCATGTTGATGTTTCTATATCAAATTCATCTTAAGAAATATCATCAGAAACTTCAAGAACTATAGTTTCCAGACATAAAATAAAGAGCTGATTTCAAAACAGTAAGTCAGAAAGAGAAAGACAAGTACCATATGATCTCACTTATATGCGGAATCTAAAGAAAAGAATATGTGAATGAACTAATCAGAGACAGTTTTGAGGGCACAAAAAAAAAAAAAAAAAAAGAGAGTTGTTAGATGGGCGGGGGTGGGGGGGGTTGGGGAAAAGGGGAAAGGTGAAGGGATTAGGAAGCAGCTGGTAACCACAAGATGGCCTCAGGGTTTTCTGAAAATTAATTTGGGGAACTTATTCAATAATGTTGTAAAGATTTTGTTGGGTATCCGATGGAAATGTGTCCTATTTGGGAGACCACCTCAGAGATACTGTGGATGCCTGATCATGGCATTGTACACCAGAAGCTAAACATTAATGAATGCCAACTATAATTTTATATATATAATGTGATGGCTGGTTGTGAGGTCGGAGGGATAATGGATGGGGGGAGGGGGGTTCACAGTGTGAGGGATATAAATGATGAACGTCTAAGTATTACCTTGTCTTGTACACCTGAAACTAATAAAAAAAAAAACTATAAGTCTTAAAGATTGTGCTTCACAATGGGGAAAAACAAGTATGTGGAGACAGTGAGACGGTCAGTTTTTCATGGGATGATTTCATATTGCTGATCCTTGCCTAGTTTCTGGATCATGAGGCTTGATCCAAGAACTAAAGGATCAGGTCAGTTCTGTGTTCATTGATTTCATATTCTGTGTTTTGGCTTCCCATATATCTGCAAATGGCTGTCCCAAGAAATGTGACTATACCTTTGGTCATAGGGTGAGCCAATCATTGGCGAATACCTGAGAGTCATGAGTGCACATGTTCAGATAACCTCCTATTCACCCTTAAAAAGTGTTCTGCACTCAATTTCAACATGTGTGTGTGTGTGGAGATTTCCACACAACATGCCATACTGAGTGCCCTACAATTCATCTTTATTCTGATACAATCTACCTGGAGATAGCATCAGATCCTACAGGTTAGGGGACCAGTCTCACAAGACTGCTCTCTGCTTTAGATGCCAATCTCAAGTCCTGGTTGTTACCTGTGCTTCTGAGCAACTCGCTAGAGATTGGAAGTTTCCACAATCATCTCTTTGGACTTCAGACACCGTTCACAAGTCCAGGTTGTTACTAGCACTTCTGACCTACTAGCTATAAATCAGACATTCCAATGACCCCCTCCTTGGATTTGAATAATTTGCTAGAGTAGCCCACAGAACTGAGGAAACCCACTTACTCTCTAGATTACTGATTTATTACAGAGTATTAAAAGATACGGATCAATAGCCGGATGAAAAGATGCATACGATAAAGTCCCGAACAAAGGAATTTCTGTCCTAGTGGAATTTGGAGCCCAATATGGTGGCTCGTGGAAGCATCTTGGTTCTACTAACTGGAATCTCTTCAAATCCCTTCCTTCTGTGTTTTTATGGGAGTTTCATTACATAGCCATGATTGATTATATCATTGGCCATTGGTGATTGATTCAATCTCCAGCCTATTGTTCCTTCCCCAGTGGTCAGGGAGATAGTACTGAAAGTTCCAACTCTATTCATGGTTTCCCTGGTGACCAGCACCCAACCTTAGATGATTTCCAAAAATCACCCCATTAACATAAACCCAGTTATGGTGGAAATGGACTTGCTATGAATAATAAAACACGTATTTCACCTTTATAGCTCTGAAGCCATTTCAGAAACTACAGACAAGAAACCAAATATTATGACAAAGGATGCTCCCATTGCTCTTATTGCTCAGGAAATTCCAAGGGTTTGGGGAGCTGTGAATTAAAAACTGTGGAAGAAGACCAGTATATATGAGAAATATATTTTGGTCATCAAAAGTACCAAATGTATTTCTCGTGTATCACAACCCTATTGACAAAGGAGGTACACCCCACCCTAAATAGTATGAGGTAGCTGAACACACAGCCCTTGACACTAGACAGATGAGACCAACAGCAGTTTGTTAGTAACATATACTCACAGCCTGGGGAGGACAACACTGCATGCCAGGCATGGCCACATAAGAGTTGCACTTGGGAGTAGACTTGACAATGAGGGGCTATGAGAGGCAGGTTTTGTAGTATCGAGAGGGTGAGCTGTCCTTGTCCTCTGGTTTCTACAGCCTGTTTGACTAATTTTACAGACTGGCAAGGAAGTGAAGCCTGTTGGGTTGTGAAACAGATGGAGTGCAAATGATCTTTCTGATGAAGGAACTAGCTAGGTAGAGCCTTTTCCACTGGGTGCAGGGCATATCTGGGATATCAGGGGATTCACAGTTAAGCCTTTGGGGAATAATCAGTTTCAAAAATGTCAAGACATCACCTGAAATTTTAGGTCTTACAATAGAGCTTGAATGAGGAAAGTCTGAACAAATCAACACCCCCAACCAGCCTTATCAGGACAAGTCATTAGTCATTGAAACTTTTCTCTGCAAATGATAACAGTAACTCCAGAAACTTATCTTAAAGTTATGAGAGGAAATAAATTTCTTAGCATCTCTGTGCCTAGCTGCCTAGTTGCTTTATCATTCCCTCTGACAACTATTGATCATGATTCTCATCATGATATTTATTTACTTATTTGTCTTCCTCACTTTTCCTGAATGAATAATTCCAATTTTTTTTTGACCATGGGCAAGATGAGGCTATTCCAGGAGGTGACCTTGTGTCTGTTCAAACTGCTCCCTGCTTACTTCCCGCTTGGCACAGAGACTGTCATTTCTATGATGGGCTGTTTCTGTTTTTTCTCTCAGAAAAGTACTATTGAAGTTATATTTACATGAAGTGATTCATTTCCACCTTTTTGTCCCCCCTCTCTGGTAGTTTGGAAAATGCCAAAAAAACTCAAAGTACTTCATGCTGATGCTGAATCATCTTTAGATGTTCTTGGATTTTGACCTTGAGTTCATGAATATACCTATCACAGAAGGAACTCCTCTACCATCTCAGAAGTAAAGCTGTCTTCCCTACACTATCCACCACCAACTTGGAAAAGTGGAGAGTGTGTGTGATAGATGGAGGGAGGGAGAGAGGAAGAAAATGTGATGGCGAGAGAGAGAGAGAGAGAGAGAGAGAGAAAGAAAGAGAGAGAGAGAGAGAGAGAGACAGAGAGAGAGAGAGAGAGAGAGAGAGAGAGAGAGAGAGAGAAATTTGCAAGATTCAAGTAGATTCCAGGAAGCAGTGCCATTAATAACATGTGTCACTCTGGATGACATTAGGAGTCGAATTCTAGACTTCACAGCCAGCCACCAGGGGAAGTTTTTACCGGTATAGTCACTACATAAACTCCCGTTTGGTCTTTTTGGTACCCCCTGCCCCGCAGGCATCCTGTAAATTTTTTTGAGTTTATTTCACAAGATTTCTGAACCTGCACGTCCTCTCTGTTCAATAAGTGCCAGGAAGACTGAGGTCACAGTAATACCCACTGCTAGAGTTGGGGGAAGGTAAAGGGAAGCAGCTGTTCTGTTCTTGGGTCCTGCAAATCACCTGTTACTTTATAGGGGGAAAAAAACCCTCCAGAAGCATGCAGCCTCCTTGGTTGTGTGCTATCCTCATTCATTCATTCATCAGTTCATTCATTTATTCAAAAACTATTTACTGAGTACCAACTAGAGCAGCATTCCTCCCAACATTGCTTTTATCTTGCCTGGATCTACTAAGGGAAAGAAGAGAAGAATGTGGGAAACACAAGTGTGCTAAAACCATCTCAACCTCTTTCTTAGCCAAGTCAAGTCCTGAATAAAATGGAATATAAATTTCAAAACATTGAAAGGCTTCCAGCATAAATAATTTTTGGAATGGATTGCTTTCTTTACAGCTCTATCTCTTTTATTATATAATATTTTATTTTTATTTTTTTTATTTAATTTTATTGGGGTGACAATTGTTAGTAAATTTACATAGATTTCAGGTGTACAATTCTGTATTACATCGTCTATAAATCCCATTGTGTGTTCACCACCCAGAGTCAGTTCTCCTTCCATCACCATATATTTGATCCCCTTTACCCTCATCACTCACCCCCCACCCCCTTACCCTCTGGTAACCACTAAATTATTGTCTGTGTCTATGAGTTTTTGTTTCTCATTTGTTTGTCTTGTTCTTTTTGGTTTATATACCACATATCAGTGAAATCATAGGGTTCTCTGCATTTTCTGTCTGACTAATTTCACTTAGCATTATTCTCTCGAGATCCATCCATGTTGTCACAAATGCTCCTATATCATCTTTCCTTAACGCCGAATAGTATTCCATTGTGTATATGTACCACAACTTCTTTATCCATTCATCTATCGAAGGACATTTTGGTTGTTTCCATGTCTTGGCCACCGTAAACAAAGCTGCAATGAACATTGGTGTACACGTGTCTCTATAGAGAAATGCTTTTATATTTTTGGGGTAGATACCCAGGAGAGCGATTGCTGGGTCATATGGTAATTCTATTCGTAATTTCTTGAGGAACCTCCACACTGCCTTCCATAGCAGCTGCACCAGTCTGCATTCCCACCAACAGTGTATGAGAGTTCCTTTTTCTCCACAGCCTCTCCAACACTTGTTACTATTTGTTTTGTTGATGAAAGCCATTCTGACTGGGGTGAGGTGATATCTCATTGTGGTTTTCATTTGCATTTCTCTGATGATTAGCGATGTTGAGCATTTTTTCATATGTCTATTTGCCATTTGTATATCCTCTTTGGAGAAATGTCTCTTCAGGTCCTCTGTCCATTTTTCAATTGGGTTGTTTGTTTTTTTGTTGTTGAGTTTAATGAGTTCCTTGTATATTTTGAATATTAGCCCCTTATCAGAGGGACTGTTTGCAAAAATCTTCTCCCATTCAGTTGGTTGCCTCATTATTTTGTCAATAGTTTCTTTTGCTGTGCAGAAGCTTTTCAGTTTCATATAATCCATTTTGTTAATTTTAGTTTTTACTTCCATTGACTTTGGAGTCAAATTCATAAAATGCTCTTTGAACCCAAGGTCCATAAGTTTAGTACCTATGTTTTCTTCAATGCAGTTTATTGTGTCAGGTCTTATGCTTAAGTCTTTGATCCACTTTGAATTAATTTTGGTACATGGTGACAGATACCAGTCCAGTTTCATTCTTTTGCACGTAGCTATCCAATTCTGCCAGCACCATTTATTGAAGAGGCTGTCTTTCCTCCATTGTATGTTTTTAGCTTCTTTGTCAAAAATTATCTGTCCATATTTATGTGGTTTTATTTCTCGGTTCTCAATTCTATTCCATTGGTCTATGTGTCTGTTTTTCCGCCAATACCAAGCTGTTTTGATTATTGTAGTCCTGTAGTACAAGGAAAAATCAGGGAGTGTGATACCTCCAGTATTGTTCTTTTTTTTTAATATTGCTTTGGCTATTCGGGGTCTTTTGTGGTTCCAAACAAATCTGATGATTTTTTGTTCTATTTCTTTAAAAAATGCCATTGGGATTTTAATGGGGATTGCATTAAATCTGTATATGGCTTTGGGTAATATGGCCATTTTAACTATGTTGATTCTTCCAATCCATGAGCATGGAATGTCTTTCCATTTTTTTGTGTCTTCTTCAATTTCTTTCAAAAATGTCTTATAGTTTTCAGCATATAAATCCTTCACATCCTTGGTTAAGTTTATTCCTAGGCATTTTATTCTTTTTGCTGCAATTGTAACAGGAATTTTTTTTTCTATCTCTTTTTCTGAGATTTCATTGTTGGTATATAGGAAAGCAATGGACTTTTGTACGTTGATTTTGTAGCCAGCAACTTTACTGTATTCATTGATTGTTTCTAATAGCTTTTTGGTGGAGTCTTTAGGGTTTTCTATATATAGCATCATGTCATCTGCAAAGAGTGACAATTTAACTTCTTCATTCCCAATTTGGATGCCTTTTATTTCTTTCTCTTGCCTGATAGCTCTGGCGAGGACTTCCAACACTATGTTGAAAAGCAGACGTGATAGGGGACAACCTTGTCGTGTTCCTGAACGTATAGCAAAGGGCTTCAGCTTTTCACCATTAATTATGAGATTAGCTGAGGGCTTGTCGTATATGGCCTTTATTATGTTGAGGTATTTTCCTTCTATACCAATTTTATTAAGTGTTTTAATCATAAATAGATGTTGTATCTTATCAAATGCTTTTTCTGCATCAATTGATAGAATCATATATTTTCCTCCTTTATTTTGTTTATGTGATGTATCACATTGATGGATTTGCGAATGTTGAACCATCCTTGTGCCCCGGGGATGAACCCCACTTGGTCGTGATGAATAATCTTTTTAATGCATTGTTGAATTCAATTTGCTAGAATTTTGTTTAGGATTTTAGCATCTGTATTCATCAGAGATATAGGTCTCTAGTTTTCTTTTTTTGTGTTGTCTTTACCAGGTTTTGGTATGAGGGTAATGTTGGCCTCATAAAATGAGTTAGGGAGTACTGACTCTTCTTCAATTTTTTGGAAGAGTTTGAGTAGGATTGGTATTAGATCCTCTTTGAAGGTTTGGTAGAATTCACTGGTGAAGCCATCTGGTCCAGGACTTTTGCTTTTGGGAAGGTTTTTGATGACTGACTCAATTTCATTACTGGTGATCGGCCTGTTAAGATTTTCTATTTCTTCATGATTCAGACTTGGAAGGCTATATGTTTCTAAGAACTTGTTCATTTCTTCTGAGTTATTAAATTTGGTGGCATATAGTCCTTCATAGTATTCTTGGATAATCCTTTGTATTTCTGTGGTGTCCGTGATAACTTCCCCTTTTTCATTTCTGATTTTGTTAATTAGTGTCTTCTCTCTTTTTATCTTAGTGAGTCTAGCCAAGTGTTTGTCGATTTTGTTAATCTTTTCAAAGAACCAGCTTTTTGTCACATTAATTTTTTCTATTGTCTTTTTGTTCTCTATTTCATTTAGTTCTGCTCTGATTTTTGTTATTTCCTTTCTTCTGCTGACCTTGGGTTTCGCTTGTTCTTCTTTTTCTAGTTTTTTAAGGTGTAACATGAGGTTATTTATTTGGGATTTTTCTTGTTTCTTGAGATAGGGCTGTAATGATATAAATTTCCCTCTTAAAACTGCTTTCGCGGCATCCCAAAAATTTTGGTAGGATGTATTTTCATTGTCATTTGTTTCTATGTATCTTTTGAGCTCTCCTCTAATTTCTTCTTTGACCCAGTCGTTCTTTAAAAGTATGTTGTTTAATCTCCATGTATTTGTGTTTTTTCCTGCTTTCTTTTTGCAGTTGATATCCAATTTCAAAGCTTTGTGATCAGAGAATATGCTTGGTATGATTTCAATCTTCTTAAATTTGCTGAGGCTGATTTTGTGTCCCAATATATGGTCTATCCTTGAGAATGTTCCATGTACACTAGAAAAGAATGTATAGTCTGATGTTTTAGGATGAAGTGCTCTATATATGTCAATTATGTCCAATTCATCTAATGTGTCATTTAGGGCTGCGATTTCGTTATTTATCTTCTGTTTGGATGATCTATCCATAGCTGTCAATGATGTATTAAAGTCCCCTAGTATAATTGTGTTTTGGTCAATTTCTCCCTTTAGTTCTGTTAGTAGTTGCTTGGTATATTTCGGTGCTCCCTGATTGGGGGCATAAATATTGATGACTGCTATGTCTTCTTCTTGTATAGTCCCCTTTACCATTATAAAATGTCCATCTTTGTCTCTTGTTATCTTTTTCACCCTGAAGTCTGTTTCATCGGAAATCATTATGGCTACACCTGATTTTCTCTGGGTACCATTTGCTTGGAGTGTCAATTTCCACCCTTTCACTTTGAGTCTATGCTTGTCCTTGTAGCTGAGATGTGTCTCTTATAGGCAGCATATGGTTGGGTTTAGTTTTTTGATCCAATCTGCTACTCTGTGTCTCTTTATTGGTGAGTTCAGTCCATTTACATTTAGGGTGATTATTGATATGTGAGGATTTCCTGTCATTCTGTCTTTAGTTTTCTGGTAAGGCTGTGTCTCCATTGTTTCTTTGCCTTTTTGTTGTTGTCTGTTATTTCTGTGTGGTGGTATTCTATGATGTTTCCCTCTGTTTCTTCTTTTATTACAGTATATATTTCAGATTTGGATGTTTCTTGAGTGGTTACCCTTGAGTTTATGTAAAAGAAAGTGTGATATTTAGAGTATTCCAGTTTCTTCAGTACGCTTACTTTCTCTATTCCCATATTCCAGTTCAGGCCTTTACGCTCCCCCTTTTTATGTTTCGGTTGCCACAAGTTGTCCCTGTTGATGGTGGTCTAATAGCCTCCTTTAGTATTTCTTGTAGTGCAGGTCGTGTATTAGAAAATTCCCTCAGCTTCTGGATGTCTGGAAAGGTCTTTATTCCTCCTTCATATCTAAAGGAGATCTTTGCTGGATATATTATTCTTGGCTCATGATTTCTCTCTTTCAATAGTTTGAATATTTGGTTCAATTCCCTCCTAGCTTGTAGAGTTTCTGCTGAAAAATCTGATGATAATCTAATGGGCTTTCCTTTGTAAGTTACCGTCTTCTTTTCCCTGGCTGCCTTGAGAATTCTTTCTTTATCATTGATTTTAGACAGCTTCAATACAATGTGCCTTGGTGAAGGCCTGTTGGGATTGAGGTAATTAGGTGTTCTATTTGCTTCTTGGATTCGAGGATCCAGTTCTGTCCACAAGTTTGGGAAGTTCTCATCGACGATTTGTTTGAATATATTCTCTGTTCCCTTCCCTCTTTCTTCTCCTTCTGGTATGCCCATTATTCTTATATTGCTCTTTCTGATGGAGTCAGAAAGTTCTTGTAGAGTTCTTTCATTTCTTTTAAGTCTCAAGTCTCTTTCTTCTTCCCTCTGTGTAAATTCCAGGTTCCTATCTTCGATGTCACTGATTCTTTCCTCCATCTGGTCAACTCTACTACCTAAGCTGGATATTTTATTGTTAATTTCTTCTATTGAGTTCTTAATCTCCAGAAATTCTATTTGGTTCTTTTTCAAGATTTCAATCTCTTTTGTAAAATGCTCATGGTGTTCTTTGATTGGGTTTCTGAGTTCATTAAACTGCCTTTCTGTGTTTTCTTGCATCTCGTTCAGTTTTTTCAGAATTGCGATCTTGAATTCTCTGTCATTTAAATCACAAAGGTCCATATCTCTAAGTTCCTTTTCTGGAGACTTTTCACTTTCTTTCTGAGCTATCTTGTTGCCTTGGTTATTCATGGCAATCACTGATTTACTATTTCTCTTCCTAGACATCTACAGGAGTGTCTTCTGCAACAGGTTGATAGGTATGCGAAGAGCTTTTGGAGTTCCAAAGCTCTTTCTGCACCAGATTCAGAGCCCGTTTGTTTCAGCAGTTCTGTTTACTCCTGCAGGGATCCGCCCAGATAGGTGGGGCCAGGGGCGGGGTGAGTTGTGAGAGGTGGCCCAGAGCAATGGCGGCGACCACCACCACAGCCAGTCCTGCTTCCACAGCTCCCTCCCCTTTGCCGGAACTAGTTGAGCTGTGAATCTGTGTCTGCGGTCCACAGTTCTCAGAGCAGCAAATATTCTGTCCTTTGAGCCGACACTGCTACTTTATCGCTTCTAGCACTGGGCAGGTGGGGGCGGGGCGAGCTCTGGGAGGGTAGGGAGGGGGCGGCTAGTCTCCGTGCCTAAGGCTTCCGTTCTCACTCGGCAGTGAGGGCTTAAACCACCGATTTCAGCCCTCTTCCCTCAGTCTTTGCTCCGAGGTCTGCCGTGAGCGAGCGTTGTGTTCAGCGGTTTTGTATGCTGCCCCCTCAGCCCTGTGGGCCGTAAGCGGAGCCTTAGCAGTCCGAGTCCTTCCCTCTGCCGCAGCTGCGGAAGATCCGGGAGCAGCGGGCTCCCAGCACTGAGCTAGGTCTGTGTCCTGCGCCCACGCGGCTCCGTCTGGGCACTTCTCCTCTCCCTCCTCCCCCGCTCGCGCGATTCACCCACCTGGAGGTGAATTCAGTAGTTGGCCTCTTTGTCTTGCCTGTCTGCTGTGCAAGGAGTCCTTTGTGGAGTTATTGTTGTCCGATTCGTTGTAAATTCCAGGGGAGCGTTACAGAGGCTCACCTCACGCCGCCATTTTTTTTTCAACTAATATTTTATTTTTTAATTACAGTTGACATACAATATTATGTTAGTTTCAGGTGTGCAGCATAATGATTAAATATTATATAACGTACAGTGATCCTGATAAATCTAGTACCCATCTGACACCATCCATTATTACAATATTATTAACTATATTCCCTATGCTTTACTTTACATCCTCATGATTGTTTTGTAACTACCAATTTGTACTTATTAGTCCCTTCCACTTATTTTCACCCTGCCTCCCAGATGGTTCCCACCTGGCAACCATCAGTTTGTTCTCTGTATCTCTGAGTTTGTTTCTGTTTTGTTCATTTGTTTTTTAGATTCTACATGTAAGTGAAATCATGTGGTATTTGTCTTTCTCTGACTTATTTTGCTTAGTCTAATGCCCTTTAGGTCCATCCATGTTGTTGCAAATGGCAAGATTTTATTTTTTTGTATAACCGAGTAATATTCTGTAGCATATATGTACTACTTCTTCTTTATCCATTCATCATTGATGGACCTTTAGATTGCTTCCATGTCTTGGCTTTTGTAAATAATGCTGCAATGAACACACAGATGCATGTGTCCCTTCAAAGTAATGTTTTGGGTTTCTTTTGATAAATACCCAGAAGTGAGATTAGTGGGTCCTTCTTTGTCTCTTGTTATAGCTTTTGTTTTAAAGTTTATTTTATCTTCTGTAAGTATTGCTAACTCATCTTTTTTTATTATTTATTTACACTTTCATGAAATATCTTTTTCCTTCCCTTTTACTTTTAGTCTGTGTGTGTCTTTGGATCTGCAGTGAGTTCCTTGCAGGCAGCATATGTAAGGGTCTTGTTTTCTTATCCATTCAGCCACCTTGTCTTGATTAGAAAATTTAATCAATTTATATTGATATGTAGTTATTGCCATTTTATATTCATATTTTTATTTTTTTCTTTTCTTCTTCTTAAAGAGGTTCCTTTATCATTTCTTGTAATGCTGGCTTTGTTGTGATGAAATCCTTCAGGCTTTTTGTGTCTGGGATGCTCTTTATCTGTCCTTTGATTCTACATGATAGCTTTGTTGGGCAGAGTATTCTTGGTTGTAGGTCCTAGTTTTTTTTTCCTCACATTGAATATTTTGCGCCAATCTATTTTGGCCTGCAAAGTTTCTGTGGAGAAATCAGTTAACAGTCTTATGGGAGCTCCCTTGTAGGTAATTAACTGCTTTTCTCTTGCTGCTTTTAAGATTCTCTCTTCGTCTTTAACGTTTGACATTTTAACTATGATGTGTCTTGGTGTGGTCCTGTTTGGGTTTTTCTTGTTTGGGATTCTGTGCTTCTTGAGCTTGGACTAGACATCTATTCCTTTGCCAGGGTAGGGAAGTTTTTCTATCATTATTTCTTCAAATAAGTTTCCAATTCCTTGCTTTCTCTCTTCTTTTACTGGTACCCATATGATGCAAATGTTGGTCCACTTGATGTTGTTCCAGAGACCCCTTAAACTATTCTCAATTGTTTTTTGATTCTTTTTTCTTTTTGTTGTTCTGATTGGGTGTTTTCTGCTATCCTATTTTCCAAATCACTAACTTGATCTTCTGCTTCATATAATCTACCATTGATTCCCTCTAATATATTCTTCATTTAAGTTATTGTATTCTTCATTTCTAACAAGTTGTTTTTTTGTTGTTTTCTGCCTCCATTTTTATGTTTCCAATTTTTTTCTCAAAGTTCTCATTGAGATCATGGATTATCCTTATAACCAGTATTTTGAACTATGCATCTAGTGTACTGCTTGTCTCCATTTTGTTTAGTTCTTTTCTGGAGCTTTTTTCTTTGTCTCCCATTTGGCTGCCTCGTTGTGTTTTTTTCTATGTATAGGTATGGCTGGTCTTAGTAGAGTGGCCTTATATAGTTTATATGGTAGGTGTTCTTTTGGGTCCAGTGGCTCAGACTCCCTGGTCACCTGAGCCAAGTGCTCTAGGTGTGTCTTTTGTGTGAATTGTGTGTGCCCTCCTGTTGTAGTTGAGCCTTGGCTACTCTTTGCACATCAGTGGGAGGGATTTTCTTTTGAGCTGATTGGTTGTAAGGACTGACAGTGACTACAGTGGAGGAGCTGTTGTCAAGGGGCTGACCCTATGGAGCAGGATTCACAAGCAGAGTTCTGCTGCCTGCCCAGTCTGCTCTTTGGGTGCATCATTTGTAGAGGTAGTCGGGTGGTGCTCTAGTGTGGTCTGAAGCTGGCCACTTGATGTGTTGATTCTGAGGCATTTTAGAGGGGCTGTGGTACAGAACCAGTTCAGCTGCTGCATGTGCCTTGCCCCGGGCCACTGTGTATAAGCTATGAACTAATCTGCAGGTGGTTGCCACTTGTCCTGGCCTTAGAGGTTCCTAGGAGAGGCTTAGCTTCAAACTGAGGCTGGCTGTCACTAGTGCCAAGCTTGCAGCTGCTTAGTAAGAAGTACAGGCACACTGAGGCCAGATGCTGCTTGTTTGGGGTTTGTGAATCTTTGAGAAATTTTAGAAAAGCCCACAGCATTATTGCATTATCTCTTTAAGTCAACACTAGGTTAAATGGATTCTGAATTGGAAAAATCAACTTGAAAATATAGAAATCAATTTTGTCATCTCACTTTGATCATATATTAGTACTTAACCCTAATGGGTTATCTTTAAACACCTATAGTTATTGTTTTGGTCTTTTAAGAATGCTGTCTTTGTGATTGCCATTGGTTTTCAAGGTAAATGGATTGGATTTTAATTTTTAGTAAACACATTATTCTAAAAATCTTATGTAGGTGAACTATTGGATGCTAAAATATGGGAGAAATTTTTCCTAAAAAGCTAAGAAATTAATAAGTACTAATTTCAACCCCACATAAAAATAGAAAACAGTGTCCCCACAAAATTGTGGGTGTTTTCTTCTGAACAGTATGTTTATTAATGTTCTATCATGTATTTGCTATAATCACTTAGCCTGTTGAAAATTCTCAGTCATTTTCACATGCTAACCTCAGAAATAAAAACTACAATTAGCAAAGTCCTGAATTCTTTGAGAAAAAAAAGTGGTCAGTAAGAATTCCTGAGGGACATACTATGTTTCTAAAAATAGGAGCTTATTTTTAGTAATTTTTATAAAGTAAGTAGGAAAAGTCTTCTTGAAAACCAGCTAGAAAGTTCATTGTTGATGTGATCATGTGTTAAACATATTAAATATTCCAGATGGCCCTGAGAACAATGAGAAAGAGCAATGAATCTTAGCATCTCAGTTTTCAATGGGGTGAGATCATGAAGTTGTAAAACTTCAATTTAAATAAACACACACACACATTATTTTTTTCAAACCTATAAAAGAATTCTATGGCTTTATTAATTTGTTTGTTTCTTTGTAATAAACAGAGAGCCTGGTCTCTCTTGTCAAGTAAGGATATTAAATCATTGCTCAAGCTGAGGAAACAGGTAGAAAGATTGTATTTATTGTTAGATCAGTGCCATGGTGGAAAAAATTGCAGAGAAATTAGAAATCATCCCCGTGATTTGGAGAGGGTCTTTTTCTCTATTTGATAGCTTGAGGGGGTGGTTATTAAAATGATAGCTGATTTCCCCAGCCTCCAAATGAGGCCCTTGCCTTGCCAACACCTAGACGTTAGCTTTATGAGACACTGAGCAAAGTACCCAGCTGATCTGCCTTGATTTCTGACCTACAAAGCTATACAATAATAAATGAATTTTGCTTGAAGTTGCTAAATTTGTGGTAATTTGATATACAGCAATAGAAAGTTATTAGGTAAATCAGGCGATCAGATACTGATTCTCTACTTGTAAAAATTCCAAATGGTTCAACCAGTCATACCTCATACCAACCCTACCTCACTGTCACCATTCCTGGTCACAGCTTTCCTTCCTTTCTGCCTAGTCCCTACTTGCCACATCCATCACATGGGATGCACGGTGACATTTTCCAGGCTTTTCCCCCCATGTTCTTGTATCTCCATCCTGACATTGCATCCTTGACCTACCGCATATGAAGCCTGTCCCAGCACAACACTGGACTCTAGACTCTCAGAGCTGCTGCTAACTCCCTCTCAGTTTGCCCCAACATAGAAGGCAGGATGCTTATAAATTCTAACACAGTTTACTTGGCTTTCTTTATCACAAAATACTTCCTTCCCTGAGGAGGTTGGGAGGATGGACATGGAAAACATTTCAAAAGAAAAATAGCAAGGTTTGGAACCGACAGAATATGGAAGATGAAGAAAAAGAATCAATAGTGTGGAGCTTGGAAGCATAAAGAATGGTAAGGCCACTGTCAGACTTCAGAAACTTATGGAGAGCTGGCCTTTTACGGGTAAGATAATGAGGTTGATTTTATGCTAAATATGAAGTGTTAAAGAGAAATCCAACCTGGCCATATCCCCCCTTGAACTGTAAGTTCCTTGAGCCCAAAGACACCGTCCATCTTATTCATGGTGGTAGCTCCATAGCCTTTCATACTATGGGAACATTTTAAATGCTCATGAAATATTCCCCCAAATTAATTAATGGAGATTTAAATTATACATTTAACAATTATAAGTATCCAATTGGTGTTTGGAGGGAAAGGTTTTAGAGGTTGCCATCTAGAGTAGGAAACCATTAGTCATCAGCCACAAATTAACATTTAAGAAGAAATCTTACAGGAATCCCAGAAGAGATGATGGTCAAACACAAATTAAGCATCAGATGATATTACACATTTGATTGTTAATTTTGGAGGGGATGTGATAATGATATTATGGTTGCAGATTTTTTTAAAAGTTCTTTTCTATTTGTGATACATACTAAAGCAATTGTAGGTAAAATCATGCAATGGCTGGGTTTTAATTTAAATACCTCAAAAATAAGTGTGAGGAAAGGGGGATTAAGAATGACAAAGCAGAAGAATAGATGGTTATTAAATCTGGATGATATGTACATGGGGTACATTGGAAAAATCTCTCTACTTTTGTGTTTGTTTGAAAAATGCCATAATGAAAATTACAAAGAAAGGAAGAGAAGAAGGGAGAGAAGGAAGGAAAAGGAGAGAGACAAAGGAGGAGAGAGAGAGAGAGAGAGAGAGAGAGAGAAGAGAGAAATGAGGGGGGCAAGGAGGGTGGAGGGAGGGTGGAGGGAAGAACTGACCAGAAAACAAATGAATAGCTACAACTGGTAGTCAACTGACATCCTTCATTGTGCCCTCATAATCTATTATAAATCCAATTTGTTGGACTATAGGGATTTGCATCTGCTTCTAAATCTTGAGAAAGTTGTCATTCTTCTATTCATTAATGTTTACTACGTGGTGAAGCTCCATGCTAGGGTTGGATTGATATAAGTAATAAATAAACATATTGTGTGGGAAACCAACATAAGAGGTTATTTTTACCAAAAAAAGAAAAAAAATATTCTGCAATTTAACATGGGAACGTCTTCATTGCCAACATGATCACAATGCTACCTTCTTCATTCCCTAATATCCTGAAAACAAGGATTTACCATTAGTACTCTTTTGTGTCACTATTTAAAGTAGGGCCTCTGATTAATCTAACTCCATCAGAGAAAGGCAGATTTGGAAGAAGAGACTGCCTGCTTCAGAGGCAAGCTGCGAGGAAGGGAGGGGGGCACTGCCCACCCAGTCAGAAGAAGTACCAGTCAGCTTCAAGCAGCCTCCTGATCTAGTCCTATAACAACCCCAATAGAAAAGTTAATCTCTTTAATGGAAAAACAGATACATTTCTTACTTACACCCCTATTACAGTTCTGGTCTTAAACATGTCTTGCCTCCTCAGCTAAGAGGAGGAAACTGCATGGGGATCCAAGTGCAGTCAGAGTGAAGTGCCACAGAAAAGATTACCTGGAAAATGCCTTTCCTCTCTATTCATCCCTTCCAACCCAGGAAATGCAAGAGGAAGAAAGGAGCTAGGGCAAGTAATTGAAAAAATGTAGTGGGTAGGGAAAGAATACCTTGTTCTTTGTTTCTCTGGTGACACAAGATTGTGATCTAAACAGGTGAAATTCTACGGGGTTTATTAAGTTTCAGTATCGTGTTTGGAGGAGACATGCAGTATTTCAGACATGTACACAGACATAACAAAAGGGGAAATGGGCATAATAAAAAGTACCATGCTAAGGATAGGAGCTTGGAACAAATGATCTAGAATAATCTAATTCAGTAACCATCTGGCCCTAACATGTTGAGAACAAATCACAATGTAATGTTTGAAAGGGTTCAGGGACTTAGTACCACAGGCCTATTGAATCTTGGCTCTGCCAATTACTGATGTGAAAAAGTCTCAACCTTTACCCTCAGCTTCCTGACTAGAAAATGGGTTAATAATGAATTTCAGGGTGGTTGTGATAGTGAAATAGAGCATTCATGTGCTCAAGTAAGGTGTCATTTATTCTACGGATGAAGCACATATGAACTTTTCAGGCCATAGCTCAGATGAATGAAAATGTAAGTTTACCTTTTTCTGTGGTTGAATTTAAAACATTTCTTATATCTTAAGCTCCCACACCTTCTAGTGGCAAAAATTAAATGTGGTCAGTTCCAGTAAATCCAGTTAATTCAAGGTATTCTAATTAAGAGTTCTAGAAAGTGTCATATTTGACCATATGAATAAGAACCTTCTTTCTTTGAGTGGGGCAGGGGTGAGGGATGCCACAATAAATGTGATCAGGGACCATCCCCTAAGGATATAAGCCAAAGATAGGCCTGCTCCCAAGCAGCCAGAGAATGGGCACATGGTTGATGTTGGCCAATAGGATAATCTCACCCAGACATCAAATCATCAGTGAACAGGAAGTGAGGGAGGCTGCAGAATTTATTCTGGCAGTAGCAGCAGCAATAGCATCCAAAGTCCTATTCTGGGAGTGGCAGAGGTTAACAGCAGTGATGTCCTGTGTCCATTTCTGACAGTGGTGATGCAGTGGTTGTGTCCACATTTTACCAAACTTCCTGTGGTGTGGTTTTGGCTGGAGGCAATTCTTCCCTTTTTCTGAGTCCTCTGATTATGAGAACTCTCTGGTATCCTTCCCATAAGTTAATTTTCTGCTTATGTTAACCAGTCTTGTTTCCTTGTTCCTAACCAAGGATCCTGATGGTTCATACCACATCTTTTATGACATTTCCATCCTGCAAGTCTTCCAGTCTCGGTCTCAAATGCTACTCAATGTCAGTCCCATGAAAAGAATCTGTTGCCCCTGCACCCCACTAGGGTACCTGGAAGATCTGTGGATTTGCCCGAGGTCAGTTTGCCTTGGCATACAATACAGGTGCTTCTGTTTATCTAGCCCATGGTAGCATAAAAAAACTATGGGGGCTTTGCTGCTTCCCAAAACCCCAGTAAGAATTGGAACATAAGACTCCTCAATATTTGGATCCTCAAATCTGTCTGGGACTTCTATGGCCATTCTCTGAGATTCAGTCCAGCATAGGAGTGGGGCAGGCTGCAGGGCCTGCTTCTTGAGGACATTCACCAGATCTAACTACCTGAGGGTACTTCAATTCTCTCCCACTCCCAGGCTGTGGGATCATATACTGCTTCTAGGGGAGGAGAGTAACCCAGATATATCACTTATTTGTCCACATTTATTCCGTATTTATTGTTGAGATCAGGACTTTGGCATATTTATCACTGTTTATTTTTAAAATCTATGCACATTACTACTTACAAAATCAAATCATATTAAAAGGTATGTAATAAAAACAGCTTCTATCTCACTTTTATCATCTTTCATGCAGTTGTTTTTAAATATTTTAGCCATTTCTTCTATAAGATTATATTGTTATTTGTTAATTTATCTATTTGCTTTCTCTTATAAAATATGTATACTTAGCTCTATTATATTGTCCTCTTCTCCTGCCCACCCTTCCACTAAAAATGTCATGGAAACACATTATAAGACATAAAGCTATAACACTGAAAGGACAATGATTTGCTTGTCAGAATCTGTAGAAAATAGCTCTATAGTTACATAGTTAAACTGACTCAACTATAGTTGAGAAAATCTGAATATAAATATCAAAAATCATTATTAAAAGAAAATATAGATAAAACAAATGTACTCCTAAAATTATACAAACTTAAGAGGGGGGAAAAGAAGACGTAGTATGGTGATAGGAGGAAAAATCATGTCAAAATATTCACTTTACACAGAAAAGAATCAAAATACATACATTTTTCACTTTGTTTAACAAAAAAATTAACATATCATAACAAATACTTTTATTTATTTTAAAGATTTATTGAGGAAGGGGAACCGGACTTTATTGGGGACTGTATTGGGGAACAGTGTGTAGAACCCTTCTCCAAGTCTAGTTGTTGTCCCTTCAATCCTAGCTGTGGAGGGTGTCATTCAGCTTCAAGTTGTTGTCCTTTCAGTCTCAGTTGTGGAGGGTGCAGCTCTGCTCCACATCCAGTCACCATTGCTAGTTGCAGGGAGCACAGTCCACCATCCCTTGCGGGAGTCGAACTGGCAACCTTGTGGTTGAGAGGATGCACTCCAAACAACTGAGTCATCCGGGAGGCAGCTCAACTCAAGGTGCCGTCTTCAATCCTAGTTGCGGGGGGCGGAGCCCACCATCCCCTGTGGGACTCCAGGAACCGAACTGGCAACCTTGTGGTTGAGAGCTCAATGGCCCACGTGGGAATCCAACCAGCAGTCTTCAGTGTTAGGAGCGTGGAGCTCTAACTGCCTGAGCCACCTGGCCGGCCCAACAAATACTTTTAAATAACTTAAGGGTAACCACTAGCAGAATTAAATCAGAATTATTATTTCCTAAATGATTAGAGGAGGGAAAAAAATCAGGGAAGAAATCCCAGAAAGTAAAGATGGGTAGTTGATATGAATATATAGAGAGATCATAAGAACAGGACTACTTTTGTGTTTAAAAAATTTTTTTGTATGTTCTTGAGCTTTTCCCCTAAATTTATTGAGGTTATGATTAACAATTACAAACTGTATATATTTAAATTGTACAGTTTGATTTTTAAGTTGTACATGTGATGATTTAATACATGTACACATTGTGAAATTATTACCACAATCAAGTTAACATATCCATCATTTCACACAGTTACCATTTTTTATGTGATGAAATCACTTAAGATGTATTCTGTACTCTCTTAGCAAATTTCAAGTACATAATTATTAACTATAGTCACCATACTGTATATTAGCTCCCCGGAACTTATTTCTCTTATAACTGAAAGTTTATACCCTTTAACCAATGTCGCCCAATTTCCCCCAGCCCGAAGCCCACAGTAACCATCATTCTATTCCCTGCTTCTTTAAGTTCAACTTTTTCAGCTATACTTTTTTTCACATATAAATAAAATCATACAGAACTTATCTTTCTATGTCTGACTTATTTTATTTAGCATAATGCCCTCCAGTTTCATCCACGTTATCCCACATGGCAAGATTTCCTTCTTTTCATGGCTAAATAAAATTACACTGTGTGTATATGTCACATTTGGTTCATCCATTCATCTGTCAATGGACACTTAGGTTGTTTCCTCATGTTGGTAGTTGTGTGTAACAATGCAGTGAACATGGGAGTGTAGATATGTCTTCAATATACTGATTTCACTTTTTTGGCTATATGCAGAGAACTGGGATTGTTAGATCATATTAATTGTATGGAAGTTTTATTTTTAATTTTTTGATAAATCTCCCTCTTTTCCATAATGGTGCACCAATTTACATTCTCACAGTGTACAGGGTACCCTTTTCTTCACACCATTGCTAACACTTGTTATCTCTCTTTTTGATACCAGAAACAGGCCTATTTTTAAACCCAGGCCTTTCTATACTAGCTGTGTGATTTAGGCAGATCTCTGAAGATCTATCTAACTCAGTTTTTCATCAGTATATTGAAAATGAAATGCCCATTTTGTATGATTATTACAAGATTGAATGAGATCAGACAGCACTCAGAGCCTCCTACTACAGTGTCAATGGATTTTCACATTCAAAGTAGCACAGTCCAGGATTCAAAAGCAATTAAATTTTTTTAAAAAAATCTTTCTTTGCATCTCTTGAAGAACATAAAGGAAACTCAATTCATAACTTAAAGCACAACTTCATAAAATTTCACTTTTCTCATAGTTCATAGGTTCTCTAGAGTCCCTAGCCAAGTCCTTCACTAGTACACACTTTTGCCAAGCTCTCCTCAGTACAGAAGACTGTATCAGCTCTTTTCTTCTTTGTCTTTTCCCCTCTTCCCCCTGAACCATCCAGTCTGATCTCTCTCTACCCACTTTCCTGATTCTACATTTAAAAATCACAAGAACCTGGCCACAGATTCAGATCTCTTCTAACAGGGGAGAAGACAAGTTGTATAGAATAAGAGGCAGAGAAAAGGAAGGAAGGAAGTGAAATTGGAATCATGCTTTAATAAATTTTATCCTCATCGCATATGTAAAGTACCTTACACATAATAAATACTTAATAAATACTATTGCCCTTCTCAATGACTCCTGACATGTCATAAATGCTTAGCCTTTGTTTTAGGTATATCTTCCATAAATAAAAATGACTATTTAATCCTTAAACACTAAATTTCTCAACACTTTCTTCCCAACTCTATCAAATTAGCAATCAGAAAATAAGCACTAATTCATAAGATGGGCACCTGTTTTAAAGCGAACTTATGATTTAGATAAAATGAAAAACCTATATTATAATATGAATAATCACCTCCTAAAGTCCCTATTCTATGCTTAAGTTTTTTCATTGCATTTTCTTAAAGCAAGGCACACCTGCACCCCTTACCATCCCTGAGGGGACTAGAGTGAAATTAGACTCTACAAAAGACCCCCTTGGTTGTTCCAACTTTTTAAAAAGTAAGATTTTTTTCCTACTGACATTTTAGAAGTGTTATTAAAACTCACTGGATTCTTGGGATTCGGCAAGGGAAGAAAAGAAACAACTGAAACCTCCCCTGGATATCATGTTTGTTTTGACATGTGGGTGTGGTGTGCTTTTCTGGCAATGACTGTGCAAATTCAGCCCTGGGTGTCTACAGGACACAGTGCAGCCATGTCTAGGTTGCTTGGACAAGGAGTATTGCCTTTCTGTCTGCAGGTCATTCACACACAGCTGCTGGGCTCAGGTGTCATAGCACCAAGTTACTCTGCTCTTTCATTAAGATCTTAAGCTACATTCTTATGTGTCCAATAACAAAAAAGCCAGGTGATGGAATGGTTGAAAGTTTAATATAGTGGTGGATGGAGATGGGCTTTGGGGGTCATGGGTCTGTAGGAACTGTATAGGTTGCAGGTTCATAACCATTTGGACTAGACACCAATGTCTTTTTTTATGACATATTTCTAATTGAATGTCAGGATGTTATTTCTACCACCTCTCTCTCTCTCTCTCTCTCTCTCTCTCTCTCTCTCTCTCTCTCTCTCTCTCTCTCTCTATCTCCTTCATTCTGCAGTCCTTTCTGCCTCGTATTAGTGGGAGGCCTTCTTAGGCATCTTTGAAATTTTGAGGTTGCATCTCTCTCATACATCTTGGCACTTTGTGTAGAAGAGTGATATATTGATATATGATTTTTGTTGCAGAATTTCTTCTGATGAAATTAGCTTTTAATATTTTCTTTGTCTCAGCCATCAACGTTTCCGTCTTCTGGTTATGTATTATTGTCCCATACACAAGGAACCTTCTGTGGTTCACCTACTCATCATATTATGTCACACCTCCACACCTTTGCATGTGTTATTGCCTCTGCTTAGAATTCTTTTTCTTCACTTTACTTAACTACTGCCTACCTGTCTTTCAAAACTCAACTGATGTCACTTCTTCACAGAAAACTTCCTGGACTCTCTCATTCTGTTTTCATAGCAGCTTGTAAATACCACTATCATTTATAAAAACATTATTTGCCAAGGACTTATTAAGGGCTAAGCATTGGCTAAAGCATGTAACTCCTATTAATTCAATTAATCATCTTAACAATCTTATGTTGAAAGAACCCTCAATTAGAATTTATTACAAAAGCGAAGATGTCATCAAAATGGCGGCATTAGATGACCCTCTGTAAAGCTCCCCTAGAATTTACAACTAATCGAACAATAACTCTACAAAGGACTCCCTGCACAACAGACAGGCAAGACAAAGAGGCCCACTACTGAATTCACCTAAAGGTGGGCAAATCGCGCAAGCGGTGGGGGAAAAAGGAAGGGAGAAGAGAGGAGACGAAGCTGGGCGGGCACAGGATGCATAGCTAGCTCAGTGCTCCAAGCTTTCTGCATCCCGGAACTACTGCAACTACAGGAGAGGAAGAACTTGGACTGCTAGGGCTCCGCTTATGGCCCACAGGGATGAGGGGGCAGCGTATAACATGGCTGAACACAATGCTCATGGCAGAGACCTCAGAGAAAAGACTGAGGGAAGAAGGCTGAAAACGGTGGTTTAAGCCCCCACTGCCGAGCAGAGAATGGAAACCTTAGACACTGAGACTAGCCGACCCCTCCCTACCCTCCCAGAGCTCACCCTGCCCCCACCATCCTGAGGCTAGAAGCAGAACAGTATCAGAGTAAGATAAAAAGAACAGAATATTTGCTGTTCTGAGAACTGTGGACCACATACACAGATCCGCAGCACAACTAGTTCCAGCAAAGGGGAGGGAGCTGTGGAAGCGGGACCGGCTGTGGTGACGGTCACCACCATTGCTCTGGGCTACATCTCACAACTCAGCCCGCCACTGGCCCCAAATATCTGGGCAGATCCCTGCAGGACTAAGCAGAACTGCTGAAACATGCGGGCTCTGAATCTGGTGCGACAATAGCTTTGGAACTGAAAAAGCTATCCACATACACAAAGGGACACTGCGCCCTGTGACCCAGGTGAACTATTAACAGAGGAGAAGCCAGTCACCCAGGGAATTGCCGCATTGTGTGAGAAGCCAAAATAGTGCAGAGAAAACATACCACTACCGTGTGAGATAGAAAAAAAACACGGCTGCAGTCGAAGAGAAAATAAAGCATTCGACCAAAAAGTACTAAAAAACAAAAGAAAGACCTCTTCCTATCAACCTGTTGCAGAAGCCACTTCTGTAGATGTCTAGGAAGAGAAATAATATTTCAGTAATTGCCATGAATAACCAAAACAACAAGACAGCTCAGAAAGAAAGTGAAAAGTCTTCAGTTCTTTTTAGAATTTAAAGAAATGGAAATATGGGATTTAAATGACAGAGAATTCAAGATGTCAGTTCTGAAAATCTCAACTAGATGTAAAAAAGCACAGAAAGGCAGTTTAATGAACTCAGAAACACAATCAAAACAACATGAGCATTTTACAAAAGAGATTGAAATTTTAAAAAAGAACCAAATTGAATTTCTGGAGATTAAGAACTCAATAGAAGAAATTAAGAATGAAATAACAAGCTTAGGTAGTAGAGTTGACCAGATGGAGGAAAGAATCAGTGACATTGAAGATAGAAACCTGGAATTTACACAGAGGGAAGAAGAAAGAGACTTGAGACTTAAAAGAAATGAAAGAACTCTACAAGAACTTTCTGACTCCATCACAGAGAGCAATGTGAGAATAATGGGCATACCAGAAGAAGAAAGAGAGAAGGAAACAGAGAATATATTAAAACAGATCGTTGATGGGAACTTCCCAAACTTGTGGACAGAACTGGATCCTCGAATCCAAGAAGCAAATAGAACACCTAATTACCTCAATCCCAAAAGGCCTTCTCCAAGGCACATTGTATTGTAGCTGTCTAAAATCAATGACAAAGAAAGGATCCTCAAGGCAGCCAGGGAAAAGAAGACAGTAACCTACTAAGGAAAGCCCATTAGATTATCATCAGATTTTTCAGCAGAAACTCTACAAGCCAGGAGGGAGAGGAATCAAATATTCAAACTATTGAAAGAGAGAAATCATGAGCCAAGAATAATATATCCAGCAAAGACATCAATTAGATATGAAAGAGGAATAAAGACCTTCCCAGACATACAGAAACTGAGGGAATGTTCTAATACATGACTTGCACTACAAGAAATACTAAAAGAGGATATTTGACCACCATCAACATGCAAAATTTGTGACAACCAAAACATAAAAAGGGGGAGAGTAAAGGCCTGAACCGGAATATGGGAATGGAGAAAGTAAGCGTAGTGAAGAAAATGGAGTACTCTAAATATCAAACTTTCTTTACATAAACTTAAGGGTAACCACCAAAAAAAAAAAAAAAAAAATCCAGAACTAAAATATATACTGTAACAAAAGAAGAAACAGACAGAAACATCATAGAATACCACCACACAGAAATAATAGACAACTAAAAAAGGCAAGGAAACAATGGAGACACAGCCTTACCAGAAAACTAAAGATAGAATGACAGGAAATCCTCACATATCAATGATCACCGTAAATGTAAATGGACTGAACTCACCAATAAAAAGGCACAGAGTAGCAGATTGGATCAAAAAACTAAACCCAACCATATGCTGTCTCCAAGAGACACATCTCAGCTACAAGGACAAGCACAGACTCAAAGAAAAGGGTGGAAATTGACACTCCAAGCAAATGGTATCCAGAGAAAATCTGGTGTAGCTATACTGATATCAGATGAAACAAACTTCAGGGTGAAAAAGGTAACAAGAGACAAAGATGGACATTTCATAATGGTAAAGGAGACTATACAACAAGAAGACATAACAGTCTTCAATATTTATGCCCCAATCATGGAGCACCAAAATATACCAAGCAACTACTAACAGGACTAAAGGGAGAAATTAACCAAAACACAATTATACTGGGGACTTAAATACATCAATGAAAGTATGGATAGATTATCCAAACAGAAAATAAATAACGAAATAGTAGCCCTAAATGACATATTAGATGAAATGGACATAATTGACATATATACAGCACTCCATCCTAAAATATCAGACTACACATTCTTTTCTAGTGTACATAGAACATTCTCAAGGATACATCATAAATTGGGACATAAAATCAGCCTCAGAAAAATTAAGAACATTAATGTACAATGATTTCATACAATGATTTCATATGATTGAAGCATATTCTCTGATCACAAGGCTTTAAAACTGGCTGTCAACTGCAACAAAAAAGCAGAAAAAAACTCAAATACATGGAGCTTAAACAACATACTTTTAAAGAACTACTGGGTCAAACAAGAAATTAGAGGAGAGATCAAAATATACATAGAAACAAATGACAATGAAAATACATCCTACCAAAATTTTTGGGATACAGCAAAAGCAGTTTTAAAAGGAAATTTATCTAATTACAGGCCTATCTCAAGAAACAAGAAAAATCCCCCAAAAATAACCTCATGTTACACCCTAAGAATTAGAAAAAGAATAGCAAGTGAAACCCAACAAGTGCAGAAGAAAAGAAATAAGAAAAATCAGAGGAGAACTAAATGAAATAGAGAACAAAAAGACAATAGAAAAAAACTAAAGTGACAGAGAGCTGGTTCTTTGAAAAGATTGAAAGATTCTTGGCTAGACTCACTAAGACAAAAAGAGAGAAACTAATTAACAAAATCAGAAATTAAAAAAGGGAAGTTATCACAGACACCACAGAAACACAAAGGATCATCCAAGAAAACTATGAAGGACTATATGTCACAAAATTCAATAACCTAGAAGAAATGGACAAGTTCTTAGAAACATATAGCCTTTCAAGGCAGAACCAAAAAGAATTGAAAATCTAAACAGACCGATCAACAGTAAAGAAATTGAATCAGTCATCCATAACGTTCTCAAAAGCAAAAGTCCTGGACCAGATGGCTTCACCAATGAATTCTACCAAACCTTCAAAGAGGATCTAATACCAATCCTGCTCAAAGTCTTCCAAAACATTGCATAAGAGACTGTACTCCCTAACTCATTTTATGAGGTCAACATTACCAAAACCTGGTAAGGACAACACAAAAAAGAAAACTACAGACCAATATCTCTGAGGAATACAGATGCAAAAATCCTAAACAAAATTCTAGCAAATCGAATACAACAATGCATTAAAAAGATTATTCATCACGACCAAGTGGGGTTCATCCCTAGGGCACAAGGATGGTTCAATATCCACAAATCCAACAATGTGATACATCACATAAACTAAATAAAGGACAAAAATCATATGATTATATCAATTGATACAGACAAAGCATTTGACAAGATACAACATCCATTTATGATTAAAACACTTAATAAAATAGGTATAGAAGGAAAATACCTTAACATAATAAAGGCCATCTATGACAAGCCCTCAGCTAATCTCATAAATAATGGTGAAAACCTGAAGCCCTTTGCTCTACGTTCAGGAACATGACAGGGCTGTCCCTTATCACCTCTGCCTTTCAACACAGTGTTGGAAGTCCTTGCCAGAGCAATCAAGCAAGGGAAAGAAATAAAAGGCATTTTATTGGGAATGAAGAAGTTAAATTATCACTCTTTGCAGATGACATGATGCTATATGTAGAAAACCCTAAAGACTCCACCAAAAAGCTATTAGAAACAATCAATGAATACAGTAAAGTTGCTGGCTACAAAATCAACGTACAAAAGTCCATTGCTTTCCTATATACTAACAATGAAATCTCAGAAAAAGAAATAGAAGAAACAATTCCTTTTGCAATTGCAACAAAAAGAATAAAATACCTAGGAATAAACTTAACCAAGGATGTGAAAGACCTATATGCTGAAAACTATAAAACATTTTTGAAAGAAATTGAAGAAGACACAAAGAAATGGAAAGATATTCCGTGCTCATGGATTGCAAGAATCAATAGAGTTAAAATGGCCATATTACCCACAGCAATATACAGATTTAATGCAATACCCATCAAAATCCCAACGGCAGATTTTTAAGAAATAGAACAAAAAATCATCAGATTTGTTTGGAACCACAAAAGACCCCGAAGAGCCAAAGCAATCTTAAGAAAAAAGAACAATACTGGAGGTATTGCTCTCCCTAACTTTACCTTTTACTACAGGGCTAAAATAATCAAAACAGCATGGCATTGGCAGAAAAACAGACACATAGACCAATGGAATAGAATTGAGAACCCAGAAATAAAACCACATTAATATGGACAGATAATTTTTGACAAAGAATCTGAAAACATACAATGGAGGGATGATAGCTTCTTCAATAAATGGTGCTGGGAGAATTGGAAAGCCATGTGCAAAAGAATGAAACTGGACTGCTATCTGTCACCATGTGCCAAAATTAATTCAAAATGGATCAAAGACTTAAGCATAAGACCTGACACAATAAACTGCATAGAAGAAAACATAGGTACTAAACTTACGGACCTTGGGTTCCAAGAGCATTTAATGAATTTGACTCCAATGGCAATGGAAGTAAAAGCTAAAATAAACGAATGGGACTATATGAAACTTACAAGCTTCTGTGCAGAAAAAGAAGTCATCAACAAAATAAAGAGGCAACCAACTGAATGGAAGAAGATGTTTGCAAACAGTGCCTCCGATAAGGGGCTAATATCCAAAATATACAAGGAACTCATGAAACACAACAACAACAAAAAAGAACCCAATTGAAAAATGGGCAGAGGACCTGAAGAGACATTTCTCCAAAGAGGACATACAAATGGCAAATAGACATATGAAAACATGCTCAACATTACTAATCATCAGAGAAGTGCAAATAAAAACCACTGAGATATCACCTCACCTGAGTCAGAATGGCCATCATCAACAAGACAAATAGTAACGAGTGTTGGAGAGGCTGTGGAGAAAGAGGAACCCTGATACACTGTTGGTGGGATTGCAGACTGGTGCAGCCATTATGGAAGGCAGTGTGGAAGTTCCTCAAAAAATTACAAATAGAATTACCATATGAACCAGCAATCCGTCTCCTGGGTATCTACCCCAAAAATCTGAAAGCATTTATACATAGAGACATGTGTGCTCCAATGTTCATTGCAGCTTTGGTTATGGTGGCCAAGACATGGAAACAACCAAAATGTCCTTCAATAGATGAATGGATAAAGAAGTTGTGGTATGTATACACAATGGAATACTATTTGGCGGTAAGAAAAGATGATATAGGAACATTTGTGACAACATGGGTGGGTCTTGAGAGTATAATGCTAAGCGAAATAAGACAGACAGAAAAGGCAGAGAACCATATGATTTCACTGATATGTGATATCTGAACCAAAAACAAAAAAAGAACAAGACACACAAATGAGAAACAAAATCTCATAGACACAGACAGTAGTTTAGTGGTTACTAGAGAGTAAGGGGGGTCAGGGGTGGGAGATGAGGGTAAGGGGGATCAATTATATAGTGATGGACTGGGTGGTGAACACAGAATGGGATTTATAGATGATGTAATACAAAATTGTACACCTGAAATCTATGTAATTTCACTAACAATTGTCACCCCAGTAAATTTAAAAAAAAAAAAAAGAAAAGAAAAGTAGCGGAAATGTAGAAACTATGGAACTGGCCGAGGCCATACTGCTTATGCATAATGAGGTTTAAATTCAAGTTCAGTCTGTCTGACATCAAAGTCTGTCCTCTTCAGTGCTAGATTATTCTATCTTTTCTAATAATTATGGTATTTTTGCTGATATTCTTTAATTATGGGTATACTTGCCTGTCTCTTCTATTAGTTTAAAAGTTCCTGGAGGTCAGAGCTAAAATTTTATCCATATTTGTAACTTTAGAGTATATTAGCAAAGTGTCTGACTGAAACTGTGCTCAACAAAAAGCTGTTTAATGAATGAGAGTGGAGGTCACTATTCTCTAAATTTCCATGTTCAGCTTATGACAGAGTGCCTCTTTTTTCATTGAAATGAAAACTCAGATTGACCAGGTCAGACCATACAATATGTGGATAAAAAAAAGCAAAAGCAACCTGAGGCAACTGGTGTAATGGCAGCTCCAAGTAGAGTAAGCCAGAAAAGCAATATGTAAGTACCCAGGGATACCAAGCTCCAGGGATGAATTAGTTTGTGCAGCTGGGAGTGGCTAGCAGTGGCAACTAGCCCACTAGTTTCACATAGGAAGCAGTCATCAATAAAGCAACATGAACCAAAGGCAAGAGAAAGATACCCTGTGAAACCAAAAGCTGGCTGAGGGAAATCCCAATAAGTCGAAATAAAGGACACAATGGTGTAGATGAAATAAAATGTAGTGTTTATTTCAATACTGATATTCCAGGAGTTCAGGATGTGCCTGAGCATCTATTTGTAATAATCCAAATCACTTACAGTTAAGACTTGGTAGTGACTCCCAGAGCAACAGAGTAATAGGATTTTATTGGAGAAACTGTACCAAAGAGAGAAAGGATCTGTACTCCTGGAAATAAGTATGCGGAGAAACCTCTAGGCTGGTTTGAATACCAACCTCATTTACTTAAACAATGAATGAAAGTGAATAAAAGCAATTGTGTGGCATAATTAAACAGATAGTGTGATGTACTTACTAACAGTTCCACTGAAAGTAACATACTGGTGTTTGCATGAAAAAAATATGATTATGAATGAGATCTGTGACAAGGGAAGGTGATGGTTAAATATTTTCCAGGAATTTTGAATGTAGAAATAGAATGGGGTTATGTGATATATGCATAGCTGAAGAACTCATACAAAAGTAACACACGGGGAAGAAGAGTTATGGAGTTAGGTAGGACTGAAAGATGACAGCACAAAGGGTTTCAAATAAGACGAAAGGGAGAGAATAGATGAGTATGTATTTTTTTTTTTACATTTATTGTCATGTGTTTGTTTATTTATTTATTTTTAATTAAAATTTATTGGGGTGACAATTGTTAGTGAAGTTACAATTCTGTAATACATCATCTATATATCACATTGTGTTCACCACCCAGAGTCAGTTCTCCTTCCACCACCATAAGTTTGATTCCTTTTATGTATTTCAAGTTACCATATTGAAAAGAAAATATAAAATTGTTGGGAATAAGCAACATAGAGCAAAAAAACAGTGGAGAAAATCAGAAAGCTCCTTTTTTTTGGATATCAAAACCCTGAAGTTCAAAATCTTCTTTTGAAGAATAAATTTTAATAGGAAAAAAGATAAAGGGGCAGGAGAGTTTTGGGAAAATGAAAGGAAGAAAGGAAAATGAAACTAATGAAAATAGTAGCCCATTTTAGGAAATCTAAATTCCATATCTGTAGAAAGACAACAGAGCAGTGACACTGAGTCTGAGACAGCACAGGGAAAAAAAGAAGGGGTGCTCAAAGTGGGGCTGAAATGATTCAGTTAAATGTGAACATCATGGAAGAAATGCACATTCAAGTTGGAACACAGGATTTAAATAATGTATACATACAGAACCCTAAAGGAGAAAAGTTTGTTTTTCAGAGCAAGGAAAAAAGTTGAAAAGATACTACTTTAGGAGCTATTCATACAGACCACTACAGGAACATGAATCACATGCGTCCTATTTGGGAGACCACCTCAGAGATACTGTGGATGCCTGATCATGGCATTGTACACCAGAAGCTAAACATTAATGAATGCCAACTATAATTTTATATATATAATGTGATGGCTCAGTGTGAGGTCGGAGGGATAGTGGATGGGGGGAGGGGGGTTCACAGTGTGAGGGACATAAATGATGAACGTCTAAGTATTACCTTGTCTTTTACACCTGAAACTAATAAATTTAAAAAAAAAGAAAGTTTGAAAATTATGTCATCTTTGGTAAAAGATATACAGTTGTGGAAAAGAAACGAGCTAGTATCTAAAATAAAATTGTTCCAAAAAATGGGAAAATTAGGAAGAAAATGACATATCCCATAGACCAGCGGTTCTCCACCTTGGCTGCATGTCAGAATCCCATTTTCTAACCAAGACAATGTTTAAGCCCCAGTCCCAGATAGTCCCATTAATTTGTTTGGGGTGAGGTCCCAATATCAGTATTTTTAAATCCAATGTGCACCTAGGGTTTAAACCACTGCTATATCTCCACAAGTCACTGGTCGTAAGAAGGAATTTCATCTGTTAGCTAAGAAACATGAAAAGTGACAAATTAAAATTTTAGAATCAATCTGTAAGAAAAGTATCATTGAGGAGTGCTCATATAAACCTATTTACCATGTTGAATGGTATATCTAAAAGATAAGTGAATCAACAGAGGACATATTTATGTGTTAATAGGAATAAACTTGAAATTTAAGGTTTAAAAATACCTGAAATAAAAAAACTGAGAAATCTGGCAGGGATATATATAAGGAATGAGCAAATCTTATTATAACATGAAGAAATTTAAAATAAAGGGAGAGAAATAGGCAAAAAGTAGGAAGATGTTAATCTTCCCCATAGAAAGGATCTATACCTTTGTCTTTTCAGTATCTAAAGCAGGGCCTGGCATGAAGTTGGAATCCATAATTTTTGCTGAATAAAGGAAATCACCATCAAGGTAAGCATGAGCTAGGACATCGGGCAGACAGTGTAATGGGTAATGAAAATCAATGAACCGTGTTCCACCCACCATAGTGTCACCATGTGACCAGAGAAACCAATACATCTCCAATGCTCATTGTTGGATTAGACACACTCAAAGTGCACTAGTTCTAGAAGTTTATGACCTTATTATAGCGTTTTAGAAAATCAATAAAACCTCAAGTGAAAAGGAGAAGTCAAAAACCTTAAAAAGCAAAATATAGTGTGTAAGACATACTTAATGGAATTCATAGATAGACAAACTAACAGTGAGGAAATGAAAGCCAAAACACCAAAAATAACAGTAAAGAAAAGGAGTTTATAGGTGCATTAACATGCAAACTCCCGGAGGGTAGGACCTTTGTCTGACTTGCTTCCTATCATATCCCCTATACCTAGAAAAATGCCTGGCTTATAGTGGAAAGATAGGGAAGAAATGCCTGATTTTTATATAGATTCAAAATGGGTACTGCTCTGGAAAGTGTTGTGGAAAAGATGGTCAAAAGAAAAAGATGTCCAATAAGTGCAAAGTGTTCACATGGCATCATCATCACTTATCTATATGATTAATATCTTACAAAGGGATTTCCATCAACTTATCTTAATCACACCACAGGCAGTAAGTACACCAAGGCATGGGTCATATGAAACTTGAAGCTAAGTGTGGTGACATGGAATTAATTCAGATATTGAAAGGACTTTAAAGCAGTACAATACCTGCCAAGTTACTTTTTTCTCTTCAGCCAAATGCATGTGATTTTCCACAGAAGAAGGCCAAGAGAGCCTTGATCATGAATCCATGTTTTTATTGCAGTACCATTCCTGAGGGAACACCTCAATTGTAGTCAAAACCTCTCACACATAGCTCCAATGACTCCAAGGTTTAATGCCCCCACCCCAATTTTTTTCACCATATGTCTGGTTCTTTATAACTTACAGCTTTCTTGTATAGTAACTTTAACAAGGAGTCTACATTTACCTATCTTAAGTTCAAAGACTATATGGACCTAATTAAGCCACCCTGTCTCTTTTCATCATCCACAAATCAATGGCTTAGGTAAAATAAAGAGGTAAACCAAACCAGAGGTTCACATGCATTGTCAAAGGATGCTGGCCAAAAAGTTAAGTCAAGTTTTTCAGGGTTTGACATAGCTTTCCTTTCATTCAGCAGCCAACACACTTGTATCGAACACCTGTATTGGGCACTGTACTAGGGCTGGGGGCTAGAAAGATTAAAACATCAAGATGTCTCCCTAAAGCCTTCATGGTCTTGTGGGAGAGATAGACAGGCCCACATCTGAGCAGGAAGGGAAAATAAAGGAAAGTGATATTTGTTAAATATCTGCTAGAAGTCAGGTTCTATGTAATTTGCATTACCTGTTCTCCTTTATTTAATCTCTTGGTCTCTTTTACATATAAGGAAACTGAGGTTCAAAGAGGGTATTTACTTACCCAAAGTCTCAAGCCTGAGTGATGGGCGCCCAGTTTTGTTCCCCCTGAAAATCCATTCTTTTCCCCCTGTACCAAACTGAAATGCAATTTTCAATAAGTAAAAATAACAGTGAGTGATAAAAGCTATATTATTAGTAATTTGAACAAAGGGATATGGGAGCTCAAAGGGTACAGTGAAACTGAGTAGGCTAGGAGGGGGGTCATAGAAGGCATCACCAAGGATGTGACATTTGAACTAGGCCATGTTAAACAGCTGGAGTCAGTCCTGCTGGATTACTAATGTGTTGATTTTTTGACTACACCTCTTGGGCACTTACCAGAGCCACAAATTGAAGGAAGCAATAATTCTTCTCTGGCCACCAGAACTGCTGAAATGGAGTCACCTGCTATTTCTACACCCACTAGTTTCACACAGAGTTTCTCAAATAAGGTTGCAACTAAAGGATGTTAGCTTAGGGAACAGCAGGTGTGCGGATGAAATGGAGTACAACTATGTCTGATGTAAGGGAGAGTGCTGTGGTGCTTTGGAGCCCCTCTTGTTCACATGCTGGGACTAGAGGTACCCAGATTAGTTAAATGGAAACAAACAGCTACAAAGAAGATCTACATACGGAGCAATTTTTGTCTCAGAGTTGTTTTAAAAAGAAAAATCTCAGCATAGATTCAAAAAAAAAGTAGTCTATTTACCTATTGATGATAAATCAACAGGCCTACATGGAAGCCAAATGGGTCTTTGAATGTGGTGTTTCATTTTTCCCATGAAGTCCAAGGAGAGTCCCAGAAATGGAAAAAAATAAGGCATAAAACTTCAGTGAAGCAAAATTTGGAAAAATGTGTGATTCACTGAACAAAAGACACTGAGCTGGACATTAATGGAAAGTACCTTAAAGTAAATTATAGAAAGTTTAGTGACTATGTACTCTGAAAAAGAAGGAAAATAATGGAATACCCACATAAAGCATATAGAGTCACCAAGTGGGGTGAGAAAGGGAAGAAATTGAAAAGGTTTTTAAAGTACTCTAACATTTCTCTATAGGAGACAGGTGAAGTCCACATAGGCAACAGTTGAATAACTGCTAAACAAATGTATGAAGCAGGGCATAACTGAGCAGTTCCTAGCTGATCTCTCTGCTTCCAACTTTTCCCCTTGTAAACGATTCCTCCCAATGTGACCAGTGATCTCCCTAAAATGCAGACCTGCTTATAGCATTCCTCTAGTTAAATGCCTTCAATGACCTAGTCTCAAGAACAAGTCTAAATTCCTTGGTGTGCCATACAAGGACTATCATAATGTGGCCCCTTACTGCCCAGCTTCATCTCGCCCCTTCCAAAACTCACATACTATTATTCTCTAATTCTGCTGAACTGTCTGGACATCCCCCAACTCAACCTTCAAAATGTTGAGTGTGTATTTTTCCTACATGGAATGGCACCACTGTCTTCCCTATCCACCTAAATCCCATTTCTTCATTCTTTCACCTAACATTTATTGGGCCAGCCCTTAAATAGAAAGTGGTAAGGGTGATGGGGATAATCATGGCTCCCATGGGCTTCATGGGTGTGGGGACAGAGCCAGGAGTGCAGTTTCCAGGCTCTCAGCCTCACATGGAAAGGTACTGGCTCAGGTAGTAAATGGCCATCAACTGTGATTGGATGGCCATCAGCTATGGCTAGTTGGCCATCAGCTGTAACCAGTGAGCCACTGGGTGTCCCGACCCACGGGACACTACACGAGGGACCCCGAAGCACCTAGAAGGGAGGAAAATGGGAGACACAAAGACCGGAGACAAGACAGTTGTTCTGATCAAGTCTGTCTTTATTGCAGCTCAATCGGGTTATATACATTTTTTTTGCTGGGTGGAGGGGCATTAACGTAAGCAGGGTTGCCGCAGGCTAGTGGTCTTAAGCCATCTGGACATACCCTACAGAATGTGTCCAGAATGGGTCTTTATCTAAAGTCCCAAGTAACTTCCTCTATCTCATGCTTCTCAGTCATGTGATGGTGACTTACAGGCACCCGCCCTCTACAGGTCCCCCTTTTCTGTTTTATAAAAAGGAGCTCTGAGCCCCTAGGGACTGTGCCTGTCTTAGGTTGGGACAGTCCATCTCTGTGAAACCTGGTATAGCGACAGGTTTTTGATTTTTTATGTTACTTAGAGAGCTGTCCTCTTACCCATCATTGGCTATCCAGTTCATCTTCACAGGGGAGGAGTCCTGTTTTATGACTCCTGTTATTGGAGATAGGGATCTCCTCGCTCTTGCATCTCCAGTCAGGTGTAATGGACCTGTATGGGCTTGGCCGGCAAGGCCTCTATTTGTTGTCTGAGAAAGCGCATGAGTTTATTGAGGAGGATGGGTCCCAGTGATAGTAGGATAAAGCACCCGAGTATGGGGCCAAGCAGGGGTAGTAAGTAGGGTAAAAGTCCATTGAATCCAGTCCGGAGAGAGTTGGAAAGGTCTCTTCTTCTTTTTTCAAGGTCTTCTTGTAATTTTTTGACTCTGTCACGAACAATTCCAGATTTGTTAGCATAAAAACATTTTTCTCTGAGGGCCAGGCAGATGCCCCCTTTTTCTGCAGTAAGTAAATCTAATCCCCTCCTGTTTTGGAGGACAACTTCTGCTAGGGAATCAACCTGATCTTGAAGATCTTGGATGGTTTCTGAGAGTACCTGGACATCTGATATGAGTTGCCCAGATAATTTATTGTATTGTGCTAGGGAATGTCCTATCCCCGCAGACCCGATATTAAGTGCAGTGGTGATGCCTAGACCCGCTAATAAGGGAATAAAATGTACTGCACGTTTAGTGCGTCCTGCAATATGTTAGAAAGTCGGGATAGGGACTGGCTCATCTCCTGGAATGATGGATACATCTGGGAGGAGGGAGCCTAGGGTACAAACTCCTGTCCAGTTTTGTGGTAAATAGGTGTAGGCATAATTATTTCCACAAATATATACCGATCCATTGGGTGCACACATAGGAGAGGATACATTAATGAAGGAGGAGCAATTTGTAAAGGAGAGGCTTCCTAATATAACCTCTGTAGTATCGTTTTGAGTGGGAGAGAGGATGCACGGGGTATTGTTAAAGCCAAGGGGTTGGACTAAAAAAGGGAGAGCTATGTTGCATGATTTATTGGTATTAGAGGTGACAAAGGGGTAGGGTATAGCTAATGGTAAAGGGGTGCCTTGTAGTAAACAGCCAGCAGTCTGTGGCATAGGATGAATTAACAGAAAGCAATAACTTGCGGGTAGAACTAAGAATGTCAAAAGTCTGAGGATCAATGTCCACGTGACCCGGTTTTTTAGGGTGGGCCAAAGGGTGATAGGTAAGTATAGGGTTAAGGGTCTTTTGTACTTCAGCAAATTTTTTAATGTGTTTTTCATTGGATTGGAGATCGGCTGGACCCCCGCCGTCAGAAACATATGGTATAGGGGATTCGATCTGCCAGCAAATATTTTTTCCTAACATATTAGATGCCGCGCAGGGTGCGGGTTTATAGGAGCCAATACCAACAGCAGCAGGGGTGTTAGACCAGTCAGAATGAGGGACAGCGGGAGTGGTGCTTGTTATGACAGCCGTATAGTAAGAGGACTTATCTTTTGTACATGTTTTATAGGTATTGTAACAAGAACTGTGGATAATAGGGTAGATAGTAGAGCATTCAGTGGGACAAGGTTGAGGTTTTTCTGGTTTATATTGGGGAGAGGAAGTACAGACCCATTTGGTCGTGGATGCAGTCTCAGATGTGATGAGGTATGCTATTTTGTCTTGACAACTTACGGTTTTGAGGACCGAGATAGATGGTGCCCCCCGAAGGTTACCTCCGTCGCAGTCACCTGGGGGTCGTTGTCCCGTTAGCTGTCTGAGCTTGTTGATGTCAACTTTTCAAGGGTCAAGACCAGAACGGACTAGAGGCAAGACCAGTAGCAGGAGCCAGGGTGTAGCAGTCATTTTTGTGCCTGTCGTGAAAGATGGCTTCTCAGGGAGCGGGGCTGTCCCTGGAATGGGGGTTAACATCTATTTGTTTTATAAGTCTCTCGGGAAGCCACCGGGCAGCTTGGGTTTTATTATCGAAAATGCAGACTGATCCTCATCCCCAAATGAGGACGGGATCTGGGCTTGACCATCGATTTGTTATGGGGTCTCGCCACAAACAGAGGTGAAATTATCAGCTGTGGTTGGATGCCAGAGGCGGTCAGTGGCAGTTTTTGAGTTTTGGTCGAGTTGCAGGAAGTTTAGAATAAAAAGCGCATGAGCAACAACATTTTTGGGGGAATTTTTTATGTACAATTCTCCACTTTTTAACTTATTTATAGTGATTTTGAGTGTTTGGTGAGCGCGTTCAACAATGCCTTGGCCCTGAGGATTATAAGGGATGCCTGTAATGTGATGGATCTGTAAAGTGGAGCAAAACGATTGGAAATTTTTTCCTGTGTAGCCTGGCCCATTGTCTGTTTTGATAGTCTTAGGCTTGCCCACTACTGATAGGCAAGTGAGGACATGAGAAATAACATGTTTGTTGGCTTCACCTGTTTGTGTGGAAGCAAAAATTAATCCGCTGAAGGTATCAACTGTAACATGAAGATATTTAAGTTTGCCAAATTCAGGGACATGGGTAATGTCCATTTGCCAGATTGCATTGGGAACAAGGCCTCTAGGGTTTACTCCTAAGTGAGGGGTAGGTAGATGTGTGACACAAGCAGGGAATTGTTTTACTATTTGTCAGGCTTGTTCACGTGTGATCTTAAACATTAATCGTAATGTCTGAGAGTTGAAGTGGTGCATAGAGTGAGGTTGTTGAGTCTGATCAACAGTGGAGACGAAGGAAACAGTTGTTTGGTGGGTGGCTATATCTGATAATAGATTTCCTGTAGAAAGGAGGCCTGGAAGCCCGGTGTGGGCTCTAAGGTGACCTATAAAAAATGGATAAGAGATAAAAATAGGAATGGCGGCAGCGGGGCACATTTTCTGAGTTTTCCTACGGATCTTATTACAAACGGGATATATAACCCATCAAACAACTCTTTGCTCATCACGCAGAACAGGTAAGAGACTCCTAAGAGACTCGTGGAAGGATTACTTGAAGGGCCCAGCTTAAGAGGCACTAGATTCAACATATCCAGAAGTCAACTCTGGACCAAACCAGAGTACTACCGGGTTTGACCTACAAGTCACACACCCAGAGGGAATTCTCTGAAGGCACAAGAGCCCATAGAGGCCAAACCTCATTTAAGTGGCCAACCCTCACCCAGCAGAACACCCTGCAGTGGGAAGAGCCAAGTTTCACAACTAGACTACCTAGGAGTTAAACCCACCTACTCACAAGCAAAAAGCAATTAAAGTTCTTCTTGAACAGGACAATATACTAAACACACGAACCACCTGTGGAGCACATGCAGAGGAGAAGAACGAAGGAGTCCAAGTCAAACATAAAGGACACATACTACATAAGATAACCCAGCAAGAACTAAGAGCTCTAGAGGATCTTCCTACTACATCAAAGCAAACACAGAGAGTCAGTCAGAATGGGGAGACAAAGAAACATGTCCCAAATAAAAGAACAAAAGAAACCTCCACAACTAGAACCAAATGAAGCAGAGGTAACCAACATGTCAGAGACAGAGTTCAGAACACTGGTGATAAGAATGTTTAAGGAGCTTAGAGAAGACATAAAGAAGGATATAAAAATCATAAACAACAACCAGTTAGAACTAAAAAAGGATGTAGAAATCTTCACGAAAAACCAGCTAGAACAAAAGAACACAATTACCGAAATTAAGCACTCACTTGAAGGAATGACCAGCAGGTTAGATGAAGCAGAGGATCAAATCAGCGACTTAAAAGACAAGTTAGCAGAGATCACTCAAACTGAACAACAGAAAGAAAAAAGAATAAAAAACAATGAAGATGGGTTAAGAGACCTATGGGATAACATCAAGCGCAATAACATGCACATCATAGGAATACCAGAAAGCGAAGAGAAGAAGCAAAAGATTGAGAACATATTTGAGGTAATAATGTCCGAAAACTTCCCTAACCTGATGAAGGAAACCAACATACAAGCCCAGGAAGTGCAGAGAGTTCCAACCAGGATAAACCCAAACAGGCCCACACCAAGACACATTATAGTTAAAATGACAAAGCTTAAAGACAAAGAAAGAATCTTGAAAGCAGCAAGAGAAAGGCAGAAGGTTACGTACAAGGGAACTCCCATAAGGCTATCAAATGACTTTTCTACAGAAACATTGAAGGCCAGGAGGGAGTGGCAGGAGATACTCAAAGTGATGGAACACAAAGGCCTACAACCTAGATTGCTTTATCCAGCAAGGCTATCATTTAAAGTTGATGGAGAGATAAAGAGCTTCCCAGAAAAGAGCAAACTGAAAGAATTTATTACACCCAAGCCAGCATTGCTAGAAATACTAAAAGGACTTCTGTAAATAGAAGAAAGATGAAAACAATTTACTACAAATTTAAAAATGGCAATAACTATGTACCTATCAATAATCACTTTAAATGTAAAGGGACTAAATGCTCCAATCAAGAGACATAGGGTGGCTGAGTGGGTAAGGAAGCAAGACCCTTGTATATGCTGTATACAAGAGACTCATTTCAGATCAAAAGACACACACAGGCTGAAAGTGAAGGGTTCGAGTAACATATTTCATGCAATGGAAGCGAAAAAAGAGCTGGAGTTGCAATACTTATATCTGACAAAATAGACTTTAAAATGAAGAACATATTAAAAGACAAAGATGGGCACTATATAATACTAAAGGGATCAATCTGACAAGAGGACATAACCCTAGTAAACATCTATGTACCTAACATAGGAGCACCTAAATATATAAAACAGGTACTGATGGACATAAAGACAGAGATCAACAGCAACACTATCATAGTAGGGGACTTCAACACACCTCTGACAACAAGGGACAGGTCCTCCAGACAGAAAATCAATATGGAAACAACAGCCTTAAATGATACTTTGGAGCAGTTGGATTTAATTGATATTTTCAGAGCATTTCACCCCAATGCTGCAGAATACATGTTCTTCTCAAGTGCACATGGAACATTTTCTAAGATAGATCATATGTTAGGACACAAAACAAGCCTTGAGAAATTTAAGAAAATTGAAATTATACCAATTGTCTTCTCTGACCACAGTGCTATGAAATTAGAAATGAACTACAGGGGAAAAAAACCAGGAAGATACACCAAATCGTGGAGGCTGAATAATATGTTGCTAAATAATGAATGGGTCAAGCAGCAGATCAAAGAAGAAATCAAAAGATATCTTGAGACAAATGAGAATGAGAACACGACGACCCAAAATCTATGGGATGCTGTGAAAGCAGTCCTAAGAGGGAAGTTCATAGCACTGCAGGCCTACCTAAAGAAACAAGAAACATCACTAATCGACAGTTTATCTTCACATTTAAGGGATATGGAAAAAGAACAGCAAAATAAGCCCAAAGGGAGCACAAGGAAGGAGATAATAAGGATCAGAGCAGAAATAAATGAAATAGAAACCAGAAAAACAATACAAAAGATCAATGAATCCAAGAGCTGGTTCTTAGAGAAGATAAACAAAATTGACAAACCTTTAGCCAGACTCATTAAAAAAAGGAGAGAGAGGACCCAAATTAATAAAATCAGAAATGAAAGAGGAGAAGTGACAACAGACACCACAGAAATACAAAAAAATTTAAGAAATTACTATGAGCAACTATATGCCAACAAATTAGACAATCTGGAAGAAATGGACAATTTTCTAGAGGCGCACAACCTTCCAAGGCTAACTCAAGAAGAAACAGAAAGCCTGAACAGTCTGATTACCACCAGGGAAATTGAATCAGTAATCAATAATCTCCCAACAAACAAAAGCCCTGGACCAGATGGCTTTACAGGTGAATTTTTCAAAACGTTCAAAAAAGAATTATCACCTATTCTCCTCAAGCTCTTCCAAAAAATCCAGAAGGAAGGAAGACTCCCAACACTTTTCACGAAGCCACTATCAACCTGATCCCCATAGCACACAAAGACACCACAAAAAAAGAAAACTACAGGCCGATATCGCTAATGAACACAGATGCAAAAATTCTCAACAAAATATTAGCAAAGAGAATTCAGCAATACATTAAAAAGATCATACACCATGATCAAGTGGGATTCATCCCTGGTATGCAGGGGTGGTTCAACATCCGCAAATCAATTAATGTGATACACCACATTAACAAAATGAAAAATAAAAATCACATGATCATATCAATAGATGCAGAAAAAGTATTTGATAAAATACAGCAACCTTTTATGATAAAAACCCTTAAGAAAGTGGGAATAGAGGGATCATATCTTAACATAATAAAGGCCATATATGACAAACCCACAGCTAACATCATACTCAATGGGGAAAAGCTAAAACCATTCCCCCTAAGATCGGGAACAAGACAAGGTTGCTCACTTTCTCCACTTCTATTCAACATAGTGCTGGAAGTTCTAGCCACAGCAATCAGACAAGAGAAGAAATAAAAGGCATCCAAATTGGTAAGGAAGAAGTAAAATTATCACTATATGCAGATGATATGATACTATATAGAGAGAACCCTAAAGACTCCACCTAGAAACTATTAGAACTGATAGATGAATTTAGTAAAGTAGCAGGATATAAAATTAGTATTTGGAAATCAGTTGCATTTGTATATACCAATGATAAAATCTCAGAAGGAGAAATTAAAAGAACAATTCCATTTACAATTGCTCAAAGACTATAAAATATCTGGGAATAAATCTAACCAAAGATGTAAAAGATCTGTACTCAGAAAATTATACGACAGTGAAGAAAGAAATGAAAGAAGACATAAATAGATGGAAACACATTCCATGTTCATGGATAGGAAGAATTAATATAGTTAAAATGTCCATACTGCCTAAGGCAATATACATATTCAACGCAATTCCTATCAAACTACCAATGACGTTTTTCACAGAAATAGTACATATAATCCTGTAATTTATATGGGACCATAAAAGACCCCGGATAGCCTCAGCAATCTTGAGAAATAAGAATAAAGTGGGAGGTATAACGATACCTGATTTCAAACTATACTACAAGGCTACAGTAATCAAAACAGCATGGTACTGGCATAAAAATAGACACATAGATCAATGGAACACAATAGAGAGTCCAGACGTAAATCCATGCCTATATGCCCATTTAATCTATGACAATGGAAGCAAGAATGTACGATGGGGTAAAGACAGTCTGTTCAATAAGTGGTGTTGTGAAACCTGGAAAGACACATGCAAGAAAATGAACCTAGACCACCTCCTCACACCATACAAAAAAATAAATTCAAAATGGCTTAAAGACTTAAATGTAAGATCTGAAACCATAAAATATCTAGAAGAAAATATAGAAAGAAACTTCATGGACATTACCCGGAGTAAGATTTTCACTGATATATCCCCTCGCGCGAGGGAAGTAAAAGAAAAAATAAACATGTGGGATTACATCAAAGTAAAAAGTTTTTTTACGGCAAAGGAAACCATCAATAAAACAAAAAGGGATCCTACTGAATGGGAAAAGATATTTGCCAATGATATATCTGATAAGGGATTAATATCACAAATCTATAAAAAACCTACTCAACTCAACTCCAAAAAAACAAACAACCCAATTAAAAAATGGGCAGAGGACTTGAGGAGACATTTTTCTAAAAAGGACATACAGAAGGCAAGAAGACATGAAGAAATGCTCAACCTCACTAACCATCAGAGAAATGCAAATAAAAACCACAATGAGATACCACCTCACCCCAGTCAAAATGGCTATCATCAATAAATCAACAAACAACAAATGCTGGCGCGGATGTGGAGAAAAGGGAACGCTAGTGCACTGTTGGTGGGATTGCAGATTAGTGCAGCCACTATGGAAAACAGTATGGAGGTATCTCAGGAATCTGAAGATAGAACTACCCTATGATCCAGTAATTCCACTCCTAGGCATCTACCCGGAGAAATCCAAAACTCCAATTCAAAATCAGTATGCACTCCTATGTTTATTGCAGCACTTTACACAATAGCCAAGATATGGAAACAACTGAAATGCCCATCTGTAGACGACTGGATTAAGAAGCTGTGGTATAACCTGCTCCTACATTAGCGAAATTAATAAAGAAAAAATCTATAGGGGAAAAACAAAAAAAAAACAAAAAAAACAAACAAACAAAAAAAGGAAGCTGTGGTACATTTATACAATGGAGTATTACGCAGCCATAAAGAAGAAAGAAATCTTATCATTTGCAACAACATGGATGGATTAGAGAACATTATGTTAAGTGAAATAAGTCAGAAAGAGAAAGACAAGTACCATATGATCTCACTTATATACGGAATCTAAAGAAAAGAATATGTGTATGAACTAATCAGAAGCAGTTTTGGGGACACAAAAAACCGAGAGTTGTTAGATGAGCTGGGGGGAGGGAGTTGGGGATGGGGGGAAGGGTGAAGGGATTGGGGGGCGGCTGGTGACCACAGGATGGCCTCAGGGTTTTTTGAGAATTACTTTGGGGAACTTATTCAATAGTGTTTGGGGATTTTGTTGGGTGTCCGATGGACATGTGTCCTGTTTGGGTGACCACCTCAGGGATGCTGTGGATGCCTGGTCATGGCATTGTACACCAGAGGCTGGACATTAATGAATGCCAACTATAATTTTATGTGTATAATGTGATGGCTCGGTGTGAGGTCGGGGTGGTGGTGGATGGGGGGAGGGGGGTTCACGGTGTGAGGGATGTAAAAATAAAATAAAATAAAATGAAACTAAAAAAAAAAAAAGAAAAGTTATGTATGTATAGGCAAAAACATAGTATATATAGTGTTTGGTACTACCTGCAGTTTCAGGCATCCACTGGGAATCTTGGAACGTTTCCCCCATGGATAAGCGGAGACTACTGTGCAGATTGACCTGTGTCTGAGTTACCTGGACCAGTCACTATGACAAAAGGGACTATCACAATTAGATTACACAAGTCAGGTCCCTCAATGGTAGTTGGAGGTGGGTTAAATCCTTCCCCACACCACATGACTGCCACACAGTCAAGAAGTGGAATTACTCTAAGGAGGACAATCACAGAGAAACTTCTGAATAAATTGTATAATAGTGAGTTAACTCTTTGTGGGGACAGAGTCACAGAGAGCAGTTTCCAGGCTCTCAGCCTCCCATGGGGAGGTGCTGGCCTGGGTGGTGAATGATCATCAACTGTGATTGGTTGGCCATCAGCTGTAACCGGTTAGCCAATTGGCTACTGATATAACTGCGGGGATGCGTTGATTGGTTGGTTGGTTGGCAGACAGAGAAGTCAATGGCAGACTGCAGATCGTGTGGCTACTACTGCATGTGTCTCATCCAGTGAGACTAAAGTGGTATGACTCCACTACTAATGGCTTTATGGGTATTCCTTTTTGGCCTAGCCATATTCTGAGTTCTTATGTGGGGAGCGAGACCAGAGGCCCCACAGGCCGCCCCACACAACAAATGATGCAGTGAGCAGGGTCTCCTGCACAACAAATGGTGCTGGCCAAAACCTACTGAAGTATGGTGGAGCAGTTTGTGCATGTAAAAGTTCAGTTTCAGAAGGCCCGAGAGGAGTTGTGCTCTGAATGGGAGGCACGGTCTGCCTGGGAGACTCAAGCCTCCAGATGGTACACCTCCCTTCTGGCCATAGAAGGTATCACATTCCTTTTAGTAATGTGCTGCTGCTGTAGGCTCTGAGGGTTGCGGACATCTTCCACTGAGGCCTCCACCCAATCAGATGCCTGGCACAGCGAGAAAAATTGTGGCCAGGTAGGAATGGAGTCTGACTCTGGGCAGAAGGACGTGTGACCCCCACACAGTGTGTGGGGCCCGATGGCCACTGTTATCAGAAGTTGGACCCCCAAGGAGGGGTGGGAGGACATGGATTGCTCTCTAGCCAGCGTGGAGAGGGCCCTGCAGGCTCTGGCTGAGCGGTTGCCAGAGGAGGCGAAGGCTACAGCCGGCCATGTGGGCTGGATGTTCCTCATGGCCTTGAATCTCAACACAGAAAATGCGCCTAATGAAATAGCCCAGGGGCCAGACTAGGCGTCCAGGTTGGAGGCGCTGGAAGCTCAGGTCTGCCTGTTAGAAGAGGGGCCCCAAGGTGGAGACTCTGAAGCAGAGGCGGAGGAAGGGAGTGAAGACATTGTAGCTCCTAACCTCCAAGCCTGGCCAATCTTGAAACAAAAGGTAAAGCATAAGCAACCTTTGGGCCCCAGGGGAGTTGCTGCAGGCAACTCAGATGTGACTGAGTTCACAACCTACTCCCCTTACACTCCCACTGAGTTTCAGGAGCTGGGGAGGCAGTACAGACAGAGCCCTGGAAAGCCAGTCTCAGCTTGGCTATTACATTTATGGGATGAGGGAGCAGACAGCATTCTCTTCCCCAGGCAAGATGGAAAAGCTAGTCTTTGTGACAGTGCATCCGTCCCTGCAACAAAGGTTACAGAACTGCCATAGGTTGGTCCAAAACCAGGGCAACCACTCTCTAATGGAGTGACTCACTGCTGCGGTACACACAGCATGGGGACAGGCTGGTGAGCTGCCAGACACTGTGAGTCAATGTCAGTCATATACGGAATTTACTCAAATCATCTGTGAAATGGGTATGAGATATGCTATTTTCAACCCTAATATGCAGGGACCGGATGACGAGCTTTTTACATCCAGCATGAGAGATCTGGTTTTGGATACTGCACCTGCGAGTGCTTTTGGATCCTTGGTTGCCATTCTTACACCCGATGTGGGGTGGCAGATCCATGAGGTTACAACTGCCATGGCCACCGTAGGGGATGTTGAAAGCTGGAGGCGAAGGAAGTTAAGACAGGAGGTCCAAACAGTTGAGACCTGGAAGCCCAAATCAAAGGTAAAGGGGCGAGGTCGCGGGCCTCAGAGAGTAACAAGCACACACATGTGGCGTGATCTCTGGCAGCAGGGGTCGATCGGGAGAAAATAGACTGACAACCCAATGCACTCTTGTTGGAACTTTGGAAACAGTTGTGTCCGGAACAGCAATTTCGGAGAAGCCTAAAGGAGAAGTCTGGGAAAGCGCGACCCGTGTCCTTCCAGGACTTCATGCCTCCGCTTGAGGCCGACTCCCTTCAGCTTGATTAGGGGTGGGGCCAAGGTACCTGGTCAGAGAGGAGGAGCAGGGACCGGAAGCCCCACGTGGAACTTGTCCATACATTGGTCCCCTTCTAATGTGCAGAGGGTTTTAGCCCTAGTTGACACTGGCGCAGACTGCAGTCTTGTTTATGGGAACCCAGAACTGTTCCCCAGACCAGCAATCTGCATTAATGGCCACATAGGAAAGACTGTGACTGTAAAAGTTGTTTCCTTACCACTGGGTATAGGAAGACTTCCCCCTCGTACCTACAAGATTTATGTCTCCCCCGTTCTGGAGAATATTCTAGGGGTGGACATGCTACATGGCCTCAGCTTTACAGACGTCAGTAGGAGAGTTCCATCTCCGGATCCAGGTGGTGAAAGCAGTGACACGTTGGCATGCTTACCACACTCCTCAAGTGTTGCCACAGCTTTGGCACATGGTTATAGTGCGACAGTACCACCTGCCAGGAGTGCAGAATGAGACTGGTCATACAACATTGGAATTGGAGAAGGCACATATTGTGAGGCCAATGCACAGTCCCTTTAACTCCACAGTATGACAGGTCAAGAAGCCAGATGGGACTTGGCGAATGACTGTGGACTATAGGAAGTTAAATAAGGTGACGCCACCTTTGCACGCTGCAGTGCCTTCAATTCAGGATTTGATGGATCATCTGACTATCCTCCTAGGAACATATCACTACGTAGTGGACTTGGCCAATGCTTTTTACTATGCTTGACCCATAGATTGTAAGGCAAGACCCTGTAGGGGTGGAGTGTGGGGAGAGTCCCAGACAGCAGTTTCCAGGCTCTCAGCCTCGCATGGGGAGGTGCTGGCCTTGGTGGTGAATGACCATCAACTGTGATTGGTTGGCCATCAGCTGTCACCGGTTAGCCAATTGGCTACTGATATAATTGCAGGGCTGCATTGATTTGTTGGTTGATTGGCAGGCAGAGAAGTGAATGGCGGACTGCGGATCATGTGGCTACTACTGTGTGTGTCTCACCCTGCTGCCAGAGAGAATATAGTGGTATAATTCCCCTATCTATGGCTCCGTGGGTGTTCCTTTTAGGCCTAACCATATCCTGCGTTCTTATGTGGGGAACGGGACCAGAGGCCCCGCAGGCCACCCTGCACAACAAATGGTGCAGCAGCAGGGTCTCCCGCACAACACTCTTATACACCAGATACTTATTATATGCCAGCCACTATTCTAAATATTTAAATATATTAACTCATTTAATTCTCATAATATACTATGAAATAGGCACTCTTATTAAGCTTACTTTACAAATGAGAAACTGAGGCACAGAAACTTAACTTGCTCAGAATTATAAGGCTAGTAAATAAGAGAACTGGTCTTTGATTCTAGGCAGTCAAGATCCAGAGTCTCCGCTTTTGCACACCCATGTAAAGTTTTTGTAAAGCCATCATGCATATGAGGTCTGGCAATTAAGTTCGCAAACTCATCCTAGAAAAAGTGCTATATAATTTGTTGCTGAATATCACCACAGTCACTTTCAAAGTACTACCCTTGGGAAGCTATGCACCAATACCAGTGTCTAGTCCACCCTTCAAAGCAATTTTGGAGCTTTTTTTCTGGAATGGCCATCAGAGCTGTCATCGTATTACGCTTGATATCCTGAATGTCATCAAAATGTCTCCCTTTCAATATTTCCTTTATCTTTCAGTAAAGAAAGAAGTCATTGGGTGCCAAATGAGGTGAGTAGGGAGAGTATTTTAATACAGTTACTTCTTTATTGGCTAAAAACCCCCTCATAGACAGTGCCATGTGAGCTGGTGCTTGTTGTGATGCAAGAGCCATGAATTGTTGGTGATAAGTTCAGGTTGTTTTCATCTAATTCTTTCACACAGCCTTTTCAGCACTTCAAAATAGTAAACTTGGTTTACTGTTTGTCCAGTTGATAAAAATCATAATGAATAATCTCTCTGACATCAAAAAAGGTTAGCAACATTGTTGCAATAAGTTCGTGAACTTAATTGTCAGACCTCATACATAAATTATACATACACACACATACATATGTAAATATACATACTCATATTACTATATTCGTACATATACATACACACATATATAAACATGTATATAGCCACATACATTCACATATACTTATACCACATATACACACTCATGCACACATTCATACATTGGATAGGAAGTCCAGCTCTTCAGACCTTATGATTATAACAAAGGTGCCATCTGGCGTTAGAACCCTCTAATTGCAGAAAAAGCACCCAAATGGAAATGAAGATTCCTAAACAATGCAAACTTAACTTGCAAAGAGGTATAAAATCCTGACACCAGAGCTGTTCATTCTTTAAGGAATCTCTATCATGCTTGATAACACATTTAACTGATTTCACAATGCTGCTTCAGGCTAGCCTCTACACTTACTCTTTATATCACTTACAAAAACCACTCTTAAATGGGACTCACTTTATTCTCATGCCAAGGAAGAGAGTATACATGGAATCTTTTCATTTAAGGAAAAATGAGTTGTCCTGTAGTAATATTACACACCAAGTTTCCCTACCTTTAGCACCCAGAACAGCCCTAAGCAAAGATCTACCTGTCCCAGGTGGCTGACCTTGGAGCCAATGGGGAACTCTTCTTCCTCTTCCAATTAGTGGATACAATATGATGGCTACAAATCTTGCCCCAGACATGGGAGTACATTGTGGCAGAGTCCATGTTAATTTCTCTCGCTACTTTGTTCAACTTTGGCCTTGAAATTGGTCTGTCATAATGGGGAAGGCTTCCAGGGATGACACCTTGGACAGAAACTCAGCCCTGAATTTGCTCTTACTTTTCAGAACAAAATTATTTCTAGATTTCAAGCTACTTTCATAGTTAACCTTGAATTAAAACAAGATTACCAGGAACAATATCCTCTAGCTCAGACCTTCTTTCTGGTCCTTTAACTTCACTGTAACTTGCCCAGTCAGAATTTCCTTCAGTTAATGATTTAATAAACCTGCTGGTAAACCAGAGGTGTAACTTAACCTGTTCACACTGACTACTCTTCTAAAAAGCTCTGTATAAATCTACAGTGATTGCCTCACTGTCAAGTGAGCACCCCCTTAAAAATAAATAATAACTTACTGTACACACACACACACAAGACTCCAACACTGTAGGCTTAATTTTTGGGCTAAGCCTACTGCTGAACATCAAGTTTCTCATAGTACACTAGGTGTTAATAATGTGGTGTTATTTCATTGTGTTAAAGCTAGCTGAGGGTTTTTGGCAAAATAGAACATGCTCTCAGTTCAGACTCAAGTAACAAAGGTTACACCAATACAGATTACACAATTTCACAGCTCTATAACATCAACATATATATTTTTAAAGACATGAAAAAAAAAGTGCTGACCAGAAATTCACTGATACGCGGTAAGCAGCATGGTTTTCTAAGTTTGGCAACAGGGATTTATCATTTGTTTGGCATTAACTAGTTTTACAATAGAGATTTATCATAATCAGTGTGGATTACAAATGTTCCAAGACCATCAGCTTTTCAGTGGGTAGCAAGTATCACTGAAGAAGTCCGAGATTTGCTCACAAGCTGCATTTGTTCCATTGGTCCATTGGTAGACACCAAACATCTGCTTCTTAGAATTTATGTTGAGAGTTGTATATACAAATCAAGGATAAAGAAATAGTGATATTTACATATTCTTTCTTTACATAATATGGACGACTCAGAGTTCAAACTACCTATTCTGGCAAGAATATGAAAACATTTCTTCAACAGCAGTGAAAATACTGCACCTAATCAACCTTCTTTATTTCTTCATCTTTTCAGTTCAGCTGTGTTATCTTTTTGGCGTAAATCCTTCTCCTTGATTACAAGAGCCCTTCATGAATCCACCTGTCAGGAAGCCTTCAGCGTTCTTCTGTGATCCAATATACCACATCACCTAACTACTCCTGCCAGCCCAGCTCTGCCACCTCCTTCTCCCTTAGACTCCTTGTACAGTAGCCAAGGTCTGGAGACTGAGATCCATGTTTTAAATCGAACAAATAATGATGGAACTTTGTGCCATGTTGGAATTTTCAATATCTTGCTATGAACAGTAGATAGAAGAGTGTACAGAATTTTCAAAATTCATAGCAATAAATACTTAACATCTATGCTCTACTTGTATGTAAATTATACCCTCATTTTTTTAATTTTTTAATTATTTTTATTTTTCAATTACAATTCACATTCAATATTATTTTATATTAGTTTCAGGTGACTAACATAGTGGTTAGGCATTTATATGATTTATAAAGTGATCCCCCCGAATAATCTAGGTACGTTCCATGACTATTTTTTAATTACCAATTTATACTTCTCAATCCCTTCACTATTTTTACCCAACCCCCAAACCCTCTTCCATCTGGCAACCATCAGTTTTTTCTCTGTATCTATGAGTCTATTTCTGTTTCGTTTGTTCATTTATTTTGTTTTTTAGATTGCACATATAAGTGAGATCATATGGTATTTATCTTTCCCTGTCTGACTTGTTTCACTTAGCATCATTTGCTTTAGGTCCACCCATCATGTCACAAATGGCAAGATTCCAGTCTATTTTATGGCCAAGTAATATTCCATTCTATATATGTACCACTTCTTTTTTATTTTTTAAAGATTTTAATTAAAATCTAGGTAACACACAATATTATATTAGTATTAGTTTCAGGTGTACATCATAGTTATTCAACATACCCACCTGGCACTATATGTAGTTATTATCATGTCATTGATTATATTCCCAATGCTATACTTCGCATACCCATAACTATTTCATAATTACCAATTTGTATTTCTTAATCCCTGTTCCCAACCCCCCTCCTATCTATCACACCAATAGATCTAGTAGTACCCATCTGACACCATACATAGTTATTACAATATTATTGACTATATTCCTTATTCTATACCCTATATCCTCATGACTTTGCAACAACCAATTTGTACTTCTTAATCCTTTCCTCTTTTCACTCCCCCCCAATGCCCCTCCCATCTGGCAACCATCAAAATGTTCCCTATATCTATGAGTTTGTTTCTGTTTCAGTTGTTTGTTTATTTTGTTCTTAGATTCCACTTTTAAGTGAAATCATATGACATTTGTCTTTCCCTGACTTACTAAACTCAGCACAATACCCTCTAGGCCCACCTATATTATCCAGATAGCAAGATTTCACTCTTTTATATGGCTGAGTAATATTCCATTGTACGAGTATATATGTACCACCTCTTCTTTGGCCATTCATCCATTCAGGGACAGCCAGGTCACCTTCATACCTTGACTATTATAAATAATGCGGCAATGAACATATAGATGAGCATGTCCCCTCAAAGTAGTATTTTGTGTTTCTTTAGATAAATACCCAGAAATGGGATTACTAGGTCTTTCTTTGTCTCTTGTTATATCCTGTGTTTTAAAGTCTATTTTATCTGGTATAAGTATTGTTACCCCAGATTTTTTGTCCGTTTGTTTGTTTGTTGGCATTTTCATGAAATACCTTTTCCCATCCCTTTACTTTGAGCCTGTGTGTCTTTCAATCTGAAGTGATTCTGTTGTAGGCAGCATATGTAAGGGTCTTGTTTTCTTATCCATTCAGCCCTTCTATCTTTTGATTGGAGCATTTATTCTATTTAATTGAAAGCAATTGTTGATAGGTATGTAGTTATTGTCATTTTATTACTCATATTTATTTTCTGCCTTAAAGAAATTCCTCTAAGGTTTGTTGTAGTACTGGTTTGGGGGTGATGAACTCCTTTAGAATTTTCTTGCCTGGGAAGATTTTTAATCTGTCCTTTGATTCCAAATGATAGCTTTGCTGGGTTGAGTAATCTTGGTTGTAGGTACTTGCTTTTCATTACTTTGAATAATTTGTACCAATCTCTTCTGGCCTGCAAAGTTTCTGTTGAGAAATCAGCTGATAGTCTTATGTGAGGCCCCCTGCAGGTAACTAACTGCTTTTCTCCTGTTGCTTTCAAAATTCTGTCTTTGTCTTTAACCTTTGGCATTTTAATCATAAAGTGTCTTGGTGTTGGCCTCTTTGGGTTCATCTTATTTGGGACTTTCTGTGCCTCCTGGGCTTGTATATCTATTCCCTTCACTAGGTAAGGGAAGTTTTCCATCATTATTACTTCAAATAGGTCTTCAGTTCCTTGCTCTCTCTCTTCTCCTTCTGGTACCCCTATGATGTGACTGTTGGTATGCTTGATGTTGTCCCAGAAACCCCTTAAGCTCTCTTCATTTTTTTGGATTTTTTTTCTGTTCTGATTGGGTGATTTTTGTTACCTTATCTTCTAAACAGCTGATTCAGTCCTCTGCTTCATCTAATCTACTCTTGATTCCCTGTAATGTGTTCTTCATTTCCATTTTTGTATTCTTTGTTTATGATTGGTTCTTTTTTATGTTTCCTATCTCCATTTTTGTTTCCTATCTCCATTTTTGTTTCCTATCTCTTTGTTGAAGTTCTCCCTGAGATCATAGGGCATTCCTTTTTTTTTTTTTTTTTTTTTTTAAATTTTATTGGGGTGACAATTGTTAGTAAATTTACATAGATTTCAGGTGTACAATTCTGTATTACATCGTCTATAAATCCCATTGTGTGTTCACCACCCAGAATCAGTTCTCCTTCCATCACCATATATTTGATCCCCTTTACCCTCATCACCCACCCCCCACCCCCTTACCCTCTGGTAACCACTAAATTATTGTCTGTGTCTATGAGTTTTTGTTTCTCATTTGTTTGTCTTGTTCTTTTTGGTTTATATACCACATATCAGTGAAATCATAGGGTTCTCTGCTTTTTCTGTCTGACTTATTTCACTTAGCATTATTCTCTCGAGATCCATCCATGTTGTCACAAATGCTCCTATACCATCTTTCCTTAACGCCGAATAGTATTCCATTGTGTATATGTACCACAACTTCTTTATCCATTCATCTATCGAAGGACATTTTGGTTGTTTCCATGTCTTGGCCACCGTAAACAAAGCTGCAATGAACATTGGCGTACACGTGTCTCTATAGAGAAATGCTTTTATATTTTTGGGGTAGATACCCAGGAGAGCGATTGCTGGGTCATATGGTAATTCTATTCGTAATTTCTTGAGGAACCTCCACACTGCCTTCCATAGCGGCTGCACCAGTCTGCATTCCCACCAACAGTGTATGAGAGTTCCTTTTTCTCCACAGCCTCTCCAACACTTGTTACTATTTGTTTTGTTGATGAAAGCCATTCTGACTGGGGTGAGGTGATATCTCATTGTGGTTTTCATTTGCATTTCTCTGATGATTAGCGATGTTGAGCATTTTTTCATATGTCTATTTGCCATTTGTATATCCTCTTTGGAGAAATGTCTCCTCAGGTCCTCTGTCCGTTTTTCAATTGGGTTGTTTGTTTTTTTGTTGTTGAGTTTCATGAGTTCCTTGTATATTTTGGATATTAGCCCCTTATCAGAGGAACTGTTTGCGAAAATCTTCTCCCATTCAGTTGGTTGCCTCATTATTTTGTCAATAGTTTCTTTTGCTGTGCAGAAGCTTTTCAGTTTCATATAATCCCATTCGTTTACTTTAGTTTTTACTTCCATTGCCTTTGGAGTCAAATTCATAAAATGCTCTTTGAACCCAAGGTCCATAAGTTTAGTACCTATGTTTTCTTCAATGCAGTTTATTGTGTCAGGTCTTATGCTTAAGTCTTTGATCCATTTTGAATTAATTTTGGTACATGGTGACAGATACCAGTCCAGTTTCATTCTTTTGCACGTAGCTATCCAATTCTGCCAGCACCATTTATTGAAAAGGCTGTCTTTCCTCCATTGTATGTTTTTAGCTTCTTTGTCAAAAATTATCTGTCCATATTTATGTGGTTTTATTTCTGGGTTCTCAATTCTATTCCATTGGTCTATGTGTCTGTTTTTCCGCCAATACCAAGCTGTTTTGATTATTGTAGCCCTGTAGTACAAGGAAAAATCAGGGAGTGTGATACCTCCAGTATTGTTCTTTTTTTTTAATATTGCTTTGGCTATTCGGGGTCTTTTGTGGTTCCAAACAAATCTGATGATTTTTTGTTCTATTTCTTTAAAAAATGCCATTGGGATTTTAATGGGTATTGCATTAAATCTGTATATGGCTTTGGGTAATATGGCCATTTTAACTATGTTGATTCTTCCAATCCATGAGCACGGAATGTCTTTCCATTTCTTTGTGTCTTCTTCAATTTCTTTCAAAAATGTGTTATAGTTTTCAGCATATAAATCATTCACATTCTTGGTTAAGTTTATTCCTAGGTATTTTATTCTTTTTGCTGCAATTGCAAAAGGAATTGTTTTTTCTATCTCTTTTTCTGAGATTTCATTGTTGGTATATAGGAAAGCAATGGACTTTTGTACGTTGATTTTGTAGCCAGCAACTTTACTGTATTCATTGATTGTTTCTAATAGCTTTTTGGTGGAGTCTTTAGGGTTTTCTATATATAGCATCATGTCATCTGCAAAGAGTGACAATTTAACTTCTTCATTCCCAATTTGGATGCCTTTTATTTCTTTCTCTTGCCTGATAGCTCTGGCGAGGACTTCCAACACTATGTTAAAAAGCAGAGGTGATAGGGGACAACCTTGTCGTGTTCCTGAACGTAGAGCAAAGGGCTTCAGCTTTTCACCATTAATTATGAGATTAGCTGAGGGCTTGTCGTATATGGCCTTTATTATGTTGAGGTATTTTCCTTCTATACCAATTTTAGTAAGTGTTTTAATCATAAATGGATGTTGTATCTTATCAAATGCTTTTTCTGCATCAATTGATAGAATCATATGATTTTTGTCCTTTATTTTGTTTATGTGATGTATCACATTGATGGATTTGCGAATGTTGAACCATCCTTGTGCCCCGGGGATGAACCCCACTTGGTCGTGATGAATAATCTTTTTAATGCATTGTTGTATTCGATTTGCTAGAATTTTGTTTAGGATTTTAGCATCTGTATTCATCAGAGATATAGGTCTGTAGTTTTCTTTTTTTGTGTTGTCCTTACCAGGTTTTGGTATCAGGGTAATGTTGGCCTCATAAAATGAGTTAGGGAGTATCATTGGGCATTCTTATAATCAGTATTTGGAACTCTGTTTCTGGTGGATTGCTCTTCTCCCATTTTGATTAGTTTTTTTGTTTGTTTGTTTGTTTGTTCTCTGGAACTTTATTCTGTTCTTTTATTTGGGACATGCTTCTTTGTCTCCCCATTTTGGTCACCTCCCTGTGTTTGTTTCTATGTATTACATAGGGCTGCTATGTCACCTGGTCTTAGTAATGTGTCCTTATGTAGTAGGTACGCTATGGGGCTCAGTGGTACAGTCTTCCTGATCTCCTGAACCATGCAATCCAGTTGTGTCCCTTTTGTGGCTTTCGTGTACCCTTTTCTTGTAGTTGACCCTTGATTGATGTTTGCATGTCAATGGAAGGGATGACCCTTGGGTTCATTGGTTGAGGACTGGTAGGGTACTACAGTAGAGGAGTTGTGGTGCAGGTTCTAAACCTACAGAGCAGGATCTGCCTTAGCAGGGCTCTAGTGCCTGCTCAATCTGCCCCTTGAGTGTGTCATCCTGGAGGCAACTTGGTGATGTTCCAGCTCATTTTAAAGCTAGCCACTGTATGCACCAGCCTTAGGGCCATCTGGGAGGGGGCCCACTGCAGGTCAAATTCAGCCACAGCTCTTGTGCCATTTGGCACCACCTGGCAGGAGCCACAAGGCAATCTGAAGATGGCCACCCCCACACCATGCTTGGAAGTGCCTCAAGAGGCCAAGCCAGAAACCAAGGCTGGCTCTCCCTACTGCCAGGTTTAGGGCTGCTCAGCCAGAGGTATGGGACATGCTCAAGTCAGATGCTACTTGTCTGGGTTCTGAGAACCTTTGAGAGACTCTAGGAATGTCTCTAGCATGAGCCAAGGCAGGCAGTTTGTAAAAAAAAGCCACTGGAAGTGGCTTGGGTGTGCCCGGGTATGGGATGGAGCAGTATCTCATAATTACCAGGGCTGGGCTAATGATCAGCATTTGCCAGCTTGATGGAAACTCAGATATTGGGACTGCCTGTGTCTGCACACCAGGAAGGGGCACTCAACAAAGAAACAATGACTTCTTCCAGCTCCTCCAGTCAGGAGAAACCTGCAACTCTAGACCTCATCCTGAAGGCAGACAACTCAGTTCTCCCCACCTCTGTATGTCTCTGTCACTTCTCCAGCTGCTGCCCTGGTGCTGGAGCTCAGAGCCAGTGATTCCATCAGTGAGAAAGTCTGTGTGTGGGCCCTTTAAAAGGAGTGCCTGGGACTCCAATCCCCCTCCATTTCACTCAGCCACAATATCCACTGGTTTTCACAACCAAATATCATGGGGACTTCTCTCACACTGGAACTGCATTGGGGCAGGGCAGGGACGCCTTGCTCCTCAGAGAGGGACCTCCACAGATGAGATATCTCTCCTGATTTTAAATGGTGACATGCAGGTGTGGGTCCAGCCTGTTCCATTTCTCCTCCCCTCTTATCAGTCTTGAGCTGGCTTCCTCTGTACGTTCTTTATTGTAGGCCTTCAGTTCAACAGATTTCAGATGATTCTCAATGGTTGATGTTTTGTAGTTTAGTTGTAATTTTGATGTGGTCATGAGAGAAGGTAAGCATAGCAGTTATCTACTCCGCCATCTTCACCAGAACTCCTATGTACCACTTCTTCTCTTTTCCAATCGTCTATCAATGGGTACTTAGGTTGTTTCTATATTGTGGCTCTTGTAAATGGTGCTGCAGTAAATATAGGGGTGTATTTATCTTTTCAAATTAGTGTTTTGAGTTTCTTCAGATATATACCCAGAAGTGGAATTGTTAGGTCATAAGGTAGTTCTATTTTTAATATTTGAGGAAATTCCATACTGTTTTCCAGTGACTACACCAATTTACAATCCCACCAACAGTATATAAGAGTTCCCTATTCTACACATCCTCATCAGCATTTCTTGTTTGATGATTTATTGATGATAGCTATTCTGACAAGTGTAAGGTGGTATCTTATTGTGGTTTTAATTTTGATTTATCTGATGATTAGTGACATTGAGAATCTTTTCATATGCCTATTGGTCATGTGTATGTTCTCTTTGAAGAAATGTTACTTCAACTCTGTCCATTTTTCAACTGGATTGTTTGTTTTTTTTTTTGGTGTTAAATTGTATGCGATTTTTACAAATTTTGTATATTAACCCCTTATCATGTGTATCATTGGCAAATATCTTCTCCCATTTTGTAGGTTGTCTTTTCCTTTTGTTAATGGTTTCCTTTGATGTGCAAAAGCTTTTTCATTTGATGAAGTCCCATTTCTTTTGGTTTCTTTGCCTGAGGAGAAATATCAGAAAAAATATTACTGGATGGCTGCCAGATGGGAGGAGGGTTGGAGGAGTCAGTGAAAATCGTGAAGGGATTAAGAAATACAAATTGATAGTTACAAAATAATCATGGGGATGTAAAGTACAGCATAGGGAATATACTCAATAATAATATAATAACTATGTGTAGTTCCAGTTAGGTAATAGACTAATCGGTGGATCACTTCATAAATCAAAGAGAAATGTCAAAGAGTTTATTGCCTATGTTTTCTTTTAGGAGTTTTATGGTTTCAGGTTTTACATTTAAGTGTTTAATCCATTTTTCCTCATTCTTGTATATAGTGTAAGAATGTGGTCTAGTTTCATTTTTTGCATATGTCTGTTCAGTTTCCTCAGCACCATTTACTGAAAAGACTATCTTTATCCCATTTTATATTCTTACCTCCTTTGTCATAGATTACATGACCACATAGATTGTGTTATTTCTGGGCTTTCTATTCTGTCCCATTGATCCCTGTGTCTTTTTTTTGCCTGTGCTGTATTGTTTTTATTACTACAGCTTTGTAGTATACTTTGATATCAGGTAACATGATACCTACAACTTTGTTCTTCTTTGTCAAGATTGCTGTAGCTATTTGGGGTCTTTTCTGGTTCCATATAAATTTTAGGATTATTTGTTATACTTCTGTGAAAAATGTCATTGGTATTTTGACAGGGATTGCATTGAATCTATAGATTTTTTTGGGTAGTTAGGACATTTTCATGATGTTAATTTGTCCTTTTCATGAGCATGGTATAGTCTTCTATTTATTTGCATCTTCTTCAATTTATTTCTTCAATGTCTGAAATTTTCCAAATATAGGTCTTTTACCTCCTTGGTTAAATTTATTCCTGGATATTTTAATGGAATTGTAAATGAGATTGTTTTCTTAATTTTTCTTTCTGATAATTCATTATTGATATATAGAAATGCAACCAACTTTTGAATATTAATTTTGTATCCCACACTTTACTGAATTTATTTATCAGTTCTAGTAGTTTTTTCTAGTGAAATCTTTAGGGTTCTCTATATATAATATCATATCATCTGCAAATAATGGCAGTTTTACATCTTTGTGGGGAGCCATGATTTCTTGTTGCTTTGGAGCCTTGTGGACTGGCTCAGTTTATGATTAACTTGTTTCAGCTCCTAAGGCATTGTCTCTGCCTACACCTTGAGGGTGCTTACAAGTTGCTGAGGTATGAGGTGGGAGTGGCCGGTTTCCCGGATACAGATCACTGATGGCTATCAGGATAATTGGTAGACTCTGTCATGGGATAATTACTTTGGGGAGTTTTGTAGTGACTTTGTAGTTTCTATATAGAAGTTAAAAATTTACTTTCTGTGAGGTAATACGTACCCGTGATTGTTAAATTGCATGTACCCAAAGGGTATATAATGGTGAAGATGAATAAACCAGGGGCTTCAGCATCACTGAAGACCAGCCGCATCATTATTTGTGTGAGTGTCTCTTTTTCATTCCCACTCCCTCATTTGGGTACTCTTCGATTCGTGGCGGCTGGCTAGCCACATATCTTCTTTTCCAATTTGGATGCCTTTTATTTGCTTTTCTTGTCTGATTGCTGTGGCTAGGACTTCCAATATTATGTTGAATAAAAGTTGTGAAAGTGGACATCCTTGTCTTGATCATGATCATAACAAAAATGCTTTTAGCTTTTCCCCATTCATTATGATGACAGCTGTTGGTTTGTCACATGTGGCCTTTATTGTGTTGAGATACATTCCCTCTATTCCCACTTTGCTGAGGGTTTTTATCATAAATAGATGCTGGATTTTGACAAATGCTTTTTCTGAATTGATTGCTATGATCATATGATAGCAATATGCTCTTATCTTTCATTTTGTTTATGTGGTATATCACATTAATTATTTTGAAGATATTGAACCAACCTGTATCCCAGGAATAATTTCACTGATCACAGTGTATGATCTTTATAATATATTGCTGAATTCAGTTTGCTAATATTTTGTTGAGAATTCTTGCATCTATGTTCACCAGGAATATTTGCCTATAGTTTTTGTTGTTGTTGTTGTTGTAATGTCTTTGCTTGGTTTTGGAATAAGGGTAATACTGGCCTTTGAAAATAAGTTTGGGAGTTTTCCCTCCTTTTGTTTTTTTGGTATAGTTTGAGAAGGATAGATGTTAATTCTTCTTTGAATATTTGATTAAATTCACCTGTGAAAAGATCTGGTCAAGAATTTGTTTGTTAGGATTTTTTTGATTACTGATTCAATTCTATTTGTAGTTATTTGTCTGTTCAGATTATCTGTTTCTTCTTGAGAAAGTCATGGAACATTGTATGTTTCAAGAAATTTATCCATTTCTCCCAGATATTCCATTTGTTGGCATGTAATTGTTTATAGTATTGTCTTATAATCCTTTGTATTTCTGTAGTGTCTGTTGTCACTTCTCTTTCATTTCTGATTTTATTTATTTGAATTCTCTCTCTTTTTTTCTGGATGAGTGTGGTTAAAAGTTTATCAATTTTGTTTATCTTTGCAAAGAACCAGCTCTTGACTTCATTGATTTTTGTATTTTTTGAAGAGTTTATTTTGTTTATTTCCACTCTGATCATTATAATTTCCTTTCCTCTACTCACTTTAGGCTTTGTTGTTTATTTTCTAGCTCCTATAAGTGTAAGGTCAGATTGTTGGTTTGAGATTTTCCTTGATTCTTGAGGTAAGCCTATATTGCTATGAACTTCCTTCTTAGCACTGCTTTCGTTGTGTTCCACAGATTTTTGGTCATTGTGTTTCATTTTCATTTGTCTCAAGGTATCTTTTGATTTCTTCCTTGATTTCATTGTTAACCCATTCTTTGTTCTATATTATAGCATGTTATTTAGCCTCCATGTGATTTTGTGTTTTGTGTTTTTTTGTTTTTTTGTTTTTTTTTGTAATTGATTTCTAGTTTCATACATTGTGGTCAGAGACGATGTTTGATATCATTTCAGTCCTCTTAAATTTATTGTTCTGCGGCCTAATGTGTTCTATCTGGAACATGTTCCATGTACATAAGAAGAGAATGTATATCCTGCTGCTTTGGGATGTAATGCTTTAAAAATATCAATTAAATCCATCTGTCCTAATCTGTCATTTAAGGCAGCTATTTCCTCATTGATTTTCTGTCTGGAAGGTTTTTCTGTCTGATATTAATGGAATGTTAAAGTCCCCTATTATGACTGTGTTACTGTCGATCTCTCTATGAATGTACATCAATATTCATTTTATACATTTAGAGGCTCCTATTATGGTTGCATTTTATAAATTTGATGTTCTTATGATGGGTGAAGTCTGACATTAAGTTTGCAAACTTGCCACAGTGCACTTACATTTGCAACACTGTACAAACAGCTCGGTAAGATTTCACAACCTTGGTTTTATCAGTGTCTCACACCTGTGTTTGTGTCGATGTGTGGCATTCTTGCTGAGTGGCATTCATTACTGTTGTTGCATGATTTTGTGTGCCATCGTTAAAATGTCTGGGCTTGATTTAAAGCAATGAAAAAACACTAATTTCTGTTAAACTTGTCAAGAGTGGAAGTGAAATCAGGAACATGTTAGCCCAAGTTTATGGGGATAATGCCATGAAGAAAATGGCAGTGTAGAGATTGGAGGAAAAAATGGCGGCATGAGGTGAGACTCTGTAGCGCTCCCCTAGAATTTACAACAAATCGAACAACAATAACCCCACAAAGGACTCCCTGCACAGCAGAAAGGCAAGACAAAGAGGCCCACTACTGAATTCACCTCCAAGTGGGTGAATCGTGCGAGCAGGAGAGGAGGGAAAGGACAAGTGCAGAGATGGAGCCACGCAGACACAGGACGCAGACCTAGCACAGTGCTCCTTGCTTGCTGCATACCAGAACTACTGCAGGAGTGGGAGAGGGAAGGATTAAAACTGCTAGGGCTTCGCTTATGGACCACAGGGCTGAGGGGGCAGCATATAACACAGCTGAACCCAACGCTCACGACAGCAAAGACTGAGGGAAGAGGGCTGAAATCCGTGGTTTAATCCCTCACTGCCGAGCGGAAGCCTTAGGCACTGAGACTAGCCACCCCCTCTCTACCCTCCCAAGCTCGCCCCGCCACAACCTGTCCAGTACTAGAAGCGATAAAGTAGCAGTGTCAGATCAAAAAAAAGAATATTTGCTACTCTAAGAACTGTGGACCGCAGACACAGATTCACAGCTCAACTAGTTCTGGCAAAGGAAAGGGAGCAGTGGAAGCAGGACTGGCTGTGGTGGTGGTCGCACCATTGCTCTGGGCCACCTCTCACAACTCGCCCCGCCCCTGGCCCCACCTATCTGGGCGGATCCCTGCAGGAGTAAACAGAACTGCTGAAACATACGGACTCTGAATCTGATGCAGAAAGAGCTTTAGAACTTCAAAACATTTTCGCATACCTATCAACCTGTTGTAGAAGCCACTCCCGTATATGTCTAGGAAGAGAAATAGTAAATCAGTGATTGCCATGAATAACCAAGGCAACAAGATAGCTCAGAAAGAAAGTGAAAAGTCTCCAGAAAAGGAACTTAGAGATATGGACATTTGTGATTTAAATGACAGAGAATTCAAGATTGCAATTCTGGAAAAACTGAACGAGACGCAAGAAAACACAGAAAGGCAGTTTAATGAACTCAGAAACACAATCAAAGAACACCATGAGCATTTTACAAAAGAGATTGAAATTTTGAAAAAGAACCAAATAAAATTTCTGGAGATTAAGAACTCAATAGAAGAAATTAACAATAAAATATCCAGCTTAGGTAGTAGAGTTGACCAGATGGAGGAAAGAATCAGTGACATTGAAGATAGAAACCTGGAATTTACACAGATGGAAGAAGAGAAAGACTTGAGACTTAAAAGAAATGAAAGAACTCTACAAGAACTTTCTGACTCCATCAGAAAGAGAAATATAAGAATAATGGGCATACCAGAAGGAGAAGAAAGAGGGGGAACAGAAAATATATTCAAACAAATCGTCGATGAGAACTTTCCAAACTTGTGGAAAGAAATGGATCATCAAATCCAAGAAGCAAATAGAACACCTAATTACCTCAATCCTAACAGGCCTTCACCAAGGCACATTGTATTGAAGCTGTCTAAAATCAATGACAAAGAAAGAATACTCAAGGCAGCCAGGGAAAAGAAGACGGAAACTTACAAGGGAAAGCCCATTAGATTATCATCAGTTTTTTCAGCAGAAACTCTACAAGCTAGGAGGGAATGGAACCAAATATTCAAACCATTGAGAGAGAAATTATGAGCCAGAAATAATATATCCAGCAACGATCTCCTTTAGATATGAAGGAAGAATAAAGACCTTTCCACACATCCAGAACCTGAGGGAATTTTCTAATACACGACCTGCACTACAAGAAATACTAAAGGAGGCAATTAGACCACCATCAACAGGGACAACTTGTGGCAACCAAAACATAAAAAGAGGGAGCGTAAAGGCCTGAACTGGAATATGGGAATAGAGAAAGTAAACGTACTGAAGAAACTGGAATACTCTAAATATCAAACTTTCTTTTACATAAACTCAAGGGTAACCACTCAAAAAACATCCAAATCTGAAATATATACTGTAATAAAAGAAGAAACAGAGGGGAACATCATAGAATACCACCATAAAGAATAAAAGACAACAACAAAAAGGCAAAGAAACAATGGAGACACAGACTTACCAGAAAACTAAAGATAAAATGACAGAAAATTCTCACATATCAATAATCACCATAAATGCAAATAGACGGAACTCACCAATAAAGGGACACAGAGTAGGAGATTGGATCAAAAAACTAAACCAACCATATGCTGTCTGCAAGGGACACATCTGAGATACAAGGACAAGCATAGATTCAAAGTGAAAGGGTGGAAATTGACACTTCAAGCAAATGGTACCAAGAGAATATCAGGTGTAGCGATAATGATTTCCGATGAAATAGACTTCAGGGTGAAAAAGATAACAAGAGACAAAGATGGACATTTCATAATGGCAAAGGGGACGATACAACAAAAAGACATAACAGTCTTCAATGTTTATGCCCCCAATCAAAATATATTTGAACAACCAAAATATACCAAGCAACTACTAACAGAACTAAAGGGAGAAATTGACCAAAACACAATTATACTAGGGGACTTAAATACATCATTGACAGCTATGGATAGATCATCCAAACAGAAGATAAATAACAAAATAGCAGGCCTAAATGACACATTAGATGAAATGGACATAACTGACATATATAGAGCATTTCATCCAAAAACATGAGATTATACATTCTTTTCTAGTGTACATGGAACATTCTCAAGGATAGACCATATATTGGGACATAAAATCAGCCTTAGCAAATTTAAGAAGATTGAAATCATACCAAGCATATTCTCTGATCACAAGGTTTTAAAATTGAATATCAACTGCAAAAAGAAAGCAGGAAAAAACACAAATACATGGAGATTAAACAACATACTTTTAAAGAACGACTGGGTCAAAGAAGAAATTACAGGACAGATCAAAAGATACATAGAAATAAATGACAATGAAAATACATGCTACCAAAATTTTGGGGATGCAGCGAAAGCAGTTTTAAAAAGGAAATTTATATCATTGCAGGCCTATCTCAAGAAAGAAAAAAATCCCAAATAAATAACCTCATGTTACATCTTGAACAACTAGAAAAAGAATAACAAGTAAAACCCAAGGTCAGCAGAAGAAAGGAAGTAACTAAAATCAGAGCAGAGCTCAGTGAAATAGAGAACAAAAACACAATAGAAAAAATTAATGTGACAAAGAGCTTGTGCTTTGAAAAGATTAACAAAATTGACAAACCCTTGTATAGACTCACTAAGGTAAAAAGAGAGAAGACACTAATTAACAAAATCAGAAATGAAAAAGGGGAAGTTATCACGGACACCACAGAAATACAAAGGATTATTTAAGAATACTATGAAGGACTACATGCCACCAAATTCAACAACTTAGAAGAAATGGACAAGTTCTTAGAAACGTATATCCTTTCAAGGCTGAATCATGAAGAACTGAAAAATCTAAGCAGGCCGATCACCAGTAACGAAATTGAATCAGTCATCAAAAACCTTCCCAAAATCAAAAGTCCTGGACCAGATGACTTCACCAGAGAATTCTACCAAACCTTCAAAGAGGATCTAATACCAATCCTGCTCAAACTCTTCCAAAAAATTGAAGAAGAGTCAGTACTCCCTAACTCATTTTACGAGGCCAACATTACCCAGATACCAAAACCTGGTAATGACAACACAAAAAAAGAAAACTACAGACCTATATCTCTGATGAATACAGATGCTAAAATCCTAAACAAAATTCTAACAAATCGAATACAAAACTGCATTAAAAAGATTATTCATCACTACCAAGTGGAGTTCATCCCCGGGGCACAAGGATGGCTCAACATTCGCAAATCCATCAATGTGATACATCACATAAACAAAATAAAAGACAAAAATCATATGATTCTATCAATTGATGCAGAAAAAGCACTTGAGAAGATACAACATTTATTTATGAATAAAACACTTAATAAAATTGGTATAGAAGGAAAATACCTCAACATAATAAAGGCCATATACGACAATCCCTCAGCTAATCTCATACTTATTGGTGAAAAGCTGAAGCCCATTGCTCTTCATTTAGGAACACGACAAGGTTGTCCCCTATCACCTCTGCTTTTCAACATAGTGTTGGAAGTCCTTGCCAGAGCAATCAGGCAAGAGAAAGAAATAAAAGTCATCCAAATTGTGAATGTAGAAGTTAAATTGTCACTCTTTGCAGATGACATGATGCTATATATAGAAAACCCTAAAGACTCCACCAAAAAGCTATTAGAAACAATCAATGAACACAGTAAAGTTGCTGGCTACAAAATCAGCATACAAAAGTCCGTTGCTTTCCTATATACCAACAATGAAATCTCAGAAAAAGAAATAGAAAAAACAATTCCTTTTGCAATTGCAGCAAAAAGAATAAAATGCCTAGGAATAAACTTAACCAAGGATGTGAAGGATTTATATGCTGAAAACTATAAGACATTTTTGAAAGAAATTGAGGAAGACACAAAGAAATGGAAAGACATTCTGTGTTCATGGATTGGAAAATCAACATAGTTAAAATGGCCATATTACCCTAAGCCATATACAGATTTAAAGCAATCCCCATCAAAATCCCAATGGCACTTTTTAAAGAAATAGAACAAAAAATCATCAGATTTGTTTGGAACCACAAAAGACCCCGAATAACCAAAGCAATATTTTTTTAAAAGGACCATACTGGAGGTATCACACTCCCTGATTTTTCCTTGTACTACAGGGCTACAATAATCAAAACAGCTTGGTATTGGCGGAAAAACAGACACATAGGCCAATGGAATAGAATTGAGAACCAGAAATAAAACCACATAAATATAGACAGATAATTTTTGACAAAGAATCTAAAAACATACAATGAAGGAAAGACAGCGTCTTCAATAAATGGTGCTGGGAGAATTGGATAGCCACGTGCAAAAGAATGAAACTGGACTGCTAACTGTCACCGTGTACCAAAATTAATTTAAAATGTATCAAAGACTTAAGCATAAGACCTGACACAATAAACTGCATTGAAGAAAACATAGGTACTAAACTTATGGACCTTGGGTTCAAAGAGCATTTTATGAATTTGACTCCAAAGGCAATGGAAGTAAAAACTAAAGTAAACGAATGGGATTATATGAAACTTAAAATCTTCTGCACAGCAAAAGAAACTATTTACAAAATAATGAGGCAACCGACTGAATGGGAGAAGATTTTTGCAAACAGTGCCTCTGATAAGGGGCTAATATCCAAAATATACAAGGAACTCATGAAACTCAACAACAAAAAAGCAAACAACCCAATTGAAAAATGGACAGAGGACCTGAAGAGACATTTCTCCAAAGAGGATATACTAATGGTAAATAGACATCTGAAAAAATGCTCAACATCGCTAATCATCAGAGAAATGCAAATGAAAACCACAATGAGATAGCACCTCACCCCAGTCAGAATGGCTTTCATCAACAAGACAAATAGTAACAAGTGTTGGAGAGGCTGTGGAAAAAAAGGAACACCCATATACTGTTGGTGGGAATGCAGACTGGTGCAGCCGCTATGGAAGGCAGTGTGGAGGTTCCTCAAGAAATTACGAATAGAATTACCATATGACCCAGCAATCGCTGTCCTGGGTATTTACCCAAAAAATCTGAAAACATTTCTCTATAAAGACACCTGTACTTCAATGTTCATTGCAGCTTTGTTTACGGTGGCCAAGACATGGAAACAACCAAAATGTCCTTCGATAGATGAATGGATAAAGAAGTTGTGGTATATATACACAATGGAATACTATTTGGCGTTAAGGAAAGATGATATAAGAGCATTTGTGACAACATAGATGGATCTTGAGAGTATAATGCTAAGTGAAATAAGTCAGACAGAAAAAGCAGAGAACCCTATGATTTCACTGATATGTGGTATATAAACCAAAAATAACAAAAGAACAAGACAAACAAATGAGAAAGAAAAACTCATAGACACAGACAATAATTTAGTGGTTACCAGAGGTTAAGGGGGTGGGGGGTCGGTGATGAGGGTAAGGGGGATCAAATATATGGTGATGGAAGGAGAACTGACTCTGGGTGGTGAACACACAATGGGATTTATAGATGATGTAATACAGAATTGTACACCTGAAATCTATGTAAATTTACTAACAATTGTCACCGCAATAAATTTAATTAAAAAAAATAAAAATAAGAAAAAGAAAAAAAGAAAAGAAAAAAAAAGAAAAAAAAGAAAATGGCAGTGTATAAATGGATTAAACATTTTTTAAGGGACAAGAACATGTCACTGATGAAGAGAGGTCAGGATGGCCAGTGACGAGCAGCACTGACAAAAACATTGCAAAAATTCATAGAATTGTGCATCAAAACCATCAGCTGACTATGAGAAGCATAACAGACCTAGTAAACATCGATAGAAAAATAGTTAGAAAAATGTTAACTGAAAATTTTGGCATGAGAAAGGTGTATACAAAAGTAATATAGAATTGTACTCTGAAATTATGTAATTTCATTAACAATTGTCACCCCAATAAAGAAACTTTTTTTAAAAAAGGAAAGAAAACCAGAGGTCAAAAAAAAAATGGTACTGAAGGATCTCACCGATGAACAAAAGCAAAGGAGAGTCAAAGTTTGCCAAGATCTTTTGGAGAGGCAAGATGATATTTTGGGCCATGTTATCACTGGTGATGAAACATGCATTTACCAATACAACCCTGAAACAAAGTAGCAAAGTGTACAATAAAAGTCAGCCAATTCTCCACAACAAAAAATGTTTCTGTCAGTCCAAACCAAGAGTCAAAACAATGTTGCTAATCTTTTTTGATATCAGAGGGATTATTCATTATGAATTTGTACCAACTGGACAAGCAGTTAACCAAGTAGATGAAAATAACCTGAACTTTTCACCAACAATTTATGGCTCTTGCATCACAACAATGCACTAGCTCACATGGCACTCTCTGTGAGGAAGTTTATAGCCAGTAAAAAAATAACTGTTTTGGATCACCCTCCCACTCACCTGATATGGTACCCAATGACTTCATTCTTTACCCACAGATAAAGAAACATTGAAAGGAAGACATTTTGCTGACATTCAAGACATTAAGGGTAATACGCTGACAGCTCGGAAAAAGAGTTTCAGAAAAAGAGTTCCAGAAAAAGAGTTTCAAAATTGCTTTGAAAATTTGACTAGGTGCTGGCGTCAGTGCATAGCTTCCCAAAGGGAGTACTTTGAAGGTGACCATAGTAATATTCAGCAATGATGTATGTAGCACTTTTTCTAGGATGAGTTTGCAAAGTCAATTTTCACACCTTGTATATGGTTACAAGGGTTATATCCTTTTGTTGGATTGATCCATTTATCATTATTAAGTATCCTTCTTTGTCTCTTATTACAGCCTTTGTATTAAAGTCTATTTTGTCTACTATAGGTATTGCTTCCTTAGCTTTTCATTCCTATTTGCTTGAAATATCTTTTTTCAGCACTTTATTTTCAGTCTGTGTGTGTCTTTCAAACTGAAGTTGGTCTCTTGTAGACAGCCTATGTATTGGACTTGTGTTTTTATTCATTTGGCTACCCTGTATCTTTTGATTGAAGCATTTAATCCATTTACATTTAAATTGATTATTGATAGGTATGTAGTTAATGCCATTTTATTATTAATATTTTTTTCACCCTCTTCTTCTTAAATGGGTCCCTGTAAATGTTCTGGTAATAATGGTTTTGTGGTAATGAACTGCTTTAGTTTTTTCTTGACTGAGAAGCTCTTTATCTCTCCTTTAATTTTGAATGATAGCTTTGCTGAGTAGAGTAGTCTTGGTTACATGTCTTTTCTTTTCATCACTTTGAATATTTTGTGCCAATCCTTTCTTGCCTACAAATTTCTGTTGACAAATCAGCTGACAATCTTATGAGATTTCCCCCTTGGAATGTAAGTACTTGCCATTCTCTTGTTGTTTTTAGGGTCTCTCTTTGTCTTTAACCTTTACCAATTTAATTACAATGTGTCTTGATGTGGGCCTCTTTGGGTTCATCTTGTTTGGAACACTCTGTGCTTCCTGGATTTGTGTCTATTTCCTTCACCAGGTTAGGAAAGTTTTCAGTCATTATTTCTTCAAATAGGTTCTCAATTTCTTGTTTTCTCTCTTCTGCTCCTGATACCTCTATGATGCAAATGTTGTTTTGTTACGCTGGATATTATCCCAGAGATCTCTTAAAGTATCTTCATTTTTAAAAATTGTTTTTAATGTCTGATTGGTGTTTTCCGCTACCCTGTTTTCCAAATTGCTGATTTGATCCTCTGCTTCATATTGTTGCTGGTGATGCCTTCTAGTGCATTCTTCATTTTGGTTATTGTATTCTTTATTTCTGACTAGTTCTTTTTTATAGTTTCTATGTCCTTTTTTTATGCTTACTATCTGTTTATTGAAGTTGTCACTAAGTTACTTGAACATTCTTATAACCTCTATTTTGAGTTCTGTATCTGGTAGATTGCTTGCTTTCATTTTGTTCAGTTCTTTTTCTGGAGTTTTCCTAGTCTTGGCTGGGTGGCCTTATGTATTAGGTGCCTTGTGGGGCCCAGTTGCACAGTCTTCCTGATCACCTGTGCCAGGTGCTCCATAAGTGTCCCTTTGGTAGGTTGTATATGCTCTCCTGTTGTAGTTGAGCCTTGATTGCTGTTGGCATGTCAGTGGGTCGAATTGACCCTCAGGCTCACTGCCTGTGAGGATTTGTCATGCCACAGTATGAGCTGCTATACAAGGGCTGACCTTGTGGAGCAAGATTTGCTCCAGCAGGCTCTGGTTTCTGCTAAGACCACTCTTTTTATGTGTTGCTTGTCAGGCTAATCAGGTGGTGCTTTGTTGTGGTCTCAAGTCAGCCTCTGGGTGTACTGGTTTGGGGCCTCTTGGGAGGGTCTCCCATGCAGGCCATAGTCAGCCACTGCTTGTGACCATATCAGAACTACCTGGCAGTACCTACAAAGTCATCTGTGGTTGGTTGCTTATCTCGAGGCACATGGAAGAGCCCACATTGGGACTCAGGCCTTCTGCCACCAGTACCATTCCTGGGACAGCTTAGTATAAGGCCCATTGCACCCTGAGACCTACCACCACCTGCCAGCTGCCCTAAGGCTCAGACACGGAAAGAACCTTGGGCAGTGCAGAAGTTCAATGAGGAAGATCTCAGGGAGTCACCAGGGTAGGCCAAGCGTGTTTACCAGTTTAATGTAAATTCAGATTTGGCACTAGTATTCAGCCTGGAGCCACTTGGCAAAAGGTTCAGAGCACACTGAGGCCAGCTGCTGCCCTCCTGGGGCCAATGGACCCCCAAGAGTTATCCAATAAAGACTACAGCACAGGCTGGGGTTGGCTGCTCACTGCTAAAAGTAACTCTGGTGGCATGCTGGCCAAGTCCAGCTGCTTGCTGCTAAAAGATGTGTGCAAAATGATAGAGTGAATGGATTTCATCAGGTTAATACAGACTCAGATTTGGCCTTGTCAGGGGAGAACTCAACACAAGAAAGATGGCACCTACCTGTAGACTGCACTGGAGGATGTCTCAACACAGGGACAATGGCTGCTGTCTTTCCAGCCTTCATCCTGAAGCTACACAACTCAGTCTCTTCCTGTATGTCTCTGGCACCTCCTGAATTGCCGTTCTTCTGCCAGAGCCCAGGGTGAGTCCCTGGGAGTGAGAGGGTCTGTGTGCAGGCCCTTTTAAAGGACACCTGGGTTTCTAACAGCTTTCCATCTCACCCAGAAGGACAGATCCCTGATGATTTTCATAGCCAGATATTGTGGGGCTCCCTCTCCGGGCACTGGAGCTCCAGTCATGGAAGCCCAGTGTGGGAGTGGGACCCCTCATTCCTTCAGGAAGAAATCCACAACTGTGATATCCCTCTGTATTCTCAACCACCATACATGGGTATGGGGCCAGCTTGTTTTGCATCTCTGCTTCTCCTACCAGTCTCGAAGTGGCTGCTTCTTTATATCCTTAGTTATAAAACTTCTTTTCAGGGTGACGTCATAGGAATGGCGGCAGCAGGGCACATTTTCTGAGTTCTCCTCCGGATCTTATTACAAACGGGACATATAACCCATCAAACAACTCTTTGCTCATCATGCAGAACAGCTAAGAGACTCCTAAGAGACTCGTGGAAGGATTACTTGAAGGTGCGCAAATTGGGCGAGCAGGGGAAGAAGGAAGGGAGCGGAGTGGAAACGCGCGGTCTCGTGGTGGAATCAGGCCGGCGGCGGCGGCTGCGGCGGCGGCTGCGGCGGCGGCAGCGGCGGTAAACTGCAGCTCTAAAGACACAGGGAGATATAGAACACGCAGAACAGCGAGGAGACTCGTGGAGGAATTACCTGAAGGTGAGCGCGGAGCGAAGTGGAAGCGCGCCCCCCCACCCCCACCCCCGCGGAGCCGAGGCCAGCGGCAACCGCCACCGCGGCGCCCAGAACAATGGAGCGCTGACTCGTGGAAGGTTTGCTTTGGAGTGCGCTAGTTAGGCAAGCGGGGGAGGAGAGAGGGGCGCGAAGTGAAAACACTAACCCCCCCATAGCGGAGCCCAGGCCGTACAGCAACCGCTGTGCTGCGCTGCTCCCAGGACTGAGCGGAGACTCGCGGAAGGTTTGCTTTGAGGTGCGCTAGTTGGGCGAGCGGGGGAGGAGCGAAGAGGGCAAGAGGAGCGTGCCCATAGGAGCTCTAGAGTCCCAAGGGAGCCCAGGGTGCAGCAGAGAGTGTAGGGTCCAGGAAGTGGGCTCTTTCCCTGCGTCCCACAGCTGATCGCTCCCGCAGGGGCGGGGAGCTCGTGGGGCCTAGGGCAGACAAAGAACTCAGACGCCACACCTGGGCCCCTCACCGAGCTTTTCGAATCCTCCCCCCGCCCTTCCAGAGACTTAAACTGACCCATGAACTGAAGAGTAGTGTCAGATTACAGAGGGGCGTTTGTGCTCAGGCGCTGGGAAGATTGGCAGCCAGCTCTGACCTTCGGAAGAGGCGGGGAGGAGGGGATTTTCACTGGACGAGGAGAGAGGAGACTCCCACACCTCCAGCCACCACCTTTTCAGGCCTGCGGGAGGAGTGTGACGTGGCTGGCCTGGGAGGGAGAAGACCCCTCCATCCCCAGCCCCCACCCTTTCTGGCTGGCCTGGGGCGGGGCAAGGGCAACCGCGGAAGCACTCCCTGATTTCAGCAGTAAGCGGCAGACGCAGCTCCCGGCTTTCAGCAGTTTAGAGATCGCCCGCCCGCCCCCTCCCACACACCCACGGAAGGAGGGCCCTAAGACTCAGGAGTACTGGGCACAGGGCTGGTGGAGATACTCTCAGCGTGCATTTGTGCAGGAAAGGACAGAAACTGCACGGTCTCTCTGAAAACTGTCATCCAGACCCCTCAGCCCCTCGCATTTAAATCTACACTTCCAAATTCACTCTGGGCACCAGGTGACTAGCGCTGCCTGCGCACTAGGCAGGGAACTCTTTGGCACAGCGGAGGACAACCTGGAGACTACTTGGTGGGCTTAAGCCAAGACTGGTGCTGCTTTCTGTTTTGTTTTGCTTGGTGGTTTTTGTTTTTTTGTTTTGTTTTGTTTTCTTTTCTTTTCTTTTTTCCTCTTTTTTTCTCTTTTTTTCTTTTCTTTTCTTTTTCTTTTTTCCCTTTCTATTTTTCTTCTTTTTTTCTTTCTGCTTGTTGTGATTTGCTTTGTTCTGTCTTTATTTCTTTGATATCTTTGCCTATGTTGAGTGGGGATTGTCGGTTGTATTTTACATGTGAATGTACTTGATTTGTTTTCCTGGTTGTTGTTGTTGTTGTTGTACTTGGTAACTTGATTTGTGCAGAAACTGCCCTAACAGGGCCCAGCTTAAGAGGCACAAGATTCAACATATCCAGAAGCCAACTCTGGACCAAACCAGAGTACTACCGGGTTTGACCTACAAGTCACACACCCAGAGGGAATTCTCTGAAGGCATAAGAGCCCATAGAGGCCAAACCTCATTTAAGTGGCCAACCCTCACCCAGCAGAACACCCTGCGGTGGGCAGAGCCAAGTTTCACAACTAGACAGCCTAGGAGTTAAACCCACCTACTCACAAGCAAAAAGCAATTAAAGTTCTTCTTGAACAGGACAATATACTAAACACACGAACCACCTGTGGAGCACATGCAGAGAAGAACGAAGTAGTCCAAGTCAAATATAAAGGACACATAATACATAAGACAACCCAGCAAGAACTAAGAGCTCTAGGGGATCTTCCTACTACATCAAAGCAAGCACAGAGAGTCAGTCAGAATGGGGAGACAAAGAAACATGTCCCAAATAAAAGAACAGAAGAAACCTTCACAACTGGAACCAAATGAAGCAGAGGTAACCAACATGTCAGAGACAGAGTTCAGAACACTGGTGATAAGAATGTTTAAGGAGCTTAGAGAAGACATAAAGAAGGATATAGAAATCATAAAGAACAACCAGTTAGAACTAAAAAAGGATGTAGAAATCTTCACGAACAACCAGCTAGAACTAAAGAACACAATTACCGAAATTAAGAACTCACTTGAAGGAATGACCAGCAGGTTAGATGAAGCAGAGGATCGAATCAGCGACTTAGAAGACAAGTTAGCAGAGATCACTCAAACTGAACAACAGAAAGAAAAAAGAATAAAAAACAATGAAGATGGGTTAAGAGACCTCTGGGATAACATCAAGCGCAACAACATGCGCATCATAGGAATACCAGAAGGCGAAGAGAAGAAGCAAGGGATTGAGAACATATTTGAGGTAATAATGTCCGAAAACTTCCCTAACCTGATGAAGGAAACCAACATACAAGCCCAGGAAGTGCAGAGAGTTCCAACCAGGATAAACCCAAACAGGCCCACACCAAGACACATTATAGTTAAAATGGCAAAGCTTAAAGACAAAGAGAGAATCTTGAAAGCAGCAAGAGAAAGGCAGAAGGTGACATACAAGGGTTCTCCCATAAGACTATCAAATGACTTTTCTACAGAAACATTGAAGGCCAGGAGGGAGTGGCAGGAGATACTCAAAGTGATGGAACACAAAGACCTACAACCTAGATTGCTTTATCCAGCAAGGCTATCATTTAAAGTTGATGGAGAGATAAAGAGCTTCCCAGAAAAGAACAAACTGAAAGAATTTATGACAACCAAGCCAGCATTGCAAGAAATACTAAAAGGACTTCTGTAAATAGAAGAAAGATGAAAACAATTTACTACAAATTTAAAAATGCAATAACTATGTACCTATCAATAATCACTTTAAATGTAAATGGATTAAACGCTCCAATCAAGAGACATAGGGTGGCTGAGTGGATAAGGAAGCAAGACCCTTGTATATGCTGTATACAAGAGACTCATTTCAGATCAAAAGACACACACAGGCTGAAAGTGAAGGGTTGGAGTAACATATTTCATGCAAATGGAAGCAAAAAAAAAGCTGGAGTTGCAATACTTATATCTGACAAAATAGACTTTAAAATGAAGAACATATTAAAAGACAAAGATGGGCACTATATAATAATAAAGGGATCAATCTGACAAGAGGACATAACCCTAGTAAACATCTACGCACCTAACATAGGAGCACCTAAATATATAAAACAGGTACTGATGGACATAAAGACAGAGATCAACAGCAACACTATCATAGTAGGGGACTTCAACACACCTCTGACAACAAGGGACAGGTCCTCCAGACAGAAAATCAATATGGAAACAACAGCCTTAAATGATACTTTGGAGCAGTTGGATTTAATTGATATTTTCAGAGCATTTCACCCCAATGCTGCAGAATACACGTTCTTCTCAAGTGCACATGGAACATTTTCTAAGATAGATCATATGTTAGGACACAAAACAAGCCTTGAGAAATTTAAGAAAATTGAAATCATACCAATTGTCTTATCTGACCACAGTGCTATGAAATTAGAAATGAACTACAGGGGAAAAAAACCAAGAAGATACACCAATTCATGGAGGCTGAATAACATGTTGCTAAATAATGAATGGGTCAAGCAGCAGATCAAAGAAGAAATCAAAAGATATCTTGAGACAAATGAGAATGAGAACACAACAACCCAAAATCTATGGGATGCTGCGAAAGCAGTCCTAAGAGGGAAGTTCATAGCACTGCAGGCCTATCTAAAGACACAAGAAACATCACTAATGGACAGTTTATCTTCACACTTAAGGGATCTGGAAAAAGAACAGCAAAATAAACCCAAAGGGAGCACAAGGAAGGAGATAATAAGGATCAGAGCAGAAATAAATGAAATAGAAAACAGAAAAACAATACAAAAGATCAATGAATCCAAGAGCTGGTTCCTTGAGAAGATAAACAAAATTGACAAACCTTTAGCCAGACTCATTAAAAAAAGGAGAGAGAGGACCCAAATTAATAAAATCAGAAATGAAAGAGGAGAAGTGACAACAGACACCACAGAAATACAAAAAGTTTTAAGAAATTACTATGAGCAACTATATGCCAACAAATTTGACAATCTGGAAGAAATGGACAATTTCCTAGAGGCTCACAACCTTCCAAGGCTAACTCAAGAAGAAACAGAAAGCCTGAACAGTCTGATTACCACCAGGGAAATTGAATCAGTAATCAATAATCTCCCAACAAACAAAAGCCCTGGACCAGATGGCTTTACAGGTGAATTTTTCAAAACATTCAAAAAAGAATTATCACCTATTCTCCTCAAGCTCTTCCAAAAAATCCAGAAAGAAGGAAGACTCCCAAACACTTTTTACGAAGCCACTATCACCCTGATCCCAAAAGCAGACAAAGACACCACAAAAAAAGAAAACTACAGGCCGATATCTCTAATGAACATAGATGCAAAAATTCTCAACAAAATATTAGCGAACAGAATTCAGCAATACATCAAAAAGATCATACACCATGATCAAGTGGGATTCATCCCTGGTATGCAGGGGTGGTTCAACATCCGCAAATCAATTAATGTGGTACACCACATTAACAAAATGAAAAATAAAAATCACATGATCATATCAATAGATGCAGAAAAAGCATTTGATAAAATACAGCAACCTTTCATGATAAAAACCCTTAAGAAAGTGGGAATAGAGGGATCATATCTTAACATAATAAAGGCCATATATGACAAACCCACATCTAACATCATACTCAATGGGGAAAAGCTAAAACCATTCCCCCTAAGATCAGGAACAAGACAAGGTTGCCCACTTTCTCCACTTCTATTCAACATAGTGCTGGAAGTTCTAGCCACAGCAATCAGACAAGAGAAAGAAATAAAAGGCATCCAAATTGGTAAGGAGGAAGTAAAATTATCATTATCTGCAGATGATATGATACTATATATAGAGAACCCTAAAGACTCCACCAAGAAACTATTAGAACTGATAGATGAATTCAGTAAAGTAGCAGGATATAAAATTAATATTCGGAAATCAGTTGCATTTGTATATACCAATGATAAAATAGCAGAAGGAGAAATTAAAAAAACAATTCCATTTACAATTGCTCCAAAGACTATAAAATATCTGGGAATAAATCTAACCAAAGATGTAAAAGATCTGTACTCAGAAAATTATACAACACTGAAGAAAGAAATGAAAGAAGACATAAATAGATGGAAACACATTCCATGTTCATGGATAGGAAGAATTAATATAGTTAAAATGTCCATACTGCCTAAGGCAATATACATATTCAACGCAATTCCTATCAAACTACCAACGACGTTTTTCACAGAAATAGAACATATAATCCTAAAATTTATATGGGACCATAAAAGACCCCGGATAGCCTCAGCAATCTTGAAAAATAAGAACAAAGTGGGAGGTATAACGATACCTGATTTCAAATTATACTACAAGGCTACAGTAATCAAAACAGCATGGTACTGGCATGAAAATAGACACATAGATCAATGGAACAGAATAGAGAGTCCAGACGTAAATCCATGCCTATATGCCCATCTAATCTATGACAACGGAAGCAAGAATGTACGATGGGGTAAAGACAGTCTGTTCAATAAGTGGTGTTGGGAAACCTGGACAGACACATGCAAGAAAATGAAGCTGGACCACCTCCTTACACCATATACAAAAACAAATTCAAAATGGCTTAAAGATTTAAATGTAAGATCTGAAACCATAAAATATCTAGAAGAAAATATAGGAAGAAACTTCATGGACATTACCCGGAGTAAGATTTTCACTGACATATCCCCTCGCGCGAGGGAAGTAAGAGAAAAAATAAACATGTGGGATTACATCAAACTAAAAAGTTTTTTCACAGCAAAGGAAACCATCAATAAAACAAAAAGGGATCCTACTGTATGGGAAAAGATATTTGCCAATGATATATCTGATAAGGGATTAATATCACAAATCTATAAAAAACTTACTCAACTCAACTCCAAAAAAACAAACAACCCAATTAAAAAATGGGCAGAGGACTTGAGGAGACATTTTTCTAAAAAGGACATACAGAAGGCAAGAAGACATATGAAGAAATGCTCAACCTCACTAACCATCAGAGAAATGCAAATAAAAACCACAATGAGATACCACCTCACTCCAGTCAAAATGGCTATCATCAATAAATCAACAAACAACAAATGCTGGCGTGTATGTGGAGAAAAGGGAACGCTAGTGCACTGTTGGTGGGATTGCAGATTAGTGCAGCCATTATGGAAAACAGTATGGAGGTATCTCAGGAATCTGAAAATGGAACTACCCTATGATCCAGTAATTCCACTCCTAGGCATCTACTCTGAGAAATCCAAAACTCCAATTCAAAAATCTGTATGCACTCCTATGTTTATTGCAGCACTTTACAAAATAGCCAAGATATGGAAACAACCGAAATGCCCATCGGTAGATGACTGGATTAAGAAGCTGTGGTACATTTATACAATGGAGTATTACGCAGCCATAAAGAAGAAAGAAATCATATCATTTGCAGCAACATGGATGGATCTAGAGAACATTATGTTAAGTGAAATAAGTCAGAAAGAGAAAGACAAATACCATATGATCTCGCTTATATATGGAATCTAAAGAAAAGACTATGTGAATAAACTAATCAGAAACAGTTTTGGGGACACAAAGGAAAAACCGAGAGTTGTTAGATGGGTGTGGGGGGGGGGGTTGGGGATAAGGGGAAAGGTGAAGGGATTTGGAAGCAGCTGGTAACCACAAGATGGTCTCAGGGTTTTTTTGAAAATTAATTTGGGGAAGGTATTCAATAATGTTGTAAAGATTTTGTTGGGTATCCGATGGACATGCGTCCTATTTGGGAGACCACCTCAGGGATACTGTGGATACCTGATCATGGCATTGTACACCAGAAGCTAAACATTAATGAATGCCAACTATAATTTTATATATATAATGTGATGGTTCAGTGTGAGGTCGGAGGGATAGTGGATGGGGGGAGGGGGGTTCACTGTGTGAGGGATATAAATGATGAACGTCTAAGTATTACCTTGTCTTGTACACCTGAAACTAATAAATAAATTAAAAAAAATAAATAAAACTTCTTTTCAGCTAGTCTTCAGATAGTTCTCCAGGTGTATTATTCTATAATTTAATTGTAATTTTAATGTGGCCATGGGAGGAGGCAAGCTCAGTGTTTACCTACTCTGCCATCTGACCAGACTCATCTATACTTCAATGTTTTTAATGATCAAATAACTCCTATGCCCATTAGGAAATTCTTTTCGATGGACATGATTTTACTTCACTCAATGGCATGCCCATCTGCCAGGGCAAAGGTGAAAGAAGCACAAGCCCCCATTTGCAGGTTGTACTGGTGTTGGCGATAAAGGTTGCTGAAGAGAAAACTTAGGGACCCAGGACCCAAGTCCAAAGATGACACCACTTCCAGGATGATAATGTCCAGTGTGAGGGTCTACAATGTCTCCCTTCCAAAGCATCCACATACAGAATATTATGATTCCTTAGACATGGCAGAGAAAGTAACTTCTGCTAAAGACTCAGTCTTCTAACACTCAAAAGAGTAATACAAAAAGAGGACATAAAGAAGGATCTAAGTTTAATGATGCTACCATTCAAGGATGGCCTCTCATTCTGCTTACCTTCAAATAATGGCAAGCATTTACTGAGTACTTTCGAAGTGCTAGATGTAGTTCTAAATACTTGACTTGTATTAACTCACTTAATACAAGTCACATTTTCTTTAGTTGTTAAAGAGAGTGGTATGAAGTGATTGCCTAATCTATCATGACAACTTGATCTTCCTTCTCCTTTCCCACCATTTCCTCACGGAAATCAAAGAAATGGGGATAAGCATGATCTCTGAAGGACAAGGCAAGAATGCAAAAAAAAGTAACATAGGTCACTTCCACAGTTAGAATCAGAAGAAACCCCAACAATGGCATGTGAGGGCAGAGAAGTGAGTGTACCCTACCTTTTAGGAAAATTTTCTGTAGAGAATTTAAAAACAGTACTAAAACTGACTAGAAAGTTGAGCTGCTTTTTATTATCATGATGTGATGAGAATTCTAAACCATGTCATTGCAAAGCTACCATTTCCCAAAAAAGTCTTTACTTGGTCTAAGTTCTAAACAATTAATGTAGTTTCTATTGACTTTTAATATTAATATTAAAACCTCAACATAGCACATTTTATTAGTTATTCTTTAATAAATATTGCATTATGCATGAAAGTTAACTCAGGAAATTCCTAGAGTCAGCCCACAACACATATAGATTGAGCTATACATATTTGTTTTGAGTAAGTTGATAATAGTTCAGAATCTTTCAAACTCACTTAGGAAAAAATTTAACTCTCCAAACCCATGGTACTACACATTCCTTTATTTGTGCAGCAAATATATTAATTTAAGAGAGTTGAGGAAAGGAAGTAGACTATAGGTAGTCCTGTGGTTCAATGCCCTTTTTTATTTCCCAATGTCTGGTACATTATAATAGCTTTCCAGTATTTTTTATGGTATTTCTCTTCACTCCTTATTTATCCTCACATTGTTGCCAGATTTATCATCCAAATGTTATGTCCAAAGTCAGCAGTGGCTCCAAAATTTCTATATACAAGGAGCTTTCTTAGAAGTGGCCATCTGCTTGGATGGAAAGGTAAAGGTCCTAAGGCTGAATTTGCGTAGCAAGGGCAGTGGTTTTACTTGTATATTTATTTGGGGGCATTGAGGATAGGGAGGGACAAGTGGACAGCAGGAGTCAAAAGCCAGACCTTCCTGACTACCACTGAATGATAGAATGGTGGTGTACTAACTCCATAGGACTGGAGATCAGGAAACCTGGGCAAAATTCAGTTATGTAAACTAACCATGTAATCATGGACAAATTTTCTCTCAGTTTACTCATCTGAAAAATGAGGGGGTGGGCCTAGATCGTCTCTAAAGCTCCTTCCAATTATAACATTCAATGGTTATGACTCATTTGCCATGGCAGTTTTAAACTATGGATGGCGCTACATTTGTGCCAAATTTACATTGAATCAAAGTGAAGAGACACAGCCACTGAGCCAGAGACTATGAGTTAATTCCAAGTCACATTTGGATAAATGATAAAGTATCAAATTCCTGTATAAGGGACCAGACCAGGTGTTTTATATAGTATGTGTTGTTCTTCCATAAACGTTGGCTTCTTAGATCATGTCTGCATTCACAAGTCCTTCTGTAAATCATGTCACTATCAAGTGACACAAACACTAAAGTTCTCTCTTCCTGTGTTACCTGCAACTCCTTTAATCCCACTACACAAAAATTGGGTATAAGTAATTTTTTCAATTGCTGCATATCAATCTAAATTACACAACAAATATTTCCATATGGGCATGAGCCAGTTTTCTGGTATTTGGAGGACAGGCCAGATCTCAGAGTGGTCTTTTAAATCAAAAACAAAATGTGGGGTGAGCTAATTCAGTGGAATTTTGTTAAGAATTCATTTCACTTTTTTAGCATAAATTAAGCTATAGTGAGTTAGTGAAAGATTCTACCACCTTTCACTGAGATGGTAAATTGAGCTCGGCAATAGAGATCACAGGGAGACCTGGGCACCCTGGAGAAAGTGAAGGAAAGGGACACAATGGGATGTGGGACACAGTGGGAGAAGCAAAGAAGAGGCTGCACGCCTACATCCTTCAATGGGAGAAGAACAAATGACAATTTCTGGATTCTATTTGGCTGCACTAGGGAAAGAGGAAAAGGCAGAGAATTGTCTGCAGGAAGAGGTGTGACTACCACTACAGCCTTAATCTCAGACTGGGGACACCCTCACAAAGGGCAAGGAGCAGCCCACTGAGGGCCCCTATGTTGTTGGTGTGTGGGCAGGCTTTTGGGTCCTCCAGGCAAAAAAGAACCTCCATTGCCAGCTCTTTCTTTCCACGAACCTTCAAATGTGAATGTTCTATGGGCTTTCTCCTCAGACCTCTATGCCCCTTAGAATCCTCATTCCCTCAGAGCAGGTTCCTTCACTCCCGTGTCTGTAATCAGTCACCATCTGTGTGAGGCCAAATCCCGCCACCTGCTCCTCAGCCCAAACCATTCTCCTGTGAGTTAGAACCCAAGACCTACCTCTCAATTTGGAAGGCCCTTAGACACCTCAACCTTTTATCTGAAGCCAAACTAGATACCTCCACTCTCACACATGCCCCGAGTCCTCTCAGTAAATTAACCAACACCCTCCCTCTTACCGTCCACAGAACCTAAAAGTCATCCTCAATTTCCCTTGCAACCCCATCCAATTAGTCAGAGTCAGATAGATTTGTTTTCTTATTGTCTCAAATCTATTTTCCCTCTCCTTTTCCACTGCCACTGATTTTTTTCAGTCCCTCACCATTCATTTCCTGGAGTAGTGCAATCACCTACCAATTCCCAGTAGTTGCCCTACTGCCAATCTTGTTTCTTCTGATCAGAAGTCCTCCGTGTGCTTGAGGAATGAGTTTGAAAAATGCAAATACAATCTAGTTACTCTCCTGCTTAACACCCTTTGATGATGGCAAAAATAAAGTTAAAAACAAATAATAAAAATGGGAGAAATATATGCAGCACATACGAGAAAGAGTTAATACCCCTAATATATAGACAGTGCCCATATTTTGGTGAGAAGACAAACTATGCAACAGAAAAAAAAATGGGTGAAAGCTATAAACAGGCAATTTGTCTATTAGAAAATGAAATGATCAATAAATCTAGTAAAAGATTCATGAGCTCTAGGCATCAAGTTAATGCAAATCAAAAGAACAATGAGATTCTATTTTTCACCTATAAGACGGACAAAAATCGATAAAATTGAGAACATCTAGGACTAAGAGGCAGTATGGACTTATGCACTCTCATATATCGCCACAATCTTTATGAAGGGTAGTCAGCCAGTATATGCAAAAATTTAAAAAGGAATGACTCTTTAGGGCCAGCTATCTCACCTAGTACTCTTCCCAATAAAAAGAAAAGCACCAATATGTACAAGTAAGGATATCAGCATATGAATATTTGTTACAGCATTGTTTGTAACAGTATAAACACTAGAAACAACCTGAATGGCCATCAATAAAGGAAGAGTTAAATAAAATACATGCATGTCATGCAACAATATCATACAGCAATTTAAAAGATTATGAAGATCTAAATGGATTGTCAGGGAAAATATCCATATGTATTGTTAAGCTTTTGGGTTTTTTTAAAGCAGATCACAAAGTAATGTGTATAATGTAATTCTATATTTGTAAAAATTAAGCAGTCATATATATTTGCATACATTTGTTTACAATAATGATGTGAAAGGAGGAGTGCCATGGAGAGAGGGGTCTTGAAAGTGGGGGGTAGAAGAGGAGGTTTTTTTTTTTCTTTATACATCTCTAATCATTTAATTTTCTCTTTATCCCAGGACCATGTTATTTTCTTGATGACATGCCACCATCACAGACCATAATTAATTTCTTATGTTCATTTCTAACATGGGTTGTTGTTTTTTTCTATCTTTTTCCAACCAGAATGTAAATTTTGTGAGTACAGAGACCCATACCCATCTTGGTAACCACCATATCCCCAGCACCGCACAGGACCTGGCATTTAAAAATACATGTTGAAGTTGTTTATTAATTGATAATTCAGTGACTTGTGTAAATATAAAAAGAAATTAAGAATTCATACTCCTAAAATGGCTCTTCACAGTTTCTGAATACAAGCTTGGAGCACATTTATCCTGCAGCCTCATCTCCCAGTTCCCCACACCACAGCCACCCATCCTTCCCCAAGAGTTCTTATCTTCAAGACCAAGATTCCTTGAGGGCAGGGACCATGTCTTATTGGATTCTAGGCCTTTGTGTCCCATACAGTGCCCTGTATGCTATGGTTACTCAAGGAATGTGTGTTAAACAATTGCCTCAATTTCACATAGCAGAGAGAATGAATGAAACTACTTAGACATGAAGTAGGGGATCCCCTCTTGAGAATTGCAGCAATGAGAGCTGAAATGCCAGTTACAAGCTCTGGGACTTTGGGAAAATCACTTTTAAAATGGATATAACCACAACACTAATTCATTTATAGGGTTATTAGGACACAATGAGGTAGCTGATGTGAATATATAGTATAAACTTTAAAACACAATACAGATATGGTAATTTTTATTGTGAAAGATTTAATGTCACATTTATTTTCTTTATCTAAATCAAAATTAAACTGTACCAGATGCCACTTGATGACAAGAAATTCAATTTCTGTTATATTGGTGTTGCCTTCTACTGCCCCCAGGATTATTCAAAGTTACCAAGAAACTTCTTTTGCCCTCACATTTGAAGAGGTTTCTCTCTTCTACAGTCTGTACTGCAATTTTTTTTTTAATTTATTGAGGTGACAATTGGTAGTGAAATTACATAGATTTCAGGTGTACAATTCTGTATTACATCATCTATAAATCCCACAGTGTGTTCGCCACCCAGAGTCAGTTCTCCTTCTATCACCATATGTTTGATCCCTCTTACCCTCATGGCCCTCTCCCCACACCCCTTACCCTCTGGTAACCACTAAACTATTGTCGGTGCCTATGAGTTTTTGTTTCTCATTTATTTGTCTTGTTCTTTTGTTATTTTTGGTTTATATACCACATATCAGTGAAATCATAGGGTTCTCTACTTTTTCTGTCTGACTTATTTCGCTTAGAATTATACTCTCAAAATCCATCCATGTTGTCACAAATGTTCCTATATCATCTTCTCTTACTGCCGAATAGTATTCCATTGTGTATATATACCACAACTTCTTTATCCATTCATCTATCGAAGGACATTTTGGTTGTTACCAATCTTGGTCACTTGTTACCAATCTTAGAGCACCGTAAACAAAACTGCAATAAACATTGGAGCACATGTGTCTTTATGTATAAATGTTTTCAAATTTTTTGGGTAGATACCCAGGAGAGGGATTGCTGGGTCATATGGTAATTCTATTTGTAATTTTTTGAGGAAACTCTACACTGCCTTCCATAAACACTGCACCAGTCTGCATTACCACCAACAGTGTATGAGGGTACCTTTTTCTCCACAGCTTCTCCAACACTTGTTACTATTTGTCTTGTTGATGATAGCCATTCTAACAACGATGAGGTGATATCTCATTGTGGTTTTTATTTACATTTCTCTGATGATTAGTGAGGTTGAGCATTTTTCGTTTGTCTATTTGCCATTTGTATGTCCTCTTTAGAGAGATGTCTCTTCCGGTCCTCTGCCCATTTTTCAATTGGATTGTTTGTTTTTTGTTGTTGAGCTTCATGAGTTCCTTGTATATTTTAAATATTAACGCCTTATCAGAGGCACTGTATGCAAAAACCTTTTCCCATTCAGTTGGTTGCCTCTTTATTTTGTCAATGGTTTCTTTTGCTGGGCAGATACTTTTAAGTTTCATATAGTCCAATTTGTTTATTTTAGCTTTTACTTCCATTGCCGTTGGAGTCAAATTCATTACATGCTCTTTGAAACCAAGGTCCATAAGTTAGTACCTATGTTACCTATGTTTCTTCTATGCAGTTTAGTGTTTCAGGTCTTATGCTTAAGTCTTTGATCCATTTTGAATTAATTTTGGTACGTGGTAACAGATAGTCCAGATTCATTCATTGCAGTTGGCTATGGACTTCTCCCAGCACCATTTATTGAACAGGCTGTCTTTCCTCCATTGTATGTTTTTAGATTCTTTGTCAAAAATTATCTGTCCATATTTATGTGGTTTTATTTCTGGGTTTTCAATTCTGTTCCATTGGTCTACGTGTCTGTTTTTCTGCCAATACCATGCTGTTTTGATTATTGTAGTCCTGTAGTACAAGCTAAAGTCAGGGAGAGTAATACCTCCAGTATTGTTCTTTTTTCTTACAATTACTTTGGCTATTCAGGGTCTTTTGTGGTTGCAAACAAATCTGGTGATTTTTTGTTCTATTTCTTAAAAAACTACCATTAGGATTTTGATGGGGATTGCATTAAATCTGTATATTGCTGTGGGTAATATGGCCATTTTAACTCTATTGATTCTTCCAATCCACGAGCACAGAGTGTCTTGCCATTTTTTTTTTTGTCTTCTTCAATTTCTTTCAAAAATGTCTTATACTTTTCAGCATATAAATCCTTCACAACCTTGGTTAAGTTTGTTCCTAGGTATTTTGTTCTTTTTCCTGCAATTGCAAAGGGAATTGTTTTTTTGTATTTCTTTTTCTAAGATTTCATTATTAGTATATAGGAATGCAATGGACTTTTGTACGTTGATTTTTTTAGCCAGCAAATTTACTGTATTCGTTGATTGTTTCTAACAGCCTTTTGGTGGAGTCTTTAGGGTTTTCTACATATAGCATCATGTCATCTGCAAGAGTGACAATTTAACTTCTTCATTCCCAATTAAGATGCCTTTTATTTCTTTCTCTTGCCTAATGGCTCAGGCAAAGACTTCCAACACTGTGTTGAAAGGCAGAGGTGATAGGGGACAGCCCAGTCGTGTTCCTGAACATAGAGCAAAGGGCTTCGGGTTTTCAACATTAATTATGAGATTAGCTGAGGGCTTGTCATAGATGGCCTTTATTATGTTGAGGTATTTTCCTTCTATACCTATTTTATTAAGTGTTTTAATCATAAATGTATGTTGTATCTTCTCAAATGCTTTTTCTGCATCAATTGATATAATCATATGATTTTTGTCTTTATTTTGTTTATGTGATGAATCACATTAATGGATTTGGTATGTTGAACCATCCTTGTGCCCTGGGGATGAACCCCACTTGGTTGTGATGAATAATCTTTTAATACATAGTTGTATTCGATTTGCTAGAATTTTGTTTAGAATTTTTGCATCTGTATTCATCAGAGATATTGGTCTGTAGTTTTCTTTTTTTGTGTTGTACTTACCGAGTTTTGGTATTAGGGTAATGTTGGCCTCATAAAATGAGTTAGGGAGTACTGTCTCTTCTTCCATCTTTTGAAAGAGTTTGAGCAGGATTCGTATTAGATCCTGTTTGAAGGTTTCGTAGAATTCTGGTCCTGGACTTTTGCTTTTGGGAAGGTTTTGGATGACTGATTCAATTTTGTTACTGGTGATCTGTCTGTTTAGATGTTCCAGTTCTTCATGGTTCAGCCTTGGAAGGCTGTATGTTTCTAAGAACTTGTCTATTTCTTCTAGGTTATTGAATTTGGTGGCATACAGTCCTTCATAGTATTCTGGCATGATCCTGTGTATTTCCGTGGTGTCCGTGATAACTTCCCCTTTTTCTTTTACTTTTTTTTTAAAATTCATTTATTGGGGTGACAATTGTTAATGAAATTACATAATTTCAGGTGCACAATTCTGTATTACATCATCTATAAATCCCATTGTGTGTTCACCACCCAGAGTCAGTTCTCCTTCCATCACCATATATTTGATCCCCCCTACCCTCATCTCTCTCCCCCTACCCCCTTTACGCTCTGGTAACCAGTAAACTATTGTCTGTGTCAATGAGTTTTTGTTTCTCGTTTGTTTGTCTTGTTTTTGGTTTAAATACCACATATCAATAAAATCATAAGGTTCTCTGCTTTTTCTGTCTGACTTATTTCGCTTAGCATGTGTTGGAGAGGCTGTGGAAAAAAAGGAACCCTCATACACTGTTGGTGGGAATGCAGTCTGGTGCAGCCGCTATAGAAGGCAGTGTGGAAGTTCCTCAAAAAATTACAAATAGAATTACCATATGACCCAGCAATCCCTCTTCTGTGTATCTACCCAAAGAATTTGAAATCATTTATACATAAAGACACGTGTGCTCCAATGATCATTGCAGCTTTGTTTACTATGGCCAAGACATGGAAACAACCAACATGTCCTTCGATAGATGAATGGATAAATAAGTTGTGGTATATCTACACAATGGAATACTATTCGGCGTTAAGAAAAGATGATATAGGTACATTTGTGACAACATGGATGGAACTTCCCCTTTTATATTTCTGATTTTGTTAATTAGTGTCTTCTCTCTTTATCTTAGTGAGTCTAGCCAAGGGTTTGTCGATTCTGTTAATCTTTTCAAAGAACCAGCTCTTTGTCACATTAATTTTTTCTATTGTCTTTTTGTTCTCTATTTCATTTACTTCTGCTCTGATTTTTGTTATTTCCTTTCTTCTGCTGACCTTGGGTTTCACTTCGTTTTTTTCTAGTTCTTTGAGGTGTAACATGAGGTTATTTATTTGGGATTTTTTTTGTTTCTTGAGATAGGCCTGTAATGATATAAATTTCCCTCTTAAAACTGCTTTCGCGGCATCCCAAAAATCTTGGTAGGATGTATTTTCATTGTCATTTGTTTCTATGTATCTTTTGATCTATTCTCTAATTTCTTCTTTGACCCAGTCGTTCTTTAAAAGTATGTTGTTTAATCTCCATGTATTTGTGTTTTTTCCTGCTATCTTTTTACAGTTGATATCCAATTTCAAAGCCTTGTGATCAGAGAATATGCTTGATATAATTTCAATCTTCTTAAATTTGCTGAGGATTATTTTATGTCCAAATATATGGTCTATCCTTGAGAATGTTCCATGTACACTCAAAAAGAATGTATAGTCTGATGTTTTATGATGAAATGCTCTATATATGTCATTATGTCCTTTTCATCTAATGTATCATTTTGGGCTGCTATTTCGTTACTTATCTTCTGTTTGGATGATCTATCCATAGCTGTCAATGATGTATTTAAGTCCCCTATTATAATTGTGTTTTTGTAAATTTCTTCCTTTAGTTCTGTTAGTTGTTGCTTGGTATATTTTGGTGCTCCCTGATTGGGGGCATAAATATGATGACTATTATGTCTTCTTGTTGTATAGTCTCTTTTACCATTATGAAATGTCCATCTTTGTCTCTTGATATTTTTTTCACCCTGAAGTCTGTTTCATGTGTTATCATTATGGCTACACCTGATTTTCTCTGGGTACCATTTGCTTGGAGTGTCAATTTCACCCTATCACTTTGAGTCTATGCTTGTCCTTGTACCTGAGATGTGTCTCTTGGAGACAGCGTATGGTTGGGTTTAGTTTTTTGATCCAATCTGGTACTCTGTGTCTTTTTATTGGTGAGTTCAGTCCATGTATATTTAGGGTTATTATTGATATGTGAGGATTTCCTGTCATTCTATCTTTAGTTATCTGTTAAGGCTGTGTCTCCATTTTTTCTTTGCCTTTTTGTTATTGTCTATTATTTCTGTGTGGTGGTATTAAATGATGTTTCCTCCTGTTTCTTCTTTTATGACAGTATATATTTCAGTTATGGATTTTTTTTGAGTGGTTACCCTTCAGTTTATGTTAAAAAATGTTTGATATTTAGAGTATTCCATTTTCTTCAGCACACTTACTTTCTTCAATCCCATATTCTGGTTCAGGCCTTTACTCTCCCCCTTTTTATGGTGCCACAAATTGTCCCTGTTGATGGTGGTCGAATAGCATCCTTTCGTACTTATTGTAGTGCAGGTGGTGCATTAGAAAATTCCCTCAGTTTCTGTATGTCTGGAAAAGTCTTTATTCCTCCTTCATATCTAAAGGATATCTTTGCTGGATATATTATTCTTGGCTCATGATTTCTCTCTTTCAATAGACTCCCTCCTGGCTTGTAGAGTTTCTGCTGAAAAATCTGATGATAATCTAATGGGCTTTCCTTTCTAGGTTACTGTCTTCGTTTCCTTGGCTGCCTTGAGGGTTCCTTTTTGGTGTTAATTTTAGACAGCTTCAATACAATGTGCCTTGAAAAGAGCCTTTGGGATTGAGGTAATTAGGTATTCTATTTGCTTCTTGGATTCGAGAATCCAGTTCTGTCCACAAGCTTGGGAAGTACTCATCAACAATTTGTTTGAATATATTTTCTGTTCCCTTCTCTCTTTCTTCTCCTTCTGGTATGCCCATTATTCTTATATTGCTCTTTCTGATGGAGTCAGAAAGTTCTTGTAGAGTTCTTTCCTTTCTTTTATGTCTCAAGTCTCTTTCTTCTTCCACCTGTGTAAATTCCATGTTTCTATCTTCGATGTCACTGATTGTTTCCTCCATCTGGTCTACTAGCTAAGCTGGTTATTTCTTTCTTAATTTCTTCTATTGAGTTCTTAATCTCCAAAAATTCTATTTGGTTCTTTTTTAAAATTTCAATCTCTTTCGTAAAATGCTCATGTTGTTCTTTGATTGCGTTTCTTAGTTCATTAAACTGCCTTTCTGTTTTCTTGCATCTCGTTGAGTTTTTTCAGAACTGCAATCTTGTATTCTCTGTCATTTAAATCATATATTTCCATATCTTTAAGTTCCTTTTCTGGAGACTTTTCACTTTCTTTCTGAGTGTCTTGTTGCCTTGGTTATTCATTGCCATTACTGATTTATTATTTCTCTTCCTTGACATCTACAGGAGTGGTTTCTGCAAAAGGTTGATAGGAAGAGGTCTTTATTATGTTTTCCAATGCTTGTTGGTAAAATGTTTTATTTTCTCTGACTACAGCCTTTTTTTCCCTCTCTCACACAGTAGTGCTATGTTTTCTCTGCACTATTCCAGCTTCTTACACAATGGGGAAATTCCATGGAAAACGGGCTTCTCCTCTGTTAATATTTCACCTGGGTCACAGGGCACAATGTATGCGGAGAGCTTTTGAAGTTCCAAAGCTCTTTCTGCACCTGATTCAGAGCCCGTATGTTTCAGCACTTCTGTTTACTCCTGCAGAGATCCGCCCAGATAGGTGAGGCCAGGGGCATGGTGAATTGTGAGAGGTGGCCCAGAGCAATGGCGGCGACCAGCACCACAGCCGGTCCGCTTCCAGAGCTCTCTCCTCTTTGCCAGAACTAGTTGGGCTGTGAATCTGTGTCTGCGTTCCACAGTTCTCAGAACAGCAAATTTTCTGTTCTTTTGATATGACACTGCTACTGTTCTGCATCTAGCACCGGGCAGTTGGGGTCGGGGCAAGCTCTGCGAGGGTAGGGAGGGTGCGGGTAGTCTCAGTGCCTAAGACTTCTGTTCTCTGCTCGGCAGTGAGGGCTTAAAACAGTGTTTTCAGCCTTTTGCCCTCAGTCTTTTCTCCGAGGTCTCTGCCATGAGCTTTGGGTTCAGCCGTGTTATATGCTGTCCCCTCAGCCCTGTGGGACATATGCGGTGCCCTAGCAGTCCGAGTTCTTTCCTCTCCTGCAGCTGCAGTAGTCCCGGGATACAGCAAGCTCGAAGCACTGAGCTCGGTCTGCGTCCTGCACCTGTAGGTTCCATCTCTGCACTTCTCCATTCCCTCCTCCCCCACTCGCGCGATTCTCCCACCTTTAGGTGAATTCAGTAGTGGACCTCTTCGTCTTGCCTGTCTGTTGTGCAGGGAGTCCTTTGTGGAGTTATTGTTGTTCGGTTTTTGTAAATTCCAGGGGAGCTTTACAGAGGCTTACCTCATGCTGCCATTTTGATTTGCAATATTTTTAAGGTCTAAGTCCAGGTGTCCCCCATGAAGAAAAGAATCTTTGTATTTCACTCCAGTCTAGGACAGATGGTATTTCCCCAGCTGGGATCTTTGGCATCTGGAGGCCAAACTGCCCAGGAAGATCTTTCCCTGGCAGCACAGTGAGGAGCCAGGATGCTGCTCACCGCTCACGAACAAACAGGCTTATACCCATTCTCAGCTTTGGAAATAGTTCTCCTTTTCTCAAGTTGCCAACCATATCCACCGTGCCAAAATGCTTCCCTTCCTCTGAACAAACGTAGCAAAAGCCCTTCACTGAGGGATCCTCAAGCAACTTCAAGGCCACTGAGATGAAAGAACACAAAATCTAGTTATCTTATTTGAGCCAAGATATGAACAAAGCACAAATTAACAGTTCTTGAAAGTAGCCTGCCACTTTATTGCTATAAAAACAATAATCAGGATAGAAGAATAATAGGAATGCTACATAATACAGTTGACTACAGTTCCTATAAAAGCTTTAGTTAAATAACTCCCAAAACCATAGCTTTGGAATTTGAAAAGAACCTTTGAAATGGCTCACCTAGTCCAAAGCATAAAACAACTCTTCCTACCATTCTTGCTACAGTTATCGTGGTAGAAAGAAAACCCCACATACTTTCTGAATAGATTATTCTGTTTTTAGAATAGGATTTAAATTCACTGAATAAATCTATTGTCTTGGGTTCTCCATTTTCAATGGAAGGAACTTTAGCTTGAGAAGTCTCCAGGAGAATGTGCTTTCCTTTAACTATCTTACATCCTTAAGCTTCTTGTGCCAGCTCTTCTCTAGGAGATTCTGAGATAGGTCTGTGGGGACAAAGCCCCCCCAAAAACAGTTTCCAGGCTCTCGGCCTCACAATAGAAAGGTGCTGGCTCAGGTAGTAAATGGCCATCAACTGTGATCAGATGGCCAGCAGCTGTGCTAGTTGGCTGTCAGCTGTAACCCGTAAGCCATTGGCCACTAATATAACGGTTGTGGCTACGCTAGCAGAAGAAATGGGGGCTAGCAAGGAGATGGTGGCTGGCAAGCGCGGACTGTTGTTAGGCAGATTATGTAGATCCTGCTTCCTGTGTTTCCAGCCCAGCCGCCAGCGAGAATATATTGGTTTGACTCCCCTATCTATGGCTCCGTGGGTGTTCCTTTTTGGCCTTACCATGTCCTGCGTTCTTATGTGGGGAGCGGGAGCAGAGACTCCACCTTACACCCCGCCGGACGCCCTGCACGACAAATGGCGCAGCGAGCAGAGTCCCCCGGCACGATACATGGCATAGTCGGCAGGATATGGTGCTGGCCAAAGCTTTCTGAAAGGCAGTGGAGCAGTTTGTGTGTATGAAAGCTCAGTCTGAGGAAGACCAGGAGAAGCAGCTGCCGGAGAGCTCGATTCCCGTGGAGGGGTGGAAAGACATGAATGGTTCCCCAACCAGCAGAGGCCGGAGAAAGCAGAGAAAGCGAAGGTTGTTGCCGCCCTGTGGGCTGGGAAGTGCTTGCTGAGGCAGCCTGGATGAGGGGCTTGTCCCAGGAGGAAATGCATGCTGAGTCCTCCATGGGACATGAGAGTGAGGTCAAGGTCATCCCTCACCCCCAGGACAGCCGTGGTAAATGACTATGGACTATGGGGAATTGCCTTCCATCCCTAATTTAATGGACGCTTGACTGTTTGGGAACATACCACCATGTAGTGGGACTAGCGGATGTTTGCTTTTGTGTCTTGACTGGCCGCCATTGATAATATGTAAGCACCTTGATGTGAGCCGCTGTTCCAGCACAGTACCCCAAGAGGCCCAGAGAGAGAGTGGCAGTGCCCTGAGAGGCCCTGGCTGTGTCCAGGAAGTCTGGCTGTGTCCAGAGAGAGTGGCAGTGCCCTGAGAAACTCTGGCTGTGCCCGGGGAGACAGGTGGTACCCTAAGAAGCTCAGGAAGTCTGGCTGTGCCCAGAAGTACTGTGGTGGTGCCCTGATAAAACCTGGCTGTGCCCGGGGAAACAAGTGGTACCCTAAGAAGCCCAGGATGTCTGGCTGTGCCCAGAAGTACTGGTGATGCCCTGAAAAACCCTGGCTGTACTCAGAGAGCCTGGCTGTGTCCATGATATTGCATTCACCTCCAGGCTTCTCGCACAGGGACCCTCGCGGAAGATACTTGTCGAGTAGATTGTGAGGCGAGACCCTGTAGGGGTGAAGTGTGGGGACAAAGCCCCCAAAAAACAGTTTCCAGGCTCTCAGCCTCACAATAGAAAGGTGCTGGCTCAGGTAGTAAATGGCCATCAACTGTGATCAGATGGCCAGCAGCTGTGCTAGTTGGCTGTCAGCTGTAACCCGTAAGCCATTGGCCACTAATATAACAGTTGTGGTTACGCTAGCAGAAGTAATAGGGGCTAGCCAGAAGATGGTGGCTGGCAAGCGCGGACTGCTGTTAGGCAGATTATGTATATCCTGCTTCCTGTGTTTCCAGCCCAGCCGCCAGCGAGAATATATTGGTTTGACTCCCCTATCTATGGCTCCGTGGGTGTTCCTTTTTGGCCTTACCGTGTCCTGCATTCTTGGGCGGGGAGTGGGAGCTGAGATCCTGCACGACAAGGTCTCTCCTCTCCATGAGTTGTGGTAGCTTCATCACCACTCCAAGAATTCTCATCAAGAAGCTTGTATTTTCAATAGTAGAGTCTGCTGTTTAATGAATGAGTTATCCAGTGGCTCACCTACTTTGGGATCTCATGCAAAGACTTGCCAGCTGCTTTTGTGGATAGCATTCCTCTCACCATGAAATTTCACCATTTTTCTGACAACCAAGGTTCTTGCTATTTGCCTTTAGGTTCAAGGTGCTTACTTTCATGTCACATCTCCCCATAGACTCAGGTAGGAAGTTGTGATGCACAAGTGACTCTGGATGTCCTAAAACCAAATCTTAACTGATACAGAGTAAAATATGGGAGCAGTTCCCTTGTCCACTGTCTGGTGTGCTACTGCTACAGTGTCCCAGCCATGTGAACTTGGCCAAGACACAAACCAGTCTGACTTCAGATGCCTTTTCTATAAAACAGGAGAGTAATTCCACATAGCTGAGACCAAAAGATTGCAGAATGAACACGTTATCACATTATACTACCTATGATAATGCTTTCATGGATATAATTTCGTGAGATAACTTTTAGCTCTAAAATCTAGTGTATTATTTGTTTGGGGGTTTTGTTTTCTTTTGTTTGAATCTTAGTTTGCTCTTGAGTAAAACAAAAATAATAATCCGCACTTTAGTCACAGAGTATTGTAAGGAGAACCAAATAAAATGAACCATAAGTTTTGTCCAAATATGAGATATCATTTGTAATAACTAGAGATCCTCTTTAAGAATTGGTAAGCAAATAAAAGAGACTAAAACTAACCGTAATTATTTTCATATAACTTGACTACAGTCTGTTTGCCGCTTTTTTTTTTTTAGTTTCAGGTGTACAAGACAAGGTAATACTTAGACGTTCATCATTTATATCCCTCACACTAGGTCAACGTGCTGTTATCCTGAATTATCAAACAAAACAGTTAAGTAACTTTAGACAGCTCCATTACCTCCATACAATTTTAGTTAAAGCTAGAGAGGGAAGAAATGTGAGTAATTATTATATTATTTCCCTGAACTATAGGATGTTCTAAGATTTTCATCTTGGTAAGGAAAGGTTTATAGTCTATATCTTCTTACATTAACATTTACACTCTATCATAGTTACTTCCTCTAGTTTGAAATTCGGGTGCAAAATCAGGTGATGTTCAAATCTGGACTATATTAAATACCTCTGGGTTTTGATCCATTCAGATTTCTAAACAAATAACTTTCTTAAAAACATGAAGTCATGTATTGTTTTACTATTAATGCCTTGTTCTCTAATGGCACAATACATAAACCTCATTTCTTCTCAAGTATAAGTAAGAAAAGCACATTTTGAAAAATCTCTTTCTGCTAAGATATTAGGTAATTGCTACCTGCTGCCTTGTACTTGCTTCCCTTTAGCTCCATAGAAGAAAGTAAACAATGTTTCAAGTTGAGTGTGTCTTGGAACACAGCCTTTTAAGCAGACTACTATCTTGGCATTTCTACAAGATCTGTTACATGATTTATAGTGAAACTGGTTGTGGTGAGCAGCCTAATCTCTACCAGTGCCACATAAAATCAGCCGTGCAACATTTTAACATTGTCTGCTATTACTTCTGACCCATTTTCAGGTTTCCTTTGGAGTTTCCTATCATTTGGCTTCCATCACACTGGCCTGGACATTCTAATTTCTTTCCTTTCTCTTTCAATACACATTTATTGAGTCTGCTCTGTGCAGCACAGTGAACCCATTTCTGTGGGAAGACCTAGAAGGATCCCAAGTGGCTTGCAGTAGCACAGGGTGTGTCCAATACTCCTATAAGGTTGAAAGTGGCAAGAGATACAAACTATGAAATAGTATTTGCAATATGGAAGACTTCTTGGAAAAGGTGTCCTTTAGACTAAACCAGGAAAGATCAATAGAATCTGGACCTGTGGGGATAGAGGAAGGAACACCAAACAAAGAAAAAAGTGTGGACAGAGGCAATGAGTCAAAAAAACCACCCAACATGTATGCAGCCTGGAGCAGTTCGGGTTGGCTAAATCCTAAGGTATCTGCAGGGAAGTCATGTCAATTAAGGTAGTTGCCACATCATGGGTATTAGTGGTTACTATTGTGATCATGCTGTGTTACTAATCAATTTAGAAATCTTCTCTCCCCTGTGAACTGCTGAATTAAGCCTCTATGCTAGGTAGAGGGAAGAAGGGTGAGGGGAAGGGAGTGTAAAGAACAAACAAGTCATGGTCCCTGCCTTCAAGGAATTTAATGGGGGAGAGAAAGACATCCTTATATAATAGCATAATGTGTTATGATGGATATGATCCCATTCTCCACTATGTGTCTCTGAACTAGTATGAGAATACAATGTTTCCAAATGCTAAAAACCACTCACATTTTAAAAAGAATCCATCTATCCCCAATAGAGGAACACCACATGACATTTCTTCTGTGTATTTTGTTAGCAAGATCCCATCCTCTTTTTTCTTTCTTTCTCTCTCATATCTATAGGTGCCAGACAGATAACAAAGCTGTGTAAAGCAAACTATAAGGTTTGAAATTAAATTGAAAATAGTGTGAATTAAATAAAAATTAGTGGGCGTAATTCAATTAAATTAAAATAGTGAAGGCTCCTCTGAATTAAAGGCCCTGTCTAAAAATCTCATTAACTTCTTCTCTTGAGATAATTATAGATTCATATACAGCTATAATAAAGGATGGATCCTTTGTCTCCTTTACCTAGTTTCCCACAAAAATAGCATCTTGAAAAAGTATAGTAAAACATCACAATCATAATATCAATACAGTCAGGATACAGAGCATTTCCATCGCCACAAAGATCCTTCACATGGCTCTTTCATAGTCACACCAGCTTCCTGCCTGCATGCATTCCTGAATCCCTGGGAACCACTAATCTGTTCTCTACTTCTACATTTTTATCATTTCACAAATGTTATAGAAATAAAATCACAGTGTGTAAGCTTTTAGAATTGTTTTATTTCACTCTGGATTTTTCTCTGGAGATTCATCCAGGTTGTTGCATTTATCACCACTTTTTTACTGCTGACTAGTATTCTATGGTTAGGGTGTACTACGGTTTGTTTAACCATTCACCCATTTAAAGATACCCGTATTGTTTCAAAATTTTGCCTATTGTGAATGCAGACTGGTGCAGCCACTATGGAAGGCAGTGTGGAGGTTCCTCAAGAAATTACAAATAGAATTACCATATGACCCAGCAATCGCTCTCCTGGGTATCTACCCCAAAAATATAAAAGCATTTCTCTATAGAGACACGTGTACTCCAATGTTCATTGCAGCTTTGTTTACGGTGGCCAAGACATGGAAACAACCAAAATGTCCTTCGATAGATGAATGGATAAAGAAGTTGTGGTACATATACACAATGGAATACTATTCGGCGTTAAGGAAAGATGATATAGGAGCATTTGTGACAACATAGATGGATCTCGAGAGAATAATGCTAAGTGAAATAAGTCAGACAGAAAAAGCAGAGAACCCTATGATTTCACTGATATGTGGTATATAAACCAAAAAGAACAAGACAAACAAATGAGAAAGAAAAACTCATAGACACAGACAATAATTTAGTGGTTACCAGAGGGTAAGGGGGTGGGGGGTGGGTGATGAGGGTAAAGGGGATCAAATATATGGTGATGGAAGGAGAACTGACTCTGGGTGGTGAACACGCAATGGGATTTATAGACGATGTAATACAGAATTGTACACCTGAAATCTATGTAAATTTACTAACAATTGTCACCCCAATAAAATTAATTAAAAAAAAAAATTTGCCTATTGTGAATAAAGCTTCTTTGATCATTCGTGTATAGGCTTTTGTGTGATCAAAAGTCTTCCTTTCTCTAGAATAAATGCTGAGGAGGGAAATTGCTGGGTCATGGGGTAGTTGCATGTTTACATTTTTAAGAAACTGCCAAACCATTTTCCAGAATGGCCATACCATTCTACATTCCCAACAGCAATTTATAATTGATCCAGTTTTTCTGCGTTCTTGTCAGCATTTGATGTCACTGTTTTATTTTAGCATTGTGTGTGTAGTGATATCTCACTGAGTTTTAACTTGAATTTTCCTAATTGTTAATGATGCTGAGCACCTTTCTTTTTATGTATACTAAAATGTATTGGTGTGACAATGGTCAACAAAACTACATAGGTTTCAAGTGTACAATTCTATAATACATCATCTATATATTGCATTATGTGTTCACCACTCAGAGTCAGTTCTCCTTCTATCACCATATATTTGACCCGCTTTAACCTCTTCTACTATCCTAGTCCTCCCTTACCCTCTGGTAACCACTAACTGTTGTCTGTGTCTATGAGTTTATGTTTTTTTATTTGTTTGTCTTGTTCCTTTGTTGCTTTCAGTTTTATATCCTACATATGAGTGAAGTCAAACGATTCTCAACTTTTTCTGTCTGACTTACTTCACTTAGCATAATAATCTCAAGATCCATCCATGTTGTTGCTAATAACAGTATTTCTTTTTTTTTATGACACAGTAGTATTCCATTGTACATATAAACCAGATCTTCTTTATCCAATCATCTATTGAAGGATGCTTTGGTTATTTCCATGTCTTGGAGACTGTAAATAATGCTGCAATGAACATCAGAGTACATGTATCTTTATGGATAAATGTTTTCAGATTTTTTTTGGTAGATACCAAGGGGAGGGTTTGCTGGGTTGTACAGTAATTATATTCTTAATTTTTTCAGAACCTCCATACTGTTTTCCATAGCCGCTGTACAATTTACGTTCCCACCAACAGTGTATGAGGGTTCCTTTTTCTCCACAACCTCTCCAACACTTGTTACTATTTGTCCTGTTGATGATAGCCATTCTGACTGGGGTGAGGTGATATCTCATGATGGTTTTTGATTTGTATTTCCATAATAGCTGTGAAGTTGAACATTTTTTTCATATCTGTTGGCTGTTTGCATGTCTTTCTGGAAGAAGTTTCTGTTCATGTCCTCTGCCCATTTTTTAATTGGATTGTTTGTCTTTATGTTGTTGAGTTATATGAATACCTTATATATTTTGGATATTAGCCCCATATCGGAGGCGTTGTTTACAAATATTTTCTCCCATTTGTTTGAAAGCCTCTCTGTTTTGTTGATGGTTTCTTTTGCTGTGAAGAAGCTTTTTGGTTTGCTATAGTCCCATTCATTTATTTTAGCTTTCACTTCCCTTGCCTCTGAGGTCAAAATCCTCTTTGAACTCAATGTCCGTAAGTTTAGTACCTCTGCTTTCTTCTATGCAGTTTATTCTTTCAGGTCTTATGTTTAGGTCTTTGATGCATTTTGAGTTAATTTTGGTACATGGTGACAGATAGCAGTCTAGTTTCATTCTTTCGCATGTGGCTTTCTAATTTTCCCAGCACCATTTATTCTTTTCTCCATTGTATGTTTTTGGCTCCTTTATCAAAAATTGTCTGTATTTATGTGGGTTAATTTCTGGGTTCTCAATTCTATTCCATTGGTCTGTTCGTTTTTCTGCCAGTACCATGCTGTTTTGATTATTGTTGCTCTGTAGTACAAGCTGAAGTCAGGGAGTGTGATACCTCCAGGGTTGTTCTTTTTTCTTAGAATTGCTTTAGCTATTTGGGGTCTTTTGTGGTTCCATACAAATCTGATGATTTTTTGTTCTATTTCTTTTAAAAATGCCATTGGGATTTCGATTGGGATTGCATTAAATCTGTATATTGCTTTGGATAATATGGGCATTTTAACTATGTTGATTCTTCTAATCCATGAACATGGAATATTTCTCTAGTTCTTTTTGTCTTCTTCAATGTCTTTTTAAATGTCATAGTTTTCAGTGTATGGGTCCTTCACATCCTTTGTTAAGTTTATTCCTAGATATTTTATTCTTTTTGTTGTAATTGCAAAAGGAATTTTTAAAAAATTGTTTTTCTGAAATTTCATTGTTAGTATATAGAAATGCAATGGATTTTTGTACATTGATTTTGTAGCCAGTAACTTTACTATATTTGTTTATTGTTTCTAATAGTTTTTTGGTGGAGTCTTTAGGGTTTTCTATATAAAGCATCACAACACCTGCAAAAAGTGACAATTTAACTTCTTCATTCCCAATTCGGATGCCTTTTATTTCTTTCTCTTGCCTGATTGCTCTGGCTAAGACTTCCAGTACTATGTTGAATAACAGTGGTGATGAGGGCAACTCTGTCTTTTTCCTGAACATAGAGCAAAAAGCTTCAGGTTTTCACCACTAATTATGATATTAGCTGAGGGTTTGCCATATATGTTAAGATACTTACCTTAACATATTAACATAAGGTATTTACCTTAATGTAAGATATTTACCTTAACTTAATACCTTTATTATGTTAAAGTATTTTTCTTCAATACCCATCCGATTAAGTGTTTTAATCATAAATGGATGTTGTATTTGTCTAATGCTTTTCCTGCATCTATTGATATAATCATATGATTTTTAACTTGTATTGATGTTGAGCACCTTTTAATGTGCTTCTATGCTATCTGTACAGCCATGCACATTTAACAATGTTGATATGTTCTGAGAAATGTGTTATTAGGTGATTTTGTCATTGTGCGAACACCATAGCATGTACTTACACAAACCTAGATGGTATAGCCTAATACACACCTAGGCTATATGGTATAGCCTATGGCTCCTAGGCTACAAACCTCTATGGCATGTTAGTGCACTGAATACTGTAGGCAACTATAGCACAATGGTAAGTATTTGTGTATATAAACATAGAAATTGTACAGTAAAAATACAGTATAGAAGATTTAAAAAATGATACACATATGTAGAACACAACATGAATGGAGCTTGCAGGACTGGAAGTTGCTCTGAGTGAGTCAGTGTTTGAGTGGCTAGTGAATATGAATGCCTAGGACATTACTGTAAACTTTATGAACACTGTTAAGTTAGGCTACACTAAATTTATAAAGCAACATAAGGTTAAAATAAGCACATGAGAAATGATGCAATCAAGAGACGCAGTAAACATGAGATGTATGAGGCTGCTGACAGCATATTGTTTTTTAGCAAAATTATTTTTATAAGTAAAAAGAATACACTCTAATTACAAAAGGTATATTATAGTAAATACATAAACCAGTACCATTTATTATCATTATCAAGTATTATGTACTGTACATAATTTTAAGTGTTATACTTTTATATGACTGGCAGCACAGTAGGTTTGTTTACACCAGTGTCACTACAAACATGTGAGAAATATGTTGCACTAGGTCACTGCAACAGCTACAACACTACGCAATAGGAATTTTTCACCTCCATTATGCTCTTATGAGACTACTGTTATATATCCAATCCATCACTGACTGAAATGTTATGCAGCACAAGACTGTATATCATCTTGGTAAATGTCTTTTTATGGCTTTTGCTCATTTTCCAATTGGATTATTTGTTTTTTATTTTATTTTAATGTTGAGTTTTGAGATTTATTTGTATATTCTACTCAAACATACTAGTACTTTTTCAGAAATATATTTTGAACATATTTTTAGCTAGTTTTTAGCTTGTTTTTCATCCACTTAACATGCTCTTTCACAGAACATGCATTTTTAATTTTGATGAAGTGCAATTTATCCAGTTTACCTTTTATAGATCATGCTTCTGGTATCAAGTCTAAGAACTTTTTGCCCAGCTATAGGTCCCACAGATTTTCTCCTATGTTGTTTATAAGATTATATTGTTCATAGGTTTATATTTTACATTTAAGCTTTTTTGAGTTCATTTTTGTATAAAATGTAAGACCTAGTGCAAGGTTAATTGTGTGTATGTCTGGGTGTCTACTTTCTCTGGCACCAGTTGCTTTCACAACTTTGTTATAAAGATTTTGTTGGGTATCTGATGGACATGCGTCCTATTTGGGAGACCACCTCAGAGATAATGTGGATGCCTGATCATAGCACTGTACACCAGAAGCTAAACATTAATGAATTCCAACTATAATTTTATATATATATATAATGTGATGGCTGGGTGTGAGGTCGGAGGGGTAATGGATGGGGGGAGGGGGGTTCACAGTGTGAGGGATATAAGTGATGAACGTCTAAGTAAAAAAAATAAAATAAAATAAAATAAAATAAAAATTAGTTGAGAATATTTATGTGGCTCTATCTCTGGGTTCTTTTATTCCATTTATTGATATGTCTATCCCACTGCTAATACTACAGTCTTGGTAACTGTAATTATACAATCAATCTTGAAATTAGGTAAACTGATTCCTCCCACTGTATTCATCTTTTCAAAGAATATAAACTATTCTAGTCCCTTTGCCTTTCCATAAAATTTTTGAATAATGTTTTCTACATCTTTAAAAAAGTCAGACTGGAATCTTGAATTGCATTCATATTGTATGTCAGTTTGGGGGAATCTGACATCTTTAGTGCATTAGGTTTTACAATCAATGAATACACTGTCTCCATTTGTTTAGATATTTTTTCTTTCATTAAAGTTTTGTACATTACAGCTTATAAATACTGTTCATGCTTTGTTATATTTACACCTAAGTATATTTTTAGCAACTGTAAGTGGTATCATTCTTTTAATTTTAGTGTCCACATGGTCATTGCTATTATATTGAAATACAATTGATTTTTGTATATTCATCTTGTATCCTATGACCTTACTAAACTTAGTTCTAGAAGGGTTTTGGTAGATTCCCTTGGATTTTCTACATAGACAATCACATCATCTGCAAATAGGGAAAGTGTCATTTCTTCTTTTCTAATCTGTATGCCTTTTCTTTTCTTTTCTTTTTTGTCAGAAGGTATTTTTTTTTTAGCTTAATTTTTTTTTATTAGTTTCAGGTATACAAGACAAGGTAATACTTAGATATTCATCATTTATATCCCTCACACTGTGAAGCCCCCTCCCCCCATCATTATCCCTCCAATAGCTCACATCCCTCCGAGCCATCACATTATATATATAAAATTATAGTTGGCATTCATTAATGTTTAGCTTCTGGTGTACAATGCCATGATCAGGCATCCACACTATCCCTGAGGTGGTCTCCCAAATAGGACGCATGTCCATCGGATACCCAACAAAATCTTTACGACATTATTGAATACGTTCCCCAAATTAATTTTCAGAAAACCCTGAGGCCATCTTGTGGTTACCAGCTGCTTCCAATTCCCTCATTTTTCCCATTATCCACAACCCTCTCCCCCCCGCTCATCTAACAACTCTCGGTTTTTTCTTTGTGCCCTCAAAACTGTCTCTGATTAGTTCATTCACATATTATTTTCTTTATTCAGCATATAAGTGAGATCATATGGTACATGTCTTTCTCTTTCTGACTTATTTCACTTAACATAATGTTCTCTAGATCCATCCATGTTGTTGCAAATGATAAGATTTCTTTCTTCTTTATGGCTGCGTAATACTCCATTGCATAAATGTACCACAGCTTCTTAATCCAGTCATCTACCGATGGGCATTTTGGTTGTTTCCATATCTTGGCTATTGTGTAAAGTGCTGCAATAAACATAAGAGTGCATACTGATTTTTGAATTGGAGTTTTGGATTTCTCCGTGTAGATGCCTAGGAGTGGAATTACTGGATCATAGGGTAGTTCCATTTTCAGATTCCTGAGATACCTCCATACTGTTTTCCAGAGTGGCTGCACTAATCTGCAATCCCACCAACAGTGCACTAGCGTTCCCTTTTCTCCACATACACGCCAGCATTTGTTCTTTGTTGATTTATTGATGATAGCCATTTTGACTGGAGTGAGGTGGTATCTCCTTGTGGTTTTTATTTGCATTTCTCTGATGGTTAGTGAGGTTGAGCATTTCTTCATATGTCTTCTTGCCTTCTGTATGTCCTTTTTAGAAAAATGTCTCCTCAAGTTTTTTGCCCATTTTTTAATTGGGTTGTTTGTTTTTTTGGAGTTGAGTTGAGTAAGTTTTTTATAGATTTGTGATATTAATCCCTTATCAGGTATATCATTGGCAAATATCTTTTCCCATTCAGTAGGATACCTTTTTGTTTTATTGATGGTTTCCTTTGCCGTGAAAAAGCTTTTTAGTTTGATGTAATCCCACATGTTTATTTTTTCTCTTACTTCGCTCGCGCGAGGGGATATATCAGTGAAAATCTTACTCCGGGTAATGTCCATGAAGTTTCTTCCTATATTTTCTTCTAGATATTTTATGGTTTCAGATCTTACATTTAAGTCTTTAAGCCATTTTGAATTTATTTTTGTATATGCTGTAAGGAGGTGGTCCAGCTTCATTTTCTTGCATGTGTCTGTCCGGGTTTCCCAACAGCACTTATTGAACAGACTGTCTACCCATCGTACATTCTTGCTTCCATTGTCGTAGATTAGATGGGCATATAGGCATGGATTTACTTCTGGACTCTCTATTCTGTTCCATTGATCTATGTGTCTATTTTTATGCCAGTACCATGCTGTTTGATTACTGTAGCCTTGTAGTATAGTTTGAAATCAGGTATCGTTATGCCTCCCACTTTGTTCTTATTTCTCAAGATTGCTGAGGCTATCCGGGGTCTTTTATGGTCCCATATAAATTTTAGGATTATATGTTCTATTTCTGTGAAAAACGTCATTGGTAGTTTGATAGGAATTGCGTTGAATATGTATATTGCCTTAGGCAGTATGGACATTTTAACTATATTAATTCTTCCTATCCATGAACATGGAATGTGTTTCCATCTATTTATGTCTTCTTTCATTTCTTTCTTCAGTGTCGTATAATTTTCTGAGTACAGATCTTTTACATCTTTGGTTAGATTTATTCCCAGATATTTTATAGTCTTTGGAGCAATTGTAAATGGAATTTTTTTTTTTAATTTCTCCTTCTGATATTTTATCATTGGTGTATACAAATGCAACTGATTTCCGAATATCAATTTTATATCCTGCTACTTTACTAAATTCATCTATCAGTTCTAATACTTTCTTGGTGGAGTCATTTTTTTTATAGTTTTATTTTATTTTATTTTATTTTATGTTTACATCCCTCACACCGTGAACCCCCCTACCCCCATTTGGTGGAGTCTTTAGGGTTCTCTATATATAGTATCATATCATCTGCATATAGTGATAATTTTACTTCCTCCTTACCAATTTGGATGCCTTTTATTTCTTTCTCTTGTCTGATTGCTGTGGCTAGAACTTCCAGCACTATGTTGAAAGTGGGCAACCTTGTCTTGTTCCTGATCTTAGGGGGAATGGTTTTAGCTATTCCCCATTGAGTACGATGTTAGATGTGGGTTTGTCATATATGGCCTTTATTATGTTAAGATATGATCCCTCTATTCCCACTTTCTTAAGGGTTTTTATCATAAAAGGTTGCTGTATTTTATCAAATGCTTTTTCTGCATCTATTGATATGATCATGTGATTTTTATTTTTCATTTTGTTAATTTGGTGTATCACATTAATTGATTTGCGGATGTTGAACCACCCCTGCATACCAGGGATGAATCCCACTTGATTATGGTGTATGATCTTTTTAATGTATTGCTGAATTCTGTTTGCTAATATTTTGTTGAGAATTTTTGCATCTATGTACATTAGAGATATCAGCCTGTAGTTTTCTTTTTTTGTGGTGTCTTTGTCTGCTTTTGGGATCAGGGTGATAGTGGCTTCGTAAAAAGTGTTGGGAGACAAAGCCATATACAGATTTAATGCAATCCCCATTAAAATCCCAATGGCATTTTTTAAAGAAATAGAACAAAAAATCATCAGATTTGTTTGGAACCACAAAAGACCCCGAATAGCCAAAGCAATATTAAAAAAAAAGAACAATACTGGAGGTATCACACTCCCTGATTTTTCCTTGTACTACAGGGCTACAATAATCAAAACAGCTTGGTATTGGCGGAAAAACAGACACATAGACCAATGGAATAGAATTGAGAACCCAGAAATAAAACCACATAAATATGGACAGATAATTTTTGACAAAGAAGCTAAAAACATACAATGGACGAAAGACAGCCTCTTCAATAAATGGTGCTGGCAGAATTGGATAACTACGTGCAAAAGAATGAAACTGGACTGCTATCTGTCACCATGTACCAAAATTAATTCAAAATGGATCAAAGACTTAAGCATAAGACCTGACACAATAAACTGCATTGAAGAAAACATAGGTACTAAACTTATGGACCTTGGGTTCAAAGAGCATTTTATGAATTTGACTCCAAAGGCAATGGAAGTAAAAACTAAAATAAACAAATGGGATTATATGAAACTGAAAAGCTTCTGCACAGCAAAAGAAACTATTGACAAAATAATGAGGCAACCAACTGAATGGGAGAAGATTTTCGCAAACAGTTCCTCTGATAAGGGGCTAATATCCAAAATATACATGGAACTCATGAAACTCAACAACAAAAAAACAAACAACCCAATTGAAAAATGGACAGAGGACCTGAGGAGACATTTCTCCAAAGAGGATATACAAATGGCAAATAGACATATGAAAAAATGCTCAACATCGCTAATCATCAGAGAAATGCAAATGAAAACCACAATGAGATATCACCTCACCCCAGTCAGAATGGCTTTCATCAACAAAACAAATAGTAACAAGTGTTGGAGAGGCTGTGGAGAAAAAGGAACTCTCATACACTGTTGGTGGGAATGCAGACTGGTGCAGCCGCTATGGAAGGCAGTGTGGAGGTTCCTCAAGAAATTACGAATAGAATTACCATATGACCCAGCAATCGCTCTCCTGGGTATCTACCCAAAAAATATAAAAGCATTTCTCTATAGAGACACGAGTACGCCAATGTTCATTGCAGCTTTGTTTACGGTGGCCAAGACATGGAAACAACCAAAATGTCCTTCGATAGATGAATGGATAAAGAAGTTGTGGTACATATACACAATGGAATACTATTCGGCATTAAGGAAAGATGATATAGGAGCATTTGTGACAACATGGATGGATCTCGAGAGAATAATGCTAAGTGAAATAAGTCAGACAGAAAAAGCAGAGAACCCTATGATTTCACTGATATGTGGTATATAAACCAAAAAGAACAAGACAAACAAATGAGAAACAAAAACTCATAGACACAGACAATAATTTAGTGGTTACCAGAGGGTAAGGGGGTGGGGGGTGGGTGATGAGGGTAAAGGGGATCAAATATATGGTGATGGAAGGAGAACTGACTCTGGGTGGTGAACACACAATGGGATTTATAGACGATGTAATACAGAATTGTACACCTGAAATCTATGTAAATTTACTAACAATTGTCACCCCAATAAAATTAATTAAAAAAAAAAAAAGCAAAAAAAAAAAAAAAAAAAAAAGTGTTGGGAGTCTTCCTTCCTTCTGGATTTTTTGGAAGAGCTTGATGAGAATAGGTGATAATTCTTTTTTGAATGTTTTGAAAAATTCCTCTGTAAAGCCATCTGGTCCAGGGCTTTTGTTTGTTAGGAGATTATTGATTACTGATTCAATTTCCCTGGTGGTAATCAGACTGTTCAGGCTTTCTGTTTCTTCTTGAGTTAGCCTTGGAAGGTTGTGCGCCTCTAGAATATTGTCCATTTCTTCCAGATTGTCAAATTTGTTGGCATATAGTTGCTCATGGTAATTTCTTAATTTTTTTTGTATTTCTGTGGTGTCTGTTGTCACTTCTCCTCTTTCATTTCTGATTTTATTAATTTGGGTCCTCTCTCTCCTTTTTTTAATGAGTCTGGCTAAAGGTTTGTCAATTTTGTTTATCTTCTGTAAGAACCAGCTCTTGGATTCATTGATCTTTTGTATTGTTTTTCTGGTTTCTATTTCATTTATTTCTGCTCTGATCCTTATTATCTCCTTCCTTGTGCTTTCTTTGGGCTTATTTTGCTGTTCTTTTTCCAGATCCCTTAAGTGTGAAGATAAACTGTCAATTAGTGTTGTTTCTTGTTTCTTTAGGTAGGCCTGCAGTGCTATGAACTTCCATCTTAGGACTGCTTTCGCAGCATCCCATAGATTTTGGGTCATCGTGTTCTCATTCTCATTTGTCTCGAGATATCTTTTGATTTCTTCTTTGATCTGCTGCTTGACCCATTCATTATTTAGTAACATGTTATTCAGCTTCCATGAATTGGTGTGTCTTCCTGGTTTTTTTTCCCTGTAGTTCATTTCTAATTTCATAGCACTGTGGTCAGAGAAGACAATCGGTATGATTTCAATTTTCTTAAATTTATCAAGGCTTGTTTTGTGTCCTAACATATGATCTATCTTAGAAAATGTTCCATGTGCACTTGAGAAGAACGTGTATTCTGCAGCATTGGGGTGAAATGCTCTGAAAATATCGATTAAATCCAAGTGGTCCAAAGTATCATTTAAGGCTGTTGTTTCCATATTGATTTTCTGTCTGGAGGACATGTCCCTTGTTTTACATAGTTATTGCCATTTTTAAATTTGTAGTAAATTGTTTTCATCTTTCTTCTATTTACAGAATTATTTTTAGATTTCTTGCAATGCTGGCTTGGTTGTAATAAATTCTTTCAGTTTGTTCTTTTCTGGAAAGCTCTTTATCTCTCCATCAACTTTAAATGATAGCCTTACTGGATAAAGCTATCTAGGTTGTAGGCCTTTGTTGTCTAGTGTTGAAGTCCCCTACTATGATAAGGTTGCTGATGATCTCTGTCTTTATGTTCATCAGTACCTGTTTTATATATTTAGGTGCGCCTATATTAGGTACATAGATGTTTACTAGAGTTATGTCCTCTTGTCGGATTGATCCCTTTATTATTATATAGTGCCCATCTTTGTCTTTTAATATGTTCTTCATTTTAAAGTGTTTTGTCAGATATAAGTATTGCAACTCCAGCTCTTTTTTCGCTTCCATTTGCATGAAATATGTTACTCGAACCCTTCACTTTCAGCCTGTGTGTGTCTTTTGATCTGAAATGAGTCTCTTGTATACAGCATATACAAGGGTCTTGCTTCCTTATCCACTCAGCCACCCTATGTCTCTTGATTAGAGCATTTAGTCCCTTTACATTTAAAGTGATTATTGATAGGTACATAGTTATTGCCATTTTTAAATTTGTAGTAAATTGTTTTCATCTTTCTTCTATTTACAGAAGTCCTTTTAGTATTTCTAGCAATGCTGGCTTGGTTGTAATAAATTCTTTCAGTTTGCTCTTTTCTGGGAAGCTCTTTATCTCTCCATCAACTTTAAATGATAGCCTTGCTGGATAAAGCAATCTAGGTTGTAGGCCTTTGTGTTCCATCACTTTGAGTATCTCCTGCCACTCCCTCCTGGCCTTCAATGTTTCTGTAGAAAAGTCATTTGATAGCCCTATGGGAGGTCCCTTGTATGTAACCTTCTGCCTATCTTTTGTTGCTTTTAAGATTCTCTCTTTGTCTTTAAGCTTTGCCATTTTAACTGTAATGTGTCTTGGTGTGGGCCTGTTTGGGTTTATCCTGGTTGGAACTCTCTGCACTTCCTGGGCTTGTATGTTGGTTTCCTTCATCAGGTTAGGGAAGTTTTTGAACATTATTACCTCAAATATGTTCTCAATCCCTTGCTTCCTCTCTTCGCCTTCTGGTATTCCTATGATGCGCATGTTGTTGCGCTTGATGTTATCCCAGAGGTCTCTTAACCCATCTTCATTGTTTTTTATTCTTTTTTTCTTTCTGTTGTTGAGTTTGAGTGATCTCTGCTAACTTGTCTTCTAAGTGCTGATTCGATCCTCTGCTTCATCTAACCTGCTGGTCATTCCTTCAAGTGAGTGCTTAATTTCGGTAATTGTGTTCTTTAGTCCTAGCTGGTTGTTCGTTAAGATTTCTACATCCTTTTTCAGTTCTAACTGGTTGTTCTTTATGATTTCTATATCCTTCTTAATGTCTTCTCTAAGCTCCTTAAACATTCTTATCACCAGTGTTCTGAACTCTGTCTCTGACAGGTTGGTTACCTCTGCTTCATTTGGTTCCCATGTGGAGGTTTCTTCTGTTCTTTTATTTGGGACATGTTTCTTTGTCTCCCCATTCTGACTGACTCTCTGTTTTGCTTTGATGTAGTAGGAAGATCCCCTAAGCTCTTAGTTCTTGCTGGGTTATCTTATGTAGTATGTGTCCTTTACATTTGACTTGGACTACTTCGTTCTTCTCCTCTGCATGTGCTCCACAGGTGATTCGTGTGTTTAGTATATTGTCCTTTTGAAGAAGAACTTTAATTGCTTTTTGCTTGTGAGTAGGTGGGTTTAACTCCTAGGCCGTCTAGTTGTGAAACTTGGCTCTGCCCACCGCAGGGTGTTCTGCTGGGTGAGGGTTGGCCACTTAAATGAGGTTTGGCCTCTATGGGCTCTTGTGCCTTCAGAGAATTCCCTCTGGGTTTGTGACTTGTTGGTGAAACCCGGTAGTACTCTGGTTTGGTCCAGAGTTGGCTTCTGGATATGTCGAATCTTGTGTCTCTTAAGCTGGGCCCTGTTAGGGCAGTTTCAGCACAAATCAAGTTACCAAGTACAACAACAACAACAACAACAATAAAGAAAACAGATCAAGTACATTCACATGTAAAATACAACCGACAATCCCCACTCAACATAAACAAAGATATCAAAGAAATAAAGGCAGAACAAAGCAAATCACAAGCAGAAAAAAAAAAAAAAGACACTAAGCAAAGCAAAACAGAAAGCAGCACCAGTCTTGGCTTAAGCCCACCAAGTAATCTCCAGGTTGTCCTCCGCTGAGCCAAAGAGTTCCCTGCCTATTGCGCAGCAGCGCTGGTCACCTGGTGCCCAGAGTGAATTTGGGAGTGTAGATTTAAATGCGAGAGGCTGAGGGGTCTGGATGACAGTTTTCAGAGAGACCGTACAGTTTCTGTCCTTTCCTGCACAAATGCACGCTGAGAATAGCTCCACCAGCCCTGTGCCCAGTACTCCTGAGTCTTAGGGCCCTCTTTCCGTGGGTGTGTGGGAGGGTTCAGGCGGGAGATCTCTAAGCTGCTGAAAGCTGGGAGCTGCGTCTTCCGCTTACTGCTGAACTGAGGGAGTGCTTCCGCGGTTGCCCTTGCCCCGGCCCAGGCCAGCCAGAGAAGGTGGGGGCTGGGGATGGAGGGGTCTTCTCTCTCCCAGGCCAGCCACGTCACACTCCTCCCGCAGGCCCGAAAAGGTAGTGGCTGGGGGTGTGGGAGTCTCCTCTCTCCTCCTCCAGCGAAAATCCCCTCTTCCCAGCCTCTTCCGAAGTTCAGAGCTGGCTGCCAATCTTCCCAGCGCTTGAGCACAGACGCACCTCTGTAATCTGACACTACTCCTCAGTTCAGGGGGTCAGTTTAAGTTTCTGGAAGGGCGGGGGGAGGATTCAAAAAGCACGGTGAGGGGCCCAGGTGTGGCGTCTGAGTTCTTTGTCTGCCCTAGGGCCCATGAGCTGCCCGCCCCGGTAGGAGCGATCAGCTTGGGACGCAGGGAAAGAGCCCACCTGTCGTGCAGGGTGTCCGGCGGAGCGGCCCGCGGGGTCTCCGTTCCCGCTCCCCACACAAGAACGCAGCACACGGTAAGGCCAAAGAGGAACACCCATGGAGCCATAGGTAGGGAAGTCAAACCAATATATTCTCGCTGGCGGCTGGGCTGGAGACACAGGAAGCAGGATCTATATAATCTGCCTAACAGCAGTCCGCCCTTGCCAGCCACCATTTTCTCGCTAGCCCCCATTCCTCTCTGCTAGCATAGCCACAGCCGTTATATTAGTGGCCAATGGCCTACGGGTTACAGCTGACGGCCAACTAGCCACAGCTGCTGGCCATCTGATCACAGTTGATGGCCATTTACTACCCAAGTCAGCACCTTTCTATGTGAGGCCGAGAGCCTGGAAACTGTTTTTTGGGGCTTTGTCCCTACACTCCACCACTACAGGGTCTCGCCTCACAATCTACGCGACAAGTGTCTTCCGCGAGGGTCCCTGTGCGAGGAGCCTGGAGGTGAATGCAGTATCCTGGACACAGCCAGGCTCTCTGAGCACAGCCAGGGTTTCTCAGGGCACCACCAGTACTTCTGGGCACAGCCAGACATCCTGGGCTTCTTAGGGTACCACCTGTTTCCCCGGGCACAGCCAGGGTTTCTCAGGGCACCACCACAGTACTTCTGGGCACAGCCAGACTTCCTGAGCTTCTTAGGGTACCACCTGTCTCCCCGGGCACAGCCAGAGTTTCTCAGGGCACTGCCACTCTCTCTGGACACAGCCAGACTTCCTGGACACAGCCAGGGCTCACAAGGCACTGCCACTCTCTCTGGGCACAGCCAGACTTCCTGGACACAGCCAGGGCTCTCAGGGCACTGCCACTCTCTCTGGACACAGCCAGACTTCCTGGACACAGCAGGGCCTCAGGGCACTGCCACTCTCTCTGGGCACAGCCAGACTTCCTGGACACAGCCAGGGCCTCTCAGGGCACTGCCACTCTCTCTCTGGGCTTCTCGGGGTACTGTGCTGGAACAACAGCGGCTCACATCAAGGTGCTTACATATTATCAATGGCGGCCAGTCAAGACACAAAAGCAAACATCAAACCAGTCCCACTACATGGTGGTATGTTCCCAAACAGTCAAGCGTCCATTAAATTAGGGATGGAAGGCAATTCCCCATAGTCCATAGTCATTCGCCAGGGCTGTCCTGAGGGTGAGGGATGACCTTGACCTCACTCTCATCTCCCATGGAGGACTCAGCAAGCGTTTCCTCCTGGGACAAGTCCCGCATCCGGACTGCCTCAGCAAGCACTTCCCAGCCGACAGGGCGGCAACAACCTTCGCTTTCTCTGCTTTCTCCGGCCGCTGCTGGTTGGGGAACCATCCAAGTCTTTCCACCCCTCCATGGGAATCGAGCTCTCCAGCAGCTGCTCCTCCTGGTCTTCCTGAGACTGAGCTTTCATACGCACAAACTGCTCCACTGCCCTTCGGAAAGCTTTGGCCAGCACCGTATCCTGCCGACTATGCCATGTTTCGTGCAGGGTGTCCGGCGGGGCGGCCCGCGGGGTCTCCGTTCCCGCTCCCCACACAAGAACGCAGCACACGGTAAGGCCAAAGAGGAACACCCATGGAGCCATAGGTAGGGAAGTCAAACCAATATATTCTCGCTGGCGGCTGGGCTGGAGACACAGGAAGCAGGATCTACATAATCTGCCTAACAGCAGTCCGCCCTTGCCAGCCACCATTTTCTCGCTAGCCCCCATTCCTCTCTGCTAGCATAGCCACAGCCGTTATATTAGTGGCCAATGGCCTACGGGTTACAGCTGACGTCCAACTAGCCACAGCTGCTGGCCATCTGATCACAGTTGATGGCCATTTACTACCCGAGCCAGCACCTTTCTATGTGAGGCCGAGAGCCTGGAAACTGTTTTTTGGGGCTTTGTCCCCACACCACCTCCTGGACCCTGCGCTCTCCACTGCACCGTGGGCTCCCGTGGGACTCTAGAGCCCCGGGTGCTGCCTGCCGCTGCTGCTGTGGGCACACTGCAGGGCTGTGGCTCTACCGTGGGGGGGTGGGGAGAGCGCGGCATGTGTCCTATTGCCCTCCTCGCTCCTCCCCCGCTTGCCCAAGTAGCGCACCCCAAAGCAAACCTTCCACGAGTCTCCGCTCAGTCCTGAGATTTGCGCAGCTGTCGCCGTCCGGCCTGGGCTCTTCCACGAGTCTGTGCTCAGTCCTGGGTGCCCCGGCGGCATGGGGAGGGGGGAGCGTGATTCCACTTCGCTGTCCTGCCTCCTCCCCTGCTCGCATTCAGCGCCCACCTTCAGGTAATTCCTCCACGAGTCTCCCCACTGTTCTGCGTGATGAGCAAAGGACTCCTCGTTGTTTTATATCTCCCTGTGTCTTTAGAGTTGCGGTTTACCGCCGCTGCTGCAGCCGCCACCGGCTGATTCCACCATGAGACCGTGCGATGGTGACAAAATGATACCAAAAGTTGCACCGACTGGCTGTCGAAGCCCCTCCATTATCTGCCTCCATCCTTTCTCATCTCTCCCTCTTTTATTTTCTTGACCTATTGAACTACCCAGAACTCCCAGCACTCTGTTAAATAAGATTGGTAAGACTGGACATCCTTACCTTGTTCCTTATATAAGGAGCAAAGCATTCAGTCTGTCACCATTAAGTACCGTGTTTCCTCAAAAATAAGACCGGCTCTTATATTAATTTTCACTCCAAAAGATGCATTAGGGCTTATGTTCAGGAGATGGCATCCTGAAAAATCATGCTAGGGCTTATTTTCTGATTAGGTCTTATTTTTGGGGAAACACTGTATAATGTTAGCTGTAGATTTTTGTACTTGCTCTTTATCAAGTTGAGGAAGTTCCACTCTATTCTGATTTTTCTGAAATTTTTACCAGGAATCAATTCTTTTTTTTTAACATTGCTTGTGCCAAACAAAATCCATCTGCAGGATATTTTCAGCTTTCAGTTTAGCATCTTGCAACACCTACAATGAATTTGTCCAAATATTGATTTTACCTAACCATTCTAAACGAAGAGGAAAGAATGGAATAAAAGAAGCAGATAACTGCAGAAGAGGCTAAAAATATTCATGATCCTTCCTAAATCACCATGTGGTTTTGTCCTTCATGTTTATTGAAAATTCCATCCAGTTGAGATTATTTTCTATATTCAAAGAGCAGTATCTCCCCTTCTAAGAAATTGTGTTTTCCCAATCCTAGAAACGCCATTCAGTATCTCCCCTTCTAAGAATTGTGTTTTCCCAATCCTAGAAACGCCATTCCATTCTGATAAATGATACCATGAGATAGAACACAAGTTTTGATTTTTCTCCCACTTAATATCTTTCCCCTCTTACTTGGCATTCTGTTGTCAAAGGACTGAGACCTTAGTTCTTGGTTGCCACCCCTCACAAAAGATCCAAGTTGAAATGCCTAAATTTAAATTAATAAAAATATTAAATATAAAAAATGTTAGCCAAAAATAGACTAAATTAAACAGGACTAAAATATGATTCAAATGAGAAATGGAAAAGAAAAACAGAGAACTACTAAGAAAACAAAAGGTTGTTTATGGGATAATTGTCCTCTCAGTATGTTTTCTAAATGAATCACCTTAAAATAAAAGAATCTGTAAATACAGTGGTACATCAGTTTTCTAACATAATCTGTTCCGGAAGACTGTTCTAGTTCTGAAACGTCTGAAAATTGAGGTGTGGTTTCCCCATAGAAAGTAATGCAAAATGGATTAATCCATTCCATACCTTTAAAAGCAAACCCTAACATTGTAAATTTAGCATGAATTTTACTATCTACTGATACCATCGATCCATAAAATTTATGGTGTTCATACACCAAAATGTTCATCGATGGAGACGTCAAAAATCGAGGTACTACTGTACCAAAAACTATCTCAAAATTGAAATCCTACAAAAATGGAAAACATCGGCTAATTTTCTTAAATTACTTTTTTTCAGTTATAGTTGTCACTAAATATTATTATATATTAATTTCAGATATAAAGCCTAGTGGTCAGACATTTTTATAATTTAAGAAGTGACCCCCCTGTTAGTCTAGTGCCCACCTGGCACTATACACAGTTATTGTAACATTATTGACTATATTCTTTATGCTTTCCTTTACATCCCAGTGACTATTTTGTAAGTACCAATTTGTATTTCTTTCTATTTTATTTTTTATTAAATTTATTGGGGTGACAATATTAGTAAAATTATGTGGGTTCCAAGTGTACATTTCTATAATACATCATCTATATATCACATTGTGTGCTTCCCACCTGCAGTCAGTTCTATTTCCATCACTATATATTTGACACTCTTTACCCTCTTCTACCATCCTCCTCCTCCCTTACCCTCTGGTAACCGCTAAACTGTTGTCTGTGTCTATGAGTTTTTGTTTCTTTGTTATTTGTCTTGTTCCTTTGTTGCTTTCAGTTTTATATCCCACATGAGTGAAGTCATATGATTCTCAACTTTTTCTGTTTATTATTATTATTATGCTTAGCATAATAATCCCAAGATCCATTCATGTGATCACAAATGGTAGTATTTCATCTTTTCTTATGGCACAGTAGTAGACTATTGTATATATGTGTGTATATATATATATATATATATATATATATATATACACACATATATACCACATCTTCTTTATTGAATCAAAGGACTTGGTTGTTTCCATGTCTTGGACACCATAAATAATACTTCAATAAACATTTATCTGTAAAGATATATGTACTTGGAGTGTATATATCTTTACAGATAAATGTTTTCAGATTTTTTTTTTTTTTTTGGTAGATACCAAGGAGGGGGATTGCTGGGTCATATGGTAATTCTATTCTTAATTTTTTTCAGGAACTTCCATATTGTTTTCCATGCGGCTGTACCAATTTACATTCCCAGCAGCAGAGTATGAGGGTTCCTTTTTCTCCATAACCTCTTCAACACTTGTTAGTATTTGTCTTGTTGATGATAGCCATTTTAACAGCTGTGAGGTGATATCTCATTGTGGTTTTGATTTTCACTTCCCTAATAGCTAGTAAAGTTGAGTATTTTTTCATATATCTGTTGGCTGTTTGTATGTTTCCAGGCTCCCAGCCTCACGTGGAAAGGTGCTGGCTCAGGTATTAGATGGCCATCAGCTGTAATTAGATGGCTATCAGCTGTGCCTGGGTGGCCATAGCTGTTACCGGTTAGCCATTAGCCACTAATAGAACTTTCGTAGCTACGCTAAGGGGTCAGTTGGTTGGCAGAGAAGCGGACTGCAAATTGCTACTAGAAAGCATGGATGGTGGATTGCAGATCATGTGGATCCTACTCCCTGTGTCTTGCCCAGCCACCAGTAAGACTGGGGTACAGGAAGACCCCTTATTGGGGTACTGGTGGATGTTTGCTTCCTGTATCTGCAACCCAGCTCACAGTGAGAATATAGTGGTATGACTCCCCTATCTATGGCTCTGTTGGTGTTCCTTGTCAGCCTGACCATATCCTGTGTTCTTGTGCAGGGAGCAGGACCTGAGTCCCTGCATTACAATGTCCTTTTGGAAGAAGTGTCTGTTCAGATCTTCTGCCTATTTTTAATTGGTTTGTTTGTCTTTCTGTTGTTGAGTTGTATAAGTGCCTTATATATTTTGGATATTAGCCCCTTATCAGAGGTGTTGTTTGCAAATGTTTTCTTCCATTTCTTGATCCCTTCACCTTTTTCACCCTACCCCCCAACTACCTCCCCTCTGGCAACCATCAGTTTGTTCTCTGTATCTATGAGTCTGTTTCAGTTTTGTTTATTCATTTATTTTGTTCTTTAGATTCCACATGTAAGTAAGCTCATATGATATTTGTCTTTCTCAGTCTGACTTATTTTGCTTAACTTAGTTCATTCTCATCAATTTGATTAAATATCCATGTTTTATTCTCTAGTTTCAGTTAAAGTTCTATGGAATCAAACTAAAGGATTGTATAAGATGAGAATATTCCTCTCAATGCTAACATATTTTAGGAAATTTCCCATCAATTTAGGAAATCATTCTCTTCAAGACTTCCCTTCAAGGACACCGATTTGCATTTTACTTTTGTATATAGGAAACGAGAACAAAGTGAACACCACTGATTACCTCTCAACATTGAATTTAGCCATCACTTAAGTGAGACCTATGACCCAGCCATGCAACATTTTAACCTTTCCAATTATAGCATATAATTATAAAGTCTTTCTGAACTGCATTTTTGGACTCTGAATTCTGAGATAAGCAATCTTTGTCAATTTCTCCTAACTTCTTTCAAAAACTTCTGAGTGGTGTAGAAAAATGTTCTGTCCTAAGTGGTGCAGACTAAGTAATACTTCTGATTTCATAAGTCCATGGGCCTTGGTAACACCATGCCCATTCAGTTCGATTAACTCCAAATGAAGGAGTGAGTTCTGCTTTGGATACTTGGCAATGTAACCATAAACAGAAGACTAATCTTTCAATAATACAAGTTTAAGAAAACAAGAGGTGACTGGAACTCTGTTGTAATGAAATTGCCGGTGCATGGCAGTTTCAGGAAGGTTTTTTTTTTTTTTTTTCCTTCTGGGAGAGCTGAGAAAACCACACTGCCTCTACCCAATGAACTTAATTGAGCGAATGATTTCACTTGTTTCTTCTTTGGACTGAATTAGGTCGTCGCCATCTGTGGAGTGTGCGAAATACCTTAGGGGAAGAAGGCTGTTTTCTCATGTCATTTATGTAATGATTGTGTTGTCACTTGCCACCTTTGAGCAAAATCAGTATGTAACAGAAATTGGGCCAGGTTTTCCACAGCTGAAGTAAAGTAGGGAATTGGGGCAATTGTTCAGTCAAATTGAGCACATTTTTAAAAAGCAACACCTTCAAATTACTCAAATACTTCAGGGAACATTTCCAATTGCCCTAGGTTAACACTTTTCTTCAGCTATTGATGTCTGGCCACCAAGCATCTTGCTGGAGCCATAATCAAATATAAATGAGTGGAGTTTTTAAGGGGACACATTTTCTTCAAATATTGGGAAGGTGGTCAGAAATAAGAAGGATTGGACTGTTCTGCATGAAACTGAAAGCTAGAACTAGCAGGATACTGAGAAAGATCTACAAAGAAAACAGCTCCAAATTCTCCAGTGATAAAATAGGCTTCCTTGGGAAGTAGTAAACTGTCTGTAGCTGGAAGTGTTCAAGAAAAGGATTGAATCAGTGTCTCTTTTTGTTTTCTGTTTATTTCCAAATTTTATATACATATTTTATATATTTCTGGGTTTTTTCATTTTGCTGGAGATGGAGGAGTTGAAATCATTGCAAAGTGGGAGAATTCAGGGGCTGGGACCCCATTTTGAAGAAAAGATCAAAATAAGCGTCCCCTTTAGCAATCCTGGGTCAAGTGCCTTGAAGAGACTTCCCTTCTTCCTCTAAGGGGAGCACATTTTGTATCAGGATTCTTAGTTGCAAGTAGTAGAAGCAGACTCTGAGTGAAAAAGCACAGCAGGAGGGTGTTGGTTTGCTTAAGCACATATTGTAGCTCAACAGAATTCCTAGCTCCAGGTAATCTTCCAGGAAAAGCATCCAAGATTACACGAATCAGTGTCTCTTAAACTGGGGTCATAACTCACCAAAGAGTTATGAGTTGTGATCAGCATTTTTAAAAAAATGGAATGAAATGGATTGGAATGAATGGCATGGAAAGGAACAGAAGAGAATAAAAAATATAGGGCTTTGTAATAGAAATTAATACGATTTTGTGAAACTTTATTTTAAATAATGTGTATGGGTACACACATATAGATATGTGCACTAGGTCACAATATAAAATCTGTTTTCAGTATGGGCTACAATCTAAAAAGTTGAAAAGCACTGAATTAAACATTTAGTTGAGGGGATATAAGTACTGGATAGGAGTGATTGAACTGTTGACTATTAAGACCTAGCTCAAAAAGGAAAACACAATCAGGGTCACAATATCCTTTAGCTAAAAAGAAATCACTTCTCCAAAATTATGTCACTACTTCTAGTCCTGAGCCTGGAAAAAAATTTTTTTCCGTGGATTCTAATAGAGAAAATACTGTATAAAGTATTTTAAATACATTGTTTTAATAAACACAATGACAATTTTCATTGGGATAAATTTAAATGATGTCCCAAAATATAAGTGCCTGCCATTACACCACAGAAAGGTCAGAAATCAGTCTAAAGAAAGCCAATACTGATGTAGTCCAGTACAAGTATTTCAATAATCTGATTTATTAAAAGGTAGATATGGACTTGGATGTGCTTATCTACTACATAATGTTCATATTATCAATGAAAACATGTTAAATGACAAGCACATCATGTTAATGAGCAAACAATGACTGCCTTTTTGTCTATTCTAGAAAAATCTAAATGCCTTTCAGTTTAGAGATTTGAATGTTTATCAAATTATATTATTGGCAGTTATTTGGAGAGATTTTTCTACCTCTCTCACTCACCTACATCATATATAAAGTGAACTCCTCAAGTATACAATAGGAACATGACTAATTTCACTTTTTCAAGCCTGCATAACACATAGAATGTAGTAGGTGCTCAATAAGTGCTTACTGAATAAATGAAAGCACTTACAATAACATCAAAGGGAACTCAGCTATCTGAGGTGGAAAGATAAAAGGTGACAAAGAGAAAAAGGGAAAAGGATTGAGTTCAGGAAGTCTGGGGTTCAGTAAAGCAAGAGATTTTTCTGGCATTTCAAGCAGGGCAAGCTCAACTTAGACATATAAAAAATAAAAGTATTTTGTTTCCAGCTCCTCTTCTCTGTGATCTCAACAGACACATCAAAGAAACATAAGTTCCTAAGAGTCACCTCATAATCTAGATTCTTTGTCACTCAAATGTGTACTTGTAAACATTTTCTTTACTTGAGAAATTTCTGTTGCTCTTAAATAACTACTATCAGAATACACTTCCATCTAGAGAATTCAGGGGATTTAAGGAGGAAGAGATTTGGAGAGAAAGAAAAGGGGAGGAGAGGGTCTTTATCTACTATGGACAGTTAAAATCTCCCTCAGGATGGTGGCAGGGAAGGCTGTGCTGCTGCAGCAGGTAGAATAGTTATTGGTTTTGTAAACCAGCCAGATCTCTGTACCCCTTTAAGGCATTAAAATCAAATAAGTTCCAATGAGGGAGTGGTGTCTAGAGTCCTTAGAAAGAAGGACTCAGAGCCAGATTTTGGACTTTTTCATTCTTGGCTATGCCACACAATCCACTGTAGCCTTGGCAAACATTTCCTCTCAACATCTTGAGCCCTCTCTTGATACATCTGTGAAATGTACATGAGTGTCAGAAAGTGTGAAGGGTGGATGACATCAAACTGCAAGTGGGAACTGTAGTTCCAGTGAAGAAATGGTCAAAGCATTAATAAGCATCATATTCCAATGAAGAACCCAGGCACCATCTAATCAAGGGGTAAGTGTTTGAAAATCATGGAAGAGGCCACTAGAATCCAAGTCATATACACTGTTTACAAAACAAGATGGCACTATACACACCCACACAGAGGAGTTCCAGGCAAGAAACAAAGCCATGTTAACGTAAAAATGAAAACCTACACAGAGCACATAAGTACACCAAAATTTAAGATCCCTGACGTCACTTGTAACTGTCATCTTTCTGTCTTTTGGAGACATCTAGAATTTTTTTAAATTTAGAGTTGGAAATGCCCTTAGAGGAAATGAAGTCCAGTCTTTCTGCCAATATAGAAATGCTCTCCCAGAACCTACTTGCAGGTGGTTTGATTTCTGATAAACATTCCCAATGATAGACAGCTTACCATCTTTCAAGGAAGCCCAGTCATTTGTGAATAACAATTAGAAAATAGTCCCTCATACTAAGTTTTATACTGTTTAATCTTCTCTTTGTGCTATCACAATCAAGTAATTAAAAAGAATAAAAATTGTTCAGCATGAATAAAATGGTCAACTGTCCTAGTTTACCTGGAACTGAGGGGTTTCCTGGGACACAGGACTTTTCAGTGCAAAAACCAGAAGCATCCTGGGAAAACCAGGGTGATTGGTTGCCTTAATTAAGAAGAAAATATAAATGAACTTACCAAAAGGTGCAAAAGAATTCCACATACTGAGGATGCCAAAAATTTATTCAAGTGGACACTTTGGTCATTGCTCAAGCAGTAGTTCGCTGTAATCAAAAGTGTCTGGACACTGATGATAACCACTTTGAGCACCTTTTGTAATTGCAAAAGTCAAATGTGACTTGTATTCATCTTTTGTTACTGGTTTATATTGAGTATTACAATTTTAATACAGTTTTCCTTTCTTAAAATGTGTATACATTTTTTTTTTTTGCATTCTCTGTATTTACTGTCCCATCAGACAACTACCTTCTTGGGCACTTGATGCCTTTGGTAAGCACTGTCTCTCAGATCAAAATGTTGGAGGAAGTTGCAGAGCCATCTCTTACAATGACTGGCTCTTTCAGGATGACATTTCTTAAGATAATCATTTCTATTTCACCTACTTTGGGCCAGACTGCTTTAGTGTTCCAGGGAGAAATACAGAAAAGGATCTTCTGATTTAATCAATGGGAATACCATGTGTGTCCCTCACACAAAGCACTTATAACCTAGATGAACAGTAAAATAGTCAGCTTGGGGACATTAAACAAGGAAAAATAGATATGAGGGCCTTGATCTGTGTTTGAAATGGCATTCTCAAATCAGCAAATTCCAACGGAACAATTTCATCTTCAAAGGTACTAAATCTCCCAACAAAAAAGGACAGACTAGCTCTCATTACAGTGCCTGTGCTGTCTGAAGGAGTGTTGACACTCAGGTTTTTTCAGTGAGGGTTGTTTGGTAAAAGTCAAAGAGCCCCATGGAGAGATCCTGAGAATTCAAGTCAAGCTGGTGAAGCTCAGCCAGGGGAGCTGGTCATTTAGGGAATGATGTTGAAAATGAAGAGATTCTATAAGACTGTTTTGATAATGAATGAGACCAATACTAAAAATGAAAGAGGGAGGAATGCAGGAAAACAGGGGAGTTCATGTGTGGGGACCTTTAACTGTACCAGTGCAGAAGTCAGAAAACCATATATACAAGCCATTTAGCAATCTATTAAACAGAGTCAAGTTTCCCAGAGTAAATAATACCTATTTTCCCTGATGGCAGGAGAGATCTCAGTTTTGATTTCTTGCCTGGAAAACCAGTAGGGGAGGAAGGTGGGAAGAGAAGATAGATGCATGTGTGGATTAAGGTACAAAGAAATCCTGATGGTTGCTCTAGCTGTGGGCAGCTTTCGTTTGCAGAAATCAAGCCATCAAGGTGCAACTTCTCCCTTAGCAACTTATTTTCCTGCAATGTAAGAATAAGAAAGCCACTCAGTATGGATATTTTTTATATTCCAAATACAAATTGGGCATACAGCAGCAACTGACTCCCATGGACTCCATTTGGAATAATGATGAAGTTCAAAAGGTTAATCAAGTTATTAACATTTTAAAAGAAGGGAAATTTTCTTTCCCAGATGGCTTAACAGGTGACTCTTATAAATTACACAGTACATTATAGCGGGCATCCACTAGCCCAGTTATAGTAGAGAGTCTGTCAACATTTCCATTATAAAGCCCTATTTTCAGAGTTTATAACTGAGCCATAAAACTCTGCTCCAAGCTGGGTCTTGGCTTTCTAGTTGAATTCTCAGCTCAACGGCAAATTCTTTTTTTTTTTCTTTCTTTTTTATCAGTCTGCTTTCCTTTTCCGTCTTCTCCATCTCCATCCTTTCCTCTGCACCACCATCATTATCATCCTCCCCTCCTCCTCCTCCTCCTCCTTCTCCCCCTGGTGAAAATGTTGGGGTTATTTTGTTTTTAGTTCACTCTATATTAACTAAGTTAAAGGAGGACTTACTTGCACATAGGGAAATCTTTCAGCCACTTTATATTTAAGCACATTTTTTTAATGCTCAGGTATTGAGAATTGTTTCAGAAACTATTAAGAATCAAGATGTTCCTAATCAAGGCCTGTGTTATAGTCCTTCAAATCATAATGAAGATGTCTAAGCCACTAGCATTTGAATAGGGTTCAGGAGAGGAAATTTTGTTGTAGAAATGTTTCACCTTATTTCTTGAATTCCAAATGTCTATATTTAATTCCATCCCCTAAAGGTAAAAGCAACAGCATATATTCTATTATTTCATCAACTTGTGCATGAGGCTTTGGAGAACAGCATTTGCACAGCAACATCCAGATGGAAGGTGTGTTTGTATTTACAAGCCACCAGGGTGGAGAGAGAGACAACACACAAAATACGAAGTGACAAAGAAGGTGCAGAAGTGACGAGCGGAGGTCTGCTGTTCCAAGTCTGGTCCGTCACAGCCTAGGGAGTTTTTATGGCCTATTCAAAGCTGTGGTGCAGACTAAACAAAGTTTCCTTTACTTTCACCATGACATCCTTGAAGACCAGGCCAGAGGGTGGGGAAGACTAAAGTGCACAGCCAACTCTGCTCAAATGAGAGACTGCTGCTTTGCTCGGAATACTCTGCTGCTGACCTTGTAGATTCATCCCCAGGGCAGCTCTGAAAACCTACCTCAGACAGAAAGTTAACCTTCATGGGAATTTTTCTGCTAATGCAGGGGAGGGGTATTCCAAGAATGGGGCTGAAACACTCTTGCAGATGTCAAGCAGGTCAGAGTGGTGCTTGGACTATTCTCCCTTCCAAGACACAGGCCAAGGAGGGTGCATCTGAAAGCACTACAGAAATAAGATGGTTTTTCTCATCACGTCAGCATTTGTCTTGATGCCAACTCAGCAGCTCCTATCTCCACTTGTAAGGGAGATAGCCCAGGGGCAAAGGGCAGCTAATCTCCGTCTTCACCTAGGGAGAGACCCATTGGCTCTCTCCTACATCAAAACAGGAGACTGCAGCTGTTGGATTATCCAGGGAACAGCATTTTGGCTTGAGAAATGTTCCAAGGGAAGGTGCTAAGATTTATCTACTGAGCTCACCCCAGGCACATCTGTTGAAGAACCTCACTCACATATCCCATTCCCTTGTTAACTGCCTTCTCATGTGTTTTTCTTTCTTTCTTCCTTTCTTCTTTCCTTCCTTCCTTCCTTCCTTCTTTCCTTCCTTCCTTCCTTCCTTCCTTCTTTTCTTTTTTTATTTTTTTGTTAACATACTTGCTCATTAGCAAAGTTATTTGGCTTGGAGGAAAACTGTACCCCTTTACAGCTCATCTTTTCCTCCTGAGTCCTGTAGTCCGGTCATAGTATTTGAATTTGTGATATACATCACCATCATTTCCATAGCAATAGAAACAGCAGCCATTGTGAAAACAGGATTTGCGATTCAATGAAAGAAAAGAACTTCAGAGAACAGCTGTCCCAGGCTCTTCCACAGACAGATACACAACTAAGCAGACCAAGGACTGTTTTCAATCAGTGCACTCCATTTTCACAAATAGCACGCCTCTCCTTGCTGTTCTGTAACTAGATGTCTGACCACATCACTGCTGTACAAACTAGCCAAGAGCTTCAGATGTCAAGGACTGCATCTTGTCCATCATTTTCCTGCTAGCATTTTATCCAGTGTCTGAGAACTGTGGATACTTCAATTAGTTTGTTGAATGATGAGTATGCCACACGTTGAGCATATAATTAGATTTACAGTCAAGATTTGTACTTGATGTATCTAAGTAAATTAGCTTCTGTTATAATTTAAAGCTATTGAAACTCTGAGTTCTTTATGTGAAAAAAGTAAATATATATATATATATATATATATATATATATATATATATATATATGTATGTATGTATGTATGTATGTATGTATATCTATCTATCTATCTATCTATCTATCTATCTATCTATATATATATATATATATATATATATATATATATATCTTCCTGGGCCCTAGTTTAGGCAACAGATATGACTCAGAAGGCCAACCATGAATTAAAATTTCAGAATTCGAATGACATTTTAAACATTATAAGCAAGATGAATTTTACAGGAATTTTACCTGCCATCTCCTTGTAAATGGAACATGTAAATATGTGGGTTCTAATTTATAGACTGAGAAATCAACATTTAAAACTTAACTTTCTTTATAGCAGAGGCCAGCTGGAGTACATTTTTTATTCCTAATCGTAATGTGTTGTTTTTCTGTGATGAACTCCTTTTTCTTTTCCAATATTTTAAAGTCTATTATTATTTCCCTCTACCACACCAAACTTCAGCAAAAATGATGATCAACCAGACACAGACTGAAATTTTTATTTGTTGACCCCAGTATTTCATTGCAAAACTCCACGGTAACCCTAGTCCTCATTATCTGAATGGAGCTTCTGGGTTTTCCTTTAGACCTGGGTCCATAGGTATGCCAACATGTGTCCAAGAGCCCTGTAACTGGTCCTTCACCAACCCAATAAATGCAGATACATTGACAATCACCTTTTGATCAAATGACCACATACCTGTTGGAACTACCAATTTCAAACTTTTTAACCTAAGAGCCCTGTGAGGCTTTATCCATTGATTTTCCATGCCTCCTTTTCCACCACTATCAAAAAGGTACCCATTTTTTTTCTCTTTTCATCATGTAGGGGTTAGATTATACAGAATCTATTTTCTCAGTTCTCCTGTTTTACCTTATATATCCCAAATCATTCTTCTGCTTCTAATCTTGGTCACTTTTCATGCTTTTGCTTTCCTGAGATGTCCTTTCATAAGTAGACAATGCTGGCTTCATTTTCATTTCACATTTGTCTCTCAGGTTTTTTGTGAGATCTTGAATTTTGCATTTCTCTGTGCCTTCCTCCATTCCTTCACAATACAGTAGTACCTCAGTTTTCGAAAGTCTCCATTGACGGACATTTCGGTTTACCAATGTTGTAAATTTTATGGATCTATGGTATCATTAGATAGTAAAATTTATGCTAAATTTGCAGTGTTAGGAGTTGATTTTAAAGGTCTGGAGTGGATTAATCCATTTTGCATTACTTTCTATGGGGAAAACGTGACTCGGTTTTCGAACATTTCAGAACTCCAATGGACTTCCAGAACAAATTATGTTCGAAAACTGAAGTACCACTGTAGTTGATTGGATCAACAACAATGAGCCCCTGTGTGGTTGATTGGATCAACAATAGCTATGAGCCCCTGCTGTGGACAGGAGGTTGGATGTAATTGTTTTCAATTCTGACAACCAGAAGGGTATTATTATCTCCATTTTACAAATGAGGCAGCAGGAAGCCCAGAGGCAGTAAATGATTGGATCAAGGGCACATCTACAGCTGGACAGATTAAGGAACTTGCTTCCTGATTCCAACTTCTGTGTTCTTTCTACTAAGCTAAATAGACTTGCTGTCCCATCCTTCTTCTTTGTATGTCCCCATTTCCATTTTTTCCCACATTTCTCTCAATTCACTACCAATTTTAGATCAACCATGTAAGTGTTCAACCCATTAACTTCCCTTTTCCTCTATTTTTATCTTACTCTCACCCTTCACTGCACTGCTCTCCAATCTGTTTTTACATTTTCTCACATAAGATGAATATAGTCCTGAGATTTACTCTTCCTTGATAAATGGCTTGACAAAGAAAATAAAATCTGGGGCAAAAAGAGAACAGATACAGGTTTTGTGAGGCTTGAAGCTTATAAATTTTGAGAGATATCTTTAAGAGAAATAATGCAAAATGACTATTATAAAATTAGGCAGACATATAAATATTTATTTAGCCTGAAAAAATAAATTAAAACAAGCCACAAATTTTAAAAGATCACAAAACTCACAAAATTCAGAAAGTCAGTATAGCATTTTTATTAATTAAATAACTGGTACATCTGTATAATACTTTGTGTCCTACATCTTTTAGCTGTTACTCTGATTGCCTCTTCATATAACAAGAATATTGTAATATTATTTACAATACAGAAAAAATTTAATTCAGTTTCTCTCTAGAATAATTGCTCAAAATTATATTTTATACCTGATAGTTTAAAATAGTTTATTTCAGCTTCATAACTATTAATGGTAATGTTATGCTAAGATACTATTCAATACATTAGGATGCATAAACTATACTATGTCACATAGGCATATTAACTAGAGTACACCTATAGTTTGTGCTCTACAAAATAAAAATTCTTATAAATTCTATTTCTTGCAATTCCAAAAAAGAGAATGAAAAGTCTCTATGGTAAATTTACAACTTCATGCCTTGCATTAAGAAATATAATTTTATCAAGAGGTAGAACTTCCATTTTGTTTAAGCACTGATGATAATTAAAGCTATTGCTTATAGCTTTTGCACATCTACAGTGTAGAGGAATTTCCCACAGACTAGCTTCTAGATCCTTACATAGTAAACTTTGCCCCCTTTTATACCACATGTTTCTCATGCCAGGCACTGCCATGTACTATGACTTCTCTACTGGAAACTTCATGTTTAACCCTGAAAGAGTCATTTCAGTGAGTAGTAGGTATATTTCTATAGTATTCCTGCATGGGACAGCTAGAAAGCTATTCATAGATAGACTGTAAACTACAAATACATCTTACAAAATCCAAACTAAGTGAATACTAACTCAGCTTCCACATACCTGAAACCCCAAAATGTCGATAACCCTTCCATTGCCATCTAGTTTGAGGAGAAAAATCCAAGGGAAATTCAGAATACAAAGAGGCAGTAGTCTTAATCAATTACAGTTAAAATATCTTACCTTTGCAAATGTTACCAAAAAAATATGACCATATAAACCTCCTTATGGTGCCCTTCGCAGAGCTTTGGAAGGGATCTATGCAAGCCAGAAGGGTGGGGTCTAAGTATAAGTTTTATTACCTGTCATGTAAACCTTGCTCTGGTAGTTAGTTATGAAAACATCTTCCCTAAACCATCTTCAAGTCTCTGTAGAATGAAAAACATGTCCAACATAAACAAAAGCAGGGTTATCTAGCAAAATAAATGCATTATTAGGATTAAATCTTATTCATGAAGACACTAAATCCAATAGACTCTAGCGTCCTTGATTATGGTCCATTTTGTGTATCTTTTTATCTGCAGATAAATACCTGTATGATATATTAAGTACTCAATACAAGTTTTATGAATAAGTGAATGAGTGAATACATAAATAATTGATATTAGAAAACAATATTTGTAAATATGTCCTTGATAAATAAAATATATTGTGTGGTAGGAAGGATAGCAAGCCATATTAATGATCCCAGTAGTTGCAATGACTTACCAGCACCTGTCAAATAAGTTATAATTCAAATGATGGTATTTTCAAACAGAGGTTGTTGTCTGAAAGTGAACAACAGTCTCTATCCAAATAAAAATGTTTTTAAACACCCATGGATGTGAATCCAATGTGGAAATGGATTTGAAATAAACATTAAATATGTTGCCATCTATTGCACTCGTGAGTCACTGAAGAGTATTCTTCCCAAATGTTCATATTTTCAAATTACTTGGTCCATGACTGCCAGACAAAAAGAAGAAAGAAAATCTGAAACTCAGTCATTCCACTAAGTTGTAAAAAATGTACTACAGAGACAGTGATATTTGAAGGTGAAGCTGTGGATGAACACTGGAGTCAAATCAGGGGAAACATTCCTAGGTTGTCGACGGAACATTTAATCCAAAAATTAATCATAATCACCACATTCCAATAACTTTGATTAATTTAATGCTTAATTATTTTATCTCAAAACTTCTACCAAAATACATTTACCTCACATTTCTAATCTTTAGAGGACATTGTTTTAATGGGCATCAGAAATTTGAGTAAGAATATGCAGTGAGGGAAGGAAAAGATAAAGGGGATAGAATGAGAGGCAACTAAAGTAAATGATGGATGAGTGAGATTTCCAAAATAGAAGAAAACAAGAGGAGAAGAATTTAAAGTAATCAAAGAAACCTACTACTATTTCTCACATTTCAGTCATGCCTTTCCTCTGAGGAGTGTAGCACAAGCCAAGCAAGTCAACTTCAATCTACTCAAAGCTAAAAGAAACAATACACAGTTGGTCTGTCTCTTGCCAAACACCACCTCTGGCTGCTCCAGAGTTACTATCTAGCACTAAGTCCCTTGTGTTTAAAGGTAGCCTGAGTCCTCAGGTCCCAATCTCAATTTCAGGGCCACCTTCATGCTACTTTCATAGCCTAAATGTCTTTCTAGGTTAACTACACAATAGTTTTAGGGTATAAGAGTAATGGGAAATAGACACAGACACAAGGCAATAATTGCAGGAATGTCCTTAAGGGAGTCAGAGCATTTCTCAACTGATAAAAATCTAGCAATCCTAGCCAAAATTCCAGAGAATGCTTTAGAAATCAAAAAGCTAATTCATATATATATATATATATATATATATATATATATATATATATATATCATATATGAAAAATCAAAGGATCTAGCCAAAATAATGTTAAAAAAAAAACAAAGTGGGGAGCCTCATAGAACCTTATTTCAAAATTTACTGTAAATCTATAATAGGCAAGACATTGTAATATTGATGAAAAGATGAACATGGAGACCAATGGAACAGAATAGAGTCCAGAGATAGACTCACACACATATGGCCAATTATTTTTTTTACAAGGTGTCAAGGCATTTTAGTGGATAAACAGCAGTTTTCAGCAAATAGTGCTGGTACAATTAGAATCCAAATTAAAAAAATAAAATTAGACTTATACGTTGACTGATATACAAAAAGTAAATAAAAAAGAATCAGACTTACATGTAAAACATAAAACTATAAAAGTTCAAAAGATAACATAGGAAAAATATTTATGACATTGGTTTAAAGATTTGGTTTAGAGATTGGTTCAAAGATTTCTTACATAGAACATAAAAAAACACATGAAATATAAAAGAAAAAACTGATAAATTGGCTTTTATCTAAATTAAAAACATCTTCTCTTTGAATGATAAAGTTAAGAAAATAAGGAGATCCAAGATCACATGCAGAGTAGGCAAATGCTGTGCTTACCTCCTCCTGTGACCACATTATAGTTACAACTCAATTATAGAAAAATCAACCTGGACAACCATCTGAAGACTAGCTGAACAGAAGTCCTATAGCTAAGGATATAAAGAAGCCACATTGAGCCTTGTAAAAGGGGCAGAGACACACAAAGGGCCAGCCCCATACCTGACTGTGTTAACAGAGTCAAGAGTGATATTTGAGCTGTGGACATACCATCCCCCTCCAGGAGGAGCAAGAGACCCCAGCTCCATACCAGGCTCCCCAGCCCAGAGTACCAGTGCCAGGAAAAGGAGCCCCCACACCATCTGGCTGTGAAAAACACTGGGGATTCCAAATGTCTGGGTGATAAGGAAGGCTGCAGGAAACCTAGACATTCTCTTCAATGGCCTGCACATGGATTCACTTGCTCTCACTCTGGGCTCCAGTGGATGTACAGTGACTCAGGAGGAGTCAGAGACATACAGGTAGAGAGTGATTTATGTGACATCAGAGCAAGGACTGGAGAGAGAGTCCCCATTTTCCCTGTATGAAATCTTCCTCCTGTGCTGCCAGTAGTGGGTGCCAACTTTTATGTGTTGAACCCTCCCCTAGATGGCCAAATCTAAATCTGCAATGGCCTGGTGAACTCCACTAGTTCTACCCTAGTTATACCCTGGGACCTTGCCCACACAACTCGTGAAACTCTGAAGGCACTTTCTCAGCCAGCAGCCAGCCCCACATATGTAGCACTCTTTCTTGAGCTCTCGGGAATCCAGGAGACCCCGGGAGGTAGTGGCAGGCCTTAGTGTGCTCCGAGACTTTTGCTGAGTAGCTCCACACTGAGCACTAGCACCAAACCAAAATCTGCATTAACATGGTAAACACAACTTGACCCACCCTGTTGACTACCCAAGGTCCGAACTTGTGCACCTCAACAAACTTGTGTATCATACAAGGCTAAATCAGAACTGAGCCTGCCAACAGCAATAGTCCTCAAGGTGCTCTGGGCTTTTGGCTGGCCTACCCCAGGTCAGGAACTGGGACCAGCCATCCTTGGATCATAGTGTGGCCAATCCCACATGCCTCCAGATCCAGCACAGAGAGCAACTAACAGCAGATCATATTGTAGTTCCTACCAGGTAGTCCCTGGCCAGTCACAGGAAGTGGTTGACCTTGGCCTGCACTGGAGCCCCTTCCAAGAGGCCCCAGAACCAACATTTCTGAAGATTGGTTTCAGTACAGCAGAATACCACCCAATTAGTGTCACTGGCAGCATATCCAAAGGGCGGTCTCAGCAGTCACCAGAGCCCACTGTAGCAAATCCCACTCAGTAGGATAAGGCCCCTGCAGTATGCCAGAAGATGTGGACATGGAGAAACCCAACATCCAGTCAGCCTGAGGGTCAATCACACCCACTGACATGCCAACAGCAATCAAGGCTCAGTTACAAAAGGAAGAAAGACACAACCCACACATGGGACACTTTGGAGCACTTAGCCCAGGTGACCAAGGAGACTGTGCCACTGAGGTCCACAGGGAACCTAATACATAAGGCCACCCAGCTAAGGCTGGGAGACATAGAAGTTCTACCCAATACTTTGAAACAAACACAGAGAGGCAGCCAAAATGAGGAAACAAAGAAATATGTCACAAATGAAAAAAATAAAAATAAAAGAGAAAACTGCAGAAAAATAACTGAATGAAATGAAGGCAAGCAACCTACTAGATACAGAATTCAAAACAGAGGTTATAAAGATGCTCAAGTAACTTAGTGAGAACTTCAACAAAAAGATTATAAGCATAAAAATGGATACAGAAACCATAAAAAAGAAACAGTTGAAAATAAAGAATACAATAACTGAAATAAAGAATGCACTAGAAAGAATCACCAGCAGACAAGATAAAGCAAGGGACCAAATCTACTATTTCAAAGACAAGGTAACATAAGACACCCAATCAGAACAGCAAAAGAAATTTTTTTGTAAATGAGTATAGTTTAAGACAGCTCTGGGACATCAAGCATAACAACGTTTGTATCATAGGGGTACCAGGAGGATAAGAGAGAAAGCCAGGGATTGAGAATCTAGTTGAAGAAATAGTAATGACTGAAAACTTTTGTAACCTGGTGAAGGAAATAGACATACAAGTCCAGGAATTGCAGAGTGTTGCAAACAAGATGAACCCAAAGAGGCCCACACCAAGGCACATAATTAAAATGGAAAATATTAAAGACAAAGAGAGAATCCTAAAAGCAACAAGAGAATAGCAAGTACTTACATTCCAAGGGAGCTCTCATAAGATTGTCAGCTGATTTCTCAACAGAAACTTTGCAGGCCAGAAGCGATTGGAAGGAAATATTCAAAGTGATGAAAAGCAAGTACCTGCTGCCAAGACTACTCTACTCAGTAAGGCTATCATTTAAAGTTGAAGGCGAGATAAAGAACTTCCCAGAGAAGAAAAAGCTAAAAGACTTCATCACTACCAAACAAGTATTACAATAAATGTTAAAGGGATTTCTTTAAGAAGAAGGGGGGAAACATAAATATGGATGATAAAAAGGAAATAACTATGTATATATCAATAATCACTTTAAATGTAAATAGATTAAATTCTCCATCAAAAGAAATGGGGTAGCTGAATGGATAAGAAAACAAGACTCTTCCATATGCTATCTACAAGAGACCCACTTCAGATCCAGAGACACACACAGACTGAAAGTAAAAGGAATGGAAAAAGATGTTCCATGCAAATGGAAACAAACAAACAAACAAACAGAAACTGGGGTAGCAATACTTATATCAGACAAAATAGACTTTAATACAAAGGCTATAATGAGAGACATAACATAATAATAAAGAGAAAAATTCAACAAGAGAATATAACCCTTGTAAATGTTTATGCACCCTACTTAGGGGCACCTAAATATATAAAGCAAATATTGACTGACATAAAAGGAGAGATTGACAGTAATACAATCATAGTAGAGGACTTTAACACTCTACTGACAGCAATAGATGGATCTTCCATAAAGTCAACATAAAGTCAACAAAAAAACAGACTCCTTAAATGAAACACAAAAACAGATGGATTTAATGGATATTTTTAGAGCATTTCACATCAAACAGTAGAATATGTATTATTTTCAAGTGTACATGGAAATTTATCCAAGACATACTACATGTTAGGCTAAAAACAAGTCTTAATAAATTTAAGAAAATTGAAATTATATCATTTGTCCTCTCTGACCTCAATAGTATGAATCTAAAATCAATTACAAGAAAAAAAGAAAAATACATGGAGGCTTAAAAACATGCTACTAAATAATTATCAAGACCAAGAAAGAAATCAAAAGATTCCTTGAGACAAAAGAAAATGAAAACAAATGACCAAAAATTTATGGGATACAGTAAAAGCAATCCTAAAAGGAAAATTCATAACAATACAGGCCTATCTCAAAGAACAAGAAATATCTCAAATAAACAATTTAAACTAACACTTAAAGGAACTGAAAAAAAGGAAGAGCAAACAATTCCTAAAATAAGTAAAAGGAAAGAAATAATAAGACCAGAGTGGAAATAAACGAAATAGACTCTGAAAAAGAAAAAAAAAGAATAAAAGAGAAACGATCAATGAAAGCAAGAGCTGGTTCTTTGAAAAGATAAACAAAAGTAATAAATGTTTAACCGGATTCATCAAGAAAAAAAGAGAAAGGACCCAAATAAATAAAATCAGAAATGAAAAGGGAGAAGTGACAGTTCAAAGAAACATAAAAGATTATAAAAAGACACTACAAACAATTATATGACAATGAATTCAACAATCTGGAAGGAATGTACAAATTCCCCAAAACACACAATATTCCAAGACTGAATCAAGAAGAAATAGAAAACCTCAACAAATTGATTACTACTAATAAAATCAAATCAGTAATCAAGAAACTCTCAACAAACAAAAGTCTTCTATCAGATGGTTTGACAGGTAAATTTTACCAAACATGAAAAGAAGAATTAGCACCTATCCTTCTCAACCTATTCCAAAAAAATTCAAGAGGATGAATGATAAAATATCAGAAGGAGAAATTAAAAAAAAAATTCCATTTACAATTGCTCCAAAGACTATAAAATATCTGGGAATAAATCTAACCAAAGATGTAAAAGATCTGTACTCAGAAAATTATACGACACTGAAGAAAGAAATGAAAGAAGACATAAATAGATGGAAACACATTCCATGTTCATGGATAGGAAGAATTAATATAGTTAAAATGTCCATACTGCCTAAGGCAATATACATATTCAACGCAATTCCTATCAAACTACCAATGACGTTTTTCACAGAAATAGTACATATAATCCTGTAATTTATATGGGACCATAAAAGACCCCGGATAGCCTCAGCAATCTTGAGAAATAAGAACAAAGTGGGAGGCATAACGATACCTGATTTCAAACTATACTACAAGGCTACAGTAATCAAACAGCATGGTACTGGCATAAAAATAGACACATAGATCAATGGAACAGAATAGAGAGTCCAGAAGTAAATCCATGCCTATATGCCCATCTAATCTATGACAATGGAAGCAAGAATGTACGATGGGTAAAGACAGTCTGTTCAATAAGTGCTGTTGGGAAACCCGAACAGACACATGCAAGAAAATGAAGCTGGACCACCTCCTTACAGCATATACAAAAATAAATTCAAAATGGCTTAAAGACTTAAATGTAAGATCTGAAACCATAAAATATCTAGAAGAAAATATAGGAAGAAACTTCATGGACATTACCCGGAGTAAGATTTTCACTGATATATCCCCTCGCGCGAGGGAAGTAAGAGAAAAAATAAACATGTGGGATTACATCAAACTAAAAAGCTTTTTCACGGCAAAGGAAACCATCAATAAAACAAAAAGGTATCCTACTGAATGGGAAAAGATATTTGCCAATGATATATCTGATAAGGGATTAATATCACAAATCTATAAAAAACTTACTCAACTCAACTTCAAAAAAACAAACAACCCAATTAAAAAATGGGCAAAAAACTTGAGGAGACATTTTTCTAAAAAGGACATACAGAAGGCAAGAAGACATATGAAGAAATGCTCAACCTCACTAACCATCAGAGAAATGCAAATAAAAACCACAAGGAGATACCACCTCACTCCAGTCAAAATGGCTATCATCAATAAATCAACAAACAACAAATGCTGGCGCGTATGTGGAGAAAAGGGAACGCTAGTGCACTGTTGGTGGGATTGCAGATTAGTGCAGCCACTATGGAAAACAGTATGGAGGTATCTCAGGAATCTGAAAATGGAACTACCCTATGATCCAGTAATTCCACTCCTAGGCATCTACACGGAGAAATCCAAAACTCCAATTTAAAAATCAGTATGCACTCTTATGTTTATTGCAGCACTTTACACAATAGCCAAGATATGGAAACAACCAAAATGCCCATCGGTAGATGACTGGATTAAGAAGCTGTGGTACATTTATACAATGGAGTATTACGCAGCCATAAAGAAGAAAGAAATCTTATCATTTGCAGCAACATGGATGGATCTAGAGAACATTATGTTAAGTGAAATAAGTCAGAAAGAGAAAGACAAGTACCATATGATCTCACTTATATATGGAATCTAAAGAAAAGACTATGTGAATGAACTAATCAGAGTCAGTTTTGGGGACGCAGAGAAAAAACCGAGAGTGGTTAGATGGGTGTGTGGGAGGGGGTTGGGGATAAGGGGAAAGGTGAAGGGATTTGGAAGCAGCTGGTAACCACAAGATGGCCTCAGGGTTTTTCTTTGAAAATTAATTTGGGGAAGGTATTCTATAATGTTGTAAAGATTTTGTTGGGTATCCGATGGACATGCGTCCTATTTGGGAGACCACCTCAGAGATACTGTGGATACCTGATCATGGCATTGTACATCAGAAGCTAAACATTAATGAATGCCAACTATAATTTTATATATATAATGTGATGGTTCAGTGTGAGGTCGGAGGGATAGTGGATGGGGGGAGGGGGGTTCACAGTGTGAGGGATATGGATGATGAATGTCTAAGTATTACCTTGTTTTGTACACCTGAAACTAATAAATAAATTAATTAATAAAAAAAAAAATGTTAACCATATCAAAAAAAAAAAAAAAAAAGAAGCTGTGGTACATTTATACAATGGAGTATTACGCAGCCATAAAGAAGAAAGAAATCTTATCATTTGCAACAACATGGATGGATCTAGAGAACATTATGTTAAGTGAAATAAGTCAGAAAGAGAAAGACATGTACCATATGATCTCACTTATATGCTGAATAAAGAAAATAATATGTGAATGAACTAATCAGAGACAGTTTTGAGGGCACAAAGAAGAAACCGAGAGTTGTTAGATGGGCGGGGGGGAGAGGGTTGTGGATAAAGGGAAAAATGAGGGAATTGGAAGCAGCTGGTAACCACAAGATGGCCTCAGTGTTTTCTGAAAATTAATTTGGGGAACCTATTCAATAATGTCGTAAAGATTTTGTTGGGTATCCGATGGACATGCGTCCTATTTGGGAGACCACCTCAGAGATACTGTGGATGCTTGATCATGGCATTGTACACCAGAAGCTAAACATTAATGAATGCCAACTATTATTTTATATATATAATGTGATGGCTCGGTGTGAGGTCTGAGGGATAGTGAATGGGGGGAGGGGGGTTCACAGGTGAGGGATATAAATGATGAAAGTCTAAGTATTACCTTGTCTTGTACACCTGAAAGTAATAAAAAAAATAAAAAATAAAAAAATATATATATATACTTGCAAGAAAAAAATTTAAAAGAAAGAAATACTAATTGATAGTTACAAAATAGTCACTAGGTTGCAAATATGGCATAGATAATACAGGCAATAATGTTGCAACAACTCTGAATTGTGTCAGATGGGTACTAGACTAGTCAAGGGAATCACTGCATAGATTATATAAATATCTAACCCTATGCTGTACACCTGAAATTAATATAAAATAATACTGAAAGACAACTGTAACTGAAAAATAATAATTAAAATAGTAAAGTTAAGAAAATGAAAAAATGACAAAAAGTGGAAGAAAATATTTGAAACACATAGTTATGAAACACATGTATTTAATGTATTTAATGAAATAAGAATATCTAAGAATTCTTAACACTCAATAATGAAACAAACAGCCCAATTTTTTAAAAAAGAGAGATAACATCATTTGGATGGTGATATATGTCATTCCTGACTATAGTCTCCTTCACAAAAAGACCAACTAGCAACTATCCGTAGACAAGAAACCATTATGAAAATCCCAGGACACAATAGTGAAGCTAAAGCAACCCTCAGACCACAGAGGCTGAGAAAGACCATATTATAAGAGAAGAGGCTACACTCTGACTATATCACCCTTTTCCCAGGATAGCACAATGTTGCACCCAGAAGGCCCAACTGGACCTACAGTTTCCCCAGTAGAAAAAAGAGAGCCCAAGGGGAACATCCAGCTCCCCCAACATTGTGAGTCACTTCCTGTGTGCCCACTTGGGTCCTATCTCACAGGAATCACAGGGGGAATCTGTGGGACTTGACACCTGGAGATCAGATTGCAATATATAAAGGGGTCAGGGCTTATAGCAACCAGTGCATGGATCTTGGTACATTGAATCTACCAATTTGGTAGAGCTGAGCTGTTGGCCCTGTCTGGCCATGGAAGTCAGTGGACAAATCTACCTGATTCTGGTCCCCAAGCAAAAAGCCATACTGGCCATGGAGCCTGTTATAGTCTATTCAAATCCCTGCCTAGGGCTAAATATAGCCGCCAGCCTTGCCCAACCAGGATCCTTAACCAGAGCACCTAGGAGCTGCATAGCCCATTTGACAGCCCCATACAATCACACATGAGCAGAGAGCTTAGCCAGTAGCTCTGCTTATCTGCATATCCAAACCAGTGGTCCCATCTTCCTAGGGAGCTTAGTATGCAGTTCTGCCAGATTAGGTCCCCAACCATAAAACCACAATGGCCATAGAGCCCATTCAACAGCCCCACTCAGCAGGGCATAAATTCATAATCCCACTCAACTGCTGAGTATAGCAATCAGTTTCACCAACTAAAATTGCTGACTAGAGATTCCAGGCAACTGCAGAGACCATCATTTAGTTGTGCCAGGGCAAGGAATCTAGCCAGCAGTCTTCTCCAACTATTTCCAGCTAGTGACACTCTTCTGGACCTCAGTGCTTGGACAGTAGCCTCATGAAGTAGAGATCATGATAGCAAGCTCCATTTGCCCAAAGTCGCTACTAGCTGACTAGTCCAGAACCCCAAGCTGAGCTAACTGGAAAAGGACTCTTTCTGCCAAAGTTAATTTGCAAAGCCTGGAAAAGAAACGCACTTACTCAAATGCCCAGATACCAACAAAAGGAATCAAGGATCACAAATAATCAGGTAAAAATGATATCACCAAAGTAAACTAATAAAGCTCCAATAACAGAGCCTAAAGAAGTGGATATTTATGAATTGTCTAAAAAACAACTCAGAAAATCCTCTTAAGAAGTTTGGTAAACTACAAGAACACAGACAGACAATGAAATGAAATTAGGGAAACAATGCATTAACAAAATGAGAAGTTCAATAAAGAAATAGAAACCAAATAGAAATAGAAAACAAACAAAAAAACAAACAGATATACTAGAGATGAAGAATACAATAACTGATTTGAAAATTTGAATAGAGACCTTCAATAACAGACTTGACCAAGCAGAATTTAAAAATCTGAACTAGATTATAGGTCATTTGAAATTATCCAGTCAGAGAAACAAACAAATGATTGAATGAAAAATGGAGAAAACCTATGGAACGTATGGCACACCTTTAAGGAAGCAATATACACATAGGACCCCTAGAAGGAAAAGGGAAAGAGAAAAGATTAAAAAGTACATTTAAAGCAATAGTGTTTGAAAACTTCCCAAACTAGGCAAAAGAAATAGACATCCAAATTCATTAGGCCCAAAAGATCCCAAATATGTTGAATTTAAATAGGGCTATAAAAGAGCTACGTTCATTAAGTTGTCAAAAGTCAAAGGCAAAGAGGGAGATATGAAAACAGCAATAGAAAAGAGAACAATGACACAAAAGGAAACCCCAATATGACTCTAAACACATTTCTCAACAGAAACATTTCAGGCCAGTAAAGAATGGGGTGATATATTCAAAATATTGAAAGAAACAAACTGTCAATCAAGAATGCTATACCCAGCAAAACTGTTCTTCAGAAATGAAGAGATAAAGACCTTCCCAAACTAACAAAACCTGGGATAGTTTATCACTACTAGACTTGCCTCACAAGCAATGCTGACCGGAGTTCTCGAAGTGGAAATAAAAGGATGCTAATTTACATTGTAAATAAAAAACATTAATGTAGTTGCAAAACTCACAGGTAATGGTAAATATTATTCAAAGTCAGATTCTCTAATACTGTAATGATGGTGCATAATTGACTTACAACTCTAGTTCAAAAGTTAAAAAGCATATTTATTAAAAGTAACCATAATTGTAATGGTTTCTAATTGAATATATAACATTTTTAAATATGTAAAATGTAACATCAGTAACCTAAAATGTGGGAGTGGGGGAAGAGAAGTAAAAATGTAAAAATTAGGAATACTATTGAAGACATTATCAACTTAAAAGAGAATATTAAGATATAATATACTTTATGTGAGCCTCATGATAACTACAAAAGAAAAACCTATAGTAGTTACACAGATTATAATAAAGGAGTCAAAGTATACCACTACAAGTCATCAAATTACAAAAGAAGAGAGATAATAAGAAGCAAAGAACAAAAGATTTACAAAACAATCAGAAAACAATTAACAAAATGGCAACATTAAGTCTTTAGCTAACAATGATTACCTTAAATGTAAATCAAAGGACATCAAATGGTTGAATGGATTTAAAACAACAACAACAACAACAACAACAACAACAACGAGATCCAGTGATAGTTGCCTAAAAGAGACACACTATTTTTAAAACACACAAAGACTCAGTGTGAAAGGATGATAAAAGATATTTCAAGCAAATGATAACCAAAAGAAAGCAGGGGTAGCTATATTAGACAAAATGGACTTTAATGTAAAGTGGTCAAAAAAGACAAAGAAGGTATTATATAATGATAAAGAGCCAAACCTTCAAGAAATTGATGAAAGAAATTAAAGAAGATACAAACAAATGGAAAGGTATCTGGTTTCATGGATCAGAAGAATTAATATTGTTAAAATGTCCATACTACCAAAAGCCATCTATAGATTCAATCAATCCCTTACAAAATTTCAATATTATTTTTTCACAGTAGAAAAAACGATCCTAAAATTTATATGGAACCACAAAAGACCCCAAATAGCCAAAGCAATTCTGAGAAAGAACAAAGCTGGAAGCATCGCACTTGCTGATTTTATACCATGTTACAAAGCTAGAGTAATCAAAAGAGTATGGTACTGGCATAAAAACAGAGACATAGACAATGGAACAGAGTTGAGAGCCCAGAAATAAAAATATGCATATACAGTTTAACATTTGACAAGGGAGCCAAGAACACTCAATGGATATAACACAGTCACTTCAATAAATATCAATAAATTGAATATTCACATTAAAAAGCATAAAAATAGACCCCTATTTTACACCACTTACAAAAACTAACTCAAAAAAGATTAAAGATTTAAATGTAAGACCTAAAACCATAAAACTTAAAAAAAAATAGAAGAAAATCACCTTGACATGGTCTTGGCAACTATTTTTTGGATAAGGCACCTAACACATAAGCAACAAGATAAAAAATTAACAAGTGAGACTACATTAAACTAAAAAGGTTGTATACAGCAAAAAAAAAAAAAAAATCATGAAGAAAATGAAAAAGCAATCTGGGAGAAAATATTTGCAAACCACACATCTGATAAGGGGTTAATATCCAAAATAATTTAAGGAAGTAATACAACGCAATATAAAAAAACCGTAATAATAATCCAATTAAAATGGACAGAGGACATAAATAAACATCTTTCCAAAGAAGATATTCAAATGGCCAATGGGTACATAAAAAGATGCTCAATATCAGGGAAATCAAAATCAAAATCACAACAAGCATTACCTCACACATTTAAGAATGGCTATTATCAAAAAGACAAGAGATAACAAGTAATGATAAGGATGTGGAGAAAAGGGAACCCTTGTCCACTATTGGTGGGAATGTAAATTGGTACAGTCATGGAAAATAATATAAAGTTTACTCAAAATATAAAAAATAAATAAATAAAACTACAATATGATCCAGCAATTCTACTTCTGGGTATTTACCCAAAGAAAATAAAATCACCAACCCAAATAAATATCTGTACCCCCATGTTCATTGCAGCATTATTTAAAATAGCCAAGACATGGAAACAACTTAAATGTTCATCAAGGGATGAATGAATTTAAAAAAATGTGCTATGTATATACAATAAAGTATCATTCAACCATAAAAAAATGAAATCCTGCCATTTGCATCAACATGGGTGGATTTTGAGGCCATTATGTAAGTAAGATAATTCAGACAGAGAAAGACAAATAGTACTATATGATCTCACTATATTTGGAACCTAAAAAAAACAAAAAGACTCGTAGAAACAGAGAACAGATTGGTGATTGTCAGAGACAGGAGTGAAATGGGGAAATTAGATGACAGTAATCAAAAGGTACTAACTTTCAGTTACAGAATAAGTAAGTTCAGAGGATGTAACGTACAGCATGTAATGTACAGCATGTAATGTACAGCATGTTACTATAAGTAACAGTACTGTATTGGGTATTTTATTAAGAGAGTAGAACTTAAAAGTTCCCATCACAAGAAAACAAAAGTGGTAACTATGTGAGGTGATGGATGTTAACTAAACTCATTAGCAATGTATTCATATGTGAAATCATTATGTTGTACACCTTAAAATTATACAATGTTATATGTCATTTACATCTCAATAAAACTAGAAAAAATAAAACTCAAAAAAATATTTTAAGTAAAAAAGAAACTAACAGGAAAATTTTTGAACAATTTATTTCACCAAAGAAGATTAATGGAACAAAACACACACACACTCACACACACACACACACACACACACAGACTCACACACATACACACACAGAGAAAAGAAAAAAAGCTTGATGTCATTAGTCATTAGGGAAATGCATATTAAAACCACAGTGAGATACAAGTGCATGCCTATTAGATAGGCTATTTTTTTTAAGATAATTACCATCTGGTCAAGATGGCAGTGGAGTAGGTAAATGATGGGCTTGCCTCTTCTCAGGACCACATAAATTAGAACTAAACCATAGAACAACCATTATTGAGAATCACCTAAAGTCTAGCTGAACTGAAGTCCCATACCTATAGACATACAGAAGAAGCCACATCAAGACTGGTAGGAGGGATGGAGGCTCGGAACAGGCTGGTCTGACACTCATGTGTGACCATTAAAAATCAGGAGGGATATCTCAGCTGTGGAGGTTCCCCCTGGAGGAGTGAGGGGTCCCAGTCCCTTCTCAGCCGAGAGTTTTAGTGCTGGGAAGAGCACTGCATAATGTCTGGCTATAAAAACCAGCAGAGATTGTGGCTGATGAGAAAGAGGGTGGCTGCTCTCCCAGCACTCCTCTTAAAGGAACCACACATGGACTTACTCACTGATGAGTAAGTCATCTCCAGTACTGGGGCAGCAGCTTGAAAGGTGCCAGGGACATATGGGGAGGAACTGAATTGTCTAACTTTATGGAGGGCTGGAGGGACAGCTTTCTCCAGGATGGAAAAGCTGGTGGAAGCCATTGTTTGTTTATTGAGCCTTTCCTACCTCAGTGTGCAGAGGCACACAGATGCCAATCTGAGTCTCCATCAAATTGGGTATCACCTTTCATCTGCCCCACCTGGTGATTTCCTGAGACCATGCACCACCCAAGCAGCTTCCAGTGTCTTTTCCATATAAATGGTCTGCCTTGACTCATGCTGCTGACTTCCCTAAAAATCTCTCAAAGGTTCACAAAACCCAAACAAGCAGCATCTGGCTTTGGTGTGTTCAGCCCTAAGCAGCCCTAAGCCTGGCACTAGCAGCAGCCAGCTTTGGTCCTTTCCTTGACCTCTCAGGGCACCTCCAAGCATAGTACAGATGGCAGCCATCTCTGGATCACTTTGTGGCTTATGCCAGATAGCCCCAGGCAATGCACAGACTGTGGCTGAACTTGGCCTGCAGTGGATCCCCTCCCCCAGGAGGCCCCAGGGCTGGCAGGCCCAGTAGCCAACTTTTGACTGGGCCAGAGCATTATTCAGCCACCTCCAAGGATGATACACCAAAAAAAGCAGACTGGGCAGGCATCAGAGCCCTGCTAAAGTGAACTCTGCTCTGTAGTTTAAGCCTCTGCACAACAGCTCCTCCACTGGAGCCACAGCCAGTCTTCACAACCAATCGGCCTGAGTATAAATTCCTCCCAGTGATATGCAAACAGCAATCAAGTCTCAACTATAACAGGAGGACATGCAAAACCCATACAAGGGACACAACTAAAGCACTTGTCTCTGGTGATCAGGCACCTCTGGACACCTACTACATAAGGCAGAGGTGTCCAAACTTTTTTCAACGTTTTTTACCAAGGGCCATATGCGGTAAAATACACAAACAGCCAGGCCACTCACTCAAGGTGAAGTACATATTACTTCACCTGTTTTATTTAAGTAAACTAAATATATTTTTGGAATTTGCTGTAGGCCAATTAATGAATTGCGGGCCACAGTTGGCCCACAGGCCGCAGTTTGGATGCCCCTGACATAAGGGCTAAAGTTTAGCTGAGACTCTACTAAGACAGGGAGGTATAGCAGCCCTACATATAAACAAACACAGGGAGGCAGCAAAAATAGGGAGACAGCCCAAATGAAAGAACAGAACAAAGCTCCAGAAAAGAACTAAACAAAATGGAGACAAACAATCTACCAGAAACAGAGTTCCAAACACTGGTTATAAGGATGCTCAATCATCTCAGGGAGAACTTCAACAAAGAGATAGGAAACATAAAAATAGAGATAGAAACATAAAAAAGAACCAGTCAGAAATAAAGAATACAATAAATAAAATGAAGAATACGTTAGAGGGAACCAACAGTAGATGACATGAAGCAGAGAATAGAATCAGCAATGCAAAAGATAAGGTAACAGAAAACACTCAATCAGAACAGCAAAAAGAAAAAAAAATCCAAAAAAGTGAGGGGAGTTTAAGGGACCTCTGAGACAACCCCAACATTTGCATCATAGGGGTATCAAAAGGAGAAAAGAGGGAGCAAGGATTGAAAACCTATTTGAAGAAATAATGACTGAAAACTTTCTTAACCTGGCAAAGGAAGTGATATACAAGCCCAAGAAACACAAAAAAGTCCCAAACAAGATGAACCCAAACAGGCCCACACCAAGACACATCATAATTAAAATCCCAAAGCTTAAAGACAAAGAGAGAATTTTAAAAGCATCAAGATGAAAGCACTTAGTTACCTACAGGAGAGCTCCCATAAGACTGTTAGCTGATTTCTCAACAGAAACGTTGCAGGCCAGAAGGGATTGGCAGTAAATATTCAAAGTGATGAAAAGCAAGAACCCACAACCAAGATTACTCTACCCAGCAAGGCTATCATTTAGAATCGAAGGACAGATAAAGAGCTTCCCAGACAAGAAAATGCTAAAGGAGTTCCTCACCACTGAACCAGTATGACAAGGAATGTTATAGGGACTTCTGTAAGACAAAAAATTAAAAAAATAAAAATATGAAAAATAAAATGGCAATAACTGTTAACAATTACTTTCATTGTAAATAGATTAAGTTCTCCAATCCAAAAGACATAGGGTGGCTGAATGGATAAGAAAACAAATACCTTATATATACTGCCTACAAGAGACTCACCAGATCAAAAGATACCCAAAGACTGAAAGGGGATGGGTAAAAGACATTTCATGAAAATGGAAACAAACATAAAAAGCTGTACTAGCAATACTTATACCAGACAAAATATGCTTTAAAACAAAGGCTATAACTAATGACAAAGAAGGACCCAGTAATCCCACTCCTCAGTAATTATTTGAAGAAACCCAAAATGCTACTTCTAGGAGATGTATGCATCCATATGTTCATGACAGCATTGTTTACAAAGGTCAAGATGTGGAGGCAGCTTGGGTGTTCATCGAGGAATGAATGGATAAAGAGTAGGTGGTACATATATATAATGGAATATTGCTTGGCCATGGAAGAGAATGGGTTTTCACCATTTGCGGTGGCATAGATGGACCTGGAGGGTATTGTACTGAGTGAAGTATGTCAGACAGAGAAAGACAAATGCATTGTGTATTTGCTTATACGTGGAATCTAAAGAATAAAATAAACAAACAAATCAAAAACAATATCATAGATACAGAGAACATTTTAATGGTTGCCAGATGGGAGGAGGGTTGGGAATAGGTGAAAAAGGGGAGGGGATTAAGAAGTACAAATTGGTTGTTACACAGTTGTTATGGGAATGTAGGTTATAGCATAAGATATATAATCAGTAATATTGCAATAACTATGTATGGTGTCAAATGGTAGTATATTTATTGGGGTGATAGATGGGAAGGGTGTTGGAGGACAAGGTGAAAAAGGTGAAGGGATTAAAAAGTACAAATTAGTAGTTACAAAATAGTCATAGCGATGTAAATAAAACATAGGGAATATAGTCGATAATATGGAAATAACTATGTATAATGTCAGGTGGGTAGTAGACTAGTCAGGAGGATCACTTCTTTTTTTTTTTTAATTAATTTTATTGGGGTGACAATTGTTAGTAAATTTACATAGATTTCAGGTGTACAATTCTGTATTACATCGTCTATAAATCCCATTGTGTGTTCACCACCCAGAGTCAGTTCTCCTTCCATCACCATATATTTGATCCCCTTTACCCTCATCACCCACCCCCCACCCCCTTACCCTCTGGTAACCACTAAATTATTGTCTGTGTCTATGAGTTTTTGTTTCTCATTTACTATTTGTTTTGTTGATGAAAGCCATTCTGACTGGGGTGAGGTGATATCTCATTGTGGTTTTCATTTGCATTTCTCTGATGATTAGCGATGTTGAGCATTTTTTCATATGTCTATTTGCCATTTGTATATCCTCTTTGGAGAAATGTCTCTTCAGGTCCTCTGTCCATTTTTCAATTGGGTTGTTTGTTTTTTTGTTGTTGAGTTTCATGAGTTCCATGTATATTTTGGATATTAGCCCCTTATCAGAGGAACTGTTTGGGAAAATCTTCTCCCATTCAGTTGGTTGCCTCATTATTTTGTCAATAGTTTCTTTTGCTGTGCAGAAGCTTTTCAGTTTCATATAATCCCATTTGTTTATTTTAGTTTTTACTTCCATTGCCTTTGGAGTCAAATTCATAAAATGCTCTTTGAACCCAAGGTCCATAAGTTTAGTACCTATGTTTTCTTCAATGCAGTTTATTGTGTCAGCTCTTATGCTTAAGTCTTTGATCCATTTTGAATTAATTTTGGTACATGGTGACAGATAGCAGTCCAGTTTCATTCTTTTGCACATAGCTATCCAATTCTGCCAGCACCATTTATTGAAGAGGCTGTCTTTCGTCCATTGTATGTTTTTAGATTCTTTGTCAAAAATTATCTGTCCATATTTATGTGGTTTTATTTCTGGGTTCTCAATTCTATTCCATTGGTCTATGTGTCTGTTTTTCCGCCAATACCAAGCTGTTTTGATTATTGTAGCCCTGTAGTACAAGGAAAAATCAGGGAGTGTGATACCTCCAGTATTGTTCTTTTTTTTTAATATTGCTTTGGCTATTCGGGGTCTTTTGTGGTTCCAAACAAATCTGATGATTTTTTGTTCTATTTCTTTAAAAAATGCCATTGGGATTTTAATGGGGATTGCATTAAATCTGTATATGGCTTTGGGTAATATGGTCCTTTTAACTATGTTGATTCTTCCAATCCATGAGCACGGAATGTCTTTCCATTTCTTTGAGTCTTCTTCAATTTCTTTCAAAAATGTCTTATAGTTTTCAGCATATAAATCCTTCACATCCTTGGTTAAGTTTATTCCTAGGTATTTTATTCTTTTTGCTACAATTGCAAAAGGAATTCTTTTTTCTATCTCTTTTTCTGAGATTTCATTGTTGGTATATAAGAAAGCGATGGACTTTTGTACGTTGATTTTGTAGCCAGCAACTTTACTGTATTCATTGATTGTTTCTAATAGCTTTTTGGTGGAGTCTTTAGGGTTTTCTATATATAGCATCATGTCATCTGCAAAGAGTGACAATTTAACTTCTTCATTCCCAATTTGGATGCCTTTTATTTATTTCTCTTGACTGATAGCTCTGGCGAGGACTTCCAACACTATGTTGAAAAGCAGAGGTGATAGGGGACAACCTTGTCGTGTTCCTGAACGTAGAGCAAAGGGCTTCAGTTTTTCACCATTAATTATGAGATTAGCTGAGGGCTTGTCGTATATGGCCTTTATTATGTTGAGGTATTTTCCTTCTATACCAATTTTAGTAAGTGTTTTAATCATAAATGAATGTTGTATCTTATCAAATGCTTTTTCTGCATCAATTGATAGAATCATATGATTTTTGTCCTTTATTTTGTTTATGTGATGTATCACATTGATGGATTTGCGAATGTTGAACCATCCTTGTGCCCCGGGGATGAACCCCACTTGGTCGTGATGAATAATCTTTTTAATGCATTGTTGTATTCGATTTGCTAGAATTTTGTTTAGGATTTTAGCATCTGTATTCATCAGAGATATAGGTCTGTAGTTTTCTTTTTTTGTGTTGTCCTTACCAGGTTTTGGTATCAGGGTAATGTTGGCCTCATAAAATGAGTTAGGGAGTACTGACTCTTCTTCAATTTTTTGGAAGAGTTTGAGCAGGATTGGTATTAGATCCTCTTTGAAGGTTTGGTAGAATTCACTAGTGAAGCCATCTGGTCCAGAACTTTTGCTTTTGGGAAGGTTTTTGATGACTGACTCAATTTCGTTACTGGTGATCGGCCTGTTAAGATTTTCCATTTCTTCATGATTCAGACTTGGAAGGCTATATGTTTCTAAGAACTTGTCCATTTCTTCTGAGTTATTAAATTTGGTGGCATATAGTCCTTCATAGTATTCTTGGATAATCCTTTGTATTTCTGTGGTGTCCGTGATAACTTCCCCTTTTTCATTTCTAATTTTGTTAATTAGTGTCTTCTCTCTTTTTATCTTAGTGAGTCTAGCCAAGGGTTTGTCGATTTTGTTAATCTTTTCAAAGAACCAGCTTTTTGTCACATTAATTTTTTCTATTGTCTTTTTGTTCTCTATTTCATTTAGTTCTGCTCTGATTTTTGTTTTCCTTTCTTCTGATGACCTTGGGTTTCGCTTGTTCTTCTTTTTCTAGTTCTTTGAGGTGTAACATGAGGTTATTTATTTGGGATTTTTCTTGTTTCTTGAGATAGGCCAGTAATGATATAAATTTCCCTCTTAAAACTGCTTTCTCTGCATCCCAAAAATTTTGGTAGGATGTATTTTCATTGTCATTTGTTTCTATGTATCTTTTGAGCTCTCCTCTAATTTCTTCTTTGACCCAGTCGTTCTTTAAAAGTATGTTGTTTAATCTCCATGTATTTGTGTTTTTTCCTGCTTTCTTTTTGCAGTTGATATCCAATTTCAAAGCTTTGTGATCAGAGAATATGCTTGGTATGATTTCAAACTTCTTAAATTTGCTGAGGCTGATTTTGTGTCCCAATATATGGTCTATCCTTGACAATGTTCCATGTACACTAGAAAAGAATGTATAGTCTGATGTTTTAGGATGAAGTGCTCTATATATGTCAATTATGTCCAATTCCTCTAATGTGTCATTTAGGGCTGCGATTTCGTTATTTATCTTCTGTTTGGATGATCTATCCATAGCTGTCAATGATGTATTTAAGTCCCCTAGTATAATTGTGTTTTGGTCAATTTCTCCCTTTAGTTCTGTTAGTAGTTGCTTGGTATATTTTGGTGCTCCCTGATTGGGGGCATAAATATAGATGACTGTTATGTCTTCTTGTTGTATTGTCCCCTTTACCATTATGAAATGTCCATCTTTGTCTCTTGTTATCTTTTTCACCCTGAAGTCTGTTTCATCGGAAATCATTATGGCTACACCTGATTTTCTCTGGGTACCATTTGCTTGGAGTGTCAATTTCCACCCTTTCACTTTGAGTCTATGCTTGTCCTTGTAGCTGAGATGTGTCTCTTGTAGGCAGCATATGTTTGGGTTTAGTTTTTTGTTCCAATCTGCTACTCCGTGTCTCTTTATTGGTGAGTTCAGTCTAATTACATTTAGGGTGATTATTGATATGTGAGGATTTCCTGTCATTCTGTCTTTAGTTTTCTGGTAAGGCTGTGTCTCCATTGTTTCTTTGCCTGTTTGTTGTTGTCTGTTATTTCTGTGTGGTGGTATTCTATGATGTTTCCCTCTGTTTCTTCTTTTATTACAGTATATATTTCAGATTTGGATGTTTCTTGAGTGGTTACCCTTGAGTTTATGTAAAAGAAAGTTTGATATTTAGAGTATTTCAGTTTCTTCAGTACGCTTACTTTCTCTATTCCCATATTCCAGTTCAGGCCTTTACGCTCCCCCTTTTTATGTTTCGGTTGCCACAAGTTGTCCCTGTTGATGGTGGTCTAATAGCCTCCTTTAGTATTTCTTGTAGTGCAGGTCGTGTATTAGAAAATTCCCTCAGCTTCTGGATGTCTGGAAAGGTCTTTATTCCTCCTTCATATCTAAAGGAGATCTTTGCTGGATATATTATTCTTGGCTCATGATTTCTCTCTTTCAATAGTTTGAATATTTGGTTCCATTCCCTCCTAGCTTGTAGAGTTTCTGCTGAAAAATCTGATGATAATCTAATGGGCTTTCCTTTGTAAGTTACCGTCTTCTTTTCCCTGGCTGCCTTGAGGATTCTTTCTTTGTCATTGATTTTAGACAGCTTCAATACAATGTGCCTTGGTGAAGGCCTGTTGGGATTGAGGTAATTAGGTATTCTATTTGCTTCTTGGATTCGAGGATCCAGTTCTGTCCACAAGTTTGGGAAGTTCTCATCGACGATTTGTTTGAATATATTCTCTGTTCCCTTCCCTCTTTCTTCTCCTTCTGGTATGCCCATTATTCTTATATTGCTCTTTCTGATGGAGTCAGAAAGTTCTTGTAGAGTTCTTTCATTTCTTTTAAGTCTCAAGTCTCTTTCTTCTTCCCTCTGTGTAAATTCGAGGTTCCTATCTTCAATGTCACTGTTTCTTTTCACCATCTGGTCAACTCTACTACCTAAGCTGGATATTTTATTGTTAATTTCTTCTATTGAGTTCTTAATCTCCAGAAATTCTATTTGGTTCTTTTTCAAGATTTCAATCTCTTTTGTAAAATGCTCATGGTGTTCTTTGATTGTGTTTCTGAGTTCATTAAACTGCCTTTCTGTGTTTTCTTGCATCTCATTCAGTTTTTTCAGAATTGCGATCTTGAATTCTCTGTCATTTAAATCACAAATGTCCATATCTCTAAGTTCCTTTTCTGGAGACTTTTCACTTTCTTTCTGAGCTATCTTGTTGCCTTGGTTATTCATGGCAATCACTGATTTACTATTTCTCTTCCTAGACATCTACAGGAGTGTCTTCTGCAACAGGTTGATAGGTATGCGAAGAGCTTTTGGAGTTCCGAAGCTCTTTCTGCACCAGATTCAGAGCCCGTTTGTTTCAGCAGTTCTGTTTACTCCTGCAGGGATCCGCCCAGATAGGTGGGGCTAGGGGCGGGGTGAGTTGTGAGAGGTGGCCCAAAGCAATGGCGGCGACCACCACCACAGCCAGTCCTGCTTCCACAGCTCCCTTGCTTTGCCAGAACTAGTTGAGCTGCGAATCTGTGTCTGCGGTCCACAGTTCTCAGAGCAGCAAATATTCTCTCCTTTGATCCGACACTGCTACTTTATCGCTTCTAGCACCGGGCAGGTGGGGGCGGGGCGAGCTCTGGGAGGGTAGGGAGGGGGCGGCTAGTCTCCATGCCTAAGGCTTCCGTTCTCCCCTCGGCAGTGAGGGCTTAAACCACCGATTTCAGCCCTCTTCCCTCAGTCTTTGCTCCGAGGTCTGCCGTGAGCGAGCCTTGGGTTCAGCGGTTTTGTATGCTGCCCCCTCAGCCCTGTGGGCCGTAATCGGAGCCCTAGCAGTCCGAGTCCTTCCCTCTCCCGCAGCTGCGGAAGATCCGGGAGCAGCGGGCTCTGAGCACTGAGCTAGGTCTGTGTCCTGCGCCCGCGCGGCTCCGTCTCCGCATTTCTCCTCTCCCTCCTCCCCCGCTCGCGCGATTCACCCACCTGGAGGTGAATTCAGTAGTCGGCCTCTTCGTCTTGCCTATCTGCTATGCAAGGAGTCCTTTGTGGAGTTATTGTTTTCTGATTCGTTGTAAATTCCAGGGGAGCGTTACAGAGGCTCACCTCAGGCCGCCATTTTTTTTGATCAAGGTTTAGTTTTTTGATCCAATCTGCTACTCTGTGTCTCTTTATTGGTGAGTTCAGTCCATTTACATTTAGGGAGATTATTGATATGTGAAGATTTCCTGTCATTCTATCTCTAGTTTTCTGGTAAGGCTGTGTCTCCATTGTTTCTTTGCCTTTTCATTGTTGTCTTTTATTTCTATGTGGTGGTATTCTATGATGTTTCTCTCTTTTTCTTCTTTTATTACAGTATATATTTCAGTTCTGGATTTTTTTCAAGTTTATATAAAAGAAAGTTTGATATTTAGAACATTCCAGTTACTTCAGCACGCTTACTATCTCTATTCCCATATTCCATTTCAGGCCTTTACTCTCCCCCTTTTTACGTTTTGGTTGCCACCTATTGTCCCTGTTGATGGTGGTTGCATAGCCTCCTTTACTATTTCTTGTAGTGCAGGTCGTGTATTAGAAAATTCACTCAGCTTCTGGATGTCTGGAAAGTTCTTCATTCCTCCTTCATATCTAAAGGATAACTTGCTGGGTATATTATTCTTGGCTCGTAGTTTCTCTCTTTCAATTGTTTGAATATTTGGTTCCGTTCCCTCCTGGCTTGTAGAGTTTCTGCTGAAAAATCTGATGATAATCTAATGTGCTTTCCTTTGTAGGTTACCATCTTCTTTTCCCTGGCTGTCTTGAGGATTCTTTCTTTGTCATTGATTTTAGACAGCTTCAATACAATGTGCCTGGTAGAAGGCCTGTTGGGATTGAGGTAGTAAGGTGTTCTATTTGCTTCTTAGATTCGAGTATCCAGTTCTGTCCAGAAGTTTGGGAAGTTCTCATCGACAATTTGTTTGAATATATTGTCTGTTCCCTTCTCTCTTTCGTCTCCTTCTAGTATGCCCATTATTCTTATATTGCTCTTTCTGATGGAGTCAGAAAGTTCTTGTAGAGTTCTTTCATTTATTTTAAGTCTCAAGTCTCTTTCTTCTTCCATCTGTGTAAATTCCAGGTTTCTATCTTCGATGTCACTGATTGTTTCCTCCATCTGGTCAACTCTACTACCTAAGCTGGATATTTTATTGTTTATTACTTTTATTGACTTCTTACTCTCCAGAAATTCCATTTGGTTCTTTTTTAAAATTTCAGTCTCTTTTGTAAAATGCTCATGGTGTTCTTTGATTGTGTTTCTGAGATCAGTAAACTGCCTCTCTGTGTTTTCTTGCATGTCGTTTAGTTTTTTCAGAATTGCAATCTTGTATTCTCTATCATTTAAGTCACATATTTCCATATCTCTAAGTTCCTTTTCTGGAGACTTGTCACTTTCTTTCTGAGCTATCTTGTTGCGTTGGTTATTCATGGCAATCACTGATTTACTATTTGTCTTCCTAGACATCTACAGGAGTGGCTTCTGCAACAGGTTGATAGGAAGAGGTCTTTCTTTTGTTTTCCAGTGCTTGTTGCTTGAATGTTTTAGTTTCTTTTCGACTGCAGCCTTATTTTTCCTCTCTCACACAGTAGTGCTATGTTTTCTCCGCACTATTCCAGCTTCTCACACAATGGGGGGATTCCCTGGGAGACAGGCTTCTCCTCTGTTAAAATTCTACCTAGGTCATAGGGCTCAGCGTCCTGTGTTGGTATGTCGAGAGCTTTTGAAGTTCCAAAGCTCTTTCTCCACCAGATTCAGAGCCCTTATGTTTCAGTAGTTCTGTTTACACCTGCCGGGATCCGCCCAGATAGGTGGGGCCAGGGGCGGGGTGAGTTGTGAGACGTGGCCCAGAGCAATGGCAGCGACCACCACCACCACAGACAGTCCTGCTTCCACAGCTCCCTCCCCTTTGCCGGAACTAGTTGGGCTGCGAATCTGTGTCTGCTTTCCACAGTTCTCAGAACAGCAATATTCTGTTATTTTGGTGTGACACTGCTATTGTTTGGTTTCTATGACTGGGCAGGTGGGGGCGGGGTGAACTCTGGGAGGGTAGGGAGGGGCGGCCAATCTCAGTGCCTAAGGCTTCCATTCTCTGCTCAGCAGTGAGGGCTTAAACCACCGTTTTCAGCCTTCTTCCCTCAGTCTTTTCTTTGAGGTCTCTGCCGTGAGCATTGGGTTCAGTGATTTTATATGCTGTTCCCTCAGCCCTGTTGGCCATAAGCAGAGCCCTAGCAGTCCGAGTTCTTCCCTCTCCCACAGCTGGGGTAGTTCCAGGATGCAGGGAGCTAGGAGCACTGAGCTAAGTCTGCGTCCTGTGCCCGCAAGGCTCAGTCTCTGCACTTCTCCTTTCCCTCCTTCCCCACTCACGCAATTTGCCCACCTGGAGGTGATTTCAGTATTGGGCCTCTTCGTCTTGCCTGTCTGCTGTGCAGGGAGTCCTTTGTGGAGTTATTATTGTTTGATTAGTTTTAAATTCCAGGGGAGCTTTACAAAGGCTCACCTCACGCAGCCATTTTTTACAGAGTCCGGTATTATTTTCTAATATTAAACAACTCTACTGTTATAGACCAACTGAAACTAAATTTTAAGGTTTCTTTTCTAAGATTTGGTATCAGTAATCATACCTTATTAAATTTTATTAAAGTTTATTATTAAAGAAGTTTGAAGTACATCCTATTGGCCCAGAACTGAAAAGAAATGAGTCCTTTTAGGCCTGTAGTATAATAATACTCCAGAAATGTTTGTTGAATGTTTGCATAAATAAATGCTAAATCATGTCACAAGAAATTACCATAGATGCTAATCAATGACAACACTAAAAAAAGAACAATACTGGAGGTATCACACTCCCTGATTTTTCCTTGTACTACAGGGCTACAATAATCAAGACAGCTTGGTATTGGCGGAAAAACAGACACATAGACCAATGGAATAGAATTGAGAACCCAGAAATAAAACCACATAAATATGGACAGATAATTTTTGACAAAGAAGCTAAAAACATACAATGGACGAAAGACAGCCTCTTCAATAAATGGTGCTGGCAGAATTGGATAGCTACGTGCAAAAGAATGAAACTGGACTGCTATCTGTCACCATGTACCAAAATTAATTCAAAATGGATCAAAGACTTAAGCATAAGACCTGACACAATAAACTGCATTGAAGAAAACATAGGTACTAGACTTATGGACATTAGGTTCAAAGAGCATTTTATGAATTTGACTCCAAAGGCAAGGGAAGTAAAAGCTAAAATAAATGAATGGAATTATATGAAACTGAAAAGCTTCTGCACAACAAAAGAAACTATTGACAAAATAAAGAGGCAACCAACTGAATGGGAGAAGATTTTTCCAAACAGTGCCTCCGATCAGGGGCTAACATCCAAAATATACAAGGAACTCATGAAACTCAGCAACAAAAAAACAAACAACCCTATGGAAAAATGGACAGAGGACCTGAAGAGACATTTCTCCAAAGAGGACATACAAATGGCAAATAGACATATGAAAAAATGCTCAACATTGCTAATCATCAGAGAAATGCAAATGAAAACCACAATGAGATATCACTTCATCCCAGTCAGAATGGCTATCATCAATAAGACAAATAGTAACAAGTGTTTGAGAGGCGGTGGAAAAAAAGGAACCCTCATACACTGTTGGTGGGAATGCAGACTGGTGCAGCCGTTATGGAAATCAGTGTGGAGGTTCCTCAAAAAATTACGAATAGAATTACCATATGACCCAGCAATCGCTCTCCTGGGTATCTACCCCAAAAATTCGAAAACATTTACACATAAAGACACGTGTACTCCAATGTTCATTGCAGCATTGTTTACGTTGGCCAATACATGGAAACAATCAAAATGTCCTTCGATAGATAAATGGATAAAGAAGTTGTGGTATATGTCCACCATGGAATACTAATTGGCAGTAAGAAAGATGATATAGGAACATTTGTGACAACATGGATGGGCCTTGAGAGTATAATGCTAAATGAAATAAGTCAGGCAGAAAAAGCAGAGAACCATATGATTTCACTGATATGTGGTATATAAACGAAAAACAACAAAAGAACAAGACAAACAAATGAGAATCAAAAAGTCATAGACACAGACGATAGTTTAGTGGTTACCAGAGTGTAAGGGTGATGGGGGTGGGAGATGAGGGTAAGGGGGATGAAATATATGGTGATGGAAGGAGAACTGACTCTGGGTGGTGAACACACAATGGAATTTATAGATGATGTAATACAGAATTGTACACCTGAAATCTATGTAATTTCACTAACAATTGTCACTCCAATAAATTTAATTAAAAAAAGAAAGCAAAAATATAAAGAGAGAGAAAAGAAAATAATACCGTACGATATGGTTACATCACCAATCTGTAACTACTGCACTTAGAATGAATGAAACTTATTGACATTTTACAGGGCCAGTTATTATAACTCTCTGGTTATTCAAATCAAAACACTAAAATTGTAATATAAGATTAAGAACATTATTGATTGTTTTTTAGTTTTATTTTTAACACTTTGACGTTTATCATTTATATCCCTCACACTGTGTGAACCCCCCTCCCCCATCCACTATCCCTCAGACATCGTACAGAGCCATTACATTTCCACTGTCTCTATTCCTAATGCTGTACTCCACTTCTTGTAAGTATATACATACATATATATACATATATATATATATGTGTGTATATATATATATATATATATATATATATATATATATGTAAAATTATAGTTGGTTTTGCCTAGATTTTTATTTTAATCTTTGGTCAGTTCTTCCTCCAAATAAGTTATATATTTATGTATTCCTTTTTTTAGAGAGAGAAACGAAACTATTTAAATTTTATTTTCAAAGTCTAATTTTAAATCAGACTGAAAAAACAAGCAGAAAAGTGAGAAAACTAACTGTATTAGCAGACACAGCTGTACCAAATGTAAAATATTTATTCCTTCAATAAATAAATGATGAATCACCATTACTTGCCAGTCAATGCTTAACACTAGATAGAAAATAGAAAAACACAAAATTAAAGAAAAACAAAACAAGAAAACAGTCTTCTTCTCTCACGAAACTTAAAGTCACCAAATTAGTCACTCATAGTCTTCCCATTTACAGTCTTCATAATTTTGTTAAATTTTCTTCCAGGGCATTAATTTTTTAATCTTGGAATCTGAAGAACAATATGCTATCAACTTTTGCAGTAGCAGAATAATATAATTGATTGTGCCTTTTTAAATGTGGAATTTTACTGTTTGATAATGAGAGAAAGTTGACTAAAGATACAAACAAACAAAAAAAAAAAAACATCATGTCTGGGCTGTATGAAAGGTATCCAGTAAATGTTTAGTATTGCTCCTAATCTAAACCATGTTGCCATTCTTCCCTGCATATTAATTGGCATGCGCTATCATGGTCAGTCTGGCAACTGGCTCTCAGCCCAGTCAGCCCAGCAGCTGGCAGGACCCAGGGCAGCACTGTCTTTTATAAATGGGCTAAAAAGCATTTGGCTTGAATCTCAAATTCTGAGTCTTTCTGCAAGATGGCAAATACATAACCCAAGTGCTTTGGAGCAGAGCTGATTTAAAAGCATTGGAGCAAGTGAAACTTCTCTTAATCGTGATCCAAACAAAAAACAGTTGGTCCCCTGCAGTCTTTCTTTATCCTTAGTGGTATAACTAGGCTCTTTGGTTCTGAAAAAGCGTCTCTTGTGCATAAGCCATAACACAAAGCAGCAGAGGCCTAATGCCTATTTCCATACTGGCTCCTAGGCAGAGGAAGTGACAACTGGTTGGAATTACGCTGAACTGGAAACATCCTGGGGTTCATTTTTATTTGAGTTTATAAAACCAACAAGTGCCATTTTTCTGTGCTTGGCAAAGGGAAGCAACCTAAAGTTATCAAGTGGCACTCATATTTTTGGACGTGAGTGAAGGGTCATATCCCCTGACAGCTCGGCAGGGGTGAATTTAGTTCCTGCAGAGCATATGGAGACCTTCATTCCTCCCCTCAGTGAAAATGTGCTGTTTTATGTGCTCAGACAATCACCTCCTCCCTTACTTTTTGGGGAACATCTATTTCTGGTGGGAGCTGCAATTTACCACCTCACAATCCCACCCCACAGTCAGACAGACACATGATCAGCATGAGTCAATCAAAATCTTCGTCTGGGTTTGTCACAAGATCTGGAGGGAAGAAGCTTTCTTTTTTCTCTAATCACTAGACTGTAAGAATCTTGGATTCCTGGAGTCTCATGGAGTCAGCTGGAAAGAACACGGCTAGACAGACAGAAAAAGAAATGAGAGATGATGAGGGAGCCCTAATGTGCCTGTTCCTCTGCTCTCTCCATCATTTCAAGGCATAATCAAAAACATCATTCTTTTTTGTTTTACTTTGTTTATACTAGCTCAAATTGGATATCTGACACCTTCAAGAAAAGAGTTCTGACCAATTCACTTCCTACTATGAAAGCGGCACATCTACAACCACTTGAACATCAAGCAAATTAAAAAAATATCCAGGAGGATGAGAGTTAAACAGATTCTCAGTCTCAAGGAAGCCTGCCCCCAGCCAATTCATTTCCTCATTGCTTGTTATATTCATAGAACCAAATTTATGGGAGCAATTTATTAGAACCTAATGTTCTTTTCTGTGCAGAGTGACTCTGTCAATCATGGCCCTTGTGCTGGCAGTTGGACAGGAGAAAATGAGGGGTGGGGTGTCAGGAAGCAAGACACAACCAAGAAGCCTGCTCAAAGCTAGAAATTTATCATACATCCAACAAAGTGAAAGTATGCCTAGGTTCATGAGCTTTTATTTATATCACCAGTTGGCTCACTTCTCCAACAACTGGATCTGTAGATCAAGACTCTTGCTTCTGCAAATCATTAACATCTACCCAAAGGTAGAGACCAGATTAAGTGAAAGGCATTCTAGTTCAAGAGTTCCAAAGTCAAGTTACCAATCTCCTCCTTATCCCACCCATTATCTTCTCTTCCTATTCCATCCACACTCTCATTTATGTATCTCACTTATTTATTCATTCATTTCATGAACATATTTAAGCATCTTGATTTAAAATATGAATCTCCCCTGATTAAAACCTTTCTATTGACTTCTGGTTAAATATGGGAAAGTAAAGTCAAACACAAGAGTATCTCATGTAACTCAACAAAAATGAACAAATAAATGAGGGTTAGAGTGGAAAGTAAACATCAGCAACAATGAAGCAAACAAAATGGGAAAACCTACTGCCATGACAATCAAAAACTGGAAGCTGAGGAAATAATATTCTGACACAAAGTGCCCCCAAGTCTCTCAGAGGTAGCACTGGTGATTTAATAAATCTTGAACATTTCTAATGATATTCCCAATGTGGGGAGAAAAGGCCTTAAGTGGAGTTCTCTCATCTTTTCCCTCTTTTGAGGGAAAATGTTGGCTGGGGAGATAATGGTAAGGAGAAGTGAATAAACAGGGCTGGCTCTCTTTGATGGAGTGAAGACTCTAAGACTCTACACTAGACTGGGGAAAATATGCCAAAGCCCAAGGATGTCTCCCCAGTGAAAGAAGATATACCTCCAACTAGATACAATGAACAGAAAGACGAAAGTCAAAATAATTCCTATGTAATATCTCAGTGCAAAAACCCTGGACCAAACTCCATATTTTGACATAAACAAGGTAAAAATATATGGTGTGGTAACCATGTAAACATTTTACAAAGAGAAAAGGAATGAAAGGAAGCAACACAGCAGGCAAGATAGGTGAGGAACCCAGCTTGCTCAAAACCATAACCATGGAAGAGAAAGAGTCCCCCATGAGCACTTCAGTCTATACAATAATTTCATAGGTGTGTTAATTCAACAAGAAAAGGTGAATGAGATGAGAAGGGGGGCTGCAAAACTGAAAAAGTAAATCGAATACTAATTCAGCTGAAAATCAAATTACTGACAAAAAAACAACAACAACTTGGGATAAATCCCAGGAAAACATATAAGAATGATAACGATAACCCAGAACAATAGACAAGTTTTGGCTGTCCCTTAGGTATAGAATCCAAAAGAGAAAACCATTCAAAGATTACTAGAAGAAAAATTTCCCAATGAAGAAAAGTTTGAATCTGTAGGTTTAAAAATATACACCATGTACACATACCTGGTTTGTCTATCTAATGTCCATTTCCCTTCCCCCTTCCTAGGAACAAAAAGTTTTCCTTTAAATATTTACCTCTACTCCACATGACTCTAATGCTTTGGCAATGCTAACCTTATGTTCAAAGCCAAGGGTGGGTTCTGATTGGTTTAAACTAATGTAGCAAATTTCACTGCCCTGTCCACCGATATTGATTCAAGTCTGAGTATGTGAACTAACTGGGTCAAATCAGGTAAATTTTAGGATTCTTGCTTGAAATATAAAGAATAAAAAAAAATAACTCCGTATTCAAGGGAATATTAAATTTAGAGAGAATTTTTAGAAATATTTCTGAGACATCATCAAAATGGCGGCGTGAAGTGAGCCTCTGTAAAGCTCCCCTGGAATTTACAACGAATCGAATAGCAATGACTCCGCAGGGGACTCCCTGCACAGCGGATGGGTGGGACAAGAAGGCCCACTACAGAATTCACCTAAGGGTGGGAGAATCCCGCGAGCTGAGAAGAGGACAAGGGAGAGGTGTGGGGACGGGGCCACATGGGGGCGGGACACAGGCCTAGCTCAGTAATCCAAGCTCGCTGCATCCCAGAATTTCCGCAACTGCGGGAGACGGAAGAACTCGAACCGCTACGGCTCTGCTTGTGGCCAACAGGGCTGAGGGGGCAGCATGTGACATGGCTGAACCCAACGCTCACGGCAGAGACCCTAGACAAAAGACTGAGGGAAGAGGCTGAAAATGGTGCTTTGGGACCTCACTGTCAAGCAGAGAGCGGAAGCCTTAGGCATGAGACGGGCCACACCTTCCCTGCCCTCCAAGAGCAAAACCCACCCCCACCTGCCCGGTGCTGGAAGCAGACCAGTGGCAGTGTCAGATCAAAAGAACAGAATGTTTCCTATTCTGAGAACTGTGGACCGCAGAAACAGATTCAAGCTCAACTGGTTAGGGCACGGGGGAAACTGTGGAAGCGGGACCAGCTGTGGTGGTGGTCGCTGCCATTGCTCTGGGCCACCACTAACAACTCACCCCGCCCCTGGTCCCACCTATCTGGGAGGATCCCTGCAGGAGTAAACAGAACTGCTGAAACATACAGGCTCTGAATCTGGTACAGAAAGAGCTTTGGAAATTCAAAAGCTCTCAGCATCCCCACAGGGACGTGGTGCCCTGTAAACCAGGTGAACTGTTAACAGAAAATAAGCCCATCTCCCAGGGAATCCCCCCATTTTGTGAGAAGCTGGAATAGCGCAGAGGAAACATAGCACTACTGTGTGGGAGAGGAAAAAAAGGCTGCAGTCGAGTAGAAAATAAAACATTCTACCAACAAGTACTGGAAAACAAATGAAAGACCTCTTCCTATCAACCTGTTGCTGAAACCACTCCTGTAGATGTCTAGGAAGAGAAATAATAAATCAGTAATTGCTATGAAAAACCAAGGCAACAAGAAAGCTCAGAAAGAAAGTGAAAATTCTCCAGAAAAGGAACTTAAAGATATGGAAATATGTGACTTAAATGACAGAGAATTCAAGATTGCAGTTCTGAGAAAAGTCAACGAGATGCAAGAAAACACAGAAAGGCAATTTAATGAACTCAGAAACGCAATCAAAGAACAATATGAGCATTTTACGAAAGAGATTGAAATTTTAAAAAAGAACCAAATGGAATTTCTGGAGATTAAGAACTCAATACAAGAAATTCAGAATGAAATAACCAGCTTAGCTAGTAGAGTTGACCAGATGGAGGAAACAATCAGTGACATCGAAGATAGAAACCTGGAAATTACACAGATGGAAAAAGAAAGAGAGTTGAGACTTAAAAGAAATGAAAGAACTTTCTGACTCCATCAGAAAGAGCAATATAAGAATAATGGGCATACCAGAAGGAAAAGAAAGAGAGAAGGGAACAGACAATATATTCAAACAAAATGTTAATGAGAACTTCCCAAACTTGTGGACAGAACTAGATCATCAAATCCAAGAAGCAAATAGAACACCTAATTACCTCAATCCCAAAGGCCTTCTACCAGGCACATTGTATTGAAGCTGTCTAAAATCAATGACAAAGAAAGAATCCTCAAGGCAGCCAGGGAAAAGAAGACGGTAAACTACAAAGGAAAGCCCATTAGATTATCATCCGATTTTTCAGCAGAAACTCTACAAGCCAGGAGGGCATGGAACCAAATATTCAAACTATTGAAAGAGAGAAATTATGAGCCAAGAATAATATATCCATCAAAGATATCCTTTAGATATGAAGGAGGAATTAAGAACTTTCCAGACATACAGAAGCTGAGGGAATTTTCTAATACACGACCTGCACTACAAGAAATAGTAAAGGAGGCTTTTCAACCACCATCAACATGGACAATTTGTGGCAACCAAAACATAAAAAGGGTGACAGTAAATGCCTGAACCGGAATATGGGAATGGAGAAAGAAAGTGTGCTGAATAAAATGGAATACTCTAAATATCAAACTTTCTTTTACATAAACTTAAGGGTAACCACTCAAAAAAAAAAAATCCAGAACTGAAATATATACTGTAATAAAAGAAGAAACAGTGGGAAACATCATTTAATACCACCACACAAAAATAAGAGAGAACAACAAAAAAACAAAGAAACAATGGAGACACAGCCTTACCAGAAAACTAAAGACAGAATGACAGGAAATCCTCACATATCAATAATCACCCTAAATATACATGGACTGAATTCACCAATAAAGAGACACAGAGTACCAGATTGGATCAAAAAACTAAATCCAACAATACGCTGTCTCCAAGAGACACATCTCAGGTACAAGGACAAGCATAGACTCAAAGTGAAAAAGTGAAATTGACACTCCAAGCAAATGGTACCCAGAGAAAATCAGGTGTAGCCATAATGATAACACATGAAACAGACTTCAGGGTGAAAAAGATATCAAGAGACAAAGATGGACATTTCATAATGGTAAAGGGGACTATACAACAAGAAGAAATAATAGTCATCATATTTATGCCCCCAATCAGGGAGCACCAAAATATACCAAGCAACTACTAACAGAACTAAAGGAAGAAATTGACAAAAACACAATTATAATAGGGGACTTAAATACATCATTGACAGCTATGGATAGATCATCCAAACAGAAGATAAACAACGAAATCGCAGCCCTAAATGACACATTAGATGAAATGGACATACTTGACATATATAGAGCACTTCATCTTAAAACATCAGACAATACATTCTTTTTGAGTGTACAAGGAACATTCTGATGGATAGACCATGTATTGGGACATAAAATAATCCTCAGCAAATTTAAGAAGATTGAAATCATACCAAGCATATTCTCTGATCACAAGGCTTTGAAATTGGATATCAAATGCAAAAAGAAAGGAGGAAAAAACACAAATACATGGAGATTAAACAACATACTTTTAAAGAAAAACAAGGTCAAAGAAGAAATTAGAGAAAAGATAAAAGATACATAGAAACAAATGACAATGAAAATACATCCTACCAAAATTTTGGGGATGCAGCAAAAGCAGTTTTAAGAGAGAAATTTATATCATTACAGGTCTATCTCAAGAAACAAGAAAAATGCCAAAGAAATAGCCTCATGCTACACCTTAAAGAACTAGAAAAAGAACAAGTGAAACCCAAGGTTAGCAGAAGAAAGGAAATAACAAAAATCAGAGCAGAACTAAATGAAATACAGAACTAAAAGACAATAGAAAAAAATTAATGTGACAAAGAGCTGGTTCTTTGAAAAGATTAACAAAATTGACAGACCCTTGGCTAGACTCATTAAGATAAGAAGAGAGAACACACTAATTCACAAAATCAGAAATGAAAACGAGGGAGTTATCACGGACACCACAGAAATAGAAAGGATCATGCAAGAATACTATGAAGGACTATATGCCACCAAATTCAATAACCTAGAAAAATTGGACAAGTTCTTAGAAACATATAGCCTTCCATGGCTGAACCATGTAAAAATGGAAAATCTAAACAGACCGCTTACCAGTGAGGAAATGGAATCAGTCACCCAAAACCTTCCCAAAAGCAAAAGTCCGGGACAAGATGGTTTCACTACTGAATTCTACCAAACCTTCAAAGAATATCTAATACCAATCCTGCTCAAACTCGTCAAAAAAATTGAAGAAGAGACTGTACTCTCTAACTCATTTTATGAGGCCAACATTACCCTGATACCAAAACCTGATAAGGACAACACACACACAAAAAAACTACAGACCAATATCTCTGATGAATACAGATGCTAAAATCCTAAACAAAATTCTAGCAAATCGAATACAACAATGCATTAAAAAGATTATTCACCACGACCCAATGGGGTCCATACCCTGGGCACAAGGATGGTTCAACATCTGCAAATCCATCAATCTGATACAGCACATAAACAAAATAAAGGACAAAAATCATATGATTCTATCAATTGATGCAGAAAAAGCATTTGACAAGATACAACATCCATTTATGATTAAAACCCTTCATAAAATAGGTATAAAAGGAAAATACGTCAACAAAATAAAGGCTATAAATGACAAGCCCTCAGATAATCTCATAATTAATGGTGAAAAACTGAAGCCCTTTGCTCTACGTTCAGGAACACGATAGGGCTGTCCCCTATCTCCTCTGCTTTTCAACATAGTATTGGAAGTCCCTGCCAGAGCCATTAGGCAACAGAAAGAAATAATAGGCATCCAAATTGGGAATGAAGAAGTTAAACTGTCACTCTTTGCAGATGACATGATTCTATATATAGAAAACCCTAAAGACTCCACCAAAAAGCTATTAGAAATAATCAAAGAATAAAGTAAAGTCTGGGTACAAAATCAACATACAAAAGTCCATTGCTTTCCTATATACTAACAATGAAATCTCAGAAAAAGAAATACAAAAAACAATTCCCTTTGCAATTGCAGCAAAAAGAATAAAATACCTAGGAAGAAACTTAACCAAGGATGTGAAGAACCTATATGCTGAAAAATATAAGACATTTTTTTTTTTACTCTTTCAACAATTTTATTTGTTGTTTATTTGTTTATTTGTTTTATTTGGTTATATTACAGAAACCTTGACTAAATGGAGTTTTATTTTTTTTATTTATTTTATTTATTTATTAGTTTCAGGTGTACAGGACAAGGTAATACTTAGACGTTCATCATTTATATCCCTCACACTGTGAACCCCCCTCCCCCCATCCACTATCCCTCTATAAGACATTTTTGAAAGAAATTGAAGAAGACACAAAAAATCGAAAGACATTCTGTGCTCATGGATTGGAAGAATCAACATAGTTAAAATGGCCATATTACCCAAAGCAATATACAGATTTAATGCAATCCCCATCAAAATCCCAATGGCATTTTTTAAAGAAATAGAACAAAAAATCATCAGATTTGTTGGGAACCACAAAAGACCCTGAATAGCCAAAGCAATATTTTTAAAAAAAGAACAATACTGGAGGTTTCACACTCCCGGACTTTTACTTCTACTACAGGGCTACAATAATCAAAACAGCATGGTATTGGCAGAAAAAAAGACACATAGACCAATGGAATAGAAATGAGAACCCAGACATAAAACCACATAAATATGGACAGATAATTTTTCACAAGGAAGCTAAAAACATACAATGGAGGAAAGACAGCTTCTTCAATAAATGGTGCTGACAGAATTGGATAGCCACCTGCAAAAGAATGAAACTGGACTGCTATCTGTCACCATGTACCAAAATTAATTCAAAATGGATCAAAGACTTAAGCATAAGACCTGACAAAATAAACTGCATAGAAGAAAACATAGGTACTAGACTTATGGACATTAGGTTCAAAGAGCATTTTATGAATTTGACTCCAAAGGCAAGGGAAGTAAAAGCTAAAATAAATGAATGGAATTATATGAAACTGAAAAGCTTCTGCACAACAAAAGAAACTATTGACAAAATAAAGAGGCAACCAACTGAATGGGAGAAGATTTTTCCAAACAGTGCCTCCGATCAGGGGCTAACATCCAAAATATACAAGGAACTCATGAAACTCAGCAACAAAAAAACAAACAACCCTATTGAAAAATGGACAGAGGACCTGAAGAGACATTTCTCCAAAAAGGACATACAAATGGCAAATAAACATATGAAAAAATGCTCAACATCACTAATCATCAGAGAAATGCAAATGAAAACCACAATGAGATATCATCTTACCCTTGTCAGAATTGCTATCATCAACAAGACAAATAGTAACAAGTGTTGGAGTGGCTATGGAGAAAAAGGAACCCTCATCCACTGTTGGTGGGAATGCAGACTGGTGCAAATGTTATGGAAGGCACTGTGGAGGTTCCGCAGAAAATTACGAATAGAATTACCATATGACCCAGCAATCCCTCTCCTGGGTATCTACCCCAAAAAAATCTGTAAACATTTATCCATAAAGACACATGTGATCCATGTTCATTGCAGCTTTGTGGAAACAACCAAAATGTCTTTCGATAGATGAATGGATAAAGAAGTTGTGGTATATATACACATTGGAATACTATTTGGCGATAAGAAAAGATGATATAGGACCATTTGTGACAACATGCATGGATCTTGAGAGTATAATGCTAAGTGAAATAAGTCAGAGAGAAAAAGCAGAGAACCATATGATTTCACTGATACATGGTATATAAACCAAAAACAACAAAAGAACATGACAAACAAATGAGAAACTAAAACTCATAGACACAGACAATAGTTTAGTGGTTATCAGCGGTAAGGTGGGGGGGGGGAGACGAGGGTAAGGGGGATCAAATATATGGTGATGGAAGGACAACTGATTCTGGGTGGTAAACACACAATAGGATTTATAGATGATGTAATAAAGAATTGTGCACCTGAAATCTATGTAATTTTACTAACAAATGTCACCCCAATAATTTTTTTAAAAATATGTATTTCCAGTAGTGAGATCTATCATATGTGTGTGTGTGTGTGTGTATTATAATATATAGTACGACAGCAATTCTTTCATTTCACTTTCTCTTCTGTTACATTTGGGAAATGTTAAATTATATATTTATATTTCAAAATGTTTCTGGAACTTGCTGGAAATCCATCCTCTTTCTCCTGGGTACTGGAGAAAGCTATTCACAGGGAGGTATCACACTGGACTCAAGACTTCCTAAGGTGGGTGTGCAGGGTGGGAGTATGGGGAGTAGTTGCTGGTAGCTGGGTGCTGGTAGCAGGGTGCTGCTGCCTGACACTGTAGGAGTAGGGCCCTGGAGAAGCTGCCAGCATTGCAACAGTCCAGTGCTAGAGAAAGCCTGCCAAAGGAGACCACCAGAACCAGGAATCAAAAACACTTTTCCTTCTCCAATGACTGCCCGGAACCCTCTATTGACAAAGCTTTAGGACCAACTGGCAAAGTAAAAACATTTTAAGGATCTAGATCAATTTTTCACAGAGCTATCTAAAAGAACTAATTTGGAACTGAGAGGCAACAAATTGATAATCAACCTGATACCCACTTTAAAATTTAGTATTATTTTGTGGATTTAAATTTTTTTACATATACAGAGGGTGCCAAAATATATATATACATTTTAAGAAAGGGAAAACTATTAAAATTGTAATATTAAATATATACCAATAGCAAAAGATGAATACAAGTCACGTTTGACTTCCGAAATCACAAGAGGTGCTCAAAGTGGTTGCACTTCAGTGTCCAGACACTTTTAATTATGGCAAACTACTACTTGAGCAACGTTGACCACAGTGTCCACTTGTATGCATTCTTTTGGCACTCCCGGTATATGATTTCACATCACAATAATTGGTTTTTCTCTGTCCTTTTTACTTTAAAAAAAAAATTATCCATTTTATTCTAGGTAAATATACTTCACTCAATTTGCTTTGTGCAACATGAAGTTATTAACAGATACACGTTCAGGGTTATTATATTTCTCTAGTGAATTCCTCCTTATACCTGTACCATTGTATAATGACCTCTTTTTCCTTAATAATGCTTTCTGTCTTAATATTTTTGTCTAATAACAGTATTGCTACTACGATATTGCTTTGCATTTGTGAGTGTATATTTTGTGTTTTAGTATTTATTATTAGATATTATTACATCTTTCCCCATCCTTTTGTTTTCAAATCTGTGTGTCATATATTTGTGTTTTTCTGTAAGCTGCATATAGATGTATATTTTAAATCCAGTATGATGATATCTGCTTTTCAATAGGTGAATTCAGTATTTTCATTTACTTGGATTACTGATACTTTTGAATTTATTTCTGCCCTTCTATTTTTATTTATTATACTTTTCTACCTTGAATTGGTGTTTTTACTTGATTTTCCTTTCCTGCTATCTGTTAGACTCTGAGCTCCTGCCAAACTTCACAATGATCTACTCATATTTCTTTTATTTATAGTATAATATTTAAATTCTACCTTTTGTTAAATCTCCTTCTAAATCAGTCATTATTATTTATTATAGATTTACCTTTAAATAATAATGTATGAAAAATGCTTATTTATATTTATCTGTGATTATAAATGTTATCATTGCTCTGGCATCCAAAACTTTCCTTCTGTTTTCTTCCCTTCCTTAAATACATTCTTTAATAAGTTCTTTCAGCAAGGGTTATTGCTTAGTAAATTCTCTCACCATTTTCTTGAAATTTTTCTATAGTTTAACCTTACTTCATTTCTTTAATAAATGACAAAACTAAGTATAGAATTTTAGGTTGAATGTTTTACTCAGTACTTTGAAGGTGGCATTCCATTGTCCTTCACCTACAAGTTTGCCATCAGACCACTTTTTCCTCAGAAGAGAATCTGTCTTCTGTGCCCATAATAAAAATATTCTTTGTCATAGGTGTTCTGAAGTTTCATTACAAAGTATCTACATACTGATTTATTTTTATTTATATTTCACAAGGATCTAGCGTATGCTGGGGTCAGCCTAGATCAGTTCACAAAAGCCAATTATGTATTCTTCCCAACTCCACATTCAATGAAGTAACCTGAATTCATCTAATAAACTGAAATCAGCCACAATGACAGTATTTACTGCACAGCAGTCAGCAAACACTACAAATGAGAGTTAACTTTTTTTATGACATTTTTAAATTAGTTTCAGGTGCACAAAACAATGTAATAGTTACACATTTGTCATTTATATCCTTCACACAGTTACAAGCCCCCACTCCCCATCCACTATCCCTCTGACATCGCACAGAGCCATTACATTTCCACTGTCTCTATTCCTAATGCTGTACTCCGCTTCTTGTGTATATATGTGTGTGTGTCTGTGTGTGTGTGTGTGTGTGTGTATACACACACATATATAATTGTAGTTGACATTCATTATTGTTCAGCTTCAGCTTCAGGTGTACAGTGCAGTGATCCGGCATCTACATCATCCCATCAGGGTTAACTTTTTATCTATCAAGTTGTTTGTTAAACATTTACCAGTATACACTGAGTATATTGATCTTCAGATTAAAAGCTCCTGGGTTTTTGTTTTTTGTTGTTTATTTTTTAAAATCAGGTTTGGAAAATTGTCCCTTCTCCATTCTCATCTTATTTACCATCTACATGTCTTCAACTCATTTTCAGTTTTTTCCATCTCTGTATTTCTGTCTGCGGCCTTTTAAGTAATTTTCTCAATTCTGTATTCCAAATCATATTATTTCTTCAGCTATGTATAATCTGGTATTTAACTCATCCACAGAGTTATCAATGACATGTCTATATTTCTAGAAGCTCTATTTGTTTTTCAAATCTATTTATTCTTCACAATGTGCTGTTCTCTCACGATTTCCAGTATTTCATCACTTTAACCATTTTTAAAAAATTTATTGGAGTGACAATTGTTAGTAAAATTACACAGATTTCAGGTGTACAATTCTGTATTACATCATCTATAATCCCATTGTGTTCACGACCTAGAGTCAGTTCTCCTTCCATCACCATATTTGATCCCCCTTACCCTCATCTCCCATCCAACCCCCCACCCCCTTTACCCTCAGGTAACCACTAAACTATTGTCTGTGTCAATGAGTTTTTGTTTCTCATTTGTTTGTCTTGTTCTTTTGTTGTTTTTGGTTTATATACCACATACCAGTGAAATCATATGGTTCTTTGCCTTTTCTGTCTGACTTATTTCACTTAGCATTATACTATCAAGATCCATCTATGTTGTCACAAGTAGTCCTATATCGTCTTTTCTTACCGCTGAATAGTATTCCATTGTGTATATATACCACAACTTCTTTATCCATTCATCTATCAAAGGACATTTTGGTTGTTTCCATGTCATGGCCACCATAAACAAAGCTTACTTTCTCCATTCCCATATACCGGTTCAGGCCTTTACTCTCCCCGTTTTTATGTTTTGGTTGCCACAAATTGTCCATGTTAATGGTGGTCGAATAGCCTCCTTTAGTATTTCTTGTAGTGCAGGTCGTGTATTAGAAAATTCCTTCAGCTTCTGTATGTCTGAAAATGTCTTTATTCCACCTTCATATCTAAAGGATATCTTTGCTGGATATATTATTCTTGGCTCATAATTTCTCTCTTTCAGTAATTTAAATATTTAGTTCCACTCCCTTCTGGCTTGTAAAGTTTCTGCTGAAAAATCTGATGATAATCTAATGGGCTTTCCTTTGTAGGTTACCGTCTTCTTTTCCCTGGCTGCCTTGAAGCTTCTTTTATGTCATTGATTTTAGACAGCTTCAATGCAATGTGCCTTGTAGAAGGCCTGTTGGAATTGAGGTGATTAGGTGTTTTATTTGCTTCTTGGATTCGAGGATCCAGTTCTGTCCACAAGTTTGGGAAGTTCTCATCTACAATTTGTTTGAATATATTCTCTGTTCCCTTCTCTCTTTCTTCTCCTTCTGGTATGCCAATTATTCTTATATTGCTCTTTCTGATGGAGTCAGAAAGTTCTTGTAGATTTCTTTCATTTCTTTTAAGTCTCAACTCTCTTTCTTCTTTCATCTGTGTAATATCCAGGTTTCTATCTTCGATGTCACTGATTCTTTCCTCCATCTGGTCAACTCTACTACCTAAGCTGGTTGTTTTACTCTTAATTTCTTCTATTGTGTTCTTAATCTCCAGAAATTCTATTTGGTTCTTTTTTAAAATTTCAATATCTTTTGTAAAATGTTCACGTTGTTCTTTGATTGTGTTTCTGAGTTTATTAAACTGCCCTGTGTTTTCTTCTGTCTCGTTGAGTTTTTTCAGAACTGCAATCTTGAATTCTCTGTCATTTAAGTCACATATTTCCATATCTTTAAGTTCCTTTTCTGGAGACTTTTCACTCTCTTTCTGAGCTGTCTTGTTGCCTTGGTTATTCATGGCAATTACTGATTTATTATTTCTCTTCCTAGACATCTACAGTAGTGGCTTCTGCAACAGGTTGATAGGAAGAGGTCTTTCTGTTGTTTTCCAGTGCTTGTTGGTAGAATGTTTTATTTTCTCTCCAACTGCAGCCTTTTTTTTCTCTCTCACACAGTAGTGCTATGTTTTCTCTGTACTATTCCAGCTTCTCACACATGGGGGGATTCCCTGAGAGATGAGCTTCTCCTCTGTTAATAGTTCACCTGGGTCACAGGCGAACAGTGTCCATGTGGGGATGGGGAGAGCTTTTTAAGTTCCAAACTCTTCTTGCACTAGATTCAGTGCCCATATGTTTCAACTGTTCTGTTTACTCCTGCAGGGATCCACCCAGATGAGGCTAAGGGCAGGGTTGCCCACAGCAATGGCGATGTCCACCACCACAGCCGGTCCTGCTTCCACAGCTCCCTCCCCTTTGCTGGAACTAGTTGGGCTGCGAATCTGTGTCTGCATTCCACAGTTCTCAAAACAGCAAATATTCTGTTATTTTGATCTGACACTGCTACTGTTCTGCTTCTAGCACCGAGCAGGTGGAGGCGGGGCAAGCTCTGGGAGGGAAGAAGGGGGCGGCTAGTCAGTGCCTAAGGCTTCCGTTTTCTTCTGGGCAGTGTGGGCTTAAACCACCGTTTTCAGCCTTCTTCTCTCAGTCTTTTCTCTGAGTTCTCTGCCATGAGCATTGAGTTCAACCAAGTTATATGCTGGCCTCTCAGCCCTGTGAGCCATAAGAGGAGCCCTAGTAGTCTGAGTTCTTCCCTTTCCCACAGCTGCAGTAGCTCTAGGATACAGCGAGCTCGGAGAACTGAACCAGGTCTGCATCGTGCGCCCGGGCCTCCATCTCCGCACTTCTCCCTTTCCTCCTCCCCCCGCTCGTGCGATTCTCCCACCTTTAGGTGAATTCAGCATTGGGCCTCTTCATCTTGCCTGTCTGCTGTGCAGGGAGTTATTATTATTCCATTTGTGGTAAATTCCAGGGGAGCTTTACAGAGGCTCACCTCACGCCGACATTTTGATCTACTTATTCCACTTTAACCATTTGAAGTATAGTTATTTTATAGTTTCTCACACTGCTCAATTATCTCAAGTTGATGGGAATAGTAGTTTTTCTATTCATAATGTTGGCTACATCTCTCTCATGATATCTCCCCATGGAATTTATAAGATTTAATTGTTTCTCCTCCTTCCTCACCCTACCCCCGGAACACCTGTGAACTCTGGACTGTAAAATGATTCTTACTACAGAATCATTTTACTTTTGCTTTTGGTCTGGAATTATTTTCTTTTAATGTAAGTGTATTCTGTTTTGATTACTATCACTATGAAAATATGTTATAAAATTCTCCCCAAAATGTAAACTTCTGGGCAAGGCATAGTAGTTTTGCATTAATATTATATTCTATTCCCTAGTGAAATACTTTTCATGCATTTTATTATTATCTCATCGTTTTTTTATTAGTTTCAAAACAATGCAATAGCTAGACATTTTACCCCTCACAAAAAGATAACCCTCCTCCCCAATTTATTACCCCTCTGACATCATATATATCTAGTACAATGGTTTGGAATTATTTTTGATGTTAGTTTCTCAACTTGGACATTCCAGCATTAAATTGATGATGTAAATTCCAACTTCACATGATTTGTGGTGGCCAAAGGCTTTAACTTTTTTAATATTTTCCCATCCAGAATTCCAAAAAACTGAAAAATTTTTTAGTCATTCTGCCTGAACGATGAGTATGTTTTAACTAGTCTCCTTTAACCAAGAGCAGTCTTTTCTTTACAGGACTCCTGCTTTAAGTAAGGATCTCTGTTCCAGCTCCTTGCCTCACTCAGGCCCAATGCCACATTTCCCATGTTTACATGGGCATTAAAACCTCAGCCTCTAATCCTCTTATCCAGTCTAATATCTTCCAAAACCATTACAGCATCTGCTCATAAGTTTACTGCTCAAATGTAAAGCTGCCTTTAATTCTGACATGTCATTATGCCAGAAATGATCTTTTATGAAACTTATATATTTAGATTTTTTAATACTTTGTATCTATCACGTCTATGTTTTCAAAACTGTGGAATTAAAAGGTGAGTGGAATTTACATTAATTCCACTGACCTTGTTGCCAGAACCAGAATAGAATACATCCTATTTTTATAAAAAGTATTTCTTTTTTTTAATATATTTGTATGTATGCTTAGAGAGAAGTCTAGAACAATGTTCATCTAATGGTAATGATTATTATATCCAGAGGTTTAGATTCACTGTTTTTAAACTTCATTTCATATGTGTAAAATGTTTGAATATTTCAATAATTACCTTCTTCACTGAAAAAAAAAAGTAGTTACAAAATAATTTTTAGTGTCTCCCAGGTCTTTTGGACAAAAACTATTCTCTTTAACTTGTTAACCAAGGACTTTCCTGATCTGACCTCATTTTGCTTGTCTAGATCCATTTCTCAATAGTCTCCCCATATTCCCTAACTTCTGACTCACTGGACAACCAACATTTCCAACACAAGTCTCCTTTGTCACATTCTCATGACTTTATTGAGCCTCCTCCTTCTCAGCATGTCCCCACATTCTCAGTAGGTGTGTGTATTACTCAACCTTCAAGTCCATTTCTTTCTTAAAACCTCTTCATAACCCTTTACTTCCTCATTTAGACTTCCCCAGTTCTTAATTTTCTATATTGAATCACATTTATTTATCTGTCTGTTATGCCCTTCAGAGAAGGGCAAGGACCATGTCTAATATTTTAATGCCTCATTTAGTCAATGAATGAGTTCATTAATAAATAAAATGAAGTGAATATTCACAACTTGCTGAGTTAAAAGCAGGTTCTTGAAGATTTCACTGAGTGAGAGATTCAGGTTAATTTGAGATGCCAGATAATTTTTTTGTGTCTCCCTTCTGCCTTTGTGTGGTAGTCAATTGGGATGTTTTGGTTGCCTTGCATAGTTGTTGAAAAGTCCTTAGGGAAAGAATGGTCAATGGTATTTTGTAACACCTTACACATTAATTACCTTTAATTATCATAGCACTTTCACAAGCAACATTTCTTTTTATCCATTGAGGTAAATGGGAAAATAGTCATGTACCTACTTTGTAAATGAGAAAACTGATGCTTAGAGCATTACTGACTTGTCCAAAAAATTAGGGAAACAACTTTGATCTGCTGTGTTTTCCATTGCCTAGTCCAGTGACGTGTATCCCATCTCTTTTACCATCAGTCTCTACAACTCTAAAGGTATTCCTGGCGTCCACTAAAGTAAGAGTTATAATGCTAGCCATGACACTGTGATGGTAAGAAAGCCAGGCTTTCCCCTTGAATTGCTGGGTGCCTTCATATAACCCCTCTGGTCTCTAGCTTTTTCAAGTACAGCCTCTGTTTCCCCATCTCCAAAAGGAAAAGGACCTCTAACATCCTTGCACTTGACTGTTTCATGAGTCTGAATCTCTGAGAATTTGATAAACGAACAATGCCTAATTTAAATCCTAGTCTTCTTTCTAGCCACCTTTCCTAGACTTTTTCTGACTGATACATAGCACCAGGCCTGGAGTGTTGCCATTACAGAAACCTGAATCTTTTGACCTAGCCATGTTCATGCTGCTCTTTTTATCATGATTCTTTCTTGATCTTAGACTGTTCTTTCTTTTTAGAAGTCAAAGGGAGCAGTTATATTAATTAATTAATATAACTGTTTTTTATTTCCCCTGCCTCCATACATATCAATTGTTTAGTTAAAACTTTATTATCTCATTACTTGGCATATTTTTAATGGGGCAAAAAGACCCACTCCAATTGTCCAACAGAAAAAGGGTCTTTTTTTACTGAGATTGTTTTCCCTTCTTGTTTCATTTTTGTCACAATTTAACACCTTGTAGGTTATTATAAGAGGTAGAAAGTGAGTCTTTTTTCTTATGGTGTCAGGAGACAGTTAATATTACAAAATAGTCAGAAAGCTATACACTGAGTGAAGCAGAATAACTAATATCCATCACTTAAAATTATTTGTGATGCTTCAATCAATATAAAATAAATGTGTTAAATCAAAATGCTACTAAAACTTAAAAGGCAAAACAGGGAGACACAATCCATTTGCGTTTATATGCCATCTTCATCCAGGATGAGCTGGAGCTAACTGGCTTCGATTCTACAAATTTTTTTATAATTTTATTTTATACGAAAACATATGGTGACTCACTTTCTTCAAATAAAGAAAATAAACGTGTGCCTGCTATCAGAGCAGAGAGTGAGAACAGAGCTAAGAACTGCCGTAGTGAAAGTTCGTACAGCTGACAAATAAAAAACTCACGAGGACTGACTTGTCAGAGTTGACCTATAAATATGGCATGGAGCCGAAGAAGGAAAGTTGAGTAAAACTGCTCAGTTTGTTTTACTTTTCTGGTGAAATGACCATTTGTTTCCAAATAGTCCCAAAGCTCATGTCTTTAACGGCCATTACTCCACTGTACTGGCATGCTGCTGAGGGCTTTGCTTATTCCCTAATTATAAAAAGAGCTGCTGGAATTCATTAAGAAATTATAAGTAATATCCCGAGTACCTCCAAAACCAAGTTTGGCAATACCCTTAAATCTTGCATCAATGGTAAACTCCCAAGGTTTGCTCTGAAACAGACTACAATTTGACAATACTGGAATCACCTGAGCCAAAGATGAGGCACCCAGTTATTTTCCATTAATTGTTGTTCCCAAGGTTTAAGTCCTTCAAATAAGCCCATAAGAATAAATTAAAACATTTAGAATAATAAACTATAATCTACAAGTTCTGCACAGCTATTTAATTAACTCATGTGGTGGAAGTATAAGCCATTTAGAGGTTGTAGAAAAATTACACCCTTTATTTGAATTGTTGTAGTAAGTAAAATTTGCAAAAGGTAAGTTAAAAAGTCACATTTAAGACTCAGATTCTTATTTTTTTCACTATTCTATTAATTTAACTACTTATTAATCCAAGTCAAATTCTATGCCAGCAATTATTGTTACAATTGTTTTGCTGTGGTAAAAATATTTCTCAATACTGGCTAAAGCCCACCAAAATTCAATGTCAAACTCCAGTGGAATTTTAGTTCAGATGACTTCTAAAGTTGGTTATAATGGACTTTAACACCATCATGTTCCATTTTGTTCCCTTGAAAATTATTTTTTTCAGGCAATATAAGAACTATTTGTCTTACATAATTTTTTCTATCATCTATTTAGTATTTGATGTGCATCAGGCACAACCCCTTTACATACATCATCTTATTGAATTATCACACAACCTTTGAACAGAAAGTGTTATTATTCCTGAGTATACTAGATGTATGCAGAAGGAACTGAGACATGGGGAAACTAAACTTCTTGCCTTCAGTCACACAGCTGGTAAGTGATGGAGTCCACATTTGATCTGAGAGTCTGATTCAAAGCCCACACTTTTCACACATTTGTTACCAAATACCCCTCCACCACCATCACTACAACATACACTGTTTTCCTCTACCCCAGCATACTGGAGCTGTTACATTTTTAATGTTATCTAAGATTGTAATCCACTATATACATCCATAGTAAACTTTCTTCCATATACCTTAATCAGCCTCATCAATACACAACTGGAAAGATCACAAGCAATTGAAAACATATGTACACACACACACACACACACACACACACACATACACACACACACACATATATATATATACTATGCATACTTTACATCTATCCAAATTATCTATCTATCATCTATCTATCTATCATTGTCATGCAGGGACTCTTGTCCGGCTCCCCGCACAAGAACACAGGATATGGTGGTCAAAAAGGAACACCAACAGAGCCATAGATGGGGGAGTCATACCACTCTATATTTTTGCTGGCAGCTGGGTTGGAGATACAGGAAGCAGGAGCCACACGATCTGCAATCTGCCGTCTGCTTCTCTGACAATCAACCAACCCCCAAGTGCAGCCGCTACAGTTATATTAGTGGCCAATGGCTAACCGGCAACAGCTGATGGCCACCCAGCCACAGCTGATGGCCATTTAATAACCGAGCCAGCACCTTTCCACATGAAGCTGAGAGCCTGAAAACTGCTCTCTGCGACTCTGTCCCTACAATCATCTATCTATCTATCTATCTATCTATCTATCTATCTATCTATCTATCTATCTATCTATCGAGTTGGGGTGTACACAGAGAGGCATAGAAAAAGACAGGAAAAAGCAAGACATATTAGAGATCCAGACCCAATGTGACAAGATGATACTAAACAGAGACAAATGCAAGCTTCTACAATTATGTCAGGCACTCTGTTAGACCTTATGTCCCCAGCACCTAACATATTGCCTAAAACATAGAAAAGGCTTATTGAATGTTTGTGGAATGACTAAAGGAGATAGTGAATGAGTGGTGAGTAAGTGACACTAATAGGTAGGCAGATATGATTCTACATGTATGAAAAAGACTCAGTGGTCCTCACTGACACTAAGGTCAACATGAGTGAGTAGATATAACCACCACCAGTTGTAGTGCAGCACAGCTTGAATTTACAGAAGTCTCTATCTCAGGCATGGAAGTATTAGTCTTGACCTCCTCTGTTGCCCAATGCTGTGGGCATCTGGATGGGAAGCTCAAAAAGAATGAAGATGATGATTAAAGAATCAAAAAGTTCTGCCATAGGAAAAGAAGACTGAGGGAAACCTAAGGGTTTCAAATATTGCAGGGCTGTTTGGGGAAAGGGCTTAGACTGGTTATGCATGATCTGAAGATATGGAGATAGGAACAATAGGTGGAAGCCTCAGAGAAGCAGATTTTGGTTCAAAGTTAGAGAGAACAGGCACTTTCCATCTCTCCCAGTGGTTGTTCTCTCCTGCTCCCTCACCACCTCCCAATCCAGAGTATCTTTCGAAGTCCAGAGCAAGTTCCAACTCCTCAGAGAAGTTTCCTTCCCTAGTAAGAGAAGCTTCTCACTTCTAGGTAGCTTCTCTCTTCTAGGAACTTCTACCCTACTTCACAATCTCCCCCAAATGATAGCATTGTCTTGGTTCTTTCCCTTGTTCACTCACTGCACTGATAGTGATAGGAATATAAAGATGAATAAGACTAGGTTATCATCCTTGGGGTACTTACATTTAAGAGGGAGACAGAAGCAAAACAAAGATGACCACATACTTGGTGCAAGAGAACTATGCATTGAGTATTGCTGGTTCATGGAGGATACACATCCAAATAAATCTGAGGAAACAGAGAAAATATTCCAGGAAGATGGGGTTTACTTGCTTTTCCCTGAGCTGTATCTGAAGAAAGTTCATAAACTAACTAGTTGAAGAAGTAAGAAAGTATGCTCCAAATACAGGGAACAGCTAAGGATCCAAGAAAATGTGTTCTGGGTGGCCGGAGGATACAAATGCCAATTAGGAATCTCCTAAATCAAGGATCTTATTTCCATAATATTTACATTCCTCCAGTGCACACTTCTCAATACTAATGGATTGTCACTAAATAATTGCTTATTTGACTAAAATAATATCATAAGCAAGAAGGGATTGTGATGTTCTCTGATCCTCCTATTTAGATTAACAAGAACAGGGCTCAAATAGTCAGCTGGTAGTTAGATGAGGACCACCATTTATAAAACTCTGGTACAGTTTGTGTGGCAGAATGGAAAGTGCATAAGCTCTGGAGTCAGATAAACCTGGGTTTGAAGCCCAACCCTGTGACCAGAGAAACAGCACTTATCTCTTTTGAATCTCAATTTTCTCATCCTGAGAGCTAATGGTACCTACCTCAAAGACCTGTTGCATAGTTTAAATGAGATAATAAAAGTAAAGCCCAAGAAAGCCACCTGTTAATACTAAGTGACCCATAAATCATAGATCTGATGAAGAGTCAGAAGTGAGACTTTAAATTCAAAATTAAGAAGTTGGAGAAGGATTTTATTAGCATTGTCATGGGCCAAACTGATATCCATTTCACACCTAATAAAGAAAAAGGGGCATAGGGATTACTAAACCTTGTTAGAAGAGGCTCAGATTAGAGTTGCCTGGCTCAGATACCAGTGCAAATTTGTCATTCCCAATGACTAATACTTGTGGCTGACCCGGCCCCCTTTGGTTGGGTGTCTGTCTCTGTGCTGAGAAGGCTATGCTGAGAAGCAGCAGTCATCCACTCCATTATCAAACACGTTAGAAAGCCTTCTTAACTAAAACTGGCTATTTCCTTACAATTCTAAAGGAAGATAGAATGCCAGGAAAAGCTGAATCTAACTGAACATGCCTATATGGTGAGAGGGAAAGTCCACTAACAATGTTCACATTATGCTAAATAATGATGGTCAGTCAGGTACAAGTGAATTTACTTGAGCCGGGAACATTCATCCCAAAACCTGCAGATAATATGCATATTTTTCAGTCTGTGAAGCTGGTCAAGTTTGGGTCTTAGTCAGGCATGGTTAGCATGGAGAGGATCTTTACATGAGCAATCCCAAAACAAAAGCCTCTCATTTAAGTACTATTCTTTTCATGAGAGAGAGGCCCTGAAATTAACAGTTAAAATAGAGCTTGTCACTGTGATATGAGACTTGTACCTTTCAGTGTCATCTCTGCTCAAACTTTGGTTTCAAATAACTCTATCCATTACCTGTCTTACCTGTATCTTGCTAATTTATCTAATCCAGATAAATTAGAGACTTCCATTCTCTACTTCAGTCTTTGCCTGAGTTATACTGTATTCACTAAACCAAATTGCTTATCTCATCTACCAAGCCATTCATTAACTTTCTTCTATCTAACCCAGACCAAAGCACCTACATCATGGAAGTTTCCCACATTTAACTCATCCCATCACCCACCAGAACAATCCCAGCCCAGCTATTCCTCCTCCACACTCTGGGAGTTAAGTCATCTGCTTACATTTCAATTGATGATATGTGTCTGTTTGTCTCCTCTAATGGCTTGTAAGGCCTTGGGGTCAAACTAATGTCTAATCTTTGCTGCACACATCTGTATACTACTGAATGCATCATTACTGTACATTACTCTAATCCAGTGGGGACTCAATAAAAAGTTGTTGACTGACTGATTTAGCACAGGGATGATTATTACGTAAGCCACTTTGGTAAATAAATTTCAAATAATGACCAGCTCACACAAATGTTTTACTAGCTCACCCTCCCCATGGAATTAATATAAAGAATGAAAATCAGCAGTCATTTCTACTTGCCCAACATTAAATGTTAACTCATCCCAAGAGAGTAGCTATTTGCAAGCCTAATTTCAAGTCAAAATGTCTAAAATGGTTGTCATTCTTGGTGACGTGCTGGGAGAATTCAAGAACTAAGGTGACAAATCCAGTCACTTCCACAGGTTATTAACCCCAACCATGAAGACCTTTATTTCTATTATATTACTAATAATGATTTGAGCAGTTTATTTGAATTCATGTCTATTCAATGAAAGGGGCGTACTCACAAGGTCATTCTAACAAAAACAATTCAATTCGCATTATTTTTTATATAATTTTATACTTTATTGGAATAACATGGATTAGGAACCTTAACTTGATTTATATTAATGATTAATTAATTTAATTTACAGAAAGGTAGTCATATAAATAATCACTTGCCTAATTACATACCTGAGGCAAAAAGAAAAAGAGTTTTTTAAAATTGAACATGTGTTTCTTTTCCTTCCCTTTTTGTTATCCTTTTATAGAAGCCTCAAAAAAAAGGGGTGGGGAGTGGGGAATTTTACATTACTCTCTGTCAAAGTTAGAGAGTAATTCTACAGTACTCTCTGCCTTCTGATGTGAAATGGGAGAAAGGGAGACTGATGTGGCTCAGAGTTCAAGGGCAACAACTAGCAGATCAGTTCGGAGTTAATTCCAGTTTTATGGTAGACTCAATTTTTTAACCTAACATAATGATTTCAAACAGATATTTCCATGACTTATTTTAGGTCTTACCAGTGTATGGCGTAAATATGTGTAAATAGTTAAACTAAATAGTTTGTATTATAAATTTTAAATATCTATTTAAAGTATTTTAAGAAGTACTGAAATATTTGAGAATCACTATAAAGTGCTACCCCACTAATTATATTTAGCTTATTTCTGCATGGTCATGAGAAAATGGGTTAGCCTATCCTCTGTCATGCTGTGAAAAGATTAACCTGCTTTTGGTAGTGCTCTGATATGTTTCAGCAAATGTGAGTTTCAATCATATGAAACACTTGCAACATGTCAGATCCCAGAAGGTGTCTTCAAGTCAGGTTCAGCTTGATTCATTGTGACAGCTTCTCTGAAGTTGCACTCTCTTAGAAACAATACTTGTCATTTGGGGGCCTTCCAGGTGAAAAGGCACAACAGAACCAAGAGCTAGAACATATAATCTGCACAAGGAAAGAAATGCTCAAGGTCTCCAGGGCAATGAATTGCAACTTTAAAGCTGATATTTGACTTTAAAACTGATCTCTTTATTTTCTCCCTTTATTGAGCAAACATGTGTATCAGCAAATACAACAAATTGTCTTCAAAATTTGAGACACACAAAAATAAAGTTAACATTCAACATCAGACTTCCCACTTCTCTGTATACATACAAAAGGAAATAATTAAACTTTGGATGAAAAAAAAAGAAAGAAAGAATACCTGAAAGAATAAAGAAAGACCATGATCTAATATCAGAATAAAGTTAATAAATGTCATTAAGTGAAATGATTGTGATGAGTGAAGGTCATGCCCAGTTTACTTTTCACAGTTGACAGATCAAAGTTGTTCCTTCATTTAAGGTAGAGACTGAATGTAGTTAGTTTGACCTTGAAAAATTCTTTCACATAATATGAAGTCTCTCTGGCATCTGCTGTTTCTAAGGCACATCAGTGGTCAGAACCATTCATGAAGTGTCAGGGAGCCAAACCAGAAAGGGAATAAAATTAGAGGGTACATATCAGTTTAAATTATTTTTTGGACAGCAGTCATTAAATGGCTGCTTGAGGTGAGCCTCTGTAAGCTCTCCTGGAATTTACAACTAATCGAACAACAATAACTCCACAAAGGACTCCCTGCACAGCAGACAAGCAAGACAAAGAGGCCCACAACTGAATTCACCTAAAGGTGGGAGAATTACGTGAACAGGGGAGGAGGGAAGGGAGAAGTGTGAAGAAGGAGACGCTGAGGGTGCAGGATGCAGACCTAGCTCAGTGATCCGAGCTCGCTGCATCCTAGAACTACCGCAACTGCGGGACAGGGAAAAATTCAAACTACTAGGGCACTAATTATGGCCCACAGGGCTGAGGGGGAAGCATATAACACAGCTGAATCGAACGCTCAAGGCAGAGAACTCAGAGAAAAGACTGGGGAAAGAAGGCTGAAAACGGTGGTTTAAGCCCTCACTGCCCAGCAGAGAATGGAAACCTTAGGCACTGAGACTAGCTGCCCCCTCCCAACCCGCCAGAGCTCAGCCCGCTGCCATCTGCCCAGTGCTAGAGATGGAACACTAGCAGTGTCACATCAAAAGAACAGAATATTTGCTGTTCTGAGAACTGTGGACTGCAGAAACAGATTCGCAGGCCAACTAGTTCCGACAAAGGGGAGGGAGCTGTGGAAGCAAGACTGGTTGTGGTGATGGTCGCCGCCATTGCTCTACGCCACCTCTCACAACTCACCCTGCCCCTGGCCCCACCTATCTGGGTGGATCCCTGCAGGAGTAAACAGAACTGCTGAAACATACCGGCTCTGAATCAGGTGCAGAAAAAGCTTTGGAACTTCAAAAGCTCTATGCATCCCCACAGAGACTTGGTGCCCTATGACCCAGGCAAACTGTTAAGAGAGGAGAAGCCCGTTTTCCACGGAATCCCCCCATTGTGTGAGAGGCTGTAATAGTGCAGAGAAAACATAGCACTACTGTGTGAAAGAGGAAAAAAAATGCTGCAGTAGGAGAGAAAATAAAACATTCTACCAACAAGTACTGGAAAACAAAAGAAAGACCTCTTCCTATCAACCGGTTGCAGAAGCCACTACTGTAGATGTCTAGGAAAAGAAATAATATATCAGTAATTGCCATGAATAACCAAGGCAAAAAGACAGCTCAGAAAGAGAGTAAAAAGTCTCCGAAAAGAAACTTAAAGATATGGAAATATGTGACTTAAATGATAGAGAATTCAAGATTGCAGTTCTGAAAAAACTCAACAAGATGCAAGAGAACAGAGAAAGGCAACTTAATGAACTCAGAAATGCAATTTTTTTAAAAAATGAGGATTTTACAAAAGAGATTGAAATTTTAAAAAAGAACCAAATGAAATTTCGGGAGATTAAGAACTCAATAGAAGAAATTAAGAATGAAATAACTAGCTTAGGTAGTAGAGTTGACCAGATGGTGAAAAAATCAGTGATATTGAAGATAGAAACCTGGAAATTACACAGATGGAAAAAGAAAGAGAGTTGAGACTTAAAAGAAATGAAAGAAATCTACAAGAACTTTCTGACTCCATCAGAAAAAGCAATATAAGAATAATGGGCATACCAGAAGGAGAAAAGAGAGAAGGGAACAGAGAATATATTCAAACAAATTGTAGATGAGAACTTCCCAATTTGTGGACAGAACTGGATCCTCGAATCCAAGAAACAAATAAAACACCTAATCACCTCAATCCCAACAGCCTTCTCCAAGGCACATTGCATTGAAGATGTCTAAAATCAATGACAAACAAAAAATCCTCAAGGCAGCCAGGGAAAAGAAGACGGTAAACTACAAAGGAAAGCCCATTAGATTACCATTAGATTTCAGCAGAAACTCTACCAGCCAGGAGGGAGTTGAACCAAATATTCAAACTATTGAAAGGGAGAAATTATGAGCCAAGAATAATATATCCAGCAAAGATATCCTTTAGATATGGAGGAATAAAGACCTTTCCAAACATACAAAAGCTGAGGGAATTTTCTAATACACGACCTGCACTACAAGAAATACTAAAGGAGGCTATTCGACCGCAATAAACAGGGACAATTTGTGGCAACATAAAAAGGGGGAGAGTTAAGGCCTGAACCGGAATATGGGAATGGAGAAAGGAAGCATGCTGAAGAAAATGGAATACTCTAAATATCAAACTTTCTTTTACATAAACTTAAGGGTAACCACTCAAAAAGAATCCAGAACTGAAATATATACTCCAATAAAAGAAGAAACAAAGGGAAACCTCATAGAATACCACCACACAGAAACAAAAAGGCAAAGAAACAATGTAGACACAGCCTTGCCTGAAAACTAAAGGAAGAATGACAGGAAATCCTCACATATCAATAATCACCCTAAATGTAAATGGACTGAACTCACCAATAAAGAGACACAGAGTAGCAGATTGGATCAAAAAACTAAACCCAACAATATGCTGTCTCCAAGAGACATATCTCAGCTACAAGGACAAGCATGGACTCAAAGTGAAGGGTAGAAATTGACACTCCAAGCAAATGGGACCCAGAGGAATTCAGGTGTAGCCATAATCATATCAGATGAAACAGACTTCAGGGTGAAAAAGATAACAAGATACAAAGATGAACATTTCATAATGGTAAAGGGGCCTATACAACAAGAAGACATAACAATCATCAATATTTATGCCCGTAATCAGGGAGCACCGAGATATACCAAGCAATTACTAACAGAACTAAAGGGAGAAATTGACCAAAACACAATTATACTAGGGGACTTAAATACATCATTGACAGCTATGGATACATCATCCATATGATGTACATTTCTTCTAAGTTATTGAAATAACCTAGAAGAAACAGAAAATTAATAACGAAATCGGTACCAGCCCTAAATGACATATTAGATGAAATGGACATAATTGACATAAATAGAGCACTTCCTCCTAAAATATCAGAGTATACATTCTTTTCGAGGGTACATGCAACACTCCAAAGATAGACCATATATTGAAACATAAAATCAGCCTCAGCAAATTTAAGAAGATTGAAATCATACCAAGCATATATATTCTCTGATCACAAGGCTTTGAAATAGGATATCAACTGCAAAATTAAAGCAGGAAAAAACACATATACATGGAGATTACACAACATGTTTTTAGAATGGCTGGGGCAAATAAGACTTTAGAGGAGAGATCAAAAGATACATAGAAACAAATGATAATGAAAATAAATCCTACCAAAATTTTTGGGATGCAGCGAAAGCAGTTTTAAGAGGGAAATTTATATCATTACAGGTCTTTCTCAAGAAACAAGAAAAATGCCAATAGAATAACATTGTGTTACACCTGAAAGAACTAGAAAAAAGGAGAACAAGCGACACCCAACGTCAGCAAAAGAAATGAAATAACAAAAATCAGAGAAGAACTAAATGAAATAGAGAACTAAAAGACAATAGAAAAAATTAGGTGACAAAGAGCTGGTTCTTTCAAAAGATTAACAAATTGACAAACCCTTGGCTAGACTTACTAAGAAAAGAAGAGAGAAAACACAAAATTCACAAAAACAGAAATGAAAAAAGGGAAGTTATCACAGACACCACAGAAATACAAAGGAGATATAATATGGAGGACTATATGCCACCAAATTTAATAACCTAGAGGAAATGGACAAGTTCTTAGAAACATATAGCCTTCCAAAGCTGAACCATGAAGAAATAGAAAATCTAAACACACGGATCACTAGTGAGGAAAAGGAAACAGTCATCCAAATCCTTCCCAAAAGCAAAAGTCCGGGACCAGATGGCTTCACTAAAGAATTCTCCCAAACCTTCAAACAGGATCTAATACCAATCCTGCTCAAACTCTTCCAAAAATTGAAGAAGAGACAGTGCTCCCTAACTCATTTTATGAAGCCAACATTACCCTGATACCAAAACGTGGTAAGGACAACAGAAAAAAAGAAAACTACACACCAATATCTCTGATGAATACAGATAAAACTAAGGTAAACAAAATTCTAGAAAATCGAATACAAAAATGCATTAAAAGATTATTCACTGGAAGGTATTCTATAATGTTGTAAAGATTTTGTTGGGTATCCAATGGACATGCGTCCTATTTGGGAGACCACCTCAGGGATACTGTGGATACCTGATCATGGCATTGTACACCAGAAGCTAAACATTAATGAATGCCAACTATAATTTTATATATATAATGTGATGGTTCAGTGTGAGGTCGGAGGGATAGTGGATGGGGGGAGGGGGGTTCACAGTATGAGGGATATAAATGATGAACGTCTAAGTATTACCTTGTTTTGTACACCTGAAACTAATAAATAAATAAATTAATTTAAAAAAAAATTAAAAAAAAAAAGATTATTCACCATGACCAAGTGGAGTTCATACCTGGGGCAAAAGGATGGTTCAACATCTGCAAATCCATCAATGTGATACATCACATAAACAAAATAAAGGACAAAAATCATATGATTCTATCAATTGATGCAGAAAAAGGATTTGACAAGACGCAACATCCATTTATGATTAAAACACTTAATAAAATAGGTATAGAAGGAAAATACCTTAACATAATAAAGGCCGTATATGACAAGCCCTCAGCTAATCTCATAGAAGAATTTAAAATATCACTTTTTGCAGATGACATGATGCTATATAGAGAAAACCCTAAAGACTCCACCAAAAAGCTATTAGAAACAATCAACGAATATAGTAAGGTTGCTGGCTACAAAATCAATGTACAAAAGTCCATTGCTTTCCTATATACCAACAATGAAATCTCAGAAAAAGAGATAGAAAAAACAATTCCTTTTGCAATTGCAGCAAAAAGAATATAATACCTAGGAATAAACTTAACCAAGGATGTGAAGGACCTATACGCTGACAACTATAAGACATTTTTGAAAGAAATTGAAGATGACACAAAGAAATGGAAAGACATTCCATGCTCATGGATTGGAAGAATCAACATAGTTAAAATGGCCATATTACCCAAAGAAATATACAGATTTAATGCGATCCCCATCAAAACCCCAATGGCATTTTTTAAAGAAATAGAACAAAAAAGTCATCAGATTTGTTAGGGACCACAAAAGACCTCAAATAGCCAAAGCAATCTTATGAAAAAGGAACAATACTGAAGGTATCACACTGCCTGACTTTAGCTTGTACTACAGGGCTACAATAATGAAAACAGCATGGTATTGGCAGAAAAACCGATGCATAGACCAATGGAATAGAATTGAGAACACAGACATAAAACCACATAAATATGGACAGGTAATTTTTGACAAAGAAGCTAAAAACATACAATGGAGTAAAGAGAGCCTCTTCAATAAATGGTGCTGGGAGAATTGGATAGCCACGTGCAAAAGAATGAAACTGGACTATTATCTGTCACCATGTACCAAAATTAATTCAAAATGGAGCAAAGACTTAAGCATAAGACTTGACAAAATGAACTGCATAGAAGAAAACATAGGTACTAAACTTATGGACCTTGGGTTCAAAGAGTATTTTATGAATTTGACTCCAAAGGCAATGGAAGTAAAAGCTAAAATAAACAAATGGGACGATATGAAACTTAAAAGTTTCTGCACAGTAAAAGAAACCATCGACAAAATAAAGAGGCAACCGAGTGAATGGGAGAAGATTTTTGCAAACAGTTCCTCTGATAAGGGTCTAATATCCAAAATATACAAGGAACTCTGAAACTCAACAACAGAGAAACAAACAATCCAATTGAAAAATGGGCAGAGGACCTGAAGAGACATTTCTCCAAAGAGGACTTACAAATGGCAAATAGACATATGAAAAAAAGCTCAACATCACTAATCATCAGAGAATTGCAAATAAAACCCACAATGAGATATCACCTCACCCCAGTCAGAATGGCTATCATCAACAAGACAAATAGTAATAAGTGTTGGAGACGCTGTGGAGAAAAAGGAACCCTGATACACTGTTGGTGGGAATGCAGTCTGGTGCAGCCGCTATGGAAGGCATTGTGGAGGTTCCTCAAAAAATTACAAAAAGAATTACCATATGACCCAGCAATCCCTCTCCTGGGTATCTACCCAAAGAATTGAAGTCATTTATCCATAAAGACACCTGTGCTCCAATGTTCATGCAGCTTTGTTTACGGTGGCCAAGACATGGAAACAACCAAAATGTCCTTCAATAGATGAATGGATTAAGAAGTTGTGATATATATACACAATAGAATACTATTCGGCGTTAAGGAAAGATGATATAGGAACATTTGTGACAACATGGATGGATCTTGACAGTATAATGCTAAGCGAAATAAGTCAGACAGAAAAAGCAGAGAACCCTATGATTTCACTAATATGTGGTATATAAACGAAAAAGAACAAAAGAACAATACAAACAAATGAGAAACAAAAACTCATAGACACAGACAATAGTTTAGTGGTTACCAGAGGGTAAGGGGTGTGGGGGGAGGGAGATGAGGGTAAGGGGGATCAAATATATGGTGATGGAAGGAGAACTGACTCTGGGTGGTGAACACATAATGGGATTTATAGATGATGTAATACAGAATTGTACACCTGAAATTATGTAATTTCATTAACAATTGTCACCCCAATAAATAAATTTATAAAAAAAGAAAGAAAAAAAAAACTTTTGCAGAGAAAATAGTTCATTGCACTAGGTGATAAAATAAGCTTTTTGTTTGTTTGTTTCTTTGTTATCAGTTGTTTTTCATTTATAAGTGATATTTATAAACATTTAATTTTAGTTTTGACAATGTTTCTGACTTTTTGCTGAGCATCTTAGTTGCTTTTCAGAACTAAATCCACAATGCAAAACAAGTTGAATAAGTCCCTTGTGCTGTGCAACAAACACTCCACATTTCGATAAAATATTACAAGATCACATAACAGAAATATGTCCTCTAACAGACACTAGTTACTCTTTCACGCATCTGGAATCTCAAAAAACAAATCTCGGGATCAATTCTAATGAACAGAATAAGCTTTTACTGTCTATTTAACAACATGGCAAATCCAAAAGATATCATGCATAACTTTTATATGTGGGTGTCAGCAAATATGTCTTGAAAAATTTGGAAGTCCCAGAAAACATTCCATTTAAAACATTAAATATACATTTAGAAAATTCAGAATGACTCACCTATAACAGATCCTACTCCACCATAGACAGATATGTGTACAAAACAGGGAAAGACAAAATCCCTACCAAACTGAGATATTTCGATTAATCTTTAAAGAGTTTTCTCTAAAATCAATACCTCTATTAATAATTATTACTTTGCCTACAGAGAGTTTTACATTGTAGGACAACACAACAGAATAAGATTCTACTGAGAGGTAGCAGTAGAACGTGAAAGCAGGTGAGCTCTCAGGGAGTTTTTTTGTTTGTTTGTTTTGTTTTTTAATACAAATGAGAAAAAGGTAAGATAGGAAATTGACTCCCTTAAAACCACCTGCATGCATGTGCCTATTGGAAAGTCAACATATCCCCCAGGTAGACACACAAGTTTGAAGGCTGCTGTCTTAGATCTCTTCTCAAACTGGGGAGTGCCTAGGGCCCACGGCCCCATTCCATTCCACCCCATTCCTATTACTCTAGAGATGCTCTTCCTAGTCTGAAAGATGATCAGAGTGTAGGCTATATGTACACAGTCTCTTTATGTAGAAATATTATGTTTTATGTTCCCCTTTAAAAGGAAACCATAAAAGAGAAGAACAACTTTAAGGACTAAAGACAACACAGTAGGGCTGTCCCAAACCATTTACTTCAGATAAATATTTAGTGACCTTGTGATCTAAATAGTTCAGATTTCAAATATTCTAGATCATTGTTCCCATGAGAAACTTTATACTTTTAATAAAAGTAAACCAACTATTTTATTAAAGTTTATTGGGGTACAATTGTTAGTAAAGTTACAAAGATTTCAGGTATACAATTCTGTATTACATCATCTATAAACCACATTGTGTGTTCATACCCAGAGTCAGTTCTATTTCCATCACCATATATTTGATCCCCTTTACCCTCATCTAGCAGCCCCCTCACCCTTTACCCTCTGGTAACCTATTGTCTGTGTCTATGACTTTTTGTTTCTCATTTGTTTGTCTTATTCTTTTGTTATTTACAGTTCATATAACACATATCAGTAAAATCATATGGTTCTCTACATTTTCTGTCTCACTTATTTCGCTTAGCATTATAATATGCAGATCCATCCATGTTGTCACAAATGGTTCTATTTCATCTTTTCTTACTGCTGAATATTATTCCATTGTGTATATATACCACCACTTCTTTATTGATTAATCTATCAAAGGACATTTTGGTTGTTTCCATGTCTTGGCCACAGTAAATAAAGCTGCACTGAACATTGGAGCACATTCATCTTTATGGATAAATATTTTAAGGTTTTTGGGGTAGATAACCAGGAGAGGGAATGCTGGGTCATATGGTAATTCTATTTGTAATTTTTTGATGAACCTCCACACTGTCTTTCAAAGTGTCTGCACTTTCACCAACAGTATCGAGGGTTCCTTTTACTCCACAGCCTCTCCAACACTTGTTATTATTGATCTTGTTGATGATAGCCATTCTAACTGGGGTGAGGTGATATCTTATTATGGTTTTCATTTACATTTTTCTGATAATTAATGATGTTGAGCATTTTTAATCTGTCTATTTGCCATTTGTGTCTCCTCTTCGGAGAAATGTCTCATCAGGTTTTCTGCCCATTTTTCAATTGGGTTTGTTTTTTGTTGTTGAGTTGTATGAGTTCCTTGTATATTTTGGATATTAGCCCCTTATCGGAAGTGCTGTTTGCAAATATCTTCTTCCATTCAGTCAGTTGTCTCCTTATTTTGTCAATAGTTTCTTTTACTATGCAGAAACATTTAAGTTTCATATGGTCCCATTCATCTCGTTCAGCATTTACTTTCCTTGCCTTTGGAGTTAAATTCATAAAATGCTCTTTGAACCCAAGGTCCGTAAGTTTTGTACGTATGTTTTCTTCTATGCAGTTTATTGTGTCAGGTCTTATGCTTAAGTCTTTGATCCATTTTGAGTTAATTTTGGTACATGGTGACAGATAGCAGTCCAGTTTCATTCTTTTGCACGTGGCTATCCAATTCTGCCAGCACCATTTATTGAAGAGGCTGTCTTTCCTCCATGCAAGTTTTTAGCTTCTTTGTCAAAAATTACCTGTCCATATTTATATGGTTTTATTTCTGGGTTCTCAATTCTATTCCATTTGTCTATGTGTATGTTTTTCTGCCAATACCATGCTGTTTTGATTAGTGTAGCCCTATAGTACAAGCTAAAGTCAGGCAGCGTGATACCTCCAGCATTGTTTTTTTTTCTTAAGATTGCTTTGTCTATTCGGGGTCTTTTGTGGTTCCAAACAAATCTGATGATTTTTTGTTCTATTTCTTTAAAAAATGCCATTGGGATTTTGATAGGGATTGTATTAAATCTGTATATGGCTTTGGGTAATATGGCCATTTTAAAAATGTTGATTCTTCTAATCCATGAGCATGGAATGTGATGATTTTTTTTTCTATTTCTTTAAAAAATGCCATTGGGATTTTGATGGGGATCGCATTAAATCTGTATATTGCTTTGGGTAATATGGCCATTTTAACTATGTTGATTCTTCCAATCCATGAGCATGGAATGTCTTTCCATTTCTTTGTGTCATCTTCAATTTCTTTCAAAAATGTCATAGTTTTCAGCATATAGGTCCTTCACATTTTTGGTTATGTTTATTCCTAGGTATTTTATTCTTTTTGCTGCAATTGCAAAGGGAATTGTTTTTTGTATTTCTTTTCCTGAGATTTCGTTGTTAGAATATAGGGATGCAATATACTTTTGTACATTGATTTTTGTAGCCAGCAACTTTACTGTATTCATTGATTATTTCTAATAGCTTTTTGGTGGAGTCTTTACAGTTTTCTCTATATAGCATCATGTCATCTGCAAAGAGTGATAATTTAACTTATTCATTCCCAATGTGGATGCCTTTTATTTCTTTCTCTTGCCTGATGGCTCTGGCAAGGAATTCCAACACTATGTTGAAAAGCAGAGGTGATAGGGGACAGCCCTGTCGTGTTCCTGAACGTAGAGCATAGGACTTCAGTTTTTCACCATTAACTATGAGATTAGCTGAGGGCTTGTCATAGATGGCCTTTATTATGTTAAGGTATTTTCCTTCTATACCTATTTTATGAAGGGTTTTAATCATTAATGGATGTTGTATCATGTCAAATGCTTTTTTCTGCATCAATTGATAGAATCATATGATTTTTGTCCTTTGTTTTGTTTATGTGCTGTATCACATTGATGGATTTGCTGATGTTGAACTATCCTTGTGCCCCAGGGATGAACCCTACTTGGTCGTGATGAATAATCTTTTTAATGCATTGTTGTATTCGATTTGCTAGAATTTTGTTTACCTTAGTTTTATCTATATTCATCAGAGATATTGGTGTGTAGTTTTCTTTTTTGTGTTGTCCTTACCAGGTTTTGGTATCAGGATAATGTTGGCCTCATAAAATGATTTAGGGAGTAGTGTCTCTTCTTCAATTTTTTGGAAGAGTTTGAGCACGATTGGTATTAGATCCTCTTTGAAGGTATGGTAAAAATCAATATTGAAGCCATCCTGTCCCGGACTTTGCTTTTGGGAGGGTTTTGATGACTGATTCCATTTCCTCACTGGTGATCAATCTGGTTAGATTTTCCAGTTCTTCATGGTTCAGCCTTGGAAGGCTATATGTTTCTAAGAACTTCTCCATGACTTCTAGGTTATTATATTCGGCGGCATATAGTCCTTCATAGTATTCTTGCATGATCCTTTGTACTTCTTGGTGTCCGTGATAACGTCTCCTTTTTCTTTTCTGATTTTGTGAATTAGTGTCTTCCCTCTTTTTATCTTAGTGAGTCTAGCCAAGAGTTTGTCGATTTTGTTAATCTTTTCAAAGAACCAGCTCTTTGTCACATTAATTTTTTCTGTTGTCTTTTTGTTCTCTATTTCATATAGTTCTGCTCTGATTTTTGTTATTTCCTTTCTTCTGCTGACTTTGGGTTTCACTTCTTCTTCTTTTTCTAGTTCTTTAAGGTGTAACATGAGGTTATTTATTTGGAACTTTTCTTGTTTCTTGAGATAGGCCTCTAATGATATAAATTTCCCTCTTAAAACTGCTTTCTCTGCATCCCAAAAATTTGTAGGATGTATTTTCATTGTCATTTGTTTCTATGTATCTTTTGATCTCTCCTCTAACTTCTTTTTTGACCCAATCATTCTTTAAAAGCATGTTGTTTAATATCCATGTACTTGTGTTTTTCCTGCTTTCTCTTTGCAGTTGATATTCAATTCCAAAGACTTATGATCAGAGAATATGCTTGGTATGATTTCAATCTTCTTAAATTTGCTGAGGCTGATTTTATGTTTCAATATGTGGTCTATCCTTGAAAATATTTTGTGTATACTCAGAAAGAATGTATAGTCTGATGTTTTAGGATGAAGTGCTCTATATATGTCAATTATGATCATTTCATCTAATGTGTCACTTAGGGCTGCTATTTCGTTATTTATTTTTTGTTGGATGATCTATCCATAGCTGTCAATGATGTATGTAAGTCTCTAGTATAATTGTGTTTTGGTCAATTTCTCCCTTTAGTTCTGTTAGCAGGTGCTTGGTACATTTTGGTGCTCCCTGATTGGGGGCATAAATATTGATGACTGTTATGTCTTCTTGTTGTATAGTCCCCTTTACCATTATGAAATGTCCATCTTTGTCTCTTGTCATCTTTTTCACCCTGAAGTCTGTTTCATGTGATATCATATGGCTACACCTGATTTTCTCTGGGTACCATTTGCTCAGAGTGGCAATTTCCACCCTTTCACGTTGAGTCCATGCTTGTCATTGTAGCTGAGATGTGTCTCTTGGAGACAGCATATGGTTGGTTCTAGTTTTTTGATCCGATCTGGTACTCTGTGCCTTTTTATTGGTGAGTTCAGTCCATTTACATTTAGGGTGATTATTGATATGTGAGGATTTCCTGTCATTCTATCTTTAGTTTTCTGGTAAGTCTGTGTCTCCATTGTTTCTTTGTCTTTTTGTTGTTCTCTCTTATTTCTGTGTGGTGGTATTCTATGAGGTTTCTTGCTGTTTCTTCTTTTATTGGAGTTCAGTTCTGGATTTAGTTCGGAATATTTCAGTTCTGGATTTTTTTTGAGTCGTTACCCTTAAGTTTATGTAAAAGAAAGTTTGATATTTACAGTATTCCACTTACTTCAGCACGCTTCCTTTTTCTATTCCTATGTTCTGGTTCAGGTCTTTACTCTCAGGCTTTTTATGTTTTGGTTGCCACAAATTGTCCCTGTTTATTGTGGTCAAGTAGCATCCTTTAGTATGTCTTGTAGTGCAGGTCGTGTATTAGAAAATTCCCTCACTTCTGTATGTCTGGAAAGGTATTTATTCCTCCTTCATATCTAAAGGATATCTTTGATGGATATATTATTCTTGGCTCATAATTTCTCTCTTTCAATACTTTGAATATTTGGTTCCACTCCTTCCTGGCTTGTAGAGTTTCTGCTGAAAAATCTGATGATAATCTAATGGGCTTTCCTTTGTAGGTTACCCTCTTTTTTTCCCTGGCTGCCTTGAAGATTCTTTCTTTGTCGTTGATTTTAGACAGCCTCAATACAATGTGCCTTGGAGAAGGCCTGTTGTGATTGACATGATAAGGTGTTCTATTTGCTTCTTGGATTCAAGGATACAGTTTTGTCCACAAGTTTGGGAAGTTCTCATCAACACTTTGTGTGAATATATTCTCTGTTCCCTTCTCTCTTTCTTCTCCTTCTGGTATGCCCATTATTCTTGTATTGCTCTTTCTGATGGAGTCAGAAAGTTCTTGTAGAGTTCTTTCCTTTCTTTTAAATCTCAAGTCTCTTTCTTCTTCCATCTGTGTAATTTCCAGGTTTCTATCTTTGATGTCACTGATTCTTTCCTCCATCTGGTCAACTCTACTACCTAAGCTGGTTTTTTCATTCTTAATTTCTTCTATTGAGTTCTTAATCTCCAGAAATTCCATTTGGTTCTTTTTAAGAATTTCAATCTCTTTTGTAAAATGCTCATGTTGTTCTTTGATTGTGTTTAAAGTTCATTAAATTGCCTTTCTGTGTTTTCTTGTTTCTCATTGAGTTTTTCAGAACTGCAATCTATAATTCTCTGTCATTTAAGTCACATATTTCCGTGTCTTTAAGGTCCTTTTCTGGAGACTTTTCACTTTCTTTCTGAGCTGTCTTGTTGCCTTGGTTACTCATTGCAATTACTGATTTATTATTTCTCTTCCTAGACATCTACAGGAGTGGCTTCTGCAACAGGTTGATAGGAAGAGGTCTTTCTTTTGTTTTCCAATACTTGTTGGTAGAATGTTTTATTTTCTCTCCGACTGCAGCCTTTTTTTTCCTCTCACACAGTAGTGCTATGTTTTCTCTGCACTATTCCAGCTTCTCACACAATGGGGGATTTTCCTGGGTAACCGGTTTCCCCTCTGTTAACAGTTCTTCTGTGTCATAGGGTGCCACAACCCTGTTGGGATACGGAGAGCTTTTGAAGTTCCAAAGGTCTTTCTGCACCAGATTCAGATCCCGTATGTTTCAGCAGTTCTGTTTACTCCTGCAGGGATCCACCCAGATAGGTGCGACCAGGGGCGGGGTGAGTTGTGAGTGGTGGCCCAGAACAATGGCTGCGACCACCACCAAGCCGGCCCCGCTTCCACAGCTCCCTCCTCTTTGCCAGAACTAGTGGGGCTGCAAATCTGTGTCTACAGTCCACAGTTCTCAGAACAGCAAAGTTCTTTCTTTTTATCTGACAGTGCTACTGTTCCGCTTCTAGCACCTGTCAGGTGGGGGCAGGGCAAGCTCTGGGAGGGTAGGGAGGTAGGGCAGCTAATCTCAATGCCTAAGGCTTCCGTTCTCTGCTCGGCAGGTAGGGCTTAAACCACCATTTTCAGCCTTCTTCCCTCAGTCTTTTCTCCGAGGTCTCTGCCGTGAGCGTTGGGTTCAGCCGTGTTATATGCTGCCCCCCTCAGCTCTGTGGGCCATAAGCGGAGCCCTAGCAGTCTGAGTTCTTCCCTATCCAGCAGCTGCATTAGTTCCGGGATGCAGCGATCTCGGAGCACTGGGCTAGGTCTGCATCCTGCACCCATGCAGCTCCGTCTCTGCACTGCTTTCTTCCCTCCTCCCCCACTAGCACGATTCTCCCACCTTTAGGTGAATTCAGTAGTGGACCTCTTCGTCTTGCCTGTCTGCTGTGCAGGGGTCCTTTGTGGAGTTGTTGTTGTTCGATTAGTTGTAAATTCCAGGGGAGCTTTACAGAGGCTCACTCACGCCGCCATTTCGACGTTCACTTCTTTTGCCTTAGTGACCATTTCTTGGTTATAAACAGGCAACACTTAACAACAACAAAAATGACCAGTAATAGGCAATGATCACTTAGCTGACCACAAAAAGCACAACCTTTAAAAGACAAAGTGAACACCATCTGAATTAAAAACTTCCATTGTTTGAAAGATACCTATTAAGAAAATGAAAAATCAAGCCACAAACTAAAGTAAACCACTTGCAATACAATCTGACAAAGAACTTCTATCCAGGATACATTTTGAAAAAATGAAACTCTTACAATTCAATAAGAAGAAAAATAACCCAATAAAAAGCGGTCCAAAAAAATTTGAACTGACATTTTACCAAATAAAATATAAGGATGGCAAATATGCACATAGAAATTTGTTCAGCATTATTAGTCATTAGGGAAATGCAAGTGAAAACCATTATATACTCAATGGTATCTCATACCATTACGCCACTGGAATAACTAAAATTTTAGAAGCCTGACAATACCAAGTGTTGACAAGGATGTAGAGCAATTGTAACTCTCACATACTGCTCTTGGGAATGCAAAATGATAGAGCCACTGAAATACAATTTTGAAGTTTCTTTCAAAGTACAGCATACATTGATTATATAGTCAAAAAATTTTACTTAGATATTTATCCAAAGATTTTTTTTTAATTTATATCCAAATGTTTATAGAACCTTTATTCATAACAGCCAAAACTTTTTCATGATTTCTGCAATGCAAATATCCATTAGCAGGTAAGTGGATAAAAAACTGTGGTCCATCAAAACAATGGAATACTATTCAGCAATAAAAAGGATAAAACTATCAACACATGCACCAACATGGGTGAGTCTCCAAAACATGAAGCTGACCAAAATAAACCAGACATAAAAGAAGCAGATATTCTATGATATGATACTACACAATTTCATTTATAGAAAATTCTGAAAAAGACAAATCTACTCCATGGTGATAGAAAGTCGGTCAGTTACCTGGGACCTGGAGGGGAGGGCATAAGGACCATTTTGGGGGTGATATAAGTGTTCTGTATGTTGATTGGGAGTGAGCAGATTTGTCAAAATGCATCAAACTGTGCATGTAAAATGGACACGTCCTACTAGTATGTACATTACACTGCAACAAAGTGGATTTTTACAAGTCCACATGCCTTTACACAAGATGCCAAATTCAAAAGCTCTGAATATCAAAAGGTTTTTGTAATTGTAAAATCTGACCAAACCTAATGCAAAGCTATTTTTATAGTCTATATTTATCCTATTGAGTGATAACTTTTATGTATTAAACTGCAATAATTACAGAGTGCTTCATCAGACCTTGTTGGGGATACACATATTATACAGTATATACATTGAATTACTTTTCTGAAATATGAAATATGCTGAATTCCAAAACAGACCGTACCTCACGGTCTTGGATAAAGAATTGTAAATTTCCTTCCTTGTCTTAGGAAAAAGAGAAAGAAAGAAAGAATAAAAAGGGGAAGGGAGAGAGAAGGAAAGAAGAGAGAATGGGAGAAAGCAAGGAAGGAGAGAGGGAAAGAGAGAGAGAGAGAAAGAGAGAGAAGAAAGAGTGTCTTCTTTTGCTGGTATATACCTACATAACCAATCTTCTTGCCTAAGTGCAGGAGTGGCACCTGCTCTGGTCTCTAGTGACAGCCTACCCAAGGTTCTCCCAGCTCTCTTTCACTGCCTGAGTCACCAAAATTTATCTAATTAATTAGGTTTCTTTTAAAAATTCTCAGCACTCACGTTTTAGAATTTGGTTCCAAGAGCAGACACTGGTGGGTTCCTTTATCATTCCTGTCTCAGAATTAAGAACCTGGGAGACAATAGAAGAAAAAGATGGAAAAAAAAAAACTATTTTGAAAATTTGCCAAATGGGGAATTTTTTTAACACTCTTGCAGCCTTTCCAGAAGGTTGGTTTGAATCTAAACACTTCAAAGCTCTTTTGATATCTGTTTCCCCCTTGTCCATACACTCCTCACCACTGAGAAATGGAGGAAAGATCCATATTTCATTGTGGGGCCTTGGAATTAATTTAAAGCAAATATTTCCCCTAAAATGTTTCAATCCATAAAATGAGATTGTTTTTCAAGCTTTTATTTTACTTATTCTGTTTCCAACATGTTCTAGTCGCAGCCTCCTGTGTAAACTATTGTGAACATATTAAATTAGAAACACATTTTTTATTGTTATCTTTACCTCTCCAACTTTTAGTCTTCCCTAAAATATCTTGTGACCTCTGTGGTACTACAACCCTGTCGCATGAATTTTATGTCCTTTACTCTTTAATTAGCCATGGGTACAGAGCAGCAATTATAGAGAAAATTCAGTACTTCCTCTAAGAAAGGGTTAAATAGACAAATATTGGGATCAGATTCCCAAAACACCTTTGGATTAATTGGATTTGAGGCTAAAAATAAATTACCCAATAGGTTAAAATGAGGTAATGTTGAAAGAACGACTTGGAAAAGAACTACAAAATGCAAGCACTTCACCACGAATAGTTAAGAGCAACTTGTAAGGGGAGAAAAAAAAACAGGCATGTTTCTCAACTTGATGAGGACAATTTGGATGTTGGCTATGTTATCCCTAAGACACTGGTGAGGACAATATTATTATTATTATGTTAATAATAATACTATTATTATTATATTAGTGCTTACAGTATAGAGTAAGCAGATTTACAAAATAGAAAAGAAGGTATTCCTACTATTGTGGAATTTGCAATCTTGTTTAGCAGACTACTCTAAGTCTAGAGTTGCTTTTAGTCCCATGAGATGTCCTCAGCAAATTAAGGAAGAGAGTGATGGAGCAAGAAAGGAATGGATTCTGTGGTCAATCAGTTTGGGCTAAAAAAATCAGTTTATCGTGGAGATTCACTATGACTACTAGCATATCAAAGGCTCTGAAAAGACTTGCAATAAAAAAAAACCCTATTTACATCTATTTAAAGTGTAATTTCCCAAATTTACTTGACCATGAAACTCTTCTATGTCCACTAAGAACTTATAGAACTAGGATTCCTTGGAAAACATTTGGGAAAATATTGTTCTAGAACTATTACGTTCCCATGTTTTGGTGGTACTATTCAACAAAAATAATTCCCCATGTTTGGTCCACAAGTTTAAAGTCATGGGAAAAGCCACATGATTTTGCTCTTCTAGTTCCTGCAGTATTTGGGAATGGGGACTCTAAAAATGGGACCATCTGTCTCCCTAGCACTACTTTTTTAAAAATAATTGTTTTATTTTTCAATTACAATTGACATACAATATTATTAGTTTCAGGTGCACAAAATAGTGACTAGACATTTGCAAAACTTATGAAGTTATCACCCCAGTAAATCTAGTATACATCTGACACCATATAGTATTATTACAATATTATTGACTATATTCCTTACGTTATACCCTACATCCCCATGACTACAGAGTAACTACTGAGTTGTACTTCTTTTTTAATATATTTTTTATTAATGTCAGGTATACAAAACAATGTAATAGACATTTACATTCCTCACAAAGTAATAATCCCCCAGTCTACTATTACTCTGACATCGTATATAGCTATTACAATACCATTAACTATATTCCCTATGCTGTACTTTACATCCCATGACTGTATATATATATATACATATATGCTGTGTATATATATATATATTTATTTATTTATTTATACATATATATTTAATTATAGTTAACATTCAATATTATTCTACTTCAGCTTCAGGTGTATAGTTCAGTTGTCAGGCATCTACACAATCTATTAAGTGATCCCCCTGATAAGTCCAGTACCCATTTGGCACCCTACATGATCTTTACAACATTTTTTTTTAATTTATTAGTACAGGTGTACAAAACAAGGTAATACTTAGACGTTCATCATTTATATCCCTCACACTGTGAACCCCCCTCCCCCCATCCACTATCCCTCCGACCTCACACCGAGCCATCACATTATATATATAAAATTATAGTTGGCATTCATTAATGTTTAGCTTCTGGTGTACAACGCCATGATCAGGCATCCACAGATCCCTGAGGTGGTCTCCCAAATAGGACACATGTCCATCGGATACCCAACAAAATCTTTACAACATTATTGAATACGTTCCCCAAATTAATTTTCAAAACCCTGATTGATTATAGTCCCCATACTGCATTTCATATCTCCATGACTATATTGTGACTACAAATTTGTACTTTCTGATCCCTTCACCTTCTCCTCCAACCCCACCCCCCTCCCATCTAGCAACCATCAGTTTTTCTTTTTATCTCTGAGTCTATTTCTGTTTTATTTGCTCATTTATTCTGTTCTTTAGATTCCACATATAAGTGAGATCATATGGTATTTGTCTTTCTCAGTCTGACTTATTTCACTTAGCATAATATTCTCTAGGTCCACCCATGTCGTTGTAAATGGTTAGATTTCATCCTTCTTTATGGTCGAGTAACACTCCATTGTATAAATATACCACAATTCCATAGTGGCTGTACCAATTTGCAATCCCATTAACAGTGCAGGAGGGTTCCCTTTTCTCTGCATCCTTGCCAGCACTTGCTGTTTGTTGATTTGTTGATGACAGCCATTCTGACAGGAGTGAGGTGGTATCTCTTTGTGGTTTTCATTTGCATTTCTCTAATGATTAGTGATATTGAACATCTTTTCATATGTTGGTTTGCCATCTGTATGTCCTCTTTAGAGAAATGTCTCTTCATACCCTCTGTCCATTTTTCAATTGGGTTGTTTGTTTTTTTTTGGTGTTGAGTTGGATGAGTTTTTTAATAAATTTTGGATATTAACCCCTTATCAGATGTATCATTGGCAAATATCTACTCCCATTCAGTAAGATGTCTTTTCGTTTTATTAATGGTTTCCTTTGCTGTGAAAAAACTTTTTAGCTTGATGTAGTCCTTGTTTATTTTTTCTTTTTCTTTCCTTGCCCAGGGAGATATATCAGTAAAGATATTACTAACAGAAGTGTCTGCAAATTTACTTCCTATATTTTCTTCTAGGAGTTTTATGGTTTGGGTCTCACATTTAAGTCTTGAATCCATTTTGAATTTATTCTTGTATATGTTGTAAGAAGGTGGTCCAGCTACACTTTTTGCATGTGTCTGTCCAGTTTTCCCAGCACCATTTATTAAATAAACCATCTTTACCCCATGTAAATTCTTCCTTCCATTGTCATATATTAAATGACCATATAGGCATAGATTTATTTCTGAGCTATCTACTCTGTTCCATTGATCTATGTGTCTGTTTTTATGCCAGTACCATGCTGTTTTGATTACTGTAGACTTGTAGTATGATTTGATGTCATGTAGCATGATACCTCCCACTTTGTTCTTATTTCTCAAAATTGCCATCGCTATTTAGGGTCTCTTATGGTTCCATATAAATTTTATGATTATTTGTTCTAGATTTGTGAAAAAATGGCATTGGTAATTTCGCAAAGATAGCATTGAATCTATATATTTCTTAGGTAGTACAGACATTGTGACTATGTTAATTCTCCTTATCTATGAGCATGGTATATGTTTCTATTTATTTGCATCTTCTTTAATTTCTCTCTTCAATATCTTACAATTTTCTGAGTACAGGTCTTTTACTTCCTTTGTTAAATTTATTCCTAAATGTTTTATTGTTTTTGAAGAAATTGTAAATGGGATTTTCTTAATTTCTCCTTCTGATGGTTTGTTATCAGTGTATACAAATGCAACTGATTTCTGAGTATTAGTTTTGTATCCTGCTATTTTACTAAATTCATGTATCAGTTCTAAAAGTTTTTTAGTGGCATCTTTAGGGTTCTCTTTATATATATAGTATCACGTCATCTGCAAATAATGACAGTTTTACTTCCAACTTTCCAATATGGATGCCTTTTATTTCTTTTCTTTTTATTTTTTTGTCTGATTGAGGTGGCTAGAATTTCCAATACTATGTTGAATAAAAGTGGTGAGAGTGGGCATCCTTATCTTTTTTCTAATCTTAAGGGAAATGCTTTTAGCTTTCCCCCATTGATGTTAGCTGTGGGTTTATCATATATGACCTTTATTATGCTGAGAGTTTTTATCATAAATGGATGCTGGATTTCATCAAATGCTTTTGCTGCATCTATTGATATGACCACGTGATTTTTATTTTTCATTTGGTTAATGTTACCAAATGTGTACCGTGTTACACATAATGTGTACCATGTTAATTGATTTGTGAATATTAAACCAACCTTGCATACCAGGAATGAATCCCACTTGATTGTCATGTATGATCTATTTAATGTATTGTTGAATTCGGTTTGCTAATATTTTGATGAGGATTTTTTTTTAAACCAATGGATATATTATCAAAACAGAAAGTCAACAAAGAAACATCTGCCCTAAATGACACATTAGACCAGATACAATTAATAGACATGCGTAAGACATTCTATCCAAAAGCAACAGAATACACATTTTTTTCCCAAATGCACATATAACATTCTTTTCTTTTTCATTTTTTATGAATTACATTTCTTTTTTTTTCTTTTTTTTAAATTAATTTATTGGGGTGACAATTGTTAGTAAATTTACATAGATTTCAGGTGTACAATTCTGTATTACATCATCTATAAATCCCATTGTGTGTTCACCACCCAGAGTCAGTTCTCCTTCCATCACCATATTTTGATCCCCCTTACCCTCATCACCCACTCTCCACCCCCTTACTCTCTGGTAACCACTAAATTATTGTCTGTGTTTATGAGTTTTTCTTTCTCATTTATTTGTCTTGTTCTTTTGTTGTTTTTGGTTTATATACCACATATCAGTGAAATCATAGGGTTCTCTGCTTTTTCTGTCTGACTTATTTCACTTAGCATTATATTCTTGTTGAGGATTTTTGCATCTATGTTTATTAGGGATATCAGACTATAGTTTTCTTTTTTTGTAATGTCTTTGTTTGGTTTGGGGATTAGGGTAATAGTCGCCTCATAAAATGAGCCTGGGAGCTATCCGTCATTCTGGATTTTTTGAAATAGTTTGAGAAAAATAGGTGATAATTCCTTTTTTGAATGTTTGGTAAAATTTACCTGTGAAGCCATTTGGTCCAGGATTTTTGTTTTCTTGGAACTAGTTGATTACTGATTCAATTTTGTTGGTAGTAATTGATCTGTTCACATTTTTTTGTTTCTTCTTGATTCAGCCTTGGAAGATGGTGTGCTTCTAGGAATTTAGCACTTCTTCCAGATTGTCTAATTTGTTAGTGTCCAGTTGCTGGTAGTATTTTCTTAAGTTTTTTTGTATTTTTGTGGTGTCTGTTTTCACTTGCCCTCTTTCATTTCTGACTTCATTTATTTGGGTCCTCTCTATTTCTTGATGAGTCTGGCTAACGGTTTGTCAATTTTGTTTATCTTTTCAAAAAAATATCTCTTGGTTTCATTGATCTTTTGTGGTTTTCTTGTTTTTGTTCTTTTTTTGTTTGTTTTTTTCCGGTGGGTCTGTATTTCATTTATTTCCACTCTGATCTTTATTATTCCTTCCTTGTACTCACTTTGGGCTTAGTTTGCTGTTCTTTTTTCACTTACCTTAGGTGTAAAGATAGACAGTTGATTTGAGATTTTGCTTGTTTCTTTATGTAGGCCTGCATTGCTATGAATTTCCTTCTTAGGACCACTTTCACTGCATCCCATGAATTTGGGGTCATAGTGTTTTTATTTTTGTTTATCTCAAGGTATCTTTTGGTTTCTTCCTTGATCTCATCGTTGACCCATTCATTATTTAATAGCATGTTATTCAGTCTCTGTGTGTGTGTTTTTCAGTTTTCTTCTTGTAATTGATTTCAGATTTCATAGCACTATGGTCAGAGAAGATGCTTAGTATGATTTAAATTTTCTTAAATTTATGGAAACTTGTTTTATGGCCTAACATGTGGTCTATCTTGGAAAATGTTCCATGTGCTCTTGAAAAGAATGTATATTCTGCTGCTTTGAGGTGAAATGCTCTAAAATTATTAAATGCATCTGGTCTAATGTGTCATTTAAGCCACTGTTTCCTATTACTTTTCTGCTAGAAGAATCTGTCCAGTGGGGTGTTGAAGTCCCCTACTATGATTGTGTTTCTGTTGACCTCTGTCTTTATGCCTGTCAATATTTGTTTTATACATTTATGTGCTCCTATGTTGGGTGCATAGATGTTTACTAGGGTTATGTCCTCTTGTTGGATTGATCCCTTTATTATTATATAGTGCCCTTCTTTGTCTTTTATTATAGTCTCGTTTTAAACTTTATTTTGTCTGATATAAGTACTGTTGCCCCAGCTTTTTTCTCATTTCCATTTGTGTGAAATATTTTATTCAACCCCTTTAAGTCTGTGCGTGTCTTTTCATCTGAGATGGGTCTCTTGTAAATAGCATATGCACGGGTCTTGTTTTCTTGTCCACTCAGTCTACCCTATGTCTTTTGATTGGAGCATTTAATCCATTTACATTTAAAGTAATTGTTGATAGGTACATAATTATTGCCATTTTATTATTTATATTTCTAGTCTTAATTAGTTTTTCTTCTCCTTTTTTCTGCTTAAAGAAGCCCTTTTAACATTTCCTGCAACAGTGGCTCAGTGTAATGAATTCCTTTAGTTTATTTGTTTCTGGGAAGCTCTTTATCTCTCCTTCAATTTAAATGATATCCTTGCTGGGTAGAGCAATCTTGGTTGTAGGCATTTGTTTTTGATCACTTTGAATATTTCCTGCCACTCCCTTCTGTCTGCAAAGTTTCTGCAAAGAAACTCAAAGGATTCTCCATTTAGCATTTTAACTATGGTGTGTCTTGGTGTGGGCCTATTTGGATTCATCTTTTCTCTGACTCTGCATTTCCTGGACTTGTATGTCATTTTTCTTCACCAGCCTAGGGAACTTTTCAGTCATTATTACTTCAAATCAGTTCTCGATTCCTCACTTTCTCGCTTCTCCTTCTGGTACTCCTAGGATGCGAATGTTATTGCACTTGATGTTGTCCCACAGGTCTCTTAAACTATTTTCATTGTTTTTTACTCTTTTTTCTTTTTGTTGTTCTATTGGGTGAATTCTGCTACCTTGTCTTCTAAATCACTGATTCAAACCTCTGCTTGATTTAATCTGCTAATGATTCCTTCTAGTGTATTCATCATTGCAGTTATTGTATTCTTTATTTCTGTCTGGTTATTTTTCATGGTTTCTATGTCCTTCTTTATGCTTGTTATCTCTTTGTTGAAAGTTTCACTAAATCCCTTAAGCATTCTTATAATCAGTGTTTTACATTCTGTCTCTCATAGGTTGGTTGCTTCTGTTTCATTTAGTTCCATTTTTGGAGGTTTCTTCTGTTGTTTTATTTGGGACACATTTCTTTGTTTCCTCCTTCTGTCCGTCACTCTGTATTTGCTTCTATGTATTAAGTAGATCACATAAGTCTCTCAGTCTTTGCTGGGTGGCCTAATGTAGTATGTGTCCTGTGTAGTCAAATTGCACAGTCTTCCTAATCTTCTGTGCATGTATTCCAGGAGTGTTACTTGTCCGTTGTGTGTGTTCTCCTGTTGTAGTTGAGCTTTGATTGCTTTCGGAGTGTCAGTGGGCATTATAGACTCACAGGGTGACTAGTTATAAGGATTGGCTACATCCACAGTGTATGAGCTTCTGTGTGAGGGCTGACTCCTCAGAGAAGGCTTTGCCCTTGTGGGCTCTTGTACCTGTTGAGAATTCCCTTTAGGTGTGCCACTTGTGGGGCTAATTAGGTAGTGCTCTGGTGTAGTCTGAAGTTAGCCTCTGGCTGTATTGTTTCTGGTGTCTCTTGGGCAGAGCTCAGTGCAAGGCAATTTCAGCCCTGCCTGTTACCAGCCTGTGGCTACCTGGTAAGTGCCTCAAAGCTGTATATGGTTGGCTGTTGGCTGTGCTGAAACTGTGGTAATGGTCTCGCTGTGAACTGAGGCTGGCTGCCACTAATAGTAGGCTTGTGGCAACTTAACTGAAGACCTAGGGCCCCCTAGGGGTGTTGTTACTTGTCAGCTGCCCATAGGTCCAGCTGTTGAAAGAGGCTCCCTAGGTGCATGTGCCTGGATGGTTGACCCAGTGTTGAGAGTGCTCTCAGCGATGCAGCATTAGCTGGGCTGGGTGGAGTTCAAATGAGTCACAAGACATAACTGGTAGTTTTTACAATGTTAATGCAGATTTAGATCTTATGCCAGTACCTGGCCTATGACCACCTTGTACAGTACCCCAAGGACACTACAGCCAGCCTCCACTTCAGGCTTGCAAATTTCCAAGAGCTGCTCCCGAGTGGCTGTGGTGCAGTTTTTGGGTCACTGTTCACCACCAAAATTTCCCCAGGCCATTGCAGATTTTCCACTGCTGTAAAAAACACCTCATCCGATGTTTGTAGGGGCATGGTAGGTCACCCAGGTGCCTAGAGTGTCCCTGCAATGCAGCTCTTGGTGAGTGGAGTGGTGTTACAGGGGGCAAAGAGGTGTGGTCAGTGGTTTCCACCAATTCAGTGTAGTCTGGGCTCCTGGAGCAGTGCTGGGCCTGAGACCACCCAGCAAATGAACAGAAAAGAACAACAACCAAAAACAAATACACACACACACACAAAACAAACAAACAAAACAATAATACAAAAACAACAAAACAAGCAAAAAAGAAAAAACAATGAAAAAAACAACAAGAAGAAGAAAAAAGAAAACACTAAGTCCAGCAACCACCCATTTATGCTGTAGTACAGGTCTTGCCTTAACGCCCTCCAGCAAACATTTCCCAGGCCGCCACAGGCCCTCTGTTGTGTATGCGGGTTCCACCAGACTTCCACCACAGTTCCAATGTGGTCCCAGATTTGGCCCTTTGGGGAAGGGATTAAACCTGAAAAAATGGTGCTCCCCCCACCCATGTGCCACACATGTACAGGCCACTACCCCCTTAGGCTCACAGGTTCCTGAGAGCTGCCCACAAATAGTTGGGCAGTTTTTAGGACGCTGTTCACCAGCCATTGCAGATTGTCCGATGCTGTAAAAAACTTCCTCTGAAAATTTTGGAGACAGGTCTAGCCACCAGGCACCCAGAATGCCCGTAGCAATGTAACTCTACGTGGGCAGGACAGGTTTTCAGGGTGCTATGGGGTGTGGTCAGTGGTTTCGACAAAGACAATGCAATTTCTGCTCTGGCACCAGTAACCAGCCCACAAGAATGCTCTGAGAACACCATAGCCAGCCACTGCCTGTCTACGCTATGGTGCAGATCTTGGCCTAATGCCTTCCAGCAAATGCTTTCCCATAGTCCCTCCACCCATCCCAATCTGCAGCCTGTGGGTGGGGTTAGCCTCAGGCTGCCAAGAGTTTTCCAGGCAACGCAGCTGTATGGAGGCTGGGTATGGAGGCTGGGTACGCAGGGCATCACCAAGACAGTGTGTGCACTTGCAGATTCCACCAAACCACTGAGGTCCCAGACTTGGCCCTTTGGAGGAGGGTTTAACCCTGAAAATATGGCACTCCCCTGTAAACTATATGAGCACTGGCTCTGCACAGGGAGAACAATGGCCCAATCCCTCCAGCTCCTGCACCAAAAGCACTCAGTTCAATCCTTCCTCACATGTCCCTGGGATACGTGAGCTGCCACTCATTCTTCCAGAGACCACGTAAGTGCCCAGCAGTGAGCCAGCCAATGTGCTAGCTATACAAGAGGGCGCCTGGATTTCCAGTTGTCTTCCACCCCATCAGGAAGGGCAGACATAGCCACAGCTGATTTTCACTGCCAGATGTCATGGGAACGCCTTATCTTGGCACAGGACCTCAGTGCTAGGGAGCCCAGCGTGGAACTGGGGGCCCCCTCCCTCATTAGGGGAGACATCTGCCACTGAGGTGTCCCTTCAGGCGTTCACCCTCTCTCTATGGGTTTGGGGTCAGCCTGTTTTGTGTCTCTGCCCCTCCTACCAGTATCGACATGCCCTCTTTTTTAAATCCTTAGGTATAGTGGTTCTGTTCAGCTAGTGTTCAGATGAATCCTGAGGTTGATTGTTCTATAATTTATTTGTAATCTTGGTGTGATCCTGAGGTGCAGTAGGCATAGTATTTACCTAATCTGCCATCTTTTTCATACCCTCTGTCCATTTCTTTCTATCTGATATACCACAGTTCAAATCACCTTCATTTCTCTCCTGGATTCTTGCAACAACTTCCCAAATAGTCTCTCTGTTTCCAGTGTTCCAGTCTTGTTCAAATGCAAATTTGGCCATGTCACTCCTATGCTTAAAATCTTTCAGTAAGAGGCACATACTGAGGGCTCTGGGAACATGGTGGCCTGAGTGAAATGACCATCTCAGCACTCCCAGAATCACCTACTTGCTTCTCCAGTGACAGATAGGTGCTAAGATCTGTGAGTGAGAGTTTGGGCTCTACAAGGTCACTTTTAGATCGATCTGGCATAGAATTCTCACCCTGTTAAGCTGGATAGTCAATGGGGATTGTTGAAATAGAGTTAGTAGCCAGGACCTAAGGGTGTACATGTACAAGGGGAAGAGGGATTTGTGGATCCCAATTATGCCCTCTGTTTCTTCAAATTTGACATTAACCTAGTGTGCATGTGGCAGGTCTTTCAGACCCTTCCAAAGCCAAGACAGGGAAGGACAAGTGAGTAAATTTCCCTTCTCCAGCACTGAGAGAGTAAAGGGAGGCCATACAAGTTTCTTCCTGATTTATCAGCAAAATGCTGACATCTGCCTTTACATACAGGCCTACAGGGTTGTAAATGTGTTTGTTTTTCACCTCCAGTAGAATTCCCACTATTAAGGACATTTCAACAACCAGGCTTGGGTGCTGAAGAGTGGACAGTGAAAACTAACCATCTATCTAAGAAGTCCCAGGAACCAGAGAGAGGAAGATCAGATAGCATAATCAAAATCTCAGTGAAACAGAAGTTCTGGAGAAAACAGATGGAAACCTGAACAGAAAATAATACTAATAAGGAGTTCTAAAAGCAGCTTTAAAAGACTTACTTGCATTAAAATAAGATTTCTCTGTGGAAAATTTCTTAGGTAAATTAAAAGAGAAGGTAATCATTATTATAGCTCTAATTAGTGTTCTGGAAGAGCAAATGCAAGAAATACTTCAAAGTACTGAGCAAAAAGATAAAAGACATTAATCCAAAAAAAAAAGGACAAACTGGAGGCATCAGCAGAAGAGATAATATGAAAATAATAGGTGTTTCTAATAGCGGAAAAGGAACACATGGAGAAACAGCAATCATTCAATAAAGAGTAGATAAATTTTCCCTGAACTGAAGAAAGATCTGAGTCCTTAGATTGTAAGGGTGTGGGTGATGTTTCAAGCTGGATCAACAAGAAGACTCACAGACAGACAGGTTGAAATTCTTGAACTTTAAGGAGAAAGACAAAATCTCACAAGCATGCAGACAGTTAAAAACCAACTTACCTGTATCATGGAGTAAAAATGCCAACCTCTCACCCAAAATCTAGGAAGTTAGGAGTTAGGGAAAACCATCTATAGACAACTGAATGGAAAGACTGTGAACCAAGAATTGTACACCCAGCCAAGATACTATTCCCTTGCCAGATGAGTAAAAAATACTAGAAAACAGGTAAGGATGAAAAAGCATATTACTCAATTCCCCATATGAGGAAAATACTTGAGAAAAAAATTAACGCTTCAATAAATTAATCAAAACAGAGACTTCAAGATGGGAGAAGATATAAAATAAAATAAAATAAAACTAAAAAAAAAGATGGGAGAAGATAAAAAGAAGCAAATATGGGCCGGCCCGGTGACTCAGGCGGTTAGAGCTCCATGCTCCTAACTCCGAAGGCTGCCGGTTTGATTGCCACATGGGCCAGTGGGCTCTCAACCACAAGGTTGCCAGTTCAACTCCTCGAGTACCGCAAGGGATGGTGGGCTCCGCCCCCTGCAACTAAGATTGAACATGGCACCTTGAGCTGAGCTGCCGCTGAGCTCCCAGATGGCTCAGTTGGTTGGAGTGCGTCCTCTCACCACAAGGTTGCCTGTTGGACTCCCGCAAGGGATGGTGGACTGCTCCCCCTGCAACTAGAAAACGGCAACTGGACCTGGAGCTGAGCAGCGCCCTCCACAACTAAGATTGAAAGGACAACAACTTGACTTGGAACAAAAGGCCTGGAAGTACACACTGTTCCCCAATAAAGTCCTGTTCCCCTTCCCCAATAAAATCTTTAAAAAAAAAAAGTAGCAACCATTAAGCAATGACACTTGACATTTGTGCATATATACGTAAATTTAAATCTTAATGAAAATTAATACCAACTTATTAACTAAGTAATTTGTGATAAATAAGGACTGTTGAAATAGAAGGGATGTATTGTAAGAAGTCACTATCTCAATAAAAGTGTAAGAGTTGGAGGTGGAGGGTAGAGAGACAAATAAAACAAAAGTGCTCTCAAGAGGTAGAAAAAGGAGGAAAAGTAAGTGGAAATTAAAAGCATTGCACAGAAAGAAAATGGAATAAAATGTAGCTGTGGCAGCCATGGAAGTGCTACATCTTCCTTTAAGAGAAAACTACCACGAGGAATGCAATCTGCTGACAACTTCCAGAGGGTGGAAAAGAAGTGATTTAGAAATCTCTTAATGGTAATGATATGACTAAATACTTGAAACAGAATTAAAATACAATTTAGATGTAAACTAAACATAAAAAAAAATCAATGCTTTATTCTAGAATAAACTCAGAAATGAAATAGGAAAAATATTTTACTTTAAAAGGAACAAAAACTATGAAATACTTAGGAATTAATTTAATAATACACAAGAACTATGTGAAGAAAACTAGAGATATTATTAAAGATAACCACTCTCTTGGATGAGAAGACCTTTTATTATTAAATGTCAATTCTCCCAAAATGAATACGCAGGTTGTGAGAAACAGAGCACTCTCATATACTACTGGTGGAAAAAAGTTTTCTTAGCATTTGTGGAAAGCAATCTTACAACATGTGTTAAAAAAAACAGTATCCTTTGACTCAGTAATTCCAGACCTGAGAAACAAAAGCACTAATATTTAAGGAGAGTATAGAAGATACTTACTGCAGCATTGTTTGTAGTTGCAAAAAGCTTTGTAAACAAAATGGATGCTCATAAATGAGAAATTGGCTAAATACATTGTGATACATCCACACTACAAAATAATGAAGAATGAAAAGAGCTATGCCAAGTGACTTGGAGGCAGCTCTGCAGTATTGAGTGAGAAAAGCAAAATGCAGAAAAATGTGTATAATATGATGCCATTTTGGTAAAAAGAAGAAAACAACCACACAACTCAAAAAACTATCTATGTGTCCATGTGTATATAAAATATCTGTATTTCCTTGATTCTGAAATGCCTATTTTATTTACACTGTAACATCTCTCAAATGAGGAAGCATCTTGGAGTCACTATCTGCCATGTGGCAGTCATTTATAGCAATGTCCTTTCTCAAATATGTACATTAAAGCATGTGCAGTCACATGCAATTGGTGTCGGGGGCTTCAAGGAACATCTACTGTTAAGACAACAGTGGAGCACTATCACAAGCAATACTGTATACTGTATCACTAATGCTCTTGATGGCACACAGAACAGCCATGCATGGAAACACAAAGACCCGAATGTCTGTGAATTGAAAAGCAATTCAAATAGTCAAACTCTGAATATGAAGAAATTTTAGGAATATCTTACCCAATTTATTTCACTTGCAGTTTTCTTTCATGTGTGCAAAAGAGTAATGTCTAAATAGGTCCAAAAGAACTAATTCAATAAGTTTAAAATAAAAATTACAAGGATTAAGAAAGCACGGCGTCATGGTTTAATTGGCAGCAATTTTTTTCCTACACAAAACATAAAATAATTATCTTACACTAATGCCATCTTAAAATAAGTAAAATATGTGATATAAATATATGTATGTTAATATGTATATTAATATATAAATATATGTATGTTAATTTCTACACAAGTGAAATATGTGATATAAATATATGTATATTAATATCTCCTTATGTATTAACAAATAAGTAAGGAGAAAATTATTGATGAACATAATCTAGGATAATAATATGACTGCATTAGTCTAGTAGGGCTACAACAAAATACCACAGACTGGGTAACTTAACAGAAATTTATTTTCTCACAGTTCTGGAAGTCCAAGATCAAATTGTCAGCACGTTTGGTTTTTCCTGAGGTCTCCTCCTTGACTTATAGATGACCTCTTTCTCACATTGTCTTCACTTTATCTTTGTTTAGTGTGTGCATCCCTGTTGTCTCTTCTCCTTCTGATAAGGACGTCAGTCATATTGGACCCCACTATTATGACCATTTGACCATAATTATCTCTTCAAAGGCTCTATATCTAAATATAGTCACCATTCTCAGGAGTTGGGTGTTAGAGCTTTGTTGATCTTAAACAAATAGACAACTAGATATTTCTGCAGCAAAATTGGGTTTATTTGAGAACAACAAAGAATTACAATTTAAGACATGAGGTCTAACAGTGACCACATGCAACTTTTGAGAAACAAATGAGAGGAAACTCTTTTGAGTGGAGAAGAGAAAGTTGGGAGAATTATAAACAAAGAGCTCTTCCTGTTGAGCTCTGAGATCAACATGAGGCATGTGAGCTCCCACTTTTGGCCTCCCGACTTCATTTTAAATGAGGTTTCTATTTATTATAGCTTCCAGATATGAATGGGGGTTTCACATTTCAGACCACAACAATAGGTTGCCTTGGGAGAATTGGGGATAGAGAACAGAGACCACGCAATAAAAGAGAAAGGACTATACTTTAAAAAAAAAAAAAAAGGTACACACACACACACACACACACACACACACAATGTATGATCAAAAACTATGGTGAATGTTTCAATTAAAAAAAAATTATTACAGTAAAAGACACATTGGCACTAATCCCCCTTAAAATACTCCCCCTTGCTTCAAACACACTTATCTCATTGTACTTGCCTCTGTCTGAAGCAGTTCTGGAAGTCCTCTTTGTGAGTGTCTTTAGTTGTGTAGTCATGGCTGCCAGTCAATGTCCAGAATCAATTCAAAACATTTACCTTTCAGGATCATTTTGACTTTGGGGAAGAGCCAGAAATAGCACAGTGCCAGATCCAGTGAATAATGTGAATGAAGACACACCATAATGTTTTTATTTGACAGAAACTGCCGTACTGGAAGTAATGTGTGACACAGAGCCTTTCCATTGTGATCACAAAATATGGTGAATGCTGCTGCCGAATATCATCCAACAGAAAGGCAGATATCTTCAGTACAGGAAGCTGGGCTTCCAACCTTAGTAACAGTGTGTGATGAGATTCAACTTGTTTGGTGCAGTCAATCGGGTATGAGATCCGATTGAGAGAAGGTTTTAAATTGTGGCATAAATCACCCTCCATCATGACAACATTCTATGTTACACATCGCTTCTGATGTTTGGCAATTTTGATCAAATAAAAACATTATAGTGTATTATCCTCCACCTTATTCAGTGGACCTGACACTGTGAGACCTCTAGCTCTTCCCCAAAGTCAACATGATTCAGGACATTGAGGCAGCCATGACTGAACAACTAAAGACGCTCACAAAAGAGGACTTCCAGAACTGTTTTAGAAAGTGGCAAGAATGATGAGATAAGTGTGTTCAAAGCAAGGGGGTTTATTTTGAGGGGAATTAATGGCAATGTGTTTTTTATTGTAGTAATTGTTTTTTCATTTAAACACTCCACATATTGTTTTATCATGTCTAGTATATACGTCCTTATTTTAAAAAATCCATATGTGTAGTAAATATGTAAAGATATAAACACAAAATAATGACATTAAAAATACTCAGGAGACATCATCAAAATGGCGGCGTGGGGTGAGCATCTGTAAAGCTCCCCTGGAAATTACAACTAATTGAACAAGTCTACAAAGGACTCGCTGAACAGCAGACGGGCAAGAAGAAGAGGCCCACTACTGAATTCACCTAAAGGTGGGAGAATCACGTGAGCAGGGGAGAAGGGAAGAGAGAAGTGCTGAGACGGAGCCACTGGGTGCAGGATGCAGACCTAGCTCAGTGCTCCGATATCGCTGCACCCCAGAACTACCACAGCTGTGACAGAGGGAAGAACTCAGACTGCTAAGGCTCCGCTTATGGTCCACAAGACTGAGAGGGAAGCACATAACACGGCTGAAACCAACGCTAACAGCAGAGAACTTGAAGAAAAGACTGAAGGAAGAAGGCTCAAAACGGTGGTTTAAGCCCTCACTGCCCAGCAGAGAACTGAAGCCTTAGGCACTGAGACTAGCCACCCCCCTCCCTACCCTCCCATAGCTCGCACCGCCCCCACCTGCCCAGTGCTAGAAGCAGGACAGTAGCAATGTCAGATCAAAAAAACATAATATTTGCTGTTCTGAGAACTGTGGACCACAGAAACAGATTCTCAGCACTAGTTCCGGCAGAAGGGAGGGAGCTGTGGAAGCAGGACCAGCTGCAGTGGTAGTCACCGCCATTGCTCTGGGCCACCTCTCACAACTCACCCCGCCCCTGGCCCAACCTATCTGGGCGGATCCCTGCAGGAATAAGCAGAACTGCTGAATCACACGGGCTCTGACTCTGGTGCAAGAAGAGTTTTGGAACTTCAACAGCTCTCCACATACCCACACGGACACTGCAACCTGTGACCCAGGAGAACTATTAACAGAGGAGAAGCCCATCTCCCAGGGAAACCCCCCCCAATGTGTGAGAAGCTGGAATAGTGCAGAGGAAACATAGCACTACCATGTGAGAAAGAAAAAAAAGGCTGCAGTCAGACAGAAAATAAAACATTCTACCAACAAGTACAGAAAAACAAAAGAAAGACCTCTTCCTATCCACCTGTTGCAGAAGCCACTCATGTAGATGTCTAGAAGAGAAATAATAAATCAGTAATTGCCATGAATAACCAAGGCAATAAGACAGCTCAAAAAGAAAGTGAAAAGTCTCCAGAAAAGGAACGTAAAGATATGGAAATATGTGACTTAAATGACAGAGATTTAAAGATTGCAGTTCTGAAAAAACACAACGAGATGCAAAAAAACACAGAAAGGCAGTTTAAACAACTCAGAAACACAATCAAAGAACAACATAAGCATTTTACGAAAGAGATTGAAATTTCATAATTTTTATTTTTTATTTATTTATTTTAATTATTATTATTATTATTTTAATTAATTAAATTTATTGGGGTGACAATTGTTAGTAAATTTACATAGATTTCAGGTGTACAATTCTGCATTACATCATCTATAAATCCCATTGTGTGTTCACCACCCAGAGTCAGTTCTCCTTCCATCACCATATATTTGATCCCCCTTACCCTCATCACCCACCTCCCACCACCTTACCCTCTGGTAACCACTAAATTATTGTCTGTGTCTATGAGTTTTTCTGTCTCATTTGTTTGTCTTGTTCTTTTGTTGTTTTTGGTTTACATACCACATATCAGTGAAATCATAGGGTTCTCTGCTTTTTCTGTCTGACTTATTTCACTTAGCATTATACTCTCAAGATCCATCCCTGTTGTCACAAATGCTTCTATATCATCTTTCCTTAGCGCCGAATAGTATTCCGTTGTGTATATATACCACAACTTCTTTATCCATTCATCTATCGAAGGACATTTTGGTTGTTTCCATGTCTTGGCCACCGTAAATATTTTTTAAATTTATTGGAGTGACACTGCTTAGAAAAATTACATAGATTTCAGGGGTACAATTTTGAATTACATCATAAATAAATCCCATTGTGTGTTCACCACCCAGATCAGTTCTCCTTCCATCACCATATATTTGATCCCCCTTACCCTCATCTTCCACCTCCCAACCCCCCTTACCCTCTGGTAACCTCTAAACTATTGTCTGTGTCTATGAGTTTTAGTTTCTCATTTGTTTGTCTTGTTCTTTTGTTGTTTTTGGTTTATATACCACATATCAGTGAAATCATAGGGTTCTCTGCTTTTTCTGTCTGACTTATTTCGCTTAGAATTATACTCTCAAGATCCATCCATGTTGTCACAAATGTTCCTATATCATCTTTCTTATCACAGAATAGTATTCCATTGTGTATGTATACCACAACTGCTTTATCCATTCATATATAAAGGGCATTTTGGTTGTTTCCAAGTCTTGGCCACCGTAAACAAAGTTGCAATGAACATTGGAGCACATGTGTCTTTATGGATAAATGTTCTCAGATTTTTTGGGTAGATACCCAGGAGAGGGATTGCTGGGTCATATGGTAATTATATTTGTAATGATTTGAGGAACCACCACACTGCCTTCCATAATGGCTGCACCAGTCTGCATGCCCACCAACAGTGTATGAAGGTTCCTTTTCTCCACAGCCTCTCCAACACTTGTTACTATTTGTCTTGTTGATAACACTCATTCTGACAGGGGTGAGGTGATAATCTCATTGTGGTTTGTATTTTCATTTCTCTGATGATTAGTGATGTTGAGCATTTTTTCATATGTCTATTTGCCATTTCTATATACTCTTTGGAAAAATGTCTCTTCAGGGCCTCTGCCCATTATTCAATTGGGTTGTTTGTTTCTTTGTTGTTGAGCTTCATGAATTCCTTGAATATTTTGGATATTAGACCCTTATCGGAGGCACTGTTTGCAAAAAAACTTCTCCCATTCAGGTGGTTGCCTCTTTATTTTGTCGATGGTTTCTTTCGCTGTGCAGAAGCTTTTAAGTTTCATATAGTCCCATTTGTTTATTTTAGCATTTACTTCCATTGCCATTGGAGTCAAATTCATAAAATGCTCTTTGAACCCAAGGTCCATAAGTTTAGTATCTATGTTATCTTCTATGCAGTTCATTGTGTCAGATCTTATGCTTAATTCTTTGATCTATTTTGAATTAATTTTGGTACATGGTGACAGATAGCAGTCCAGTTTCATTTTTTGCACGTGGCTATCCAATTCTGCCAGCACCATTTATTGAAGAGGCTGTCTTTCCACCATTGCATGTTTTTAGATTCTTTGTCAAAAATTATCTGTCCATATTTATGTGGTTTTATTTCTGGGTTCTCAATTCTATTCCACTGGTCTATGTGTCTGTTCTTCTGCCAATACCATGCTGTTTTGAATATTGTTGCCCTGTAGTACAAGCTAAAGTCAGGGAGAGCGACACCTCCAGTACTGTTCTTTTTTCTTAAGATTGCTTTGGCTATTCGGGGTCTTTTCTGGTTCCAAAAAGATCTGATGATTTTTTGTTCTATTTCTTTAAAAAATGCCATTGGGATTTTGATGGGGATTGCACTAAATCTGTATATTGCTTTGGGTAATATGGCCATTTTGACTATGTTGATTCTTCCAATCCATGAGCATGGAATGTCTTTCCATATCTTTGTGTCTTCTTCAATTTCTTTCAAACATGTCTTATAGTTTTTAGCATATAGGTCCTTCAAATACTTGGTTAGGTTTATTTCTAGATATTTTATTCTTTTTGCTGCAATTGCAAAAGGAATTTTGCTTTATTTCTTTTTCTGAGATTTTATTGTTAGTGTAGAAGGACTTTTGTATGTTGATTTTGTAGGCAGCAACTTTACTGTCATCATTAATTGTTTCTAATAGCTTTTTGGAGCAGTCTTTAAAATTTTCTATATATAGCATCATGTCATCTGCAAAGAGTGATAATTTAACTTCTTCATTCCCAATTTGGATGTCTTTTATTTCTTTCTCTTGTCGGATTTCTCTGGCAAGGACTTCTAACACGGTGTTGAAAGGCAGAGGTGACTGTGGACAGCCCTGTCGTGTTCCTGAAAGTAGAGCAAAGGTCTTCAGTTTTTCACCATTGATTATGAGATTAGCTGAGGGCTTGTCATATACGGCCTTTATTATGTTAAGGTATTTTCCTTCTATACCTATTTTATTAAGTGTTTTAATCATAAATGGATGTTGTATCTTGTCAAGTGCTTTTTCTGTATCTATTAATATAATCATAAGATTTTTGTCCTCTATTTTATTTATGTGATGTATCACATTCAAGGATTTGCGGATGTTGAACCATCCTTGTGCCCCAGGGATGAACCCCTCTTGGTCGTGATGAATAATCTTTTTAATGCATTGTTGTATTCGATTTGCTAGAATTTTGCTTACTATAGTTGCATCTGTATTCATCAGAGATATTGGTCTATAGTTTGCAATTTTTTTGTTGCAATTACCAGATTTTGGTATCAGGATAATGTTGCGCTCATAAAATGAGTTGGAGAGTACTGTCTGTTCTTCAATTTTTTGGAAGAGTTTGAGCAGGATTGGTATAAGATCCCCTTTGAAGGTTTGGTAGAATTCACTGGTGAAGCCATCTGGTCCCGGACTTTTGCTTTTGGGAAGGTTTTGGATGACTGATTCCATTTCCTCATTGGTGATCGGTATTTTGAGATTTTCCAGTTCTTCATGGTTCAGCCTTGGAAGGCTATATGTTTCTAAGAACTTGTCCATTTCTTCTAGGTTATTGAATTTGGCGGCATATAGTCCTTCATAGTATTCTTGGATGATCCTTTGTATTTCTGTGTCATCCGTGATAACTTCCCTTTTTTCATTTCTGATTTTGTGAATTAGTGTCTCTTTCTTTTTATCTTAGTGAGTCTAGCCAAGGGTTTGTCGATTTTGTTACTCATTTCAAAGAAGCAGCACTTTGTCACATTAATTTTTTCTATTGTCGTTTTGTTCCTATTTCATTTAGTTTTGCTCTGATTTTTGTTATTCCCTTTCTTCTACTACTTGGGGTTTCACTTTTTCTTCTTTTTCTAGTTCTTTAAGGTGCATCATGAGGTTATTTATTTGGGATTTTTCTTGTTTCTTTAGATAGGCCCATAATGATGTAAATTTCCCTCTTAAAACTGTTTTCGCTGCTTCCCAAGAAATTTGGTAGGATGTATTTTCATTGTCAGTTGTTTCTGTGCATCTTTTGATCTCTCCTCTAATTTCTTCTTTGACCCAGTCGTTCTTTAAAAGTATGTGGTTTAATTTCCATGTATTTTTCTTTTTTCCTGCTTTCTCTTTGCAGTTGATATCCAATTTCAAAGCCTTGTGATCAGAAAATATGCTTGGTATTAGTTCAATCTTCTTCAATTTGCTGAGGCTGATTTTATGTCCCAGTATATGGTGTATTCTTGAGAATGTTCCATGTACACTACAAAAAAAGTATAGTCTGATGTTTTACAAATAAGGGTTCTATATATGTCAATCATGTCCATTTCATCTAATGTGTCAGTTAGGGTTGCTATTTCGTTATTTATTTTCTATTTGGATGATCTATCCATAGCTTTCAATAATGTATTTAAGTCCCTTAGTATAATTGTGTTTTGATCTATTTCTCACTTTAGTTCTGTTAGTAGTTGCTTGTATATTTTGGTGCTCCTTGATTGGGGGTATAAATATTGATGACTGTTATATCTTCGTGTTGTATAGTCCCCTTTACCATTATGAAATGTCCATCTTTGTTTCTTGTTACCTTTTTCACCCTGAAGTCTGTTTCATCTGATGTGATCATGGCTACACCTGATTTTCTCTGGGTACCATGTGCTTATAGTGTCAATTTTCACCCTTTCACTTTGAGTCTATGCTTGTCCTTGTAGCTGAGATGTGTCTCTTGAAGACAGCATTAGGTTGGATTCTGTATTTTCATCCAGTCTGCTACTTTGTGCCTTTTTATTGGTGTGTGCAGCCCATTTACATTTAGGGTGATTATTGATATAAGAGGATTCCTGTCATTCTATCTTTAGTTTTCTGGTAGTTTGTGTCTCCATTGTTGATTTGCCTTTTTCTTGTTCTCTCTTATTTCTGTGTGGTGGTATTCTATGACGTTTCCCTCTATTTCTTCTTTAATTGGAGTATATATTTCATTTCTGTTTTTTTTTTTTTTTTGAGTGGTTACCCTTAAGTTCAAGTAAAAGAAACTTTGATATTTAGAGCATTCTTTTTTTCTTCAGCACGCTTACTTTCTCCATTCCCATATTCCAGTTCAGGCCTTTACTCTCAGGCTTTTGATGTTTTGGTTGCCACAAATTGTCCCTGTTGATTGTGGTCGAATAGCTTCCTTTAGTATTTCTTGTAGAGCAGGTTCTGTATTAAAAATCCCTCTGCTTCTGTATGTCTGGAAACCTCTTTGTTCCTCCTTCATATCTAAAAAATATTTTTGCTGGATATGTTATTCTTGGCTCATAATTCTTTCTTTCAATACTTTAAATATTTGGTTCCATGCCCTCCTGGCTTATAGAGTTTCTGCTGACAAATCTGATGATAATCTAATGGGCTTTCCTTTGTAGGTTATCGTCTTCTTTTCTCTGGCTGCCTTGAGTATTCTTTCTTTGTCGTTGATTTTAGACAGCTTCAATGCAATGTACCTTGCAGAAGGCCTGTTGGGATTGAGGTAATTAGGTGTTCTATATGCTACTTGGATTCGAAGATCCAGTTCTGTCCACAGTTTTGGAAGTTATCATCTACAATTTGTTTGAATATATTCTCTGTTCCCTTGTCTCTTTTTTCTCCTTCTGGTATGCCCATTATTCTTACATTGGTCTTTCTGTTGGAGTCAGAAATTTCCTGTAGAGTTCTTTCCTATTTTTAAGTCTCAAGACTCTTTCTTCTTCTATCTGTGTAATTTCCAGGTTTCTATCTTCGATGTCACTGTTTCTTTCCTCCATCTGATCAACTCTACTACCTAAGCTGGTTATTTCATTTTAATTTCTTCTATTGAGTTCTTAATCTCCAGAATTCCATTTGGTTCTTTTTTAAAATTTCAATCTCTTTTGTAAAATGCTCATGGTGTTCTTTGATTGCTTGTCTGAGTTCGTTAAATTGCCTTTCTGTGTTTTCCTACATCTCGTTCAGTTTTCTCAGACTGCAATCTAGGATTCTCTGTCATTTAAGTCACATATTTCCATATCTTTAAGTTCCTTTTCTGGAGAATTTTCACTTTCTTTCTGAGCTGTCTTGTTGCCTTGGTTATTCATGGCAATTACTTATTTATTATTTCTCATCCTAGACATATACAGGAGTGTCTTCTGCAACAGGTTGATAAGAAGAGGTCTTTCTTTGTTTTCCAATACTTGTTGGTAGAATGTTATTTTCTCTCTGACTGCAGCCTTTTATTTTTTTCTATCTCATACAGTAGTGCTATGTTTTCTCTGCACTATTCCAGCTTCTCACAAAATGGGGGATTCCCTGGGAAACGGGCTTCTCCCCTGTGAACAGTTCGCCCCTGTTATAGGGGGACAAGTCCGTGTGGGAATGTGGAGAGCTTTTGAAGCTCCAAAGCTCTTTCTGCACCCGATTCAGAGCCCGTATGTTTCAGCAGTTCTGTTTACTCCTGCAGGGATCAACCCAGAGAGGTCGGGCCAGGGTCGTCGTGAGTTGTGAATGGTGGCCCAGAGCAATGGCGGCGACCACCACCACAGCAGGTCCCGCTTCCACACCTCCTTCCCCTTTGCCTGAACTAGTTGGGCTGCGAATCTGTGTCTGCAGTCCACAGTTCTCAGAACAGCAAATATTATGTTTTTTTGATCTGACACTGCTAATGTTCTGTTGCTAGCACCGGGCAGGTGTGGGCAGGGCAAGCTCTGGGAGAGTAGACAGGGGGCTGCTAGTCTCAGTACCTTAGGCTTCCATTCTCTACTTGGCAGTGAGGGCTTAAACCACCGATTTCAGCCTTCTTCTCTCAGTCTTTTCTCCGATGTCTCTGCCGTGAGTGTTGTGCTCTGTCCTGTTATATGCTGCCCCCTCAGATATGTGCGCCATAAGCGGAGCACTAGCAGTCTAAGTTCTTCCCTCTCCCGCAGCTGCGGTAGTTCCCGGGATTCACTGAGCTAGGTCTCGTCCTGCACCCAAGTGGCTCCCTCTCCGCACTTTTCCCTTCCCACCTGCCCACTCATGTGATTCTCCCACCTTTAGGTAAATTCAGTAGTGGGCCTCTTTGTCTTGCCTGTCTAATGTGCATGGAGTCCTTTATGGAGTTATTGTTGTTGGATTAGTTGTAGATTCCAGGGGAGTTTCACAGAGGCTTACCTCATGCTGCCATTGTGATTACATATATAGAGATAGAAATTTTAAAAAGAACCAAATAGAATTTCTGCAGATTGAAAACTCAATAGAAGAAATTAAGAATGAAATAACCGCTTAGGTTATGTAGAGTTGACCAAATGGAGGAAAGAATCAGTGACATCTATGATAGAAACCTGGTAATTACAAAGACAGAAGAAGAAAGAGACTTGAAACTTAAAAATAAAGGAAAGAACTCTGCAAGAACTTTCTGACTCCATCAGAAAGAGCCATGTAAGAATAATGGGCATAACAGAAGGAGGAAAAAGAGACAAGGGAACAGAGAATATATTCAAACAAAATATTGATGAGAACTTCCCAAACTTGTGGACAGAACTGGATTCTCGAATCAGAGTAGCAAATAGAACACCTAATTACCTCAATCCCAACAGGCCTTCTGCAAGGTACATTGCATTGAAGCTATCTAAAATCAACGACAAAGAAAGAATCCTCAAGGCAGCCAGGGAAAAGAAGATGATAAACTACAAAAGAAAGCCCATTAGATTATCATCAGATTTCTCAGCAGAAACTTTATAAGCCAGGAGGGAATGGAACCAAATATTCAAAGTATTGAAAGAGAGAAATTATGAGCCAAGAATAATATATCCAGCAAAGATACTTTTTAGATATGAAGAAGGAATAAAGAGCTTTCCAGATATACAGAAACTGAGGAATTTTTCTAATACAGAACCTGCACTACAGGAAATACTAAAGGAAGCTATTCGACCACAATCAACAGGGACAATTTGTGGCAAACAACACATAAAAAAGGGGGAGAGTAAAGGCCTGCCGGAATATGGGAATGGAGAAAGGAAGCGTGCTGAAGAAAGCAGAATACTCTAAATATCAAACTTTCTTTTACATAAACTTAAGGGTAACCACTCAAAAAAAATCCAGAACTGAAATATATACTCCAAAAAAAGAAGAAACAGAGGGAAACATAGAATTCCACCACACAGAAATAAGAGACAAAAACAAAAAGGCAAAGAAACAATGGAGACACAAACTACCAGAAAACTAAAGATAGAATGACAGGAAATCTTCACATATCGATAATCACCCTAAATGTAAATGGACTGCACTCACCAATGAAGAGGCACAGAGTAGCAGATTGAATCAAAAAACTAAACCCAACCATATGCTGTCTCCAATAGACACATCTCAGCTACAAGGACAAGCATAGACTCAACGTGAAAGGGTGGAAATTGACACTCCATACAAATGGTACCAGAGAAAATCAGGTGTAGCCATAATCATATCAGATGAAACAGACTTCAGGGTGAAAAGGATAACAAGAGACAAAGATGGACATGTCATAATGGTAAAGGGGACTATACAACAAGAAGACACAATAGTCTTCAATATTTATAACCCCAATCAAGGAGCACTGAAATATATCAAGCAACTACTAACAGAACTAAAGGAAGAAATTGACCAAAGCACATTCTACTAAGGGACTTAAATACATTATTCACAGCTATGGATAGATCATCCAAACAGAAAATAAATAACGAAATAGCAGCCCTAAATGACACATTAGATGAAATGGACATAATTTAAATATATAGAGCACTTCATCCTAAAACATCAGACTATACATTTTTTTGTAGTGTACTTGGAACATTCTCAAGGATACACCATGTACTGGGACATAAAATCAGACTCAGCAAATTTAAGAAGATTGAAATCATACCAAGCAAATTATCTGATCACAAGGCTTTGAAATTGAATATAAACTGCAAAATGAAAGCAGGAAAAAACACAAATACATGGATATTAAATAGCATACTTTTAAAGAAAGACTGGGTCAAAGAAGAAATTAGAGGAGAGATCAAAAGATACATAGAAACAAATAACAATGAAAATACATCCTACCAAAATTTGGGGGAAGCCGCAAAAACAGTTTTAAGAGGAAATTTACATCTTTACAGGCTTATTTCAGAAACAAGAAAAATCCCAAATAAATAGCCTCATCTTATACCTTAAAGAACTAGAAACAGAATAACAAGTGAAACTCCAGGTCAACGGAAGAAAGGGAATAACAAACATCAGAGCAGAACTAAATGAAATAGAGAACAAAAAGACAATAGAAAAAATTATGTGACAAAGTGCTGCTTCTTTGAAATGAGTAACAAAATTGACAAACCCTTGGCTAGACTCACTAAGGTAAAAAGAAAGAAGACACTAATTCACAAAATCAGAAATGAAAAATGGGAAGTTATCACAGATGACACAGAAATACAAAGGATCATCCAAGAATACTATGAAGGACTATATGCCACCAAATTCAATAACCTACAAAGAATGGACAAGTCTTAGAAACATATAGCTTTCCAAGGCTGAACCATGAAGAACTGGAAAATCTAAACAGACTGATCACCAATGAGGAAATGGAATCAGTCATCCAGAACTTTCCCAAAAGCAAAAGTCCGAGACCTGATGGCTTCACTAGTGAATTCTACCAAACCTTCAAAAGGGATCTTATACCAATCCTGCTCAAACTCTTCCAAAAAATTGAAGAAGAGACAGTACTCTCCAACTCATTTTATGAGCCCAACATTATCCTGATACCAAAATCTGGTAAGGGAACACAAAAAATGAAAACTATAGACCAATATCTCTGATGAATACAGATGTGAAAATCCTAAACAAAATTTTAGCAAATCAAATACAACAATGCATTAAAAAGATTATTCATCACGACCAAGAAGGGTTCATCCCTGGGGCACAAGGATGGTTCACATCCTCAAATCCATCAATGTGATACATCACATAAACAAAATAAAGGACAAAAATTATATGATTATATCAATGATGCAGAAAAAGCATTTGACAAGAAACAACATCCATTTATGATTAAACCACTTAATAAAATATGTATAGGAGGAAAATACCTTAACATAATAAAGGCCATATATGACAAGCCCTCAGCTAATCTCATAATTAATGGTGAAAAACTGAAGACCTTTGCTCTACTTTCAGGAACACGACAGGGCTGTCCACAGTCACCTCTGCCTTTCAACACAGTGTTGGAAGTCCTTGCCAGAGCAATCCGACAAGAGAAAGAAATAAAAGGCATCCAAATTGGGAATAAAGAAGTTAAATTATCACTCTTTGCAGATGACATGATGCTATATATAGAAAACCCTAAAGACTCCATCAAAAAGCTATTAGAAACAATCAATAAATACAGTAAAGTTGCTGCCTACAAAATCAACATACAAAAGTTCATTGCATTTCTCTATACTAGCAATGAAATCTCAGAAAAAGAAATACAAAATATAATTTATTTTGCAATTGCAGCAAAAAGAATAAAATACCTAGGAATAAACTTAACCAAGGATGTAAACGACTTATATGCTGAAAACTATAAGACATGTTTGAAAGAAATTGAAGAAGACACAAAGAAATGGAAAGACATTCCATGCTCATGGATTGAAAGAATCAACACAGTCAAAATGGCCATGTTACCCAAAGCAATATACAGATTTAATGCAATCCCCATCAAAATCCCAATGGCATTTTTTAAAGAAATAGAAGAAAAAATCATCAGATCCTTTTGGAACCACAAAAGACCCCGAATAGCCAAAGCAACCTTAAGAAAAAAGAACAATACTGGAGATATCGCTCTCCCTGACTTTAGCTTGTACTACAGGGCTACAATAATTAAAACAGCATGATATTGGCAGAAGAACAGACACATAGACCAGTGGAATAGAATTGAGAACCCAGAAATAAAACTACATAAATATGGACAGATAATTTTTGACAAAGAATCTAAAAACATGCAATGGTGGAAAGACAACCTCTTCAATAAATGGTGCTGTGAGAATTGGAGAGCCACGTGCAAAAGAATGAAACTGGACTGCTATCTGTCACCATGTACCAAATTAATCCAAAATGGATCAAATACTTAAGCATAAGACCTGACACAATGAACTGCATAGAAGATAACATAGATACTAAACTTATGGACCTTGGGTTCAAAGAGCATTTTATGAATTTGACTCCAAAGGCAAGGGAAGTAAAAGCTAAAATAAACGAATGGAACTATGTGAAACTTAAAAGCTTCTGCACAACAAAAGAAACCATCGACAAAATAAAGAGGTAACAACCTGAATGGGAGAAGATTTTTGCAAACAGTGCCTTCGATAAGGGGCTAATATCCAAAATATACGAGGAACTCATGTAGCTCAACAACAAAACAACAAACACCCCAATTAAAAAATGGGCAGAGGACCTGAAGAGACATTTCTCCAAAGAGGATATACAAATGGCAAACAGACATATGAAAAAATGCTCAACATCACTAATCATCAGAGCAATGCAAATAAAAACCACAATGAGATATCACCTCACCCCTGTCAGAATGGCTATCATCAACAAGACAAATAATAACAAGTGTTGGAGAGGCTGTGGAGAAAAGGAACCTTCATACACTGTTGGTGGGAATGTAGACTGGTGCAGCCGTTATGGAAGGCAATGTGGTGGTTCCTGAAAACATTACGAATAGAATTACCATATGACCCAGCAATCCCTCTCCTGGGTATCTACCTAAAGAATCTGAGAACATTTATCCATAAAGACACGTGTGCTCCAATGTTCATTGCAGCTTTGTTTACAGTGGCCAAGACATGGAAACAACCAAAACGTCTTTCAATAGATGAATGGATAAAGAAGTTGTGGTATATATACACAATGGAATACTATTTTGCGATAAGGAAAGATGATATAGGAAATTTGTGACAACATGGATGGATCTTGAGAATATAATGCTAAGCGAAATAAGTCAGACAGAAAAAGCAGAGAACCATAAGATTTCACTGACATGTGTTGTATAAACCAAAAACAACAAAAGAACAAGACAAACAAATGAGAAATAAAAACTCATGGATACAGACAATAGTTTAGTGGTTACCAGAGGGTAAGGAGGGTGGGGGAGTGGGAGATGAGGGTAAGGGGGATCAAATATATGGTGATGGAATTAGAAATGTCTCTGAGTGGTGAACACACAATGGGATTTATAGATGATGTAATACAGAATTGTACACCTGAAATCTATGTAATTTCACTACCAATTGTCACCCCAATAAATTAAAAAAAAAAGAAATGCCTAATATTTTCACTTATTAATGGAATTTCCCAATTCCATTTATTAATCTTGAAACAGTTTGGTCCTAGATTAGGGTGGAGAGAGCAGGAAAAAAAGTTCAATTTCTTTAAATATCCCATATTTGCAGATATGTCTTTTGAACTGCAAACATAGTTTATATAAAATAAAAAACAAAATTAAAAATTTTGAACAGCAATGATGAAAAGCAAAAGCAAACTAGTGACCCTACCTATTTATTTAGTTGGTGGTATTAACCACATGGAGAGCAATTATGCCAAGTTGCTTTAAAGTAGAACAATTTGACTGTGTAGAGCTAGTAGGATGTGCCCTAAGGACAAAAAGGACTGCAAATAGCAACAACGTAAATGATTTAGGTAATCATGTTTCTGTCTCTATTGGTTTTATTCTAATTTTCCATTTTTATGGGACAAAGCAACTGAGCAAGCATGTTGTTTTTATTGAGAATCATAAATTTCTGCATGGAAGGAAGCGTTACAGATGTAAGGATAGTGAAGTTAAGTGAAAACCTGGTGGTCCTGAATTTGAAGTACCAGCACAAAGTCATAATGTATTTTATCTTCAAAAAAGTACTTGTCTCATAGCTTTGTCTGCTGAAAAGGCCTAGAAACTATGACCAACCTCAGAGATAAGCATCTCTGTACCCAGATTGGATTCTTAATGTCATTTTCCACTAAAAGGAATCCTTTTCACACACACACACACAAAAAAAAAAAAAAAAAAAAAAAAAGGATATTCTAGGTCTGGGGCAGGAATTATGAAAGATGAGCCTGAAATATCTTACCATAACAGAAAGCAAAAGATGCTACCAAATATCATGTCAAAAGGATTTAGGAGATGATATATGAGATACATAAGAATCACTCCCAGTTTCCTGGTTCCTAAAAGATAGAGGCATTCATCAAGATAAAGTAGGCATGTTCAGGACATGTTGAATTTGAGCATCCAGTGGAGGAGACAATATCTAGTAGGAAGTTGTATATCCTACTCGAGTTCAGAGGGGAGGTTTATTTAGTCTGAAGGTACAGGCTATGAGAGTAAATGTGATTGCTCTTGGAGAAGAAGGATGAATGAAGAGAGATGAAGAAAGATGACAACCAGGCATAGAACCCCAGGAGAATATTCACCTTTTTCATTTTTTAAAGAAAAAAAACATTTATTAGCATTAATTGATAACTATCAATTTATAATATAGAAAAGTTTTGCGTAATTTTATAAAACATTCAGGGACACATGCTTCAGGTAATGCAGTTGTCAACGTAAGAAACGTCCAAACCTGTAGAGAAGTCTAATGAGTTTATTTAAGCCAAACTGACAGCAATTGCAGGGAAGCAAAATCCATTGGATTGAGAAAATGTTCCAGAGAATGCAATTTATTTTATACATTAGAATCTAAGGAGGCGACATAAAGGCAGTTACATGAAATCAATTGGTGGTAGGAGAACACAAAGTGGGGAAATTTCTGGGATTAGATAAAAAGTAAATTGCAGAGACAGATATTCTTTTACATTGCTTGGTACAGAACAATTAATAATTAACATTTTACAGCACATAGAGATGGTATTCGGAGGAACAAGATACTAATGGTGTTCTGTGGTCTTCTGCTCTGGTGCAGTGGGCTGTGCCCTGAGGGGTCTAGAAAAAAGAGATTATGGACGTTTCATGGGTGTGTTATCTTAGATGCAAAAAAACAATAGAAAGGCTCACTTAAAGTAAAGACTGACCTTTGTCAAGGAAGCTACAGGCCCAGGATATGACTACCCGCTATGACTCGTTCTTAGTTAAGAATTTTTATGTTTAGATAATCCTATGTGGTTAATCTCTGTAACCGTACAAAACTTCACTTCTTTAAAATGACTTTTACTCTTCTCTTTCTCCTTGATTCAAACTAGCCTTGTCTAGTCTAATAGCACCATGACTCACTTGCCGCTTTTCCTTCTTTACCCTTCCACCTTGGCATATACTGCATGTCCAATCCCTTAATCATTACGCCCTTAGGACACCAGACTCTAGTCAGCATCAAACAGTTTTAAAAATAAAGCCTCAGATCTGCTGACACAAAAACAGAGTTTTGGTCAAATTAAAGATAATATCTTGACCTCCGTTGTGTTTCACCTCCAGACCCATTAAGGTGACACATCAGACAGAATGAAACCAGACGGAATGACTCCATGACTGACATCAGGACTTGATGCAATGATCAACTGCGTCCTACCCGAGCCCCAACCAATCAGTAGAGCCCACGACCCCAACTCCCTTAGCTACCATAAGTAATGATATTTCCCCTATATAACCCTAGAGGCCATCAAGGAGCCAGCTCTTAAGAGCACTAACTCACCTGTGTCTCCACGTTTGGTGCCATTTTCCTTAAATAAATCTCTACTTTTTTGCTGTAAACTCCTGTTTGTATCTCATGGGGCTTTGATGCACATGGGCAAATGAACCCTTTGAGTTCTGTAACATTTCGGTTTCTGAGTTTGTAGGGCCCCACCATGCTGGCCTCTGCTGAGATTGTCAGGTTTTTTTATTTTTCTTTTTTAATTAAATTTATTGGGGTGACAATGGTTAGTAAAATTACATAGGTTTCAAGTGTACATTTCTTTTTTTTTTAATTTATTAGTTTCAGGTGTACAAGACAAGGTAATACTTAGACGTTCATCATTTGTATCCCTCACACTGTGAACCGCCCTCCCCCCATCCACTATTCCTCCGACCTCACACCGAGCCATCACATTATATATATATAATTATAGTTGGCATTCATTAATGTTTAGCTTCTGGTGTACAATGCCATGATCAGGCATCCACAATATCCTGAGGTGGTCTCCCAAATAGGACGCATGTCCATCGGATACCCAACAAAATCTTTACAACATTATTGAATACCTTCCCCAAATTAATTTTCAAAAAACCCTGAGGCCATCTTGTGGTTACCAGCTGCTTCCTAATCCCTTCACCTTTCCCCTTATCCCCAACCACCCCACCCCCGCCCATCTAACAACTCTCAGTTTTTTCTTTGTGTCTCCAAAACTGTTTCTGATTAATTCATTCACATATTCTTTTCTTTAGATTCCGCATGTAAGTGAGATCATATGGTACTTGTCTTTCTCTTTATGACTTATTTCACTTAACATAATGTTCTCTAGATCCATCCATGTTGTTGCAAATGATAAGATTTCTTTCTTTTTTATGGCTGCGTAATACTCCATTGTATAAATGTACCACAGCTTCTTAATCCAGTCATCTACCGATGGGCATGTCGGTTGTTTCCATATCTTGGCTATTGTGTAAAGTGCTGCAATAAACATAGGAGTGCATACTGATTTTTGAATTGGAGTTTTGGATTTCTCCAGGTAGATGCCTAGGAGTGGAATTACTGGATCATAGGGTAGTTCCATTTTCAGATTCCTGAGATACCTCCATACTGTTTTCCATAGTGGCTGCACTAATCTGCAATCCCACCAACAGTGCACTAGCGTTCCCTTTTCTCCACATCCGCGCCAGCATTTGTTGTTTTTTGATTTACTGATGATAGCCATTTTGACTGGAGTGAGGTGGTATCTCATTGTGGTTCTTATTTGCATTTCTCTGATGGTTAGTGAGGTTGAGCATTTCTTCATATGTCTTCTTGCCTTCTGTATGTCCTTTTTAGAAAAATGTCTCCTCAAGTCCTCTGCCCATTTTTTAATTGGGTTGTTTGTTTTTTTGGAGTTGAGTTGAGTGAGTTTTTTATAGATTTGTGATATTAATCCCTTATCAGATATATCATTGGCAAATATCATTTCCCATTCAGTAGGATCCCTTTTTGTTTTATTGATGGTTTCCTTTGCTGTGAAAAAACTTTTTAGTTTGATGTAATCCCACATGTTTATTTTTTCTCTACTTCCCTCATGCGAGGGGATATATCAGTGAAAATCTTACTCCGGGTAATGTCCATGAAGTTTCTTCCTATATTTTCTTCTAGATATTTTATGGTTTCAGATCTTACATTTAAGTTTTTAAGCCATTTTGAATTTATCAAGTGTACATATTTCTACAATACATCATCTATATATCATACTGTGTGCTCACCATCCAGAATCAGTTTCCTTCCATCACCACATATTTGATGATTTAATATGTGGCCCCTTTTTCATCCTAATGAAACATTCAGGGACACGTGCTTCAGGTAATTCAGTTGTCAATATAAGAAACATCCAAACCTATAGAGAATTTTTATGAGTTTATTTGAGCCAAACTGATGAAAATTATCAGGAAGCAAAATCTCAATGGATGTCCAGGGAACTTAAGTCTTCATGTTTACAGTGTAAGACCTCTCCTCAGATACTCAAGAGCTTTGCTATTCCTTTCCTGGGGACCTGTATAGCAGGTTTCTTGTCTTCCTCTCTTATGAAGGTAATTCCTAAGAAAGGCTGTCAACATGGTTGTTGTTTTTTAACATCACAGATAAAAAGCATGTCTTAAAGTAAACATGTAATTCTACATGCCTATGGAACGCCATTTTTGTACCATACATTCTAGGTTTAACAGTAGGTGTAAAGATTACATTTGGCTTTGTCTAATAATAATACACTCATCAGATTGGAAAAACTCTTCGGCCATAACCAAGGTTTTTCCTTAAAGATTCATGTGCAATGTACCCCAGTGAAAATAAGTTCCCTGGCTGTGGAGGCGTAGTTGGGAAGGGAGGCAAGAGACCATGCACCCCAGAGGAATCATGCAATGAAGGCAGAGTGGGCAGAGATTACAAAAACATCACATTAAACCACTCAGTTCCCTTTCAAGAAAGTCATGATGGAGTCAGGGGAACACCAGGCAACAATATGGCCTTCAGGATGTCATTGGCCAGGGTCCCCCGGGAAGGCAGTCGATTTATGAACACCTGAGAACAGCCATGTGAGCTAGTGTCTAAGCAGTTCCAACATATCATCAAGGGCTTCAGCCAAGTTAACAAGAACCAGAGCTTCAGACCAAATTGCTTATTTTGAAAATACCTATTTTTCAAAGATTTTACATTTTAAATTAAACCATATGAATAATGGTATCCCAGCTTCACAGTCCATTCTAAAAAAGAAAATTTTTGTCCCCTAACTTGGGAAGGAACATTATAATTTTGCAAAAGGAAAGCAGATAGTGGAGAGGGGAGTAGAAAGGAGAGCTCTGAGGTGTCCAAGTTGAAGCCATCAGGATACTTTGACCAGCAGGAAGGCAAAAGTCCCTGGAAAAGAGTTTCCAGATTACTACTTCTCTCACCCCCAAAACCCAAATTCATCTTGCAGGCTCACCCTACCTCCACCTTGCTTTTATTAAAGGTAAGAACTGGTCATAATTCAGTGAATTTGAGGTTTCTGAAATTCAGGGAGTAAAAGAATTGTGTAAAATCCAGGCATCATTTGATGGCTTCTAAATGGGATGAATTTGTTTTGGGGGGTATGAGGGTATTTGTTTTTTCTTATTTTTTTTTTCTTTTATTTAATTTTGTTTTGTTTTGTTCCTTTAAGTTTTGATTTGTCCTAGGAGTTATCTGAACTTTTTCGGTTCTTTTTTTTTTTTTTTTTTTTTTTTTAATTCCAGGAGTTTTGTATTGCTCTAAGCAGCTATTTTCAGAAAAACTGGATAAGGTTTAACTGATGATAAGCCCTCAGGCTACAAATTCCCATAGACCTAATTCTATTGTTTCCTCCTTCTTTGTCTTGGTGACATTGTACCCAAAACTATTTAATTCTAAAATAAATATTTTTTGTCTTTGGAATCAATTAAGGAGCCATCAATAAAACTTGTTGCTATTTTTGCAAGAGGCAGTCATCCCCCACCCCCATTAAAATATTAAGTAAGGTGATGATGGGCAGCTGCAGAGAGAGCACGGCGGGAAACAGAAGAGAAGTAGAGAGGTCCAATGGAGTCAAGCAGGGAGTTGAGAATGCAAATCTTTCTTCTGCCACTGGATCCTATGTGTAGCATTGTGAATGGAAGTTAATATTCACAGAGCTTTACTGTGTATTGGGCACTCTCCTCACACACAATCTCATTTAATTCTCACACATAAAATCTAGTTTTAAGATAAGGAAACTGAGAAACCAAAGGGTTGATTTGATTTTACCAATGTCCCAGAACTAGAAACTGGAAGAACCAGGACTCACATCAGGTCTGTCAAACACCAAAGCCCCTTCTCTTAAGACTCTGATGTGGAAAGTGAGAATTATGACAAACTAAGTCCCAGGAACTTAGCATTAATTCATTGATTTGCATCCAGCTGTAATATGATGGAAATGATATGACCTTAGACTAGCCATTTAACCTGAGTTTCAGTTTTTGCAATTGAAAAATGAAACTAATAATTATGCTTATCTTTTAGGCTTGTTGTTAAGGTTATATGAGAAAACAAATGTAGAAGCATCAATCACATGGAATCTCAGTTGATGTTGATTGGTTAAGTAAGTTACTCAAAAGGAAATAGAGCATAGTGTCTAAGTGCTTGGCTTCTTGTTCCTTCTTGAGATCCACGTCTCAGCTCTACCACTTAGTGTCACCTTGGGCCAATTACTTCAGTTCTTGGCAAAATGGAGAAAATAATGGGGTTGTTGTGATAACACATGCAACGTCTTAGAACAGCACCTGACATATAGTATTACATGAATGTTTGTTATTAGAATTACTATTTATATGAGTGAAAGTGGTTGATTTCTTGAGCATACTAAGTAGTTTCACTACCACATGCTTGGAGAAAAGGGAAGAGCACAGGATTGCTACAGAAAAATAAAAATTTTAATCTTCATTTTGTACTAAATGACCCAAGCTAAAAACTTAATACTTGGTAGAGAAGACATAAATATACAGTTATGATTCAGTGGGTGATAATAGTGAGTTATGAAACAGATCAAAGACATTGATTTGATTTTTCTATGCCATTTGTTGGACTCATATTGTGTTCCAGATACCATGCTTGAACTCAGAATGCAAAGGTAAATGAGAAAAGAGTCCTGATCTTGAGAAGCTTATTGTCCGTGGGAGAAACAAGCATGACAACAAATAACTCTAATACAGGTTCTGAAAGCTACATAGAAGTTAAAAGTAAAGTATTAAGAAAACATGACATCAAATGGTTTTATATTACTTAGTGAGATAATCATGCATGCAGATTATCACCTTCTTTCTATAAGACATAAAGCAAGACTAGCCAAGATCATTACTGGTGAGTGAGACACCAACTTCCATGTAACTTATTTCCCAAATATCAAATATACAAACAAATTATGTGAACTTGTGGGGCAGAGTTCCTAGCTAATTTAAAAGCCTGCACTAAATAAATAAATGTCCCCCAAAAGACCAAGACCCATGTAACCTATTGATTAGCCAGGGGTTCAGGTGTTTCAAGCTGTGATGACCAAAGCATAAACTTGACGTGGGCAAGAAAACAAAGAAGAGAGAATCTCAGTGCAGGAAATAGAGATGTGTTCATGGCTAGAAGAAAGCAAGAGATGGTCACAACAGTTAAACTGTAGGGATTCTCTCTGGTAAGCTTATGGTGATAGAGCGGTGATGATGGTAATCAAATATTCAAGAAAATAAATTAGACATCTCTAATTGCAAATATTTTACCCCCCTCCCAGAAGTATATAAATATGTACCAAACCACATATTCCATTTTGCAATTTTCAAAAGACAGGCAAAAGTCAGTACTGTGATCTACAAAAATTATGCCCAAGTTTGGTAACAGCCAATGCTGAACTGGGCTAGTGGCTGGGGAAAGGTAGCCAGGGAGTGCTGGATTCATCCAAGTTTAGGACAGGCAGCACCCAACAGAGAAAGCAACAGCCAGTCCTTCCAAGTGGGTGAGAAAACAGCCAAAGAAAGCCAGAGCCCAAAGAGTCTCCATCTTCAGGCAGTAGAGTACCTAGTACGGGACAGTTTAGGATTCTTCTTTTGAGCAGTTTGCTGGATGGGAATCTCTATATTTATTGGTCAGGCTGCATATTAGGGAACTTCCTAAGAGAAATGTTCCAGAGGCATGATCCCAAACCCCTAAATATGAGGTCAAAATGACTAATGTAGGACAACTCTAAGGGCTATTCCATTTAAGAGAGAAATTGGAACTGGGAAGCCAGTGTCGGCAAGATCAGTAGTGAAGGGAATAGTGAGACCACTAGATCTAAGTCTCCTGGGCCATTCCTTGGGGGTCCCTCAGGTCAGGTCTCCCCTTGATCTCTGCTTAGCACTCATGGTTTTCTGCCCTAAAAGTCACCCGGTACACATCTTTTTCCCCAAGCAGTTTATAAGCAGAAACAATGTCATTTTCCTTCTTAGATTGCTTGGCATTGAAAGGCACCATGATAGAGATGAAAGAAGGGTGTGGAATTCAGCCCTGGAGATATTATTTTGCAGGGATACAAATGGCAGAATGGTTGGAACTATGGTATATGAAGCCAGATTACATGGGTTCAAATCCTGCCTCTTAGCAGATGTACGAGGGTGGGCAGGTTGTTAGTTTTTGCATTTGTCAACTGAGAGCAATAATAATGCTTACTCCCAATGCTCTGTGAATTAAATGAATATAAGTACTTACAGTAGTGTATATACTTTGTTATGTCATACTATTATTATTATCCATAGCCTAATGAACAAGTGCACATTAATTTGTTTTGCTAAGCTTCAGTTTTCTCATCTGAGAATGAGAACATAAGATCCAACCTCACAGAATTAGATATGAGGATGAAATTAGCTAATGGAAGTCAGAAAATATGTTGAATGGAAAATGCAACCCAAATGTTTGTTTGCTGCTATCATCACACATAGTAGGCACTAGAATCAATGACTACTAAAATAAGAAAACAAAACAGCCATTGTGAATTTGGACCAGACGCCATAAAGATTCACCATTCCGAGATCTTGCACAGGAAAGTTATTTGTAGATGTGAAGGCCAGACAAGTGTTCCTTGTTAGCTATGCAGGGACCCTGGAGATCAGCACTGCCATGTGTCAGATCAAGTGAAGTGGCAGGCTTTGCCAAGTGCTGATCTGAGGCTATCCCTCACATGTGTCTGAGAAATGACTCCCCCAGAGGCCTTCTGCACTGTGTTGTGCCCTGCCCCCATCTTGGCCACCTCCCTGAAGGCTCTGAGCCCCCCTCCAGCAATCCTCCAGACTTTGCCTATTCCCAGTTGGCATAGAAGTGCAGATCTCAGTACATTCCCCTCTTTATCCCTCTGAGTTCACCCCAATGGGGTGGTTCTGCATGACTGTCCCACACAGCAGCTCTAAGAGAGTCAAAAGGAATGTGTGGAACTTGCCAGTGTGAGGGGCAGAAGCAAAGCCAGCATGGCCTGTCAACCAGGGGAGTTTAGTGTTCCTGTCATTGCCATGATACAGACATAGAGCAGGCCCCAAAAAAAGCCTGCACTTTCCCCAGAACCAGGGATGTGGCCCCCAAACCAGATGGCACTGTAGGTTCTCCTGCCCAAGGTGAACGACCAGTACTCGAGATCTGGAAAACGACTTCCAAGCAGACACTTGACAGATGAGAGGGAAGAGGGGAAACTGACAGAAAAATAACAACTGCCTGTGAAGCTCTTGGCTCCACCTAAAACTGAGAATGCTTGTTTAAGATCAAATCCTAGAGCTTTATGATAATAATATAATAATGATAATAATAATAATTATTGGAAAGCACTCTTTCTCTAGAATTGGAGTGCCTAGAATAATGTTGTAAAGAGATTTTGAGTAAGACATTTGGCCTCTTTGAGCTTTCTCCTCAGTATGATGGGGCTTAAAATACTTACCTTGCATAGGTTTTTATGAACCTAGTACAGAAAAGGAGCCTGGTATGTAAGAAGCTTCATTATTGATCAACCAAGAAGTTTCACCCAGTTCATAGTAGATCTTGAATCCTTTCCTTAAATGTGAGTCCACTTTATCAGTCACCCCCAGACTTCAGGTAGACTGAGGCAATTTGCTCATCACTGTGCTCACTGCACACCCTAGAGCCAACATTCCCAAGCCCCTTTCTATTCATGCCTCGATCACTTTAACCAAATGCTACAGGTGTCCTTGTCATGGATAAATCTGTGGAGATGAATGTGCTGGTCCCTGTACTACAGGCTCAGTTACTCAAAAACATTGATTTACCCACTTCATAACAGGGAGTCCTTTATCCCTTTTTATTTTTAAAAACAGGATTATGGCCCTTAATTCAAGTCATTTATAATCATTCATTTACTCACTCAGTCAACAAATATGTATTGAGCACACCCACTATGTACTAGGCACTATGCTGGAAACAGGAACGAGAGTAGTGATCAAAGCCAGACATGATTTTTGTTCTGGTAGTATAGTACCCACATATTCATCAGAGATCATACTGTCCCCAAAGGGTAAAAATTGCATATGGGATGGTGGAAGAACCCTTACTCTTTTTATGTAAGTAGGTGTGTGTCTGTGTGTGCTTGTGTGTGTGCGTGTGTGTCTGTGTCTGTGTACACAAATGGTTGTATTAGTTTCCTATTGTGGCTGTAACAAATTACCACAAACTTAGTAGCCTCAGATAACACAAATTTATTATCTCCCAGTTTTGGGAGTCAGAAGTCTGAAATAGATCTCACTGAGCTAAAAAGTCTAGGTGTTGGCAGGGCTGCGTTCCTTCTGCAGGCTCTAGGGAATAATTTGTTTCCTTGACTTTTCCAGCTTCTAGCAGCTGCCCACATTCCTTGGCTCATGGCTGTCTTCCATCTTCAAAGATAGCAATGGCAGACAAGTCTTTCTTATACTGCATCTCCCTCACACTGATTCTTCTGCCTTCTTCTTTCACTTATAAATATCCTTGTGATTATATTGGATCTACTGGATAATCTCCCCATCTCAAGGTCAGCTGATAAACAACCTTAATTACATCTGCAGACTTAATTGCCCCTTACCACATACTATTACTCATTCACAGGTTCTGGTGTTCAGGATGTGGGGGGCCACCAATATGTCACCACAACACTATATCTGCCATATTAAAATTTTATGAAGGGGGTCTTGCAACAACTATGTATAGTGCCAGATAAGTTCTAGACTAATGGGGGGATCACTGCATAAATTACATAAATGTCTAACCACTATGCTGTACACCTGGAACTAATACAATATTGAATGTCAACTGGAACTGAAATAAATAATTAGAATTTTTTTAATTTTATGAAGGGAGGATCACTACAGAATATATTAAAACCCCTTTAAAGGGGAAATAATGAAACAAGATTGAGAAACTTTGGACTACTAGGAAGGCAACATGGTGTCTTGATTAAATGTATACACCTGAGGTCAGCCTGACTGGGCTCAAATCCCAACTTTGTGCTTACTAGCTGTGTAGTTGTGAGCAAGTTACTCAAGCCCTCAGAGAAGGTAATAGAGCATACTCCCTGTTTTTTATGAAATGTTAATGTACTGATAGAACTTAGAAATTGCCAAATATGCAGTAAGTGCTCAATAAATGTTTCCATTAGTGTTAGGAGAGACAAAATTATTCAAATACAGAAATAAATGTGTGAGTTCAAATGATGATAAACGCTAAAAAGAAAAAGAATGCTCTTGCAGCATTGCAAGAGTACAAACTAGGATTCTCACTGAGAGTAGGAGGATAGTAAAGACTTTCCTAAGAAAGCACCTCCAAACTGAACTTGTAAGGGTGGGTGGGCATTAAATAAGAAAAGAACATGGGAGTAGGGGGTAGCATGAACATGTTTCCAAGCAGAGGGCACAGCATGAGAGTATCTGGGATCTTAGGGACATGGTACAAGCTTGCGGGACTGACAGCCCAGTGTGGCTGCTTCACAAAGAGCAAGCCCATGTTAAGGATTGTTGTCTTTTTCCTAAGAGCTAGAGGAGGCCGCTGACGGATTTGAAGCAGAGACAGTGGTGCGAGAGAAATGGTCAGGACTGACTGGAGAGGGGCAATAGGGGATGCAGACAGACTAATCAGGAGGTAAGGGGTATGGGACCAGGATGGGGAAGGAGATAAAGAGAAAAAAGATACTTAAAAGGTAAAGTCAACAGGACTTGTGGAGCGCGGCAGAAAGGAGTGGGTTGTAGATGCACACGCCTAGATCCCAATGCTCCGTGTGTGTGTCCACATGCATCCATCCATGCACAAAGTCACCTCCCAAGTTCCTGAGTATCTTGTCCAGAGAAAAGTCCTGCCGAAATGTCTGATCTGTTCTGCCCAGATACGTGGTGACTTCTGTAGCACTCCATGCACCATTTTGTGTCTCGCGTATAAACTTTAAATTGGATACAGCTTTAACAAAAAGTGGTGCTGGCAATAGCTCTTCTTTTAAGACCTCTGTTTACTATAGAGTGTTTTAAGCATGACATTTTAATTTCAAATTTTTTAAATATGTATTTTGTAAGAAATAAACAGAGATGACTCAACTGGAAATTGAACTGGGGTCTCCTGGCCCTTGGCCCAGTTTCTACCCAGGGACCAACTGTCTGCTGAAGTATAAATCCATCTCCCCAAATTGTTGTATGACCAGCATGAGCTATGTTTATGGTCCTCTTAAAAATGCATGCACTTCTTGGACCAGAGGGTTCACTGGCCAAAGTATTTAACTGTTAGACCCTCTGATCCAAGGAAAGCTCTTCTAATTCGTGGTATAGTTATTCAAGGTCAAATTATAGCTGCACATATTTCCTAAAACTTCTCTGCATTTGCCTACTCCATACCTAGGACAGGACCACATTTTACAAATCAATAGTTCTGGGTTCCTTAAACCATTTGCCATGGCAATGGTTGGGAAAGGAATCCACTGGGAATAACAAAGAAGGGTAGAATCTAAACAATGGGGAGAAATTAATAAGGATTACGGTGAAAGAGGGGGAAAGAAGGGCTGTCCCTGTTTCTGTTAAGTTAGAAACACTGAAGTCAAGACACAGGTTTGACTCCCACCTCTGCCACTAATTACCTGTGTAATGTTTCAGTTCCATTCAGTTCCATTAAGTTCAGCAAACAGTGAACAAATGAATTAATGAATTCATCTGGCATAACTATGAGCCAGACCCTGTTGTAGGCACTGAGAATCCAAAGACACCTAAGGCACAGTACCTACCCTTGGGGAATTTAAAAACCAGAGGTGGATACATATTTTTTGAGGCTGTCACCTAAATAGGAACACATTAAAATGTCATAAGTGATAAGGCATCAATATATCCAAAGGCATCAATATATAGCCAAATGGCTAAGGAAGAGACAAACTCCAACCTGTGTGCAAGGAAGACTTCCTTGAGACAAAGACACCTGTGCTTTTATTAAAACATAAGCAAGAATTAAGTAAGTGAATAAAGGTGGGTGAATGCAGGAAAAGACACTGGGCAGCTGACAGAATTGTCAAAAAGTCTGAAGAATTGTAATGGACAGTTGTCAGTCTTTTTGTTGCTCAGCATCTGAACTTCCTTACTATGTTTGGGAGAACTTTCCTCCTTTTGAAGATTTGTGGGATTTCCAACAGAGGAAGTGAACATTTCTAATGCTTTCTTTCCCTCCTCCTGTGCAGTTAGGGACAAATATGTGACTTAGGCTTGGCTGGGCAGATACATGTGCCAAAACGTTAAATTGGGAACAAATTACACAAATAAACAGACTCCAAAAAACATCACTTCTAGTACTGTAAGCAGCAATATCAAGGTCTAGTTTCCATAGACAGTGGTGCCAAAGTAGCCAGGGCAGCCCCCAATCCCCAAAGGCAGGGCAGGCAGAGCAGGCCGCAGTGTGGGGACTGCAGTAGTACAACCTCAGTAGACCTGCTCTGGAGTGTGATTTCAGTTTTGGGTAGTTTCAGCAGGGTAGCCACTGACCTAGTTCTTCAGCCTCTGTGGTAATTTTGTAAGCTGTCCAATGTCCTTTTAATAATTGTCTTTTCTGCCTAAATCAATTGGGGTTGGTTTTATTTACTTGCAAGCAAAATATCTGACTGATACAGAAATAACATGAGGCCAGTCGCCCAGGTGAGTGACAGCTTGGCAGTTGTGGATGTTTGGTGGGGAGCTGGCAAGTAGTTCAAGATAGCATAAAGAATGAGATGAATGGGATGGGAAATGACACTAGAGAGACAGGTATGAGTCAAGTCACAGAGCGACTGGTCGCACTAGGCTAAGAAACTTGGAATTCATCCTAAAGGTGATGGGCACCTTAGGACAGAAATGGCATTAGCCATATTCATATTTTAGATTGATTAACTCCAGAAAGAGGGTCCAGTGTAAAGCGGGCAGAGGAAGATCAGGAAAGGCCAGACAAAAGGCTATTATAATGGGGTCCAAAGAAAACCCTGTACCAGGGCAGTGGTTGTGGGGAGAAAGAGATGGTGATAGCCTCAAGAAATATTTAGGCAACAAAAGCAGGTGATACTTATTTTCATATTGAGGTGAAAGAAGTCCCTTTACAAGTCTGGGCTCAATTTTTTTAAATTGTAAATTAGGAGTGAAGTTTAGATGTCCTACAAGGCATGCAACAGTCTGATTACTGAAGATGCAGGCACACTGGCCTAAGGACAGGGAAAACTGTCACTAGGAAGGGAGAAAAAAACTTCCTTATGGGCACAGGTCAAAACAGATGAGGCATTTCTAGTGAGAAAGATGGATTAAAATTGGAGACTGTGAAGCTGTGAAAGACCCAGCATATGGTAAGATAGGCTTGCTTACTGAAACTTGTATTTCTATGACTGAAAGCTTCAGAGTGGAGGAGTATTATTATATAAAAGAAAGCATAGCTTTATACAACAGGTGCACTACCAGTGTATACTAACATTTGAAATTTTGATGTACTGTAAGACACAATCTTCTTTATAAACTGACTTTTTTTTTACCCTCTACCCAAATGTTTTCTCATTCCGTAGACATAAATTCACAAATGGAATTGAGCTCTTGAAAGTTTACAGAGAAATGTTTCTTTCATGAGAATAAAATATTTCCCGAACGACACTATTATTTCTCTAACAAAACAAATATCTGAAGGATTGGACATGAAAACATAGGAGAGTATCCCACTTTTAAGTATGTATGTAGCTAAAACTGAACAAGAGAGGCAACCAACACTAGAAGCATAAAAAATGGACATCTTCACAGAAACTCACAGAGTTTCAGCATGCCGGGGTAAACACACACTTCCACCCCAAATAAAATTTGCCTTTGAAATGCAGGAGTTATTTCTCAAAGAAAAAAAATTGAGTTTTTGTGATTATAACTTTGTTTGAAACTTTTAAGAGATGGGGAGGTCCAATTAAAACTATTTCTTTAAAGACCCGAGAATGAATATATACCTTTTATTATTTTTCACAGTTAATGCTCTTGTCTATATTCCCCCAATGCCCAATGTAATAAAATAAATACTATGACATATCTCAGTCTCTTATGTTATCAAACTTTTGATCATGTCACCAAGCTGAGCTACCAAGTTTCTGAAGAAAATCTTGGGATCCAATATCAGTTTCTCTGACCAAGAATCAACTACTTAGCTGTTGTGGGGAAAGGATGACCACCTCATCCCAGCTGCTCTTGGCTCCCCAAACCCTCCCCCAATCACAAGCAGAAGATGATTTTAGGGGGACTGGCTCCTAAAAGTCCTTTCATTGCAGTCATGATTTGGCCCACTGAAAAGTATAGATTAAAATAATACTTATAATTGCATTATACTTATGTCCATTCCAGTTTTTTCTGTATTTCAAACTGAGAAGTACCCAGCAAGTTTCTGGTAGAAAATTGTGGGGACAGAGCCCCAGAGAGCAGTTTCCAGGCTCTCGGCCTCATATGGAGAGGTGCTGCCTCGGGTAGTAGATGGCCATCAGCTGTTGGTGGTTGACCATCAGCTGTAACCGTTGAGCCATTGGCCACTGATATAACTGCCGGGGCTACAAAGGGAAGCAGAGGAGAGTGAGGAGAGTGGAGGAGAGTGGAGAAGAGTGAAGGAGAGTGAAGGAGAGTGAAGGAGAGTGAAGGAGAGTGAAGGAGAGTCTAGGAGAGTCGGTCGGTTGGCAGCAAAGTGGACAGCAGGTCGCATGTCGTGTAAACCCAGCCTCCACTGAGACCATACTGGTACCACTTCCCTACCTATGGCTCCGTGGGTGTTCCTTTTTGGCCTAGCCATATCCTGCATTCTTATGTGGGGAGCGGGAGCAGAGACCCGCACGGCAACAATGTATATAATAAAACACCCTCCACATTCTGAGCACACACATACACACACTGCTGCCCCCATACACACCCCTCTAAATTAGGGCACAGGAGAAAACTCAAATTATGTCTTGAAATGGCAGGAAAGAGTGTTTGTCTGTCTTATTCATCTTGAAGTACCCCTTGGAAGATTTTCTCATTTTGCCTTTTGAGCCCTTTTTGAAAATCTCCTTGATTTGATGAAGAAGAGATTAATGTATATAAAAAAAATCTAATTTAAAGCAAATCTATGCACTCTTTCCCAAGTAAAGCTGATTTTTTTAATAGCTAAAAACATTACCATCACCCTCTTGCCCTCTCCAAACAAAAAGGTGTTTATTTTTTTAACTTGTGTTCCTGAACTTTCCAGGTTTGTTTCCCTAAGCCACGATGCCTTCTAAGGTGCTGTGGGGACAGAGCCAGGAGTACAGTTTACAGGCTCTCGGCCTCACATGGAAAGGTGCTGGTTCAGGCAGTAAATGGCCATCAACTGTGATCAGATGGCGATCAGCTGTGGCTAGTTGGCCGTCAGCTGTAACCAGTGAGCCACTGGCCACTAATATAACTGCCGTGGCTGCTCTAGCAGCAGATGGTGGCTGGCAAGTGTGAGAGCAGTTAGCAGGGCGTATTGCAGTTAGCAAGAGGGTTGGTTGGCAGGCAGAGAAGCAGATGGCAGATTGCGGATCGTGTGGATCCTAATTCGTGTGTCTCACCAGGCCGCCAGAGAGAATACAGTGATAGGACTCCCCTATTTATGGCTCCTTGGATGTTCCTTTTTGTTCTTACTATATCCTGCATTCTGGTGCAGGGAGCAGGAGCTGACCCTACATGACAGTTGCAATCCACCCTGGCTATAGTTCTTTTACTCTACGTTTCTAATAGTTTCCCTGAAATCCTGAACCGCAATAAAATATACTAAGACTTCATCAAAATGGCAGCATGAATTAGACTCTGTAAAACTCCCCTGGAATTTACAACTAATCAAACAACAACTCCACAAAGGACTCCTTGCACAGCAGATGGCAAGACGAAGAGGCCCACTACTGAATTCACCTAAAGGTGGGAGAATCGCTCGAGCGGGAGAGGAGGGAAGGGAGAAATACAGAGACGAAGCCGCTGGGGTGCAGGACTCAGACCTAGCTCAGCACTCTGAGCTCACGGCATCCCTGAACTACCCCAGCTATGGGAGAGGGAAGAACTCAAACTGCTAGGGCTCTGCTTGTGGCCCACAGGGCTGAGGGGGCAGCATATAAGGTGGTTGAACCCAACGCTCACAGAAGAGACCTTGGAGAAAAGACTGAGGGAAGAAGGCTGAAAACGGTGGTTTAAGCCCTCACTGCCCAGCAGAGAACGGAAGCCTTAGGCACTGAGACTAGCTACCCCCTACCTACTCTCCCAGAGCTCGCCCCGCCTCCATCTGACCGGTGCTAGAAGCGGAACAGTAGCAGTGTCAGATCAAAAGAACAGATAATTTGCTGTTCTGAGAACTGAGAACGCAGACACAGATTCCCAGCCCAACTAGTTCCTGCAAAGGGGAGGGAGCTGTGGAAGCAGGACCGGCTGTGGTGGTAGTCACCCCCATTGCTCTGGGCCACCTCTCACAACTCTCTCAGCCCCTGGCCTCACCTATCTGGGTGGATCCCTGCAGGAGTAAACAGAACTGCTAAAACATAGGGGCTCTGAAACTGGTACAGAAAGAGCTTTGGAGCTTCAAAAGCTCTCCGCACCCCCACAGGGACGTGATGCCCTATAACCCAGGTGAACTGTTAACAGAGGAGAAGCCAGTTTCCTAGGGAATCCCCCCATTGTGTGACAAGCTGGAATAGGGTAAAGAAAACATAGCACTACTGTGTGAGAGAGGGAAAAAAAGGCTGCAGTCAGAGAGAAAATAAAACGTTTTACCAAAAAGTATTGGAAAACAAAACAAAGACCTCTTCCTATAAACATGTTGCAGAAGCCACTCCTGTACATGTCTAGGAAGAGAAATAATAAATCAGTAATTGCCATGAAAAACGAAGGCAACAAGACAGCTCAGAAAGAAGTGAAAAGTCTCCAGAAAAGGAACTTAAAGATATGGAAATATGTGACTTAAATGACAGAGAATTCAAGATTGCAGTTCTGAAAAAACTCAAAGAGATGCAAGAAAACACAAAAAGGCAATTTAATGAACTCAGAAATGCAATCAAAGAACAGCATAAGCATTTTACGGAAGAGATTGAAATTTTAAAAAAGAACCAAATGGAATTTCTGGAGATTAAGAACTCAATACAAGAAATTCAGAATGAAATAACCAGCTTAGGTAGCAGAGTTGACCAGATGGAGGAAATAAACAGTGACATCGAAGCTAGAAACCTAGAAATGACTCAATGGAAGAAGAAAGAGACTTGAGACTTAAAAGAAATGAAAGAACTCTACAAGAACTTTCTGACTCCATCAGAAAGAGCAATATAAGAATAATGGGCATACTAGAAGGAGACGAAAGAGAGAAGGGAACAGAGAATATATTCAAACACATTGTCGATGAGAACTTCCCAAACTTGTGGACAGAACTGGATCCTCGAATCCAAGAAGCAAATAAAACACCTAATCACCTCAATCCCAACAGGCCTTCTCCAAGGCACATTGTATTGAAGCTGTCTAAAATCAATGACATGGAAAGAATCTTCAAGGCAGCCAGGGAAAAGAAGACGGTAACCAACAAAGGAAAGCCCATTAGATTATCATCAGATTTTTCAGCAGAAACTCTATAAGGCAGGAGGGAATGGAACCAAATACTCAAACTATTGAAAGAGAAAAATTATGAGCCAAGAATAATATATTCAGCAAAGATATCCTTAAGATATAAAAGAGGAATAAAGACCTTTCCACACATACAGAAGCTGAGGGAATTTTCTAATAAACGACCTGCACTACAAGAAACACCAAAGGAGGCTATTCGACCTCCATCAACAAGGACAATTTGTGGCAACAGAAAAAGGAGGAGAGTAAAGGACTCAACCGGAATATGAGAATGGAGAAAATAAGCGTGATGAAGAAAATGGAACACTTTAAAAATCAGACTTTCTTTTACATAAACTTAAGTGTAACCACTCAAAAAAAAATCCAGAACTGAAATATATACTGCAATAAAAGAAGAAACAGAGGGCAAAATCAGAGTACCACCACACAGAATTAATAGACAACAACAAAAAGGCAAAGAAACAATGAAGACACAGCCTTACCAGAAAACTAAAGATAAAATGACAAGAAATCCTCACGTATCAATAATCACCCTAAATGTAAATGGACTGGTCACCAATAAAAAGGCACAGAGTAGCAGATTGGATCAAAAAACTAAACCCAACCATATGCTGTCTCCAAGAGACACATCTCAGCTACAAGGACAAGCATAGACTCAAAGTGAAAGGGTGGAAATTGACACTCCAAGCAAATGGTACCCAGAAAAAATCAGGTGTAGCCATAATAATATCACATGAAACAGACTTCAGGGTGACAAAGGTAACAAGAGACAAAGATGGACATTTCATAATGGTAAAGTGGAATATACAACAAGAAGACATAACAGTCATCAATATTTATGCCCCCAATCAAGAAGCATCAAAATATACCAAGGAAGTACTAACAGAACTAAAGGCAGAAATTGACCAAAAACACAATTATACTAGGGGACTTAAACACATCATTGACAACTATGGATAGATCATCCAAACAGAAAATAAATAACGAAATAGCAGCCATAAATAACTCATTAGATTAAATGGACATAATTGACATATATAGAGCACTTCATCCTAAAACATCAGACTATACATTCCTTTCGAATGGTACATGCAACACTCTCAAGATAGACCATATATTGGGACATAATATCAGCCTCAGCAAATTTAAGAAGACTAAAATTATATCAAGCATATTCTCTGATCACAAGGCTTTGAAATTGGATATCAACTGCAAAAAGAAAGCAGGAAAAAACACAAATACATGGAGATTAAACAACATACTTTTAAAGAATGACTGGGTCAAAGAAGAAATTAGAGGCGTGATCAAAAAATACATAGAAACAAATGACAATGAAAATACATCCTACCAAAATTTTTGGGATGCCGCGAACGCAGTTTTAAGAGGGAAATTTATATCATTACAGGCCTATCTCAAGAAACAAGAAAAATCCCAAATAAATAACCTCATGTTACACCTCAAAAAACTAGAAAAAGAAGAACAAGTGAAACGCAAGGTCAGCAGAAGAAAGGAAATAACAAAAAACAGAGCAGAACTATATGAAATAGAGAACAAAAAGACAATAGAAAAAATTAATGTGACAAAGAGCTGGTACTTTGAAAAGATTAACAAAATAGACAAACCCTTGGCTAGACTCTCTAAGACAAAAAGAGAAAAGACACTGATTAACAAAATCAGAAATGAAAAAGGGGAAGTTATCACGGACACCACAGAAATCCAAAAAAAACCATCGACAAAATAAAGAGGCTACCGACTGAATGGGAGAAGATTTTTGCAAACAGTGCCTCCGATAAGGGGCTAATATCCAAAATGTACAAGGAACTCAGGAAGCTCAACAACAAAAAAACAAACAACCTAATTGAAAAATGGGCAGAGGTCCTGAAAAGATATTTCTCCAAAGAGGACATACAAATGGCAAATAAACATATGAAACAATGCTCAACATCACTAATCATCAGAGAAATGAAAATACAAACCACAATGAGATATCACCTCACCCCAGTCAGAATGGCTATCATCAACAAGACAAATAGTAACAAGTGTTGCAGAGGCTGTGGAGGAAAAGGAACCCTCATACACTGTTGGTGGGAATGCAGACTAATGCAGCTGTTATGGAAGGCAGTGTGGAGGTTCCTCAAAAAATTACTAATAGAATTACCATATGACCCAGCAATCCCTCTCCTGGGTATCTACCCCCAAAATTTGAAAACATTTATACATAAAGACACATGGGCCCCAATGTTCATTGCAGCTTTGTTTACGGTGGCCAAGACATGGAAACAACCAAAATGTCCTTCGATAGACGAATGGATAAAGAAGTTGTGGTATATATACACAATGGAATACTATTCTGCAGTAAGAAAAGATGATATAGGAACATTTGTGACAACATGGATGGATCTTGAGAGTATAATTCTAAGCGAAATAAGTCAGACAGAAAAAGCAGAGAACCCTATGATTTCACTGATAGGTGGTATATAAACCAAAAACAGTAAAAGAACAAGAGAAACAAATGAGAAACAAAAACTCATAGACACAGACAATAGTTTAGTGGTTACCAGAGGGCAAAGGGGTTGGGGGGAGGGAGATGAATGTAAGGGAAATCAAATGTATTGTGATGGAAGGAGAACTGACTCTGGGTGGTGAACACACAGTGAGATTTATAGATGATGTAATACAGAATGGTACACCTGAAATCTATGTAATTTCACTAACAATTGTAACCCCAATAAATTTTTAAAAAAAGAAAAAAAGAAAAAAGAAAAATAATTAAAAAAATAAAGTTTACAAACAGACAAATGCTAATACCTCACACCATTTCGCCCAAGGAGAAGCAAGTTGGCCACAGCTGCAGTTGGCAATGTAAGCGATCCACACACATGCTGTTTGTGGGGCAATCCTGAGCATAAGGGTCTCCAGCAAAAAGTGCTGGAAGACAGTTTCCTGCTGTTAATCAACACACCTTTCCCATGAATAATCAATTATTTAGAGGAAAGGAAAACTACTTTAAAACACAATTTTTAGACATCAGTGTACTTTGTATAATTTTCTTGCCCCAATTTCCTTTTCGTAAAGAAAGGAAAAGACCATAATGGCTGACAGGGACAAATTGCTCCCCATCCCCCCATCCTAAATTCACCTCACCATTTACTCCCCCTTCTCGCTGCAGCCTTCCTATTGTATTCCATTATAAATAAATATTTCAGCTGCCTTCGTTGTCTTTATCTCAAACCAAAAAATGAACATAATTTCAAAAACCTGTTTTCTAAACTCGCAGTGACTGAGACAGGAAGGGGTGGGGGGAGAGGATGGGCAGCCTGTTTGTACCCACTGGCACTGCTTCTTCCTCATCAGTGAAGCTTTCCATGGAAATTCTGGCTGCATTAGCCTTGGCTAAGCTTGGGACCATTTTTGGAAGCCTAAAACCCTCAGAGGAGTGACTTTTACTTTTATTCCTATACAGGGTCCTTACTTTTATTTATTAAAGAAACAAAAACATGTCTCCTGCTTAACTTCAACCAGCTTTCATGTCAAGTAAAACAAAACTTGTTGGCTGGTCCAATCAACCATTGGCCAAGGTGGAGGGGGAGCCCCTTCCATAGAGCGTCTGAAGCTTATATGACCTGGGTATTAATCACCCCTCAGAGAATGGGAGGAGTCATGGAATTTTGAGACTCTTCTCTTGTACCAAAGGACCAACTTCGGAAGAGAAAGTGTTTGAGTCCTGCTGGGAAAGAAAGGGTATCTAGGAGAAATTTCAGCAAATTTAATCTGTTACCTTTCCTTTTCAAAAGCATTTCAGGTGTGAAAGAAAAGAGGTAGAAAACTCAGCGCTCCCTCCACGGTGACAGCGACATCCCAGAACCTAGAAAATTCAGCAGAGAAGATCATGGGGTGAGAATCACCCCCCCCCAGATTTAGCTTCACCCTCCAGAGTCTAAGTGTTCATTTTAACAAGTTGTGAAGGGCAAGCAGCCAACACCTCTGGCCTCCATGAGACAAATTAATTCAAGGTTTTCTCCTTGAGCCTACAGCCAGGATGCCTGCAACAATAGCAGCTGGAGAGGTGCTATTGTTTTATCTCAGTGGAGAGTTGAATCTCCCTTACCCAGGATAAAGAGGCCCACCAGGCATCTACAAATATCGAGAAATGCAAGCAAAGTGGAAGATAAAGCTGCCAGGGAATTTGCTTGGTAGGCCATCCCAATATCAAGGTTATTGCCTTAGCTCACTCTTCTTTTCCTTCTACACTTTGTTCACCACCCCCAGTTATGATTTAGCTAGGATTCACATTATATCCCAACATGTTGACAGGGGATACAAATATCTATGCCACCATGGGCAAATAACTTAGCTTCCCTGAGCCTCGGATTCATCCTGTTACATGAGTGTATGTCAGAGACTGCCAGTTGCTCACCAAAAATCTGTTTCACCTTCTTCCTGAACACACAGCTAGAGAGTGTATATATCCTGTTTTCCTTTGTGGTTAGGTGTAGTCATGTGACTGTCATTCTGATGAATGTGAACAGAAGTGGGTGTGCCATTTGCAGGCCAAGAAGTTGATATGCCCTCTTTTTCTCTTCCCATGAATGGCATGTACTTAATGCAAGAGACCTAGATATCCACATTTTGAAAATGGCAAAGCCAGGAAATATATCCCAGAATCACCCTATGAAAGAAAGCTGCCCTTTAACCAAAATGTCTTCCATGGACTTTTTCATGAGCAAGGAATAAATGTTGATTGGGTTGAGGCACTAAAGAGTCGAGGTCCTATTTGTTACTGCAGCCTAATACAGGATGGTAAAAATACCTGCCCTGCCTACCTCAAAGAACAGTGGGAATAATCAAATGAGATATCTTGTGTGAAAACACTTTGAAAATATGTCACATTCTCCAACTCTAGAGCAGAAATAATACCATCTGTAGATGGGGAAACACCCATAAATTAACAGTATTTAGTGATCCAGGAATCATACTATTTAAGTGTTTTATGAGGATTATTTCATTTAATCTGCATAACAACGTTATAAAACAGATACTCTTATTATCTCCATTCACCAGACAAGGAAACTAATGCTTACAAAAGTGAACAACTCACCCCATGTTCAACCCAAGTCAAAAACACAAGGTCTGACATAAAAACCAATATTCTTTTTTTTTTAATTTATTGGGGTGACAATTGTTAGTGAAATTACATAGATTTCAGCTGTACCATTCTGTATTACATCATCTATAAATCCCATTGTGTGTTCACCACCCACAGTCAGTTCTCCTTCCATCACAATATATTTGATCCCCCTTACATTCATCTCCCTCCCCCCAACCCCTTTGCCCTCTGGTAACCACTAAACTATTGTCTGTGTCTATGAGTTTTTGTTTCTCATTTGTTTCTCTTGTTCTTTTGTTGTTTTTGGTTTATATACCACATATCAGTGAAATCATAGGGTTCTCTGCTTTTTCTGTCTGACTTATTTCGCTTAGAATTATACTCTCAAGATCCATCCATGTTGTCACAAATGTTCCTATATCATCTTTTCTTACTGCAGAATAGTATTCCATTGTGTATATATACCACAACTTCTTTATCTATTCATCTATCGAAGGACATTTTGGTTGTTTCCATGTCTTGGCCACCGTAAACAAAGCTGCAATGAACATTGGGGCCCATGTGTCTTTATGTATAAATGTTTTCAAATTTTGGGGGTAGATACCCAGGAGAGGGATTGCTGGGTCATATGGTAATTCTATTAGTAATTTTTTGAGGAACCTCCACACTGCCTTCCATAACAGCTGCACTAGTCTGCATTCCCACCAACAGTGTATGAGGGTTCCTTTTCCTCCACAGCCTCTGCAACACTTGTTACTATTTGTCTTGTTGATGATAGCCATTCTGACTGGGGTGAGGTGATAACTCATTGTGAAAAACCAATATTGTTAACCATGAACCTAGAAGAAAAAAGATATCTTCAAATAAATTAATCATGGGAACTTTTAATTAAATAAATAAAACTTTAAAAGCACTTTGCTTCAATTACCTGTTTCAAAAGAAAGACTACTGTTTAGCATCATGCTCACCGAGTTTTTCCACTTTATTTTCCATGTGTATTCAGAGCCCCCATCTATGGCAGCTGGTGTTCTTTTAGAATAATGATACAGATCACAACTTAGATTCCTTCCATAAGTTTGAATGCAGTATTTGACGTTTACTAGCATTTTTAATCTAAGTCCAGTACATTTTTTTATTCCCTCTAGAATCTCTTTTGTCCTCTTAAATGTATTTAATATAAGCTAAGAGACAAAGAAATGCTGTTTAATGGGTGAAAAAGGGCAAGGGTGCCTTCCAGGTATTAACTCATTTAAGAAATCTTAAAGCAATGTTACCTCATGCTTCCACCATTAGACAGAATCCCAAGTACAATTGTTGAAGGCTAGTAATGAGACCACCAAAGGTAAGCAGGCCATTATAAAAATTTAAGAGCTATTAAGTACTACGGGTTTTTACAGTCGCTCAGCTCAGAGTGACTTAGCACATGTTTTTTCCATCCTTGCAATGCATGGGGAAAATCCACAGTGTCCAACATCTCTCAAAACCACATTTTCACCTGTGTGGGGCAGTGGAATTAATAAGCATATAGAATAACCTCACAAATTTGGATCCCTCTCATCTGGAATTCATGATATTTCAGTTATGCATATGTGGGCTTGGCCAGACAAAAAGGCTGGCAGGGCCGGAGGTCACTGCACAAAACTAATGTGATATAAGGGCTGGCAGAGTCAAGGTGGGTAAGAAATTGGGCTGTAGAGCTCAGAGACTATTATACATACATGCTTTAATGATCAAGTGAGAATTGTATGTATCAAGTCACTAATTGTGTGCTGACTTTGAATTTACCCTTTGGTATTCATAAGGGTTTGGGAAATAAATTTAAACACTTAAATGAAGTTGCAGGGGAAATGTTTACCCTGCTTGCTGATTAAAGCAAATAAAGCATTTTCTTGCACTTTTCAGAAATACAGCCACAAAAGCTATTGGCATAGTTATCTATTCACTAAGGGATATTAACACTCAAGTTTATAGTCTTCCTGACATAAAATAATAAAATACCAGTATGTGAAATACAGTTCAAACTTGAGACTTCCAATTATTCTAATAATCTTCCAACAATCCTTAACTATTTTCACATACTAGCAACCTGTTGCTCAATCTGTGAGTTTTGGTTCCTCTGAAGATAGAAAAGAGATAGACCCAAGTTCCAACTTGACTGTGAATTTACCAAGATAACCGTGCATGCTCACTGTGCTTGTTTCTGTTGTTTACAAAACAAAACAAAACAAAACAAAAAAAGGTAATATCAAACTAGACTTCTAAACCACACTAGACTAATCATCCTGGGCTCAGTCTCCTCCATTTTATCCTAGGTGTCAGGTGTCTGCTCCCTCCAGCCTCTTCAGACCTCTTCTAAGATAATGAACTTAAGGCATTCTTGTTACCTTTTGGGTCAGTTTCCATGTTGATGATGTTAGAAAAGATAAAAAGTGTAAATTCCCCTACAGAGACAAATAAGCATGCTCCACTACTTCCGTGAGGACACCAAAACACAGCATTCTCTCCTAAGAAAAATAAAACATCAGCATGGTATCACAAATGCATTCTTATAAAAGGGCTCTCCACCAGGCAGAACAAAAGTTAGAAGAAACTCAAACTCCATTTAACTGTTTATTGAATCTTCTTTTTACTTCATAACAGAAAGTCACTATCTTTTGATTCCAGAGCTGTCCAAAGACCTTTGCATGTTTCTCTGTCTCATCTCTTCCAGCCACTTTCCAGCTATCGATCAGAGGGAAAGAGTAAATAACCTAACTGTACTACTAAGAATTAGTACCTTCATTCTCATTATTCTCTTTATTAAGCATTTGAAAAAATGCAGACACCTATAAAGAAGAAAATAAAAAATGAGCCCAGAGATAGCTTTTTAGTATCTATCCTTTTACACATTTTCTATACATAGATGCACATATATAATTTTAAAAACTTTACTAAGATAGTAAGACGCTATCCATACTGCTTTACAATCTGCATTTTTTTCCTACTTAAAGAACATATGGTGATTACATTTTCTGATCAGTAAATAAAGATCAACATTATCATGGTGAATATACAAAGTAATTTATTTAACCAATCCTCAGTTGATTTACATTTAGACATTTTCAATTTTTCTCCATTATAAATAATTCTGTGATAAACAGTTTTGTGTATACCAGAGTATACTTGCTTTATCAAGAGTAAACATTTTTTAAGGATTTCAATACTTATTGTCAAATTGTACTCCAGAATGGCATGGATATCTGAGTTTACCATCATAATGACAAAGTAAGCAAATCCCTACCACCCACCTCCCTTGAAAACTTTTAGTATTAACAGATTTTTGACTCTGTCATTCCAATGGCTGTTCAGTTTCTAGTAAAGCAAGACATGTATTTTTGGCCATTTACATTTCTTCCTTCATGATTTACCTATTTACCTCACACATTTTTTCTAATTATATGCTCTGCTTTTTCTGAATAATTTTCTTAACCTTGGCCTGAGGGCCTAGGACCCTGAACTGCTCTGATGTTGTTCCAAAGTTGTCCTTGTCTTCTGCTCCAGATTGTCTCAAACTGAAGGTATCTATTATCATCAATTTCCTAAATCAGTACCCCTCTCCTAGCAAATGGCTTTTCTCTGTTAACTTTGGACATTCTAAAGGAACCATGCTATTGTTCCCTCTAGCTTGATTAAAAGGGTGGGAGTGGTACAAATTAGAACGTGCTGGGTGATATAGTAAGTGACCCTGATAGATCCTAAGCCATATTTTTCTGCTGAGACTCAAACATGAGCACTAGGATGAAATTTGAACATTTTAAACAAAATTTTTCCTTGAGCCCTAGGACCTATTCCACCCTCACCCATTCATTGTCTCAGGTAGAATTATAGCAGAAATGCAAAGAGAACTGTTTTAATATTCGACTTCTAACCTACATAGATGTTAACAAATTATAAGAGAAACAAAAATGTGGAAAAACAAATATTTTTCTGTTGTTGGAACCAGCCTTTTGAGAGGGAAAAAAAAATGTTTTGCGGTCTGAAACACTAAACTCTGAAGAAGGCAAAGCTTAGAGTTTATGTCTATCAGCCTTTAGTTTTGATCTGTGAGAGATGTACCTCCATCTCAGGTGTGATGGAGGTGGGAAATAGGGTTGAATTGGAAATATGGATGGGGGTATTATTTAATTGTCACAATGTCAATAGCACCCTCATTAAGAAATTGCTCACATTAATGAATTGGGAAAAGAAAATAGATGAAGAGTCAGACTGTGTGCATAGAGACCAAAGGAGAGCTGCCCAGCCTACGAAGAGGAAGTTTGGCCTGGACAGACCTCTGTGAATCTATGTTGAGGAGGTCAGACCTGGAGGGACCATGCAGAAGTTGCTAATTCAGCTTGAAGACACTGTCCAGGCTCTTGCCCAACAAAAGGCTATTCACCAGCACCAAAGATCCATATGGTTGCTGAGCCCAGAGCTTCAGACTACAGCCTCCATTCCTGTGAGCTCCTTCCTCACCTGTGTTGGCCATCACCTTAGCTGTTCTCATTTCCACCTCTGAGCACCTTCTCCAATAAGTGCATACCACCCAAGAATCTTCCTAGCCCATCTAAACTGTCTCATGTGGACAAGGGCTATTCAACAGCTTATCAGTTTTATTAAACCTCCTGAAACCAAGGGTGAGAGTCTTGACATTGAGCAAGGCATGAGCTAATGTGGAAAGGTAAGCCCCAAGAATGTGATCTTTGCAGGGAGTGAACAAAAGGCCCAGAGACCACCCCCCATACCCCTTCAATGCCTACCACCTCTTCCAGTTGGGACAGCTGTCAAATGCAATCCCATTACAAATGCCTGGTCTCACCTGACAGAAGAGTGGAACAAACCTGCCAAGAGTCCACTTGCTGAGAGTCTGAGAAATCTTACAGGGAAAATACCAAAAGAAAAAAGAAGCTGATACACAAAGTTTGTTTAATACCACACCTTTAAATTGCTGAGAGCAAGGGCTCTATCTACCTTATCACTATTGTAGCCTAAGTATCTGGCTCAATGGTGGACATCTAGAAGTTCCAGTCAATGGTTTTTAGAATGAATAAATGGATGAATGGGATATAGCACAATGTCTCTAACTTGGATTTATCTTTAAAAGATTTATCTTTACAATTACAAGAAGGTTAGGAGATGTTAGTCAAGAACATCCACCTATGTTTACTCTGAACTCTCAATAAGAAATTGAGACAAAGCAGAACTGTTTTAGTACCCTTAAAGCACACAGTAATAGAGAAAAGGACATAGCACACTTTCTACTTCTGCTCTGAAAACAATGTAACTCTGGCACATGGAGAGCTACAGGAAGCACAGAGTGCCTTGGGGTCTCTGGGGTAACAGCAGCACTTAGATAATAGTGGCCTTGCATAAGGTGACTATGCCTGTACTCACCTTAGGAAGCCACTTAAAGAGGGCATCACTGGGAGGTGACTTGGAGATGCTTTGTAAAAAAAAGCTGGGTCTTGAGATGACACTTTTACTTTACTTTGTTTTGTTTTATTACTTATTATTTACTAAACATCTAGTTAGCTCCAGGCAGCTAAGTGTCAACCTCAGAAAATTGGGGAGATTCTGGATGAACACTGAGAAGAGGAGAGAGGTTCAAGTCGAGAGAATTGAGTAAACAAAGATATGAAGGCAAGAAAAACAATAACTTAATGAAATGATAAGAGGCTTACAATTTACAAAGTAATTTTACATACATCATCTTATTTAGAAGGGAGACAATAGTGAGCAGATAAAAAGGCAGTTCTAGAGTTAGTACTGTGGAACCAATAAGTCCCAAGTGGGAGATAGATTGGTAAAGGCAATGAGTAGAAAATAGGGAGGTGATATATTCACTCTCCCAACTGCCTTCTGGATGGAAACAGGCAGCTAGACATTGCTTAAAATTTCCATATAATGGTATTTCTCTTAGACCAACTAGGAAGAGGCTAGAACTCACCTGCCTTGGACAACAAGTTTCCAGGGCTATTTCCTTAAAGTGCATGTATTTCATACCACAGCACATTTTTAAATAATAAGCTTGGGTGAGGTTTTCAAGCAGAAAAATTTTAAGTGGTTTCATGACTGTTGCAAACACTGGTCTGACTCAATGAATTTATTCTTCAGAAGACCCTGGGCAGTTAGAATTCCAGGTTGCTACTTACAAAACCAAGAGTTAATTCCCTTCTTGCTTCTTACAGAGTTCTCATTGCCATGTGCCCATGGAGAAAAGGCTAAATGCTGGATTCATGATTGAAGATACTAAACATGTTTAAATTAATGTTAATCTGTGTTTTAATTCCCACCCCAAATTTCAGAAGGTGGTAAAGTCTGACACCTTTCCCCATCCAAAGGCATATAACATGGAAAATAATGCCTCGTTTCCCTTTCCCCTCTTAGTACATCCCCAAACCTATGCCCCAAACTCTTTGGCTAACACACCTCTTGAATTAATGTGTGGAGAGTTTCCCAAAATCAACACTGACATTTTTCATCAAAGCCTTAATTCAAGGCTAACTGGTATTTTAAGGTAACAGAACCAGCTGTGCACACAACATGTTTGCCTGAGACACCTCTACAAGATCCAGGCTTCTTAATACAATTATTCAAGCATGAATGAGTCCAGCGCTCCCTGGACTCTCTGACCAGATAAAGGCAGGCCGGCAGCATCACCCCTGTGAGTTTTGCATTCCATGTTGAGTCCAGCTGCCTTGATCCCCTGGCAATTTCTTTCTCTGTAATTCCAAGTATTTCAACCAAGCAGCTCAGTCCCCAACAATTTGACACTTCAATTAATATTGTCATAACTAGATAAATAGGACTACAAAACATCCATGTGTCATTACAATACAGTCTATTTTTAGGAGCCACCCAAACTAGGACAGTGTCCTAAAAGTCACTGAAGCCTTTGGATTTACAAATTCCTGGTCAGAGAAGGGTCTCTCCTGCTTTCAGGTGCCTTCTCTTCTCGGTTCATTCTAGCAAATGATCAATTATCAATGTCATGGGTCAGAAAGGCCATTTATCTGCTGCATCGCCTGCAGAATTTCATCCCTGATGAGGTAACTTCTCAAATGCTTTGGAACAATAGACTCTAACAAAACTTCTTTCCTCAGGAGACTGGGTAATGAGGATAGACAGATGACCCTTTGCTTCATCATTGCCCCGCTTGTCTAAAAAGAGGCTCTTCTTCATCAGAACAAAGTGAATGAAGTCTGACCACTGGGAGAGAATTCTCACATGAGACTGCCTGATTCCAGAGACTCTGGACAACTTGGAGAAACTGACCCTTCTGAGAGGCAGAAAACCTGAACAAAGCAAGAAACAAAAGAAGAATTTCCAGCTTTTATTTGACTGATTTTATTTGGAGGATTTTATTTGAAGATTTTATTTGAAAGAACTACAAAAACTGAAATGAATTATTTTTCAAATAAAGTAAAATAGCCTCATATATTTATCACATTATTAGGCTCTGAACTGATTTGAAAAATGAAATTGACTCCCATTTAACTAGAATCCTCCATTTTTGAAATGATTGGGCAATTCTACTGCAATCATAATCCCTTTAAATGTTTAAAATACGTTTTTAATTGAACTCTACCTATTTGCCTCTGAAAGTTGGTTCCTCAAAAGTGGTCAAGAAGTTGCATGTTTTAATCCTATTTTTAGGGTGGGTTAGAATTTTCAGGATACACCTTAGATTTAGTTTGTGGGTCTAAGAACTTAGAATGGGCAATAAAAATTTTGAAAAAGATACTTGTTCTGCGACATTTCATAGGGCTCAACCCAATTCTGCAGAAGTATCACAGGATGGGATTTTCTTTGCCTTCCCATCCCCTTTCTAGCACAGGAAGAAAAAAATATCTTCTTTCAGAGAACCTGGCCACAAAGTATAACAGAAGAGGATATTTGAAATTCAGGGAAAAGAGGCCAAGACACTTAACAAAATAACATTCCAGAGTTATGCTCCCAGAATATTTGGGAATAGTCACTTCTCTTTATAACCTCCCCTCTCTATGCTGGACCTAAAGCATACATAGCACCACCACCTCCACCAGCACCAAGTTCCCTTGAGAGGAACAAGCAAATGCTAGGAGGAGGAAGAAGAGGAAACCTTGGGAAATGTAGACAGAATCATGAGGGTGAAGAAGAAGGGAGAGGATGACCAGAGAAAAGAGACTTCCTAGACCCATACTGAAGGCACTCAGTATGCACTGGAATAATCTTAGAAGAGAACTTGTTTTCACCGTCTTCTGAATTCCAAATGTGGTTGATCCTACATCAGTAAGACTTTGATCTTCCAGCAGTAAGACCCCTAATACTAAAAATAGTAAGCATGTGACTGCACATTCGTGTCTTCCAGAAGTCAAGGGCATGTCTAAGAGTTTCCATGTGGCTGAAAGTTATAGAGAAGTCCCATTACACTAAGATCTGTGGTTCACACAATTATACATTAAAAAATAATAAGTTCTTAATCAAGATAGCTTTATAACTTCATGATTTGGCTTCCCTTCTTTTCCAAATAATAAATGAAAACAGAAAGAGATGAAACTATAAGACAAAATCTAGGCTAAAAATATCTATAAAAATCTAAAGTCAAGAGTTGAAGCTGTTGGTGTGCTGGCTTTAGAGTCAGAGGTAGTAGTGGCCACTAGCTGCCAAAAGTTAGACAGTAATAAGAACTAAGGGTGCTCCATTTGCAACTCGTTATGGAGCTAGGTTCTCTGCATGAAGTCGTGGGGCTGAGGTTTTCTTGACTATGAGTTAATACAGAGGGTATATCTTCATAAGAAGCTGTGAACTGAGGGAAATGGGAGCAAAGAGACAAAGTTTCATAACAAGGAACTAAGTTTATCATCATAGCTCAACTTTAAGGTCTGGTAGCCCAGATATAAGGCAAAAATTGAACCAAAAAAAAAAGACCAAAAAACTGGACATTGAGAGAAAAAAAAAAAAGCTTTCATTTAAAATAAATCTTCAAACCAAAGTTCTAAAACACAAGAAAGTTAGACAACAAACCTGAACATAAATTTATTCCATAAAATTACAGATGAAATAAACTATGTGGAAGAATTTCACACACAAATAAGTGTGCTTAAGATGGTCAGACAAATAAATGTAAGATGCCATTAAAACTGAATAAACATTTTATAAAACAAAACACACAAAAATGAAAAAATAACTGATATGCGTGATTTTAAAAACTTATTTGAAATCTAAGAAATGTAAAATATATTTGATATTTTTAGACTCAAAATATGTAATGAAATCTAGACTAGAAACAAAGAGATAATTAATGAAATGAAAAATAAGGCAGATCAAGCAGGAGGAGAACATTCTTGCAAGTGGGTAACCCAGCCTGAGGATTCATAAACCCAGGAGGGTGAGGCTACATGGGGCAGCCTATATGTATGTATGTAGTGTGCATACATCTATGTAGTGTGCATACATGTATGTGTGTGTACATCTTTATCTATCTATTGTTTATGTGTAGATATATACATACATATATTTCCCAGCTCTGTCCACTGAGAGGACTTTGGGGTGTGAGGGTACCTAGTGCCAGATCTTGGCTTCTAAGTACTATTCTCACTGAATGATCAGGGTACTTAAGAAAAATAGCTTATTCCAAAATTGGAATATAGAAAGCAGAAAATGAATGTAGAACATCTTGTTGGACGGGAAGTAAGGAAATGCTTAAAGAGTAATGGGACATGTCAGAAGAACAGAGAAGCTAGCTTGTATGGGCCCTGCTCATCCTGGTAATTTTAGGCAGAATGTGGCAAGACAGAACCAGCAGCAAAGTCCCTGCCCCATGGAAGAACAGAATGTCAGATGGCCCTCATGATAAAGCACATATTTGACCAAACTGGTTTTGTTGTTTTCTTACGCCCTCTGAAGTGCCCAGTGATGAAAAGCAACATTGTGAAAATCAATTGATTGCAGAACATCCCTCCTGCTGTCTTCCTGTGAACACCAGAGTTTGAAACTTTGACATCCAGATATGGACATTAACTTTAATTCTGATCTTTGTGGTTGGGCCAGCTCTGAAATGGCCTGCTTTTTAGGAGGTCTATGACTGATGTTTTTATTTCACAGAATCATAGAAATGAGAAATGGAAATGATTTATTAAGTCATATTGCACTTCCTCCCTGCTAGTTCCCCGAGGTCTGTGGGCTCCGACTACATGCAGGCGTACTTGTAATGAGGCTGCAGTCCCCTGCCTTGGGCAATGACTCCACATTCTGACAGTTCTTCCACTCAGAAAGATTTTTTCCCCTGGGATTCAACCCCACTCATTCTTTTGTAATTTTTTTTATCCCATTTTGCAGTTATAGCTTCTTCATCAATACTCATAAAATGGGAAAATTGTCTTTTGGTTCTATAAAACCCTTAAAAGATGCTGAATCTAAAATGCTGAGTGAGAATTAGGTTTTAGTTTAACTCTAGAAATATTTCTAACATTTTCTCAATGCCAATGGTGAAAATAAACAGAAGTGGGAGGAAAAACATAGTGAGTTACAAGGATCCTAGAACATGTAGAATTTCATGTGATTCAGAAAATATCCATTTTGTGAGACAATGGTAGAGTTTCCATCAGAAAGTTTAAGTTCAAGAACTGCTACTGAGAGTGAGGTGACAGAGGAGCAATGGGTGAGCTCTTGGACTGGGAGTAAATCAGGTATATATGTACTGAATCTGCTGCCAACTAACTAAGTTTTGAACAAGTCACTTAACTGGACTTTGGTTTCTATCTCTGAAAAAGGAAGGCAAGGAGGAAAATATGGCAAGGGAGAAAGGGGAAGTTGAATTAGATTATTTCTAAGGTCTCTTTCAACTCATAGAATCCTATTTCATGATGAACATCACCAATCCATATATTCTAGTTCTGAAAGCTTCAACTATGGACTGACAGCAGCCAGTTCATTCCAACTCCTGCCTCTCTTCCACATGAGGATCTCTGACTCAGACTTGCTATGTGCAAGTAGCATCAGTAGACTTTAGTAAAGATAAGCATGAGCTCCTGCCCCAGCCACATCCAACATCATAGCACCCCAGCTTGTGAATGAAGTTCTCTGAGTCACTACTCAGTCTCAGTGTCCTTGGTCTTCTAATTTGCTCCAGAATGGAAGCCTCAGGGCTTTACATGGAGATTGCTTTGAAAAGGGCTATTAATTTTTTCTTCTGTTTCTTAATTTATTCCACAACTATTTATTGATCAGCTACTATATGCTAGGCACTATGCTAAATCCAGGGAAACCACTGTAAACAAGACCAGTTCCTATCTCTATGAGGCTAAGTATCCTGATAGCTAAGTATCCATAGCCCTCTCTATGGAGCTGTGCATGGTCCAGGATAACTACTGGCTTCATTGAACTGGGAGGAGAGAGTAGGCGTTGGGACTGTCATTGAATTAAGTAGAGACAGAGCTTGGGAGATTATCATACATCTAGTATGTACACCTAGAGTATCATACACCTTTCCAGGGAAGGGTGCTGCTGGCATCCTCCCAGAAGTGAGAATAAAACCCAGCCCAAGTTGTACTATGCCCCTGATTTTGGTCAGGAAAGATGTAAGGTTTTGTATTTTTATTTTAATTTTTCTTCCACTAAAAAGAAACTGACTACCATACTTCATTAGCACATGACTATTGCTTTCCCAAAGAGCAGTATTCCATCCAATATTGAACAAGATGACTTCATTAGACCACACCTAGTAACACTAATCCTGGTGTTGTTTCCCTCAAGGCAGAGCAGACAGCATCTGTCTCTTTCTCCAAATAACCAATATTTTTTGCCTGTTCTTTTCCTTTCAAGTTAGCATCCTATTCTGGTGAAAAGCATTTCTTTTATTTAAGACAAAAGCCTGCCAAATATAAAGCATTCTCTCATGACAATACCAAAATACACGGAATTCTATACTAAAATTGTTTACCATTTCTTTCTGGTGCTGATGTTTTTCTGGACCAAAACTGAAGGTCTATAAAATAAAAGTAGGCTCATGGCAGTGAATGAAGTGGTCACTGAACAGACAGTACCAACAATTCAGAACTGAGACTCAGTACCACCAAAACTCCTGGAAGCTATTCCCCTTCCACCAGGGACTCCGTGAAAGACTAAACCTCTCTTAAGAAGAATATGTTCAGCCCACACTGTCACAGCAACCACCCTCTTCTCATCCCCCATGGATGGACAGTAATGGTGATGTCCTACGTGAAAGCTAGAATGGAATAAATATCATGATAAAGTAATAAGGATAGAGCAAATTTTACTCATTCACTATAAATGCATAAAATAATATTGATTGATCACTTGAGGTGAAGAGGGAAACCCCCAGGGGCACACGCAGTTGACAAAGATGGTCACTAAATCACCTTAAAAATGGAGAGGGCCATTTGTGTCTCTGTTTTATTTGAAGTTAGATGCTATAGCAGTGCTGAACCGCATGATTTAAAAAAGGAGTCTGGAGTTCCCAAAATAAAGAGGAGGTGGAACATGGAGGAGGTCAAGTTGCTTGGGTTCATGAAGGCAAGGAGCAAAGGAAAGGGAGAAGAGGGAGCGAGGCTATAAGGCAAACCAGGGAGAAAACAAATGCCTACTGCGGATTTATAAGTTATTTTGAGATGAAATATATATGTGCCCCTGGTTTTCCTCTGTGAGATTTATAAAAGGTCGACAGAGCTCACTGATGTTTTTGTGCAAGTGGATTACCTGGGGTTCAAAATGAAAACAGAGTGGGAAGTCCAGACCCAGGACAGGAGGATAAAAGGCCAAGTGGCTTGCCCAACTGTATCACACTCCCACTGCCCCACTGTCCCTGTGAGGAATGGCACTGTTCTTTGTGGGGTTTCACCCGTGCTCGGCAGGGTCTACTCTGTGGAATTCAGTTCTGTAAAGGGTCTTTCACCATGCCCTTTCTGCTGGAAGTAACTGATCAAGCCCCACCCAGGAGTAGCCACACTCAAACCACAGGGGCCATGGCTCATGGAGTTAGCAATGGTGTTTACCTCCTGAAGGGGAGAGTGTGATCCTTGTGGTTACCAGGGCCCGCTTTGTGAGTGTACAACCTGTACAACTACACAGGACCCCACACTTAGAAGGGTCCGTCCTTTGTTTACTGCTCTGCTACTTCAGTCTTGAGATTCTTAATAATTTTAGAGCAAGGCATTCTGCATTTTCATTTTTCGTTGGGTCCTGAAAATTATGTAGCCAGTCCTGGTAATAACTACCACTCTTCCAGCAAAGCACTGACCAAGAAACCAAATTAGACTGCAGGAATAACAGGGCCAAAGCGAGGTCAAGAGTTAGGTGTAAGGGCCTCTGATGTTGTTAAAAGGAACCCTGAACTTGGAATTGAGATCTGGGTTCAAGGCCTGGTTCTGCCATTTTCAGCTAGGTTTTCTTGGGAAAATGTCATAATGTTCCTGAGCCTCAGATACTTATTCACTCATGCCCTCAACTGGGAAAAGAAAATCACAGAAAAAAAAACATTGTAATAGAGTGTGATGTATATTTTCATAGGAAAAATAAACAATGCTAAAAGAGCACAAAGAAGGGGCATCTGATCCTCCCTAGGGAAGGAGAGGGGAATTGGGAGAGGCAAATGAGGGAGGGAAGTGGGCTTGGAGGAAGGTTTCCCCAATGTGAGGACTCTGCTAATTGCTGAGTATTTCTATTCTAATTATGCACCCAATAACTGGGGAGATAACCACAGGATGGACTTGGGGACCTGGTGGGCCCACTGTGAGATGGTCCTGAGCTAAAACTCCAGTAATCAACTGCCTTTTGTGCCCAGTCTGACTAATGGACTGCAGTAACATTTTGAGTCTCCTGGAATTAGTGTCAGTTCAGAGCCAGTATCCAGAAATCTCTGAAAATCTGATTATTTCCTTTTCTCCAGTGCACACCCACCCCGGTAAAAGATTGTAAATCTTCTAGGAAAGGAAAGACAGCCTGCACTGTTTCAAAATGGTTCTATTCCTACCTGGTCTGCCTGCACATCAGAGCTGTCATGAGGATCAAACAAGAGAGCCTTTGGTATTATTGAGTACATAACTGATCAATCAAAAAGAAGAGAATCATGATAAGAAAGGATATTGGTTACAATGTAGCGCTTCTTTCATGGACATAAAACCATAGCCATATTTTCTGTTTTTCTTTTCCATCTCCAACTGTGAACATAAATTAAATCTCTCCTAATAAGATCTTGAATTAGATGTAAGGTCATCTCCGGGTTTAAATTTCTAAGATCTGAGAAAAGACCCAGCTAATAACTTCATTTAAACGAAGTGTCATGACCTAAGAGACATACAGACACAGGACTTACTTTCTTTTAACTTACGATCTTATTTTGGAAGCAATGATGGCATATATACAAACATTAAGCTCTGTACAGGACTAGTAAATGTTTAATTTAGCTAAATGAAATTGTTTAATACAGACTGAAAGCAGTGTCAGACTAGAAGACGGTTCTCCAGCAAAAGGAGGCAGCTTCCCACAGGAAGGGAGACTCAGCAAATCACACAACTTCTCTCCTCAGCAGGACCAATAGTCCAGTTTGGTTTCATCTCTGTCAGAGGGCACAATTAGTCATCAAGGTCTTGTTTGGTGTTTCCTACTTTCTTGGCTGATGCTTTATGCTGTTCCTCAGAACTGGTACACTCAACTTTCTAATGCTGTAATTATACCTCTTTTGATTAATCATCGCAATATTCCTGGTCAGCAACTGTTGGAATTTGGGAGGTTGTTTTTCAAAATTTGGGTATAGTTCAGTAATTTTCCAGAACAACCAGGTCTCTAAAGCAGATAGACAGTTTTTTTGATATGACAGACAGCTTCCCATATTTTTGGCAAAATAACATGTTGTTTACAGATGGGTTTGTGGTGCCAGGAATTCAGGTAGGACCACTGAGATACAAAAGCAATAGATAGATTACTGGTGTTGAGGGGACTAGGACTTGGAATAGTCAAGAACCTCAGGCCATGAATCTTTTCATACCAGGAGCTATTCCCAGTTTGTACTGATAGAATAATATGCATCATTTGGTATGACTGAATCTTCAGCCCCATGGCAAGTCTCCAGCTGGTCTGACCTGTCCAAGGACAATTATTGTCAGAAAAGTCCTTCCTAGCAAAAGTAGCACATAAATCTTTTTCCTACTTTTATGTGATGTCTTCAGAAGATTTCATTTTCATCTCTTAACTGATCACTTTGCCTTAACTTCACCCTAACTACCCCTACTCTTGGAATCACACGGCTAAGAAGAGTGGTTACCAGATATCACAAGTATGGCAGAAATATTTACTGTTCACTGAATATTCATGAGCTCAGCCACATTGCCCAGTACCTCTCCCAGTTGTTGAGGGTGGCTAGTTCTGGCCAATGGGCTGTGAATGAAAGTGATACACATAACTTCTAGACTGAAATGCTGAAGAGCCATTGCATGACAATTCAACTCGATCTTCCGCTTCCAAAAGCATTACCAGGATGTCCAGCAGCCTCCATCTCTGAGTCAAGGCCAGGACGGAAAACGCCTTAGGGAACTGCAAGGCTTTTCTTGAATAAGAAATAAACCTTTATATGTTAAGCCACTGAGATTTTGGAATATGTTCACCACTGCAGCACAGCCTAGCCTGACTAATGCAACTAGGCAGCCAAAAGCACCTACAGCTCAATGGGACGCAAAGCTGGGAATAAAAGATACCAGCCCTATTCTCAGATAAGGGCACTCTTACCTTTCCTCAAGATTATTGGGGTCAGTGGTGTTGGGAAAACTGGACAAACACAGGCAAAACATTGAAACTGGATCACTTTCTTACACCATATAAAATAATATACTCAAAGTGGATTAAAGACTTAAATGTAAGAACTGAAACTGTAAAATTTCTAGAAAAAAGCATAGGCAGTAAACTCTTTGACATCACTCTAAGTTGGATCCTATTGGATATGTCTCCTTGGGCAAGGGAAACAAAGGAAAAAAGTAAACAAATAGGACTACATCAAATTATAGAGCTTTTGCACAGCAAAGGAAACCATCAACAAAACAAAAAGACAGCCTGTTGAATGGGAGAAGGTATTCGCCAATGAAACATCAGATAAGAGGTTAATTTCCAAAATATATAAGGAACTCATACAACTTAACACCAAAAAATAAACAATCCAATTAAACAATAAGCAGAGGATGTGAATAGAAATTTCTCCAAACAGGACATACAGATGGCCATTAGACATATAAAAAGATGCTCAATGTCACTAATTATCAGAAAAGTAAAAATTAAAACCACAATGAGACATCACCTCACACCTGTCAGAATGCTATCATTAATAAATCAACAAACAAGTGTTGGTTGTTTGTTGATTGTGGAGAAAAGGGAACCCTTATACACCATTGGTGGGATTGAAAATTGGTGTGGCCACTATGGAAAACAATGTGAAGTTTCCTCAAAAAATTAAAAATAAAACTACCTTATGACACAGCAATTCCACTTCTGAGTATTTACCCAAAGAAATCAAAAACACTAATTCAAAAAAGGTATACACACCCCTATGTTCATTGCAGCATTATTTACAATAGCAAGATATGGAAGTAACCTACATGCCCATCAAAAGATGATTGGATGAAGAAGTGGTACATATATGCAATGGAGTATTACTTGGCCATAAAAAGAATGAAATCTACCATTTGCAACAACATAGATGAATCTAGAGGTTATTATGCTAAGTGAAATAAGTCAAACAAAGAAAGACAAATACCATGTGATTTCACTTATATGTGGAATCTAAGAAACAAAATAAACAAACAAACAGAAACAAACGTGCAGAAGCAGAGAACATTTTGATGGTTGCCAGATAGGAGGGAGGTGGGGTCTTGATTGAAAAGGGGGAAAAGATTAAGAAGTACAAATTGCCAGTTACAATAATAGTCTTGGGGCTGTAAAGTACAGCATAGGGAATAAAGTCAATAATATTCTAATAACTATGTATGGTACCAGATGAGTACTAGCCTTATCAAGGTGATTAGTTGGTAAGTTATATAAATGTCTAGCCACTTTGCTATACACCTGAAACCAATATAATGTTGTATGCCAAATGTAATTGAAAAAAAAAAAGATTATCAGAGTCAAAAGCTACCAAAAATAGTGGCCATATAACTGGAAATAAAAGAAAAGTACAGAAGAGGAGTGCCAAATATTAATAAAATAGAAACAGGGAATGTTGGGAAGCAATGGGAGTTTGCCCTGTCTTGTGGATATTCTGGTCATCCTGAAGATGCGAGGTTTGGAACGATGTTATCTTGAAGTGCTCAGGAGAATGTAGAAATGGAGGCTGTATAACACAGCACGGAACCTTTGCTTCTCGTCCAAACCCCAAACTGTTGTTAGGCCAACAGCAGGGTAAATTAGAAAGCTGAAAATCTGGGCCGCCACAGACAAAACTGTAAAATTTATTTTCAGAGCCTAGTATTAGCCATGTAGCTGACAAAATCAATATTTCTTGAATTATTTGTTCATTCCTCTGGCCACTTTCCCCTTTTAGGACCTCATTCCTCAGCCACCCAATGTCCAGTTCTTCCAAACTCTGAAGCCACCCCAGCAGCACCCCACCCCCAGCACCTTCCTTCTCCTCTACTCTGTCTTACTATGAGTCCTAAATCCAATTCCCTTTGGACTTGGGCAAGCCAATGTATCAATTTATATGAACTAAGGCTACTTTGGAATTAAAGCCTTATACTCCTAGATAATTACATTGTAAGAGGCTGTGATTGGAAGATGTGACTGTCTGAATTTCAGCCCTCCATGCAAATCCAGGCAAGAAATCTCTTGGAGAAAAGAGGGCTTTCAAGGATTATCAAAGCACCCTAGGCATGTAGATGACTGTCTCCTCCACTCACTTTTACCATAAATTCAGGTTTTGTGGTCACAGAGCCACCTTCTCCTTTCCTGTTAAAGCTGTATCCTATCACTAACATTTTTACCCTGAATTTCCTATAGCTACTTGTGATAACATGTCTCTGTCACTCTCACTGTGACTTCGGAGGCAGAGAAAGAAGCAGATGCACCTGGTTTTCTGCCACTGAAATTGGAAAACAATCCTTGAGAAAAAGATGCCAAGGTCCAGTGAGATATATTTTTCCATCAAAACATTGTAAAATGATTAAGGGTTCACATGACGCTCACATCTTAGTATGTGTTTGTTGTTTTCAGAACAGCAGGCTACATACCTGAAGTGATACATGCATGTATGAAGTAGGTGTTACCATTGCAAATGCAATGCCACATAAAGGTGTAAACATTGCATTTTCCACTACTATAAAGATGCAACAATTTGGGGCCTCCTCATTTTGGAAAGCTGTTTTATTTTATTATTTGAGCTCACTCCCTTCTGTGAATATTCTTATCAGAAAGTCTCCAGGCTGCTCTAATTAGGCTTACCCAACTAGCATTCTTGATTTGTCTTTTCAAATGGGATATGGCTGTTCTCAGGGGGTGAGGGATGGCAGGGGGGGGGGGTAAATTCATTGTATGTTTTTTCTTTATTCCCAGATGTGAAATCTATATTTTCAATGTTAAAAGTATTAACATTGAAAGTATATTTTAAAGTCAAGATTCTGTTGTCTACCTGGCTATTAAAAAAAAATCTTCTGGTAACCACTAAACTATTGTCTGTGTCTGAGTTTTTCTTTCTCATTTGTTTGTCTTGTTCTTTTGTTGTTTTGGTTTATATACCACATATCAGTGAAATCATAGGGTTCTCTGCTTTTTCTGTCTGACTTATTTCGCTTAGCATTATACTCTCAAGAGCCACCCATGTTGTCACAAATGTTCCTATATCATCTTTTCTTACCGCCGAATAGTATTCCATTGTGTATATATACCACAACTTCTTTATCCATTCGTCTATCGAAGGACATTTTGGTTGTTTCCATGTCTTGGCCACCGTAAACAAAGCTGCAATGAACATTGGAGCACACATGTCTTTATGTATAAATGTTTTCAAATTTTTTGGGTAGATACCCAGGAGAGGGATTGCTGGGTCATATGGTAATTCTATTCGCAATTTTTTGAGGAACCTCCACACTGCCTTCCATAACGGCTGTTGAAAAATGGGCAGAGGACCTGAAGAGACATTTCTCCAAAGAGGACATACAAATGGCAAATAGACATATGAAAAAATGCTCAACATCACTAGCCATCAGAGAAATGCAAATAAAAACCACAATGAGATATCACCTCACCCCAGTCAGAATGGCTATCATCAACAAGACAAATAGTAGCAAGTGTTGGAGAGGCTATGGAGAAAAAGGAACCCTCATACACTGTTGGGGGGATACAACATTTTAAAATAGAGATTTCATGTGTATGTGTGACACAAACACACACACACACACACACACACACACACAAACCTACCTAGATTTCTGGCTTCTTTTATAAAGTCCAATAATCAGCTCACGGCAATAATCAGCTGATGCTGAATAGCGGCTGTCTGTCCCTGATATCTGCTCTCTATTGTCCACCATGTTCCCACCAGCACCTTTGCAGCTTTCCCTTCACCCACCATGGTTCCACGACCCCCATCAGTTTTTAGAATTTGTTAACCCTTGACCTACAGGATGAATTCTAAACCCCTAGCATTAAAGGCTTTCCTTAGTTCAGTCATGTCATAACACTCCTGCCCAATATCTGAACTCTCCTTTCAAAAACTTCTCAACCATATATCCCTTAAAAATATCTTCTTCCCCACCTCCCTTCATTAAGCAAACATTACAGAATGCTGCCACATGTTAAAGAAGGAGCAAGATCCACACAGTGCCTGCCTTCTGGAGGCTGAGTCCATTGGGAAGACTGATGGTTAAATCAGAAGGTGCAATAGAAAGTGACAGTTGCTATGAGGCTGGCAGGAGAAAGAAAAGTAGGAGTTCAGAATAGGGACACTAATCTCATCTAGAGGTTTTCGGGAGGAAGTCATATCTAATACAAGGCCGGGGATGGTGGGTGAGGAGGGAGTGTCTCAGGCAAGGGCACAGCTACAGCAAGGCCTAGAGGTGAGCAAAGAACTAGGAGTTAGGTTTGGACACAATGGGCAGTGAGAGTGATGCTCAGGGACCAAGGAGCCTGAAAGTTCTGTTGGAGAAGTAGGTAGGCACAATCACATAGAATTTATCCCAAGTGGATTTGGAAGCTTCTGAAGAATTTTAAGAAAGAGAGTAGCATGCTAAGCTTTGTGGTTTAAAAATAACATCATGACCCCTTATGGAGAATAGATTGGAAGAGACAATGAGGGAAGATGGAAGACATGTTAAAAAAAAAAAAAAAAGACCTTTATGGGAGGTTAGACACAAAAGGTCTCATATTATATAATTCCATTTATATGAAATATCTGGAATAGGTGAATCCATAGAGACAGAAATGAGATTAGTGGTTGCTAGGGGCTAGGGGAAGAATAGAAGGGGGTGTGCCTGATTCATTGGTATGGGGTTGCTTTGGGATGATGAAAACATTTTGGAACTAGAGAGAGGTGATGTTTGCACAATATTATGAATGTACTAAATGTCACTGAATTGTTCACTTTAAAATAAACAATTTTATGTCTTATGAACATTTTATATTGTATGAATTTTATCTCGATTCTAAAAGGACTATTATGGAGTCCAGGTAACAAACATTTGGAAGAAGAGATGTCATGACATGAGCTCCAGCCTCCATGCCTTGAACACACCATTCCCTTCTCCCTCTGGAATGGCCTCTCCCCTCCTTCCTCACTTCCTTGACTTACTCATTCCCCAGCCCCATGTTACTGGTCACCACCTCTGAGACCAACAAAGCTAGAAATCATTGCTTCTTCCTTGGAAGTATGGTCATGCCCCTCATCACACATTCCCTGCCCCATCTTTATCATTTCTTCATGTCGGTATTTCTAATTTCCTCAGCTGTAAAATAAGATTGTGAATAATAACACAATTTAGTGAACATAAGATGAGGAAGATAGATGCTAAAATCATTCAGTGAATTTTCAACAGATAAGTAAGGAAAAGATGCAGTTTTTCTGTCACCTAAATATGGCGCTGTATCATATATATATATATATATATATATATATATATATATATATATATATATATATGTATATATGTATATATATATGTATATATATATGTATATATAAATTTCTATTACAATCCAAGAATTTTTTGGACCTAGTAAAAAATATCATAGATATATTTGAAAGTGATACACAATTTTTACATACTGTCAAGGGACATCCACAGAAGCAGACACTATTGTAGTGTCTTTTTCCAGCTGGTCTGCAATTCTAAATGTCTTTTCTTCCCACTGATAGAGGTCTACTCCATAAGGAACTGTTTCCAGCTGGTTTGTAAGTCTAAATGTCCCTGCTTCCCACTGATGAAAGTTTACCCCGTAAGGAGCTTACTATCCCTGCCCATATTTCTGATTTGTATCTAGAACCTCCATGGCTGCTCAGAAAACCGGATCCATGGAGTGGCATTCCCTCCAAGTCCAGAAGTGGAGGACACTCAATGCAGATGGGGTGTGAGGGAGGGTCATGTTGGCCTGGGCTCTAAGCAATAAACTCTTGCCACTCAAAGCACTGGGCAAGGGTTTCAGTGACGGCCACACACCCCTGGAGGTGGGCAGCACCTTCAGATAGGAGAGGACAATGTCAAGATTTGTAGCCAATATGGTGACTCAGATCAACCAATATGCTCTGAACATCTAAACAGTTCTGTAGTGTAACTGGCACCGATTTATTCATTCAGCATACAGTTATTGAAAACATACCACCAACCAGGCACTGTGCTGGGAAAACAGTACGTATCATCACAGTACTTCCGGATGCTTCAAGTCTAGTTGGGGTTACAGACCAGTTAACAGGAAACTATAAAGTATATAGTACTAAGATAGGGTCAGTGGATGCTTAGGACAGCACACAGGGAAGCAAAATAGCACAGAGATTGTAGGCCTGAGTTCTCTAGTTTACATCCTAGCTCTGAGCAACTGAATTAGTTTAGTGCGTTGAATGGTGCCCCCCACAAAATATATGTCTGTGTTCTAACCCCCATAACTTGTGAATGTGACTTTATTTGGATAAAGGAGGTCTTTGTAGATGTAATTAAGGGTCTTATGATGGGTGATCCTGGGTTATCCAGGTGGACCCTAAATCCAATGAAAAGTATTATTATAAAAGAAAAAAAAAAAGACGCAGACACACAAATAAAAAGGCATATAAGAGATTGAAATGATGCAGCCAAGGAATACCTGGAACCTCTAAGAGTTTGAAAAGGTAAGAAAGAAGTCTCCCCAGGAGTCTTCAGAGGGGAGTGCAGCCTGCCCTCACCTTCATTTTGGACTTCTGGCCTCTGGGTCTGTGAAAGAATAAATTTCTGTCATTTTAAGCCACCAAGATTGTAGTAATTTGTTATTACAGCCATAGAAACTACTCTTAGCCTCTGAAACTGATCTTCAGTTTCTTCATCCCTAAAATATGGAAAATAATAACACACATGTCATTGCATTGTTAAAATGAGACAATGCATAGAAATCACCTAGCATGGCTCCTGGCAGGTGGGAAGTGTTCAATAAGGGTTAACTAATAATAGGATTATCATTACTATTAGTAGTAGTGTGGCACTGGTTTGCATAGTATGCATATCCAACCAAGGTTCTGGGGTAGCCTCTTGAGGAAGTGGCATCCAGCTGAGACATCCTGGATGAGAAGGGATTAGCTGAACAAAGGAAAATGAGAGAGGTTTGGGGGAACTGGGATGGGACTGGAGTGGAACTTCAGAAGGAATAGCATGTCTGTCAGGAGACCAGAAAGTAAGAGGACCAGGGATTATTTGGTAAATTAAAAGTAGTTCTAGCAAATGTTGGATGGCATATAGGAACAGCTTTATTTTTATGATATGCTAGTGCCAGCATCATTTCAAGTTAGTGAGAACAACAGGAAAATTTGATTTGGTGTTATTTTATATTTAATCCCAATCTAATGTCTTAGCAAATATTCACAAACAGTTGTTCTCCATTTCTATCCTGAGTTAGAGGGACAAGGGTTTTCAGAAAGCACAGTAAACTATTTTCCTTTTGACCTTGTATTATAAATCTCAAACTCAGAACTATCCTAATTTCTTTTTCCTTAAGTCTTTGATTTAGGCACATATTCTTCTGGCACATATCCATCAATTTAGTGCTCTTATTTTGGGGAGGACTTAGAGATACTTCACATGCCAAGTCACGGTGTCTTCTAGATGATGTACCTGTACCTTTGTGTTTGCTCTCAAATCCATTCCCAACATTTCCCTCCTCTGCTCTCTACATCCCTTAAGCTTCCTTGTCCTCTGACTTCCTGATAAAGTTTGGCCAACAGAAGGTGCCTGTGTAAGCCTCAATTTCCTAGGGATAATATAATGATTTTGCAGAGTTACCTATAAATAAAAATGAAAAATAAATGTATGTTAAGTGCCTATGGTAACAACTATTGCTTTTTACTCATTATATACTTTCTCTTTCTTCCACTATAATAGCATTTATAGCTGGGCATTCAAAGTAAAACCTGTATTTTTAACTTCACTTGCAATTAGATGTAGTCATGTGCCTAAGTTTTAGAATGCGGGGAAAAAAAATGTGTGGGATATCTGGGCTTGTCCTTTTTTCCTTTCTCCTTTCCTATGGCTAGCATGTGATGTAACCATGAGCTACCTTGGAATGTATGGGCAAAAACAACACCCTGGGGATAGGAGAGCAGTAAGATCAAAGAAACTGGGGACCTTGAATGACTATGCAGAGCAGAACCAACAAGCCAGGCAGACTTTTACAGAGAGAGAAATAGATTTCCGTGCTCGATAAACCACTGTTACTTTGGGACTCAGTTGCACAACTAAACATATCTCATCTAATATAGCACTCAACAAACTGTCTAGTACACAGTAGGCACTTAATTAATGATGAGGTTGTTTGCATTGCAATGAGTACCTGCAGAGACCAATTTGGCTTACTTGAAAACTGAAAAAATAACTCCCTGCTCAAAGTAACAGAGTTTCTGCCTTTTGGATGCAACCCAGAACTTGCCTCTGAGGCAATCTATCCCTTTGTTCTCAGGGCAATAATTTGGTTTAGCCCTTTTATTATGCAGTACGGAAGTATCTTAGAATTAGCTGGGAAACTTTTGAGAGAAACTAATTTCCTGCAATTAGGCCAATGGTACTCAAGAAAATTGAGATAGTAAAAGAAAGTACACTTATTTGCAGGACACAAACTAATGAGGCTGGGGATTCATTGGTTACATAGTTACCTCTAATCTTTCACATGGTCAGCCCTGGACAGACTGGATCAGCAAACATCTTCAGTAGTAGTTAGATGGAAAGCCTGTAAAAAGTTTAATTTAATGGCCCTTTTATAAAAACTCGAAAACTCTTGTACAACACCGTTCCCTTCTCCAACTCAGACTCTCAGTTGTCTCCTCTCTCTGCCTCTCCATAGCATCAGTTTTATGCCAAGAAAGCATCCTGTCAATTGTCCCTCTTTGCTGAGAGATTCACAAAATGTCTTTGGTAAACTCAGTTGTGTTGTCTGTCATCTCCCTTTCTTTTTTTCAATAATCCATATTTATCCACACTCTCCAACTTCCTCTCCTTTTTACCTTACATCCTAAACTCTTTCTTGATCTCTTAACACACACTCACCTATCTCCTGTTACTATCATTAATGGTCATGGTTGCTCACAATTACCATCTCTCCCTCAATAGTCACTATTTTATATTGACCTAGCACAGTCATTAAATGATTAAACCAGAGTTTGAGTCACTAAACATAATTTGAAATCTGATAACCCTGTTTAATTTTTTATTCTCAAAGAAACTGGCTCTTACTGAGGATCTTCTCTAGTGCAGGAATTGTGCCAACAGCATCATAGCATAGGAAAGGGCAGCCAGTATTTTCTGCCTGATTTTCAATTTTAATTGCTAAAAGAAGAAATATGAGAATAAAAGGAGTCTCCATGTTTACCCAAAAATTCCCATTTGTAGGGCCAGGTTGGGAAGATGAATTTTAATCTTTCCTCCTTTCTCCCCCCTTTACTTCCTTCTCATCCTACTCTTCCTGTTCACCTCTGCCACCACCACCACCACCACCACCCTCATTGTTATTTTCAAACAGAGAATTAAGTCCAGCTCTGGAGCCCCAGATTCCGCACCTTGAGTTCTGCTCTACTGGCACCAGCCCTGCAGACTCAGGGCAACAGTTTATGGGATTGCAGGGAGAGGGGTGGGGGTTGGGTAGAGGCATCACTGCAGTGGGACTCATAGAGACCTAAGGTCCTTAGACCCACTCTGTCCATCAGCTCCCTTACTCTGGGAACAGAAATGCCTCTCCCCACCTTAGGTATGGTGGCTGCTCTTCTGTGGCTCCTTTTCCCTTCCAGCACTTTCTCTGCTGCTTGGTTTACTACAATTTTCTATTTGTTAGAAAACATAAAGAGGTGAGAGGGAAAGAAGCTGCATGCAGGGCACTATTCCAAATGAACCCCCTAGAATGAATCCCTGTGGAGAAAGATGTAGGGTAGGAGGTGTGGGGAATGTAAAATCCACAGGATCTCTCGACATTTTAGGTGTTTATTTGAGTAGAAGACAAAATTCACAATTCTGCACCCACCCCCGGAGGACACTTCTATATGTTTTCCCTTCTCAAGGTCTTTTTTTTTTCCAGGCATTAAAAGGGGTTTATTTCAAAGAGGTTTCAAGGTTTTTGACTACTGGTTTCTTAAAGCAGAGCATTATCCCCATTGCCACCTGTCCTTTCCTGAACAACAGACTCCCTGGCAAAGCGAGAGTGGACTCCCAGGAGGCTGACAGCTCCAGAGTTCCCGGACTTTGCTCCAAGCACTAATGCTTTCAAGGGCACCTACCACTCAGGTTTATTTGTATTTGGAAAAACGGTTGCATCAACCCATCACCTTCGCAAAAGAAAACACCTATAAAAGGAGAAACTGGCCCTGAAGAGGAAGGTGGAGGTGAGATTCAACTTACATAGGGCATTAATGGAAGAATCATGATCAGCAGGAAGCAGACCAGAAATAAAATGGATTCCCACCTCCTGAGTTAAACTTGAAAGAAGATGGAAGTGGCCACAGCTGGACTGGCACAACTCTACCCTGGCACTGGAGCCTACCTGGTTTTCTCTGAGTGTTGCTCAGGGTTTGGCTGGTCAGGAGGTGCCCCTGTGCCACCATAAAACAACACAGAAACTATGTTTTTAGTTCCCATTTTATGTACTTTGAGCCTGAATCCTCTGCTAGGAAAGAAAGATAAAATTAGAATATTGCATGAAAACTTAGACATTATTGACCTGAACAATTTTTCTGTGCTTCTGTTCCTGCATATGGGGTGGGGACAGTGGAGGTGAGTGATTTTTCTAAGGTCACACAGCAAAGAAAAAGTGGCAACAAGGGCACCAGACTATCTTGACTCTCATCAATGCTCTTCCACCTTCTATGAGATTGCTTAGCATTGTGACACTTCAGATATTGTCATAACTCAGAAGTGAAAGATGAACCCAAAAAAAGCTGCTCCTCCTATCAAGAAAGATAATTAGATAATATTCTATTTAATTGATATTTAGATTAAGGACAAAAGTAAAAATATTTCATTATAAATATAACTAGTAAAACATGTACAGCAATTTGATTTTAATACTACATAAGGTAGAGAGATAGAGCAAGTATTTAGAAAGACAAAATCAAAATATAGAGACAAAGTGGGGACAAGGAGGAAGAGAGGGAAAGAAACAGAATAAGAGACACGACAAAGTGAAGGATTAATATAGGAAGCACCAAGAATCCCGGAAAGAAAACAGAAAGGAAAGATAAACATTGTGTAACTCAAAGAACAGGAAGAAATCATGAATTCAAAAGAAACAACAAATTTTTTCTTTTTCTAGAATTCTTCTTGCTGGTCATTCAAAAATACACCCTTTCCTTTCTGATCTTTGATAAGACAAGCTAACACTTTATTTGTGTTTGGTTCTTTTGTAACAAGCGTTTCTTGAGTAATCTGTACATGGTAAACATTGTGTTAGGTAGCAGAGCTATAGAACAACTGAAATATGGCCTCTTCTACAGGGAAGAAACATACATAGAAACAATCAACTTACAATGTGATTAGTGCCAAATAGAAGTATGTACAAGATATGGTGTTGCAATCCATCAGAGAAAATGGAGCATCTACAGCCTAACTGGAGTGTCACCATCCCATATGTTCCCATGATACTTCCAACAATCTGACCTGCCCAAGTGTCATATGATTCAAATGTCATGTCTCCCACCATGTTTGTTACAGTTATCTAGTGCTATGCAGCAAATGACCCCCCAAATTTAGTGACTTAAAACAACAACCACTGATTTGCTCACAATTCCATAATCTTGGCTGGGCTGAGCAGAGTAGCTAGCTTGTCTCTGCTCCATGAGTTGTCTGGGCTCATTCATGCATTTTCAGTAAGTGGGCAGATAGACCGAGGCAGGAAAATCCAAGATGGCTCTATTCACAGGCCTGCCACCTCACCTGTGACTGCCCATGGGCATTTGCCACAACGGCTTCTCTTTCCACATAGCCTCTCATTCTCAAGTATGCTAGCCTGGGTTTCTTTACGTGACAGGGCAATGAGAGAGTGAAAGTGGATGCTGTCTCAGAACTTGTACAATGTTACTTCCACCAAATTGTTTTAGGTTCAATTCAGGGAGGTAAAATTTATTGGGGATCATTTTGTTACAATTTAAGGCAATGTCTTCATGAATTAAAGTTGTCGTTATTCTAACCCCAACTTCCAAAGTGTCATATATCCACCCGCTTTGGTTTCTCACCCTGGGGTTTGGCAAGTTCTGTGATAATGCAACACTTTGAAAATACTCAAAACCGCTACTGAAGTAGACTACTGAATAAGAATATCATGGATGGAAATTTAAAATAGAAAATGGTTGACCCAGATTTTGACAATTCTCATTCTAAGGCTCTGTTGGATACCACTTATGGAGTCCAAAAGACCTCTCTTAAACCTCTACTGCCTGACGAGTCATTTTGGGAACAGTGAAAGGTAAAGTATTAATCTTTCAGTGTCTCTTGCAGGATTTTTTTACTTCTGACATGGTTGGTCACAAAAAACCTGTCCTCCTGCAAGGCCAGGAAGTGTCAGGACATTTTCTTTCTGTTTTTTAAATTAGTTTCAGGTGTACAAAACAACATAGTGATTAGACATTTATATACCTCACAAAGTGATGATCCCAATAAGTCTATTACCCATCTGACACTATACACAATTATTACAATATTATTGACTATATTCCCTATGCTATATTATATATCCCAGTGACTATTTTTTTTATTATAATTAACATTCAATATTATTTTATATTAGTCTCAGGTATGCAGTGCAGTGGTTAGACATTTATATAATTTATGAAGTGATCTCCTAATAAGTCTAGTACACATCTGACACTATACAGTTTTTTAAATATTATTGACTATATTCCTCATACTGTACTTTACATCCCCATGACTATTTTGTTTTGTTTTTGTTTTTGTTTTTGTTTTTTAATTTTATTTTATTTTTACATCCCTCACACCATGAACCCCCCTCCCCCCATCCACCACCACCCCGACCTCACACCGAGCCATCACATTATACACATAAAATTATAGTTGGCATTCATTAATGCCATGACTATTTTGTAACTACTAATTTGTATTTCTTAATCCCTTCATCTTTCTCACCCAGCTTCCCAACCCCCTCCTGTCTAGTAACTATGAGTTTGTTCTCTGTATCTATGGGTCTGTTTCTGTTTTGTTTATTCATTTATTTTGTTCTTTAGATTCCATATATAAGTGAGATCATATGGTATTTGTTTTTCTCAGTCTGACTTATTTCACTCTCTATGTCTATCCATGTTGTCGCAAATAGTAAGATTTCTTTTTTATGGCCAGGTAATATTCCATTTATATACATCCCACCTCTTCTTTATCCAGTTGTCTATTGATGAGCACTTAGGTTGCTTCCATATCTTAGCTAATGTAAATCGTGCTGCAGTGAACATAGGGGTGCATATATTTTTTCAAATTTGTTTTTGGGGTTTCTGTGGATAAATACCAGGAGTGGAACTGCTGGGTCATAAGGTAGTTCTATTTTTAAATTTTTGAGGAACCTCCAAGTAATTTTCCATAGTGGCAGCACCAATATGCAATCCCACCAACAGAGCATGAGGGTTCCCTTTTCTCCACATCCTCAACAACATTTATTGTTTGTTGATTTATTGATGACAGCCATTCTGACAGGTGTGAGATGTTATCTAATTATGATTTTAATTTGCATTTCTCTAATTATTAGTGATGTTAACCATCTTTTCATACATGTATTGGCCATGTGTATGTTATTTTTTAAAGAAATGTCTACTCAGGTCCTGTGCCCATTTTTCAATAATTGGATTGTTTTTATTTCAGTGTTGAGTTGTATGAGTTCTTTATAAATTTTGGATATTAACCCTTTATCAAATGTATCACCTGCAATTATCTTCTCCCATTTAGTAGGATGTCTTTCTGTTTTGTTGGTGGTTTCCATTCCTGTGCAAAAACTTTTTAGTTTGATGTAGTCCCATTTGCTTATTTTTTGTTTTCCTTGCTCAAGTAGCTATATCAAATCATCATCATCATCATCATCATCATCATCATCATCATCATCATCATCATAGCAATGTCAGAGAGTTTGCTGCCCATGTGTTTTTCTAGGAATTCTAGGATTTCAGATCTTAAATTTAAGTGTTTAATCCATTTTGAGTTTATTCTTGTATATGGAGTAAGAAGGTGATCCCATTTCATTTTTGCATGTATCTGTCCATTTTTCTCAACACCATTTATTGAATAGATTGCCTTTACCCCACTGTATATTCTTGCCTCTTTTGTCATAAATATAGGTGTGGGTTTATTTCTGGCCTTTCTATTCTGTTTCATTCACCTATGTGTCTGTTTTTATTCCAGGACCATGCTGTTTTGATTATTATGGCCTTGTAGTATAGTTTGACATCAGCTGTTGTGATACCTCCAACTTTGTTCTTCTTTCTCAAGATTGCTTTGGTTATTCAGAGTTTTTTATGGTTCCATAAAAATTTCAGGATTATTTATTGTGTAGTTCTGTAAAAAATGCCATTGCTATTTTTTGATAGGGATTGCACTCAATCTATAGATTGCTTTGGGTAGTATGGACATTGTAACTATGTTAATTCTTCCTATCCATGAGCACAGTATATGCTTCCATTTATTTGTATCTTCTTCCATTTCTTTCTTCAATGTCTTACAATTTTCTGAATACAAGTGTTTTAACTCTTTGGTTAAATTTATTCCCAAGGTTTTGTTTTGTTTTTGTTTTGATGCAATTTTAAATGGTTTCTTTCTGATAATACATTGTGCCTATCAGTTATAGAAATATAACCAATTTCTGAGTATTGATTTTGTACTAAAATCAATACTGCTACTGTACTAAATTCATTTATCAGTTTATATATATATATACACACATATAGAATATATATTGTGGATATACATATATATAATATTTATATATCCACAAAGATTACACCAAAAAAAATATCAGAACTGATAACTGAATTTAGTACAGCAGGATACAAAATAGAAATAATAGTGTATATATATAGTATTATGTAATATATAGTAATATAGTGTACATGTAGTATATATGTATATATATATACATACATACACACACACACACACACACATATGGTATTATGGCACCAGCAAATAATGACAGTTTTGCTTCTTCCTTTCCAGTTTGGATACCTTTTTTTTTTTTTTTGGTCTGATTTCTGTGGCTAGGACTTCCGATACTATATTGAATAAAAATGGTGAAAGTGGACATCATTGTTTTGTTCCTGATCTTAATGAAAACGCTTTTAGCTTTTCACAGTTCAGTATATGTTAGCTGTGAGTTTGTCATATATGGCCTTTATTATGTTGACGTATGTTCTTCTATTCCAACTTTGCTGAGAGTTTTTATCATAAATTGATGCTGGATTTTGTCAAATGCTTTTTCTGCATTTAATGGTATGATCATATGATTTTTATGCTTTTTTTATTTGTTTATGTGGTGTATCATGTTACTTGATTTGCAGATATTAAATCAACCTTGCATCCCAGAAATAAATCCCACTTGATCATGGTGTAAGATCTTTTTAATGTATTGCTGAATTCAGTTTGCTAATATTTTGTTGAGGATTTTTGCATCTATGTTCATTAGGGATACCAGCCTATAATTTTCTTTTTTTGTAATGTCTTTGTCTGGCATTGGAATCAGAGTAATGATGGCTCATAAAGTGAGGTTGGGAGCTTTCTATCATCTTGAAATTTTTGGAATAGCTTAAGGATAGGAATTCATTCTTCTTGGAATGTTTGGTAAAATTCACCTGTGAAGCCATCTGGTGCAGGACCTTTGTTGGGAGTTTTTTGATTACTGATTGGATTTCATTTGTAGTAATTGGTCTATTCAGATTTTCTGTTTCTGTTTGATTAATTCATGGAATATTGTATATTTCTTTTTCTTCAAGATTGCCCAATTTGTTGACATATAACTGTTCATAGTATTTTCTTATAATCCATCATATTTCTGTGGTGTCAATTGTTACTTCTCTTTCATTTCTGATTTTATTTATTTGGGACCTTTCTTTTTTTTCTTGATGAGTCTCATTAAAGTTTTATCCATTCTATTTGCCTTTTCAAATAACCAGTTCTTGGTTTCATTAATCTTTTGTATTATTTCTTTAGACTCTATTTCTTTTATTTCTGCTCTGAACTTCATAATTTTCTTTCTTCTGCTCACTTTGGGCTTTGTTTACTCTTTTTTTTTCTATTTCCTTTAAGTGTAGGGTTAGATTATTTATTTGATATTTTTCTTGTTTCTTGAGGTAGATCTGTATTATATGAATTTCCCTCTTAGGATTGCTTTCGCTGTGTTCCCTAGACTTTGGGTTGTTGTGTGTTCATTTTCATTTGTCTCAGGTTATCTTTTGCTTTCTTTCTTGATCTCATTGCTAACCATTCATTGCTTAGTAGCAGGTTATTTAGCATCCGTATGTTTGTGTGGTTTTCCGTTTTTTTTTTTCTTTTTTGTAAATTATTTCTAGTTTCATAGCATTGTGGTCAGAGAAGAATATTATTTCAATCTTCTTAAACTTATTGACACTTGTTTTGTGGCCTAATGGTCTATTTTAGAAAAATGTTTCATGTGCATTTGAAAAGAATATGTATTCTGCTGCTTTGGGATGAAATGCTCTAAATATATCAATTAAATCCATGACATCTAACGTATCTTTTAAAGTAGCTGTTTTCTTGTTGATTTTCTGCCTGGAAGATCTATCCATTTATGTCATTGAGGTGTTAAAGTTTGCTACTATGACTGTTTTACTGACAGTCTCTCCCTTTGTGTCTGTCAATTTTTTAAAATATATTTAGGTGTTCCTATATTGGGTGCATAAATGGTTATAAGGGTTATATCCTCTTGTTGGATTGATCCCTTTATCATTATGAAATGTCCTTCTTTGTCTCTATTATGGACTTTGTATCTAAGTCAACTTTGTCTGATATAAATATTGCTACCCTAGCTTTTTCTTATTCATTTCTATTGGTATGAAATAGCTTTATCTATCCCTATACTTTCAATCTGTGTATGTCTTTCCATCTGAACTGGATATCTTGTAGACAGTGCATGTATGGGTCTTGTTTTCTTATCCATTCAACTACCCTATGTCTTTTGATTGAAACATTTAATCCATTTAAATTTAAAGTGATTATTGATATTTACATAGTTATTGCCATTTTATTATTCATCTTTATGTTCTTTCCTGACCCCCCCCCTTCCTTTTTAAAGAAGTCCCTTTAACATTTTTTTGTAAAACTAGTTTGGTGGTGATGAACTCCTTTAGCTTTTCCTTCTCTGGGAAGCTCTTTATCTCTCCTTTAATTTTAAATAATAGCCTTGCTGGATAGAGTAGTCTTGGCTGCAGGTCCTTGCTTTTTATCAATTTAAATATTTTATGCCAATCCCTTCTGGCCTTAAAAGTTTCTACTGAGAAGTCAGCTGATGGTTTTTTGGGATCTCCCTTGTAGATAATTAATTGCCTTTCTCTTTCTACTTTAAGATTTTCTCTTTGTCTTTAACTTTAATATTTTAATTTTGATGTGTATTGATGTGTACCTCTTTGGGTTCATCTTTTTTGGGATTCTGTGTTTTCTGGACTTCTGTGTCTGTTTCCTTTGCCAGGTTAGGGAAGTTTCCAGTCATTATTATTTCTTCAACTACTGAGAGGTTCTCAATCTATTGCTAGCTCTCTTCTCCTTCTGGTACTCCCATGATGCAAATGTTACACTTGATGTTGTTCCAGGGGTCCTTTAAATTATCCTCATTTTTTTTTCTTTTTTCTTTTGGTTGTTCTGATTGGGTGTTTTCTGCTACCTTGTCTTCCAAATCACTGCTTCATCTAATATTCTGGTGATTCCTTCTAGTGTATTCTTCATTTCAATTATTATATTCTTCACTTCTGACTTTTTTTTTATGGTTTCTATGTCATTTTTTATGCTTGTTATCTCTTTACTAAAGACCTCACTAAGTTACTTGAGCACCCTTATACACAGTGTTTTCAACTCTGTATCTGGTAGGTTGCTTGCCTCCATTTCATTTAGTTCTTTTTCTGGAGTTTTATTCTATTTTTTAATTTAGGACATGTTTCTTTGTTCTCCTCCTCTTGGCTGTCTCTCTGTATTTGTTTCTATATATTAGGTAGATTTGCTATGTCTCCCAGACTTGGTAGGGTGGCCTTATGTAGTAGGTGTCCTATAGGATATAGTGGTGCAGTTTCCCTGATAATCTGCACTGGTGCTTCAGGAGTGCCCCGTCTGTGATTTGTGTGTGCCCTCCTGTTGTAGTTGAGACTTGATTGCTGTCAGCACTTCAGTGGGTGGGATTGATCCTCAGGTTGACTGGCTGTGAGGATTGACCGTGATCACAGTGTATAAGGTGATGTGGAGGGCTGATCCCATGGACAAGGATTTGCCCCAGCCGGCTCTGATGCTTGCCAAGACCACTCTTTGGGAGTGCCACATTTGAGTGCTCTGTTGTGGTCTGAGGCTGGCCACAAGGTGTGTTGCTTCTGAGCCTTCTTGGGAGGGGCTCCTGTGCAAGCCAAGTTTAGCCACTATCTGTGATCAGCCTGAGTCTACCTGATAAAAGCTAAAAAGTAATCTGCAGTTAATAGCTGCCTATGCTATACTTGGAGGTACCTCAGAGTGGCCACATTGTCAACCAAGTCCAGTTGTCACCAGTACCAAGCCTGAAAGTACCTTGTATGGTATGTGAGTTGGGGTCTTATGGAGTCACTAGGGTGGGGCAAGTGGTGCTCACCAGGTTAATGCAGATTCAGTTTTGGCACCAGTGCTGAGCCTGGAGTCACAAAGCAAAAAGAAACAGGGCACACAGTAGTCAGCCACCCCCCCACCTGGGGCTTGTGGACCTTTGAGAACATTTTAAGAAAGACTGCAGCATGGGCCAAGGTTGGCTGCCTGCCACCAAAAGAGCCTCTGGCAGTGTGTGAGCTGAGTGGGACAAGGTCTTGTAGTCATCAGGATAGAGCGAGTAGAGTTCACCAGGCTAATGAAGATTCAGATTTGCCCTGTGGGGAAAGTGCTTAACACAGGGACAATGGTGGCTGCCCTTCTAGCCCTCGCCCTGGAGCCATACAGCCCAGTTTCTCCCTGTACATCTCTGGTGTTTCATAAGCTGTTGTCCCTCCACCTGAGCCCTGGGTGAGTGCCTGAGAGCAAGTGGGTCTATGCACGGGACTTTTAAGAGGACACCTGAGTTTCCAGCCACCTTTCATCTCACCTGGGTGGACAGAATTCCTGCTGATTTTCCCAGCCAGATATTGTGGAGGATTCTTTTTTTTGCCACTAGTGTTCTGGGCTGGGGAGCCTGGTGTGGCACTGGGACACCTTTCCCCCACCCCACCCTGTTACTCAGTAGGGCAGGGACCTCTGAAGCCGAGCTATCCCTCTTGGTTCTCAACCATCATACATAGGTGTGAGGCTAGCCCATTTCTCAGCTCCACCCCTTCTACCAGTTTCATATGACTTCTTATTATATCCTTAGTTATAGGGTTTCTGTTCAGCTAGTTTTCAGATGGTTCACCAGGTTTTTTGCTCTATAATTTAGTTGCAATTTTGCTGTAGTTGTGGGAGGAAGTGAGCACAACATTTACATACTCCACCATTTTGACATTGTCAGGACTTTCTAAATAACAAAAAATTATTAGAAAAGTAGATTCCTGCTCCAACCCCATTTGGGTTCACTATGTTTACAGTGAGGCCCAGGTGTTTGCATATTTAACAAGTACACACACAGACACAAACCAGATAATTCTGGTACAAATAGTTTGCAGGCTGCCTTTTGAAAACATTGCATGGATTTCTAAGCCATTAGAAGGTAACTCTCCAGTTTAAGCTGTCCTATAAACTTGTTGCTCTTAGGATTTAGCAAAGCACATACTTTAACTTCTTCTCTATTTTTTTTTTTTGCATTAAATGGAGACCATGGGTTGCAAAACTAGAAAGACTTACAAAGTCAATTTGTGTGAATTCCCAGATCTTCCTCAACTCTAATTCTCAGCAATTCACAATAGAATCCATCATTCTCCTTGAGGCAGATATTGAAACTGAAGACATAATTCAGCAGACTGAAATCATTTCTCAGGCAAAGACTTCATTGGTTATAACTTTCCCTTTAAAGAAAAATGTCCTCCACATATAAAATTTATCTGAAGAGTCCAGGCATCTTTGTAGGGAGCACTATATGCCTAGGTGCTTAAAGGAGATACCCAGGCAGGTAGCAATCTAACATGTTTCTCTGGTGTCTTATGAGCCCATCCACTCAAGGCAATATCCCCACAATCACATAAACATAATATCCACTGGCCACTGAGGTGGACCACCATTTTCCATAAGGTCTAGGCTCTGCTCTCCTTCAGTGGACAGTCATAAACATCCCTGTGGAAAAAATGGGAACTCTGCCATCTGTTGGGAAATCAATCAAACTGCAGTGAATATCATTACATAAAATGTGGAAATAAGTAAATTTAAGAGAAAAATAGATAAAAATCATTTTTTATTCTAAATTAAAGGAAAAGTATTTCTTTTCTTTATTTTCTTGACTAATATCAATGACTTGCTTGTCACAAAACAATGGTTGATGCTTTCTTTCTCTTGAGATTTGCAAGAGAAAAGTTAAAGAGGCAATAAAATCAGCTTGGAAAGCATATGAATGAATTGCCATGTAACCCTGGGGTCAGGGTAACAAATCATACGTGCTCTCTTTCAGCGCTTTGATTCTAGGATTTTTCTGGATGTTCCAAAAACCAGAAAGATTAGTTCATACACTAACCTTTCTGGTTTTTGGAACATCCAGAAAAATCCTAAAATTAAAAAAAAAAAAAAAAAAAAAAAAAAAAAAAAAACCAGAAAGAACCAAAACTTGAAATTCTTATTATCTGACTATTCTGAAGGGAAGAAAGGTGAAATGGCCATTCATTCATTTATTCAATAAGTATTTTTGAGCACTGTAGCAGAGATAGGGTGATTAATAAGAGTCTAACTAAAGGCCTATAGGTTTCTGAAGCATCCAGCTAGAATAATTGCAATCTTAATTCTATCTTGTTTTCCCTTGTAAGTGTTCTGATTATATATTGCTTAATAACAAACCACCCAAAACTGCAGTGGCTTAAAAAAAAATCGTTTATTTTGGTCATGAATCTACAATTAGGATAGAGCTTGGTCGAGATGGTTAACCTAGGGCTAGAAGATCTACCTTCAAACTGGTGCAGTCCCATAAGTTGATGCTGGCTGTTGGTTGTGAGCTCAAGAGGAGCTGTCATCTACCTAGGAGACTTGGTTCTCTCCCATGGGACCTCTTGATGGGGTATTTGGACTTCTTCACAACATTGTGGCTGTATTTCAAGAGCAAATATTTCAAGAAGTGTAGGAGAAAGCTACAAGATTTCTTATGACCTCTGGGCCTCAGAAGTCCCAGAACTTTAAATCTACTACATTATTGGTCAGGCAGTCCACAAAGACCAGCCCAATTCAAGGGGTAGGCAGTTAGCTACAGTAGCTTATGAATTATGATTTATAATAAGAAATATATATTTGGTCTTTGTTCTGTTTCTGGCAAAGAGCTTCTAAAACCCTTAGGATTTCCTAAGTGATGAGAGCAATAAAGGTGTCTTTTATGTAATTGAGGTGAATTTTGGAGTGCCCTTAGGTCACCTAAGGATGGGAGCTACTCACCAGAGGAACCAACCATGTGGTTAAAGGGCTGAAACTTTCAGTTCCACCCCTCTTCCCCTGACCTCTGGGGAGGGGAAGGGGTCTAAAGATTGAGTTCAATCACCAATGGCCAATTATTTAATCAATCATGCCTGTGTAATGAAGCCTCAATAAAAGCCCAAAAGAGCCAAATTTGGAGAGCTTCTCAGTTGGTGAACAGGTGGAGGTACTGAAAGAGTGGCATTCATGGACTCCAAGCCCTTTTCCCATACCTTGCTCTGTGTATCTTCCATTTGGCTGTTCCTCAGCTACATCGTTTATAATAAACCAGAAACATAGTGAATAAACTACAGTTGACCGTTCAACAACACGTGTTTGAACTGTGAGAATTTGCTTATATATGGATTTATTTTTCAATAAATATATTAGGAAATTTTTTGGAGATTTGCGACAATTTGAAAACCTCACAAATGAAGCATGTAGTCTAGTGTAATGATGAGTGGGGGGAAAGAAAAAGGTGGTAACACACCCTAATATCAATTAGCAATATCTAATCAATTATTTAGCAACATGCAATAGCAAAAGACAAAGGCAATTAATAGAATGTCCTAATGACAGAAAGTAAAGGTGGTTAAGACTAAACTATATACATTGATAACAATGTCATGTCAAAGGAGTATACATATATATACATATATATATTTAAGAGATTCCTACATATGTTTACTATTGATCAAAAATCACTTGGCTAAATACACAAATAACATCAGTAAGGAGTATCCAAAAGCAGTAATAAGCTTTATAGGATAGTAACTATTACAGTAGATGCCAAAAGCTCACCTAACTGGGGTGGGGAACAGCACTGGAAAAGTCATTAATCAAAATATTGCCAAGTCTGTAGCCGAGAGAAACTCGGGCATCTTCCACACCACAGTTTGCTAGTTTCCAAGAATGCTGCTGCTGCTGTTGTTGTTGTTACTGTTGTTGGAAGTTAGGAAGTCTTCTGATACTGCAAGCTGCAAGTTACATACAAGTTCCCAAAGATGCTAGAATGATGACAATTCACCAACAAAAGAAGTCTCTACTGTCCACTGAGGCAACTTCTAATCTTTTACTCTGAAACAATGCAATCCTGAAAAGAAGTCCTAAAACAGCAAATCTTCTGAATAACAATTTCTTGAAACAGCAATCAATCATTCAATCATTCAATCCACCTGAGGTATGTCTTATATATCTTTTTAGATGCACGTTACAGCCAAGTTTTTGTGTTCCTGCCTCTCCCTCCAGGAATGGCCAGTTCTGGGAGGGTCCAGCAATTACTGATATGAATACTGTCCATCTGCCTGAAGGGCCAATTCATCCGGATAAGCAATATCTACTGTTCTTGCTTGGGACCTCAGTCCAAAGTCTTTCAAAGCCTCGCAATGTGCCTGTCACATCGTCCTGATATAACTTAGCTACTTCTTCTCTTCATCTGTTGATGTGGGTATAACAGACAGAACAGAGGGAATTCTCTCAACCCCTGATCAAAAATTTCTTTAACCCTAAGCTAACCATCACATCACAGTACAAACAGAAAAGGCAGAAACGCGACCTCATCTCATGTCTCCCCTGCTCGGGAGAATGAGACCAAAGGGAGAATTTACTCAACCCCTGATCATAGTACAGAAATCACCTCACATACAGGAACAACTAAAAGCTAATAGACAAAAGCTCACATCAACCAATGAAGGCAAATTTTTCTCAACATCTACCCTACACCTAGAAATATCAAAAAAATTAAGAAAAAGTTAGGTATTTCATGAATGCATAAAATATATGTAGGTACTAGTATGTTTTATCACTATTATAAAATATACGTAAAGCTATTACAAAAAGTTAATCAAAACTTACACAAAAAAACACAGACCATACATGGTGCCATTCAGTCGAGAGAAATATAAACAAATGTAAAGATGTGGTATGAAATCATAACTGCATAAAATTAACTGTAGTACAAACTGTACTACTGTAATAATTTCGCAGCCACCTTCTGTTGCTATTGCGGTGAGCTCAAGTGTTGCGAGTATCCGCCATGTGATGTTAATCATCTCCACTTGAGCAGTTCTTCTCTCCAGTAAATTGAGGATTGCAGTAAAAAGTGATCTCTTGCAGTTCTTGTGTATTTTTCACTGTGTTTAGTGCAATACTGTAAACCTTGAATAACACCATGGTACGGACCCATTCAAAGTGCCACTAGTGATGCTGGAAGAGCTGCCAACAAGCAGAGGAAAGTCATGACATTACAAGAAAAAGCTGATTTGCTCAATATATACTGTATATTGAGGTCTGCAGCTGCAGTTTCCCGCCATTTCAAGATAAATGAATCCAGTATAAGGATCATTGCAAAAAAAGTAAAGGACATTTGTGAAGCCATCACTGTCGCTATACCAGCAGGCGTGAAAACCTTGCACTTTTTGCAAAAACCTTTTTATCTCGCATTGAAAATGCAGCTTTTATGTGGGTGCAGAATTGCTTTAAGTAAGGCATACGTATAGACTCCAACACAATTCAAGAACAAGCAGTCATTCATTATATGACAACTTAAAACAAAAGGAAGGTGGAGGATCTAAAGCTAGAGAATTTAATGCCAGCAAAGAATGGTTTGATAATTTTTAGAGGGTTGGCTTTAAAATGTCAAGATACAATAGTTTAGGGGTTACCAGAGGGTAAGGGAGGAGAGGGGAACAGGGCTGTAAAAGAGGGTAAATTGGGTCTAATATATGATCATGGAAAGAGAACTGACTCTGGGTAGTAAACACAGAATGTGAGCTATAGATAATGTATTACACAATTTTTCACCTGAAATCTATGTAGTTTTACTAACAATTGTTGCCCCAATAAACTTTAATTTAAAGAAAAACAATGTCAAGATAACAGGAGAAGCAGCATCTGCTGACCAAGAGGCAGCAGAAAAGTTCCCAGACGCCATTAGGAAAATAATTGGGAAGAAAGGATACCTGCCTAAAAAAAATTTTAATACAGACAAAAATGCCCTACTCTGGAAAAAAAAAAAAAAGCTACAAATCACATTTATTAGTAAGGAAGAGAAACAAGCACCAGGATTTAAGGCAGGAAGGGATACTATTATTGTTTTGTGCAAGTGCAGTTGGGTTCATCATCAGGACCTTTGCCCTTATCTATAAAGCTGCTAACCCCCAAGCCTTGAAGGGAAAAGATAAACACCAGCTGCCAGTCTTTTAGTTGTACAATGAAAAGGCTCGGACAATGAGAACACTTTTTCTCAATTGGTTCCTTCAATGCTTTGTCCCTGAAATCAGGAATTACCTTGCCAGTAAAGTGACTGCCTTTTAAAGTTCTGTTGATATTGGACAATGCCCCTGGTTACCCAGAGCCCCATGAGTTCAATACCAAAGGCGTCGAAATGATCTACTTGCTCCTAAACAAAATGTCTTTAATTCAGCCTGTAGATCAAGGGGTCATAAGGAACTTGAAGGCTCATTACACATGGTACTCCATGAGAAGGATTGTCAATGCTATGGAAGAGAACCCCAATAGAGAAAACTTCATTAAAGTCTGGAAGGATTATACCATTAAAGATGCCATCATTGTTATGGGGGTGGGGGGTCAGCATCAAGCCTGAAACAATAAATTCCTGCTGCAGAAAACTGTCCAGATGTTGTGCATGACTTCACAGGATTTATGACAGAACCAATCAAGGAAATCATGAAAGAGCTTGCGGATACGGCAAAAAAGGTCAGGGCATGAAGTGTTTCAAGATACTGATCTTGAAAAAATTCAAGAGCTAATAGATACACCAGAGGAATTAACAGAAGATAATTTGATGGAGATGAGTGCTTCTGAACCAGAGCCAGAGGATAAAGAAGCAGAACCAGAAAACAAACAGACATTAGACATTCTGGCAGAAGAGTTCCGATTATTCAAGACTGCTTTTGACTTTTTTTGTGACATTGACCTTTCTTTGATGAGAGCACTGAAACTAAAGCAGTCGATGGAAAGATTGGTACCCTGTAGAAACACTTTTACAGAAATGAAAAAGCAAAAAGTCAGACAGAAGTTGCAATGTATTTCCATAAAGTTACACCAAGTATGCCTGCTTCTGTGGCCTCCCCTTCCGCCTCCTCCACCTCTGCCACCCCTGGGAGAGCAAGACCAACCCCTCTTCTTCCTTCTCCTCAGCCTACTCAACGTGAAAACAACAAGGATGAAAACCTTTATGATACTCCATTTCCACTTAATGAACAGTAAATAATCATCATGCCATACAGTTAATAAACTTATCTGTTGTGTATATATGTGTCTTCCTGTGAAAATCTAATAACTCTTCAGCAAGAATAGTATGAAACATTTTTGTTTTATCATCATTGCCTAAGTATTCATCATGTAGAATCATGTGCAAGGCTTTTATGGACTTGGATAACCTAATCTTACATAGCCATACGGAGAGTGATATTTAATACAAAATAAATAATGTGTTAGTTTACTTGCTGTTTCATAACTTTGCTTTCAAAGAATTATATTGCCATACACTATGCCTCTCTTTCTTAAAATTGGAGAAACTGTATATCAGCCTATCATCAGAGGTAAGTAGTTTTTTAAAAATGTAACAATGTGAAAAAAATGGCGGCGTGAGGTGAGCCTCTGTAACGCTCCCCTGGAATTTACAACGAATCAGAAAACAATAACTCCACAAAGGACTCCTTGCACAGCAGACAGGCAAGACGAAGAGGCCGACTACTGAATTCACCTCCAGGTGGGCGAATCTCGCGAGCGGGGGAGGAGGGAGAGGAGAAGTGCGGAGACGGAGCCGCGCGGGCGCAGGACACAGACCTAGCTCAGTGCTCGGAGCCCGCTGCTCCCGGAACTACCGCCACTGCGGGAGAGGGAAGGACTCGGACTGCTAGGGCTCCGCTAACGGCCCACAGGGCTGAGGGGGCAGCATACAAAACTGCTGAACCCAACGCTCGCTCACGGCAGACCTCGGAGCAAAGACTGAGGGAAGAGGGCTGAAATCGGTGGTTTAAGCCCTCACTGCCGAGCGGAGAACAGAAGCCTTAGGCACGGAGACTAGCCGCCCCCTCCCTACCCTCCCAGAGCTCGCCCCGCCTCCACCTGCCCGGTGCTAGAAGCGATAAAGTAGCAGTGTCGGATCAAAGGACAGAATATTTGCTGCTCTGAGAACTGTGGACCGCAGACACAGATTCGCAGCTCAACTAGTTCCGGCAAAGGGGAGGGAGCTGTGGAAGCAGGACTGGCTGTGGTGGTGGTCGCCGCCATTGCTCTGGGCCACCTCTCACAACTCACCCCGCCCCTGGCCCCACCTATCTGGGCGGATCCCTGCAGGAGTAAACAGAACTGCTGAAACAAACGGGCTCTGAATCTGGTGCAGAAAGAGCTTTGGAACTCCAAAAGCTGTTCGCATACCTATCAACCTGTTGCAGAAGACACTCCTGTAGATGTCTAGGAAGAGAAATAGTAAATCAGTGATTGCCATGAATAACCAAGGCAACAAGATAGCTCAAAAAGAAAGTGAAAAGTCTCCAGAAAAGGAACTTAGAGATATGGATCTTTGTGATTTAAATGACAGAGAATTCAAGATTGCAATTCTGAAAAAACTGAACGAGATGCAAGAAAACACAGAAAGGCAGTTTAATGAACTCAGAAACACAATCAAAGAACACCATGAGCATTTTACAAAAGAGATTGAAATCTTGAAAAAGAACCAAATAGAATTTCTGGAGATTAAGAACTCAATAGAAGAAATTAACAATAAAATATCCAGCTTAGGTAGTAGAGTTGACCAGATGGAGGAAAGAATCAGTGACATCGAAGATAGGAACCTGGAATTTACACAGAGGGAAGAAGAAAGAGACTTGAGACTTAAAAGAAATGAAAGAACTCTACAAGAACTTTCTGACTCCATCAGAAAGAGCAATATAAGAATAATGGGCAAACCAGAAGGAGAAGAAAGAGGGAAGGGAACAGAGAATATATTCAAACAAATCGTCGATGAGAACTTCCCAAACTTGTGGACAGAACTGGATCCTCGAATCCAAGAAGCAAATAGAACACCTAATTACCTCAATCCCAACAGGCCTTCACCAAGGCACATTGAATTGAAGCTGTCTAAAATCAATGACAAGGAAAGAATCCTCAAGGCAGCCAGGGAAAAGAAGACGGTAACTTACAAAGGAAAGCCCATTCGATTATCATCAGATTTTTCAGCAGAAACTCTACAAGCTAGGAGGGAATGGAACCAAACATTCAAACTATTGAAAGAGAGAAATCATGAGCCAAGAATAATATATCCAGCAAAGATCTCCTTTAGATATGAAGGAGGAATAAAGACCTTTCCAGACATCCAGAAGCTGAGGGGATTTTCTAATACACGACCTGCACTACAAGAAATACTAAAGGAGGCTATTAGACCACCATCAACAGGGACAACTTGTGGCAACCGAAACATAAAAAGGGGGAGCGTAAAGGCCTGAACTGGAATATGGGAATAGAGAAAGTAAGCGTACTGAAGAAACTGGAATACTCTAAATATCAAACTTTCTTTTACATAAACCCAAGAGTAACCACTCAAGAAACATCCAAATCTGAAATATATACTGTAATAAAAGAAGAAACAGAGGGAAACATCATAGAATACCACCACACAGAAATAATAGACAACAACAAAAAGGCAAAGAAACAATGGAGACACAGCCTTACCAGAAAACTAGAGACAGAATGACAGGAAATCCTCACATATCAATAATCACCCTAAATGTAAATGGACTGAACTCACCAATAAAGAGACACAGAGTAGCAGATTGGATCAAAAAACTAAACCCAACCATATGCTGCCTACAAGAGACACATCTCAGCTACAAGGACAAGCATAGACTCAAAGTGAAAGGGTGGAAATTGACACTCCAAGCAAATGGTACCCAGAGAAAATCAGGTGTAGCCATAATGATTTCCGATGAAACAGACTTCAGGGTGAAAAAGATAACAAGAGACAAAGATGGACATTTCATAATGGTAAAGGGGACTATACAACAAGAAGACATAGCAGTCATCAATATTTATGCCCCCAATCAGGGAGCACCGAAATATACCAAGCAACTACTAACAGAACTAAAGGGAGAAATTGACCAAAACACAATTATACTAGGGGACTTAAATACATCATTGACAGCTATGGATAGATCATCCAAACAGAAGATAAATAACGAAATCGCAGCCCTAAATGACACATTAGATGAATTGGACATAATTGACATATATAGAGCACTTCATCCTAAAACATCAGACTATACATTCTTTTCTAGTGTACATGGAACATTCTCAAGGATAGACCATATATTGGGACACAAAATCAGCCTCAGCAAATTTAAGAAGATTGAAATCATACCAAGCATATTCTCTGATCACAAAGCTTTGAAATTGGATATCAACTGCAAAAAGAAAGCAGGAAAAAACACAAATACATGGAGATTAAACAACATACCTTTAAAGAACGACTGGGTCAAAGAAGAAATTAGAGGAGAGCTCAAAAATACATAGAAACAAATGACAATGAAAATACATCCTATCAAAATTTTTGGGATGCCGCGAAAGCAGTTTTAAGAGGGAAATTTATATCATTACAGGCCTATCTCAAGAAACAAGAAAAATCCCAAATAAATAATCTCATGTTACACCTTAAAAAACTAGAAAAAGAAGAACAAGCGAAACCCAAGGTCAGCAGAAGAAAGGAAATAACAAAAATCAGAGCAGAACTAAATGAAATAGAGAACAAAAAGACAATAGAAAAAATTAATGTGACAAAGAGCTGGTTCTTTGAAAAGATTAACAAAATCGACAAACCCTTGGCTAGACTCACTAAGATAAAAAGAGAGAAGACACTAATTAACAAAATCAGAAATGAAAAAGGGGAAGTTATCACGGACACCACAGAAATACAAAGGATTATCCAAGAATACTATGAAGGACTATATGCCACCAAATTTAATAACTTAGAAGAAATGGACAAGTTCTTAGAAACATATAGCCTTCCAAGGCTGAATCATGAAGAACTGGAAAATCTTAACAGGCCGATCACCAGTAAGGAAATTGAATCAGTCATCAAAAACCTTCCCAAAATCAAAAGTCCTGAACCAGATGGCTTCACCAGTGAATTCTACCAAACCTTCAAAGAGGATCTAATACCAATCCTGCTCAAACTCTTCCAAAAAATTGAAGAAGAGTCAGTACTCCCTAACTCATTTTATGAGGCCAACATTACCCTGATACCAAAACCTGGTAAGGACAACACAAAAAAAGAAAACTACAAACCTATATCTCTGATGAATACAGATGCTAAAATCCTAAACAAAATTCTAGCAAATCGAATACAACAATGCATTAAAAAGATTATTCATCACGACCAAGTGGGGTTCATCCCCGGGGCACAAGGATGGTTCAACATTCGCAAATCCATCAATGTGATACATCACATAAACAAAATAAAGAACAAAAATCATATGATTCTATCAATTGATGCAGAAAAAGCATTTGATAAGATACAACATCCATTTATGATTAAAACACTTACTAAAATTGGTATAGAAGGAAAATACCTCAACATAATAAAGGCCATATACGACAAGCCCTCAGCTAATCTCATAATTAATGGTGAAAAGCTGAAGCCCTTTGCTCTACGTTCAGGAACACGACAAGGTTGTCCCCTATCTCCTCTGCTTTTCAACATAGTGTTGGAAGTCCTCGCCAGAGCTATCAGGCAAGAGAAAGAAATAAAAGGCATCCAAATTGAAAATGAAGAAGTTAAATTGTCACTCTTTGCAGATGACATGATGCTATATATAGAAAACCCTAAAGAGTCCACCAAAAAGCTATTAGAAACAATCAATGAATACAGTAAAGTTGCTGGCTACAAAATCAACGTACAAAAGTCCATTGCTTTCCTATATACCAACAATGAAATCTCAGAAAAAGAGATAGAAAAAACAATTCCTTTTGCAATTGCAGCAAAAAGAATAAAATACCTAGGAATAAACTTAACCAAGGATGTGAATGATTTATATGCTGAAAACTATAAGACATTTTTGAAAGAAATTGAAGAAGACACAAAGAAATGGAAAGACATTCCGTGCTCATGGATTGGAAGAATCAACATAGTTATAATGGCCATATTACCCAAAGCCATATACAGATTTAATGCAATCCCCATTAAAATCCCAATGGCATTTTTCAAAGAAATAGAACAAAAAATCATCAGATTTGTTTGGAACCACAAAAGACCCCGAATAGCCAAAGCAATATTAAAAAAAAAGAACAATACTGGAGGTATCACACTCCCTGATTTTTCCTTGTACTACAGGGCTACAATAATCAAAACAGCTTGGTATTGGCGGAAAAACAGACACATAGACCAATGGAATAGAATTGAGAATCCAGAAATAAAACCACATAAATATGGACAGATAATTTTTGACAAAGAAGCTAAAAACATACAATGGAGGAAAGACAGCCTCTTCAATAAATGGTGCTGGCAGAATTGGATAGCTACGTGCAAAAGAATGAAACTGGACTGCTATCTGTCACCATGTACCAAAATTAATTCAAAATGGATCAAAGACTTAAGCATAAGACCTGACACAATAAACTGCATTGAAGAAAACATAGGTACTAAACTTATGGACCTTGGGTTCAAAGAGCATTTTATGAATTTGACTCCAAAGGCAATGGAAGTAAGAACTAAAATAAACAAATGGGATTATATGAAACTGAAAAGCTTCTGCACAGCAAAAGAAACTATTGACAAAATAATGAGGCAACCAACTGAATGGGAGAAGATTTTCGCAAACAGTTCCTCTGATAAGGGGCTAATATGCAAAATATACAAGGAACTCATGAAACTCAACAACAAAAAAACAAACAACCCAATTGAAAAATGGACAGAGGACCTGAAGAGACATTTCTCCAAGAGGATATACAAATGGCAAATAGACATATGAAAAAATGCTCAACATCGCTAATCATCAGAGAAATGCAAATGAAAACCACAATGAGATATCACCTCACCCCAGTCAGAATGGCTTTCATCAACAAAACAAATAGTAACAAGTGTTGGAGAGGCTGTGGAGAAAAAGGAACTCTCATACACTGTTGGTGGGAATGCAGACTGGTGCAGCCGCTATGGAAGGCAGTGTGGAGGTTCCTCAAGAAATTACGAATAGAATTACCATATGACCCAGCAATCGCTCTCCTGGGTATCTACCCAAAAATATAAAAGCATTTCTCTATAGAGACACGTGTACGCCAATGTTCATTGCAGCTTTGTTTACGGTGGCCAAGACATGGAAACAACCAAAATGTCCTTCGATAGATGAATGGATAAAGAAGTTGTGGTACATATACACAATGGAATACTATTCGGCGTTAAGGAAAGATGATATAGGAGCATTTGTGACAACATGGATGGATCTCGAGAGAATAATGCTAAGTGAAATAAGTCAGACAGAAAAAGCAGAGAACCCTTGATTTCACTGATATGTGATATATAAACCAAAAAGAACAAGACAAACAAATGAGAAACAAAAACTCATAGACACAGACAATAATTTAGTGGTTACCAGAGGGTAAGGGGGTGGGGGGTGGGTGATGAGGGTAAAGGGGATCAAATATATAGTGATGGAAGGAGAGCTGACTCTGGGTGGTGAACACACAATGGGATTTATAGACGATGTAATACAGAATTGTACACCTGAAATCTATGTAAATTTACTAACAATTGTCACCCCAATAAAATTAATTAAAAAAAAATGTAACAATGTTTCTAAAGCTATATTATGAAAATTACTATAATACTGTATCCCATAATAATTTTATATCAATTCATTCATTGGTATATGAGTAGAGGATAGGCTATCATGAAGCAATGATATTGATTACACTATACTACCATAATGCGGTTATATTGCTGCTTCTTTATCAATGCATAAATAATTATACCTGTAAATAAATATGAATTACTTTTTCACATTATCTTTTCATTTTTGATGTCTAATGTTAGTAATATGTATAACAACTACAGTGTTTTGTATCATAAGACAATATTGATGTAGGTACTAACAGATGATTCACCTTATAAACAGATAACATAAACTTATGGTATCAATAAATACAGATAATATAAACTTATGGTATCAATAAATACAGTACAGTACTATGAATATGTTTTCTCTTCCTTATGATTTTCTTAGTATTTTCTTTTCTCTAGCTTACTTATTGTATGAATACAGTATTTCATACATATACACAATATGTGTTAATCAACATTATGTTATTGGTAAGCAGTCAATTGTAGGCTATTAGTAGTTAATTTTTGGACTAGTCAAAAGTTATATACATAGGTTTTTGACTGTGCAGGGGTCAGCACCCTTAACCCTCATGTTGTTCAAGGATAAACTGTAGTTTCCCGTGGTCTGTGAGACACTAGCAAATTAATTGAACCCAGGGAGGGGGTTATTGGAACCTCCAATCTATAGCTGGTCAGTCAGAAGCACAGGTAAAACCTAGACTTGTGATTGGCATCTGAAGTGAAGGGCAACTTTGTGAGACTGAGACCTTAACCTGTGGAACTGATGCTATCTTCAGGTAGATAGTGTCAGAATTAAGTTGAATTGCAGGACACCCAGCTGATATTGAAGAACTATTTGGTGGTGTGGGCAATACACATTGGAGTTGGGTGCAGAATTGTTATAGTTATTCTACCATAGCAAGATTAAGTCCCATAAATTCTTGCTGACAGATTTTTCCCCCTGGTTCTAATGACAGCTTCTTTTATGTGTCGAAAGAAAGAATGAACCTCTGAAGATCCCCTCTGGGATAACTTAAGTATTCAGGAGGCCACTGTGGAATTGACCCAGCAGTCTTCTGGGGGTGGTAGAAACGCTAACAAGTAAAGGAACCTCAATTTGAGATTAAAATTCTACTCATGTATTAGTGCACACTACTTCATTAGTAGGTATAGTCAACACTATTGTCTGATTATCCCAAATCCATTTCCCTTTCATCTCCAGTTTTGTTCACCTTCTCTGCAAAGCCATGTGCTTCAGTAGAAGTGGGTGCATCCTCAGGCCCAGAGAATGAATTAGGATTGGTTTAAGTCAATTATCATGGTCTCATTACCCTTGCCAGTGAACGGCTAGACATGTGACATACTCTTAGCCAATGAGATGTAAGAGAAAATCTCTCAGAATACTTCTGTGAAGGATTCTTCACTAACAAAAGAAACAGTATCTCTTCCATTGTGATTGAATGGGGTCCCCAAAACTGCCATGACCATCTTACAGCCGTAAGAAGAATGAGCCCAAAGAATGGACTTTCTGGTGTCTTTCTATCATCTTTTAGAATATCTCCTCACTGTGTTGTATCTTAGATGTAAAAGCTACAGGCATTTAGACCAATTTGTTTTTGACCCTCTAGATAATGATAGAATTTCAGTGCAAGAAGGTATATTAAATGGTTAGAATAATCAACTTCTATTAAATTATCCAAATTAGAGACATTCATAAAATTTGAAAAGACTAATATATAGTAGATCCTCATTATTTATACATTCCATATTTATAAATTCATCTACTCACTAAAATTTATTTTTAATCTCTATATCAATATTCACCTTGCTTTCTCAGGTATTTGCAAATATGCACTGGCACAGAGTGGGCAAAAAAATTTGAGCTGTCTGACACACATATTCCCAGCTAAGGTCAAACAAGGTGACTTTCTGTCTTCTCATTTCAGTTCTTATACTGTAAACAAGTAATCTTTTCATGGTATAGTCATAGTGCCATAGTTTTTGCATTTTTGTGCTTTTTGTTGGTGATTTCACTGTTTAAAATGGCCCCAAGCATAGTGCTGAAGTGCTATCTAGTGATTTCAAGCACAAAAAAGCTGTGATGTACTTTACAGAGAACTTACATGTGTTAGATAAGCTTCACTGAGGCATGAATTATAGTGCTATTGGCTATAATTTCAATGTAAATGAATCAACAATATATATTAAATACAGTGTCATTAAACAGAAACACATATAAAACAATCTATATATTGATCACTGAAGAAAATATTCTGATCAGAGGTTTGCAGAACCATAACCCTGTATTTCCTCTAAGAACAATGGTTCAATATTCCTTAATTCAATGTTTAGAGGCTTTATTGAACATAACTACCATGACTAATGAGAATTGAATGTATGTTTTATTTCCTATTGTTTCCTTCTTTCTGTCACAAAAGTTATAGGGCTCAAGGGCAAAAGCTATAGAAAGCAAATAGCATCAATTTCAGGGAATCGCTCCTTTATGAGATACAGTGACTTCAGCTATGAATCCAGTCAGCCCGGAGCCCCTCAGTGGCCTGGAATCTGGACTTATTACCCCAGGTACTGTGTTTCCACAAAAATAAGACTGGGTCTTATATTAATTTTTGTTCCAAAAGATGCCCTAGAGCTTATATGCAGGGGATGTCACCCTGAAAAATCATGCTAGGGCTATTTTCCAGTTAGGTCTTATTTTGGGGGAAACACGGTATCTTCATCTCCACATTCCAACAACTGGCAGCAATCACAGTATGCTACAATAAAATGCTCACACTTTGCAGTCAAAGAGGACATTAGAGAAAAGTTTTCCCAAAAACAAAATGTTCCCATAAAACATGTTTTCAACCCAGATCTCAGATATTCTTGTTGGCCACTAGTAGTGTCAAGACCTCTGAACCCTACAGCTACCTAACCAACACAGGCAATTCCACCACCGCTGGACTCAGCTAGTGCCAGAGACCTCTGAAGCTACCATATTTCCCCGAAAATAAGACCTAGCTGGACAATCAGCTCTAATGTGTCTTTTGGAGCAAAAATTAAGATAAGACCCGGTATGGTAATATGATATGATATGACATGACGTGACGTGACATGACATGACATGACATGACATGACATGATATGATATCAGGTCTTATATTATAGTAAAATAAGACCGGGTCTTATATTAATTTTTGCTCCAAAAGACGCATTAGAGCTGATTGTCCAGCTAGGTCTTATTTTCAGGGAAACATGGTAGCTCCACTCTCTAACTGAAGGCCATGAGCAAGGGAGTGATAGCTCTCCTCACTGTATGCAAAAGGGAATTTAGACTCATTAGGGCTAGTCCTTATGGATTGGCCCACACTTGGTCAGGAGGTATCCCTGTATTCTCGGCAGAAGCTTTCTTCTCTGAAAAGCTAAACTTTTCAAATGATTTGTTCCTACTTAATGCCACTCTCTTTTCTCACTCTTCAAGCTGGCTTCAATCTCCACTATGCCCCCTAAAACTTACAAAAGCTTTCAATGACTGGCTACATCAGGTGGGCATTTTTCAGTCTTAGCATTCAGGAACTCTTAGCAGCATTTGATGCTACTGATGACTCCTCTTCATGCAAGCACTCTCTTCTCTCTGTTTCTGATCTTCTCCTATCACTCATTCTTTGTCCCACTTAGGCTCAAGCGACTTTGGCTCCCTCGCTGTTTTCAGTCCACTTTTGGATTTCTCGAGAACTGGAGCTAGGCCCTTTTCCTTACTCATTCTGTACGCTCTCTCCCAAAACGGCCTTATCCCCCACACTGCTTCACCAACAATTATAAACAAGTCACAAATTGATAGAAGCAACCAAACTTATTTGAGCTTTGTTATTATAAATAATAATAATAGTGACTAACATTTATATAATACTCATTCTGTGCCAGGCACCAATCTAAGTGATTTATGTATGCTAAACTCATTTGGGTCTCTCAGGAATGTTATAAGGTAAGTACCATTATTATGATGTCTATTTTACAGATGAAAAAACTAGGAGGAACATAAAGATTAAGAATTTCCTTAAGGTCACACAGCTGCTAAGAGGCAGTCAGGATCCAGTACGATGCTTTTAAACATTACACAATACTGCTTTTCCATTTATTTGTTCAGTTATGTGAATGTCTTCTAAAAAGTAAAAACTAAACTCATTTCTTCTCAAATCTGGTTTTTCTCCCATACTTATTTGGAGAATGTCACCACCATCCAACAGCCATTCAGCTGCTCCCTTACTTGCATGTCCAAATAACCTCCAAATCCTATCCAGTCCACCTCAAAGACATTTCTTGAATCTGACTTGTCTCCCAATGTGCTATTGCCACCTTAGACGAAGCAATGGTCATGTCTTGCCTGTGCTTTTGCAAGCTCCTAATTAGTCTTCCTACACATACCAGGCTGCCTCCAGACCTTTCTCCTGCTGCAGAGAGAGTGGCTTTTAAAAATTCAGATCTGGTCACTTCATATCCTACTCAGTTTCCCAGTGCCCATACAAAAAGTCCAAAAGTTTCCCAGGCCTCCACAGCTCTGCAAGAGTAGCCTGTGTTCCTCTCCAGCTCTCTCCTGCTCCTCACCTCCTCACTCTCTGCAACGCCTCCTTTTCATTCCTCACATGTGTACCTTATTCCTCCCTCCAGGCTTCACTTTCCCACTGTCGTTTTCTCCAACCTTACTAGATCTAATTAACTTTCACTCATGTATCTTTCAGAGTTCAGCTAGACTTCCCTGGCTCTTCACATTCCTATAAAACAAACTTCTCATGCACACGGTGCTTCTCCTTTGTAGCTCTTTGCATGACTGTCAATAAATAATTGATTTTGTCATAAACTCTTCAACATCTGTCTCCCTCACTAGAATATGAGATCCATGATGGCAAAGGCATTTTCTATCTATCACTATGTCCCCAGAACCCATCAGTGTGCACAAAGCAGGGGCTGAAATGTTTTTTCAATAAATGGGTGATAGTTTGGAGCCATATTATGAGCAGCGTTAATGCCAAATCCAGAGGATGGCACTTATTCAGCAGGTAATGAGGAACCATGGTAGTGCTTCAAGCATGGAAATGGTAAGAGTAACATGCCACGTTAGGAAATTAATCCAACAGCACTGTGGAGAGTGAAGTGCATTACATAGATGAATAGTTAGTCCAGTAATGTGTGGACTAGAGTCTGGACTGGCAGAGTGATGTTGAAAAAGAAACTGAACTAGGGATCAGAATCATTAGATACTACAAAGTAAAAATCTGCAGGACATGGTAACTCAAGCTATTGACTAATTGAAAACTGGTCAGTTTTATTCTGCTAGTTAGCAGAGAATGGCTCTGTATTAGATGTCTATGATATAGTCATGTGCCAACAGAAGAGTGAAATGTAGGGCCGTGATAGGAGGGAAGAATGGTAGGAAGTGTGCTCAAATTCCCCCTTGCACCCTGAGAAAATGCAGATTAAAAAAAATAATTATGTTATCAATAAGTATTTATGCAGATAAATTAAGACAAGAGCAGATAAGTAAACCAATTAAATTTCAACAGAGGACACTCACTCCTCCCCAACATCAGAAAGATTCATTTGTTGCTACTTAAAGCAAATCATCCTGGATGGTGGTAATAAAAGCCTTTCTGCTTTGGGCATGCGCTATTGTTATCAATAGACAACCATTCTTTACATCTGAAAGTGAAGATTTATAAACTTATTGTGGGGACAGAGTCCCAGAGAGCAGTTTCCAGGCTTTTGACCTCCCGTGGAAAGATGCTGGCTCGGTTATTAGATGGCCATCAGCTGAAATCAAGTGGCCATCCGCTTTGGCTGGGTGATCATCAGCTGTAACAAGTTAGCAATTTAGCCAGTAATATAATTTCTGTGGCTACGCTAGGGGGTTGGTTGGTTGGTTGGTTGGTTGGTTGGTTGGTTGGTTGGTTGGTTGGTTGGTTGGCAGAGAAGCGGATGGCGGATTGCAGCTAGCAAGCGGGTTAGCAAGCAGATTGTGGATTGTAGATAGTGCTGATCCTACTTCCTGTGTCTCACCCAGCTGCCAGTGAGACTGGGGTGCAGGAAGACCCTTCGTTGGGGTACTGAAAGATGTTTGCTTTTGTGTCTCGACCAGCTGCCATCAAGAATATAGTGGCATGACTCCCCTATCTATGGCTCCGTTGTTGTTCCTTTTCGACCTCACCATATCCTGTGTTCTTGTGCGGGGAGTTGGAGCTGAGTATCTGCATTACACTTATCATATTTTAAAACATCTACCTCCTCTCATGAAACAAAACTTCATAAAATAGGAGGAAAGCATTTCAAGTGTTCTTTAATAATAGACAGAGACAGGTGTTATCAAATAATCTGGCTGCAGTTACAAATACATAGTAATATTTAAACTCAGTAATCTGCGTGCTTATGCCTGAAAGACCATTATTTACTTTTAGCATTAAAGAGCTTTCCATCATGCACACATAATAAAGGAATGGAAAGTCTGAAAGCCCCACAAATAAGATGCCTCTGTACCTCTTCAGTTTTGAGGGTCCCCCCACCAGCTATACTTGGAAAATTTAACTTTCAAGAGTGGCTAAACCCTAAGAAGAATATATGTAAGTATATAAAATGTCAGACTGCAATCCTGGCCTTTTGTACTGAATTTCTAGCCCATGGGAATAAAATGGCACTCAGCACCACACTCTGCAAAACTATTTTGGGTGCATCATATAATTTCTCAGCCAACAAAAGCATGTCTGGATCAAAATACATTGGAAATTTTTTAAAAATGTAACACTCCATGCAAATCTCCAACTAAATTCTCAGTGCCTCCCTATTTCCCAGTGAGTCTGAAAATGGATTGAAAGGCAAACCAGAACTGAACACTAAAATGTGCCCCCATTAACCAACTATATAGAATTTACTTTTCCAAGCCTCCATGTGGTGACCAGCTTTCCATGTTTGTGTTAGTGTCCCTCTTATCTTAAAAAGCATGATTTATCTGGACAAAATTTTAATAAGATCAGTGGTTATATCAACAAAAGAATAGTATCTGGTCTTGAAATAGAAGGAGAAAAATTCTAAGCAAAGTGCAATTAACGACAAAGCAATAATCCACTCAAACCAAGAGGAAATAGCTTGAATGAAAACAAATGACTTGAATTTTTAAAAAATAAACCATTTTTTAATTATACAAATGCAATTTCCTACTTTTGTTTACTTTGGTCGTATTATTTTCCTATTTACATATAAGCCAACCAGAGCCTGATGGCTGATTTCATCATAGAAAGAAGCAAGAGAGGAGGGCCAAGTTTCTCAGTACCTGCCACAAAAATAAATTGCTCCCGTCAATGTTCATTGGGTTCAGCCTGTGCAACTACTGGAGACCACTATTTTATATAACTTATTACCTTAATAATGCACTAATTTCATCTTCACAACAAGCCTGTAAATCAGTACACTTTACAAATTAAAAAACTGAGACTCAAAAAGATTGGGTAATCAGCTAGCAGAAGGATAAGATATCACATAAACTCAGGTCATTTGACTCTAGGTCCATTCCCAATACACACTGCTATATGATAAGCACAGATCAAAATGTTTGGAATTCCTGATACATGCCCAGGGCTAAACTAAGATTCTTAGTATGCCACGTTACTCAGACACCTGTATCCCTTCCAACCCAATGAGTAGAATCAAGCATGAAATAAACAACTTTACCTATTAACCTCTAATGAAGACTCAAAAGGAAAATATCTAGATTTTCTTCAATCGACCCTATTAACCACTGTCCACATGCACCAAGTATTTTAAAACTTGTAATTTAAAAAAAAAAGTGTAATTTCCCCTCTTGACTTGCCTGTCATGGGTGACCACCTTTACAGCTAGCTGTGGCCAGAACTAAGGGAAGCAGATGGTCTGGGGTCATGTTGACACTCCTGAGCTGCCACACCTGGGTGACCATTCCCAGCACCCCATTGTTTTACAACACCAAATTGGACCTATTAAAACCTTACATCCACCCTTGTTCTCCAAAACCATAGATCCTCTTCCCTCAGTCATCAAAGAACTGAAACAAATACTATCTATGTTATTCATTTACTTCATTCATTTAACAAATATTGAGTATGGAAAACCAATAGTTTATCAGGCACTGTGATAGGTATTGCAAAATAAGACAGAGTTTACTCAGAGTGTTGAGCTTAGAAAACAAATGTTTTGAAGCATATTAAGTGGATGGTGGGGAAGAACAGTGTCTTTGGAAGGGATGACTAACACAGATTTAGAGGTCAGAGAAAGTTTCCTGAAGGAGAACATGGCTTAGCAAAACTATTAAGGGTAAATGGGATTTAGTCAAAAGAAGAGCCTACTATGTGTTGGGCATTTTATGTCTATCTTTTAGCCTCTTAATAACCTTCTAAGGCTGTTATCACCATCTGATAGATGGGGAAACTGAGACTCTGAACTCATCAGGCCCAGCTAGTCTCAGAATTCAAATCCAGCTTTGCAAATCCCAAAGCCCATGTTTCATTACTTTTTCACTACTCTGCAAACAAAACACCTTCCTACACGTCCTATAGGAGCCTATGAACATGCATCAGTGTTGGTCCAAGACCTTCCCCCTGTGCTTTAGTAGTCTTAGACATGTACAGGAAAGGTCCTCATGTTTGAGCTTTTAAGGCACCATAATGGTGGTGCTGGAGCAGAGCTGGGGCATGATTTGGGAGGCTCTGTTCAGAATGTTCCTTGCTGAACCACGGGAAACCCTGAGTTCTGGAGTGAGTTGTGTTCATAGTGCCAGTGATTGATCAATACACCCATAAGTATCTCTGTGACTTTGTCTTTCAAAGTCATGCATTCTTTTGTATCAAAATTAATGTTATACAACCTGGTCAGCTGTTTTCTAACCCAAACTTGATACCCAGAGACACTGGGATGTTTTCACAGATGTCATCCACTGTCAGTAGAAGAGAATTTGAATCTATTAGAGATATTCAGAAGAAAGTACCACAAGCCCTGATGGTCAATGGCAAGACAATGGAGATTACATGGATAAAACTGTAGTACAGATTCCTACATCAGCTACTTTGACATAGTGAACAAACCCATCTTTGTGTGCAAGTTCTGATGCATTTGCTTAAAGAAGAGTCTCATTACCTTCCAGATGCATCTTCACCAGAAGATCTAACTTTGATGAATGTGAATCCTACAAGACTCTATAAGCATTGTAATTTGGCCCCTATAAACAGCCCTTATAAATCCTAGATGCCGGCTTGCTCTCCCTTGCTGCTTTCTCTCAACATATCAGTTAATATGGATTTCTGGTGAGTTATGTTCCAGGTAATTGAGGTGTCTTGGAGCATAGGTTAATTTTATGCTCATTGAAACCTCCTAGGTGCCAAGCATCGTTTATGTCCAGCAGAGGGTCTCCTTTTCAAGGGCAATTACTCAAAATCACAGATAAACATTGTCATTTCTCTGCTAAGCCTTGCTCTAACCCAGGCATGGGAGGCAATCATCCCTTGCAAGGTTGTCTTCACCATCAGAATGATAACACTGCTCTGGCTTCCTCTCTCCTCCCTCTCTTTTCCACTCTCACCCCTCACATTTCTCCATGACCTTATGCTGCTTCTGGCTGCCAATAACACCCTTATCAGGGTATTCAACATGGGGAGAAGAGGTCTCCTTGAAGGGGTGCCTTACCTATAGGATTCCTATCCTCCCCACACCAAGCCAGTCCTCCATCCCATTCCCTGTTCTGTTTCCCTCAAAGACATCACCTCAAGTAGGCCAAAAGTAGTTTGAATCTAATGTTTTTAAAAATGACTAAAATAACAATAACTCACATGAGGAAAATAAATGTCACTGAAACATCAGTATAGTTAACCCCTCCAGGAGGTGCTTCCATTTTAAGGAAGACTTTATCAACCTAAAGGAATTGCTAATTTGGGAGCTATAGCTGAGCAAAGACTGTGCAAAAACTCCAGAAGAACCTTGATCAGCCATATACACTTGCCCTTCCAGTCCACCGTTGGCCTTTGCCTAAACATAGACAGTAATATCCACAGGACTCATTTTCTCCCATGCTCAGGTAAGAATTACTTGTGAGTTGTCCTGAAACACAGAGGTGATGAAAATTCTGTCTCTCTGCATCATTCATTTATTAAATCTTTATTGAATATCTGTTATGCCAGGTACGGAGGCCTAAGAAATTCATGACTTTATATTCTAGATAAAGAGATGGCATATATACAAATGAGGACAGTAGAGCATAACAAATGCTCTCCTTACAAGAGTCACACATGGAGCCCTAAAGGAGCAGATTTACGGAAGACTAATAGTCTCCTAATGATGGGGGCAGGGACAGGATATCAGGCTACCGGGAGAGTATATGTAAAGGCCTGAAGTAGTGTGAGGGCAAGGCAGGGAATTCTGTCCAAATGAAGGGCAGCCAGCCCCTACCCACAACCATGTTCCTTGTTTTCCTACAGTTGGAAAAGAGGTCGTAGGGACTCAGCAAGATGGTCTACCTGAAAAGGTCAGTGAAGAATTAAATCAATTGCTCTGACACCTCACAGAGCTGATGGATTGAATGAGGTACCATACTATAGAAAGGAGTGAAAAACTGGCATATTGGCTCGGCCACTGATAGCTATGTGATTTGAGGCAATTAGTTAAATTCTCAGAAATTCATGTCCTGATCTGTACAATGGTGATAAAACATACATCTCATAAAGTTGTTTTAAATATGTAATCATAGAGGTAGTATATGGGAAGCATCTAGCACCCAGAGAAATCATCTCAGAGAACCCCCTAGTTTCTCATTTCTTCCCCCGTCCCACCTCTCTAAATGGAAAATCTAAATTGAAATGATTGTTTTCAAGCACAGTAGAATTAAGCAATTCCCAGCATTCACGTCTGTGGTCTCAGAGAAGCAGTGGAGAAGCAGACACAGGGTGTGTCTTACTTGACAGAATAGGCTCATGTATGCCCCAAATATATCCAAAGGCCACAGGCACGCTGACTAATTTGCAATGACACTGAACCTGGGCTTTAGCTCCCATATTCACCTTTTTGCTGGTCTTTTAATATTTTTCTTTTAGCAGTTCCTTGAGCCCTTATTAGCTAACATTCTCATTCTCCATCAACACGTTGAGGGGCATCCAACTAAGGGCAAAATCCAAAGACATATCATAGACAGCTAGTGGAAGCAGTTAAAAACCAAAAGAACAAGACAAACAAATGAGAAACAAAAGCTCATAGACACAGACAATAGTTTAGTGGTTACCAGAAGGTAATGGGGGTGGGGGGTGGGAGATGAGGGTAAGGGGGATCAAATATATGGTGATAGAAGGAGAACTGACTCTGGGTGGTGAACACACAATAGGATTTATAGATGATGTAATACAGAATTGTACACCTGAAATCTATGTAATTTCACTAACAATTGTGACCCCAATATTTTTTTTAAAAAAAAGAGATAAAGGGAGGCACCATGGAAGGAAGTGAGTGGGCACCTCACTCCACAACCTTATTGAGGATCAGGTCTGACTGGTGTGCCAAGGTTCCCCAGGCCTGAAGGACGACATTGTTCTGGTAAAGTCCCAGAACTGGAAAAGGACTTTCAGAATCATCAGGTTCATCCTCTGCCCTCAGACCAAGACTACCTAAGAACTATAGCAAAGATGGAAATATGTCTAACTATTGAAGAGACCTTCGTTTCTTATGAGCCACCAAATAGGTAGTTTTTTAATCCTCCTTACTACCTCCCTAAACTCAGGAAACACATGCAGATTGACCTCAACCAGCTCTGAGTGACAAGCAAAGAAAACAAAGCAGATAAGAGAAAGGAAATGTGTTCAATTAAATCAGTAAGATTTAATTGCCCATATGGAGTTAAGCTAGGTGGTATCAGAGGAGCTGGAGATAGGAATATCTGCATGCATTAGGAGCCCAGTCTGGGGGCTGGGAAGACCATGAGGCTATTTAAATATTTAATGCCAGTTTAACTCCCATGTTAAATACCAGCTAGATTGGTCTCAAGGGAAACCAGAAAGAAAGCAGCAACTCAATTCATTCATTTGGTACCTACTGTGTGCCAAGGGTGTGTCCAGGCCTCCATCATGTTGAAATCCTTAGTAAATTGGGTGGACATACAAGGGTTCATAATCTGAGACACTCTCTTCAGCCGATTCTGAGCACTTGTGAAGGCAAGAAGCCATGTCATACCCTCCTGCTCTTCTCTCTTCACTGCTGCTGTTATCAACACAGGGCAGGACGCCTTGCAGGTGCTTGATAAATTCTATTCGACCCATAATCAAGATGTAAAACAGAATTGTACACCTGAAATCTATGTAATTTTACTAACAATTGTCACCCCAATAAATTAAAAAATAAAAGAAGATAAGTTCCTTGACCTCAGGATAGCATTTAATCCCCTAAAAGGAAACTTCTTCAGAAAGGCCTATTTTATAGAGTAGATTTCAAAAGATTGTCTATGTGCTTGGAATAAGTAATCCGACATGATAAAGGCTATGTTCACAGTGTCCCTAAAACGCAGGCACATATGGTACAGGACATGAACAGGCTCCAGGCTCTCAATTGCTTTGTTTTAACCTTGGCAGCCCTTCAGCTTGGCTCCCACATTCAAAGGGATGATGTATTTTCCCATATTTATTATTTGCCCTGGACTACTGAGGAAAAAAGCAGGGCAGCAGGCCGATGTGTCTCAGTGTTCCTGCCAGGAATAACAGAGAGGCCTTGCACCAGCGCCTCATTAGCTTATGGAAAACAGTTCCCTAAGGAAACCGCAGGGTGTAAATAAATTTAAAACATTTCAGCCTTTTGAGGCCTGTAGATGCCAAATTTGTAAAGCAGTGGTGGCTCAAGAACTCTGTAACATTCTATTGCACGTCTCATAAATTTAGCATAAGTTCTGTGTCTGTTAATAAATGAAATAATATGATAGCACGAACATACTTTTTAAATGTAATATGCATTACTTTGTTATATTTATAAGAAGCAAAAATTTAGTTGGTGGGATAAATTCAGTCTAAAACAACAGGATAGTTCTAGAGATATTCATGCAAGTTTCTTCCTAACTCAGAGCCCTCTTTAAGGATATATTCTCTATAGATGCTATATCATATTATAGCAAGTATATGGGCAAAACTTGCTATAGTTTCATATATTATCCACTCTTCAAATATGGTGTTACAGAATATTATACATGAGAGAAATGGGTGAGGTTTAAACCTAAACCTCTGACTGAATATTTCTCTGTTAACTATTAACAAGACACACAAAGAGTGGTATCTTAGACTTAGAAGTCATAGACATTTCATCTAATACCCTCATTTTATAAACAAGAACACTGAGATCCAGAAAAGCAAAGTAATTTACCAAAATTACACTGCAGGTTAGTGGCAAAGCTGGGAGAACACAGGATTCTCTCTGTGTGCCCACTGCTCATAAGACTAATAATAGGATCAGAGCTGCATAGCCTTAGCACGCTGCCTGGTACATGGCGAGCACTCAACAAATATTGCCTATGACTGTCACTGTTACGATTTCATCATTTCTGCTACCCCAATGTGCTACATAGTACAGCTTATTTTTATCTCTTTGTAATAGTGATGACTTCTCTGAGTAGCTCAAACTAGGGTTAATTTCATATCTGTTATCAGAGTATTTTAAGTACTGTATTGACCCATTAGGTGATCCTCCTCAATATTAACTCCTAAGTCAAAGAAATCCATATGTTCTTAATTTCCCCTAATAAGACATACTATATTGTTTTCCACTAAATCATGATTTATTCATTGAGCATCAACAGGCTGTAAACTTTATAAGGACAGGAACTACATTTACTTTTTCAACATTATAGCCCCCAAATCCTAGTGCATAGTAGGCACTCAACTATTTGACAGTCATGGCACCAGATGATGGGGACACAAATGCAAATAAGGCATGGTCCCTCTCCTTATGAATTCCACAGTCTGATGAGGCTAATTCTTCTTGAACCTATTTCAGTTTTTAGCCCATATCATCCCTATAAGTTGAGTCCTTATATTCACCTCTTCACATTGTAATATATATTCCTAATAATCCAAGGATAGTCCTCCAGCAAGATTTCGTTCAAGATTTGTCTTAAACAATAACTGTAACAATAGCATACCCAAAATATAATCGAGACAAGTGATCCTTAACAGACAGATGGATACTTGAGCTATATAATAAAAGAAATCTATATGCTTAGGCTAAATAATAAAAAGGCATAATTTTTAAAGAAACAAAAGGAATTAACCTAAATTTAATTCAAATCAGATAAAATGAACCTCTCTAAAGAATTAAGTTCTGAGAAGCTATTTGGCCTACACCAAAGGCGTATAACACATGAGTCAGCAAAGGTCTCAGCACAAGTTTATGAATCAGAATATGCAAACTAATGCCAGTAACTAACACCTGGCTATAGGCTATGGCTATCCCCAAGAAGGGGGTAACTGGGCTGCCTGGAGGTGCACAATCAAGGACCCAATTCATGGGGAACTCTTCAGGAGATTCTAGAACACTATGTGAATCAAATCCTCTGGGGGGCTTATTAAAACACAAATAACTGGCCATCCCCAGAGTTTCTGGGGTAGAACCCAAGAGTTTGCATTTTTAACAAGTTCTCATGTGATGCTTAGGCTGCTGGTTCAGGAATTTAGAAAAAGCACGATACATACACATCCCAATACTTTGATAGCAAAGAATCAATGTCAATGACCTGTAGGGTATGTTCAATGTTTGCTTTCTTTTTAATTCCTTGAACCAGTTACCAATTATGGGTGCTATACATCTGAGCAACTCTTGAGCCAAAGGAGAAGGTAGAAGAATTAAGCCATTCCATTTAATGGGACAAAATGTAAAAAATAGGCTGGGATGGAAACCCTCCCCTCTCCTAAAGAAAAGTTCCTCAGATAGAAAAAAATAAGAACTAGAGGCAAGCAAGTGATGAGTGGAAGACCTAAACAGAGAGGGGAAAGTGGATGAAGAGAAATTGAGCCATTGGAGCAGTGCCAAGGAATTGGGGCTCCTCCGGGCTGTGAATCCAGACCTTGTAACAGCCCCATTTTTTAAGTACTTATTATTCCAGGCCCTGTCCTAGAAGCTATACATGTCTCTCTGAAACCTCATGACGTCATCTACGGTAGTTAATATTTCTCTTTTACAGATATAGAAACAAAGGCTCAACAAGATTAAGTAATATCATCAAGGTAGCTATTATAAGTAAGTGGTGGGTTCAGGGGTCAAACTCTTGTCTGTCTGACTCCCAAGCTTGACTCTTCTCACCAAACCAGTCTGCCAGCAATTCCTCTTCTCTAAAGATGAAACTAAGGGAGAAGGTACTGAAGGAAACCACAAATAGTAGCATATGGCTAGAAAAAATTAGAGCACACAGAGTAAGAGGAGGTATAATAGAGTGGCTCAAGCTTCTCCTTTTAGACTAGAGACCTGCTTTCAGGTCTGTGCTTCTCCATTTAGGAGCAAATCACATAATCTGATCACAATTTCTTTATCCATATAACGGGGATATTAATAGCTACCTTCCAAAGTTATTAGAAGAAGTATAGACATATTTTTATATTAGTACTAGTATATTTGTAATATATTTCCTAGCAAGTAGTAGATGCTCAAAAATGAAGGTTATGGTGAAGATAATGGTAGAGAAAGGACTAAGATCCTAGTAGTTGAAGAGCTAGAAAGAACATTTAACAGCTTTAAATAAGTTTCAAATCTCCAGGTTCACATCAAACCTACACCCAATACAAAGAGAATCTGCTACTGTCAGTTACCAACATGGAATGTGGAAATCAGAAAGGTACATAAAGATTGGAAATAAGCAACTTCTGAATCTATTTTCAAAAAGAGAATAAAATATATACTCCAGAAAATTTAGACTTTCAAGCTTATGGTTTAACCAGCATGTAGGCAGTACTTGGGCACCACAATGGAGCAATCCTTCATAATCTAGGGATAAAATAAACAAGGTTGTCCTCTTAGGGCTATACAATAAAATCAACACATAATGCTGGATTTGAGACCAAAAATATTCAGTCACCTTGAAGAGACAGTGGCTGAAAGACTCCAATAGATTTCACTAGAATCTTATGGGAGATATTGACAGAACCAGAGGAAGAACATAAAAGGGAGGTTGACAGGAAATGATATTGGGTGGGGGGAGTCAGATTGGAAGCAGTGGGCAGTATCTCTTTACTAAGAAGAGTTTCTCTGGTTTCTCAAGAACCAAAAACTCCTTGAAAACAGGAACTATTTTTACCTACCTTTGTATTTCTAGGAATTAACACACAACCTGGCACAAAGTCACAACTGAATATACGAAGGCCCCACTATCTGCATTATGGGATGCCAGGACTGTAATGTCAGCCTACTCAAAGGATGGGCTGTTCACTATACTCTGCTTTACATGCCTTTCAAAAATGTTCCTTGGTCTGAAATCCCAAGTCCTTTTTAGCCTGATATTCCAGCCCCATTCCATTTTCCTTTCCAGGGTGGTTTACCATTCCTTTTCCTAAATCAACTCCTGCCAAAATGATCTACTCATGCCCCCCATCCAAGTACCCTTACATTCTCGTGGCTATTTTCCTACATTATTTCTCTCAACCATAAATGCTCTCTCTGCTTTCCTGCACTTTCTGAGATCCTATCTCTAGAAATCTCCTCTGTTCATCTCAGAACTTTCTCTCTCCCACTTTCAAACTCTTTGAGCTCTTGTTTTCTCTACCACTCATTCAGCATTCACCAAATACCATCTTTTGTTGACATTTGTGTTTTTTCAAATGACTGTGCCTTACCTCCCCAGATGAACTACAAACATCATGTCTTATTCATTGCTGCATCCTGCCTTGGTCCTTGCACAGAGTTAGCACTTAATAAATGTTTGTTCCTCCTGTTAATGATGAAAAACAAATGCTTTGGTAATTCTGAAGCATCTGACATGCCCAACCCACCCACTCTCTATGTCATCGCTCCTTGCAGTATAGGTAAACAATGTTTCTTTGACCAGTAACTTCCACCGATCCCTCCCTGTAGCCTGACTCATAAGGACAAAAGGAAACACTTATTATTTGTCTGGGCCTAGGTGCGCCAGATTGTCAGAGGCTCTCATATCCCCAGCAGCCATCCCTCTAGGCCTGCTTTGGGTTGCCAACCAGCTATAGGTTCTTCTAAAAAGCATTTAACATCTTTGGGTCTCTGGTATTAAATGTCTCTGCCCTTTCACATAGGGTTGTCATTAAGATAAACCAGATAATAGACTAAAAATGCTCTGAAAAGTCTAAAGTTCTATGCAGAAGAGAAGTGGTTCAAGAAACAAACTTAGCCTTTTTTAGGCCAGTAGAAGATCACTTTAGTTTGGTACCTTGGCAACCTAACCACGTGAAAGAATTGTCCCCTTTTCTTAGAACCTATTTTTGTTTTTGTTTTAATCGGAGACTAAGCATTAGACAGAAACTGGCTCAGAGAGGAATCCTTGGCAGGCATGGATTTTAAGAGTTCATTATGTTATGTTCATTTTCTCCTGTGGTCTAATTCTGAGTTTAGACATGCTGAAAGGTGTTTCTTTTCTTTCAAGTGCTTCAGAGAATAGCCCTGAGAAACCATCGAGATTGCTCAAACATGCAAGACAGTTGAAAACAGAAGGTCAGACAGGCTAGGGAAACCTCAGTCCCTTTAGATTTGTCCAATGCCATGGGCCATGGGTAGCTGTGTGGATTCCACAACTGGCTGAGAGGAGTCAGAGAAAGCTCACTCTGCAACCATCAGAGTTCTTTCTTCTATTAAGAGTTTGCTTAAAGAAGAAAGAAAGTGCCCTATCATAGTATTGGAAGTCCTAGCCAGAGCAATCAGGCAAGAGAAAGAAATAAAAAGCACACAAATTGGGAATGAAGAAGTTAAATTGTCACTCTTTACAGATGACATGATGCTATATATAGAAAACCCTAAAGACTCCAACAAAAAGCTATTAGAAAAAATAAACGAATACAGTTAAGTTGCCAGCTACAAAATCAACATACAAAAGTCCATTGCATTCCTATATACTAACAAGGAAATCTCAGAAAAATGAAAAATAATTCCTTTTGCCATTGCAACAAAAAGAATAAAATACCTAGGAATAAACTTAACCAAGGATGTGAAGGACCTACATACTGAAAACTATAAGACATTTTTGAAAGAAATTGAAGAAGACACAAAGAAATGGAAAGACATTCCGTGCTCATGGATTGGAAGAATCAACATAGTTAAAGTGGCCATATTACCCAAAGCAATAAACAGATTTAATGCAACCCACATTAAAATCCCAATGGCATTTTTTAAAGATCTAGAACAAAAATATCATCAGATTTGTATGGAACCACAAAAGACCCTGAATAACTAAAGCAATCCTAAAAAAAAAGAACAATGCTGAGGGTATCACACTCCCTGACTTCAGCTTGTACTATAGGGCAACCATAATCAAAACAGCATGGTATTGGCAGAAAAACAGACACATAGACTAATGGAATAGAATTGAGAACCCAAAAACAAACCCACATAAATATGAACAGATAATTTTTGACAAAGAAGCAAAAAACATACAATGGAGAAAAGACGGCCTCTTCAATAAATGGTGCTGGCAGAATTGGAAAGCCACGTGCAAAAGAATGAAAGTGGACTGTTATCTGTCACCATGTACCAAAATAATTCAAAATGACCAAAGACCTAACCATAAGATCTCAAACAATAAACTGCATAGAAGAAAACATAGGTAGTAAACTTATGGACCTTGAATTCAAAGAGCATTTTATGAATTTGACTCTAAAGGCAAGGAAGTAAAAGCTAAAATAAATGAATGGGACTATATCAAACCAAAAAGCTTCTGCACAGCAAAAGAAACCATCGACAAAATAAAGAGGCAACCAACTGAATGGGAGAAGATTTTTGCAAACAATGCCTCCGTTAAGGGTCTAATATCCAAAATATATAAGGAACTCATACAACTCAACAAAAAACACAACACACAGTCCAATTAAAAAAATGGGCAGAAGACCTGAAGAGACATTTCTTCAAAGAGAACATACAAATGGCAAATAGACATATGAAAAAATGCTCAACATCACTAATCATCAGAGAAATACAAATAAAAGCCACAAGAAGATATCACCTCACCCCAGTTAGAATGGCTATCATCAACAAGACCAATAGTAACAAACATTGGAGAGGCTGTGGAGAAAAAGGATCCCTCATACACTATTGGTGGGAATGCAGATTGGTGCAGCCGCTATGGAAGGCAGTGTGGAAGTTCCTCAAAAAATTAAGAATAGAATTACCATATGATCCAGCAACCCCTCTCCTGGGTATCTACCAAAAAAATCTGAAAACATATATCCATAAAGACAAGTGTGCTCCAATGTTCATTGCAGCTTTATTTACAGTGGCCAAGACATGGAAACAACCAAAATGTCCTTCGATAGATGAATGGATAAAAATGTTGTGGTATATATACACAATGGAATACTATTTGACCATAAGAAAAGATGAAATAGTACCATTTGCGACAGCATGAATGGATGTTGAGATTATAATGCTAAGCAAAATAAGTTTGACAGTAAAAGTAAAGAACCATATGATTTCACTGATATGTGGTATATAAAACTGAAAACAACAAACGAATAAGACAAACAAATGAAGAAACAAAAGCTCATAAACATAACAATAGTTTAGTGGTTACCATAGAGTAAGGGGGGAGAGGGGTTCTGGAAGAGGGTAATTGGAGTCAAATATATGGTGATAGAAGGAGAACTCACTCTGGATGGTGAATACATAATGTGAGATACAGATGATGTATTACATAATCGTACACCTGAAATCTGTGTAACTTTACTAACAATTGTCATCCCAATAAACTTTAATAAAAAAAGAAAGAAAATGTCCAACAGAAATGTACTTTATCCTCCACAGAATATTCTAATTAGGCTGCTGAACAGACACTGACACTCTTAGCTAAGTCACCCTCCAACACCTATTGAGTCTTACTGTGAGCCTACCAGGGCTATAAGTCTAGCCGAGCTTTAGTTTCCCTATATATGACTAGAAGAACCTGATGCTTGGCATACTACAGTTAGAAAATTCTTTGGCCAAAATCTTAGTGTCTTCTCCAATGCAATTTGAAAGAGTTTCTTCATAAATTTTCAACTGTCCCCACCATTTCATGCTGCTGATTGCATCAGGCCTTTCTTCAGAACAGATATTGATAGGTGAACAGATTCTCATAACACCACATAAAAAGTGAATAAGAAGGTACAGGAAACATAATAAAACCTTTCTATGACCCATCAACACATAAAAACTGCGATGCCTATCTTAGTCAGCTGAGGCTGCTATCACAAAATACCACAGACTAGGTGGTTTAAACAACAGAAATTTATTTTTTCACAGTTCTAGAGGCTAGAAATCTAATATCAAGATGCCAGCATGGTGAGCTTCAGGTGAGAGCTGTCTCCTGGGATTGAGGAGAGAGAAAGCAAGATTTCTGATGTCTCTTCTTATTAGGACATTAATGTCATCATAAGGACCCTGCTTCCATGACCTCACCTAAACCTACCAAAGGCCCCAACTCCAAATAGCATCCCATTGGAGATTAGGGTTTCAACATATGGATTGTAGGGAGATACAAACATTGAGTCCATAACAGAGTCCCAGAGAGTGTCTAGAGCCACCCTGTACATGACTAGGAGAACCAGGAAGCCCCACCTCTATTATTTCTTCAGTGATAATGGCCTTAGTTCTCCATGCAGCCTGCAATTCCATTGGCTTCTAAGCCTTTAAATGGATCAAGAGTGGTGGACCCTGAATGTGAACCTCTGCCTTCAGCCTAGTAATTTTTTCTTTCTTTCTTTCTTTCTTTCTTTCTTTCTTTCTTTCTTTCTTTCTTTCTTTCTTTCTTTCTTTCTTTCTTTCTTTCTTTCTTTCTTTCTTTCTTTCTTTCTTTCTTTCTTTCTTTCTCACCCCCATTTACTTTATTTACAGTCTTAGAGATTGAGAGTATTAAATATTGCAGAGTATGAATATAAGCATGATATTCCATATAGTTTTGTTTTTACACAAGTACTTGGAAATTAATTTAAACAAAAAATAGAAGACTAAGTGCAGAAAAGCCTGATAGGCCACTCCCATATCTCATTTCTGCCCCAGAGTCCCCTTGGTCTGAATCTCTCCCCAGAGTGTGCTCTCACACATAGGCATGATATTCAAAATGCTTACCAACCAGCCAATCAACCAGATCACACTCAGCAAAGGGCTGGGCAGGACCCTGGAGGCCCCCACCATGCCCAAACCATTTACCAACCAGACCTGAAGCTTTCCACATTTAACAGCCAAAACAGCTACACAGGTATGTACCAACTGAGGCTTGGCCCTGCCGGGGAACAATCTAACCACTGAACAGCAGTTCTTCCCCAAGACTCATGCAAGGGTTCAGAACTGCAAGGCTCCCACTCAACACTTAGACCTCTCATCAGCAGCCCATCCTATTTTCTGCCTTATGTTTTTCTGGATATCGTCAGCTTATTACACCAGACGGTAAGCTCCTTTTAGAATACCACAACACTGTTTCATGCACTGCCTATAGGGCTTAATCCTGTGCTTTGCATACAGTTGTTCATCATGCAATACTAAATAAAACCTGTCCTGAGCCACTGGAACCACCCAAATGATCTGGACATCATTGCCTGACAGACATGTATTAAGGGCTGAATGTTTGTGTCTCCCCCAAATTCATGTATTGGAGACCTAAGCCTAGTGTAGCTATGTTTGGAGATGGAGCCTCTAAGGGAGCCATTAAGGTTAAATGAGGTCATAAGACTGTCACCCTGCCTGACAGGATTAGTGTCCTTATACAAAGAGACACCAGAAAGTTTGATCTATCCCTCTGTCACACACACAGAAAGAAGACATGTGAGCACACACTAATAGGCAGCCACCTACAAGCCAGAAGAAATAGCTTTAAAATGAAACCTATCTTGCCAACACCTTGATCTTGGACTTCCAACCTCCAGAACTATAAAAAATAAATTTCTTATGCACTCAATACAATAAGACATTTTTAAAACAAATTGAAGAAGACACAAAGAAATGGAAAGACATTCTGTGTTCATAGACTGAAAGAATCAACATAGTTAAAATGGCCATGTTACCCAAAGCAATATACAGATTTAATGCAATCCCCATCAAAATCCCAATGGCATTTTTTAAAGAAATAGAACAAAAAAATCATCACATTTGTATGGAATCACACAAGATCCTGAATAACCAATGAAATCCTAAGTAAAAAGCACAAGGCTGAAGGAATCACACTCCCTGACTTCAATTTATATTACAAAGCCACAATAATAAAAACAGAATGGCATGTGCAGAAAAACAGAGACAAAGACCAATGGACTAGAATTGAGAACCTAGAAATATAATGGCTAAACAGTGAGAACCCACATACATAATAGGCAAATAATTTTCGAGAAAGGAGCCAAAAACATACAATAAAGAAAAAAAGCCTCTACAATAAATGGTGCTGGGAAAATTGGAAAGCCACATGCAAAAGAATGAAATTAGACTATCTGTCACCATTTACCAACTAACTTAAAGTGGATCGAAGACCTAAATGTAAGACCTGAAATATTGAATACATAGAAGAAAGTATAGGGACTAAACTTACAGACCTTGAGTTCAGAGAGTATTTTATGAATTTGACCTCAAAAACAAGGGAAGTAAAAGCAAAAGTAAATGAATGGACTATATTAAACTAAAAAGTTTCTCCACATCTAAAAAAAAACAAAATCAACAAAACAAAGAGTCAACCAATTGAATGGGAGAAGATATTTGCAAACAAAACCTCTAATACCAGGCTAATATCCAAAAAATAAAAAGAACTCGTACAATTCAACCACAAAAAAAACAAACAATCGAATTAAAAAATGGCAGGACCTGAATAGACACTTCTCCCAAGTAGCCAACAGATATATGAAAAAATGATCAACTTCACTAGCTGTTAGGGAAAGGCAAATCAAAACCACAATGAAATTCCACCTCACACCTGTTAGAATGGCTATTATCAACAAAACAAATAATAACAAGTGGTAAAGAGGCTGTGGAGAAAAAGGAACCCTTATAAACTGCTGGTGGGAATTTAAATTGGTACAGCCACTACGGAAAACAGTATGGCGATTCCTCAAAAAGTGAATAATAGAATTACCAAACAACACAGCAAATCCATTTTCTGGGTATTTACCAAAAAAAAGCTGAAAACATTTATCCATAAAGATATATGTACCCCTATGTTCACTGCAGCATTTTTTATGGTGGCCAAGACATGGAAACAACCAAAGTGTCCTTCGATAGATGATTGGATAAAGATGATGTGCTACATGTATACAATGGAACATTACTTGGCCATAGGAAAAGATGAAATACTTCCATTTGTGAAGACATGGATGGATCTTGAGATTATCATGCTAAGCAAAATAAGTCAGATAGAAATAAATCAGATAGAAAACGTCGAGAACCATATGACTTCACTCATATATAGTACATAAAACTGAAAGCAATAAATGAACAAGACAAACAAAAATTCAGACACAGACAACAGTTTAGTGGTTACCAGAGGGTCAAGAGGGGTGAAGAGTGGTAGAAAAGGGTAAAGGGGGTCAAATATATTGTGGTGGAAGGATATTTGACTTTGGGTAAACACAATGCAATATGTAGACAATGTATTATAGAAATGTATACTTGAAACATATAATTTTAATAACCAATGTCACCCCCAATGAATTTTAAAAAGATTAAAATAAAGAAATTTCTGTAAGCCATCCAAGATGACAATATAACATGACATTCCCATTTCTTTCATTCTCATAACAACCTTATGAAGTCACTAGTGTCATATCCATGTAAAAGGTCTGAAAATCAAGGCTTTGAAAGCCTAATCTGTCTGTGATCACAGAGGCAGTAAATCCATCATTGGGCTCAAGTTTCCATTCAACAGACCATTCAACAGCCACAAAGCCCATGTTCTTAACCTTGAGGCATGACAGCCACCTAGAAGTACCTCACATTAGAAATAATAATGATTACCACAATAACAGCTAACATATATGCAGTGATTACATGTTGAGGTATCATGTTAAGCACTTCTCATTTAAACTCACTTCATTCTCCTAACAACCCTTCGAGGCAGGTACAATTATTCTCCCCATTGTAATAGCACCTAATAGAGAAGGAGAGGATGTTATGCCTCCCTTCATTTCTGACTCCTATCAGTATTCTGCTTTATTCCTCGTATCTCCCTTTATGGTGAGTCATGTGCCTTTTTGTTGGGTTGTAAGTGACTTTCCAAATGGCCTTAAATTCTTTCTTCTAGTCCACAAAACAGCAGATGTCAGAACCCCACTGACCTCACAAGGGCCATGTCTAGAAAAGACCCAGATAAGTCACTTTGTGCTAGCAGTTTCTTATTTTCTGTCAATTCACACACAGCCCACGGTCTGGTACTGAGGGAAGTAAATCATATCCAGGCACATGCTGAAAAACAGGCCCAATCCCACTCTGCTGGCAGAGCTGCAGACCCCACCCTGCCCTCCTCACAGGTCATGCAGCCTGAGCCAGCAGCCAGCACCACACTATCAGGTTCTGTTAAATGATGGAGAGGTCTTCACTGAAACAGCAGATGTGGACTGGACACCACTGCCATCCATTTTCCCGGCCTCCTCCAGGATGTTAACGAAGGTGCTGGATTCTTTTTCACTAGGGGTCAGAAATGCAAGCCCTGCCTTCAAAGTCAACCTCCCTCCCAAACCACCTAGAACTGACTGCATCTCCCCTGGACACCCAGGCTTCCTGGGAGTGGCTTCACTCCCTTGTAAATCTTCAGGGTAGAGTCTGACATCACAGCATGCCCACAATGTGAAGTAATAAGTGGGCCATGCTCCAAGAAAATGTCTTTTTTCTTCACTGGACCCTCCCCGCCCCCCCCCAGAACAGCCTGAAGAAGGGCTATGTACCCTCTGAGGGAGAATTTGTGAAGCTGAGAGCAGCACATTCAACCACCTCACTGGGATTTCCACTCAAGAACAAAACTGGGTACAATGCTGTTCAAGAGCAGCAGCTCGATGCCCAAGTGCTGTGGCTGCCAGGAGGAGAAGGGGGGCATGGAATTTCTAGAAAAGGAAACACTTCCGGTTTCAGGACTTGTTATTATACCAACTTTACCCATGGTGGTTTTCTTCATATGTATAAAACTGAAGATGGTATTGCTGTTGTTACCATCTAAACTGTTATTTCTTAGGACCTGTGTAACTCCTCCACAGTTCCCAAAGCATCTTTTGATACAGGAAGGTGGGCCCTGTCCATACCCAGCACAATCAGGACTCACCTGGCTTGACCAGGGTGGGTTGCGGGGAGCCAGAAACGCCCAGATCCAAATCACTCCTCCAAATATCCAAATATCTCCTCCACCAGCTTACTAATCCCCCCGATGAAAATGCTCACCATTCAGTCACTTTTAGACATGGAAGCCAACCAGAACAAACTTAGGAGCCAGAATTAATCACCATTATCAAAAAGAGCCTCAATTATCTTTTCTAACTGGTAACTCCTGAGCAAGCATCTGAAATTCATACACTACTTTTCCAATGTGCAAAAGCCTTGCTTCTTTTATGTTTCTACATCTGAACTGAGCCTGCTCAAAAGCTCCCATTCTTGGGCATAGTAGAAAAATAATAAATTTTCTAGTTAAGTTTACCTAGTCTCTTTCCATTTAAAGCAGTTTCATTTGGGATAGATACTCTCTCAAAGTTCAAAGTATTTTCAGGTCCACTTCTTGTCTCCCCTGCCACTCTTCTCTCCTAACATGGCAAGTGGATAAGAGGTGACATTTTTACATCCTCAAGGCACTGAGAGGAGGGGTGTCCCCTACTTTGTTGAGCACTGCGATGTCTCCTAGTACCTGGGTGTTGGCCTCTCTTTACTCCAAATCCTTCTGAGGTGGCGGTAGCTAGGGTATGTGTGTCTGTTCTGTTAGCCAGGACGGGGTCCACAGACCCCCACTGGCTGAATCAGCCCTACCTTGGTTCTTGCTGTGCCTCAGAGTGTCAGCCGCATACTTGCTCTGATCTATGAACTGTCCACCTCAAAGCCCCTGGGTGTGCTCACCTTGCCCCATACCAAGGTGACCCCAGGAGGGCAGGCTCAGTGGTTCTCACCTCTTGTTACTTTCAGAGTCTCCACTAAAGGTGCAGAACCTGACCATCGCTCACCCCTGCACTGCGGACCAGTTGAAGACACATGGTCTGTTTCCTGGATCACTGCAGTGGCTACTAAGCAAGTTTCCCTGATTCCACTTTTGCCACCTATAGTCTTTCTCAACACAGCAGATCCTTTCAAAACAAAATTCAGGCCCTATCACTCCTTGAACGAAAAATCTCCAGCAGCTCCCAGTTCATTCAAAGGAAAAGCCACAATGTGAGGCTGCACTGAGCTCACACCCACTCCTTTCTGACCTTGTCCCTCATAAGCCAGCACATGCTTGCTCCACTCATCACACTGACCTCCTTGCTGAGTCCAACTTAGGGCTGGAAGAAAAAGGATTGAGAAGGAAATAGGAAGCAGAATCAGAAAGGAGAAAGGGAATGGAAGGGTCAGAAGCCAGGGGGAAGACACCACATCTGAATTTTGCCTCACAGTGGCTTTGGCAGAGGGGAGAAAGAAAGTGCCAATAAGTGGGTCCCTAGCCTCTGTCACTCTTCTCCTGCATCCACTCAGCCAAATGCCTGCCTCCTCCATGCCTTTGTTCATCCCTCACCCTCTCTATGAGGCCTCTTCTGCTCATTTGGTACAGCAATCTGCTTCCTACCACCACTGCACTCATGAGACCCTCACCCTGTTCTATGTTTCTGTTTTTCCATAGCACCCATTACCTAACATACTTTATAAGTCACTTATTTATTACGTCTGTGTGCCTATCGTCTTCACTCTCTCTCCCTGCCTTATTCCTCCAGAGCAAGGATCTTTGTTTTGTTCACCAATGTATCTTAAGTAATGAGAACAAGACCTTATAAATAGCAAAAATTCAGTAAATAATTTTTCAATCAACAAGGGAAACTTTTGGATTCTTTCCATCCATATAGGAGCTGAAGGAGACCTAAAGGAGTCTCTTAGGACCATTTTCTGTTGATATGTTCCATCAAGCTACTATTCCCACTGCAGCCACCCTGCATTTTAAGGCAGAACCCTCCTGGAATTCTAGAGACAATTTAGAAACTCAAGAGCTTCCCCATTGGGGCTTCTCACTCATTCTATCAAACATGTATTTTCTTCTTGCCCACTATTCCCCCTTCCCTCTCACGTGGAAGAACTTCATTTGTATCATATCCTATTTTTTTCTCCACGTGTGCTTTAAATTCTACTCCACTAAACTTTATTCCTAATATGTAATGTGAGTCTGGGAATTCAGGACTCCCTTTTATCTTTGAAGAAAGCCTGGATTTCTGGGCTAATATCTCCCTATGCTCCCAAAGTACTCAGTCACTTCTCTGTTTGAGGCCATTCCTGTTCTTTCCCTCTCTGGGACATCTGGTCTTGTGGCATCACTGTCATGATTAGAAGAGGTGCAGGGAAAAAAACAGCTACGTGTGGTTCACTGCTAGTTGTCCCCCAAAATCTACTCTCTTCTTCCATTGTTGTAGAATTGTACCCAGGCACATGGCTGCCCTGCTGAAAACATACTTCATAGTCTACCTTAAAGCCAGTGTAGTCATTTGACTATACTCCGATCAACTGGATGCGAGCACAAGTGATATATGCCACTCTGGGTCTTGCCTTTAAAAAGATTAGATGTGGAGACCCCTAACCCTTTTCTCCCTTCCTGCTGGCTGGGAGGTGATAGAAATAGAGTCATATGTTGAGAGCAAGACTCTCCCCACCCACCCTAATCCTCTTACCTACAAACTTTGATGAAAGAGAGAAATGAACTGTTAGTTTATATAAGCCACTGTGTTTTGGGGTCCCTTTATTACAGCAGCTTAGACCATAGCCAAACTAATACAAAGAAAAAATACACTTATATTCCATTAAATGCTTGGATGAAGTGAAAAGAAACTTTCACCTGAAATCCAAAAGACCTAACTTCTACTCCTATTCCAGACCAATTGAATCAGAATCTTTGGGGGTAGAGCCAAAATAGGCATATTTTTAAATCTCCTCAGGTGATTTTTAATATGTATCCAGGTTTGAAAATTGCCGATAAATAAGGAGCATATTTCCAAATAGTAAACTTAAAAAAAGTCTCAAAATGTAACAACAAATAGACCTTGTCCTCACACCATAATGATATAAATCTAAAAATTAAACAAAAAGTCAACTTTAAAATCTGGAGGATAAAAAACACTTTAAAGTTATATTAAAGAAAAAATAAGTACAACCACATTCAGAAAATAATTTAAATAGCAATTAAAACCTAAAAGGTAAATTAGTACCATAAACTCAGGGTACTCATTCCTTCTAACATGAGAGCAAGGTTGTGACTGGGAAGGAATGCACAGGTTCTAGAGGCCCAGAATGTTCTTTTTCTTGACCTGAGTTACACATTTGGTTTGCTTTATAACTAATTGTTAAACTAGGTATGTAAGTTTTAGGCACAATAAAAACATTTTAAGAAAATAATTTAAGGGATGGTGCCAAAGGTGTCCTCAAAACTCAATGTAGATTCCTTAATACATTTATCACTACACAGGTTTGGGAATTATACAGATCTGGGTTTGGATTCCTGATCTGCCACTACTAGTTATGCCTCTTCTGGCAAGTTACAAAACCTGTCTGAGCTTCAGTTTGTCCATTTATAAAATGGAGAGAACATACATCTCTATCTCAGAGGGTTGTTATTAAGATGAAATGAGAGTGACATAAGCAAAATGGCGACATGGGATTTCTAGCACTCATCCTCCCTGCCCCCAGAAACTTCAATTTGAACAACTGTTCACATATTTACCTTCACATGAGCCCAGGATTCCAGGTGAGGGGTTACAGCACCTGGGTGAAGCACAGAAATAAGAAAAGATACATTGAGGAGGGTAGGAAAGACAGATTCACGTTACCTCTATCAGCCCTTCCCTAAGACTAGACAGATAGGCATGGAGAGAGACACACTCCCCGTGGGAGAAGGAGAGTGAAGTGAGTACCCAACTTCACCACAGACCGCAAAGCTGGCCCACCCTAGCCAACTCTTATGGCCCCAGGCTCCTGGCTAAGTCCAGTACCAGGCTGACTAACATGGACCCAGGGTCCCAGCTCACGCCAGCACCAGGCCAGCCCCTGCAGAACCAACTTCTCTAACACACTTCTTCCCCACCTCCAACTTGCACTGATTCATACCCCAGGCTAACCTCACATACCCTATAATCTATAGGTTCAATCATTTCCAACATTAATATCTTCGTGTGAATGAATCTCAGATTCTTTCCTGAGAACAGGACCAATGAAACAAGGGAGGAAGAAGAGGACCTGTGAGTACCTGTGAGAAGTGGGAGGAGGAGATTACCAGAGAAAGGAAAGGCAGTATGAAGGAGGCACCAAAGATAAAGAGAAATAAGATATAATATCCCTTGGACACCTGCTATATTCTAGGTACTCTGGTAAATTATTTTATGCAAACCTATTTCACTTAGTATTTTTCCCTCTGAGAAAATGGAAGTCATTATTTCCACTTTCAAAGGAGAAAACTGACTGGTTCAGAGGGTTTAAGTGATTTTTCATGAGGTCAACTCAGTCAACAAAATTTTAAAGTGCTCTGGGCATAGGCACAATGGAAATTAAGGTACAGCACCCATCTTTAGCAGATACAGCCTGCTAAGGCCAGAGTTAGTACATGAAAAAAACAATATCTAAACTCCTGGTCTCAAGTGTGCTACTTGACACCCAGTGACCCACATACCTGCTTTTCCTGGAACCAGCCCTAGCAAGCATGACCCCACCATGTGCATCTGGGTGGGTCCTCTAAAGAACTGTGCTTAGCTCGAAAGCAGGCTAGCTGTTCTCCCTTTGCACCAGCCAGGTGGGAGCCCAAAGGAGACACAGAGCATGAGCTATGCCTTTGCTGGCTCTCCCTCTTTCACAGAGCAAGATGAGACTGCGCCAGAGGGAAGACCACCTGGAAGAGATGACACTTCCCACCTTTTTCCTCCAAATTCCTCTAAACACACTTCTTCCCCAAAGCTACTAAGGACCATTTACCAGAAACCCCCACAAATAATACTGAACAGTATAATCCTCACCTATCTATGGCTTCAGCCTCATGTCATTGCATTAGAACTGCTTAGGTAGACTCTACAACTCTCTGGTGCTGAGTGACCCATCCAAATGAAAATAAAGTGTCGCAGCACAGTATGGTGTTGTTTCATTATAATGTAGGTTCTTAATATAAGCTAGGACAACATCTTAAGGGATCTTTGAACCACAGCTCAGATTAAATGAACGAAAATATTACCTTTTAAGCTCTCATCACTACCAAGGCGTACACGTGCACGCTCGCACACACACACACAAGCATACAGAGTCACTGTATCCCTACAAGAAACTGCTCAGTTGTGACAATACTGGCTCACACCTCAGTGGCCAGGGACTACATCCATTCAAGACTTTTTTAGGTGGCAACCAATGCCAAAAATGATGGAAAGTACAATCTATGAAACAATAGATAGAAGAAAAAAAAAATGGCGGCGTGAGGTGAGCCTCTGTAAAGCTCCCCTGGAATTGACAACTAATCGGACAACAATAACTCCACAAAGGACTCCCTGCACAGCAGACAGGCAAGACGAAGAGGTCCACTACTGAATTCACCTCCAGGTGGGCGAATCGCGCGAGCGGAGAAGGAGGGAAGGGAGAAGTGCGGGAACGGAGCCGCTCGGACGCAGGACAAAGACCTAGCTCAGTGCTCCGAGCTCGCTGCATCCCGGAACTTCCGCAGCTGTGGGAGAGGGACGAACTCGGACTGCTAGGGCTGCGCTTACGGCCCACAGGGCTGAGGGGGCAGCATATAGCACGGCTGAACCCAACGTTCACAGCAGACTTCGGAGAAAAGACTGAGGGAAGAGGCTGAAAACTGTGGTTTAAGCGCTCACTGCCGTGTGGTTTGGAACCACAAAAGACCCCGAATAACCAAAGCAATCTTAAGAAAAAAGAACAGTGCTGGAGGTATCACACTGCCTGACTTTAGCTTGTACTACAGGGCTACAATAATCAAAACAGCATGGTATTGGCGGAAAAACAGACACATAGACCAATGGAATAGAATTAAGAACCCAGAAATAAAACCACAAAAATATGGACAGATAATTTTTGACAAAGAAGCTAAAAACATACAATGGAGAAAAGACAGCCTCTTCAATAAATGGTGCTGGGAGAATTGGATAGCCATGTGCAAAAGAATGAAACTGGACTGCTATCTGTCACCATGTACCAAAATTAATTCAAAATGGATCAAAGACTTAAGCATAAGACCTGACACAATAAACTGCATAGAAGAAAACATAGGTACTAAACTTATGGACCTTGGGTTCAAAGAGCATTTTATGAATTTGACTCCAAAGGCAATGGAAGTAAAAGCTAAAATAAACAAATGGGACTATATGAAACTTAAAAGTTTCTGCACAGCAAAAGAAACCATCGACAAAATAAACAGGCAACCGACTGAATGGGAGAAGATTTTTGCAAACAGTGCCTCCGATAAGGGTCTAATATCCAAAATATACAAGGAACTCATGAAACTCAACAACAAAAAACAAACAACCCAATTGAAAAATGGGCAGAGGACCTGAAGAGACATTTCTCTAAAGAGGACTTACAAATGGCAAATAGACATATGAAAAAATGCTCAACATCACTAATCATCAGAGAAATGCAAATAAAAACCACAATGAGATATCACCTCACCCCAGTCAGAATGGCTATCATCAACAAGACAAATAGCAACAAGTGTTGGAGAGGCTGTGGAGAAAAAGGAACCCTCATACACTGTTGGTGGGAATGCAGACTGGTGCAGCCACTATGGAAGGCAGTGTGGCAGTTCCTCAAAAAATTACGAATAGAATTACCATATGACCCAGCAATCCCTCTCCTGGGTATCTACCCAAAGAATCTGAAATCATTTATACATAAAGACATGTGTGCTCCAATGTTCATTGCAGCTTTGTTTACGGTGGCCAAGACATGGAAACAACCAAAATGTCCTTCAATAGATGAATGGATAAAGAAGTTGTGGTATATATACACAATGGAATACTATTCAGCGTTAAGGAAAGATGATATAGGAACATTTGTGACAACATGGATGGATCTTGAGAATATAATGCTAAGCGAAATAAGTCAGACAGAAAAAGCAGAGAACCCTATGATTTCACTGATATGTGGTATATAAACCAAAAACAAGACAAACAAATGAGAAACAAGAACTCATAGACACAGACAATAGTTTAGTGGTTACCAGAGGGTAAGGGAGGTGGGGGGAGGGAGATAAGGGTAAGGGGGATCAAATATATGGTGATGGAAGGAGAACTGACTCTCGGTGGTGAACACACAATGGGATTTATTGATGATGTAATATGGAATTGTACACCTGAAGTTATGTAATTTCATTAACAATTGTCACCCCAATAAATAAATTAAAAAAAAAAATAGATGACAAGCCATGATGGTACTGAGCAAGCATGCAAATGGGCTTCAAGATTTTCTGAGACACTTGCTGCTTTTCACCCCATGGGTAAGGCAAATATGCTCTGCTGAGATAGTGTCCAACATTTTTACACCAGACTGTAGTTATAGATGCCCATGCAGTACAGACTGTAGTTATAGATGCCCATGTACTGCTATGATCTCCCATGCAGTACAGAAAAATAAATCTTGGGCTTCAAGAAGCTTCTGCCATGTTTTTAACATTCTTTCTAAAAGGATGAACCTTGTTTTTTCAAATTCAACATATTTCCTACCCATTGGGGTTAGAAGTTGAAAACCAAGAGTTTTGTTCTATCACCAAACATCACCACTCACTGCCTGTAGCCAGAGGAATGTATAAGGCTAGTGGGTTTCCTTCCCTGGGCTAACAAAGTGTGCTTCAGGATGGGGGCCTGGTATTTGGAATGTTCTTTTGTTTCACAATTGCAAATGCATAAATCTGAATCATGCAGAAAGCAGAAGGGAAGAAGGAGAAGTTTCTGGAGCTACAAGGGCTCTTGTCTTACTGCAGCATCATGGAAGAGCTCAGAGCTAAATGCCTTTCCATCCCCTAAGGTCTCGGCTTGATCGGGTGACATATTGCTGGCCTAATCTTAGACCAGCTATCACTTTCGACTTGATTTTTGTCAGGCATCATGAGGCCAAGGAAAGGCTAGAGAGTAAACCAGGAATCTGTTTATTCAAGTGTTTTTTGTTCATGTTTCTTTTTACATTGCACTGCACTCCTTCCCAGACCCACTTGTACAAAGAACCAGAAAACCTGGTAGCACCAGCTGCTTCAGAGGAGAGGCTTTTAAACAGTGCCCAGAGGAGGCAACTTACCTGCCTGGTTGTCTGAGTAGGTTTCATTTGGCCAGCATTTTCTAAATGCAAGCTGCCTTGGAGGGCGCATAATCACTTTGTTGATTTGATTTGATATACATGTACATATGACGGGAATTCCGCAGAAAACAAATCTTGAGTCTAATCACTATGTGCATTGCAGGGCTGTTTTTCCATCCATGTATGGTTGGGAGGGAACATGGGAGGGAACCTGCTTTGTTGCTAATTAAAAAGAAAAAATGTGCTAGAGACACATAGCACTTTACCTAGAGCTGGAACAAAGTCTCACTTGCCTTGTTTTTAACACTGGCTATCCCTCTCGTTCCTCCACTGGAACAACCAGGCCTTTCCAAAGCTTGCCAACACCCCTTCATCTGTGCCAACACTTCCTCCTAGGAAGGTAGTAAGAATTTTTAGGCAATACTGGTTCCTTTCTTTATACAGCTGAGTTAGTCCCATTGCCAACACTTTACCTTACAATAATCACATTTCAGTAAAATTGTCAAATCGTTTTGGTCTACCCATCTAGACCACAAGCTACTTGGGGGCAGAGACTATTTTATTCATCTTTCTATGCTCACCCTCTTTTTCGTACGCAAGAGTCACTCTACAAATGTTAGCTGAAATAAATTGGTCATTTTCTGGAATTAAATGAGCTGAGTCCCAGCCATCAGCTTCTCTCACATCTTTACGAATCTCAATCAAAGCAATCAGGTTTCTCTAAAAACTTTTGCTTAGGTTTCTCTGGGCCAGCCCTGGTTTACTACAGTTATTTTTAACATTATTTTCTTTCATTCAGAAAGCATCTCAGTTTGCAGTATAAGTTACATGGTCATCTCTGTTGGTCTAGCCCACTGAGAAGCAGACACCAAAATGGAATAACATGTGCAAGAACTGTATTCGGGGAAATACCTTTAAGAGAAGAAACGGGGAGGAGCTGGGTAAAGCTGGGAGAACCTTCAGATAGCCAGGCAAGTCTAGAGAGGAAAGGTAGGTGGGAGCCTCTCAGACTGCTGAACAGCCTAAGAAAGGTTTGGCAAGGCAGTCAGGGAGCTCTGGCACTGAGGTTGGCCATCAGAGGATTCACATGCGTCCCAGGATCAGACCTGTCTCAGTCTCCCTGACACACTCAGCCACTGACTGGGAGCAGTGGGAATCATGGCCTTGGCACAAATGTACAGATGGATTTCAGAATTAAGATCCTTGGTCAATTACCCTTCTGTGATCAGCAGTCTGCAAGGAAGGCACATTCTCTTGGCCATCCCATCACTCTACTTAAGAAAGGAATTACTAATCATCTTTAAGCTGTAGTGGCCATAATCTTCTCAGCCAGATGAAGTAACAACCATTACAAACAAGTCAACTGTCCTCCAGGAGGTAGGAAGGACCATGCTAGGTCAAACTATGGTTCACCTTCTCCCACCACAGCCAGGCCTGGGAAGTGGCCAGAGAAGGTAAGAGCTACAACATGGCAGAAGTGCCGCCACATTTTGGCAAGTGATCCTCTTCTGCAGAGAAACTAGAGGTGACTTGGCAGGGCCTTTGCTGCACAACCCCAGGGGCAATATCACACGGCAAACTATGTGGCTGGTGCCTCCTTCAGTTGTTCAAGGCAACAGTTTACCTGGAGGGGCTTTGGCCAAATCCTTATTAACTCCATCAGGACCTCCAGAGAGCCTCCCCTAATAAATACATACTCAAAGTAAAAATCAATGTCCTTACTCTACCAACCAAAATCTGTTGTCCTCAAGTAGAGGGATCTGAAGGACTCACAAAGCATATGCAACCCACCCTCTCTGTACTTGCCAACCAAGCGTCTCGCCTCCAGCAAAGAGCCTCTCATACCGGGGTCTAATAATCATTCTGTTCCCAATTTTTGCATGTGTCTTTGTTTTGACAGAAGAATGGGCTGGCAATGAGAAGGGCTGGCAGTCAGCAGTCCACATGTTCCTCCTTTCCTTTACTATTTTATGTAGCATAACAGACAGACCAGGCTGTCAGACACAGGCATTTCTCCCTGCCCCACCATGTCATATACCACCTCCTCTGCTCTGGCAGTCTGTTTAACACCAGATCATGCAATCCTCCCCTAGGACAAGAGAAGGCCTCAGAGAATTTGGTAGTGAGGCCCAGATTGATCTTGATGTCCGGCTAGAAAAACACCCCAGCCCACCAAAACATCCACCTTACTATTCACCATAAATAGTATGCACATGGAAAGGCAATTACCTCAGATTTCCTTCCTGTTATCCTGGCACAATTACTTACCTGAGTATTAGAGGAAAATACTGTTTCACACTACATCCTCCCCAAAGGTATCAGAATAAATTCAGTATTCTATATACACTTTCTGGGCACTCTGACAAGTCATTTGTCTATGTAGCTTTATATGACCTTGCACATGGGAGATGCCTGATAAGTGTTCACTGAAATAATTGCCCATCCCTGCCTCAACTCAATTTTCCACAATGTCCAGTCTCCTCAGGCTGCCTGTTTGCACTGAACTGAAATAGGACTGGGCCCTTCAAATTCCATATTTATACTGTATGGTCACAGCTGATTAGCCCAGATTGAACACCTGAACTAAATTTAGAGAATCAGATTGTCTGTCCTGGAAACTTGGAATTCACACACACACACACACACACACACAAAAAAAAAAAAAAAAAAAAAAAAAAAAAACTACAGTCTTAGCTTCTCTTGACAAGTCATGAGATCTGGTACCCCTGGGCCCGCCCTTCAGAATTTAATGACTGATGGGATTCATATGTGTGACTAGAAGTAGTCAGAAGTCGTATTCCACTATGTGGACAGAGAAAATGGAAAGTTGGTCTGCAGTGACAGTGAATAGAGCAAACAGACAGAAGTAAATGCTGTCAGTGCCCTGCTCAGATGCCTCATTCCACTTCAGTGTCACTAGCCAACTTCCAAGTAGAGCCAGAATTCGCCTGAGAGCTTTCTCCAAAGTCTCCCTCAGCAGCCCTGAACCAATGCCTGGGATAAATTAGGGTATAACTATGCCAACTCCCTCACCTCTGAGGTGGGATGATTCTGAGTGTGTATCCTAGAATACTGTTTGTCAACCAGGGCAATTTTGCCCCCCAGGGGACATTTGGCAATTTCTGGAGACATTTTGGTGTCACAACTGGGAGAAATGGAGTGCTACTCACATCTATGCTAAACACCCTACACTTCTCAAGACAGCCTCCACAGCTGTCCATCCCAAAATGTTAACAATGCCAAGGTTGAGATATTTTGCTTTAGAGGAAAAGATTGAAGACTAAGCTCTCATAACCCAGAGCTAGTATCCAGCTTGCTAAGGTGCACTTTACTGGCCACCTTCTGTCCTTCCCCCCTTCCCTGCCAGTGTTTTCCTTCATCTCCCAAATAAACTATTTGCACTTGAATCTGTAACTCAGGCTCTGCTTCTGGGTGAACCCAAGTTCACCCAGAAGTGAACCTAAGACAGTAAGTTTCTGATATCTATTCCGTTCCTGATTCCAATGATTCCTAAGATGGAAACAATTAAGGACAATAACAAGAATTATCCACCTTTACTGTTTGAGGGGTGTCATCAACCTACAAGATTGTCCTTACTTTGAACACCAATTTCAGTCTCAAGGGATTATCAAAACCACCTTCACTTGTAACCTAGTGGATATATCAGGCTAGACCTACTCTTTTTATGCAGCTTTCTTCAATTCAAGGACCCACTGCATTCTCCAATCTAAATCTCTATTGATATTAGAATGACCAACCATCCTCCTTTTTCCAGGACCATCCTGGTTTTAAGAATTTAAGTCCCACTTCCCAGGAAATCCTTCTGTCCTGGGCAAACCACACAGTTGGTCATCCTAGTGAAGATTCGGTATTTTGAGGGTTTTAGGTTATTGGAAGCTTGGTCAGTGTCTACTTCAGTCTCCATTTGAAATCAATGTGTATATATTTTATGGGTCAAAGCCTCATGGCGAGGGCAGGGTAGGAATGAGTGGCTGGATTCAGTTATACTCCCCAATTCATAACATTACTGAATACCAGATTTGCAGTCTGGCTGGATTGAGAGACCTCCCTCAGGGCCACGTGGAGTCCCTTAGCAGTGAGGCATCACAGTGTGGTGGTGAGATCATGCCTAGAAAGACTTTTGAAAATGTGAATTGCTGAGCATCATTAGTTATATATTAGAGGGCACTCAAGCAGGAGAGCTTGCATGCACAGCCAAAGAAAAACCTCAGTGGCCAGCAGCTAGAATTAAGAGATTGCCTCATGCTGAGACTGACATCAGCCATCTCCAAAGGGGGTGTGGCCCAGAGGTCTGTCAGCCTTGGGGGCTACAGGATCACAACATAGCAATCTAGTGTTTGGAGAACATGGAAACTGCTTGGAGAGATACCATACAGGCCATAGAAATAAAACTCATAGTCCCTCAATACTGAGTCCAAGAGAATCCAGTATTATCCTGTGTTCCTGAGGCACGAAGAAAATCGTACCCTCAAAAAGCTCACAAACTATCTATAGAAACAGAGAAAAAGTGCACACTGTATAAGTAACTCCTACCACTTGTGTAATAGACAATAAGTTCTCCAGCAGTTTGTGATACCCATTTGCTCTGCAAGTGTGAACATTGTTATTGAGCACATCAGGCACTGACTGTACTAGGCACTAGAAATCCAGGAGCAAAAAAGTCACCTCTCCCTGCCCTCATGAAGCTCATGTTATAGCACAATTGAAACTTCTGATGACATAATTTTATAATGAATAAATATGTGGTAAACACTATTTAGTAGAATGAGAGCAATAATAGCAAGCGTGCAATAATGTTTATTATTTTAAGCCACCCCAAAAAAGTTAGTGTTGTCATAACTCAGGTAGACTCCAGAGAAGGTGATTACAGGGGGAAGGAAGACTTGACCAGTGAGAGACCGCCTCTTGAAGACCAGAGTGATTCTGGCAGGAGCCAAATCAACTGAACAAAATGAACCTAGAAAAGGCAGCAGGGTGGCCCAGGCAGCAGCTGATGAGAGAAAAGGCAGCAGCCACCAGGAAAGAATAATGTATCTAACTCTGAGAGGGTAACTGACTTCCAAGACTAAGTGAAAGTGGTTAAGGTATGACTGGCCTGTTGTGGAAACTATCCAGTAACTATATCTGCTACATGCTGTGCTCACCTTCTTCCTTCAACCAGGCATTCAATAAGTAGTTATTGAGTCTCCCCACTACGTGCTAAGCACTGCTTAATGCCAGGTTCATACAATGCTAAAAGAGACATGACCTCTGCCCCCAAAGGACTTGCTGTCTGCTGGGGGAGCTACACAAATAAGAAGTTATGATTCGTGTTATAAAGCTACAATGGGGGTAAGTATCGAATGTCAAAGTGCTCGTCTCCCCTGCTAACACCTCATACTATTCAACTCCAACCCTACTCAACTAATCATTGTTCCCTCACTTCACCTATTATGGATGCCATTTCTTCCCATAATTCTTTTTCCCATGCTTGACATTTCCTCTTCCCCAACCCCTTTCATCTAGCTAAGTCATACTCATATTCCACAATCCTTCTGTTCACGTATTCTGTCTCTCTTCTCTCAGCCATGGTGCATATGACATTCCCCTACTAGAATACTTAACACTCTTCACAGCAATTCTTACCTTATATATCTTTCTTCTCTACTTCACATGTGGAAAAGGCCCACCCATGTGTCATTTGTGTTTCCCAACTTATTCATTCAGCACAGTACTAAAGGTTTCTGATTGAACAGATGACCAAATGAATGAAATGGAATTATCAAAACATCTAGCTTCTAGGAGCTAAGAAAAAGATCAAAGAAATGAGGAATGAAGTTGAAAATTATGAACAAAGATAGGCAAAGATGACTGTGCCCTTTGGTGGGATTTTTTTCCAATAATTTTCTCCTTTATTCCAGCTTTTTTTCCCACAAAGAACTGCATATATTTAATGTGTACAATTTGAAGAGTTTGGACATATGCAAACACCCCTATCACCACAAGCAAGGTAATAGGTATATCCAACACCTCTCAGAGAGAAAGCTTACCTGGCTGGATCACTCTGCCCTGTTCCTTCGCCAAAGCTCTCCAGTCAGTGGAGCAGGAAGCCAGGAATACCCCTCTAGTGGAGTGCCCTACTCTCAGAAATAAGCAGCCATGGGGAAAGTCCTCCATCACAACCACCTCCCAAAAACAGTAATCAGAAAAGCATTATTAAGGAAAGCCCATGCTCCCAGACATCTACAGGAATTTAGATTGTGATCTAAATTCTTTCTGCAAGACCTTTTAATAAATAAACTCTAATACTTCAGATTCTCTTTTGAGATGTGAAGATAATCCTCACATTATCCTGAGGGTTTAAGTTAATTGCTGATAACAGAAAGCATGATCCACTAAGGCTTTTTCTTTTGAAGGGCTATTTAAGAAGAAAGTGAAGGAAAAACAGGAGAGAGTGAGAGTGGAGGGAGCAGAAAAGGGTGGGAAGGGGAGGGAAGAAATGAAAAGTAAACGAGAAAAAGGAAAAAGAGCAAGTCTAGAGTTGGTCTTTTGAGCCACTCAGACTTTTAGACTCAATCACATTACATCAATCTGTGATATTTATAGTCCCTAGGTACATTTCACCTGATCAAAAATATAAATAATTTTTTGCATGCCTAGGTACGCATGACCTGCTGTTTAGCCTTTTAATCACAAGGAAAAAAGTACATTTATTCACTCAGAACTACAGCGTATAGGCCCCTGAAGTGCTCCATTATTCAACATCTGGAATTCATCACCAGGTTAGCTAGTCAAAGAGCCAGCATAAGGGAGATGGACTAAGCCTTAAAACTTATACAGACACGGAAGTGGGCTGAGGCAGGGTTGATTACAAGCCCATCTTGCTCCTGGACAATTAGTTTGCAGGTTGAGTGGCATTTACTAATAAGACTAAGGTTGACAAAGCTATTAAAAACACAGTGAATTAGAAGCAAAAAGCTAGGGAGGTTGAAAGTGTTTGAGAAAAATAAAAATACCTCTCAACATATGGCTGTTTTTAGACTTAATGGTTTTGTTTTGTTGTGTTGTGTTTTTGCGTTGCCTACAACCAGAATCTTCCCACACTTTACAGTGGAACAATCAGGGCAGCATTCTTAGGACAGCCCAGCTTCGTGCCGTATGCCGTGTGAACTGTGTCCTCTATCCCTCAGCAACTCTACAACCTTGATGAACTTGTAAGTACTGGGTAATTCACCAGGCTGACTTCTGCATCCAATACTGTTCTTAATAGGGATTTGCAGCCCAGGTGAAAACTTAAGTCACTTTGATAGCCACTGTGCAAGAGCCACCTGGAGACCAACAGGGCAGAGGAAATTTGCAAAAAAGCCAAGAGCCATGGGAGGGAATTCCTGAGTCAGAAAATGAGAACCAACAAGATTATGGACTCTGGAATCAGAGCTGGTTTTGAATCTTAGCCATGTTCTTTCTGGCTGTTTGCTTTATCTTTCTAACCGTTGGTCTCTTCATTTTTAAAATGGTAATAGTAACAACAGTATCTATCTCATAAAATAGTTGGGGGATTTAAATATTCAACTATGTAAAATGCCTAGAACAGAGCCAGGCACTCAGTAGACCTCAATAAATGAGTGTTTCTTGTGTATTTGATAATGTGTCCCAAGCAGTAGTTCTCCAAATCCCAACTAGTTGTCTGTTGGTATTAGTTACAGCCTCCTGAAGACAGGGAACATGGAGCTTATGATTTTGTCTGTATGCAGCGCCCAACACTTGAAGGTTTTGGATACTGATCACAGATTCCCAAAATATCAGAACTAAAAGAAACCTGAGAAATGATCTATGTTGACCACTTTCCAAAATTTTCTTTCAGACACAGAACCTGTCCTTCAAATAAAGAGTTTCTGCAGAAATTTAGTACAAAACAGATAGTGCAGAGTTAATTTGGAGTGGTGGTGGGGGGGGGACCCAGCAGAAACCACTTACTTGCTACTTGCAGCCATCCCTGCAGTGATACACTTGAAGCATATCCACAAGACCCGCAAGACCCCAGATATCATGGTTAGAAAACTAACAGTCTAGTACACTCTCCCTCCTATTTTATAGGTGGAGAAACTAAAGCTCAGAAAGGTTAGGTCACCATTCCTGTAGTATTCAAGGATAGGGTATGGTGACAGGTCTAGAAGCCAAGACCCTGCCCAGTGATATTGTAAAGAAGGGGAAAGAGTAAATTTCTTTCATGCTCCCCCACCTTCCCAGCTCTTGTCCTTTCCCCTCATCATCTCCTAGTTACAAAGTGCCCTCATGCAAATCTTTGACTGACAAATATTTCCCCCTTACCACTAACATTAACACTATACTCCAGTCTTCCCTCCCCAAAGTATTCCGTCCTCTAAAACTTGTCAGTCTCTTCTTCCCTCTCAAAACTTCTCTGCCCCCTCTCTTATTCCCTCAAGACCCTTCTCATTATTTATGAATATGCTGACAAATCAATCAGTAAAGAGATATGTTTGGATGCTTGTATATTACCCAAATAATTTCTATAAGCATATTTTTACAAGAACTTTCTAGTAAACCTTTTTTAAAAAATCTAGGAGATTGATGTTTACTACTAAGAGATTTTAGATATATGTTCTTTCAAATGCATCTGGTACCATACCTTTCTTACCCTGGGATCATCAGTACTGGCATCACTCCACCAGTGACATCAGTCACTTTAGCCACACCTTTGACCTAGACCATGCTCTCATTTTTCACCCACTTCCAAACCGGGCCAATTTACTACTATTGTTGGTTATCATAAGGAGAGGGGACTTCTGTAAGTCAAAGGTAAAAGACTAGAAGTGGAAAACAGGAGCTGAATTAAAGACACCAAAAGGAAACCTGACACAACTCCAACTTTCAATGAAAACATTTCCCATCCACTGCTCTGAAGTACCTGATGAGAACTAAAAATCGCAAGCACTTTGATGGGACATAGTGCTGCAGAAATAACTGGCAGTCAAAAGACCCAAGTTCTAGTCCCAACTCTGCCACTGACTAGCTGTATGGATTTGGAAAATCCTCTTTACCTCTTTAAATCCATGTCTTCTCCACTGTAAAAGGGAGAGAGGGGCACAATTGCCCTAAAATACCCTCAGATCTAATTTTGAATGATCCTGTCATTCTTTAAGGTATTCACCTTATAGCAAAGATGGTTGAGACAGCTGGCCTCCAAAAATGTATGCTCCTCTTCCTGTAGCTCCCCTGAGAAGCAGCAGCCTATCAAGGACTTCTCTTACCAGATGCTCTTGCATCTAGGTGAGATCACGTAACTAGTTCTCCCCAATAAAATATGAGAGAAAGTGATGAATGTCACTTCCAGGCAAAGCAATTAAGACACAGATGTCCTTTCTCCACACTCTCTTCCCCTATTTCTAGCTGGATTCGAAGGGCCTAGAGGAGGCAGATCCACAAGGCAGAAGGAGCCTGAGTCCTTGAATCACTACATAGAGGAAGCCGCCACTTATCAGGCACACTCGTGCTGGACTATTACATGAATAAGAAGTAAACTTTTCTTGTATAAAGTCACTGAAATTTTGTGGTTTATTTGTTATAAGCAGCTAGGATTATCTTAGCTACCACAAGAATTATAGAGTTTTGTGAGATTTAGACATTTGGTATAATTTGGAAAACATTTATGGAAAGCACTATGCTAAGAACTGGGGAGATTAAACAATGAGAAAAAATATAGTCCCTTTCCAGGCTCAAACCCAGTAGAGCATAGAGACATGTATTCCTAGTAGAGCATAAGACACATTTGCCTATGTTCTGAGGCAAAATGAGGTAAATTCCATATGAAAGGCAAAGATCTGTAGAGAAGGGAGAAAGGGTGAATGAATAAAACCCACCAACTCTCCTAACTGAAGTCTGTTATGGAAAACATCCATGTGAACCACAATAGTCCCCAGATTGAGTTGAAATTATGTTTCAATTAAGTCATGTCTCCTGATACTTGTGGTGAGCAATACTGCCCTCTAGTTAGCACACTAGGTTTGGGGGTAATGGCTGCTCTCCCAATACCATGATTCCCAGCATGCCCCATGCTCAGCACAGGCACAAAGAATGTGATTTGCCCAGAGCTGTAGTTCACCCTTCCCTAACTCTTTAATTCTCAGAGATGAAGGAACAAGATATGCCAGGCCCACCGACCACCCAGAAGGACTGGGGAGAAATACAATTACCACTATGGGAAAGAAGCCTAAAAGGACTGATCATGAGGCATTTCAAATTTACTAGCACCTCTAAAAGGAGAACAGTTGGATATCAGGTGGTCACTAGCCACTGAAAGTTACTGTAAACTACTCAGGGGTTGAAAATATTGTCATTTATTACTTGGGGACTTGTCAAAGTATTATTTTCACTACACTAATAAATACTGTAAATGTCAAAATAAAAAATACTCTAAGTTCTGGAACTTGTCTTATCTAAATCTGTATGATCTGGAAATATTTAGCTAGGGAGCTCTGTAATATAAAACAGATACAGAAAGGGTCCCCAGGAAAGCCCCTGGGAAATGCCAAACTATTAATTATACTTTAAACTGAAGTCTCTTTAACAGCAATTGCCTATGTTGCAAAGAACAAAGCCAAATGTATTCCAGGGAAAAGAGTAGAGAAGTCCAAGTTCATTGGCTCCTTTGAGTAAAGGCCCTTTAAAGATGAAACAAAATTGTGATAGGTATTTGAATTTTGTTTTGATTGTTGGAGAGGGAAGGAGAAACTTGTGGATTTTTGTTTCTCAAATTCAAAAAAAGAAAAACAATAATTCTGATCCTTTACTGTAATCATGAACCTAAATTAAACCTAAATAAAGAATTATATGACAAAAACTCAGAACAAAAATTTGCCAGAAAGACTCTTACTTCCTGCAAATCTGTGTAGAAACCTTCTTCTCACATGGAATCCATGTCAGTTTTCAAAATATTTTATTCTTAAATCCAAAAAAAAGAGAAAATAACATAACATGAATATTCAAAAGTGAATTTCACTTATATATGCAAGGATGAGTGGATCGCACTTTTTGAAGCTATCCACTTTGATGCATAGCTTTTAACTGCGTGGTATGTGTTTTCTGAATTATTCCATGGAAGAGATGCTACCATGTTTCCCCAAAAATAAGACCTAGCCAGTCAGTCAGCTCTAGCGCATCTTTTGGAGCAAAAATTAATATAAGACCCGGTTTTACTCTACTAAAATATAAAACCAGGTCATATATTAATTTTTGCTTCAAAAGATGCATTAGAGCTGATTGTCCGGCTAGGTCTTATTTTCTGGGAAACAGGGTATTTAATCACTAAGTAGCAACACTGATGATGCAGATTGATTAAGTCAAATTCAGAATGAAGATGAATGTGACCAGCATACAGAGGACACAGTCTGACCTAGTTTGCAAATGGATCATAAAAAGAGCTCAACCTCCATATAAAAGTCTAGCAACTTACCTGCACCACCCCAGCTAAGACCAGCTCAGCTCTACACTTTTCCAAGAGCCATAACCACCCTTAATGACGCATCGTTGGGCACCAATGGAAGGCCCATAACAGCTAACACACTACATTGGGCCTATAAAGCCTGTTTTTAAGTTTGTTTACCTTTATTTATGTGCTGAATTCCCTCACAGCCTCCTCAGTGAGGCCATTAAGTGCTCATTTCTGAAGCTGGTGCAATCCTTGTTTTTCCTTTGGCATTTGCCATTCAAATATGGGTCTCCGCCTAGGAGCCCCCTGTAGCCAGCTGGCTCTTACGTACCTGCTTGGCAGAAACCACTTACCTTTTTATTCCATGCTGCCAGGCTTCTTCCTGCCACAAGGAGGTTTTCCCAAGGCGGATGGAAGACATTTCACACAGGATGAGCAATTATTTGTGTTGTGCTTTGCCACCGAGTTTCTTTATTGCTCTTCTGGGCAGATCTGATAGACTTCCTCTGAACAGCTGGAAAGGATATAACCTGAGAAAGTTTTTAGTCAGTTACCTCTTTGGCTGTGATTATGGCATTGATAAATTTTATTTTGTGGTTCATCTTTTTAATCAACTCATTTCTCCAAAACATCTTTCTTCCAGTTATACATATTTTTTTACCTGTAATAAAATATTAGTAACAAAACAAGAATTTTTAATGTGTAAGATACTGTTGAAAACACTTTTTAGACTCTTCCAACTTTTTACATGTAGGTAATAAGAAAAATTCAAATGATGAATTACTTCCATATTAAGTTTAGTTATAAAACTAATCTTAGGGGCAGCCAGATGGCTCAATTGGTTACAGTGTGAGCTCTGAACAACAGGGTTGCTGGTTTGATTCCCACATGGGCCAGTGAGCTGAGCCCTCCACAACTAAATTGAAGACAACGAGCTGCCGCTGAGCTTCCGGAGGGGAGATCAGATGGCTCAGTTAGTTACCCGGTTCAATTCCTGCATGGGATGGTAGGCTGCTCTCCCTGCAACTAAAGATTGAAAACAGAAACTGGACTTGGAGCTGAGCTGTGCCCTCCACAACTAGATTGAAGGACAATGACTTGGAGCTGATGGGTCCTAGAGAAACACACTGTTCCCCAATAAATTTTTTTTTAAAAAAACTAATCTTACCTTGAACCATATTTAAAATGACAGTGGTAGATTCATATTAGAAAGATCACAAAGCTTAGTCAGGTTGTAGTAAATTGGAAGACCTATTCCTTCTACCAAAAGATACATACACACAAAAGAAAACTTCAAGAGATAAAATGACAGCTTCACAAAGGAATAATTTGTATCATGTATTCCAATGTTCCAGAAAACTGGTCATGGAGAAACTCCCCTTTCTGCATTTGGCCCAACTGGAAGACCAAAGACTGAGTGATGAGTTCTTAGTTGAACGGTCATTCCATTTTGCTCATTTCAACTCTTCTAGAACTAAAATTGAATAGACTTCTTTGCAATCAATTAATTGACCTGTATTCCAAGGGGAAATAAACAAATTAATGTCAAAAAGATAACAAAATACATATAGGTACAGCCTACACAAAGTAAAAATGAATTATAATACAAATCCTAATCCAGATTCCATACAATATATAAGTAAAGTATATAAATATAAAGTAAATAGGATGCTGACCAGTCAGTGGCCTCGAATCTCTTCTACCTCTCTGTTGTATCCTCCCATCACCCTGGAGCCTCACTCCTTCCCCTGAAAACCCCGTTTTGCTTGTGTTTTGCTATGGGCTCCCACCATTGGCTTTCTTCTCCTGTAGGCTCCCCCTCCCCAACCATCCAGTTCCTCTCTTGCTCTGAGTCCCCTTAATATTCCCCAAAAAATAATTAAGTAAAATAATAAGTATAAAGTAAATGAAGCAAAAAGTATGTAAGTAAAATATTTAGAGCTTAAAAGTATATAAATACATATACTTATATAAGTAAATAAATAAGCATAAAGTAAATAGAGTATATAAGAAAGGGATATACACCTGAAGTACATGATTATGTCAAAGTATATAAATACTAATTTAAACTATCAAAGCAAGGATTTCTTTAATATTTAAATGTTTTATAAGAATTGCTTCAATCCTTTGAGAGAAAAAAAATAGTTACAGATATCTGCAAATGAGCCAATCACCTCTACTGCTTAGGCACTTTTCCTGTATAGGCACAGCCAGTACAGACAAAATAATTGAGAAAAATTAGACCACAGACAGTTTTTCTTGTAAATGACTGCTCTTCTTTGCACAATGTTTATTTATTTATTTGGCATAACATTAATGCTACTATGAAACTTGATATGAAATGAAATTTTTGCTTATGATGTGGTTTTGCACTTCACCCAACTTTTATGTAGAAATAAAGTATTGAAAAATGTGTCAAAAGCAAGTAATGTAGACATCCCCCGGCTTTGGGCTTCCCTTCAGTGCACAGCCGTTGGGCCAGAGTGGGCTCCCCTCTCACCTTGATGGGCTTCTAGGGCAAGGCACTGCAGTGTTGTGACTCTCACTGTGGAAGGTCAAGTAGTCCACCAGCACTGAAGATGGTGTGCTAGATGGTGTGAGCCTAAGTCCTTACAGAAGAGTCTGGAAAGAGGGGACTTCTGTACAGGGGCACCCATGTGTGTCTTATCCCAGGACTCTCCTGCTGGCCCCATAGATCTCCCTAGGTTCCAAGAGATCAGCCTTCCTCTCTGGAAAGTATGGATGTGGCTGCAACACTTTGGCATGATTCCACCATTCTCTGAACCACTACAGATGCTCAGCACATTCTAGCTTATTACCTACCTGATCCTTCATCAGGACTGGCACTTGCTCCAAAATCATGGTCTGACTCAGCTTCTCTGTGAATTAAGATAACTTTAAATACAAACATAAGATATCTGAGTCTACATCAACCTGTCTAATACCATTCCTTTGCCTTCCCTGGCGATTCTGAGACCCTACCCTACCCAAATTTCAGACACACCCAAGCCTCTTCCAGTGGCTTTTCCAAATGGCCTATATTGGCACATGCTGCAGACTTCCTAAAACTTCTCAAAGGTTCACAAAATCCAAATAAGCAGCATTTGGCTTTGGTGTGTTCTGTACTTCTGAGCAAGTATCACTAAGCCCCGCAGTAGCAACTGTCAGCATTGAGTTGTGGCTTAGGCTCTTAAGGCACCTCCAAGCACAGTGCGGATAGCAGTCACCTGCACATTGCTTTGTGGCTCATGCCAGGTAGCCCCAGGCAGGCCACAGGCTGCTGCTGCACTTGGCCTGCAGTAGGTCCCAACCCAGGAGGCCCTGGGGCTGGCACTCCCAATGGCCAGCTTCAGACTGAACTGGAACATCACCATACTGCCTCCAAAAATGACACACCCAAAGGGAAGACTGGGCAGGCACCAGAACCCTGGTAAAGTGAATCACGATCTGTAGGCTCAGCACCTACACCACAACTCCACTGTAGTCACAGCCAGTCCTCACAACTTAACAGCGCAAGGGTCAGTCCCTCCCACTGACATGAAAACACCAACTAAGGCTCAACTACAATAGTAGGATACACTCAACATACACAAGGAACACACCTTGAGCTCCCGACTCTGGTAACCAGAGACACTATACCTACTACATAAGGCCACACTAGTAAGACGGGGAGGCAGAACAGCCCTACCTAATACATAGAAACAAACACAGGAAGGCAGCCAAATGGGGGAGACAAAAAAAAAAAAAAATTCCCAATTGAAAGAACAAAATAAAGCTCCAGTAAAGGAACTAAACAAAATGGAGACAGGCAATCTACCAGACACAGAGTTCCAAACACTGTTTACAAGGATGTTCAATGATCTTGGGAAGAACTTCAACAAAGAATAGAAAACATAAAAATGGAGATAGAAAAACATAAAAGAGAACCAGTCTGAAATAAAGAATACATCAACGGAAATGAAGTCTACATTAGACAAAATCAGCAGTAGATTAGATGAAGGAGAGGATCAAATCAGGGATTTAGAAAATAAGGTTTCAAAAAACAACCAACAAGTAGAGCAAAAAGAAAAAAGAATTCAAAAAAATAAGTACTGTTTAAGGGGCCTCTGGGACAAGATCAAGCATACCAACATTTGCACCATAGGGGTACCAGAAGGAGAAGAGAGAGAGCAAGGAATTGAAAAGCTATTTGAGATTAACGAAATTGACAAACCCTTGGCTAGACTCACTAAGATAAGAAGAGAGAAGACACTAATTAACAAAATCAGAAATGAAAAAGGGGAAGTTATCACGGACACTACAGAAATACAAAGGATCATGCAAGAATACTATGAACAACTATATGCCACCAAATTCAATAACCTAGAAGAAATGGACAACTTCTTAGAAACATATAGCCTTCCAAGGCTGAACCATGAAAAACTGGAATGTCTAAACAGACCGATCACCAGTAACGAAATTAAATCAGTCAACCAAAACCTTCCCAAAAGCAAAACCGGGACCAGATGGCTTCACTAGTGAATTCTACCAAACCTTCAAACAGAATCTAATACCAATCCTGCTCAAACTCTTCCAAAAAATTGAAGAAGAGACAGTACTCCCTAACTCATTTTATGAGGCCAACATTACCCTGATACCAAAACCTGGTAAGGACAACACAAAAAAAGAAAACTACAGACCAATATCTCTGATGAATAGAGATGCAAAAATCCTAAACAAAATTCTAGCAAATCGAAATACAACAATGTATTCAGTGAAATAAGTCAGACAGAAAAAGCAGAGAACCCTATGATTTAACTGATATGTGGTATATAAACCAAAAACAACAAAGGGACAAGACAAACAAATGAGAAACAAAAACTCATAGACACAGACAATAATTTAGTAATTACCAGAGGGTAAGGGGGTGGGGGGGGTGATGAGGGTAAGGGAGGTCAAATATATGGTGATGGAAGGAGAATTGACTCTGGGTGGTGAACACACAATGAGATTTATAGATGATGTAATACAGAATTGTACACCTGAAATCTATGTAAATTTACCAACAATTGTCACCCCAATAAATTTAATTAAAAAAAAAGATTATTACACACAATGAAGTGGGGTTCATCCCCGGGGCACAAGGATGGTTCAACACCCACAAATCCATCAATGTAATACATCACATAAACAAAGTAAAGGACAAAAATCATATGATTATATCAATTGATGCAGAAAAAACATTTGACAAGATACATCCATTTATGATTAAAACACTTAATAAAATAGGTATAGAAGGAAAATACCTTAACATAATAAAGGCCATCTATGACAAGCCCTCAGCTAATCTCATAATTAATGGTGAAAAATTGAAGCCCTTTGCTCTACGTTCAGGAACACGACACGGTTTTCCCCGATCACCTCTGCTTTTCAACATAGTGTTGGAAGTCCTTGCCAGAACAATCAGGCAAGAGAAAGAAATAAAAGGCATCCAAATTTGGAATAAAGAAGTTAAATTATCATTCTTTGCAGATGACATGATGCTATACATAGAACACCCTAAAGACACCACCAAAAAGGTATTAGAAACAGTCAACGAATACAGTAAAGTTGCTGGCTACAAAATCAATGTACAAAATTCCATTGCATTCCTATATACTAACAATGAAATCTCAGAAATAGAAATACAAAAAACAATTCCCTTTGCAATTGCAGCAAAAAGAATAAAATACCTAGGAATAAACTTAACCAGGGATATGAAGGACCTATATTCTGAAAACTAAAAGCACTTTTGAAAGAAATTGAAGAAGACACAAAGAAATGGAAAGACATTCCGTGCTCATGGATTGGAAGAATCAACATAGTTAAAATTGCCATATTACCCAAAGCAATATACAGATTTAATGCAATCCCCATCAAAATCCCAATGGCATTTTTTAAAGAAATAGAACAAAAAATCATCAGATCCTTTTGGAACCACAAAAGACTTCGAATAGCCAAAGCAATCTTAAGAAAAAAGAACAAAAAAAACAGGGAGGTATCGCACTCCCTGGCTTTAGCTTGTACCACAGGGCTACAATAATCAAACAGCATGGTATTGGCAGAAAAACAGACACATAGACCAATAGAACAGAATTGAGAACCCAGAAATAAAACCACATAAATATGGACAGATAGTTTTTCACAAGGAAGCTAAAAACATACAATGGAGGAAAGACAGCCTCTTCAATAAATGGTGCTGGGAGAATTGGATAGCTACGTGCATAAGAATGAAACTGGACTGCTATCTATCACCATGTACCAAAATTAATTCAAAATGGATCAAAGACTTAAACACAATAAACTGACACAATAAACTGCATTGAAGAAAACATAGGTACTAAACTTATGGACCTTGGGTTCAAAGAGCATTTTATGAATTTGACTCCAAAGGCAATGGAAGTAAAAGCTAAAATAAATGAATGGGACTATATGAAACTTAAAAGCTTCTGCACAGCAAAAGAAACCATCGACAAAATAAAGAGGCAACCGACTGAATGGAGAAGATTTTTGCAAACAGTGCCTCCAATAAGGGGCTAATATCCAAAATATACAAAGAACTCATGAAGCTCAACAACCAAAAAAACAAACAACCCAATTGAAAAATGGGCAGAGGACCTGAAGAGACATTTCTCCAAAGAGGACATACAAATGGCAAATAGACATATGAAAAATTGCTCAGCATCACTAATCATCAGAGCAATCCAAATAAAAACCACAATGAGATATCACCTCACCCCAGTCAGAAAGGCTATCATCAACAAGACAAATAGTAACAAGTGTTGGAGAGGCTGTCGAGAAAAAGGAACCCTCATCTCATACACTGTTGGTGGGAATGCAGACTGGTGCAGCCGCTATGGAAGGCAGTGTGGAGGTTCCTCAAAAAAAATTACAAATAGAATTACCATATGACCCAGCAATCCCTCTCCTGGGTATCTACCAAAAAAAATTTGAAAACATTTATACATAAAGACACATGTGCTCCAATGTTTAGTGCAGCTTTATTTACAGTGGCCAAGACATGGAAACAACCAAAATGTCCTTCGATAGATGAATGGATAAAGAAGTTGTGGTATATATACACAATAAAATACTATTCGGCAGTAAGAAAAGATATATAGGAACATTTGTGACAACATGGATGGATCTTGAAAGTATAATGCTAAGCGAAATAAGTCAGACAGAAAAAGCAGAGAACCCTATGATTTCACTGATATGTGATATATAAACCAAAAACAACAAAAGAACAAGACAAACAAATGAGAAACAAGAACTCATAGACACAGACAATAGTTTAGTAGCTACCAGAGGGTAAGGGGGTGGGGGTGGGTGATGAGGGTAAGCGGGATCAAATATATGGTGATGGAAGAAGAACTGACTCTGGGTGGTGAACACACAATGGGATTTATAGATGATATAATACAGAATTGTACACCTGAAATCTATGTAAATTTACTAACAATTGTCACCCCGATAAATTTAATTAATTAAAAAAAAAAGAAAAAACTCATAGACACAGACAATAGTTTAGTGGTTACCAGAGTGTAAGGGAGGTGGCGGGAGGGAGATGAGGGTAAGGGGGATCAAATATATGGTGATGGAAGGAGAACTGACTCTGAGTGGTGAACACACAATGGGATTTATAGATGATGTAATAAAGAATTGTACACCTGAAATCTATGTAATTTCACTAAAAATTGTCACCCCAATAAATTTTTTTTAAAAAAAGCTATTTGAAGAAATAATGAAACGTCCCTACCTGACAAAGGAAATGGGTATTCAAGCCCAGTGAATGCAGAGAAACCCAAACAAGATGAAACCAGAAAGGCCCACACCAAGCGTAATGCAGGGTCTGAGCTCCCAGCAGGTGAATGCAGGATATGGTGAAGCCGAATAGGATTAACAACAGAGCCATGGATAGCGTGTTCATACCACTATATTCTCAATGGTGGCAGGTCAAGACACAAGAAGCAAACATCTGCCAATACCCCAATATGGGGTCTTTCCTGCACCACAGTCTCGCTGACAGCCTGACAAGACACAGGATGTAGGATCCACACTATCCTCACCATCCACAATCTGCGCTTGCTAACTGCAATCTACACTTGCTAGCATAGCCACGGCAGTTATATACAAAACAATAGTGGCTAATGGCCAACTCGTTACAGCTAATAGCCAGCTGGTTACAGCTGATGGCAAACTGATTAAAGCAAATAGCCAAATGGTTACGGCTGATGGCCATCTAATAACCAAGCCAGCACCTTTCCACATGAGGCCAAGAGCCTGGAAACTGCTCTCTGGGACTCCATCCCTACACTCCACCACTCCAGGGTCTTGCCTCACAATCTACACAATAAGCGTCTTCCATGAGGGGCCCTGTGCGAGGGACCTGGAGGTGGATACAATATCCACGAGTCATAACAGCAACAGTTGCCGCATCAGACCACCACCATCCCACACTCAGTATTTCAAGCAGGGGCAGGTTTGGTTCACTCAGCCCACGAAAAAAATTTCAGTGCAGTCTAAATAATGTCCCAGGGGGTGTCCCTCGATGTCCACCTCTACAGCCGTGCCCACCTGGAGTGGCGAAATTTCCACAGCAATCTGGGGGCTGGACTAATGGGCAGAATCAAGATGACTGATTCGCCACACCAGTAAAAGTGTGGGTCCAATTCACTATCATATTAGTCCATAGGCAGCTATGGGCAGAAAGAAATAGTAGTCATAGGAACCAACAATGGCAAATCCTTTCCATCTGGGAGGATACATGCTAGCATTGTGTCCTGGGAAAGAAGGGTTGCTGCCACTTGCACCTTTCCCAGTTTGTGGTACCAGACCTTTATGGCAGTGCTTGGTGTCCCTTATGTGGTTTCAACACGTAGCAGAACAGGGGACTTGTAATGCAGGGTTTCTGGTCCCGCTCTCAGGGGGTAGACACAGAATATGGTGAAGCCAAAAAGGAACAGCAATGGAGCCATGGATAGGGGGTTCATACCACTATATTCTTGCTGGCAGCTGGGTTGGAGTTACAGGAAGCAGGATCCACATGATCCCCAATCCGCCGCCCTCTTCTCTGCCAACCACCTTGCCAGCATAGCCATGGCAGTTATATTAGTAGCTAATGGGTAACCAGTTATAGCTGATGGCCAACTAGCTAAAGCTGATGGCCATCTGATTACAGCTGATGGCCATCTAATAACCAAGCCAGCATCTTTCCACGTGAGGCCTAGAGCCTGGAAACTGCTCTGTGGGACTCCATCCCTACAGAACCCCATTATCGGCCATAGTGAGAGCACAAAAGTTCCCAGCAAAATCATCCCGGCATCAAGATCTCTGTATACCACAGTCACTTGCATTTGCCACTCTGCCACCAACCCTGGCATCACTTGCAAATCATGGGTCAAACCAGCCCCCCATAGGGCTATCAGGCCCAACCATCGAAAGTTAGGGTTTTTGACCCACCACGGCCAAGTCCATTGCTGCCGTTCCTCTGCTGTCAAGCATGTGGGTGTTGGCAGCAAAATGTTTCCATTTCTGCCATAGCCTGGATTTAACAGTCTCACTTGTAGTAACCTGTAACTGAATGAGAGCTGCTGTTTGATGTAGCAGAGCCTCTACTGGTGAGGGTCTTCCCTTCTGTGGTCATTCAGGATTCTCAAGATGTCCCACAGAAGCAAGGTGCAGTCGTGCATTGTGGGAAGGTGTTTCAAGACCCAGAGGCCTTGCTTCAAAAGGCGACTGTAGCATTCAATCATGCCAGCTGCTTGTGGATTGTATGAGGTATAGGGATGGAGTCCGAGAGCAGTTTCCCGGCTCTCGGCCTCACGTGGAAAGATGCTGGCTTGGTTATTATATTGGCCATCAGCTGTAATCAGATGACCATCAGCTGTAACTAGTTGGCCATCAGCTGTAACCAGTTAGCTATTAGCCACTAATATAACTGCCGTGGCTACATTGGCAAGGGGTTGGCAGAGAAGTGGATGGTGGATTGCGGATCATGTGGAACCTGCTTCCTATATCTTCAACCCAGCCACCAGCAAGGATATAGTGGTATGAACCCCCTATCCATAGCTCCATTGGTGTTCCTTTTAGACCTCACCATATTCTTTGTCCACCCACCGAGAGCGGGACCAGAGACCCTGCATTACACTTCGTGCAGCGAGCAGGGTCTCAACCAACACAGGAAACAGGAAATGAGATATGCCTGGGGGGAACATGACCCCTTGGTAAATTAGGGTTCTCTCGAGCCTCTGGATGGCATACCATCATCTTGGCCATAGCAAGTGTTGCCTGCCTTTTGGTAGTCTGCTGCTGCCAAAGGCTCCTAGAGTTGCGGACAGCTTACACTAGGGCCACCACCCACTCGGACACCTGGTGCAGCAAGCAAGATTCTGGCCAGGTAAGAATGATGTCTGACTCTGGGCAGGAGGTCATGTGGCCCCCACACAGTGTGTGGTACCCGGTAGCCACTGTTCTCAGGAGTTGGATCCATGTGAAGGGGTGGGAAGACATGGATGGGTGGCCAGCATAGAAAGGGCCCTGCAGGTTTTAACTGAGCAGTTGCCAGAGAAGGTGAAAAGTTCAGCCAGCCATGTGGGCTGGATATTCCTCACGGTGTTGAGACGTAACACGGAAAAAGCACTTTCTGAAGCAGCTCAGGTACGGGACCAGCAGCCCCAGTGGGAGGCGCTGGAAGCTTGGATCTGCCAATTAGAGGAGGTACTCCAAGGTGGAAACTATGAGGCAGAGGCAGGTGACAGGAGTGGAAGCATGCAGCTCTCCACCCCCATTCCTGGCCCATTGTGCAGCAAAAGGTGAAGCATAAGCAAACTTTGAGCCCAGGAGCATTGCTGCCGGCAACCCAGCTGTGACTGCGTTCACAACCTACACCCCTTACATTCCCACTGAGTTGGAGGAACTGGGGAGGCGATGCTGACAGTGCCCTGGAGAGCCGCTCCCAGGTTGGCTGCTGCATTTATGGGATGAGGGGGCATTCTCTCAGACAGCATTCTCTGCTGCCCAGGCAAAATGGAAAAGCTAGCCTCCATGACAGTGCATCCATCCCTGCGATAGAGTTTGGGGAGGTTGCCCAAGACCAGGGCAACCACATTCTAATGGAGTGGTTCATTGCTGTGGTGCACACAGTATGGGTGAGCTGCCACAAACTGTGAGTAAATGGAAATCGTATGCTGAACTTGCTCAAATCATCCATGAAACGGGTATGAGACATGTTATGTTCAACCCTAATATGCAGAGGCCGGATGACGAGTGTTTTACTACCAGCATGAGAGATCTGGTTTTAGATACTGCCCCTGTAAGTGCTTTTGGCTCCTTGGTTGCCATTCTTATGCCTTACATGGGGTGGTGAATCCATGAAGTTACCACCACCATGGCCACCCTGAGAGATGTTGAAAGCCAGCAGCAAGGGAAGTTAAGACATGAGGTCGGAGAAGTCAAGATTTGGAAGCCCAAGTCAAAAGTAAGGGTGCTAGGTCACAGGCCTCAGAAAGTAACACGCACGCAGCTAGGTGATCTCATGGCATGGGAGTTGATCAGGAAAAAATAGACTGACAACCCAATGCACTCTTGTTGGAACTTTGGAAACAGTAATGTCCGGAACAACAATTCCATTGAAGACCAAAGGGGCAGTCTGAGAAAGTACAACCCGTGTCCTTCCAAGACTTCTTGTGACCGCTTGAAGCCAACTCTTTCCAGTTTGATTGGGGGTGGAGGGATGGCCAAGGTACCCGGTCAAAGGGGATGAGTGGGGACCAGAGGCACCATGTGGAACTGTCGAGACATTGGTCCCCTTCTAATGTGTAGAGGGTTTGGCCCTAGTTGACACCGGCACAGACTGCTGTATTATTTATGGAAACCCAGAACTGTTTCCAGGACCAGCAATCTGCGAAACACTGTGATGGTAAAAGCTGTTTCCTTACCACTGGGTATAGGAAGACTTCCCACCCACCCCGTACATACATGGTGCATGTCTCCCCTGTACCAGAATATATTCTAGGGGTGGATGTGCTACATGGCCTCAGTTTACAGACATCTGTCGGAGAGTTCCGTCTCCAGATCTGGGTGGTGAATGCAGTGAGACGTGGGCATGCTCACCACCCTCCTCAAGTGTTGCCACAACCCCGGCGTGTGGTTAAATTATGACAGTACCGCGTGCCAGGAGGACAGGAGAAGATTGACATACAATTTTGGAATTGGAGAAGCCACATATATTGTGAGGCCCAAACGCAGTCCTTTTAATTCCCCAGTATGGACTATCGAGAAACCAAATGGGACCTGACGAATGACTGTGGACTATAGGGAATTGAATAATGTGACGCCAACTTTGCACACTGCAGTGCCTTCAATTCATGATTTGATGGATCATCTGACTGTCCTCCTGGGAACGTACCACTATGTAATGGACTTGGCAAATGCCTTTTTCTCCATTAACATTGCACCTGAGTGTCAAGAGCAGTTTGCTCTTGGGTGGCAATGGACTTTTCAAGTCCTTCCACAAGGAAACTTACAATCCCCCACTGTCTTCCACAAGCTTCTTGCCCTGGACTTGGCACAGTGGGATCACCCGCCCTCTGTGGTCCTGTTTCACTATGTTTATGATATTTTACTAACATCTGATTCTTTTTCAGATTTAGAGCAAGCATCTTCCTGTCTTCTCTGCCACCTGAAGTCATGTGGTTGGACAGTGAATGAAGAAAAGGTCCAAGGCCCTGGCTTATCTGTCCAGTTATTGGGTGTTGTGTGGTCGGGTGATACCTGACCACAGGTCATACCTGAGGCAGTTATTGATAAAATATAAGCATTTCCCCGGCTGACCAAAGTCTCCCAACTGCAGACGTATATGGGGCTGCTGGGGTATTGGCGAGTATTTATACCCCATTTAGCACAGATAGCAAGGCCCTTGTGTTCCATGATAAAAAAAAGGGGGGGCCTCATGGGATTGGACAGAGGCTATAGAGCAAGACTTTGTTGCCAGAAAACAGGCAGTACAGCAGGCATAGGCTCTGCAAGTGGTAGACCTGGGTCTTCTGTTTGAACATGATGTTCAAGTAACACAAGAGGGTTACGTTTAAGGCCCCTGGGAATGGCAGGAGCATCTCTGGTCTCCAGTGGGATTTTGGTCCCAATTGTGGAAAGGAGCAGAAGTCCGCTAATCTCTAATAGAGAAACAGCTGGCTGTTGTGTACACAGCCCTAGTGGCCACAGAAAGCATCATAGGAACTTCACGAGTGTTGGTTTGAACAACCTATCCCATCCAGGGGTGGGTCCGTACGTGGACCCAAGGATCCAAAATGGGAGTGGCACAGACCACCACCGTCGCCAAGTTGGGTGCCTACTTGGAACTACGTAGCACCCTCAGTTCAAGCCCTTTGAGCGCAGAGCTACAACAGGTCCTGGGTCCTGTGGAGCTTGTAGCCCAGGCCATGCCAAAAACGCCACCCAGTGGGGAAGACTTGGAGCCCTCACCCTGCAAAGAAGGACAGACCCCAGTACCTGAAGATTCCTGGTATACTGATAGCTCTAGCCAGGGAGCTGCAACCTTTTGGATGGCTATTGGTGTGCAGCCCAAAAGAGACACCAATTTGATTTGATACTGGGACAGTCCAGAGTAGCCAGTGGGCTGAGCTATGGGCTGTGTGGATGATAATCAGCCACGAGCCTGGGCCCCTATTATTTGTATTGACAGCTGGGCGGTGTTCCAGCGCCTAACGTTGTAGAAACACCAAAACTGGTAGGTAGGACGCTGTCCATTGTGGGGTCAGGCCATGTGGAAGGACCTCTGGGACCTAGAGTAAGAAAAGGAAGTGACTAATTCACATCACAGGTCACTCCCCCTTAGTGTCCCCAGGTACTGATGAAGCAGATGCCCTAGCACGGGTCCAGTGGATAGAATGGGCCCCTGCCACTGATGTGGCCCATTGGCTGCATAGGAAATTGCAGTACGCATGTGGCAGGTAAGCAGACACTGGGGTCTGCCTTTGAAATGGCAGAAGATAGCAGATGCCTGCTATGACTGTTTTGTCTGTGCCAGGACAGCCCCCAACGATATAAGCTCTCCTGGGAGACAGCAGATTATGTGAGGGAGGGTGCCCCTCACTCGCTGGCAAGTGGATTACATTGGACCCCTGCCTAAGGCCCGCAATGCAGTGTACGCATTCACAGCAGTGGACACTACTGTCACTGGCACCTTGCTGGTGCCAGTATGGAATTGATGTTTGCTTGGCCGTGTCCTGCTGCAGATCAATGACATACAGTGGTCACTTTTACAGGACTGTGTGCCCTCTATGGGTGCCCCCAAGTCATTGAAAGTGCCAAGGGTTCTCATTTTATGGGGCAAGAAGTACAGCACTGGGCTGCCAGGATGGACATACAATGGTTGTTTCATACCCTGTGCAATCCACAAGAAGCTGGCACGATTGAATGCTACAATGGCCTTTGAAAGCAAGGCTTCTGGGTGTCAAAACACCCTCACACAATGCACAACTGGGCCTCGCGTCTATGAGACGTCTTGAGAATCCTGAATGAGAGACCACAGAAGGGAGGGCCCACACTAGTAGAAGCTCTGCTACATCGAAAAGCCGCTCCCATTCAGTTACAGGTTACCACAGGTGAGACTCTGTTAAAACCAGGCTTGGCAGAAATGGAAACATTTTGCTGCCAGCACCCAGATGCTTGAAAACAGGGGAACAGCAGCAATAGACTTGGCCCTGGTGGGTCAAAAGCCCCCACTGTTGATGGTTGAACCCGATAGCCCCATGGGGGCCGGTTTGACTCATGATTTGCAAGTGACGCCAGGGGTGGTGGCTGAGTGGCCACCACAAGTGACTGTAGTATAGGGAGGTCCCGATACCGGGATGATTTTGCGGGGAACCTATGTGTTCTCACTATGGCCTATTGGGTCCCCTGTTCTGCTACATGTTGAAACTATGCAAGGGATCCCAAGCACTGCCTTAAAGGTCTGGTACCACAAACCAGGAAAGGTGCCAGTGACAGCAACCCTCCTTTCTCAGGACAAAAAGCTAGCATGTATCCTCCCAGATAGAAGGGATTTGCCATTGTTTGCTCCTATGACTACTATTTCTCTCCCCTCAGAGGTGCCCATGGGCTAATACGATAGGGCCCACATATCTAACGGTGTGGTGAATCAGTCATCTTGTCAGATTGGCACAGAACTGCCTGTTAGTTCAGCCCCAGGTTACCATGGAAAATTCGCCGCTCCAGGTAGCAACAGCTATATAATAGATATCGGGGGACACCCCCTGGGACACTGCTTGAACTGGACTGAAACTTTCTTCTCATGGGCTGGGTTCCTTGCACCGGGCTCCTCATGAAGGACACTGTTTGCCTGGAGTGTAAGGCGAGATCCTGGAGGGGTACAGTGTAGGGACAGAGGCCCAGAGAGCAGTTTCCAGGCTCTTGGCCTCACGTGCAAAGGTACTGGCTCAATTATCAGATGGCCATCAGCTGTAATCAGATGGCCATCTGCTGTAACTAGTTGACCATCAGCAGTAACCGGTTAGCCATTAGCCACTAACATAACTGCCATGGCTACGCTGGCAAGGGGTTGGCAGAGAAGCGGATGGAGCATTGTGGATCGTGTGGATCCTGCTTCCTGTATCTCCAACCCAGCCAGCAGCAAGGCTATTGGTATGAAGCCCCTATCCATGGCTCCGTTGGTGTTCCTTTTTGGCCTCACAATATTCTGTGTCCACCCACCAAGAGACCCTGCATTACTGGGGTATGAAACAACCATTGTACATCCATCCTGGAAGCCCAGCGCTGAACTTCTTACCCTGTAAAATGAGTACACCTGTCACTTTCAATGACTCAGGGTGCCCATAGAGGGCACACAGCCATGTAAGAGCAACCACTGTATGTCATTGATCGCAGCCAGATACTGCCAAGCAAACATCAATCCCATAGCAGTGTTCACACATACACAGCATTGCGGGCCTTAAGCAGGAGTCCAATGTAATCCCCTTACCAGCGTATGAGGGGCACCCTCCCTCACATAATCTGCTATGTCTCCCAGGAGTGCTTCCATTGTTGGGGGCTGTCCTGGGCACAGATGGCACAGTCATAGCAGGCATCTGCTCTCTCCTGCCATTTCAAAGGCAGATCCCTTGCCACAAGTTTCAGCTTCCAGCGTGCTACAATTTCCTATGCAGGCCACATCAGTGGCAGGGGCCCATTTTAACCATCAGACCCATGCTAGGGCTTCATCTGCTTCATCATTACCTGGGCACACTAAGGGGGACAGATTTGTGATGTACATTAGGGTCACCTCCTTTCCTTACTCTAGGTCCCAGAGGTCCTGCCACACGGCCTGACCCCACAATGGACAGTGTCCTACCAACAAGTTGTGGTGTTTCCACGTGGGGAGCCACAACGTTAGGCCCCGGAACATCGCCCAGCTGTCAGTACAAATAACTAGGGGCCTGGGCTCGTGGCTGATTATCATCCACCCAGCCCATAGCTCAGCCCACTAGCTACTCTGGCCCATCCCATTATCAAATCAAATTGGTGTCTCTTTGGGGCTACACACCAATAGCTGTCCAAATGGCTGCAGCTCCCTGGCTAGAGCTATCAGTATACCAGGCATCTTCAGGTACTAAGGGCTGTCTTTTTTGTAGGGTGAGGGCTCCAAGTCCACGCCACTAGGTGGCGTATTTGGCACTGCCTGGGCTACAAGCTCCACAGGCCCCAGGACCTGTTGTAGCTCTGTACACAAAGTGCTTAAACTGAGGGTGCTACGTTGCTCCAAGTAGACCCCCCTACATGGCGAAGGCGGTCGTCGGAGCCACCCCTGTTTGGGTCCATGTACGCTTTCAGCCCTGGATGGGATAGGTTGTTTGAACCAACACCCATTCAGTTCCTGTGATGGCTTCTGTGACCACCAAAGCTGCCTACACAGCAGCCAGTTGTTTCTCTATTAGAGAGTAGCGGAATTCTGCTCCTCTCCACTATTGGGACCAAAATCCCACTAGCGACCAGAGATGCTCCTGCCATTGCCAGAGGCCCCAACTGTACCCCTCCTGGATTATGTGAACATCAAGTTCAATGGGTGACCAGGATCTACTACTTGTAGAGCCTGGGCCTATTGCACTGCTCGTTTTGTGGGAACAAAGCCTTGCTTGATAGCCTCTGTCCAATCCTATGAGGCCCCATTTTTTGACATGGAATAAAAGGGCCTTACTATCTGTGCTAAATGGGGTATAAACACCCACCAATACTCCGACAGACCCAAATATGTCTACATTTGGAAGACCTTGGTCAGCCAGGGAAATGCTTGTATCATATCAATAAGAGCTTCAGGTATGAACTTGTCTTACTCGACCACACAACATCCAATAACTTGACAGATAAGCCAGGGCATTGGACCTTTTCCTCGTTTACCTCCCAACCACACAACTTCAGGTAGTGGAGAAGAGAGGAAGGTGCTTGCTCTAAATTTGAAAAAGAATCAAATGTTAGTAAAATATCATCAACATAGTGAAAGAGGACAGGTGATCCCACTGTGCCAAGCCCTGGGCTACAAGCCCATGGCAGACAGTGGGGCTGTGCAAGTATCCTTGTGGAAGGACTTGGAAAGTCTATTGCCACCCATCCCAAGTAAAAGCAAACTGCTCTTGACACTCAGGTGCAATGTTAATGGAGAAAAAGGCATTTGCCAAGTCCATTACATAGTGGTACGTTCCCAGGAGGACAGTCAGATGATCCATCAAATCATGAATTGAATGCACTGCAGCATGCAAAATTGGCGTCACCTTATTCACCTTCCTATAGTCCACAGTCATTCACCAGGTCCCATCTGGCTTCTTGACAGGCCATACTGGGGAATTAAAGGACTATGCACTGGCCTCACAATATGTGTCTTCTCCAATTCCAAAATTGTACGACCAATCTCCTCCTGTTCTCCTCTGGCAGGCATTTGCACTGTAACCATGTGCCAGGGCTGTGGCAATACTTGAGGAGGGTGGTGAGCATGCCCACGTATCACCGCTTTCACCACCCGGATCTGAAGGCAGAATTCTCCGACCAATGTCTGTAAACTGAGGTCATGCAACACATCCACCCCTAGAATATATTCTGGGACGAGGGAGACATACACCTTGTAGGTACAGGGGGGGAATCCTTCCTATACCCGGTGGTAAGGAAACAGCTTTTACCATCACAGTCTTTCCCCGGTAGCCATCAATGCAGATTGCTGGTCTGGGGAACTGTTCTGGATTCCCATAAATAAGACTGCAGTCTGTGCCAGTGTCAACTAGGGCCAAAACCCTCTGCACATTAGAAGGGGACCAAGGTATGGACAGTTCCACATGGGGCTTTCACTCGCCACTCATCCCCTCCAACCGGGTATCGTGGCCCCCACACTAATCAATCAGGAAGAAGCCAGCCTCAGGCAACCACATGAAGTCCTACAGGGGCACGGGTCACATTTTTCCGACCGCCCCGGACTGCCTTTTGGCATTTGCCAGAATTGCTGTTCCGGATGCAACAGTTTCCAAAGTTCCATCAAGACTGCATTGGGTTGTTGATCTATTTTTTCCTGATCAACCCCCGCTGCCAGGAGATCATACAACATCTGTGTACTAGTTGTTTTCTGAGGCCCACGACCTCGCTCCCTTGCTCCTGAAATGGGCTTGCTGGTCTTGGCTTCTCGGACGTTATAGCTTAACTTTCCCTGCCGCCGGCTTTCAATATCTCCCAGGGTGGCAATACCAGTGGTAACTTCATGGATCTGTTGCCCCACATAGGGAGCAAGAATGGCAACCAAGGATTCAAAAGCACTTATAAGGGCAGTGTCCAAAACTAGATCTCTCGTGCTAGTTGTAAAATGCTCATCATCCGGCCCCCGCACATTCAGATTGAACATAACATGCCTCATATCCATTTCATGGATGATTTCAGCAAGTTCAGAATACAGACGTCATCAAAATGGCAGCGTGAGGTGAGCCTCTTTAATGCTCCCCTGGAATTTACAACTAATCGAACAACAATAACTCTACAAAGGACTCCCTGCACAGCAGACAGGCAAGACAAACAGGCCCATTACATAATTCACCAAAAGGTGGGAGAATCGCGCGAGCGGTGGAGGAGGGTAGGGAGAAGTGTGGAGATGGAGCCAAGCAGGCGCACGACGGAGACCTAGCTCAGTGCTCCAAGCTCCCTGCATCCCAGAACTAATGCAGCCATGGAAAAGGGAAGAACTCAGACTGCCAGGGCTCCGCTTATGGCCACAGGGCTGAGAGGGCAGCATATAACACGGCTGAACGAACGCTCATCACAGAGACCTCAAAGAAAAGACTGAAGGAAGGCTGAAAACGGTGATTTAAGCCCTCACTGCCGAGCAGAGAACAGAAGCCTTAGCTACTGAGACTAGCCACCCCCTCCCCACCCTCCCAGAGCTAGCCCCTCCCCAACCTGCCCAGTGCTAGAAGCCCAATAGTTGCAGTGTCAGATCAAAAGAACAGAATATTTGCTATTCTGAGAACTGTGGACCGCAGAACAGATTCGCAGCCCAACTAGTTCCTGCAAAAGGGAGGGAGCTATGGAAGCGGGCACACTGTGGTGGTGGTCACCACCATTGTTCTGTGCCACCTCTCACAACTCACCCCACACCTGGCCCCACCTATCTGGGCCGTTGCCTAGGAGTAAACAGAACTGCTGAAACATGCGGGCTCTGAATCTGGTGCAGAAAGAGCTTTGGAACTTCAAAAGGTCTCCGCATCCCCACAGAGACGTGGCACCCTATGACCCAGGTGAACTGTTAACAGAGGATAAGCCCATTTCCCAGGGAATCCCCCCATGATATGAGAAGCTGGAATAGTGCAGAGAAAACATAGCACTACAGTATGAGAGAAGAAAAGAAAGGCTGCAGTCGGAGAGAAAATAAAACATTCTACCAACAAGTATTGGAAAACAAAAGAAAGACCTCTTCCTATCAACCTGTTGCAGAAGCCACTCCTGTAGATGTCTAGGAAGAAAAATAATAAATCAGTAATTGCCATGAAAAACGAAGGCAACAAGACAGCTCAGAAAGAAAGTGAAAAGTCTCCAGAAAAGGAACTTAAAGATATGGAAATATGTTACTTAAATGACAGATAATTCAAGACTGCAGTTCTGAAAAAACTCAACTAGATGCAAGAAAACACAGAAAGGCAATTTAATAAACTCAGAAAAGCAATCAAAGAAAAACATGAGCATTTTACGAAAGAGATTGAAATTTAAAAACGTACCAAATGGAATTTATGGAGATTAAGAACTCAATAGAAGAAACTAAGAATGAAATAACCAGTTTAGGTAATAGAGTTGACCAGATGGAGGAAAGAATCAGTGACATCGAACATAGAAACCGGGAAATTACACAGATGGAAGAAGAAAGAGACTTGAGACTTAAAAGAAATGAAAGAACTCTACAAGAACTTTCTCACTCTATCAGAAAGAGCAATATAAGAATAATGGGCATATCAGAAGAAGAAAGAGAGAAGGAAAACAGAATATATTCAAATAAATTGTTGATGAGAACTTCCCAAACTTGTAGACAGAACTGGATCCTCAAATCCAAGAAGCAAATAGAACATCTAATTACCTCAATCCCAACAGGCCTTCTCCAATGCACATTGTATTGAAGCTGTCTATAATCAATGAAAAAGAAAGAATCCTCAAGGCAACCAGGGAAAAGAAGACGGTAACCTACAAAGGAAAGCCCATTAGATTATCATCGCATTTTTCAGCAGAACTCTACAAGCCAGGAGGGAGTGGAACCAAATATTCAAACTATTGAAAGAGAAATTATGAGTCAAGAATAATATATCCAACAAGATATGCTTTAGATATGAAGGAGGAATAAAGACCTTTTCAGACATCCAGAAGCTGAGGGAATTTTCTAATATACAACCTACACTACAAGAAATACTAAAGGAGGCTATTCAAACACCATCAAAAGGGACAATTTGTGGCAACATGAAAAGGGGGAGAGTAAAGGCCTGAACCGGAATATGGGAATGGAGAAAGTAAGCATGCTGACGAAAATGGAATACTCTAAATATCAAACTTTCTTTTACATAATCTTAAAGGTGACAACTCAAAAAAAATCCAGAACTGATATACATATTGTAATAAAAGAAGAAACAGAGGGAAACATCATAGTATACCACCACACAGAAATAACACACAACAACAAAAAGGCAAAGAAACAATGGAGACACAGCCTTAACAGAAAACTAAAGATAGAATGACAAGAAATCCTCACGTATCAATAATCACCTAAATGTAAATGGAATGAACTCACCAATAGAAAGGCACAGAGTAGCAGATTGGATCAGAAAACTAAACCCAACTATATGCTGTCTCCAAGAGACACATCTCAGCTACAAGGACAAGCATAGACTCAAAGTAAAAGGGTGAAAATTGACACTCCAAGCAAATGGTACCCAGGGAAAATCAGGTGTAGCCGTAATGATATCAGATGAAACAGACTACAGGGTGAAAAGGTAACAAGACACAAAGATGGACATTTCATAATGGTAAAGAGGACTATACAACAAGAAGACATAACAGTCATCAATATTTATGCCCCCAATCAGGGAGCACCAAAATATACCAAGCAACTACCTACAGAACAAAAGGGAGAAATTGACCAAAACAGAATTATACTAGGGGACTTAAATACATCATTGACAGCTATGGATAGATCATCCAAACAGAAAATAAATAACGAAATAGCAGCCCTAAATGACACATTAAATGAAATGGACATCATTGACATATATAGAGCACTTAATTCTTTTTATTTATTTATTTATTTATTAGTTTCAGGTGTACAAGACAAGGTAATACTTAGACGTTCATCATTTATATCCCTCACACTGTGAACCCACATCCCCCCATCCACTATCCCTCCGACCTCACACTGAACCATCACATTATATATACAAAATTATAGTTGGCATTCATTAATGTTTAGCTTCTGGTGTACAATGCCATGATCAGGTATCCACAGTATCCCTGAGGTGGTCTCCCAAATAGAACGCATGTCGATCGGATACCCAACAAAATCTTTACAACATTATTGAATACCTTCCCCAAATTAATTTTCAAAAAAACCCTGAGGCCATCTTGTGGTTACCAGCTGCTTCCAAATCCCTTCACCTTTCCCCTTATCCCCAACCCCCCCCCCCCCAGCCATCTAACAACTCTCGGTTTTTTCTTTGTGTCCCCAAAACTGTTTCTGATTAGTTCATTCACATAGTCTTTTCTTTAGATTCCATATATAAGTGAGATCATATGGTACTTGTCTTTCTCTTTCTGACTTATTTCACTTAACATAATGTTCTCTAGATCCATCCATGTTGCTGCAAATGATAAGATTTCTTTCTTCTTTATGGCTGCGTAATACTCCATTGTATAAATGTACCACAGCTTCTTAATCCAGTCATCTACCGATGGGCATTTCGGTTGTTTCTATATCTTGGCTATTGTGTAAAGTGCTGCAATAAACATAGGAGTGCATACAGATTTTTGAATTGGAGTTTTGGATTTCTCCGGGTAGATGCCTAGGAGTGGAATTACTGGATCATAGGGTAGTTCCATTTTCAGATTCCTGAGATACCTCCATACTGTTTTCCATAGTGGCTGCACTAATCTGCAATCCCACCAACAGTGCACTAGCGTTCCCTTTTCTCCACATCCACGCAAGCATTTGTTGTTTGTTGATTTATTGATGATAGCCATTTTGATTGGAGTGAGGTGGTATCTCATTGTGGTTTTTATTTGCATTTCTCTGATGGTTAGTGAGGTTGAGCATTTCTTCATATGTCTTCTTGCTTTCTGTATGTCCTCTTTAGAAAAATGTCTCCTCAAGTCCTCTGCCCATTTTTTAATTGGGTTGTTTGTTTTTTTGGAGTTGAGTTGAGTAAGTTTTTTGTAGATTTGTGATATTAATCCCTTATCAGATATATCATTGGCAAATATCTTTTCCCATACAGTAGGATCCCTTTTTGTTTTATTGATGGTTTCCTTTGCTGTGAAAAAACTTTTTAGTTTGATGTAATCCCACATGTTTATTTTTTCTCTTACTTCCCTCGCGCGAGGGGATATATCAGTGAAAATCTTACTCCGGGTAATGTCCGTGAAGTTTCTTCCTATATTTTCTTGTAGATATTTTATGGTTTCAGATCTTACATTTAAGTCTTTAAGCCATTTTGAATTTGTTTTTGTATATGGTGTAAGGAGGTGGTCCAGCTTCATTTTCTTGCATGTGTCTGTCCAGGTTTCCCAACACCACTTATTGAACAGACTGTCTTTACCCCATCGTACATTCTTGCTTCCATTGTCGTAGATTAGATGGGCATATAGGCATGGATTTACGTCTGGACTCTCTATTCTGTTCCATTGATCTATGTGTCTATTTTTATGCCAGTACCATGCTGTTTTGATTACTGTAGCCTTGTAGTATAGTTTGAAATCAGGTATCGTTATACCTCCCACTTTGTTCTTATTTCTCAAGATTGCTGAGGCTATCCGGGGTCTTTTATGGTCCCATATAAATTTTAGGATTATATGTTCTATTTCTGTGAAAAACGTCGTTGGTAGTTTGATAGGAATTGCGTTGAATATGTATATTGCCTTAGGGAGTATGGACATTTTAACTATATTAATTCTTCCTATCCATGAACATGGAATGTGTTTTCATCTATTTATGTCTTTTTTCATTTCTTTCTTCACTGTCGTATAATTTTCTGAGTACAGATCTTTTACATCTTTGGTTAGATTTATTCCCAGATATTTTATAGTCTTTGGAGCAATTGTAAATGGAATTGTTTTTTTAATTTCTCCTTCTGCTATTTTATCATTGGTATATACAAATGCAACTGATTTCCGAATATTAATTTTATATCCTGCTACTTTACTAAATTCATCTATCAGTTCTAATAGTTTCTTGGTGGAGTCTTTAGGGTTCTCTGTATATAGTATCATATCATCTGCATATAATGATAATTTTACTTCCTCCTTACCAATTTGGATGCCTTTTATTTCTTTCTCTTGTCTGATTGCTATGGCTAGAACTTTCAGCACTTTGTTGAATAGAAGTGGAGAAAGTGGGAAACCTTGTCTTGTTCCTGATCTTAGGGGGAATGGTTTTAGCTTTTCCCCATTGAGTATGATGTTAGATGTGGGTTTGTCATATATGGCCTTTATTATGTTAAGATATGATCCCTCTATTCCCACTTTCTTAAGGGTTTTTATCATAAAAGTTTGCTGTATTTTATCAAATGCTTTTTCTGCATCTATTGATATGATCATGTGATTTTTATTTTTCATTTTGTTAATGTGGTGTATCACATTAATTGATTTGCGGATGTTGAACCACCCCTGCATACCAGGGATGAATCCCACTTGATCATGGTGTATCATCTTTTTAAGGTATTGCTGAATTCTGTTTGCTAATATTTTGTTGAGAATTTTTGCATCTATGTTCATTAGAGATATCGGCCTGTAGTTTTCTTTTTTTGTGGTGTCTTTGTCTGCTTTTGGGATCAGGGTGATAGAGGCTTCGTAAAAAGTGTTGGGAGTCTTCCTTCCTTCTGGATTTTTTGGAAGAGCTTGATGAGAATAGGTGATAATTCTTTTTTGAATGTTTTGAAAAATTCCTCTGTAAAGCCATCTGGTCCAGGGCTTTTGTTTGTTGGGAGATTAGTGATTACTGATTCAATTCCCCTGGTGGTAATCAGACTGTTCAGGCTTTCTGTTTCTTCTTGAGTTAGCCTTGGAAAGTTGTGCGCCTCTAGAAAATTGTCCATTTCTTCAAGGTTGTCAAATTTGTTGGCATATAGTTGCTCATAGTAATTTCTTACAATTTTTTGTATTTCTGTGGTGTCTGTTGTCACTTCTCCTCTTTCATTTCTGATTTTATTAATTTGGGTCCTCTCTCTCCTTTTTTTAATGAGTCTGGCTAAAGGTTTGTCAATTTTGTTTATCTTCTCTAAGAACCAACTCTTGGATTCATTGATCTTTTGTATTGTTTTTCTGGTTTCTATTTCATTTATTTCTGCTCTGATCCTTATTATCTCCTTCCTTGTGCTCCCTTTGGGTTTATTTTGCTGTTCTTTTTCCAGATCCCTTAAGTGTGAAGATAAACTATCAATTAGTGATGTTTCTTGTTTTTTTAGGTAGGCCTGCAGTGCTATGAACTTCCCTCTTAGGACTGCTTTCGCAGTATCCCATAGATTTTGGGTCGTCGTGTTCTCATTCTCATTTGTCTCAAGATATCTTTTGATTTCTTCTTTGATCTGCTGCTTGACCCATTCATTATTTAGCAACATGTTATTCAGCCTCTATGAATTGGTGTATCTTCCTGGTTTTTTTCCCCTGTAGTTCCTTTCTAATTTCATAGCACTGTGGTCAGAGAAGACAATTGGTATGATTTCAATTTTCTTAAATTTATCAAGGCTTGTTTTGTGTCCTAACATATGATCTATCTTAGAAAATGTTCCATGTGCACTTGAGAAGAACGTGTATTCTGCAGCATTGGGGTGAAATGCTCTGAAAATATCAATTAAATCCAACTGCTCCAAAGTATCATTTAAGGCTGTTGTTTCCATATTGATTTTCTGTCTGGAGGACCTGTCCCTTGTTGTCAGAGGTGTGTTGAAGTCCCCTACTATGATAGTGTTGCTGTTGATCTCTGTCTTTATGTCCATCAGTACCTGTTTTATATATTTAGGTGCTCCTATGTTAGGTGTATAGATGTTTACTAGGGTTATGTCCTCTTGTCGGATTGATCCCTTTATTATTATATAGTGCCCAACTTTGTCTTTTAATATGTTCTTCATTTTAAAGTCTATTGTGTCAGATATAAGTATTGCAACTCCAGCTTTTTTTTTGCTTCCATTTGCATGAAATATGTTACTCCAACCCTTCACTTTCAGCCTGTGTGTGTCTTTTGATCTGAAATGAGTTTCTTGTATACAGCATGGGTCTTGCTTCCTTATCCACTCAGCCACCCTATGTCTCTTGATTGGAGCATTTAATCCATTTACATTTAAAGTGATTATTGATAGGTACATAGTTATTGCCATTTTTAAATTTGTAGTAAATTGTTTTCATCTTTCTTCTATTTACAGAAGTCCTTTTAGTATTTCTTGCAATGCTGGCTTGGTTGTAATAAATTCTTTCAGTTTGTTCTTTTCTGGGAAGCTCTTTATCTCTCCATCAACTTTAAATGATAGCCTTGCTGGATAAAGCAATCTAGGTTGTAGGCCTTTGTGTTCCATCACTTTGAGTATCTCCTGCCACTCCCTCCTGGCCTTCAATGTTTCTGTAGAAGTCATTTGATAGTCTTATGGGAGTTCCCTTGTATGTAACCTTCTGCCTTTCTCTTGCTGCTTTCAAGATTCTCTCTTTGTCTTTAAGCATTGCCATTTTAACTATAATGTGTCTTGTTGTGGGCCTGTTTGGGTTTATCCTGGTTGGAACTCTCTGCACTTCCTGGGCTTGTATGTTAGTTTCCTTCATCAGGTTAGGGAAGTTTTCGAACATTATTACCTCAAATATGTTCTCAGTCCCTAGCTTCTTCTCTTCACCGTCTGGTATTCCTATGATCCGCATGTTGTTGCGCTTGATGTTATCCCAGAGGTCTCTTAACCCATCTTCATTGTTTTTTATTCTTTTTTCTTTCTGTTGTTCAGTTTGAGTGATCTCTGCTAACTTGTCTTCTAAGTCGCTGACTCGATCCTCTGCTTCATCTAATCTGCTGGTCATTCCTTCAAGTGAGTGCTTAATTTCGGTAATTGTGTTCTTTAGTTCTAGCTGGTTGTTCTTTAAATTTCTACATCCTTTTTTAGTTCTAACTGGTTGTTCTTTATGATTTCTATATCCTTCTTTATGTCTTCTCTAAGCTCCTTAAACATTCTTATCACCAGTGTTCTGAACTCTGTCTCTGACATGTTGGTTACCTCTGCTTCATTTGGTTCCAGTTGTGGAGGTTTCTTCTGTTCTTTTATTTGGGACATGTTTCTTTGTCTCCCCATTCTGACTGACTCTCTGTGCTTGCTTTGATGTAGTAGGAAGATCCCCTAGAGCACTTAGTTCTTGCTGGGTTATCTTATGTATTATTTGTCGTTTATATTGACTTGGACTACTTCGTTCTTCTCTGCATGTGCTCCACAGGTGGTTCGTGTGTTTAGTATATCGTCCTGTTCAAGAAGAACTTTAATTTCTTTTTGCTTGTGAGTAGGTGGGTTTAACTCCTAGGCCGTCTAGTTGTGAACCTTGGCTCTGCCCACCGCAGGGTGTTCTGCTGGGTGAGGATTGGCCACTTAAATGAGGTTTGGCCTCTATGGGCTCTTGTGCCTTCAGAGAATTCCCTCTGGGTGTGTGACTTGTAGGTCAAACCCGGTAGTACGCTGGTTTGGTCCAGAGTTGGCTTCTGGATATGTTGAATCTTGTGCATCTTAAGCTGGGCCCTGTTAGGGCAGTTTCAGCACAAATCAAGTTACCAAGTACAACAACAACAACAACAAAGAAAACAAATCAAGTACATTCACATGTAAACTACAAACGACAATCCCCACTAAACATAGACAAAGATATCAAAGAAATAAAGACAGAACAAAGCAAATCACAACAAGCAGAAAGAAAAAAAGAAGAAGAAAAGAAAGAAATAAAAAAAGAAAAAGAAAAGAAAAGAAAACAAAACAAAACAAAAGAAAAAAAACACCAAGCAAAACAAAACAGAAAGCAGCACCAGTCTTGGCTTAAGCTCACCAAGTAATCTCCAGGTTGTCCTCCACTGTGCCAAAGAGTTCCCTGCCTAGTGCGCAGGCAGTGCTAGTCACCTGGTGCCCAGAATGAATTTGGGAGTGTAGATTTAAATGCGAGGGGCTGAGGGGTCTGGATGACAGTTTTCAGAGAGACCGTGCAGTTTCTGTCCTTTCCTGCACAAATGCACGCTGAGAGTAGCTCCACCAGCCCTGTGCCCAGTACTCCTGAGTCTTAGGGCCCTCCTTCCGTGGGTGTGTGGGAGGGGGCGGGCGGGAGATCTCTAAGCTGCTGAAAGCTGGCAGCTGCGTCTGCAGCTTACTGCTGAACTCAGGGAGTGCTTCCGCGGTTGCCCTTGCCCCGCCCCAGGCCAGCCAGAAAGGGTGGCGGCTGGGGATGGAGGGGTCTTCTCCCTCCCAGGCCAGCCACGTCACACTCCTCCCGCAGGCCTGAAAAGGTGGTGGCTGGAGGTGTGGGAGTCTCCTCTCTCCTCGTCCAGCGAAAATCCCCTCCTCCCAGCTTCTTCCGAAGGTCAGAGCTAACTGCCAATCTTCCCAGCGCCTGAGCACAGACGCCCCTCTGTAATCTGACACTACTCTTCAGTTCAGGGGTCAGTTTAAGTCTCTGGAAGGGCGGGGGGTGGATTCGAAAAGCGCGGTGAGGGGCCCAGGTGTGGCGTCCGAGTCTTTGTCTGCCCTAGGGCCCACGAGCTGCCCGACCCGGCGGGAGCGATCAGCTGTGGGACGCAGGGAAAGAGCCCACCTCCTGGACCCTACGCTCTTCGCTGCACCCTAGGCTCCCGTGGGACTCTAGAGCCCCGGGTGCTGCCTGCCGCTGCTCCTGTGGGCACGCTCCTCTTGCCCTCCTCGTTCCTCCCCCGCTCGCCCAACTAGCGCACCTCAAAGCAAACCTTCCGCGAGTCTCCGCTCAGTCCTGGGAGCCAAGGTCAGCAGAAGAAAGGAAATAACAAAAATAAAGCAGAGCTCAATGAAATACAGAACAACAGACAATAGAAAAAATTAATGTGACAAAGAAATGGTTCTTTGAAAAAAATTAATAAAATCGACAAACCTTTGGCTAGACTCACTAAGACAATAGAAAAGATTCATGTGAAAAAGAGCTGGTTCTATGAAAAGGTTAACAAAATCGACAAATCCTTGGCTAGACCCACTAAGATAAAAAGAGAGAAGACACTAATTAACAAAATCAGAAATGAAAAAGGGGAAGTTATCACGGACACCACAGAAATACAAACAATCATGCAAGAATACTATGAAGGACTATATGCCACCAAATTCAATAACCTAGAAAAATGGACAAGTTCTTAAAAACATATTGCTTTCCAAGGCTGAACCATGAAGAACTGGAATGTCTAAACAGACCGATCACCAGTAACGAAATTCTATCAATCATCCAAAACATTCCCCAAAGCAAAAGTCCAGGACCAGATGTCTTCACTAGTGAATTCTACCAAACCTTCATACAGGATCTAATACCAATCCTGCTCAAACTCTTCCAAAAAACTGAAGAAGAGACTGTACTCCCTAACTCATTTTATGAGGCCAACATTACCCTGATACCGAAACCTGGCAAAGACAACACAAAAAAAGAAAACTACAGACCGATATCTCTGATGAATACTGATGCAAAAATCCTAAACAAAATTCTAGTAAATAGAATGCAACAATGCATTAAAAAGATTATTCACCACGATCAAGTAAGGTTCGTCCCTGGGCCACAAGGATGGTTCAACATCTGCAAATCCATCAATGTGATACCTCACATAAACAAAATAAAGGACAAAAATCATATGATTATATCAATTGATGCAGAAAAAGCATTTGACAAGATACAACATCCATTTATGATTAAAACACTTAATAAAATAGGTATAGGAGGAAAATACCTTAACATAATAAAGGCCATCTATGACAAGCCCTCAGCTAATCTCATAATTAATGGTGAAAAACTAAAGCCCTTTGCTCTACGTTCAGGAACGTGACAGGGCTGTCCCCTATCACCTCTGCTTTTCAACATAGTGTTGGAAGTCCTCACCAGAGCAATCAGGCAAGAGAAAAAAATAAAAGGCAGCCACACTGGGAATGAAGAAGTTAAATTATCACTCTTTGCAGATAACATGATGCTATATATAGAAAACCGTACAGACACCACCAAAAAGGTATTAGAAACAGTCAACGAATACAGTAAAGTTGCTGGCTACAAAATTAACATACAAAAGTCCATTGTATTCCTATATACTAACAATGAAATCTCAGAAATAGAAATACAAAAAACAATTCCCTGATTCTGGAAAAAAATGGCTGCGTGAGGTGAGCCTCTGTAACGCTCCCCTGGAATTTACAAAGAATCGGACAACAATAACTCCACAAAGGACTCCTTGCACAGCACTCAGGCAAGACGAAGAGGCCCACTACTGAATTCACCTCCAGGTGGGTGAATCGAGCGAGCGGGGGAGGAGGGAGAGGAGAAGTGCGGAGACGGAGCCGCGCGGGCGCAGGACAGAGACGTAGCTCAGTGCTCGGAGCCCGCTGCTCCCGGATCTTCCGCAGCTGCGGGAGAGGGAAGGACTCAGACTGCTAGGGCTCCGCTTACGGCCCACAGGGCTGAGGGGGCAGCATATAGCACGGCTGAACCCAACGCTCGCTCACGGCAGACCTCGGAGCAAAGACTGAGGGAAGAGGGCTGAAATCGGTGGTTTAAACCCGCACTGCCGAGCGGAGAACGGAAGCCCTAGGCACGGAGACTAGCCGCCCCCTCCCTACCCTCCCAGAGCTCGCTCCGCCCCCACCTGGCCGGTGCTAAAGAGATAAAGTAACAGTGTCGGATCAAAGGACAGAATATTTGCTGCTCTGAGAACTGTGGACCGCAGACACAGATTCGCAGCTCAACTAGTTCCGGCAAAGGGGAGGGAGCTGTGGAAGCAGGACTGGCTGTGGTGGTGGTCGCCGCCATTGCTCTGGGCCACCTCTCACAACTCACCCCGCCCCTGGCCCCACCTATCTGGGCAGATTCCTGCAGGAGTAAACAGAACTGCTGAAACATATGGGCTCAGAATCTGGTGCAGAAAGAGCTTTGGAACTTCAAAAGCTCTTCGCATACCTATCAACCTGTTGCAGAAACCACTCCTGTAGATGTCTAGGAAGAGAAATAGTAAATCAGTGATTGCCATGAATAACCAAGGCAACAAGATAGCTCAGAAAGAAAGTGAAAAGTCTCCAGAAAAGGAACTTAGAGATATGGACATCTGTGATTTAAATGACAGAGAATTCAAGATCGCAATTCTGAAAAAACTGAACGAGATGCAAGAAAACACAGAAAGGCAGTTTAATGAACTCAGAAACACAATCAAAGAACACCATGAGCATTTCACAAAAGAGATTGAAATCTTGAAAAAGAACCAAATAGAATTTCTGGAGATTAAGAACTCAATAGAAGAAATTAACAATAAAATATCCAGCTTAGGTAGCAGAGTTGACCAGATGGAGGAAAGAATCAGTGACATCGAAGATAGGAACCTGGAATTTACACAGAGGGAAGAAGAAAGAGACTTGAGACTTAAAAGAAATGAAAGAACTCTACAAGAACTTTCTGACTCCATCAGAAAGAGCAATATAAGAATAATGGGCATACCAGAAGGAGAAGAAAGAGGGAAGGGAACAGATAATATATTCAAAAAAATCGTCGATGAGAACTTCCCAAACTTGTGGAAAGAACTGGATCCTCAAATCCAAGAAGCAAATAGAACACCTAATTACCTCAATCCCAACAGGCCTTCACCAAGGCACATTGTATTGAAGCTGTCTAAAATCAATGACAAAGAGAATCCTCAAGGCAGCCAGGGAAAAGAAGACGGTAACTTACAAAGGAAAGCACATTAGATTATCATCAGATTTTTCAGCAGAAACTCTACAAGCTAGGAGGGAATGGAACCAAATATTCAAACTATTGAAAGAGAGAAATTATGAGCCAAGAATAATATATCCAGCAAAGATCTCCTTTAGATATGAAGGAGGAATAAAGACGTTTCCAGACATCCAGAAGCTGAGGGAATTTACTAATACACGACCTGCACTACAAAAAATACTAAAGGAGGCTATTAGACCACCATCAACAGGGACAACTTGTGGCAACTGAAACATAAAAAGGGGGAGCGTAAAGGCCTGAACTGGAATATGGGAATAGAGAAAGTAAGCGTACTGAAGAAACTGGAATACTCTAAATATCAAACTTTCTTTTACATAAACTCAAGGGTAACCAGTCAAAAAACATCCAAATCTGAAATATATACTGTAATAAAAGAAGAAACAGAGGGAAACATCATAGAATACCACCACACAGAAATAATAGACAACAACAAAAAGGCAAAGAAACAATGGAGACACAGCCTTACCAGAAAACTAGAGACAGAATGACAGGAAATCCTCACATATCAATAATCACCCTAAATGTAAATGTACTGAACTCACCAATAAAGAGACACAGAGTAGCAGATTGGATCAAAAAATTAAACCCAACCATATGTTATCTACAAGAGACACATCTCAGCTACAAGGACAAGCATAGACTCAAAATGAAAGGGTGGAAATTGACACTCCAAGCAAATGGTACCCAGAGAAAATCAGGTGTAGCCATAATGATTTCCGATGAAACAGACTTCAGGTTGAAAAAGATAACAAGAGACAAAGATGGACATTTCATAATGGTAAAGGGGACTATACAACAAGAAGACATAACAGTCATCAATATTTATGCCCCCAATCAGGGAGCACCGAAATATACCAAGCAACTACTAACAGAACTAAAGGGAGAAATTGACCAAAACACAATTATACTAGGGGACTTAAATACATCATTGACAGCTATGGATAGATCATCCAATCAGAAGATAAATAACGAAATCGCAGCCATAAATGACACATTAGATGAATTGGACATAATTGACATATATAGAGCACTTCATCCTAAAACATCAGACTATACATTCTTTTCGAGTGTACATGGAACATTCTCAAGGATAGACCATATATTGGGACACAAAATCAGCCTCAGCAAATTTAAGAAGATTGAAATCATACCAAGCATATTCTCTGATCACAAAGCTTTGAAATTGGATATCAACAGCAAAAAGAAAGCAGGAAAAAACACAAATACATGGAGATTAAACAACATACTTTTAAAGAACGACTGGGTCAAAGAAGAAATTAGAGGAGAGCTCAAAAGATACATAGAAACAAATGACAATGAAAATACATCCTACCAAAATTTTTGGGATGCCGCGAAAGCAGTTTTAAGAGGGAAATTTATATCATTACAGGCCTATCTCAAGAAACAAGAAAAATCCCAAATAAATAACCTCATGTTACACCTTAAAAAACTAGAAAAAGAAGAACAAGCGAAACCCAAGGTCAGCAGAAGAAAGGAAATAACAAAAATCAGAGCAGAACTAAATGAAATAGAGAACAAAAAGACAATAGAAAAAATTAATGTGACAAAAAGCTGGTTCTTTGAAAAGATTAACAAAATTGACAGACCCTTGGCTAGACTCACTAAGATAAAAAGAGAGAAGACACTAATTAACAAAATCAGAAATGAAAAAGGGGAAGTTATCACGGACACCACAGAAATACAAAGGATTATCCAAGAATACTATGAAGGACTATATGCCACCAAATTTAATAACTTAGAAGAAATGGAAAAGTTCTTAGAAACATATAGCCTTCCAAGGCTGAATCATGAAGAACTGGAAAATCTTAACAGGCCGATCACCAGTAACGAAATTCAATCAGTCATCAAAAACCTTCCCAAAATCAAAAGTCCTGGACCAGATGGCTTCACCAGTGAATTCTACCAAACCTTCAAAGAGGATCTAATACGAATCCTGCTCAAACTCTTCCAAAAAATTGAAGAAGAGTCAGTACTCCCTAACTCATTTTATGAGGCCAACATTACCCTGATACCAAAACCTGGTAAGGACAACACAAAAAAAGAAAAGTACAGACCTATATCTCTGATGAATACAGATGCTAAAATCTTAAACAAAATTCTAGCAAATCGAATACAACAATGCATTAAAAAGATTATTCATCACGACCAAGTGGGGTTCATCCCCGGGGCACAAGGATGGTTCAACATTCGCAAATCCATCAATGTGATACATCACATAAACAAAATAAAGGACAAAAATCATATGATTCTATCAATTGATGCAAAAAAAGCATTTGATAAGATACAACATCCATTTATGATTAAAACACTTAGTAAAATTGGTATAGAAGGAAAATACCTCAACATAATAAAGGCCATATATGACAAGCCCTCAGCTAATCTCATAATTAATGGTGAAAAGCTGAAGCCCTTTGCTCTACGTTCCGGAACACGACAAGGTTGTCCCCTATCACCTCTGCTTTTCAACATAGTGTTGGAAGTCCTCGCCAGAGCTATCAGGCAAGAGAAAGAAATAAAAAGCATCCAAATTGGGAATGAAGAAGTTAAATTGTCACTCTTTGCAGATGACATGATGCTATATATAGAAAACCCTAAAGACTCCACCAAAAAGCTATTAGAAACAATTAATGAATACAGTAAAGTTGCTGGCTACAAAATCAACGTACAAAAGTCCATTGCTTTCCTATATACGAACAATGGAATCTCAGAAAAAGAGATAGAAAAAGCAATTCCTTTTGCAATTGCAGCAAAAAGAATAAAATACCTAGGAATAAACTTAACCAAGGATGTGAAGGATTTGTATGCTGAAAACTATAAGACATTTTTGAAAGAAATTGAAGAAGACACAAAGAAATGGAAAGACATTCCGTGCTCATGGATTGGAAGAATCAACATAGTTAAAATGGCCATATTACCCAAAGCCATATACAGATTTAATGCAATCCCCATTAAAATCCCAATGGCATTTTTTAAAGAAATAGAACAAAAAATCATCAGATTTGTTTGGAACCACAAAAGACCCCGAATAGCCAAAGCAATATTAAAAAAAAAGAACAATACTGGAGGTATCACACTCCCTGATTTTTCCTTGTACTACAGGGCTACAATAATCAAAACAGCTTGGTATTGGAGGAAAAACAGACACATAGACCAATGGAATAGAATTGAGAACCCAGAAATAAAACCACATAAATATGGACAGATAATTTTTGACACAGAAGCTAAAAACATACAATAGAGAAAAGAGAGCCTCTTCAATAAATGGTGCTGGCAGAATTGGATAGCTACGTGCAAAAGAATGAAACTGGACTGCTATCTGTCACCATGTACCAAAATTAATTCAAAATGGATCAAAGACTTAAGCATAAGACCTGACACAATAAACTGCATTGAAGAAAACATAGGTACTAAACTTATGGACCTTGGGTTCAAAGAGCATTTTATGAATTTGACTCCAAAGGCAATGGAAGTGAAAACTAAAATAAACAAATGGGATTATATGAAACTGAAAAGCTTCTGCACAGCAAAAGAAACTATTGACAAAATAATGAGGCAACCAACTGAATGGGAGAAGATTTTCGCAAACAGTTCCTCTGATAAGGGGCTAATATCCAAAATATACAAGGAACTCATGAAACTCAACAACAAAAAAACAAACAACCTAATTGAAAAATGGACAGAGGACCTGAAGAGACATTTCTCCAAAGAGGATATACAAATGGCAAATAGACATATGAAAAAATGCTCAACATCGCTAATCATCAGAGAAATGCAAATGAAAACCACAATGAGATATCACCTCACTCCAGTCAGAATGGCTTTCATCAACAAAACAAATAGTAACAAGTGTTGGAGAGGCTGTGGAGAAAAAGGAACTCTCATACTCTGTTGGTGGGAATGCAGACTGGTGCAGCCGCTATGGAAGGCAGTGTGGAGGTTCCTCAAGAAATTACGAATAGAATTACCATATGACCCAGCAATCGCTCTCCTGGGTATCTACCCCAAAAACATAAAAGCATTTCTCTATAGAGACACGTGTACTCCAATGTTCATTGCAGCTTTGTTTACGGTGGCCAAGACATGGAAACAACCAAAATGTCCTTCGATAGATGAATGGATAAAGAAGTTGTGGTACATATACACAATGGAATACTATTCGGCGTTAAGGAAAGATGATATAGGAGCATTTGTGACAACATGGATGGATCTCGAGAGAAAAATGCTAAGTGAAATAAGTCAGACAGAAAAAGCAGAGAACCCTATGATTTCACTGATATGTGGTATATAAACCAAAAGAACAAGACAAACAAATGAGAAACAAAAACTCATAGACACAGACAATAATTTAGTGGTTACCAGAGGGTAAGGGGGTGGGGGGTGGGTGATGAGGGTAAAGGGGATCAAATATATGGTGATGGAAGGAGAACTGACTCTGGGTGGTGAACACGCAATGGGATTTATAGACAATGTAATACAGAATTGTACACCTGAAATCTATGTAAATTTACTAACAATTGTCACCCCAATAAAACTAATTAAAAAAGAAAAAAAAAAGTCCATTGCTTTCCTATATACCAACAATGGAATCTCAGAAAAAGAGATAGAAAAAGCAATTCCTTTTGCAATTGCAGCAAAAAGAATAAAATACCTAGGAATAAACTTAACCAAGGATGTGAAGGATTTGTATGCTGAAAACTATAAGACATTTTTGAAAGAAATTGAAGAAGACACAAAGAAATGGAAAGACATTCCGTGCTCATGGATTGGAAGAATCAACATAGTTAAAATGGCCATATTACCCAAAGCCATATACAGATTTAATGCAATCCCCATTAAAATCCCAATGGCATTTTTTAAAGAAATAGAACAAAAAATCATCAGATTTGTTTGGAACCACAAAAGACCCCGAATAGCCAAAGCAATATTTAAAAAAAAGAACAATACTGGAGGTATCACACTCCCTGATTTTTCCTTGTACTACAGGGCTACAATAATCAAAACAGCTTGGTATTGGAGGAAAAACAGACACATAGACCAATGGAATAGAATTGAGAACCCAGAAATAAAACCACATAAATATTGACAGATAATTTTTGACAAAGAAGCAAAAAACATACAATGGAGGAAAGACAGCCTCTTCAATAAATGGTGCTGGCAGAATTGGATAGCCACGTGCAAAAGAATGAAACTGGACTGCTATCTGTCACCATGTACCAAAATTAATTCAAAATGGATCAAAGACTTAAGCATAAGACCTGAAACTATAAACTGCATTGAAGAAATCATAGGTACTAAACTTATGGACCTTGGGTTCAAAGAGCATTTTATGAATTTGACTCCAAAGGCAATGGAAGTGAAAACTAAAATAAACCAATGGGACTATATGAAACTTAAAAGCTTCTGCACAGCAAAAGAAACTATTGACAAAATAATGAGGCAACCAACTGAATGGGAGAAGATTTTCGCAAACAGTTCCTCTGATAAGGGGCTAATATCCAAAATATACAAGGAACTCATGAAACTCAACAACAAAAAAACAAACAACCCAATTGAAAAATGGACAGAGGACCTGAAGAGACATTTCTCCAAAGAGGATATACAAATGGCAAATAGACATATGAAAAAATGCTCAACATAACTAATCATCAGAGAAATGCAAATAAAAACCATAATGAGATATCACCTCACCTCAGTCAGAAAGGCTATCATCAACAAGTCAAATAGTAACAAGTGTTGAAGAGGCTGTGGAGAAAAAGGAACCCTCATACACTGTTGGTGGGAATGCAGACTGGTGCAGCCATTATGGAAGTCAAAAATTACGAATAAAATATGACCCAGCAATCCCTCTCCTGGGTATCTACCCAAAAAATTTGAAAACATTTATACATAAAAACACGTGTGTTCCAATGTTCATTGCAGCTTTGTTTACGGTGGCCAAGACATGAGAACAACCAAAATGCCCTTCAATAGATGAATGGATAAAGATGTTGTGGTATATACACACAATGGAATACTATTCGGCATTAAGGAAAGATGATATAGGAACATTTGTGACAACATGGATGGATCTTGACAGTATAATGCTAAGCGAAATAAGTCAGACAGAAAAAGCAGAGAACCCTATGATTTCACTGATATGTGGTATATAAACCAAAAACAACAAAAGAACAAGACAAACAAATGAGAAACAAAAACTTATAGACACAGACAATAGTTTAGTGGTTACCGGAGGGTAAGGAGGGTGGGGGGAGGGAGATGAGGGTAAGGGTGATCAAATATATGGTGATGGAAGGAGAGCTGACTCTGGGTGGTGAACACATAATGGAATTTATAGATGATGTAATACAGAATTGTACACCTGAAATCTATGTAATTTCACTAAAAATTGTCACCCCAATAAATTTAAAATAAAAAAAAATAGAATTGCTATTTTCTTACAGTTTCTGGCAGCTCACCAGCTTCTCCCCATACTGTGTGCACCACAGCAGTGAGCCACTCCATTAGAGTGTTGTTGCCCTGGCCTTAGGCCAACCTACGGCAGTTCTGTAACCACTGTCGCTGGGACGGATGCACCGTCATGGAGGCTAGCTTTTCCATGTTGCCTGGGGAGCAGAGAATGCTGTATGCCCCCTCATCCCATAAATGCAGCAGCCAAGCAGGGAGCAGCTCTACAGGGCACTGTAAGCACTGCCTTCCCATTTCCCTCAACTCAGTGGGAGCATAACAGGTGTAGGTTGTGAACTCAGTCACTGCTGGGTTGCAACGTCCCTGGGGCCCAAAGATTGCTCAAGCTTTACGTTTTGGTGCACGATGGGTTGGGCGTGGGGGTGGTGAGCTACATTGCTACTACTCGCTTCATCCGCCTCTGCCACAGAGTCTCCACTGTGGACTCCTCCTCTAACTAGTTGACCCTAGCTTCCAGCGCCTCCCTCTGAGACTCTAGGTCCCATATCTGGGCTTCTTCAGTAAGCGCTTTCTCTGTGCTACGATGCAATGCGGTGAGGAACATCTGGCCCACACAGCCAGCTGTACTTCTCACCTTCTTCAGCAACTGCTCCGTTAAAACCTGCAGAGTCCTTTCCATGCTGGCCTGAGAGCCATCCATGTTTTCCCAGCCCTCCACAGGGGTCCAACTCCTGAAAACAGTGGCTACCAGGTACCATACACTATGTGGGTGCCATATGTCCTCCTGTCCAGAGTCAGACATGGTTCTTACCTGGCCAGAACCCTGCTTGTTGCACCAGGTGTCCGAGTGAATGGGGGTCCCAGTGTCCATGACTCTGGGAACCTACGGCAGCAGCAGACTACCAAAAAGCAGGTGACACCTGCTATGGCCAATAGGGTGGTGTGCCATCTGGAGGCTGGAGAGGACCACCAATTCACCAAGGGGTCATGTTTCTCCCAGGCCGATCGCATTTCCTGCTCCCGGCGCAGCTTCTCGCAGGCTTCCTGAGACTGAGTGTTCATGTGCAGAAACTGCTCCACCGCCCTTTGAAGAGCTTTTACTGGCACCATACCCTGCCCGCTGTGCCATGTGTAATGCAGGGTCTGAGATCCCATCAGGTGAACGCAGAATATGGTGAGGCCGAATAGGAATAACAACAGAGCCACAGGTAGGGGGTTCATACCACTATATTCTCGATGGCAGCCAGTTGAGACACAGGAAGCAAACATTTACCAATACCCCAACAAGGGATCCTCCTGTACCATAGTCTCTCTGGCGGCCGAGCAAGACACAGGAAGTAGGATCCACACTATCTGCACCATCCGCAATCCACGCTTGCTAACAGCGCTTGCTAACCGTGCTTGCTAACATAGTTATGGCAGTTACATACAAAACAATAGTGGCTAATGGCCAACTGGTTACAGCTCATGGCCAACTAGTTACAGCTGATGGCCATCTAATAACCAAGCCAGCACCTTTCCATGTGAGGCCAAGAGCCTGGAAACTGCTCTCTGGGGCTCCGTCCCTACACAAAGACACATCATAATTAAAATACCAAAAGTTAAAGACAAAGAGAGATGCTTAAAAGCAGCAAGAAAAAGGCAGTTAGTTACCGACAAGGGAGCCCCTAAAAGACTGTCAGCTGATTTCTCAACAGAAACTTAGCAGGCCAGAAGAGATTGGCATGAAATATCAAAAGCGATGAAAAGTAAGGACTTAAAACCATGATTAGTCTATCCAGCAAAGCTATTATTTAAAATCAAAGAGAGATAAAGAGCTTCCCAGACAAGAAAAAGAAGCAGTTCATCACAACCAAACCAGTATTACAAGGTATATTAGAGGGCTTTCTTTAAAACAAAAAATAAAAATAAGAAATATGAATAATAAAAGCAATAACTACATATCTATCAACAATTATTTTCAATGTAAATGAATTAAATGCTCCAAACAGGCACAGGGTGTGGGATAGTATTCTGCCACAAGAAAAGATGAAATAGTACCATTTGCAACAACATGGATGGATCTTGAAATTATTATGCTAAGTGAAATAACTCAGACAAAAAAAGTTAAGAACCATATGATTTCACTAATACGTGGAATATAAAACTGAAAGCAACAAATGACAAGACAAAGAAACAAAAACTCATAGACACAGACAATAGTTTAGTGGTTACCAGAGGGTAAGGGGAAAATGGGTGGTAGATAAGAGTAAAAGGGATCAAATATATGGTGATGGAAGGAGAACTGACTCTAGTTGGTGAACACTCAATGTGATATATAGATGATGTATTACAGAATTGTACACTTGAAACCTATGTAACTTTACTAACCATTGTCACCCTAATAAACTTTAATTTAAAAAAAATACACATTTAAAAATAAAAGACACAGATGAGGGTAAGGGGGATCGAATATCTGGTTATGGAAGGAGAACTGACTCTGGGTGGTGAACACACAATGGGATTTATAGATGATGTAATACAGAATTGTACACCTGAAATCTGTGTAATTTCACTAACAATTGTCCACCCCAATAAATTTTTAAAAAATAATTTAAAAAAATAAAATACACAGTGTGGCTGAATAAATAAGAAAGCAAGACTCTTACCCATGTTGTCTACAAGAGATTCACTTCAGATCAAAAAACACACACAGACTTAAAGTAAAGGGATGAAAAAAATATACTTCATTAAAATGGAAACAAGCAAACAAAAAGTTAGGGTAGCAATACTTATACCAGACAAAATAGACTTTAAAACAAAGGCTATAGCGAGAGACAAGGAAGGACCTAGTAATCCCACTTTTGGGTATTTATCTGAAGAAACCCAAAACACTACTTCCAGGAAACGTGTGCATCAATATGTTCATTGTAGCATTTTTTACAATGGCCAAGTTATGGAGGCAATCTGGGTGTCCCTGAATGAATAAATGGATAAAGAAAGGGCAGTACATATATACAATGGAATATCACTCAGCCATAAAAAAAAGAATGAAATTTTGCCGTCTGCAACAACATGAATGAAACTTCAAGGTATTGTGCTGAGTGTTAATAAGTCAGACAAAGACAAAAGTCATACGATTTCACTTATAAGTGGAATCTAAAGACCAAAATAAACAAACAAATGAAATAGAAACAAACTCACAGATGCAGAAAACATTTTGATGTTTGCCAGATTGCATGGGGTGGCTGGAGTTGGGGGTGAAAAAGGGAAGGAAGTAAGAAGTACAAATTGGTTGTTACACAGTAGTCATGGGGATGTAGGGTATAGCATAAGGAATATAGTCAATAATATTGTAATAACTGTATATGGTGTCAGATGAGTACTAGATTAATCAGGATCATAGATGGGAGGGGGTTTGGAGGGCAGGGTGTAAAAGGTGAAGGGATTAAGAAATACCAGTTGGTAGTTACAAAATAGTCATGGGGATATAAAGCAAAGCATAAGAAATATAGTCAATAATATTGTGGTACGGTGTGGTTTGGTGTCAGATGTTTGCTGGACTTACCATGGTGATCATTTCTTGAGGTATATAAATGTTGAATAACTATGGTATATACCTGAAAATAATATAATATTGTACATTAGTTACATTTGAATACAATTTTTTAAAATAAATAAATAAGCAAATGATGTAAAAAAGAAAGAGTGATAACATTTCTAATTTGTATGCTACATTTCAGGATATCTACTAGTTCTTGAAAAACAGATAGTATTTTACTTAAATCCTTAGCTGTTTCCCTATAAGTTTCTAAGAAAAACCCTGGGGAAATCCATTTCACCTCAGAGTTTTCCTGTTGTACAAGACTTCTGAGTTTCAAATGAAACTTGAACATATTGGGGTTCAAGTTTGTTTTCTCTCAGTGATACATGGTTTCCTGTTTATAAGAAAAAAGAAAAGTCTTTTAAAAGTCTGTAAAAAAACTCAAAAAGCTTCTTGGAACTTGAATCCCTCTTGAAAAACAACATTTTGATGATTTAACTGTAAATAAATCTGAAATATATGATTAAATTTCCATGAAAATGCACGTGAGTTTATAAATTATGAAGAAAAAATTCTGGGCAAAACAAGCTTATGCTTGAAAAGTGGTTGGGTGTGTCCAAGTCATTGCTGTGTTTGCCATCAGTACATGAATATACATTTCCAAGTTTCTAATTTAATACCATTCATCACTTCACAGCTTTGCTACAGAAACAAGTGTGAATATGATCTTTATCTGGCCATCTGATATGCTCTTCTCTTCTTGCACCCAGAGTCTAGGTCCCTCACCACCTCCTGAGGAAATGGATCTAAGCCAAGATGTGCTAATTACAGAACTATCCTAGGAGATATGAGCTATTCCTCACAACTCAAAAAATGAACAAATATGTGCAGCGGGGAAAGGGATGAGGGTCTCAGTCTTCCACATCTATGAGATATCTTGGGAGACCCCTCTCCACTATAAAGGAAAGAACAGACTTTCAATGCATTGGTTGAAGTAAAAGGACTTTTTTGTCATTTGTCCCTCTTTACTATACATTAGCCTAAACTCTCTTTTTGGTTTGCTTCACCAAATATTGGCAGTGAATCAAAGAACTGTAAGACCATGTATCTCATTTTCAAACTAAACATAGAAAGCATGTGTTTATCAACTCTTCCTACTAAAACCCAAATAAAATACAGCAAAGGAATCTTTCAAAAATTGTATTAACCTATAAAGAGAATGGAAAGATTTCAGCAGGCAAAACATTTACACTGATTTTGGAAAGACAGAGTTGGAATGATGTGTGATTTAGCAAAACATAAAAAATAAAAATGGTTATTTGAGAGTCTATGGAGGTTAAAATACCAATGAGAGTTACGTCAATTTGCTCCACAGAGCTGCTGAGAGAGTCACTATTCAAAGGCACAGGCCCCACAGGAGGAAGCTGTGAAATTCTACTTTCATAATCCCTGCCTGGGCAGACTAGGAGAAAGGACCTATCTGTCTCCAAGTAGATCCTTTCCCCTATTCCATCCAGGCAGGGATTGGCCTGACCCTGACTCCTGCCAGACACCACAGCCTTGTTCTCTGCAGAAACCAAGCTACTGAGGCTCCAGTCTTGGTTGAACCAAACACAAAGGAAGAGGCATGTGGGATTAAAAATAAGAGGGAAATTTAAAAAATAAAACTATAACAATCCCTCTTTCTGGGTGTGTGTCCAAAGGAAATGAAAACAGTGCCTTGAAAAGATTATCTACATCCCCATGTTCAGTGCATTATTTATAATATCCAAGACATGGAAACAACCTAAGTGTTTGTCAGTTGATGAATGGATAAAGAAAGTAGCACACACACACATAATGGAATATTATTCAGCCATAAAAAAAGAAAGAAATCCTCCCATTTTTGACAGCATGAATGAAGCTGGTGGGCATTGTGCTAAGTGAAATAAGCCAGGCAGAGGAAGAAAAATATTGTATGGTATGACTGACACGTGGAATATAAAAAAACAAAAAAGGCTCATAGAAACAGAATGATGATTGCTGAGACTTGAGCATGAGGGAAATGGGGAAAAGTAGGTCAAAGAGTACATACTTGCACATACTTTCAGATGAACAAGTTCTGAGGATCTAATGTACAGCACTGTGATTATACTCTATACTGTATTGTATATTTGAGATTCACTAAGAGAGTAGAGCTTAAGCATTCTCAACACACTAAAAAGAAGGCAACTATGTGATATGATGAATGTGTTAGTTATCTTGATTGTGGTAAATATTTTACAATGTACATGTATGTCAAATTATCACATTGTACACTTTAAATATGTACAATTATATTTGTCAGTTATATCTCAATAAAGCTGGCAGTAGGGAGAGTGATAAGATAGGAATTTGCAGCTAGGTGGGAGAACTGTGTTAAATGATGGTACAGTCAGCTTTCAACCATAAGCAGCAAATAAAAATAAAAAGTCTGGAGAACTCATAGCAGGTAGCAATTCAGTTGGAGATGCTGTTTGTCCTGGGAAGACAATGTGATTTGTCAGCTATGACAGCAAATTTCTTTCAAAAGTAAATCCAATCTCATAGGCAGAGATTGGTATTCATCAATGGATGGGTGGGACATGGAGCCCCGAACCATGTTAGGTATCACTGAAAAATAGAATTGACAGCAAAGAAAGCAAATTTATGTTTTTAAAATAATAATAAACTCTGTGTGTGTTGGGGGGGAGGGGTTTCACACACACAAGAGTATGTGCATGCCTTAGAAAGTAACAGGAGAAGTCAGCACCTCTTTCCTACTCTGAAGGTCTCTACAGTGTTCTCAGGAGTCAAGCATAGAGAATGGAGCCCTAGGTGCTGATGTGGCAAAACCTACAATGGCCAAGGTCCCTCCAAGTTTTATGTGATTCTGTACTTGCAAGTCAGCACCCACGATAAAGTGCATTTACATTCCAGAGAACTATTTGCAAAGTTGGCCATATGTTTAGGTAAAATGGGTCACTACCATTTACAAAGGCTCTAGAAAAACCTACAAATGAAAAATACCTCCCTCCTTCACCCTGATCTAATGCCTAGAATGTCACTTTTGGAGCATTTCAGTTAGCTATGGCTGGATAGCAAACCATCCCAAGTATTAGTGGCTTAAATAAACAATAATCATTTTATCGTCTCTCAAAACTCTGGGCCGCGTTGAGCAGGTCTTCTCATCCACATGATGTTGGCTGAGGCTGTAGGCTACCTTTTGATCATAGAGCCCACATATGACCTCTCATGTCTTGGCAACTGTGTTCTGAGGAAGGCTATCACAAAAATAAACATTCCAAGAAAGAGAACATGGAAGCTGGGAGTCCTCGAAAAGGCTGGTCCCAAAAGAGGCAAAGAGTTACTTCCACTGTTTTCTTAGTCATATAGTCACTGGCCCAGTCCAGATTTAAGGGCACAGAGAAACTGACCCCTCCTCTCAGTAGGAGAAGTGACAAAGAGTTTGTGACCATTTTTAATCCACCAAAGAGCCTCACTCCTTTTCTTCTATATTTTTATCACATGTGTAAAAGCAGATTATCATGGTAGTCACAATATGCCGTGTTTCCCCGAAATTAAAACCTAGCTGGACAATCAGCTCTGATGCATCTTTTGGAGCAAAACTTAATATAAGACCCGGTCTTATTTTACTATAATATAAAACCGGGTCTTATATACTATCAGGTACGATACTATACTACACTACACTACGCTACACTACACTACATTATACTATACTATATGACCAGGTCTTGTATTAATTTTTGCTCCAAAAGATGCATTAGAGCTGATTGTCCAACTAGGTCTTATTTTAGGAGTAACATGGTGTTAGCTTTGCACAAAACCATCATTGCAGTCCAGTGTAAATGTTGCCTGGATCCTTTCCTGAGAGGTAGTTCTGCAGCAAGAAAAGTATAATATATCAAAAGTAAGACTCAATTCTTCACCCCTTTTTATATCCATGTCCTTTGCTATGTAACTGGCAATGCCCTCCACTCTGACTCTTGCTTCATTCAAGTGATTCACTTTGGTCAATATGATAACATTGTGATGCAAAATTTGAAAGGTGCTTCATAGTCGAGCTTGCCCTCCCTCTTGCACCTCTGCCAACATCATGAAAACATGCCTGGACTCACCTACCAGAAGATGAGACACCTGGCAAAGCCAATTGCCCTCACTGAGGCCATCTTAGATCACTGAACAGTTGGCTGCCTCCCAGATAGGTGAGCCAGCCCAGCCAAGATCAGCAGAACGAACCCTCTAGCTGATTCTAGAGTGAGCGATAAATACTAATTATGTCACTGAGATTGTATAGTTGCTTGTTACTTAGCATTATTGTGGCAATAGATAACTGCTAGGACTAGAGATGTCTGAGAATGGCCAAGATTATCACGAAAGAGAAAAAGGAGACAGAAATCAAACTTGACATCCTTAAGTTTGCCCTGACTGTTACCATGTGCAATTATTAAATATCTAATAGATTGAACTATAAATATTTCACAGAAGTGATTCATTTGCAGCAGGGAATCATTTGGCACCAAGAAAATAGGGCTTATAAACAGCTTGTGATGACAACAGGAAAGTGCAAAGAAAGAGCTCCATTTGGCTTTGCTGGAATCAGTCACATCCGTGGGCACTAGGGGCTGGATGCAGCTCAGCAGAGCCCAGAGCAAAATGACAAATGAGGCCACTGGGTGTGTGTACACCAGAGGGAACCCCGGCCTTTGGCTACGGTTCATTAACGCGATTGAGGTTTCTCCTTGAAAATCTGGGCAGCAGCTTTGAGAATCCTTCCAGGGACTGAGTTCTAAGTTTAAAAGGCAGATGTAAAGGTTCCTTTTGTCTGAGTTTGAATGTTTTGCAAGGCTTTAGCCATTGAGTTTATTTATTTTCTTTGCCATAAATTATAAGCATAATGTGTATATATGTGTATAAATATATAACTATATACACATCTGTGTGTCTGACTATATATCTATCTCAATCCATGTGTGCATACTGGGATAAGTCCTGTAGGAGCTATAATAAATAATGGGAAATGCATGGAGCCTTTAAAAAACAGTAATAATCCATGATTCACATTGTCTGTCACAGCCACACAGAAATTATAGCCTCTTTGCAGGTGCAGTTTTACAGATATTGCTATCTTTCCTTTCCAGAAAACAGCCTCTGTTATCATGATGATTGTAAATTGTCTTGTTAAGTAACACACTGCTTTGAGCTTAACAAGAGTTTCTCAGCAAGAGTTTCTCAGCAGTGGATGGCTTTTTTCTATTGTAGACATGCCCCTAAAATGTGTAACCAGTGTCATATATAAGCAAAACTATAGTTAATCATGAATTTAAGGATAATAAAATAAATTAAATTCTCATGGTAACATTAAAATATTACATTTTAGCCCTCTCTATTTCATTTAAAATCTGTAATTAAATGAAATATGTATGCAGTCACACAAATGAACAAATGGTTATGCAACCAATAACAGAAAACATTCACATTTATTTTCCCAGACATAACAGGTGTGTTTTATTTGCTGCATAGTGCTACAAGGTCACATAAATAAACATGAACATGAAAATGAATGTAAAGGATCTAAGGACACAAATGATTAAACAGGACATATACTTAGATGCTTATATATTTTTCAAATATCTAATGTAACACTTATTATAAAACGTCCAGAGCATATACTCAACTATGTGATGCTTGTTTCCATGCATTGTGATTCAAGTTCTTTTTTGAACTAACTAGAAGACAGCAGCCAAAGCATTTCAAAGGCAAAAAAACACTATTTTGTGGGCAAACTCCTCCACATATGGACAAATTTAGTCAGGTATTTAGTCAGGTATTTAGTCTCCCTGAGTAGGGTAAGCCGTGAGGTTCAGTTGGAGGAGTTGGGAAAACAGGAAGAAGGGTCACTTCTGAAGATCTAGCCAGCTTTACACATCTTTGAGTTGCCCTCACGGAAGGCCATGCTTCTAGATCAGAGAGGAGGGAAGAAACTGATGGAAATAGATTGATGCTTTTCATGACATTCAATTTTCCTTTTCCAATAACATTCTCTTTTAGTATTGGAAAGTCATTGAGTCCATTTCCAAGACTTTTCTTATAATATTATTCAAAAACCAGATCATTTCCAAACAAAAAACAAATTTAGAAGACTAAATAATTGTGCATCCATGACTGGAACTTATTTTTTAAAGGAAAAAACAAAAAAGCTGTTTGCATCCAGAGACAGAATTAGATCAGATTCTTCCCCCCTCCCCCAACCCCACCCCAATCAAGGGAACGTTCATTCCCAAATTTAGTTTTCAATTCAATTCTAAAATTTATCTTCTTCCACGTCACAAGGAAAACCCTTCCTTCCCACATCACCCTCTTCATTTCTCTCTCCTGGTATATCGTGAGTGGCAACTGACTTCTTTTTCCTTAGAAATCTTAGAATAAGTACATTAGCATCACGAGAAACAATAACAGTAATAGGCATTTACTGAGAATTTAGGTGCCAGAAACTATACTTAAGTAGATTAGATTATCACCTCACCTAGATCTTCCCTACGCCACTCCAAGGTTTGTGCTAGCTCCCATTTAATATGTGGGAAACTGAGGCTAAGTAAGGCTCATGGATCATGGAAAACAACAGCCAGCTAGGAAGTGGCAGCGTTAGGATTAAAATATAGGTCTTCTGCCACCCAGCCAGATATCTCTCCTTTCCATCGAGGTTACTTCTAGAAGACTCTCCAAGGGTGGGAACCGTGGAGAGCACCTATAGTGTTTCCCAAAAATAAGACCTAACCAGAAAATAAGCCCTAGCATGATTTTTCAGGATGGCATCTCCTGAACATAAGCTCTAATGCATCTTTTGGAGCAAAAATTAGTATAAGACCCAATCTTATTTACAGAAAAACAGGGTAGAAAGGAAAAGAATGCTGCTAGCCAGCCTTCCGTGGGAAAAGTGAAAGACCATATCCTTATCTTCCAAACTCTCCTTTCTTCTCATCTCTTCCTGCCACCCTTATCATACCATTCAGTGTCAAGGAAACCTGCCAGTGCAGCCTTCCTGTGAGTTCAGGCCCCATCCCACTGTAAGGGAATGGGACTCTGTTTTTCTGTCACCTGAAAATGCCACATATGTGCTCAGTGTTATCCTGCTTTTGTTAAAGTATTTCCAGCTTTTCCCAAGCATTTAGGTTTGGACAAATCTAAAAGATATTTTGCCCTGTGCTTTTTTCCATATTTTAAACCTAAATGTATTTTATTAGAAATCTAATCCATATGTTTCTGATTAATTTGTAAGAGCCATTTGATGTCCAAGGGCCTTTTAAGTTTTTATAATCCTTTTTAAGACTTTCCCTTGAGATATTTTGCCAACAGAAAATGAACTTAGATCCCCATAGTTCAAGTTAATTCCCAATTTCAACAATCACAGGCTGAAACTATATTTCTTGCTGCTCTAAGCTGATCATCCACTGTTCCCCTGGTGTAAATCATTACTTATACCTTTGCTCAAGCCTCCCACTGAGATGTTGTTCATCTTATAAGTGGGATAATGGTTAAGTTTCTTTCTGAAATAATATCTCACAATTTAGCCTATGTTTATACCCAGCTACTAGAGAGATTCTTGCAGCTGAATTGTATGGTTGATTCAATAAAGCATTAAGATCGATATGCATAGAAAAGCTAAAGATTTTTTACTTAACATATACGATTATTTCTGTATTGAAAATCTGACTTCTACTCCCAGCTCTTTAGTTTACTAGCTGTATGACCCTGAAAGAGTCACTATTGTCTTCAGCCACAGGTCTCTTAACTATAAAATAGAAATGATAATTTATGACCTTTTTAAGGGTTAAAGAGATAATATCTGTGAGGTGCCTGGCATATAGTAGACCAGTACTTCCTAAATTTTAGTCTTTAGGCAGTCAGACAGATGAAGATACACAGACAGATGCTGTCGTGCGGGGTGTCCGGCGGGGCGGCCTGCGGGGTCTCTGCTCCCGCTCCCCACATAAGAACGCAGGACATGGTGAGGCCAGAAAGGAACACCCACGGAGCCATAGGTAAGGAAGTCATACCACTATGGTCTCACTGGAGGCTGGGTTTACACGACGTGCGACCTGCTGTCCGCTTTGCTGCCAACCGACCAACTGTCCTCGACTCTCCTTACTCTCCTTCAGTCTCCTCCTTCACTCTCCTCGGCTCCCCTCCGTAGCCAAGGCAGTTATATCAGTGACCAATGGCTTAATGGCTACAGCTGATGGCCAACCAGCCACAGCTGACGGCCATCCACTATCTGAGCCAGCACCTCTCCACATGAGGCCGAGAGCCTGGAAACTGCTTTCTGGGGCTCTGTCCCCACAGATGCAGAATTAAAATGATGTATATATAGAAATCATCTGAAAAACATATTTGAAATATAAACTCCTGGGACATACGCCAAAAGTCAGTTCAGTAGATCTGAGATGAGGCCAAAAATCTGCATTTTGAGCTTCTTGGGTAATACAGGTGGCCTGAGGACCACACGTTGAGAATCAATGACTTATGGTAATGTGCGAGATGGACAGATAATAAAATGTAATAAGATGACACTAATAATGAGGAGAAGATGTTGTCAAATCAAACAAAGGAAGATTATAAAACATTTAAGGAAAATCATTTACTTTATTTTATGAATATTTGCATTTCTCAGAGGAGAAATATAAGAATAAACATAAAAGTAAATTCATGAATATATTATAGTTAACATCCAAAATGGGTCCAATCAATTTTAAACCAAAGATTGTTAAATCTTTAGTTATATGCAACCTATAATTAGAGAAACCTATTTTCTTATGGATAGACAATGCTGAATTTTAAATTTTAAACCAAGTTTTCAAATTCAGCCTTAAGTAAAAGTTCAAATCACAGGACACAGGTTTTTAATAATAAACTTGACAGATTGAGAAACTTTAAATTCCTGACTCAGGACTTTGAGACTACCAGCTCACTTACAGGCAACAGGAAAAAGATAAACATCTTTACAAGACAAGATTCCTTGAAGACACTATGGATATGTGGAAATAAAGCAAGAACAATGAAATGATAACAAGCAAAGGCTATTTATTCAGAGCTTGTTATATAGCAAGAGAGTCATCCACCATAACTTGGCGTTTGGGCAAAGATTGAAAGGCAGGCAGAGGAGTGGAAAAGCTTCATAGTGGGAAAAAAAGAAGGCTTCAGGTGTGCTCTGATTGGTGGCTGTTGGCATGGGGATGCTATAGTTAAGCTAACTAGAGGTGGGATATCCTATGTGATTGGTTAGGGGACATATTTGGCTTTCTCCCATTGGTCCTAAGTTGGAAGCAGGGGCAAAAATTAGGAAAGCTGTCAGTTATTAATCAAGTTCTACCCATTTGTGGCCAATTGTTGCAGGGTTAATTGTTTATTTGGCTTCCAGGGTTGTTACTAAAGATAGCAACCTGATTTCCTCCAGCTGTGACTGGTAACATGCTGGCTTCCTGGGCTGGTTATTTTTTTAAAATTTAATGGTTTCCTGAAAGTTATGGGTTAAAGTTCTATTTTTATATATAGTCTGGCCATTGTCCATTTCTATATTCAGTCTCTCAAATATAATTTAGCCAGAATGAGGTGAAGATTTTATTTCAAATTTATATTTGTTTTATGTCTTATAATTGTAAAATGAAGGACTTATAATAAATAAGTAAATTATTTATTTATTATAAAAATATATATTTACTCATTGGTTACTACTCTGACTTAAATGATATTGTTATAATTAATTCAAACAGTATGAAGCTATTCAGATTCTCTTGAAGATGGAAAAAATTCATCTTTTTTCATCTATCAACCTGGTATAGGTAAAAATTTCTCATGACTTTAACAGAAACATTTAAAAAACACAATACCATCCTTCAACTTCTTCCTTAAAATAGAGAACTACCTTAAGGGTCGACTTAACCTTCTCTAATTTGAAACATCTAAACAATAGAACTTTTGCTACTTTTGCAAGTACCATATTTTGCCATGTATAATGCATAATTTTTTGCCCAAATTTGAGGGAAAAATAAGGATGCACATTATAAATGGGTAGTACTAATTCCACAGCTATATAAATGTTTTTAATTCTTTTATTTATGCTTATGAGTTAAAAATGTAATTCTAGAAATCAATAATGATATCCATATGTAAAGTAATACCCTGGAATATGATCATCGGTTTTGTTGAACTTATGACGAACTTCCAACACGAAGAATTCTTGGCATTCTATGATTTGTAAATATTGAAACTTTGTTACTGGTTCATAAAATTTCTTGTACATTGTGTCTGTTCTTGTGTTTTGTAATTATTTGTTACGTAAAATTTCTTGTACCATAATATGTTAACAATATATCCCTTTATAAAATCCCTTTATAATACAAAAAACAAGTACCTAAATATAAACAAATAAAAATTTGAATTAAAAAACTAAAATGAAAGTGTTTTACCCTGAAAGATTAGGCCAAAAATGTGGATGTGCATTATACATGTCAAAATATAGTAATCTGCAAGATTTTCTTTTTTGTATATGATCTCAAAGGAGTAACTAGTAATATCACAGATTGGTGGCTGACTCTAAACTCTTCTGGGTAGAGTGAATGTCATGGAGCTAATCCACGGGAAAATCTGTGATCTTGCCTACAGTATATGGCGCCATGGATCATTCATGACCACAGAGAACAGACCACCAGAGTGGAATCAACTTAAAACCTGAGTCAGGGGCTGGGAGAACAGAATGGCTATTAAGGGAGGCATTCAGGAGATCCAGGGCATAGAGTTCAAAGACTATCCCAAGTTGAGTACACATCAAGCAACAGTTTGCACTGAGCAGTCCATCTTCACAGGTGAAGACCAGTGGGGAGCTCAAACAGCAATAAAAGCTGGGACTCAGTCAGGCCAGCAGGTGCCAATCAAAATATCTGTTCACAACAGCAGCATAGGCTTACCCCATAAGGTCACCCCAGTCCCAGAAACGAAGTTTAAAAAAGGAAGACAAGATATGAGGGTCTTCAGTAACAGGCCTGAGCATACGACCAAGAGAACCTGCACAAAATTACTTATAGAGTAGAAATTATATCTAGCAGGGTTCAACTGACGAAAACAAAACCACTGTAGTTATTTTCCTAAACGAGGGACTCAATGCAGGCAACTGCTGCCTGGAATTTCATTGGAAAGCTAGAACTCTGGGCTCAGGGCTGAGACTCCAGGAATGACTCTGGAATAACACTGCCAAATTAGCCATCCAGGGAAGCTGCTTCCTCTTCCATAATGAAGAAGGGGTAAATCAAGAAGATTCTATCACTCCTACTCCAGCTTCTTGACTCTAGAAAGCTCAGGACTAAGCATGAAATGATGCTTCAGTCAGTGCAGTCAGAACTGTCACTACAACTGTCACTACAGTCATACTGGACCCTCACCAAAAGGTCAAGTAATAGGATCACTACTACCAAAAAAGCCAATATCTCCTCTACCTTGCTTCCTAGTAGAAAATAGCCAAGCAGTGTTCCAAATATAACACAAGTATGTCTAATTGGTGGAAATGGATTCTCACCCAGAATTCCAGCAGGATTTCCAGTCTCCACCATATAGAAAGGCACACTGGAATAAAGGAATACATAAATTCTGAGTGCAAAATCTCGAGGCCAAGACCCAGTCCCATGGAATGGAGAAAGAAATTGCTATTCCTCAGAGTTAGCAAGCATTCCTAGAGTATCTCAGGAATGTTTCATAATAGGGTAATTAAAAAAGCAATATAGAGTCAAGTAGTCATCCTAATTGGAAAGAGAGCTACAATTTTTTGAGCATCTATGGATCAGTACTTTAGGTACACATTATAATAGAGGTTCTGCAAATTAATCTTGTAAGGTAAATATTACCTCCATTTAGGATAAGGAAATTGACTCATAAAACACAACAAAAAAACAAGCAATCCAATTAAAAAATGGCAGAGGATCTGAACAGACACTTCTCCCAAGAAGACATAAAAATGATCAACAGATATATGAAAAAATGCTTAACTTCACTAGCTATTAGGGAAATGCAAATCAAAACCACAGTGAGATACTACCTCACACTTGTTAGAATGGCTATTATCAACATGACAAGTAACAACAAGTGTTGGAGAGGCTGTGGAAAAAGGAACCTTCACACATTGCTGGTGGGAATGTAAACTGGTACAGCCACTATGGAAAACATTACAGAGTTTCCTCAAAAAATTAAGAATAGAATTACCATACAACTCAGCAATCCCTCTTCTGGGTATCTACACAAAAATCTGAAAAAAAATTTATCCACAAAGATATATGTACTCTTATGTTCACTACAGCATTATTCACAGTGGCCAAACATGGAAACAACAAAAGTGTCCTTCAATAGACGATTGGATGAAGAAGATGTGGAACATATATACAATGGAATATTGCTCAGCCATAAGAAAAGATGAGGGATCACGTCATAGAAATGGTGGCATGAGTTGAGCCTCTTGAAATCTCTCCTAAAATTTACAACAAATTGAACAATTATAATTCCACAAACGATTCCCTGCACAGCAGACAGACAAGATTAAGAGGTGAGCAACTGAAATCACCTAAAGGTAGGCAAATTGGGCTAGCAGGGGAGGTGTAGAGGGAGAAGTGCAGAGACATGGGCTGCTTGAGCACAGGACACAGACCCAAGCTTGGAGCTCGGAGCTCGCTGCATTCAAGAATTACCACAACTACATGAGAGAAAAGAACTCAGACTGCTAGTCTTGCGCTTATGGCCAATAGTCCCATCTGAGGGATCAGCATATAACACAGCTGAACCCAATGCTCACAACAGAAACCTCGGAGCAAAGACTGAGGAAAGAAGTGTGAAAATAGTGGTTTAAGTTCTCACTGCCAAGCAGAGGATGGAAGGCTTAAGCACTGAGCCCAGCCACGCCCTCCCAGAGCTTGCCCGCCACCACCTGCCCGGTGCTAGAAGTGGAACTGTAGCACTGTCATATCAAAAGAACACAATATAGCAGTTGAGAACTGTGGTCCACAGCCAAAGACTCACAGCCCAACTAGTGCCCGCAAAGGGGAGGGAGCTTCGGATGCAGGACTGGCAGTGGTAGTGGTTGCCGCCATTGCTCTCACAACCCACACTGCCCCTGTCCCCACCTCTCTGGGCAGATCCCCGCAGGAGTAAACAGAGCCACTGAAATACACAGGCTCTGAATCTGGTGCAAGAAGAGCTTTGGAACTTCAGAAGCTCTCCACATTCTTGCACGGAAGCGGTGCCTGTGACCCAGGCAAAATATTCACAGAGGAGAAGCCCGCCTTTCAGAGAATGCCTCATTGTGTGAGAAGCCAGAACAGTGCAGAGAAAATATAACACTACAGAGTGAGAGAATAAAAGGCTGCAGTGGAGAGAAAATAAAACATTCTACCAACATCTACTGGAAAACAAAAGAAACACCTCTTTTTATCAACATGTTGTAGAACCCCATAGATGTCTAGGAAGAGAAACAATGAATCATTAACTACCATGATTAACCAAGGTAACAAAACAGCTCAGGAAAAAAATGGAAGTCTCCAGCAAATGAACTCAAACACATGGAAAGATGTGACTTAAATGACAGCGAATTCTAGATCTCAATTCTGAAAAAACTCAATGAGATGCAAGAAAACTCTGACAGGCACTTTAAAAAACTCAGAAAAACAATTAAAGAACAAAATGAACATTTTACCAAAAAGAATGAAATTTTAAAAAAGAATCAAATACAATTTCTGGAGATTAAGAACTCAATGAAAGAAATGAAGAATGAAATAGCCAGTGTAGGTAGTAGAGTTGACCAGATGGAGGAAAGAATCAGTGACATCGAAGATGGAAATCTGGAAATGACATGGAAGGAAAAAGAGAGAGATTTGAAGGTCAAAAGAAATAAAAGAACTCTACAAGAACTTTCTGACTCCATCATAAAGAGTAATATAAGAATAATGGGCCATTAGAAAATTCCCAGGGTCATCAAAATGGTGGCGTGAAGTGAGCCTCTGTAAATCTCCCCTGGAATTTACAACTAATCGGACAACAATAACTCCACAAAGAACTCCTTGCACAGCAGACAGGCAAGAAGAAGAAGCCCACTACTGAATTCATCTCCAAATGGGCAAATCCCGCAAGTGGGGGAACAGGGAAGGGAGAAGGGCGGGGACGGAGCTGCACGGGCGCAGGACGCAGACCTAGCTCAGTGCTCTGAGCTCCCTGCATCCCGGAACTTCCGCAGCTGCGGGAGAGGGAAGAACTTGGACTGCTAGGGCTCCGCTTACGGCCCACAGGGCTGAGGGGGCAGCATATACATGGCTGAACCCAACGCTCACGGCAAAGCCCTCGGAGCAAAGACTGAGAGAAGAAGGCTGAAAACGGTGGTTTAAGCCCTCACTACCAAGGGGAGAATGGAAGCCTTAGGCACTGAGACTAGCGACCCACTCCCTTCCCTCCCAGAACTCGCCCCGCCACCACCTGCCCAGTGCTAGAGCGATAAAGTAGCAGTGTCAGATCGAAAGGACAGGATATTTCCTGTTCTGAGAACTGTGGACTGCAGACACAGATTCGGAGCCCAACTAGTTCCGGCAAAGGGGAGTGAGATGTGGAAGACAGGACCAGCTGTGGCGGTGGTCGCCGCCATTGCTCTGGGCCACCTCTCACAACTCACTCCGAGCCTGGCCCCACCTATCTGGGCGGATCCCTGGAGGAGTAGACAGAACTGCTAAAACATACGGGCTCTGAATCAGGTGCAGAGAGAGCTTTGGAACTTCAAAAGCTCTCCACAACCCCACAGGGATTTGACGCCCTATGACCCAGGTGAACTGTTAACAGAGAAGAAGCCCGTCTCCCAGGGAATCCCCCTATGTGTGAGAAGCTGGAATAGTACAGAGAAAACATAGCACTACTGTGTCAGAGAGAAAAAAAAAGGCTGCAGTCAGAAAGAAAATAAAACATTCTACCAACAAGTATTGGAAAACAAAAGAAAGACCTCTTCCTATCAACCTGTTGCAGAAGCCACTCCTGAACATGTCTAGGAAGAGAAATAATAAATCAGTAATTGCCATGAATAACCAAGGCAACAAGACAGCTCAGAAAGAAAGTGAAAAGTCTCCAGAAAAGGAACTTAAAGATATGGAAATACGTGACTTAAATGATAGAGAATTCAAGATTGCAGTTCTGAAAAAATCTCAATGAGATGCAAGAAAACACAAAAAGGCAATTTAATGAACTCAGAAACGCAATCAAAGAACAACATGAGCATTTTACAAAAAAGATTGAAATTTTTAAAAAGAACCAAATAGAATTTCTGGAGATTAAGAACTCAATAGAAAAAATTAAGAAGGAAATAACCAGCTTAGGTAGTAGAGTTGACCAGATGGAGGAAAGAATCAGTGACATCAAAGACAGAAACCTGGAAATTACACAGATGGAAGAAGAAAGAGACTTGAGACTTAAAAGAAATGAAAGAACTCTACAAGAACTTTCTCACTCTATCAAAAAGAGCAATATAAGAATAATGGGCATACCAAGAGGAGAAGAAAGAGAGAAGGGAACGGAGAATATATTCTAAGAAATTGTTAATGAGAACTTCCCAAACTTGTGGACAGAACTGGATCCTCGAATCCAAGAAGCAAATAGAACACCAAATTACCTCAATCACAAAAGGCCTTCTCCAAGGCACATTGTATTGAAGCTGTCTAAAATCAACGACAAAGAAAGAATCCTCAAGGCAGCCAGGGAAAAGAAGACGGTAACCTACAAAGGAAAGCCCATTAGATTATCATCCCATTTTTAAGCAGAACTCTACAAGCCAGGAGGGAGTGGAACTAAATATTCAAAATATTGAAAGAAAGAAATCAGGAGCCAAGAATAATATATCCAGCAAAGATATGCTTTAGATATGAAAGAGGAATAAAGACCTTTCCAGACATACAGAAGCTGAGGGAATTTTCTAATGCACGACCTGCACTACAAGAAATACTACAGGAGGCTATTCAAACACCATCAAAAGGGACAATTTGTGGCAACCAAAACATAAAAAGGGGGAGAGTAAAGTCCTGAACCGAAATATGGTAATGGAGAAAGTAAGAGTGCTGAAGAAAATGGAATACTCTAAATTTCAAACTTTCTTTTACATAATCTTAAGGGTAACCACTCAAAAAAAAATCCAGAACTAAAATATATACTGTAATAAAAGAAGAAACAGAGGGAAACATCATAGAATACCACCACACAGAAATATTAGACAACAACAAAAAGGCAAAGAAACAATGGAGACACAGCCTTACCAGAAAACTAAACATAGAATGACAGGAAATCCTCACGTATCAATAATCACCTTAAATGTAACTGGACTGAACTCACCAATAAAAAGACACAGAGTAGAAGATTGGATCAAAAACTAAACCCAACCATATGCTGTCTCCAAGAGACACATCTCAGCTACAAGGACAAGCGTAGAATCAAAGTGAAAGGGTGGAAATTGACACTCCAAGCAAATGGTACCCAGAGAAAATCAGGTGTAGCCATAATGATATTAGATGAAACAGACTTCAGGGTGAAAAAGATAACAAGAGACAAAGATGGACATTTCATAATGGTAAAGAGGACTATACAACAAGAAGACATAACAGTCATCAATATTTATGCCCCCAATCAGGGAGCACCGAAATATTCCAAGCAACTACTCACAGAACGAAAGGGAGAAATTGACCAAAACACAATTATACTAGGGGACTTAAATACATCATTGACAGGTATGGATAGATCACCAAACAGAAAATAAATAACAAAATAGCATCCCTAAATGACACATTAGATAAAATGGACATATATAGAGCACTTCATCCTAAAACATCAGACTATACATTCCTTTCGAGTGTACATGGAACAATCTCAAGGATCGACCATACGTTGGGACATAAAAGCAGCCTCAGCAAATTTAAGAAGATTGAAATCATACCAAGCATATTCTCTGATCACAAGGCTTTAAAATTGGATATCAACTGTGAAAAGAAAGCAGGAAAAAACACAAATACATGGAGATTAAACAACATACTTTTAAAGAATGACCGGGTCAAAGAAGAAATTAGAGGAGAGATCAAAAGATATATAGAAACAAATGACAATGAAAATACATCCTACCAAAATTTTTGGGATGCAGCGAAAGTAGTTTTAAGAAGGAAATTTATATCATTACAGGCCTATCTCAAGAAACAAGAAAAATCCCAAATAAATAACCTCATGTTACACCTTAAAAAACTAGAAAAAGAAGAACAAGTGAAACACCAAGGTCGGCAGAAAAGGGAAATAACAAAAATCAGAGCAGAGCTCAATGAAATAGAGAACAAAAAGACAATAGAAAAAATTAATGTGACAAAGAGCTGGTTCTTTGAAAAAATTAATAAAATCAACAAACCCTTGGCTAGACTCACTAAGACAAAAAGAGACAAGGCACTAATTAACAAAATCAGAAATGAAATAGGGGAAGTTATCACGGACACCACAGAAATACAAAGGATCATTCAAGTATACTATGAAGGACTATATGCCACCAAATTCAATAACCTAGAAGAAATGGACAAGTTCTTAGAAACATATAGCCTTCCAAGGCTGAACCATAAAGAACTGGAAAATCTAAACAGACTTATCACCAGTAAAGAAATTGAATCAGTCATCCAAAACCTTCCCAAAAGCAAAAGTCCAGGACCAGATGGCTTCACTAGTGAATTCTACCAAACCTTCAAACAGAATCTAATACCAATCTGCTCAAACCCTTCCAAAAAATTGAAGAAGAGTCAGTACTCCCTAACTCATTTTATGAGGCCAACATTACCCTGATACCAAAACCTGGTAAGGACAACAGAAAAAAAGAAAACTACAGACTAACATCTCTGATGAATACAGATGCCAAAATCCTAAACAAAATTTTAGCAAATTGAATATAACAATGCATTAAAAACATTATGCATCATGACCTAGTGGGTCACACCGGGAGTACAAGGATGGTTCAACATCCACAAATCCATCAATGGGACACATCACATAAACAAAATGAAGAACAAAAATCATATGATTATATCAATTGATGCAGAAAAAGCATTTGACAAGATACAACATCCATTTATGATTAAAACATTTAATAAAATAGGTATAGAAGGAAAATACCTCAACATAATAAAGGCCATATACGACAAGCCCTCAGCTAATCTCATAATTAATGGTGAAAAGCTGAAGCCCTTTGCTCTACGTTCAGGAAGACGACAGGGCTGTCCCCTATCACCTCTGTTTTTCAACATAGTGTTGGAAGTCCTTGCCACAGCCATCAGGCAAGAGAAAGAAATAAAAGGCATCCAAATTGGGAATGAAGAAGTTAAAATATCACTCTTTGCAGATGACATGATGCTATATATAGAAAACCCTAAAGACTCCACCAAAAAGCTGTTAGAAACAATCAACGAATACAGTAAAATTGTTGGCTACAAAATCAACGTACAAAAGTCCATTGCATTCCTATACACCAGCAATGAAATCTCAGAAAACAAAAAATTCAAAAAAACAATTCCCTTTGCAATTGCAGCACAAGAATAAATTACCTAGGAATGAACTTAACCAAGGATGTGAAGGATTTGTATGCTGAAAACTATAAGACATTTTTGAAAGAAATTGAAGATGACACAAAGAAATGGAAAGACATTCCATGCTCGTGGATTGGAAGAAACAACATAGTTAAAATGGCCATATTACCCAAAGCAATATACAGATTTAATGCAATCCCCATCAAAATCCCAATGGCATTTTTTTAAAAAAATGGAACAAAAAATCATCAAATTTGTTTGGAACCACAAAAGACCCCAAATAGCCAAAGCAATCTTAAAAAGAACAATGCTGGAGGTATCACACTGCCTGACTTTAGCTTGTATTACAGGGCTACAATAATCAAAACAGCATGGTATTGGCAGAAAAACAGACACATAGACCAATGGAATAGAATTGAGAACCCAGAAATAAAACCACATAAATATGGACAGATAATTTTTGACAAAGAAGCTAAAAACATACAATGGAGGAAAGAAAGCCTCTTCAATAAATGGTACTGGGAGAATTGGATAGCCACGTGCAAAAGAAGGAAACTGGACTGCTATCTTTCACCATGTACCAAAATTAATTCAAAATGGATCAAAGATTTAAGCATAAGACCTGACACAATAAACTGCATAGAAGAAAACATAGGTACTAAACTTATGGACCCTGGGTTCAAAGAGCAGTTTATGAATTTGACTCCAAGGGAATGGAAGTAAAAGCTAAAATAAACCAATGGGACTATATGAAACTTAAAAGTTTCTGCACAGCAAAAGAAAACATCGACAAAATAAAGAGGCAACCGACTGAATGGGAGAAGATTTTTGCAAACAGTTCCTCCGATAAGAGGCTAATATCTAAAATATACAAGGAACTCATGAAACTCAAGAACAAAAAAACAAACAACCCAATTGAAAAATGTGCAGAGGACCTGAAGAGACATTTCTCCAAAGAGGACTTACAAATGGCAAATAGACATATCAAAAAATGCTCAACATCACTAATCATCAGAGCATTGCAAATAAAAACCACAATGCGGTATCACCACACCCCAGTCAGAATGGCTGTCATCAATAAGACAAATAGTAACATATATTGGAGAGGCTGTGGAGAAACAGGAACCCGCATACACTGTTGGTGGGAATACAGACTGGTGCAGCCGCTATGGAAGGCAGTGTGGAGGTTCCTCAAAAAATTACAAATAGAATTACCGTATGACCCAGCAATCCCTCTATTGGGTATCTACCCAAAGAATTTGAAATAATTTATACATAAAGACACGTGTGCTCCAATGTTCATTGCAGCTTTGTTTACGGTGGCCAAGACATGGAAACAACCAAAATGTCCTTTGATAGATGAATGGATAAAGAAGTTGTGGTATATATACACAATGGAATACTATTCGGCATTAAGGAAAGATGATATAGGAACATTTGTGACAACATGGATGGATCTTGAGAGTATAATGCTAAGCGAAATATGTCAGACAGAAAATTCAGAGAACCCTATGATTTCACTGATGTGATATATAAACCAAAAACAACAAAAGAACAAGACAAACAAATGAGAAACAAAAACTCATAGACACAGACAATAGTTTAGTGGTTACCAGAGGGTAAAGGGGGTGGGGGGAGGGAGATGAGGGTAAGGGGGATTAAATATATGGTGATGGAAAGAGAACTGACTCTGGGTGGTGAACACACAATGGGATTTACAGATGATGTAATACAGAATTGTATACCTGAAATTATGTAATTTCACTAACAATTGTCACCCCAATAAATTAAAATCAATCAATCAATCAATCAATCAATAAAAGAATAATGGGCATACCAGAAGAAGAAGAAAGAGAGAAGGGAAAAGAGAGTATATTCAAAGAAATAGTCAATGAGAACCTCCCAAACTTATGTAAATAACTGTATCCTGGAATCCACGAAGCAAATAGAACATCTAATTACCTCAATCCCAACAAGCCTTCTCCAAGGCACATTGTATTGAAGCTGTCAAAAATTAACGACAAAGAAAGAATCCTCAAGGAAGCCAAGGAAAAGAAGACAGTAACCTACAAAGGAAACCATTAGGTTATCATCACATTTTTCAGCAGAAACTCTATAATCTAAGAGGGAGTGACTCTACTATTCAAACTCTTAAAAGAGAGAAATTATGAGCAAGAATAATATATCCAGAAAAGATATCCTGTAGATATGAAGGAGGAGTAAAGACCTTTCCAGACATACAGAAGCTGAGGAAATTTTCTAACACATGACAAAAACTGCAAGAAATACTGAAGAAGGCTATTCAACGAGCATAAATAGGGATAATTGGTGACCAAAACATAAAAGGAGGGAGAGTAAAGACCTGAATTGGAATACGGGCATGGAGAAAGTAAGCATGCTAGAGAAAACGGAATACTCTCGATATGAAACTTCCTTTTGACTTATTTCACTTAGCATTATACTCTCAAGATCCATCCATGTTGTCACAAATGCTCCTATATCATCTTTCCTTAACGCGGAATAGTATTCCATTGTGTATATATACCACAACTTCTTTATCCATTCATCTGTCGAAGGACATTTTGGTTGTTTCCATATCTTGTACACCCGAAATCTATGTAAATTTACTAACAATTGTCACCCCAATAAATTTAAAAAAAAAAAAAAAGAAAAAAAGAAAAGAGGCCAAAGGAAAAGAAAAAAAAAAAAGAAACTTCCTTTTACATAAACTTAATGGTACCAGTCAAAAAAAAATCCAGAACTGAAATGCATAACATAATAAAAGAAGAAATATAGGGAAAAAACAGAGAATACCACCACACTGAAATAACAGCAACAAAAAGACATTGAAACAATGGAAACACAGTCCTACCAGAAAACCAAAGATAGAATGATAGGAATCAATAATCACCCTAGATGTAAATGGACTGAACTCACCAATAAAAAGGCACAGAGTAACAGATTGGATCAAAAAAGTAAACCCAACCATATGCTGCCTCCAAGAGACACATCTCAGCTACAAGGACAAGCATAGACACAAAGTGAAAGGGTGGAAATTGACACTCCAAGCAAATGGTACCCAGAGAAAATCAGGTGTAGCCATAATGATATCATATGAAACAGACTTCAGGGTGAAAAAGGTTACAAGAACAAAAATGAACATTTCGTAATGATTAAAGGGATTGTACAACAAGAAGACATAACAGTCATCAATATTTATGCCCCCAATCCGGGAGCACTGAAGCATACCAAGCAACTACTAACAAAGTTAAAGCGGGAAATTGCACAAAACACTATTATACTAGGGGACCTAAATACATCATTGAAAGCTATGGATAGGTCAACCAAACAGAAAATAAAGAAAGAAATTGAAGCCCTAAATGACACATTAGGTGAAATAGACATAATTAACATTTACAAAGCACTTCATCCTAGAATATCAGGCGATACATTTTTTTTCTAGTGTACATGGAACATTCTCAAGGATAGACCATATATTGGGACATAAAACTAGCCTCAGCAAATTTAAGAAGATTGAAATCATACCAAGCATATTCTCTGATCACAAGGTTTTGAAATAGGATATCAACTGCAAAATGAAAACAGGAAAAACCACAAATATGTGGAGATTAAACAACATACTTTTAAAGAACGACTGGGTCAAAGAAGAAATAAGAGATCAAAAGATACGTAGAAACAAATGACAATGAAAATACATCCTACCAAAATTTGGGGGATGCAGCACAAGCAGTTTATAGAGGGAAATTTATATCATTACAGTCCTATCTCAAGAAAGAAGAAAAATCCCAGACAAATAACTTCAAGTTACACCTTAAAGATATAGAGAAAAAAGAACAAATGAAACCCAAAGTCAACAGAAGAAAGGAAATAATAAAAATCAGAGCAAAACTAAATGAAATAGAGAAGAAAAAGACAATAGAAAAAATTAATGCAACAAAGAACTGGTTCTTTGAAAAGATTAATTAAAGTGACAAACCCTTGGCTAGACTCGCTAGGATAAAAAGAGAAAAGACGGAAATAAACAAAATCAGAAATGAAAGAAGAGAACTTATCACGGATGCCACAGAAATACAAAGGATCATTCAAGAATACTGTGAAGGACTATATGCCACCAAATTCAATAACCTAGAAGAAATTAACAAGTTCTTAGAAACATATAGCTTTCCTAGGCTGAATCACGAAGAACTGGAAAATCTACATAGACCGATCACCAGTAAGGAAATTGAATCAATCATCCAAAACTTTCCCAAAAGCAAAAGTCTGGGACAAGGTGACTTCTCTAGTTAATTCTGCCAAGATTTAAAGAGGATCTAATGCCTGTCTTACTCAAACTCTTCCAAAGAATCGAAGAAGAGACAATACTCCCTAACTCATTTTATGAGACCAACATTACCCCAATACAAAAACCTGGTAAGGATAACACAAAAAAAGAAAATGACAAACCAATATTTCTGAATACAGATACAAAAGTCCTAAACAAAATTCTAGCAAATCGAATGCAGCAATGCATAGAAAGATTATACATCACGACCAAGTGGAATTCATCTCAGGGGAACAAGGATGGTTTAACATATGCAAATCCATCAAAGTGATACACCACATAAACAAAATAAAAGATACAAACCATAAGATTATATCAATAGATGCAGAAAAAGTGTTTGACAAGATACAACATCCATTTATGAATAAAACAGTTAATAAAATAGGTATAGAAGGAAAATACCTTAACATAATAAAGGCCATATATGACAAACCCTCAGCTAATATCATAATTAATGGCGAAAAATCTGAACCACTTGCTCTACATTCAGGAACACGTCTGGGCTGCCCCTATCACCTCTGCTTTTCAACATAGTGTTAGAAGTCCTTGCCAGAGCAATCAGGCAAGAGAAAGAAATAAAAGGCATCCAAATTGGGAATGAAAAAGTTAAATTATCACTCTTTGCAGATGACATGATGCTATATACAGAAAACCCTAAGGACTCCTCCTAAAAGCTATTAGAAACAATAATAAAATACAGTCAAGTGGCTGGCTACAAAATCAACTTGCAGAAGTCCACTGCATTCCTGTATAACAATGAAATCTCAGAAAAAGAAATAAAATTAAAAAACAAAAACAATTCTTTTTGCTATTGCAACAAAAGTATAAAATACCTAGGAATAAACTTAACCAAGGACGTAAAATATCTACATATTTAAAACTATGACATTTTTCAAAGAAATTGAAGAACATAAAAAGAAATGGAAAGACACTCCATGCTCATGGATTGGAAGAATCAACATAGTTAAAATGGCCGTATTACCCAAAGCAATATACAGATTTAATACAATCCCCATCAAAATCCCAATGGCATATTTTAAAGAAATAGAACAAAAAAGATATCATCAGATTTGTATGGAATCACAAAAGACCCTGAAGAGCAAAAGCAATCCTAAGAAACAAGAACAATGCTGGAGGTATTACACTCCTTGACTTTAACTTGTACTACAGGGCAACAATAATCAAAACAGCATGGTACTGGCAAAAAACAGACACACAGACAAATGGAATAGAAATGAGAACCCAGAAATAAACCCACATAAATATGGACAGATAATTTTTGACTAAGAAGCAAAAAACATACAATGGAGAAAAGAAAGCCTCTTCAATAAATGGTGCTGGCAGAATTGGAAAACTACGTGCAAAAGAATGAAACTGGACTGCTATCTGTCACCATGCACCATAATAAATTCAAAATGGATCAAAGACCTAAGCATAAGAAGTGAAACAATAAACTGCATGGAAGAATACATAGGTGCTAAACTTATGGACCATGGGTTCAAAGAGCATTTTATGAATTTGACTCCAAAGGCAAAGGAAGTGAAAGCTAAAATAAATGAATGGGACTATATCAAACCAAAAAGCTCTGCACAGTAAAAGAAACCATCGACAAAATAAAGAGGGAACCAACCAAATTGGAGAATATTTTTGCAAACAACGCCTCATTAAGGGGCTAATATCCAAAATATATAAGGAATTCATTTAGCTCAACAACAACAAAAAAATCCAGTTGAAAAATGTGCAGAGGACCTGAAGAGACATTTCTCCAAAGAGAACATACAAATGGCAAACACACATATTGTGAGGGATGTAAATGATAAACGTCTAAGTATTACTTTGTCTTGTGGATCTGAATCTAATAAAATAAATAAATAAATAAATATATATATATATATATATATATATATATATATAAAGTAAAAAAAATAATTTTAGTAACACTGAAAAAAAAAGTGCTCAACTTCACTAATCTTCAGAGAAATGCAATAAAAACCACAATGAGTTATCACCTCACACCAGTTAGAATATCTATCATCAACAAGACCAACAAGTGTTGGAGAGGTTGTGGAGAAAAAGGAACCCTCATACACTGTTGGTGGGAATGCAGACTGGTGCAGCCACTATGGGGGGCAGTGTGGAGGTTCCTCAAAATTTAAGAATAGAATTACCATATGACCCAGCAATTCTTCTCCTGCGTATCCACCCAAACAATCTGAAAACATTTATCCATAAAAACATATGTGCTCCAATATTCATTGCGGTTTTTTTTTATGGTGGCCAAGACATGGTAACAACCAGTGTCCTTCGATAGATGAATGGATAAAGAAGTTGTGGTATACATACACAATGGAATACTATTCGACCATAAGAAAAGATGAAATAGTATCATTTGGGACAACATGAGTGGATCTTGAGATTATAATGCTAAGCTAAATAAATCAGACAGAAAAAAATAGAGACCATCTAATTTCACTGATATGTGGCATATAAACTGAAAACAAGAAAAGAACAATACAAACAAATGAGGAAACAAAAACTCAGACATAGACAATAGTTTAGTGGTTACCAGAGGCGGGAGGGGGAATGGTAGATGAGGGTAAACGGGATCAAATATGTGTTGATGGAAGGATAACTGACTCTGGGTGGTGAACACACGATGTGAGATATAGATAACGTATTACAGAATTGTACACCTGAAATCTATGTAACTTTACCAACAATTGTCACCCCAATAAACATTATTTTTTTAAAAAGGAAAAGAAATCAAATAAGAAATGCTTTATGAAAACTTCTGAAATTCATTTTTAATTAAATTTATTGGTTAATAAAATTATATATGTTTCAAGTGTGCAATCTATAATATATCATCTACATATTCCATTGTGTGTTCACCACCCAGAGTCAGTTCTCCTTCCATGACCATATATTCGACCTCCCTTTACCCTTTTCTACCTCCTTCCTCCCCCTTTACCCTCTGGTAACCACTAAACTGTTATCTGTGTCTATGAGTTTCTGTTTGTTTGTTTCTCTTGTCCCTTTGTTATTTTCAGTTTCATATTTCACATGTGAGTGAAATCATACGGTTCTGAACTTTTTCTGTCTGATTTCACTTAGCAAGATAATCTCAAGATCCATCCATGTTGTCACAAATGGCAGTATTTCATCTTTTCATATGGCTGAGTAATATTCCATTGTATGTATGTACCACACCTTCTTTATCCAATCATATATGGAAGGGTGCTTTAGTAGTTTTCATGTTTTGGCCACCATGAATAATTCTGCAATGAAGATAGAGGTACATATATCTTTATGAATAACTGTTTTCAGATTTTTGGGGGTAGATACCCAGAAGAAGAATTGCTGGGTTATATGGTAATTCTATTCTTAATTTTTTGAAGAACCTCTATACAGTTTTCCATAGTTGCTGTCCCTGTTTCCATTCCCACCAGCAGTATATGAGGATTCCTTTTTCTCCACAGCCTCTCCAACACTTGTTATTACTTGTCTTATTGACAATAGTCATTCTAACAGGTGTGAGGTGGTATCTCATTGTGGTTTTGATTTGCATTTCCCTATTGCTAGTGAAGTTGAGCATTTTTTCATACATCTGTTGACCGTTTGTACTTATCTTCTTGTGAGAAGTGTCTGTTCAGGTCCTCTGCCATTTTTCTTTCTTTTTTCCGTTTTCTTTTTTTAATTAATTTCAGGTGTACAAAACAACATAATGATTAGACATTTACACCCCTCACAAAGTGATAACCCCACCAAGTCTACTACCCATCTGACGTTTTACACAGCTATTGCAATACCGTTGACTATATTCCCTATGCTGTACTTTACGCCATGATAGTGTTTTTACTCACACCAAAACTTTTAGTTTTTCCTTACATTATATTTATTAAACAGCATCATTTTTAGAAAACTTTGTTTGTTAAATAATGTTATTAGATAAATGTTAAACCACTTGCTTTTGTATTAAAAGATTCCAAGATTGATTTCAATATACTTTTTTAGACATATTACTCACACTTTGCTCATTTTATGCTCAACTATGCTCCTGGATTATCTATCATTTCCAGCATGACTTATATTTTAATCCTTTCTTCTTCTGCTTATACCATTATTTTAAATAGAATTTAAGTATGCAAACATTCATGGATCACCTATACTATGTATAAGTCATAACACTTTGTAGGTAGAACTATACATTGCTGATCAAATCTTATTGGTTCTTGAGTTTCTGCATGCAAATAGTGAAAATTCAACTAATGAAGGATACCGGTTTTCATTTTTAGTCTTTTATTTTTAGTCTTTCTGAGCTCAGATAATGACAGGAGAGTCTCTAGCCCCATACAAGTCCCTTGTATATAATAAAACGTGACCTCACTATGCTTAATATTAACCCAGCTACACCACTTCCCATCCATATTACCATAAGAAAATGTATTAAATTGTCTGAGCATAAGCTTTCTTACCTTTAAAAGGAGAATAATATTACCTATTTCATGGGAAATATTATGGAGATTAAATGAGACAAATTACGTAAATTGCCAATTAACTTCTATCAGACATATAATAGTCATTCAATAAATGTTCAAGCCTTTTACCATCTCCTCCTTCTCCACTACCTTGTCCATTCCCTGTATATTCTAATACCTCCTACTGCTTCTGGACCCCTCATTCTTCAATTATCTTAGTCCTACTCTGTCAAACAGATGTGAAATGCTTGCATTCCCCAAAGCTTTCCCAGTTCTGTCTTTTCTCTCTCTTTACTTTCTTCTTAAGGGACCTTACTCACTCTCTTGGCATCAGCTTCCATGGCTATGTAATTGCTGCTTCAAACTATGTCTTTAAGTGTGATCTCTCTTTAGTTCCCTTCCCACATTTTCATGATGCCTCCTATTCAGTGTGTCTAAAAATAAACTCACCATACTTTCTGAAAACTACTCCAATGCTCATACCATAGATAACAATTAAATTTACTTAAACATACACTTATTAAGCATCCTCTGCCATTTTTTAATTGGACTGTTTGTTGTTTTTTGTTGTTGTTGAGTTGTATGATTTCTTTATATATGAGTATTTTAGATATTAGCCCCTTATCAGAGGCGTTGTTTGCAAGTGTGTTCTCCCATTCAATTGGTTTCCTCTTTGTTTTGTTGATGATTTCTTTTGCTATGCAGGAGCTCTTTAGTTTTATATTTATTTTTGTTTTTACTTCCCTTTCCTGTGAGGTCAAGTTCATAAAATCCTGACTAAACCCAAGGGCCATAAGTTCAGTATCTATTCTTCCTTCTATGCAATTTTTTTTCAGGTCTTTTGTTTTTAGGGTTTTATAAATCGATTTCAGGGGTACAAAACAAAATAATTATTAGACATTTACACCTCTCACAAAGTGATAACCCCCTCCCAGTCTACTACCCCTCTGACGTTGTACTTGTATATAGCTGTTACTAGACCATTGACTATATGCCCCATGCTATACTTTACATCCCGTAAATAAATATATATAAATATAAATAAACATAGATACACACACACATATTTAATTATAGCTAACATTCAGTATTATTCTACATCAGTTTCAGGTGTACAGCACAGTGATCAGACATCTACACAATCTATGAAGTGATCCCCCGATTAGTCCAGTACCCATCTGACACACTACATAATCTATACAACATTATTGATTATATTCCCTACACTGTATTTCACATCCCCAATCCTTTCATCTTCTCCCCCACCCCCCAGCCCTCCTCCTATCTAGAAACCATCAGTTTCTCTCTCTGTATAGTCAGGTCTTGTTTAGGTCTTTGATCCATTTTGAATTAATTTTTGTGTATGATGACAGAGAGCAGTCTAGTTTCATTCTTTTGCACATGCCTTTCCAATTTCCAGTATCATTTATTGAAGAGTATTTCTTTTCTCCATTGTATGGCTCCTTTATCAAAAATTATCTGAAGATTTAAAAGAAAACATCAAGTTAAAGTCAAAAGATAAATAACAAAGTGAGTGTTGGGGGAAAAGAGGAGATCAGCATTAGGAAGAAACACAGATGCTCCTGAGTACATTATTTGGGATCAACCTTTTGCATAGGAATACAGTATATGATAAACTATGATTCTAACTCAATGTGGTTGTGGCTATTGTCCCAAATTTAAAATGGACTTTGTGGCTATTGTCCCAAATTTAAAATGGACTATCTCATTTGAAACACAGGGCTCTAAAATTATAAGTATCACTATACTTAGAATCATCTTCAAAAGCTATGGAATTCAGTCTTATAAATTCTCTCTCACATCACCAACAGTTATTGAATACAACATCTCCATAATTTATACCTTAGGGTATTTTTATGAGATAATAACAGATATAATTTTAAAAGGAGGATAATAAAGTATGATTTACATAGTCAAACCTTGTGAATAGATAGGTATACAAGACTCAGTTTATGTGCCTCTCCAGATTTGCTTGTCCCCACACCCTTCTCTTAAGCCATCAGCCACATGGCTTCATCTCCTAGCACAGCACCACAGGCTGTCCCAGCCTCCCCTGGAGTGTAGACAAGACATTAACAAAGCCACCATTATAGCCTCTGCAGAGGCTCCACAGGGGCTCCAGTGCCCAGATCTAACCATGGGACTCCAGTGCCCAGATATAACCAAGAGTCCAAGGCCATGTTGAGGAGCATGGGGTCTGCCTAACCCAGCAGCTGCCTAAAGAGGCCAGGTAACATAACCCCTAAGCACAGTGGCACTAACACTTCATAGATAAACTTTGAATAATGGAAAATGATTCCAAAGTCTAGAGGTTCTACACAGCCTGTCTAGAAGACAAATCCCCTTGCCTGGTCATAAGGTGCTCTCTGTCATGAAGCTGGGTAATACATCATCCAGCAGTTGTTTTCTCTCTCTGCCACTTCCCTTTTGCCTCAGTCTTGCTGCCCTAGGATTACACCTCCCAATAAATGCTTGAGATGTAGACTTTGGCTGAAGGTCCATTTTCTAGGATATTTGTGTTAAGATAGCACTTTTTCAAGTTAAACAGGCTTCTCCACAGGACTTCTGTGAGCTTTGACATGCTGATGTGCACTGTGACTATCCAAAAATGGCATACTGTGTGCTGTAGTCCAATTATATTTTAACACAGAACCATTTATTGGAGAACATCTTTTAGAAATAGTACTCCATAGAGAAAAATTTTTGGAAAGTCAGTGTTGTAGACTTCAATTATAAAATAACCCATCATTATACGAATTTGAATGTACCACAAATTTAATCTCGTCTTCTAAAACATAATAATACAATAAAATGTGTAAATAAGACCATTATTCTTGAACCCAGGTTGTAAAATCAGTGATATAAAATGAGGCTTCTCTAGAGGGTCAGAGGATGTAAAAATGCTTCACAAATTACAATTAAATAATTGTAAAATATAACTTCCTACCATGTGCCAGACAAAAGTCTAATCCTTCACATACCACTCTGTGGCAAGCATTATTATTATCCCCATTATACAAATGAGGAAACTGAGGCATAGAGAAGTTTATAACTTGCTCAAGATGACACAACTAGAGAGTAGCAAGTCCAGAATTTGAGTCCAGAGCCTGTATTCAGATCACTACATGATCTCTACATTATGATTAGTTCCTACATTTCACTCACCCCTAACAAATACAAGACATAAGGCTTTTTTTCCCACAGATAAATAAGGCTATTGAAAAAAATCCCAAAATTTTGAAGAGTCTTCTCTTGATGCCCAAAATTGTTACCACCCATATCTTTGACAGGTTCTGTCTTTATGTCAAACTGGCACCAAAGAGGGGTACCCCTGTTTGGTAAGATTTGTTCTGGTAGCTGTGCCTCTCTAGGTCATCCTCTGTCATGTGGCTAACTGCAGCCTGACATTCCTTCTTACTCAGCTGGATCTGTTCATAAGCTCCATATGCCTTCACGTGTTTACCAGATGAACAGGTATGGGTGTGGAGAGAAAGAAAGAGACAATGAGGAAAAGGACCAGAAATGGAAAAGGTACACTAAATTCAGTAGAAACTAGGGCAAAAAAATCCTAGGCATTTAGGACTGAAAAGATTATAATGAGATCAGGAAAGTCTCCAAAGAAGTAGGTGTAGGGTTTAAAGTATTCAGAGACCAAGTAGGTGTTGGCAAAATAGGACAGAGGACAAGGAGGTGAGGGCCGGTCCCTCCAGGAACGAGACACTTATACCTCTTAATAGCAAAAATGTTTTGGAACATATAAGAATCATAAGTACCCAGAAGGAGAATAACAATGGCATAGTGCAAAGAGTCTCTACCCACCTATTTTTTCCTCACTTTTTAGCTCTAGTGTGACTTATCTGTTATGTAGGAATCTTGAACTGGAGAGGGGTAGAAACTGGAAAACTAAGTAAAAAAATCTCCAAAGAACTTGTAGAGAAGGGATCCAATCCTATCAGCCTCATTGCTGTATAATTCTGAAATGAAATTGATAAGTCATATAACCTACATACACATACAATTTCAAAACATGGATATACCCTACCTATAATATATACAATAGATAAAAATAACTCAACGGTAAAAAGCTGAAAGCTTTTCCTCTAGGATCAGGAACAAGATAAGGATGCTCACTCTATCCACTTTGATTCAACATAGCATTGGAAGTCACCACAGCAATTAGGCAAAAATAAAAAGGAAGGAAGGAAGGAAGGAAGGAAGGAAGGAAGGAAGGAAGGAAGGAAGGAAGGAAGGAAGGAAGGAAGGAAGGAAAGAAGGTGGGAGGGAACGAGGGAGGGAGGGAGGGAGAAAGGAAGGAAGGGAGGGAGGGAGGGAGAAAAGAAAGGAGGAAGGAAGAGAAAGAGCATCCAAAGTGGAAAGTAAGAAGTAAGACTGTCACTATTTGCAGATGACATGATAATATATAGAGAAAACTCTAAAGACTCCACCAAAAAAATCTGTAAGAACTAATAAATGAATTCAGTAAAGTTTCAGGATACAAAATCAATATACAGAAATCTGTGGCATTTCTATATACTAATAATGAACTATCAGAAAGAGAAACTAAGAAAACAATCCCATTTACAATTGCATCAAAAAGAATAAAATATGTAGGAATAAGTTTAACCAAGGAGATAAAAGACTTGTGCACTGACAACTATAAGTCATTATGAAAGAAATTGAAGAAGACACAATAAAAGGAAAAATAATCTATGCTCATGGATTGGAAGAATTAATATTGTTAAAATGCCCATATTACTCAAAGAAATCTACAGATTAAATGCAATCCCTATTAAAATTCTAATGGCATTTTTCACAGAACTGGAATAATTATAAAATTTGTATGGAACCACAAAAGATCCTGAATGGCCAAAGTCATCTTGAGGACAAAAAAAGAACAAAGCTAGAAGTATCACAATCCCTGATTTCAAACTAGCCTACAAAATTATAGTAATCAAAACAGTATGGTATTGGCATAAAGGCAGATACATAGATCAATGGAGCAGAATAGAGAGCCCAGAAATAAACACACACATATATGAACAATTAATTTATGACAAAGGAGTCAAGAACGTAAAATGGGAAAGGACAATCTCTTTAATAAATGGTACTGGGATACATGCAAAAAAATAAAATAAAATAAAACTAAACAACTATCTTATACTATATATCAAAATTAACTTAAAATGGATTAAAGACTTGAATGTAAGACCTAGAACCATAAAATTCCTGGAATGAAAAAACATAAACAGTTCCTTGGCATCAATCTTAGCAATTATTTTTGGATCTGACTACAAAGGCAAGGGCAATGAAAGCAAAAATAAACAAATGGGACTATATCAAAGCTTCTGATCAGCAAAGGAAGCCATCAATAAGACAAAAGGCAATCTACTGAATGGAAGATGTTTGCAAACCATATATCTGATAAGGGGTTAATATCCAAAATATACTGTAAAGAACTCACAACTCTACAATATAAAAACAAATAACTGATTTAAAAATGGGCAGAGGATCTGAATAACCATTTTTTTCCAGAGAAGACATACAGATGATCAACAGGCACATGAAAAGAGGATCAACATCACTAATTATCAGGAAAATGTAAAAAAAAAAAAAAAACCAAAAATGAGATATCGCCTCACTTGGTGAAATGGCTATTATCAAAATGATAAGAAATATACTCTGGATACCTGATCATGGCATTGTACACCAGAAGCTAAACATTAATGAATGCCAACTATAATTTTATATATATAATGTGATGGTTCAGTGTGAGGTCGGAGGGATAGTGGATGGGGGGAGGGGGGTTCACAGTGTGAGGGATATAAATGATGAACGTCTAAGTATTACCTTGTCTTGTACACCTGAAACTAATAAATAAATAAAAAAGAAGTAAATAATAAAAAAAAAGATAAGAAATAACAAATGTTAAAGAAGATGTGGAGGAAAGGGAACCCTTGTATACTCTTGGTGGGAATGTAAACTGGTGCAGCCACTATGGAAAGCAGTAAGAAGGTTCCTCAAAAAATTAAGAACAGAACTACCACATGATCCAGCTATCCTACTTCTCAGTTTTATCCAAAGAATAAAACACCAATTCCAAAAGATATATGCACCTTTTGTTACAGCATTATTTACAACAGCTAAAATATGGAAACAACCTAAATGCCCATAAATGGATGAGTGGATAAAGAAATTGTGTAACATTTTAAGAAAGGAAAAAATGTTATTAAAGAAATTGTATAACATTTTAAGAAAGGAAAACATGCTATTAAAATTATAATAATATATACCAATAACAAAAGATGAATACAAGTCATGTGTATACATTTTTTGGCACCCCCAGTATATGTATGTATATGTATACATACATATGTATATATGTGTGTGTGTGTGTGTGTGTATAATTTTGCCGTTTGAAACAACATGGATAGACCTTGAGGGTATTATGTTAAATGAAATAAGTTATTATAGAAGGAGACAAATACTGCATGATATCATTTATATATGGAATCTAAAAAAGTAAAACAACAAACAAAACAAAAACAAATTCATAAAGAGAATAAATTCAAGGTTACCAAAAGGAAAGGGGGTTGGGAGGAGGGGAAAACGGGTGAAGGGGATCAAGTGTATGATGATAGTTGGTAACCAGACCTATAGTGGTGATCACTATGTAGTATATACAAATATCAAAATATTGTAAACCTGAAATACATATATGTATAGTTTTATACCAACTTTATCACACAAAAAAGTAATTTATAATAAAATAATTTATGTTTCAATATGTAAATGCTTGTGCAAGACTTCAGTAGTAGGAAACAATGAAATAGTCTGATACATGCATTTACTCTTTGTGAATGTTTGCTTTTGAGAAAAGATCAGAAGCCATTCTATATGGGAAGTATAAGAATATGAAAGAGAAGGTACTGTGCATACTAAAATTTATTATAATACACACCTCTAGCATCTTTATATCTGAAGGCAATAATTAAGAAAATGGGAAACTTACTTTGAAAGTGAAGACATTTAAAAGGTAAATAGGAAACGGTGATTTGTTTTACATATGAGACAATTCTACATGTTTCAAGAATATCTCGCATCCTTGAGCTCTACCCAATACATGCTAGTGGTGTTTCACAGTAATCCCCCACATATTTCAAAAATTCCCCTGTGAGAACCATTGATTGAAATGTCTTCATCTAGAAATAGACTATCATCTTGAATTTCGGTGTATATCCACTTTGACCATCATAGAAATTGGATTCATTGGCAAGACTTCAGAGTTCTCTTTTGGGGGGGGAAGAAGGAAAAAGCTATTATAAATAAGTCTATACAATAAATATGAACTGAAAAGCTGGTGATTATACATTAACTACTACATGATCATTCATAAAACTGAAACACCCTGGTACATAGCACCCTTCTTTCACCAAACTGTTGAACGATAAAGTTTCAGCCCCACAAAATTCAAGGTTTGCATATTTTTCTTCAAATAAGTGGGTAACTGCAACTCTTTCATATCATTAGTCACCTTGCAACTTGGAACTTTATGCTAAGATTCTGGGAAGTTCAGAATCTTAAGCGTCAGAATTCTCATGTGGGAGAAATCTTAGAATGGGAAAAGAAACAAAGATATTGAGCCACTATTATGCACCAGACTAAGTAAATTGCTTTATGTAAAGTTAAATAGGTTAATCCTACTACAACCCTATAAAGTGGACAATATAATCATTGTCATTTACAAATGAAGAACCTGAGACTTAATAAGGTTAAGTAATTTGTTCTAGTCAAACAGCTAGTTCATGGCAGAGCCAGGTTCCAGGTTCCCATCCAGGTCAGCCTCCAAAGCCCATGCTAACACCAACCATCACACTGCCACCAAGAAATCAAAAGGAAAACACTATGGAAAACAGTATGGAAGTTCTTCAAAAAATTGAAAATGGAACTACCCTATGATTCATCTATCCCACTTCTGGGAAATTAAAACAGGATCTCAAAGAGATATCTGTACCCCACATTCATTACAGCATTATTTACAAGAGCCAACCCATGAAAACAACCTAAACGTGTCTATCAACGAATGAATGGCTAAGGAATATGTGGTGTACATACCATAGCATTCTATCTAGCTATGAGAAAGAAGGAAATCATGCCATTTGCAAAAAATGAATGGATCTTGAGGGCATTATACTAAGTGAAATAAGCCACACACAGAAAGACAAATACTGCATGACCTCACTAATGTATGAAATCTAAAAGAGGTGAACTCATAGAAATAGAGTGTTGGGGGGAGGGAGGGACTGAAAGGAAAGGGGGGTTGGTGGAAAGGGAAGATGTTGGCCAAAGGGTACAAACTTCTAGCTACAAAAATGAGTAAGTTCTGGGTATCCAATGTATAGCATGGTGATTATAGTTAATAATACTGTGTTATATATTTGAAAGTTGCTAAAAGAGTAGATCTTAAATGTTCTCACCACAAAAAAGAAATGGTAATTATGTGACATTATGCAGGTGTTAGCTAACGCTACTGGTCATAATCATTTGCAATACAGAGGGTGCCAAAAAAATGTATACAAGTGGAAACTTTGGTCAATGTTGGTCAAGCAGTAGTTCGCCTTAATCAGAAGTGTCTGGACATTGATGGTAACCACTTTGAGCACCTCTTGTAATTGCAGAAGTCAAATGTGACTTGTATTCATCTTTTGTCAGTGTATATTGAGTATTACAATTTTAATAGTTTTCCTTTCTTAAAATGTGTATAGATTTTTTGGCACCCTCTGTTTATAAATATATCAAATCAACACATTATACATTTTAAACTTCTGATTATGTTACATGTCAATTATATCTCAGTAAATCTAGAAAAAAGTTTTAATAAAAAAAGAAATCAAAGAGAAGACAGGCTGCCATTTTTTATTTCCCATCCATATGCCACCTCTGATCTTGCATTTTTACAATCATCCTCCCAACTCAGACAGAGGTGGATATTGTCATCACCAAGATGAGCGAAAAAGCCCAGAAAGGCAAACACTTGATCAAGGTTACATAGCAAGAGTCTGTGAAAGGTGAGAATTAAACCCAAACGCTATGATTTTTACTACTTCATACTGTTTTTCAAGCAAAGAGGAGTGTCATCTTCATGGTCAACAACCAGCTAGACATTGTTTTCAGGTTCTCACCTGAACACATAAGAGAGAGTTAGAACAAAGAGCTACAGTTATTTCTTAGAAAATTTGTTAGATTATCTAAGATGACAAAATCATTCTATTATTCTCAAATGAAAAGATCACTGTTTGCATAAGACTCTTTTTTTTAGTTAAAGTTTAATGGGGTGACAATTGTTAGTAAAGTTACATAGATTTCAGATGTACAATTCTGTAATACATCATCTATATATCACATTGTGTGTTTACCACCCAGAGTCAGTTCTCCTTCCATCACCATATATTTGATCCCCCTTACCCTCATCTCCCACCCCCACCCACCTTACCCTCTGGTAACCACTAAACTTTTGTCTGTGTCTATGAGTTTTTGTTTCTTCATTTGTTTGTCTTGTTCTTTTGCTGTTTTCAGTTTTAATACCACATATCAGTGAAATCATATGGTTGTCTACTTTTTCTGTCTGACTTATTTCACTTAGCATTATAATCTCAAGATCCACCCATGTTGTCCCAAATGGTACTATTTCATTTTTTCTTATGGCTGAATAGTATTCCATTGTGTATATATACCACTTCTTTATCAAATCATCTATTGAAGGACACTTTGGTTGTTTCCATGTCTTGGCCACTGTAAATAAAGCTGCAATGAACGTTGGAGCACATGTCTTTATGGATAAATGTTTTCAGATTTTTTGGGTACATACCCGGGAGAGGCATTGCTGGGTCATATGGTAATTCCATTCTTAATTTTTTGAGGAACCTCCACACTGCCTTCCATAGCGGCTGTACCAATTTGCATTCCCACCAACAGTGTATGAGGGTTCCTTTTTTTTCACAACCTCTCCAACACTTGTTACTGTTGGTCTTGTTGATGATAGCCATTCTAACTGGTGTGAGGTGATATCTCATTGTGGTTTTTATTTGCATTTTTCTGATAATGCGTGATGTTAAACATTTTTTCGTATGTCTATTGGCCATTTGTATGTCCTCTTTGGAGAAATGTCTCTTCAGGTCCTCTGCCCATTTTTTAACTGGATTGTTTGTTTTTTTGTTGTTGTTGAGTTGTATGAGTTTCTTATATATTTTGGATATTTGTCCCTTATCAGAGGCATTGTTTGCAAAAATCTTCTCTCATTTAGTTGGCTGCCTCTTTATTTTGTTGATGGTTTCTTTTGCTGTGCGGAAGCTTTTTAGTTTGATATAGTCCCATTCATTTATTTTAGCTTTTGCCTTTGGGGTCAAATTCATAAAACGCTCTTTGAACCCAAGGTCCATAAGTTTAACACCTGTGTTTTCTTCTATGCAATTTATTGTTTCCAGTCTTATGTTTAGGTCTTTTATCCGTCTTGAGTTAATTTTGGTACATGGTGACAGATAGCAGCAGTCTAGTTTCATTCTTTTGCATGTGGCTTTCCAATTCTCCCAGCACCATTTATTGAAGAGGCTATCTTTTCTCCATTATATGTTTTTGGCTTCTTTAAGACTCTATTATTTAAACAGTCTTTTTGGCTAGTGGTCTAACAGTCATTTGGTTCACTTTTGAATAATATCCTCATGTTAAATGGTAAGGAATGAGGAAAGATTTTCAAGCAGTGCATGGAAGGTTTGAGTCATATTGTTTCTTTCTCAGCATTTGGGTCATCTTGACTGCTGTTTCTTATAGTCTTTTGCAGTGTGGAGAATCTGATTCTCAGTGAGCTTCTGACTGTTAAGTCCTTTTGGTGTTTATCACACTCCCACCACCCCACTATCTCTGTGCAGGCCTTACAGCTAATACAAAATATATACGCCCACTTGCATGATTTCCTCTCCAAAGTCATGTCAGGAAGTTAAACAGTCTAGAACTCTCCTACACGACTTGTGAGAATGTTTAAGTGGGTACAACCACCTCGGAAATGTTTGCTTAGCCCTACACATTAAAGACAAACACACGTATGCCTATGACCCAGCAGCTCCACTCCTGAAAACATCTACAATAAAAATGGGTGGGTTTGAACACTAAAACACTTATATAAGAATATTGCTAGCAGCTTTATCATAGTAGCCCAATACTGGAAACAACCAAAATATTCATCAATACTAGAATGAGAAAATAAATTTGGTATATATATATATATATATATATATATATATATATATATATATATATATATATACATACAATAGGATGACACAGAAATGAAAAAGAAAAAAAAACACTAACACTCTCAACAACACGGAAGAATATCACAGATATAATATTGAGTGAAAAATGCTATACACAAAATACTACGTACTATATGATTTCATATATATATATACATATATATGAATTTAAAAATAATTTAAATGAATCTGTCATGATAAAAGTCCAAGTAGAGGCTGTTTTTAGAGAGATATTACCAGGGAATTTTCTGGTGGGTTGGAAATGATCCAAGTGGTCGTTACATGATTTATACACAATGTGAAAATTAAATAAAATTTAATTGATATGAAATTTAAGTGATATGTGTATATGTATTACTATATGTAAGTTATAATGCAGTTTAAAAAATGAAGTTCAATAGCTGTATAAGATTTAGCTAAAAGATATCACAAGGCAGAGTAAGATGAATTGCCAAGAACGTTGTACAAATAAATTCTCAGAATTCAAGTGATGGAAAGGGCACTATGTGGCCTGGATGGGACTTGGAGGCTTCTACCTGAACGGTAAATTTGAGCTACATCCACCAGAATAGGTACTATTGGAACTGGCAGAAATAGTCCATACAGTTTAATTTTCACAAACCATTGAAGATTAATTGTCCCCACTCTAAGATTCTTCCTTGGAAATTGGGTCTCAGTTAATGTGAAAAGCTTGAAATTCTACAAGTTCTTCTGAACCATCTGCCTACTGTTTCTCAAACTTTAGTGTGCAACTCAGTCATGGAGATGGGGGCAGTAAAATGCTGATTCCCAGGCTCCCCGGTTTCTGATTTGATGAGTCTGGCTGGGATGGAATCTGAACCTCTGCTGTTTTAACATACATATCTCCTACTTGTTTAAAAGAAAAGTGGTCACACTTTAAGCAACATTTCTGACTGTTGTAAACTGGCTCCAAGCCATTTTTAACCCAATTCTGAAAACTCCTGATCAATTCTGAACTTTCTTTAGTGAAACCAATGAACTACAATTTATCCATATGATTGTCTAATCATCAGAAGCAACACTTCTGGTGGACTATCCTGCCAAGAGGAAAGATGAGACCGATGCTCTAGATTGAAAGTTATGGTTAGAATTGCTTGAGGACAGTTCCATTGCTGTGTGCAAAAACAAAGACTTATACGAACCCAGCCATCTTGGCTCTTTTAAGCATGCTGTGCCTCTCACCCCATCATCCCCACCCTTGCAGCACACTCTAAACTGTGCATAAAAGGTGTGATTCACATAACACCTATTTTTAGGACTATTTCCTAAATTGCCAACCACACCTATTCTACATCTCCTTCTTCCTTTGTGTTCTCCACCTATCCTGCTCAGATCTCTCTGGCTATGTTCTTATGAAAACACTTCAATATGAAACACCTTCTTGTTGCTCCTGGCTTTGTCATTGGCCCTCATCCCTGATGCACTTTCCTGCTCCTCTCTGCCTGGGCTTATTCACAACAACACTCATGGCTCAACATAGGACTTCTTTACTACATACTACCGCCATGAGCTGCTCCACCTGGCCAGTCCTGGGTGGAACCCAAAAACTACATGGATTTATCTGCACTTGGAGAAAATATTCTTAAAGCTTATGGAGTCAAAGTATATGGCTATAGTGAAAACACAAACACACACATGCCAGAGAAATCAGTATTGTTCCATTAGTTTCACTTTTATTTCTTTGCTGAATGTTCTAATTTCACTCTAAGTGTCCTTTTCCAAGGCATTCAGAAAGATCTATGTATAGTATTTGTGGCTAATGCTAGTTGCTGCATAAGAAGCCTAAACGATACAATCTTGAACATCTTAAGATCTTACAATCTAGAATAGACAACATCTGAGAGAATTAATCTCAAAAAACATCAGGCATAGACCTGGATTTATGCAAAACATACAATCCAACCCTTGTGCTATCTTGTTTCTTTGTCTATTTTACTGAAATCCTGTCAACCAGTTCTATTAGATTAAAAATAAGAAGAGACCATTAAGAAGAGCCAAAGAGCTGTTGTCTATTCGTTTCCTTCAGAGAGAGATAGGAAGTTGATATAAGACCTTAAAAACACAGATATTAGTAAATAAGGCACTTTTAGTATAGGTTAGCCATGTGGCAAGCTCAGATAGTGCTCTGAGAAGAGGAATGGAGACCAGGATTGAGGTAAGTTCATCTGGAGAAGGGAGCCCAGCAAAAAAGATCAACTCTCCTCTCATTAAGTCAAGAAAGGTAGAAGGTATTTTAAGAACAGTTTCCTCGGGAAATACCTTCTAGTTAGGAGATATTATAGAGAGCTCCTCACTTTTCTCTATTTGAACAATTTTACATCTCTAAGTATAAAATAATAAGTAATCATAAATATGATTAAATGCTTTCTTAACCAAAAAATATGATTGACATAAAATAATCAAGAAATGAGTCTATCTCACTGTGCCTGAAGAACACATATCTAATTGTGCATAAGGAGCCCAATTCCTGTGTAAACTGGAAACAGTCACACTAATCTATAGTGAGAAACTGTGTGGGGCTGAGCTCAATAAGGAGAAGCTGGCTTTCATCGGGAAGAGATGTTCTGGCTAGACACTCACATACAGCACAGCAGTGACGCAAGTACCAGGAGACAAGCAAAGGGCTCCTCTCCGGCCTAATCAGGTAGCTGTCTAGGCATTATGCTGGGCCCCATCAGATGGACACACTGAGCTGTGCATGTTCCCATGGGGCTTCTGGAGGACCAGGCAGTTAGAAGCCCCTCCAGAAAAGCTGCAGGGCCACAAAGGGGGTGCAGAAGGAAAGTAGAATTCAGAGGTTTGGATTCTCTTTTTTCTTTTAATTTTTTGTTCTAATGTAAGGCAAAAATCATTAACCTGATTTCCAGCAGGTTTCTCTTGACCTAATTCTGGATTAAGCACACATACAAAGAAGAGTTAAGAAGGCCTAGGAACCAAAAATAACCCAAGCCTGAAGAAAATGAGGCCATTGTCAAGCAAAGATGTTCACCAAAAAGAGAAAGTCTGATGAGAAATATACTATACTCATCTGGGCAACAAGTTAGTGACTATTAAAAGTAAAATGTTTAACTTACATTTGGGGGATACAGAAAGGTCCTGAAAAAGACAGTTCCTTTGACAGCCCTCCTTGAGTTTGCAATCTAAGAGCAGAAATTTATAAATTGTATATATTTATAAATCAGTGTATATAAATACAGATGATGAAAAAACATAAAACATAATATTAGTTTATCTATATTTTTATCACAAAAACTGAAAGGCCTGTTAGAATGACCCTCAAAGCCAACTCAATTCCACCTAGAAAAACATGACAGAAAAAATCAAACTCATAAATTGACGAGAGAAAGAAGCTTGGCAAAATGTAAGAGTTTTGCCAACAGGGTGCCTGGGTGCTGGGCTGGAAAGGAAATTACAAGCTAAGGTGCAAAATAATAGGCAGTTAGGTAAAAAAAATGAGGCAGGAGGCTTACAATTAGGAAGGCACACCAATGGGTTCCTCAGCATTATTATAAGAAACGAAAACAATGGGCCCCAAATAATGCTTGGGAAAGCCAATTCTCACTGCTGAGAGCAGGGCCAACTAGGATGGAAGGAATTAAGAACAAGCTAGAGAAGTTTGCAAGTAAGAGGTATTGAGGCTTCACACTAATTACTGTTGGTTAGCTGTGAAAAGAGCACAAGGTCCCAGGCCAGTACCTATCCTTGTTCCCTTCACATCCTTCCCCCACTCTATGGGAGTTTTAGAATTTCTTCCTCATGATATATAAATGTGCCTTCACTGCCCCACTCCCGAGGTATCAAACTCCATCTTTTAATCCATTTTATGGAGGCCCTCCTCCCTTTCAGCCAAGGAAATCTGCCCAAGCTGGTCTTGATCATCTCTACTCTTTGGAGTCAAGAGGGCCTGAATTTTATTATCAACTCCAGTATGTATTTTTTGTGTGACCTCAGTCATAGGTTCCTTCTCTAGAATAAAGACATAAAACCTCTTATCATATTATAAATTAGTAGAGAAAATTAAATTTTTAAAGATACACAGTAAAGGACTTAACACAGTGCCCAGCACGTATGACTGTCCAACAATGCAAGTTTTCTTAATCACCTGGCTTTTTCATTCACATCTCTTCTCGGCCATCTTCCAGCCTGGAATTACCATTTACCATCATCTACTCCACATAATCTATATAGAGCTTAAACTCTCCTGTAATAAATACACCCTGTCAAAGCCTACTCCATCCCCATTTTGGTTTCCACATACTTTGTACCATCCAGTCTGGACCAACTGTGAACACATGCCTGTTATCTCTAAATAATTTCTTTATTACACATCCCTTCAGCCATCATCCCAGAACCCAGGAATGTACACACAGTGAATTTACAATAACTGCTTGTGTGATTTTAATTGGTAAGAGTAGGAAGAAGTGGTGAAAATGGTGCAGGATAGAAACAACTACCTGCTAGACTGATGTGAGAGAAAAAAAGAATTTAGATATTTTAATAAATGATCTACACTTGGGTAACTATTAGTCAGGCTTGCCCAAACAACTTGAAAGTATATAAAATATCCCTTTTACTAAATTACAAGAGTAAAGGACTATTAGAATAATTATCGCGCAACAAATGCCAGAAATAAGTGGTTATCTTGACTTAATTTTGTAGACACTTTCCAAAGTACATACTCTAGCCTTGCAAAACAAAAAGAAAAGGTATTAATATTGCTCAGATTTTACTAATCCATGAACCCCTGGGTAGAAAGCCCTAGGTTTATCCTATAATGGCAACTGACCACTTTTTCGGTGGACATAAAAGAAATTCAATTTCTCTGGATACTTTTTTCCTCTGCTACCAGTGAGCTCCAGGGACTGTTAAACTCCTAAAGGAAAACCATAAAATAAAAAAAATCATAATCCAGAGAAAACAAAATCCAGCTAGTTAAACTATCACCAATAAGAAGCATAAACAGGAACCATTTTCAACTGCTTGGAATCAAAACCTCAACTTTTTAAATCTTCAAAACAAGAGTTTACTGTTTCCCGGACATCTGCAGTTGGAAAAAAACACACAAAAACAGTTCTGGAAACTGCTGTAGTTTACTTCATCCTGAGCAATTTCCAGGTGCAAAGGGGAATACTGGAGCAGAATAAAAAGTGAAATGAACATGAACCAAGAGTTTTTTTAGGGCCATATTTATATATACCTTTCTGGTTAGTAACTCCTTGCATATAAATGTAGCACGTGGCACTATGTGCTGCTTACTTGAGAAAAGCCTTATCCTGAGGATAGCTTTAGGCATGTTTCCCTCTGGCAAGCTTTATATAGACTTCTAGCTCAGAAACTCTCAGGGGAAGGGCCTGGCTTAAGATTATTTGTCATTGTCCTTCTGTTTGAAGCAGCAGGCAGAGTAAGAGCCTTTGATGGTGAGTGCCATAGCTTTAAGAGAACTGCCAGGCAGCTGTGTGTGCTCCCCAGACAGTGGAACAAGCAATAAAAAGAAAAAAGCAAGATGAGAATTGCCAACTTCTTGCAACATGGAGCCATAACTGTAAGAGCCAAGCTGGTCATTTTTCCACCCAGCCAGGTCTGAGGTTGGCATCTGACATCAGTGTGGAGAATGACATCAGAGAGTCTACAATCACCTGCTTGACTGACCAGTTTGCTCAAGAAATGCCAGGGAAGCCAGAGATGCAAGAAAAGAGGCAGGAGAGAAAACTGATGTTGTTCAAAAGGCACTCACTTTTTGTTCAATAGACTACCATTTCAACCAACTGAATAAAACCAGTCTTTCAGAACAAGATGCAAAAAAAAAAAAAAATGCATTTTCATTTTAGAATTCAAAGGGGGAAAATAAGACTAACAAGTTTAAGTTTAGATGTATCTGGTAAAGTTCCAAAGGGGGAAAATAAGACTAGCAAGTTTAAGTTTAGATGTATCTGATAAAGTTCCTAATTTACAAACAAGACAAACTGACTTTGGCTGGTGTTATGAACTGAATGCTTGAGTCCCTCTAAAATTTGTATGTGGAAGTGCTAACCCCCAGTATATCTGTATTTGAAGTAAGGAAGCAATTAAAGTTAAATGATGTCATAAGAGTAGAGCCTTGATCCAATGATTAGTGTCATTATAACAGACACTAGAGAGCAAGCCCACTCTCTCTCAGCGTGCAAGGACAGAGGAAAGACCATGTGAGGCCAAAGCAACTGTCTGTAAGACAGAAAGTCCTCACCAGAAACCAGCCCTTGCCAGAACCTTCATCTTGGAATTTATCAGTCTCCAAAACTGAGAGAAAATACATTTCTATTGTTTAAGTCACCCATTCGTGGTATCTTGTTATGGGAACCTGAGCAAACTAAGACAGTTGGCTAACTCCAGCCAAAGGTAATGAAGGGCTCACAGAACTGACTAGAGGTTGAAGAACCAGCCTGGAGACTGGCAGAATCCAAGTCAGTTCCGGAAAATAAGAAATCAGGAACTGGCTATACCAGGATAGGGAGAGAAAGAATGTGTCCTTCCTACTTCCATAACGGCCTGCTGACATGTGGATATCCCAAGACATCACAGTAGGGCAAGGTCTTGACTCAAAAGGAAATCGGGGGGGGGGGGGGGTTGGGGATAAGGGGAAAGGTGAAGGGATTAGGAAGCAGCTGGTAACCACAAGATGGCCTCAGGGTTTTCTGAAAATTAATTTGGGGAACTTATTCAATAATGCTGTAAAGATTTTGTTGGGGATCCGATGGACATGCGTCCTATTTGGGAGACCACCTCAGAGATAATGTGGATACCTGACCATGGCATTGTACACCAGAAGCTAAACATTAATGAATGCCAACTATAATTTTATATATATAATGTGATGGCTCGGTGTGAGGTCGGAGGGATAATGGATGGGGGGAGGGGGTTCACAGTGTGAGGGATATAAATGATAAACGTCTAAGTATTACCTTGTCTTGTACACCTGAAACTAATAAAAGGAAATCAGGGTGTTTTCAGGAAGGAAGAATGGATGCTGGGTAGTCTGAAAACGTTTAATATCAACTACACTAAATATCATTATAAATTTCTAGTGGGCTCACCATCCTGGTATGCATATCACATGCACGTGAGATAGGTTTCTGTGGCTATAGATTCAGAAATAGTGAATCCTAAAAGGTGAAAGAGATTAAGAAGTACAAATAGTCAGTTATAGAAATAGTCATGGGTATGTAAAGTACAGCACAGGGAATATAGTCAATAATATTATAATAATTTCATATGGTGTCAGATGGGTACTAGACTTATCAGTGCGATCATAAGGTATGTAAGTGTCTAATCACTATGTTGTGCACCTGAAACAAGTATAATATTGTATGTCAACTATAACTAAAAAATACATATTTTTTTTTAAAATAGTGAACCCTAAAGGAGCACCTGCCCATAGGTAGAGCTATGGGTCAAACTACCCTGAGCTTCAGGCTTATACATTTCTTGTCTCTGTAGCCAATTTTCTAACTGTCAGGACTACATGATACTTGGAGGTCCTTGATCAAAAAGGTGAAGCTACAAAGAAATGTTATTGACCACTACATACTATCATTCATTCATTAGTTCCATGGTCTCGGCACATTTGACTGGAACCTGACCTTCTGACTGCCCAATTACAATGTTTATTAAACGATCGCTATGTATCAAGGTTTTTGCAATGGATTTATCCATGCTGGCTTATTGTTTTTTCCACCAAGAAATAGAGACAGAAAATGATGTATTGAGACAGGGCTATATGAAGAGGTCTATAGCTGGACAAAGACATAAAGACATAGAGGCAGAAAGAAACTGAAGGAGACAATGAGAAAAGAGGTGGAAAGAAAGCCTGAGAAGACAGATGAAGATAGAAATAACTGGAAGAGAACAAAAGTGGTTGAGTCAGGTACCATAAAAACTTGCCCATAATATCATGAATGAATAAATGCTTCTAGAAGACAAGGAGGTCTCTAGATGAAATTTCCCGGACACTAGGTTCTGAGTCTCAGAGTCAGAGAGTGATTTGGGCTGCTGTTTTCCTCAGCTCTCCTCCAATCTTCTCAGCAGCCCCAAATGTCACTTAGCCAAGGAATGGTAGTGGGGAAGAGATAGAAGCTCAGTGCTTGGCCAAGTGATACCCTGTATAGACATGAAAACACATGATGGCCAGAGCTTGATTTTCTGCAATAAAAGGAAGATACAAACAGACAAACCAGACTGAAGTGTCAGGTTCTGGTAGTCTGCTGAGTAAACTCCTAAGAAACACTTTGTTCCAGGAGATTTCTCCTAGTCTTTGTGGGTTGCTTTGTAGTATCTTTCTGCCCAAGATCACAGCTTATTTATCCTTTGAAATGGTCCATGAAGTCAAAAGGTTAAAAGTGAGGAAGAGAGAAGGTAATAAAGTAGTAGAGATGAAGTTCCTACCCTCTAGGTATAACCTTGGAAAATGACAAAACCTACAAAATCAGAAATTTTGTATTTACGTAAATATGGAGCAAACAGAGTGAAAATAAACAATGTATGAACAAGTAGGAAATTAGTATAAACTAATTGCACCAATGCCAATGTATGTGGGAAGCCCTAGATAGAGGTTCTAAATCTGCCACTTGACTTCAGGCAAGTAATGATTTTTCTGGGCCTTAATTTCCTCATCTATTCAGTGAGGCCAGGATTAAACAACCTGTAAGGTAACTCCCAGCTCAGAGAGGATGTCAGTTAGTGCTTTTAATGTGTTGAGTAAACAGAATGTGAAATTAGTCAAGGAAGTTCTCTTGAAAGGGGATAAATTTTCAACCTGTTTTTCTCTGACTCCCCACAAATTTCTTTACACAAGATCAATAAAGTCTCCTCTGGAGCCCTCCTGGAGGCCAAATCCAATTCTTGAGTTCAGTTCAGAACTTAGCCTATTTGATTCTTCTGTTGACTTTTTACTGCTAACCGGTTGCCTTTCTTCAGATTTCTTCCCCCTTGATGTCCCTGAGACGCTCCTCCTCTCCTGGCTCTTTCCTTGCTTGCTGCCTCACCTTCTTCACAGATTCCTCTCTGGCTCCTCTTCTTCCATCCCTGCTTAACACTAACGATTCTTGAGTTCTGTCCTTGGCTTTTCTCTTATTCCTCTACATGTTCTACCTGGAAAATTTCAAACACACTTGTGGCAATAGATACCAACTGCACAGTCCCTCATCTTTAATGAAAGTTCCTTTCCCAAGTTCCAGATCAATACATCAATCACCATCTAGTAAC